>NC_140068.1:42205147-43573268 GCF_964194135.1 Talpa europaea
ATTCTCTTTCTGGAAGGCTCAGAAATTCTTCCAAGTTATTGTCGTTGCAATCTGGGGGCTGGCTTTCTTTTTGTGGTGTGCTTTTTCTCTGGAGAGTTGCTAGGTTGCGTGTGGTTCTTCTCCTCCCTACTGTCTGTTTTCTAATTTGCCGTATGCGTTGGGACACTGTGTTGTTGGGACTGGCCGGCATCTTGGGTGGGCTTCTCTGTTCCCCTCTGGTTCCTCCAGGAGTCATCTGTCAGTTTCAAGCAGTCTTTACTGGAGAAAGGTCCCTGTTCTAAAATGCCGATGTGGGGACACACTCCCCTGTGCGCCTGGTCTGCCCCGGCGGTGGGTTCCTGCTCCCCTCTGGGCTTGGACTGCAGGCCAGAGGGGGTCTGGCGTGGGCGAACTTCCCCCGCTCACCTCTGGCTCCTGAGGAAGCCTTCTGCAGGTAGTCTTTACTGAAGAAATGTCCCTGTTCTAAAATGGTGATGTGGGACACACTCCCTGCGCGTCTGGTCTCAGGCACACTCTTCTGTGTGCCTGGTCTGCCCCGGCTGTGGGTGCTCGCTCTCCCTGTTTGCTCAGACTACTTGTTCGGAAGGGGCCCGGTGTGGGCTAACTCCCCAGCTGGCCACTAGCTCCTTCAGGAGCCTCTGCTGGCTTCAAGTCGCTAGGTGGCGCCAGAGATCTCTCCTAGAACCCTTGGGGAGCTGATTTTCCACCCCGTGGGAAAGGGAGCAGAGCGGGGATGGTAGGGTACACCTCAACGGCTTTGGGGTGCTGTGTCTGCCTTGTGCCCCACCGTCGTGGGGAACCCACGCCCCTAATTTCGTGCCCCGGGTCTCAGTTCCAAAGCCCTCAGTTCCAGGACGCGGGCTGTAGCCCAGATCAGTGGCGCGGGAATGGCGCCTTTTGAATCCCGCTCCCCTGCCTGGGCGCCTTGTTCCTGCTCACTCAGGGAGGGCCTCCAAGCGTCTCCCCGCAAGCCTAGGTCGCGCAAGCTTACCGGGTGGCCGGGGCTGTGTGCTGGTGCTGGTCTCCTCCTGGGGGGCGGGGCTCTCTTTAATGGCGCCTGGAGCTCACCTCCGCGGCGGATCCTGCAGGGTTCTCCACAGCTCCCGTTCACGGGGTGTGGTGGCTGCAATAGTTCCTTTCCACTCACAGACCCGCTTGCTGCGTCCTTTGTTCTTGTTGGCCGTTTTGGTTTGTTGTTTCCCTCCTCTCTGCCGGTCGGAGAGTGCCGCCTCTGTGGGTGGGGGAGGGGAGCAGGGTTCTGCGCTTCCCTCCCTTCTGGTCCTCTTTTATGGCAACTTTCTTCTTTGGGCAGTTTGCTGGAGTCGTCCGTTTATCTTCCGTGTCCCAGTTCTCACTGGGACCTGCCGCTTTTCCTCCCTATTAACTTTTTTTAATGGGAGATCTTACTCGCAGCATCTCCTCGCCGCCATGTTGTTCCGCCCCCTCAGATTTGAGGAGTTTCTTTTGCTCCAGACATTTATTTATTTATTTATTTTTTGTTTGTTTGTTTATTTATTTATACAAGCACTGGGTACAGTCAGAAGCTCAGGAGGGTGAGAGAATTCACCAGAGACAGAGCAGGGAGCAGAGCAGGCAGAAGGACCGAAGTACACTGCTGAGGGGAGCGGCGGGCGGCAGGAGAGGTCTGCGCGCCATGTGGGACCCTCGCCCGGTGGCCGGGGAGCAGCCGGGGATCGAACCGGCACTGCAGAGGCTGCGGGCAGCTTCGCAACCCAGCGCTCAACCGCTGTGCCACCGCGGAGGCCCTGCTCCAGACTTTTTAATGATGACCAAAGAGGATTGGTTGAGAAGAAATGAGCTCACCCTTTGGGATCAATTTTTGCATTTTACTAACAGTTAAACATTTAAAAATCACATTCAAAACATAGCCTTTCTCATCACCTAACTCTCAAGGAAAACACACAGAGACCACAAACTACAAGTCTCAAATACAGTGGGGTTTTCATTTAACTCCAGCCCATCCCCCTAGGGCATGGGTGACTGCCTCAGCTGGGGGAAATACTCCAGGTCCTCTTTGTTTTCTTGGGTCACGGTTGCTTCTTGTCTTGGTTCTTAACCTTGTCTGTGTCCCAAGCCAGTGTATAACAAACACAATGGGAGGAGTCAGTGTTACAAAGAATTCCTCATTCCTTTGCAAGAGCTCAGAATCCAGTCTGCATGTTCAGCCTCCCTCAGTGGCCCTACTCATTCTTGTTCCTGATCTGCTGCTTCGCAGACCCACGTGGGGCCGGAACCTGAGGAGGTTGCCTTTCCTCCCGTGCCCTTTCGGTGGCTGGCCTGCAGCCTCTCCCAAATGGCTTCTCTCTCCTGCCGTGTGACAGTGGGAGGGCTGACAGGGCCAACCTGATTTTTGGCAGGGAAAGAACAACTTCTAAAGCAAGTTGCTATAGTTACCAAGTCTTCCCGCTGCAGAGCAGTCACTAACTCTGTGCTACTTTTTTGTGTTGCTCTATCAGATGTTCTCCTTGGGTGCTCTGGTAGCTGGGAGTTTTGCTATTTAATCATTGCATGCCCACTTTATGCGTGGGCTACACAAAGAGTGAGGAGCAGAGGGCCTCTATTATGGGAGCGTGCACACACACACGCATACACACACACACACCCATACGTGCCTATTTTGAATGTGACATACCATAAATCTCACAGGTGTTTTTCAACTAGGATCTCTTGCGCCGAATTTATTTTAGAAGGCTGTCCACAATGATAACTCATTGTATATGGAATCATTTTGTACATTTCAAAGAAATGTTTGTTTCTATGTTTCTGAACACAAATTATGTGCGTGGAAAGTTTCCCCAATTCTTTTCTCAGTAATTATCTATTTTCTATCTCTCGGAGAGTAAAATAAAATGGAAGTTGATTAGAGATGAAATGATTCATTTGTGAGCATTTGTGAAAGTTAATTTTCAAATCAGACCCATTGTTGAACTGTTTTCATTGTTTGTGCATGATGGTAATTGCTAGAAATTGTGACATTTGGAGCCTAATTGAGCTTCTCTCTTATCTGATGGGCACAAATGTTCTAGTAGAAATTCAGAAAAACTACTGTAGTGGGTGATGAGCAGTATGTGAACATTATATAGCCTTTCTCCTCACCCAACTCTTAAGGAAAACACACAGAGACCACAAACAAGAGCTGCAGTTCTCTCAGCCTCAGCAGGATCTGCTTCTGAACCCCTGCCCTCTCTGGTCCTGCCCAAGTTCTCTAGATGGCCACGAGCAGGTGCTGCCACTAACCTGCTCTCAGAGATGATGTTCTGGGTGGGGATTCTTCACTATGCACGCATCCCCCCCTCACTGCTGGAGGCTCTTGGTGGCAGGCCTGGCCCTTGACGCCTATTACTCATGCCCTGGGGCAGCTTGATTTGCAGGTCACTTCTGCAGAAAGGAGTTGATCTTTAAAAATGACTGAAGCCAGGGCCTCCCTAGTGGTGCTGGGGTTTAAGACAGCACTACCAATCTATGGCCAGCCACTGCGGCATGAGTTCTATGCCCAGCCACGGAGTTAACCCACATGGCGCAGCAGACCTCTTTTGTCTCACCTGCTGCTCCCCTCAGCAGTGTATTTCAGTGGATCTGCTTGTTCTGCTCCCCACTCTGTCTCTGGTGAATCCTCTCAGCCCCTACACCTCTGCGCTATACCCCAGTTCTTTTTTTATTTTTATTTTGATTTTTATATTCAGATTATTTCTTGTTTCTTGATATGGGCCTATAATACTATGTACTTTCCTTTAATACTAACTTTGCTGAAGCCAATGGTTCTGGAATGTTGTGTTGTCTTTGTCATTTGTCTCAAGGTAATTTTTATTTTTTTATTTTTTTTATTTTTTTTTTATAATAAATTTTATTTTTATATTCCCCATACAATTGCAACCCCCCCATTCTGACCCCAAACCCTCCCCTCCCGCCCCCCACCCCCCAAAAAGTGTCTCTGGTTCATAGTTTTTTGTTAATTTTGATTTTCACTTTCTTATAGTTATTCATTTTCCTGGTCCCTTATTTAAGTTTTCTAGATTCCTGCTATGAGTGAGACCATCCGGTATTTTTCTTTTTCTTTTTGGCTTATTTCGCTGAGCATGATCCCTTCCAGCGCCATCCATGTTGCTGCAAATTGCGTGTGTTTATCTTTTTTGAATGCTGAGTAATATTCCACGGTATATATGTACCACATCTTCTTGATCCAGTCATCTATTTTTGGGCATTTGGGCTGTTTCCAAAGCTTAGCCATTGTAAACAGTGCTGCTATAAACATAGGTGTGCAGGTGCTCTTTGGAATTGATGTTTCTGTGTCCTTTGTATAGCCCAGTTCTTGAATGCATAAATAAATAAATCTTTTTTAAAAAATGACTGAAGCCTGAGATAGGAAACCTTTCCCTGTCCCTGTCTCTGTGGTATGCCAAACTGGGCCACCACAGGGGAGGCCAACCAGAGGATGTGTGAAAGTGGCTTAGAAGATAAAAGTTGGGTAAAATGGCAGCGGTGTTTCTCTTCCAAGGGCAGGCTTTTGGGCCTAGTGGGTGGGCTGCTGTCAGCCATTTCCAACTGCGAAGTTCACAAAACTCAGGTGTGATATTGAACTTCCAGACAGATTGCTCCAAAGACATACCCAGTGAGAGTGAGCCTAGTAAAGGAGGCCTGTGCTGGCTGTCCTTGAGGGTCTATATAACCCCACATTGCCATGTCACCTTCCCTCTTCCAGCCCCAGCCACCACCATGAAGGCTGACTTTATCCCTGACAAAGGCCTCTTTTTCCCTGACATGCTCTCCACGCAGATGGGGCCCTACCAGCCTCCAGCCCTGTCTTTACCTGTTCATCAGAGACTTTCAGCTAATTCTAAACTGTTTGCTGTGGGCCACCAACCAGCCAGGAAGGACCCAGTGTGAGTCACAGATTTCAAAGCGCTTCAGGAAGGAGAGGGAAAAGACTAAATGGGTCTCCAAACCCTCATTGTGTCTCCTGGACCCAGGAAGGCCACTGAGCTCTGCCTAGGCTCCCCCTTCTTACCCAGGAATGGGCAGCTCTCTCCAGGCAGCAGGAGACTCAAGTGTGGGGCTCATCTCATTTATTTCTCGTCTCCTGGGGACTGCTGTCCTAAGGTGTTTTTCAAAGTATGAAACTATTTTTACATAGACCTTGTCTGTTTTAGTGGGTGATAATGTAACAGGGTGGTCCCCAGGAAAGGGGGAGGTTCTAGGTTTCCTGCCCCACCCAAAGGAGGGTGGAGCTGAGCAGGGAATGAAGAAGCTGCAGAGGAGATTGAGGAAGGAAGGAAGCAGGATGGAGCCAGAAGGAGATCTCGAGGAGGCACATGGAGCAGAGAGACATGTGAAGAAACCACGCTTACCTTTTGGTCATGGACTGGGTGACACAGATGTGGGTGGAGACCCATGGGGAGGTGACCATGGTGGTTTTTGTCTTGATTTTAATTTTGTTCTTTTCCTTCCAGGCTTGTCTGGTTGTTTCTGATCCTTTTCTGTGGGTCCCACTGGAAGCTGCTTTAGACTTGTGGCAGGCTTTGGGGCCTTGCTGTGGGCCAGTCCTGCTTGGGTGGACTTTTACCCACAAGGGGACAGGGAACTTTGGGTGCTTGATCTAGAAACTAGATTCTTTGCCTTTCCTGTATTGTTTACTAATTGTATTAAAGTTCCTTCCCATTAAAGTCTTACATGTTTTGTGTTGATGCGACGGATGGCAGAATCCATTTAGAGTAGTCAGGTTTGCGGGGTTTGGGCTGCCCCTCTCCCTGCCCTGTAACACTAAGACAGGGGAGTAAATCTGCTACTTTGTTATTCTGTTATGGCCAAAAGTGCATGCATTCTTTTCTGGTGGATTCCCTGAACTGACATTTTCCTGCTTTGTCTCTGGCTCTCCAGAAGCTCCTTGTAGACTCTTCTAGTCAGCTTCGGTCTGGGAGCTCCTCCATCCTCTACCTCCCTGTTCTTCCCTCCCTTCCTGGGAGAACTTACCCATACCCAGGGCTTTGGGGACCACTGATGTCACACATTAATTCCTAGCCCACTGTCCCTGTCACAGATACCCACCTCTTTATATTTGCCTCTTTAACCATACTTTATGTCTCTAAGTGCCTCAAACTAAACATGTCTGGAATGTGTTAATAATCTTTCCTCAAATCTGATCCTGAATTGATAGTTATAAAGCCAAAACCCACATGTCTTTCTTGATACTTCCCTCTCCCACAGCCCCATAGCAATCCACCCCACAGCAAACCTTGTGATCCAGTTAACCTCTATATGTACTGCTAACTTTCTGGCCTCCAGTCTATTTTGGTCTCCATTGCAGCCTGTAATGATCTTCCTTTCAAATGTAAATATGAATATTTCCTGCAACTGTTTCAGATACACTAAAGATCTTCCATTGTGAGGCCCTAGCTCATCCCTTGCTAGTCTGGGTGCACAGCAACACCCCTTCAGAACCCCTCCACTGGTGTTTTCCAGTCCTCACAGGTCCACACTCCTTGAGCCATTGCCGTCCCCTCTGCCTATTCCTCCTTCGGTAAACTCAGTGGCTACTTCTGAAGTTGGGCTAGGTCAGGGGCCCTGTTTTCGCTCTCATGGCACCAAGACGCACCTTTTCTTGGCAGTCGATATGGTTAAAACTTTGCTTTTATTTGTCTAATTCCATGATTAGTGTTAGTCTCCCTCCCTAGACTTGGCAAGCTCTCTGATAGTTTATAAACTTGTCTTTCACCTCACCACCATTTTCCCAGCTCTGATGCTGAGCTTGGCTCAGGATTGGTGCTCCATGGATGCCCTGCTCAGCACAGGAGTGCCATGAGGGGTACCTGGGCCATGGGAGGAGCTTCCCAGCTGCCCAGCCTGGGAGGAGTCTCGCGGAGGCAGTACACAGAAGAGGGGTTCCTGTGCATAGCCCTGCTGAGGCTGGGCCACCCACAAGCTGCTGTGCTTCTGACACTGACAGTATCTGCTCTGTTCCCCAAATGGCAGAACTCTTCTAAGATTTTAAGGTGAGCCATTCAACTTTCCTGTTCTTCCAATTTTTTTTTAAAACTTCTAAGAAGAAAAATGTCAGACAGGATAACTGGAGCAGTCACCTTAAAAAATGAAGGGAAGCTGTAGTTTCAAGCTGTGGGCATTTGGATGGTGTGTGGGACAAAATGTAGGGTTGCTTTGCCATCAAGCTACGGGCTGGATACCTGACGTGCATAGAGGCTAATTATGGCAAGACAACAAGCAAGAAGGTGAGAGGAAAAAAACAAATTTGCCTTATGTCTAGGTAGGGAAAGGGGTTTGTGTTGGTTTGGAGAATGAGGTTGAGAACAAAGCAATTAAATTTTATTGGCTAAGGAGTAGGTTAGGGGCAGTGAAATGTGGACTTGATTGAATTTCACTGGCTAGGTTACCAAGCAGAAGTACGGTGAAGCTTTTTCTCCAGATAACTGGAGTTTGAAATGTCTGTGGGTGGGTGCCTCACCTCTGGATAGCTGCCAACTCTGTCTCTATGGGTTCCCCATAAGACTAGGGACATCTATGCAGGTAAAAGCTGGGTCATCTGCTGATAATGCTAAAGCAAACATCAAAGATAAGTGTAGATAAGCTTTTTTCCTCTAGTATCTAGGCCCTCAGGGGCCTTTAACCTTGATTTCATTGTCCTAAGTGCCTGACCCCAAGCCTTATCTGTACTGGAGAATCTCCAGCTTCAGAGTGACAGTGCAGCTCCCAAGCCCATGCCCTGTCCTCCTCTGTTCTGACAGTTTTCCTGGTGTGAGAGAAGCACCAGGAAGAAGAGGGGCTCCGCCTGGCCAGATCTCAGGGAACCTCAGTAATTTGGGATCCCCTGCATGAAATGAGCAGCTGGCTTGTGCACAGAAGGACCTAATGGTTAGAAATCCAGCAGGCAGTTTTTGGCACATCCAGGGGGGGCTTTAACTCAGGGAGTCTTTCTGACACCAGGCAGGCTTGGCATGCTTCTGCAACAGCATGGGCAGGATCTCCTCTTTAAAAGGTCCTGAGCAAGGACCAAATATGGGTTTACACTTAGAAAGAAAATAGTTCAGTGTGGGGCACACTGACCTGGGGGGGCAATGTAGGAGAGTGTCTGTGTTATAATAAAGCTCCAGAAGGAGAGTTATTAGCTGTGCTCTGACAGCAGATGGCATTTGTTCTTAAGGAATGCAACATCTCCTGATTTTTGCCTTGGAAACTGAAAACCAGCACCACCACCCCACCCCACCCACTCTGATCCCTTCAGGAATATGCGGAAGAGGATAAGAAGCATAAGTAGGAGGATGCTGAGGAGCCCTCATGGAGGCAGCCATTCCTAGAGCATCCACAGGGCCTTGGTAGTGCATGCCCTGCTCCGAATCCTGCAGGGAAGGCACAACCTTAACCCTGAGGGGAATGTGAGTCAGCTGGCCCTCTTCCCTGGTCCCGGAGACTGGCACTTGCTGTTGCAGCTTGCAAAGGATTTGGAAACATACCTAAGTGACCTGCAGCTCCACATTCCTCTTTGGAAATTCTTTTTTCTTTTTTTAATATTTATTTATTTATGCATACAAGAACTGGGGTACAGGCCAGTACCCCAGGGTATGGGGGATGTGTGTGAGAGGATTCACCAGAGACAGAGTGGGGAACAGAACAGGCAGACTGGCTGAAATATACTGCTGAGGGAGCAGCGGGTGAGACAGGAGAGGTCTGCTGCGCCATGTGGGTAACTCCCTTGCCTGCTGGGGATCAAACTCATGCTACAGTGGCTTCCAATAGCTTGCTAGGGCTGTCTTGAACTCCTGCGCCACCAGGAAAGACCCCCACTTTGGAAATTCTTGACATGAAAGACATGTGACCCTATGTGGGATCATTTTCGTGGAAAGGTTCAGATAGGCTTTTCCCAAGATGTCCAGAGTAGGTCTTTTCCAGTACCTGCCACTTTGTTGTATAGAAAAAAGATTCATGGAGGCCCTGTGAGCCCGGAGAGAAACTGTCACTATTACTTTAAAAAAGCAGATTACTTAGATTGAGGAATATCTGCAGAAATAACCTTTTTTATTGGAGAAGGCTTTGGTAAGGCAGGGCAAACACCCAGAGGCAGGGGCAAGGTTTTATGGGAGGAAGCCACCTCTCCTCACCGGTGAGGCTCCCTCCACATTCCCTGATGCTCCAGGCCTGGAGCACAGGATGTAAATCCCTGGTTTGCCCCCATTTACTTTAGAAATTTTAGTTATATAAATTCTTCCTATATATTATTATTATTAAATTTGTTCTTCTCCTATGAATCTGTCTGATGTTAATTTGTTTGTCAATCTTTAGGAGAATCAAGGTGGAATATGGGAATTTTCCCCTGTGTCCCAACACGTGGTGCAAAGGCATATGTGTGTGCCTCTGTATCTCTCTGTGCCTGTGTCTCTCTCTGTGTATTGTGGGATCAGTCTCCCCCAGAAGGTTGGATCAGCTTTTCTCAATATGACCAGTGTGGGAGTCTTTCAGTAGTGTCGGCTTGGTGTGGAGAACGATGATCAGGGGAGGCCCTCTGGGCCTCAGGAATTCTGCTGCCATGACTTCAAGAATGAGATTATTTAAAATTGCATACTATTTTATATATATGACTCTATGCTACACTACTCTACTCTGCTATACCATAGAGTAGTTTAGGCCCTAGAGGCTGAAAGAAGTTCTTGTATTTGTCTTTTCCTTTGTCTTTTTACCTAGTTGAAGAAAGAAACACTGCTGTCTCTTTTCATGGCCTAGAAGAGTGTAGCTTGTGTAAGGGGCGGGGCATAGTCCAGGAGTATGTCAGTGACCGTGTCCTCCCTGTCTGAGAAATGCATCATTTTACTCCCGTAGTAAAGGCTGTAGACAGCCCTCCTTGTCCTGTGAAATCTCCACTTCCTCCTGGACATGCAGGTTCTTTAACAAATGATATACATCTCTGGTTTGCTCCTTTTTATTTTAGAATTTATAACCATTTAATTCTCCCTATGTATGTTATTAAATGGATTTTTCCTTTTCTAATCCATCCGATACTGTTTTGATTATTTGTCCTGCCTAAGAAGAACCCGGAGGGGTGAGGAACTTCCCCCTGCTCCCTGACAGCATAATGTAACTATAAGTTTTGGGCATGGTACCCAGTAGGGTGGACCTAAGAGCAAACAGTTGAATGAATGTTATTACTCCACAATCCTAGTCAGGCATCCCTCAGCTCAAAAAGGTGTCCAAAGGCATGGGGGCCACACAGATTTTTAATCAAATACCAAGCTTCCCATTTGACCAAGTTACTGAAGCTCCTGGAGCTTCAACTTCCACATCTATAAAGTGTGAATGGCATCTATCTCTTGGAGCTTACCTTAGGAAATAGACTTTGAGGCAGAGATCTGTGTGCAGGAAAATTCTTTGGAGAATGCCCTGGGGCTCAGCACTCTGGAAGGGGAAGAAGCAGCTCTGGGCAGGGAGAAGTTGGAAGTCAGTTTCATGGCCCCAAACTTTTTCACAGAATTCCCCAAAGGGTAGCTTTTCAGAGTTGTACCACATTGAGTCAAGGATGCCCTTTCTTCATACCTCCCCCACAGTGCCACGCCGTCCGGGGCCTGGACAATTGATGCCCCTGGGTAGAGCACCATCTTGGGTGAGGAAAGCCACACAACTTCCTCCCCTTCTCACACAAAGAGGAGGACTGGTCAGAGAACCGCAGGGCCCTTGGAGAGAATTAAATGGCATAATTACCATAACTAAAATAAGAATTAAAAGAAAGTCAAAATCTGGCTTCTCTTTCTCTAGGCTCAACCTTGGGGAAAAAATGGAATTGTGTTATTCAAGTTGTGAGCTCTCATTCTCAAACTCAATTCCCCAGACTGAGAAAAGGTTTTTGTGTTTCAAACTCACTTAGGGGGAGCAGGCTGAGTGAGCCAATCCAGAGGGGATGTAGCACACTACTGAAAGGAGATCAGTGAGTGTGAGTTCTGGAATCTGGAAATGTTGGTCTCATTCTACTTCTGTTGAATGAGAAAGTAAGGTGTGCATTTGGGGTAGTGAGATTATACATTAACCACCTTGGGCTGGTGGCTGCTTCAGAAGATGCTGAGTCACTTGTCTCCAAACACCTCACAGAGAGTCCTGCAAGAGAGTACAGTACAAATTGAAAATTAGATACCATTTCCAGAATATTCTAGATGCATGAAACTTTTTCTCCTGGGACTTTGGCATGACCCCAGGGAAGGAAAGATCCCTCCATTACTGAGATTGATTTTTTATGCTAGCTGGATGGGTGGGGATCCAGAGTAGTTATCTGACTTAGAGAAATAAAGAAATGCAATAAATTTTATGGAGTAAATTTCACACCCACTTCACATTTTTAGCACCTTGTAAGTTCCCAGTGCCTAGTAGCACACAGTGAGAAAGTCATTTTGTATTTGGATCCCCTCCATTCTACAACAAAACTCCCTTAGATTGAAAATCAGGAATAAACAGAATTAAACTCTAACTACCCTTTTGTTTGCTCTTTCTCCCTACCCCTCCTTGTGATTAACCACTAACTTGTTCCTGGAAACTTGGAAAATCGGTGGTGTTACATCTCTGATAAAATTCTCTGTGCCCCTTCAAGGTTGATAGTGGCATCAGAAACAAACATCTGTTGCTGAAAAAGCACCTGCTGGGAAAGCCAAACACCTTGACTCTTGTCACCAAGATGCCCTCTGCTGTCCTCATATTTTTACTGCCCCCCCATATAATCACAGCACTCCTGCATTCAGGGAGTTGTGCTTGTTTGTTTCTCTGTTGTTGAGGGAGATGCTTGTTCCATTCACTCCCTTGAATAAACTCTTGCATCTTGAATGAACTCTGTGCAGAAACATCCTTGTGGTTTAGAGTTTGGCTTTCTGCGCTTATACAAAAGACCCAGTTTGGCCACTAACAATTCCTTTCTTTCCTCTTTCCTTCTGTCAAGTATATACCTATGCCTTGCATCTAGTTGAAACCCTTCTCCTACTCAAAAACGAAACCTTAAAAAAAACCAACCCAAACCTGAAAGACATGCTTCTGTGTTAGCCTTACTAATCAATGACAAACATTTATTAGATAATTACTAGGCTAGGTTCCTTGCAGGAAGTGGATGGAGTGAGGTGTCCTACAGGTCCCTGCAAGGTGAGTGCTGCTGCCCTGTTTCACCTGCTGGGAGCCCAGGAGCCTTGGTCCAGACTGAATGCCTAGAGGCACTGTATGAATTGGCACTCTATTCCTGAAGCTAGGACCTTGAATACCTCAAGGCTTTGACTAGAATGAGGAACTTGAGATGCTGGTTACAGGAAAATATTTATTGAAAAGCTACAGAGCAGAGGCAGAGTTCCAGGGAGACCTCCTTAAACAAAGAGGCGCCCTAACAAAGGCTAGTTTCAGCTTATTTAGCATTTAGATAGTGGCAAGAAAGGGGGTGGCATCCAGGTGGAGGAAAGGCTCTACCATGTGTTCAGGATGGTGCATTTGCACCATGCTTCTTCAGAGGGCACATCCCATCCAGAGGTGGAGGTCTTAGCCTGTGAGTCCGTGGGTACCATAGAACACTCAACTCTCTCCTCTGCATGTTTTTTTTTTTCTTAGATTTATTATTTATTTATACAAGCACTGGGTACGGTCAGAAGCTCAGGAGGGTAAGAGAATTCACCAGAGCCAGAGTAGGGAACAGAACAGGCAGACGGATGAAATACACTGCTGAGGGGAGGAGCAGGCGCGGCAGGAGAGGTCTGTGTGCTATGTGGGACCCTCGCTGGTGGTCGGGGATCAAACTTGCACTGCAGAAGCTGCGGGCAGCTTCGCAGCCCAGCACTTAACCGCTGCGCCACCAGGGGAGGCCCTCCTCTGCATGTTTTACAGCCCAGTTTATGCTGGTTCTTGTCAAGGGTTGAGGCTTTTCTGTTGTTGCTGTTGTTTTTTCAGATGCAAGAATTCAGTAGGTTGTAAAGATAACTTGACATACAATGAGATAAGTGTCTGGAAACTCCTGCACCTTGCTTGTCTAGGACTGCTTGATACTATTACTCAGTTATTTTGGGACTCCAATGGCCTGTTTCTTCTTCCCATTCTCAAAGATGGCAAACCATGATAGAGCAGGCTGCTTGCTAATCAATGTTGAAGAAACATAGAAGAGGGAAATATACATGTTTGCTTGGGAAAACAGACACATAAAAACAACAACACAAGAAACATAAAGAACACCCAATAAGCTGCTGGGAATGTTATCTTAAACTGTAGTATGTGGAGGGTGACTGCAGCCTGGGTGGAGGGACCCAGTCAGTACAAGAGACTGGATTTCTTGGAGAAAATCCTTAAATGGCTGGTCTATGACAAAGCTCACAAACTAAAACTACAGAAGAAATAACACTACTAAATGCACACACATACATGCAGTGCATATATTTACACACATATATTAATTAATTAATTATAAACTATACCACATGTGCCATCTGGAAGATGTATTTGAGTAGATGGACTAAGAATTTAAAACAAGCATTATAAATATATTTAAAGGTTTTTTTAATATGTGCCATTCTCACTGGTGTGAGATGGCATCTCATTGCAGTTTTGATTTGCATTTCCCTGATTGCAAGTGATGTTGAACATTTTTTCATATGCCTGTTGGCCATTTGCATTTCCTCTTTGGAGAAGTTTCTTTTTAGCTTTTCTGCCCATTTTTTGACTGGATTATTTTCTTTGTTTTTGTTGAGTCTCATCAGCTCTCTGTAGATTTTGTGATCAGTCCTTTATCATTAGCGTTGTGTGTAAAAATGTTCTCCCATTCGGTGGGGTTTCTTTTTGTTTTGGTTATTGTCTCTTTTGCTGTGCAGAAGCTCTTAAATTTGATGTAGTCCCACCTGTTAAGCTTTGGAAACAACACAAATGCCCAAAAATAGATGACTGGATCAAGAAGATGTGGTACATATACACAATGGAATATTACTCAGCAATCAAAAAAAGATAAACACATGCAATTTGCAGCAACATGGATGGCGCTGGAAGGGATCATGCTCAGTGAAATAAGCCAGAAAGAAAAAGAAAAATACCGGATGGTCTCACTCATATCAGGAATCTAGAAAACCTAAATAAGGGACCAGGAAAAAGAATAACTATAACAAAGAAAAAATCAAAATCAACAAACAACTATGAACCAGAGACACACTATGGGGAGTGGGGTGGGGAAAGAAGGGATTGGGGTCAAAATAAGGGGGTTGCAATTGTCTGGAGAATATAAAAATAAAATTAAAACAAACAAACAAACAAACAAATAAATAAATAAATAAATAAATAAATAAATAAAGGTATAAGGGAAGATAGTAACCAGGATAAAAAGGAGCCAAGATGAAACAGTAGGTGTGAAAGAGGTAAGGGAGGTAAGATAGAGAACACCGTAGGTGGGATAAACGAGCAGGATGGATATGGCGAAAGAACACTTACTGACTTGCAAGATAAGACTGTGAAATTTTCCTGGAATGCAACAGAAAAGGATGAGAAAGAAAAAGAGACACCTTAAAAAATTAAGCTGAATGATTAAAATGTCTATCTCCATATGATGAGCGTCTTCGAAAGAGAGAAAAATAAAAATGAGGAAAGGCAATATGTGAAGAAAAGTAGAGATAAACTTTTTGATATTAAAGAATTATATCCAGGGCCTCCCCTGTGGCGCAAGGGGTTAAGACGCAACCTATGAAGCTCTCGGCAGACTCTGCAGCATGAGTTCGATCCCCCAGTCAGCCAGGGAGCAACCCACAGGGTGCAGCAGACCTCTCCTGACTCGCCCGCTGCTCCCCTCAGCAGTGTATTTCATTCAGTCTGCCTGTTCTGTTCCCCATTCTGGTGAATCCTCTCACCCCCCACATCTTTGGCCTGTACCCCAGCTCTTGTATTCATAAATAAATCTTAAAAAAAAAAGGAATTATATCCAGTTAATGTTAACCAAATTCAAGGAGAGAATGAAATGTTTTCTGGTATATAAAGCTCCTGAAGTGCTGCTGCCAAAAGACCCACAGTATAAAACTCTTTTGGATGAATTATTTAAACAAGAAGAGAAAACAGACAATAAAGGAAAAGATAATAGAATAAGAGAACATATTTTCACAGGCCTGGGAGCAATATTTAAACTATATAACCTCCATCAAATCAGAAACAAAGACATAAGCCCCAATAGAAAAATGGGCAAAGAATAGGGACAGGCAATTTTTAGCTATCCCAGGAGATTACTCTATAACATTACTTAATGTGCATGAAGAGATGCTAACGATAATTAGTAATCAAGGAATGCAAATTAAAACAATGACATTAATTTAAACTAGCTAGTCAGGCTAAAATATGGGGTTAGAGAATGGCCAGGTATTTGAAAGGAAATAGGAGTCCTAATACCCCACTCGAGGGAAGGAATCACTGGAAAGAGCAGAAAGGATATGGTTCTACGTAGGAAAATGAAATGTATGCATTTCCTGTTACCCATCATGCTCTCCTCTGTGTATCCTAAAGAAACTCACCAGACGGGGGGGCGGAGCAACATGGCGGCGAGGAGACGCTGCGAGTAAGATCTCGCATTAAAAAAAGTTAATAGGGAGGAAAAGCGGCAGGTCCCAGTGAGAACTGGGACACGGAAGATAAACGGACGACTCCAGCAAACTGCCCAAAGAAGAAAGTTGCCATAAAAGAGGACGAGAAGGGAGGGAAGCGCAGAACCCTGCTCCCCTCCCCCGCCCACAGAGGCGGCACTCTCCCACCGGCAGAGAGGAGGGAAACAACAAACCAAAACGCCCAACAAGAAAAACGGACGCAGCAAGTGGGACTGTGAGTGGAAAGGAACTATTTCAGTCACCACACCCCGTGAACTGGAGCTGAGGCGAACCCTGCAGGATCCCCCTCGAAGGTGAGCTTCAGGCGCCATTAAAGAGAGCCCCGCCCCCCAGGAGGAGACCAGCACCAGCACACAGCCCCGGCCGCCCGGTAAGCTTGCGCGAAAGCGGCGCTCGGATTGCAGCTGCCCAGGTCCCTGCGCCTGCGACCTAGGCTTGCGGGGAGACGGAGGAGGCCCTCCCTGAGTGAGCAGGAACAAGGCGCCCAGGCAGGGGAGCGGGATTCAAAAGGCGCCATTCCCGCGCCACTGATCTGGGCTACAGCCCGCGTCCTGGAACTGAGGGCTTTGGAACTGACACCCGGGGCACGAAATTAGGGGCGTGCGTTCCCCACGACGGTGGGGCACAAGGCAGACACAGCACCCCAAAGCCGTTGAGGTGTACCCTACCATCCCCGCTCTGCTCCCTGTCCCAGGGGTGGAAAATCAGCTCCCCAAGGGCTCTAGGAGAGATCTCTGGCGCCACCTAGGGACTTGACCCCAGCACAGGCTACTGAAGGAGCTAGTGGCCAGCTGGGGAGTTAGCCCACACCGGGCCCCTTCCGAACAAGTAGTCTGAGCCCACAGGGAGAGCGAGCACCCACAGCCGGGGCAGACCAGGCACGCAGAAGAGTGTGCCTGACACCGTACGCGCAGGGAGTGTGTCCCACATCACCATTTTAGAACAGGGACATTTCTTCAGTAAAGACTACCTGCAGAAGGCTTCCTCAGGAGCCAGAGGTGAGCGGGGGAAGTTCGCCCACGCCAGACCCCCTCTGGCCTGCAGTCCAAGCCCAGAGGGGAGCAGGAACCCACCGCCGGGGCAGACCAGGCGCACAGGGGAGTGTGTCCCCACATCGGCATTTTAGAACAGGGACCTTTCTCCAGTAAAGGCTGCTTGAAACTGACAGATGACTCCTGGAAGAACCAGAGGGGAACAGAGAAGCCCACCCAAGATGCCGGCAAGTCCCAACAACACAGTGTCCCAACGCATACGGCAAATTAGAAAACAGACAGTAGGGAGGAGAAGAACCACACGCAACCTAGCAACTCTCCAGAGAAAAAGCACACCACAAAAAGAAAGCCAGCCCCCAGATTGCAACGACAATAACTTGGAAGAATTTCTGAGCCTTCCAGAAAGAGAATTTAAAATTGCCGTGATTAAAAAACTGACAGAAGTCATAAAGGAAAACAATGATAAGGGAAAAATAATCAACGATCAGAAGAATGCAATTGAGTCCCTAGAGAGGGAAAACAATGGTCAGAAGAAAGAAATTGAGTCCCTAAAGAGGGAAGTAAAAGAAATGCAGGAGATCAAAGAATTAATGGAAGAACTAAAGAATTCTGGGAAAAGCAATGAAAGCAGAATAGATGAAATGGAAGAACGAATAAGTAATCTTGAAGACACAGAAATAAAAAGAACCAAAACAGAAAAGGAAAGAGAAGTACGAAGGAAAAAGAACGAAGAAAGACTTCGGGAACTATCTGACTCCATGAGGAAAGGAAATATAAGTTATAGGAATACCAGAAGGAGAGGAGAGAGATGTAGGAACAGAGAAAATATTCAAAGAGATAATTGAAGAGAACTTCCCAAATGTGAAGAAGGAGCTGAAAATTGATATACAAGAAGCAAGAAGAACACCAAACTTCCACGACGAAAGGAAAAATACAGCAAGACACATAATAGTAAAGCTCCCAAGAATCCAGGACAAGGAAAAAATAATGAAGCTGGCAAGAGGGAAGAAACAGATAACATTCAAAGGAAAACCAATCAGGCTGACATCAGACTTCTCCGAAGAAACACTACGGGCAAGGAGAGAGTGGAGGGACATAGTCAACAGACTCCAAGAAAACAGATGCCAACCAAGAATACTCTATCCCGCAAAGCTCTCCTTCCTCTTTGAAGAAAGAATATGGACCTTCCCAGACAAACAGAAACTCCGGAATTTCATTGCAACTAAACCCCCACTCCAAAAAATACTACAAGGAGTCCTAAAGCCAGAACCTCAGAGCGACGAATAACAATGAAAGAAGGCCAAAAAAAAAAAAAAGTTATTAAAAGAATAAATAAATAAAATCAAAGGAAAGACAAACACAATGGCAAATACAGATGTTAACATATCAATATTAACTCTAAATGTAAATGGACTAAACTCTTCAATAAAAAGACACAGAGTTGCAGCCTGGATTAAGAAACAAAACCCAACCTTTTGCTGTCTCCAGGAAACACATTTAGCTACAAAAGATAAAAATAGGCTCAAAGTTAAAGGATGGAAAACAATCCTACAAGCAAATGGACCAAAAAAGAAAGCAGGAACAGCTATACTTATATCAGATAAAACAGATTTCAAACTCAAAAAGATAAAAAGAGACCCCAATGGTCACTACATTATGATCAAGGGGACAATACTTCAAGAAGAAATAACACTCATTAACATATACTCACCAAACGAAGGAGCACCAAAATATATCAGACAACTGTTGTCCTCTCTGAAAACAGACATCAGAGAAAACACATACGTAGTGGGAGACTTCAACACACCACTATCAACAATGGATAGATCAACAAGACAAAAAATAAGTAAAGAAACCAAAGCTCTAAATAAAGACCTAGAGCAATTGGGCTTAACAGACATCTATAGAACACTAAACCCCAAAAAAACGGAGTACACATTTTTCTCAAGCACACACGGATCATTCTCCAGGATCGATCACATACTGGGGCACAAGACAAACATCAACAGATACACCAAGATTGAAATCATATCAACCATCTTTTCTGACCATGAAGGCATCAAACTAGAAATAAACCATAAAAAGAAGGCAAGGAACTTTCCTACCTCATGGAGATTAAAAACCACACTACTGGAAGACCATTGGACTAATGAGGAGATCAAAGAAGAAATTAAAAAATTTTTTGAATTGAACGACAAGGAGGACACCAATATCCTAAATGTATGGGATGCAGCAAAAGCAGTAATAAGAGGAAAATATATAGCAATAGAAGCTCACATCAAGAAACAAGAAAGAACGCAAAGAAACAACCTAATCTCGAAGCTCAAAGATCTAGAAAAAGAACAACAAAAAAGCCCCAAAACCAGTAGAAGAAAAGAAATAATAAAAACCAAAGCAGAAATAAATGAAATTGAAACTAAAAAAACAATCCAAAAGATCAATGAAACCAAGAGCTGGTTCTTTGAAAAAATCAATAAAATAGACAAACCCCTAGCCAGGCTCACAAAGGAAAAAAGGGAGAAAGCACAAATAAACAGGATCATCAATGAAAGAGGAGAAATCACAACGGACACAGCAGAAATCAAAAGAATAATCAGTAACTACTATGAACAGTTATATGGAAACAAGTTTAACAATCTAGAGGAGA
The DNA here is from genome assembly GCF_964194135.1 of Talpa europaea. Classification (NCBI taxonomy): domain Eukaryota; kingdom Metazoa; phylum Chordata; class Mammalia; order Eulipotyphla; family Talpidae; genus Talpa; species Talpa europaea. The sequence continues at coordinate 42,224,380 of NC_140068.1, forward strand.
TGGACAAATTCCTACAACTCTACAATCACCCAAAGCTAGATAAAGAAGAAATAGAACACCTAAACAGACCAATTACAATTAGCGAAATTGAAATGGTAATCAAAAACCTCCCCAAAAACAAAAGCCCAGGACCTGATGGATTTACATATGAATTCTACCGAACATTCAGAGACGAATTAGTGCCTATCCTTCACAAACTCTTCCAAAAAATTGAGAAGGAAGGGACAATACCAAACACGTTCTATGAAGCCAACATTACACTAATATCAAAACCGAACAAGGACAACACAAAAAAGGAAAACTACAGGCCAATCTCCCTAATGAACACTGATGCAAAAATCCTCAATAAAATTTTAGCTATCAGAATCCAACAATGTATCCATAAGATAATTCACCACGACCAAGTTGGATTCATTCCAGGGGCACAAGGATGGTTTAACATCCGAAAATCAATCAACGTTATCCAACACATCAACAAAAAGAAATATAAAAACCATATGATAATATCAATAGATGCTGAGAAAGCTTTCGACAAAGTGCAACACCCATTCATGATAAAAGCCCTTGAAATTCTTGGGATACAAGGAACATACCTCAACATCATAAAGGCCATCTATGACAAGCCAACAGCCAGTATCATTCTCAATGGTGAAAAGCTGAAAGCAATTCCATTAAGATCTGGAACAAGACAAGGATGTCCACTCTCACCACTGCTTTTCAATATAATACTGGAAGTCCTAGCCAGAGCAATAAGACAAGAGAAAGACATCCAAGGAATCCAAATAGGAAAAGAAGAAGTCAAACTATCACTATTTGCAGACGATATGATATTATACATAGAGAACCCCAAAAACTCCACAGAAAAGCTAATTCAACTCATCAATCAGTTCAGTAAAGTGGCAGGATACAAAATCAACATGCAAAAGTCAGTAGCCTTCCTATACACAAACAATAAATCTGAAGAAGAAGAAATCAAAAAGACCATCCCTTTTGTTATTGAAACAAAAAAAATCAAATATTTGGGAATAAATCTAACAAAAGAGGTAAAGGACCTATACAAAGAAAACTATAAAACACTGTTAAAAGAAATAGAAGAAGACACAAAGAAATGGAGAGACATCCCCTGCTCATGGATTGGAAGAATAAACATTATTAAAATGGCCATCCTTCCAAAAGCAATATACAGATTCAATGCTATTCCAATCAAAATTTCAATGTCATTCTTCAAAGAAATAGAACAATTATTGATGAAATTCATATGGAATCACAAAAAACCCTGAATAGCCAAAGCTCTCCTGAAAAAAAAAGAAGGGAATGGAGGCATCAGACTCCCAGACTTCAAACTATACTACAAAGCCATAATCATCAAAACTGCATGGTATTGGAACAAGAACAGACATACAGACCAATGGAATCGAATAGAAAATCCAGAAATAAACCCACAGATTTATGGTCAACTAATCTTTGACAAAGGAGCAAAGAATATGCATTGGAGCATAGAAAGTTTGTTCAATAAATGGTGCTGGGAAAACTGGGTCGCTACATGCAAAAGAATGAAGCTTGACCACCACCTCACACCATACACAAAAATCAACTCAAAATGGATTAAAGAACTAGACATAAGACCTGAAACCATAAAATATATAGAAGGAAATATAGGCGAAACACTACGTGATTTGCACATCAAAGACATCTTTACAGACACATCACCCAAAGCAGTGATAGTGAAGGCAAAGATAAACAGCTGGGACTACATCAAATTAAAGAGCTTTTGCACAGCAAAAGAGACAATAACAAAAACAAAGAGAAACCCCACCAACTGGGAGAACATTTTTGCACCCAACACTAATGATAAAGGACTGATCACAAAAATCTGCAAAGAGCTGATGAGACTCAACAACAACAAAGAAAATAATCCAGTCAAAAAATGGGCAGAAGAGCTTAAAAGAAACTTCTCTGAAGAGGAAATGCAAATGGCCAACAGGCATATGAAAAAATGTTCAACATCACTTGTCATCAGGGAAATGCTAATCAAAACTACCATGAGATACCATCTTACACCAGTGAGAATGGCACATATTAAAAAAACTAGCAACAACAAATGTTGGCGAGGGTGTGGAGAAAAAGGAACTCTTCTGCACTGTTGGTGGGAGTGCAAACTGGTCCAACCACTGTGGAAAGCTGTGCGGAGATTTCTGGACCTACTAAACATAGAGCTTCCATATGATCCAGCAATTCCACTCCTAGGTATTTACCCAAAGGACACAGAAACATCAATTCCAAAGAACACCTGCACCCCTATGTTTATAGCAGCACTGTTTACAATAGCTAAGCTTTGGAAACAACCCAAATGCCCAAAAATAGATGACTGGATCAAGAAGATGTGGTACATATATACCATGGAATATTACTCAGCATTCAAAAAAGATAAACCCATGCAATTTGCTGCAACATGGATGGCGCTGGAAGGGATCATGCTCAGCGAAATAAGCCAAAAAGAAAAAGAAAAATACCGGATGGTCTCACTCATAGCAGGAATCTAGAAAACTTAAATAAGGGACCAGGAAAATGAATAACTATAAGAAAGTGAAAATCAAAATCAACAAAAAACTATGAACCAGAGACACTTTTAGGGGGGCGGGGGCGGGAGGGGAGGGATTGGGGTCAGAATGGGGGGCTGCAATTGTATGGGGAATATAACAATAAAATTTATAAAAAAAATAAATAATAAAAAAAAAAAAAGAAACTCCCCAGAGCTGCAAGGAGATTGCTCATTGGATTATTGTTTGTGTTAGCAAAGAGGTGGAAATATACTCAGTATCCCTCACAAGGAGAGCAGAGGTAAATTGTGCTGAGACACAGCCTGGGGTATTTTACTCATCGAAGTTACTACAAGATAATAACTTAAATGGATGTTAAAAACATAACCCTTGGCCAGAAAAGTGACAAAGAGAGTGGGTACAAAATGCAATACCACTCACATAAGTAAAAGTACAAGTACAAAAAGACCAGCATTGATTGTAAGAAACACAGACGTGCAAAAATCCAGACATGAAAAGTAATGGAAAGTTTGCCGCTGTGGAAGTGATGGAGAGGAATGCTTTGGGATATGATAAAGAAAAACGAGTTAACATGCAAACGGAAAACAGACTCATAAACAGCTGGGGACAGGTCATTTTAAAAGACACATTACTGGAGAATGTGCCTAACATGCCAATTTTGATTAAATTGCTTTGTGCAAGGATTTTTAAAAAGCTATGTGTCGTTTCCAAATCATTCCCGTGATGCCTTAGGGTATTTCATCTAATGACATTTAAAAGAAAATTCTGAAAGCCAAATTACAAGTTAGACAGTTTAATTTAAAAAATGAATCTAAACAAAAATAATTCTTAGTCTTTGTGGAAAATATAGTGGTTACCAGAGGAGGAGAGGGAAGAGGAGGTGGGGGAGGGGAGGTGATAGGGTGTTGGCCCTGGAGCTTTGGGGACTGGTGAATGAAGCGTGTGCACATATGGAGGTGTGAAGCTGTACTCCCCAAACTATATACTTAGGCAAATGATTGCCAAATCAATAAAATTTGAGGAAAAAAGTAAATCTAAAAAAATATAGCATCCAGGAGGGAAAGAAAGGAGGCGATGGTAGGACAGCCCTCTCCAGTGTGGTAAACCATTTAGAATAATTATTATTCTGCAGCTTTTTCTTACATCTGTTTTATAATTTATGCTGGAATATAAACTCATTCACTCTTATTTCATCATCCCGGGAAGATTCTCACCCTCTCTATAAACATGTCAGTTTATAGACATGTTTGACTTCTGTTTTCCATCACCTGGGCCTTCTCTCTCCAGACTCCAATTTGGTACCAAGCTTAGGCCTCCCAAAAGGCAGTGCAGCCTCCGCCCCTGCCTTCTGGCAAGGCCTGCTGAATTCTTGAAGGCTTTTCTATCTCTCTGGCTCCATTAATAAAACGCAAATGGCTTTCTGAAGGGAATTCTTGGTTGAAGCAGGTTGGTCAATACTGTGGAGTGTGGCTTAGCTGGAAGGCAGCCAGCAGCCGGACAAATTGGGGGAGGAAGTGAAGGGGCCTAGAGTGGAAGGAGAGCGAACAGGGCGGTGAAAACACATGTTTGCTTCCTCACACTCTTTTCTAAGCTTAGTGTCTCCCACTAAGCTTCAGCGTCATGGGAAAGACTAACAAATCACACCGTTGGCTGTAAGTTAGCACTTACTGTGATCTGAGTGAGGTTTAACTTAACCTTTTCACAGATAACTGGGACGCCTCTTCAGCTTCTCCATAGCTTATTTCCCCCAAGTGGTAGCTCTTCAAGTCACCCTAAGTTTCCCTGGGTGCTGAGGGGGGCCAGGGGAAGTGGGCTCTTCCAGAAGGGCTGTGTCCTGAGGGAAGGATTCAGTGGAGATGGACTGATATCCCAGCCCCTCTTCAGTCTCAGTGCATGTGCCTGATCCTCCTTCCCAGACTTTTCTCCTTCTTCCCTTTCCTGATTTTGAACTCGTAAAATGGTTGCGCTGCTATTAGCAGACTGCAGGAACAGTGGAGATTCTCCCCAGGATTTCTCAGGAAAATATCTGTGAAAAAAACAACTTTGTACCAACTTTTTGGGAAGATGATTAAAATAGTAAGTTTCATTTAAAAATATATATAGGGCCTCCCTGGTGGCGCAGCGGTTGAGCGCTGGGTTGCGAAGCTGCCCGCAGCCTCTGCAGTGCAGGTTCGATCCCTGGCCGCTGGACGAGGGTCCCACATGGCGCGCAGACCTCTCCTGCCACCTCTCCTGCCACCCGCTGCTCCCCTCAGCAGTGTACTTCGGTCCTTCTGCCTGCTCTGCTCCCCGCTCTGGCTCTGGTGAATTCTCTCACCCTCCCGCGCTTCTGACTGTACCCAATGCTTGTATAAATAAATAAATAAATCTTTAAAAAAAATGTGTATCTTTTACATCATTGTTCATTTTGGTACATTGTATGTTTTCTCCTCTCAGGTGTAGTCCCTGTGAAATTCCCACCACCAGTTCACCCATGCACTGTCACTATAGTCCCTTGTGCTTTTCCCTCCCCTGTTTTGATCCTTCTCCTTCCCCCTCCCCTGCAGAATGTCTTTGATTTATAGTTGCCTGCTAGTTTTGCTTATTTATTTTTTTATTTTCCTGATTCCTTATATTCCTCCTATAAGTGAAACAATCTGATATTTTTCTTTTTTCCTTCTGACTTATTTCACTGAGCAAAATCCCTTTCGGCTCCATCCATGTTGCTGCAAATGGCATGAGTTTATCTTTTTTGATTGCTGAATAGTATTCCAGTGTGCATATATACCACATCTTCTTGATCCAGTCGTATGAAAATAGTTTTGTATTGTGAATAATATTTTGGACTCTGTGTTAAAAAGATGTATGCATCGTTCAGAATGCAGAATTCATGGGGTTTGACTATGAGGTCATTTTGCTGGAATGTGGTGGGACAGGCATTTGCTGGTTGTGCACGTCTCCCCCAGCTCTGTGGTCAGTCCCACCCAGATCAGGGTGACATGGACCATGGCAGGAGGATTCACCCCATGGAAATGGGCCTGTGGGCAGACACTACACTCAGGGCATCCTGTCCCCTAGAGAGAGCTGGCAAACTTTGACCAGCAACCCATTGCTTTGAACTTATAAGGACTTGGGAAGACAAGGTAGATAGGAAGACAAGACTGTCCTTTGGGAAGAATATGCCCCACATCCCCATGTCATGGCTCAGTGGGCCTCCACCAAGGAACAAGATTTACTGCTGGTGTGTGTGGTGAACAGGGAGTAAACACTGCAGTCTGAGGCATAAGCTACTGAGCTCAATTCCAAGACCGTGCATCTGAGATGGAGTTAGGTGAGCATTTTTTAAGTGAGCATATTTTAAGATAGCTGATGTGTTTGACAAGGTAGTTGTATTTTTAAAATTTTATAACACAAACTCCTTTACTACTATAATTGACATTTGACTTTCTTATTTTAGCAAAGGGATAACAATTTTTATTTTAAGAAGTAACAAATCAGGACAGTCTATGTACTTCTGAGGCCCCTTAGCTCTTCCATTTCTGGGGTTGACTAACTTCCCATTGTGAAGAAAAGTCCTAACCAGGAATGACCCTAATGTGCTAGGGCCATATATACACGAGTCTCGGGGGTAGGGAGGACACCTGCTTGATGTCAGTCCCTGGTCACAAGCTTCTGTGGGTGTCTGACTGATAGCCGTAAGGGGCCCTTGTGTGGAGAAGCCTAGTTTCTGTGCCCCTGCAGAGCAATCTGGGCTCCTAGAGGCGGCAGCAGCCAAGGCTGGCTTGGGTGTACCCTAACTTCTGTTGTAAGGATGAGTGGGAGCCTTGCCTGTCATGAGTGATGTGCAAACATGTCCTGATACTCTCTCACCTGGAAGGCGCCTCTGCCCCTTTTCTGCAGGCCCAGTTACCACTGCAGTGTGGTGCTGACATCCTGGGCCTCAAAGGGAGCTTTTTCAGTTACCTCTGTCAAAATAGAACTTTTGTGATATAATTGTGGATGCTACACTTAGTTCGGAAAATGGCTTGCCATTGTGTGTTATAGGTAATAGAAACATGGCCCTGGAGTGGGCAGTCCACATTCCCAACTTCTGGAGGGTCTGTGAGGTGACTCCAGGTGACCACAGGTGGCAAGTTATCTTGTAAGGTGGAGTCCAGAGCTCCAGACTTGAGCTGGATCCTTTACTCCTTTGTTACTATGTAACTTTCCCATGTATTTGTGGAATGGGCACCTGTTTAAAAGGTGATTATTATGTATATTTTCTAGTTATTTGTGTTAAAAATGGACACATTGGCCAGGAAAAAATTGATTTTCTGAATTTCCAAAGTGTGCGCATGTGGAAATTTATTTGGGCTCCAACCACCATTCTGGATGATCAACAGGTGGCAGTATTTCCCTGCCTTATGACGTCTTGCTAGCCTGCTAAGCAGAGGAAAGGTGTCCAGAGAACTCAGGGGTTAAACACTGATCAAAAGACATCTTTGGAAACTCTGACTGGTTTAGCAGAATGGTGAGTGCCTGACAGTGCTCTGGCCCCCTGCCCCCTCCTGCCAGTAGCCTAACAGAGGGTCACCTTCCTTCAGAAAGATCTACCCGCATCTCTCTAAGGGGGAGGGTTGAGGAATGAGAAAAGCATTGTTGACTAGGTTGGGCTTAACTGGATTGTTCCCTCAAGTTCAATTTTATAAAATTAAATGCTTTGAAATATTCATATTTCAAATGTTTTGAAGTATTCCTTTTCCATTTGCTTTTAATTGAAAAACATTGCGGGTCATATTTGAGGCAGGATATTGGGAGGTGTTCCTATTGGCAGCTCGTTCAGTGTCTGGTGATTAGGAAGGAGTCAATGGGCCCACTGGGATGAAAGATTCAGACCAAGGAACAGCGTCCTGTGTAGGTAGTGGGGTGGCTTTAACTTCATGTTATTTTATCTGTAAAATTGGGGTAATATTTTGGGGGGTGTCCTGAGTATTCATTGAAAAAATCCATCCCAGTGGCTGCTGCTGCTGCTGCTTCTTCTTCTTCTCCTTCTTCTTCGTCTTTTTTTGTCTTAGCTAGTTCTGTCTTAGTCTGGATTCTCTAGAAAGCAGAATCTGAGACAAAGCCTAAGTGCTAATGTTTTATCGGGAACTGTAACCTCAGGAGAGCCTGGGTGAGGCAGGGATGGATGATACTATAGAGCAGTGTGTTACCAAGCTGGCTGAGGCTTCATGAGGAGATACAAGCTGTCTCGTGCAGGCTGGAGGAGGGCACAGAGGAGGCATTTTTCTGCTGGTCCCCTTCTGACGCCTACTGCCCACTGGCCCAAATTCATCCCCTGTGGAGTTAAATGCCACACAATTTTGGGCTACCCAGTCCTTTTGTGCAACCACAGAGGCATCCTACACATGCATTGTGGTTTGTCTCTACCTCTGGGTCTGAGATGGTGTGTGACATCAGACTCATGCCGTGGAACCATCTGGCATAGTGGCAACATGAACAGCTGGAGGCTGGACAATTCAGAGTTCAGAGGATCTGATGCAGCCTGTAAAAAGTACCTAATAGATTATTATTATTATATGTTGAAGAGAACAGGCACTTTGGAATTAGACACATCTACCCTTTTCTAGCTGTGAGGCCTTTGGCTTCACGTGTTCTCTCTGAAAATTAGTTTTCTCACCTATACAAATACAGTCATAGGGCCTGCTTGATAGTTTGTTGTGAGGCCTAGTTGCCTGATCTGTGTGGCAGGATGTAGTGCTGTGTCTGGAAGTCCACAGCCTCCTGCCTGTTCTTCCCCTTCTCCGGTTATGGGACCCAGACTCTCTCCCTACCCTGCTAGGGTTTCAAATGAATAACTGATGTGTTTTTGAAATCTTCTGTAAAGAGCCATGTAAACATTATTTTAAGACACATTTCCTACTCACCTTCTGAGTTTGCTATCCCAGCCTTCCTATTTAGAGCTTTTGGAGCCAATCACTTTAGGTAGGAATAGGAAGCTCCTGACTGCAGCACAGAAAAGTTTCTCCAGTGACAAGCAAGGATTTGGCAAAACCCTCATGCTTTTCACATCCACTCCATCCTTAACTCCTTGAAGGCAGACAATACACTGATCTGGTTTGCTGCTTTATCCTGAAAACTTAGCCCAGAACCAGGGGACAGTGATGATAAAAAGCAACTAAATTTAGCATTTTAAGTACCATTCTAAACACTTTGGTGAATTTCACATACTTTAAGTCTCGCAATAAACCTACAACTACAAGAGAGGAACAAATATTAATACCAACATTCTCTAAAGTGAGGTCAGCAGGCCATCTTCATGAGAACCATTTGTAAGCTTTTTAAAATGCAGATTCCCAGGGTTCACCCTAGATTTGCATCAAACCCTTGGGACAGAGCTCTGAAGCTGCATTAAAAAAATTATTGAAGTAACATTGGCTTACACATTGGCTTATACAGGGTTCAGCTTGCACAGCACTGTAGTTGGACACCTGTGTACACTACTTTGCGATTATCACCAAAAGTCTAGTTTCCATACTTTACCTTACCATTGATCCCTTTTACCTGATTTACCCACCTGAAGCTACATTTTTAACAGGGTACCCAAGCACCTCTCTTACTCTAAAACTCTGAGGCCAACCCCATCTCAACTGCCTTCTGACATTGCAACTGACCAATTCCTACAAATTATTGTGCATTATTCCTCGCCCAGGGAGATTGTTTCCATGAACCTCTCCAGTACACACAGGGAAGCTCAGCATTTTGCCCCAATATATGGGATTGATAAAAAACAGGCCCACAGTCCCGCGCTCCAACACAGAACAGCAGTTCTTCCTACCACCTTACAATAGTACATGACACACACACATGAGCTGCCTCAGATTCTCTATTCTGTCTTCAAGGCTGGAGTAAGCTTGAGTAGGCATCACCAAAGCTGAATTCAGAGCAGTTGCCTTGGGCTGCTACATCTCTGTGGCTTCTCTTAACTGGCCTCCAGGCAACCCTGCAGGCTGGCTCCAAAGTCTCTTCCTCCCTCCACCCCCACCGTGGATGCCTGTTTCTTTGCTTCTCTGTGGGTCTTACCACAAACCCCCTGTAACTGATTTACAAATTAGCTGGAGAGCCTCTTGAGATGGGGGCACTGAGGGACCTGAGCTCCTGGGAGTGTACCCTATGAGAGGATGCGCTTGACTCAGGATACTGGCGCTTGGCTCCTGATTAAAAATGCAATTTCAGGAGCTTCTGCCCTCTCAGAAACCCTGAATTGGAGGTTCCGGGGTGGAACCTGGAAGTCCACATTTTACAAAGCCTCCAAGTGATTTTGGCATTTGAAAATGGACTTGCTGGTCCTGTTAAAGAGGAAGCAAGGTTTTTTTTTTTGTTTTTTTAAACATAACATTACTTTCATAATAATTTTTTAAGTAGTTACTAAAGAAACTAGTGAACTTTTAAAACAGAGAGACCAGGGCAAGTCATTCATCCTGTTGCGCCTATTCTTGGCCTTCTCTAGGTAAAATCCCAGTCCCATCTATTACAGTACTGGTGTGGGCGCTGGATGCCTTCCCGACCTGCAGTGTGCTACTGTTGATTTGAATTTTTTGTTGATGCTTCATTTCCCCAAACATAAAATAACTTGAAATAAAAGAAAGCAAATGAAAATCCAGGAAAAATGGGCTATCAGAGTAGACCCGGGGGATTAAAAACATCTGTGTCTTTTCACAGCACAGTCTCCAAAGATGTGGTTCTGCCCCTCTCTGATTGATTCAGGCAAAACCCCTGTTTTCTGATGCATCCTTGTTTGTGTGTGCAGACAAGTTCTATTTCCCTCAGGGATAACCCACCCCCACCCTGCCAGAGCCAGGGGCAAAGTTCACTTGATGTTGGCTTTTGTGTTCCTTATGAGGTCACAACTCCCAACTCACATTGCACCAATGCACAAATTAATGTGCATCCTCTGAGTGCAAGTGAAGGTATTTTCTTTAACTGGGAAACTCTTTATCTCCTATGAACACAAATCTTCTCCATGCTTGGTCCTCCCCTGGTGGCTCAGGGGTGGCTCTATCAAGTTATCGCCAGCCATTTCCGCTTGAGTTCGATCCCTGGCCAGGGAGCATGGGCAGCCCCCTCCTCTCTCACCTGCTGCTCCCCTCAGTAGTGTGTTTCAGTAGATCCTCCTGTTCTGTTCCCCACTCTCTCTGGTGAATCCTCTCACCCCCCTCCCCCCACATCTGGCCTATATCCGGTCTTATATGCATAAATAAATAAAAATAAAACTTAAAAAAAAAAACTTCTCCATGCTCAATGGCCTTTCTTGTGTAGAATAGCCACTTGGGGTTGTGGCAGCTGAAGGGCATTGCTGTTTTTACATGGTTGACTTCTTTCTGATGGGTTTGAATTGTTTCCTTAGTGACTCCTGTCAAGGCTACATCCTTGTGTGGTGTCTGAAGCTTACATAATTTTGGAGGCCTCTTAAATCCCAAAATACACATTACAAAATTAGGTATAAAAGTGAATGTTTATTTAAAAGGATAAAAGTAATCACAAGCAAATCAGAAATACACCACAAACAATACAAAATTCAAACAACACGCTATTTTTATTAACTAATTCTCTCAAATGCACTTGTAAGTAACACTTTATTCCCCTCATTTTTTTTGCTTGCATATTCTTTGCTCACCTCTTCATATGATAATGATTTTGCAATTTTTATTTATGGAGAGAAGAGATACTATATCTTTCCTTAGACATAGTTGACCAAAATTTGTTTTTTTTAATTTTTATATTAAAAATTAAAAGTTTCACAATTCTTCTTTGGCAATGTCATATAAATGTAATGCTTGTTAGCCAGGGTTTGAAAACTGCTTTCAAGTTCTTTAATATGAGCTCAAAAATTGGATGGGTTTTCCACAGATGTGCTTCTGACTTCATTCATTCCCCTTCTTGATTTTGCCTCCTTTGTCCACACACCTCCAGGCTCATTCACCTTACTACACAGCCCTGGCCTTGCATCTTAGTGGGTGAATGGAAGGAACAGTGAGCAGGGCAAGATTTCCTGGAAGCCACTCCTCAGGGTGACTGCTGATGAGTTAACAACACATGAAAGTAACTTGGACCACAGAAAAGTCCCATGAATCCCAAATCAAATGTATCCTTTACTCAATTCCTCCTAACTTCTTATCCAGAATGTCTCCCATCAAGCTACAAGAGTGTGAAGGGAAAACTTCCTTATTGACTGAGGTTAAAATATCTTACAACTGAAAAAAAAAAAAAAAAGAAATCATATTGCAGTGTTCTGAGGACAAATGTATATGTACAGTTCATGTCTTTTCACAATTTTTACACTTTCTGAGTGTAAAAATAAAATCCCAATGACTAATTTTATCACCCCAAAGTAAATAAAATAGTTTACAGCTTCACAGTTTACAAAAACATTTGACATGTTAGGGCATCCCTGAGACTCTATCCAGAACCTTGGAGTGAGGTGGCCTAGCACTAAAGATTCATGAATTTGAGCGTTAATTCACCTCTGCTGCTGCCAAGTTTGCAGAAATGAAGCCAACTCTTCCTGTCTGGTTACAACTGTGCTGGAGACGTGTGCATGGCAGGGACAGGCCTACTTGTGGCTCCTCCTGTGCCTGGACACCTTTCAGTTGGATCTGGGGCTCCAGGACAGAAGGGGCCGGATGTGTCTTTTACTCTGTGTCTTCTTTGCCCTCAATTTTCTAGTTATAAAAAACAACTTTGGAAGCAGTTTCCATACTCTGGCGATTTCTGCCCTGAGAGGAAAGGCATGTCTGTTTTGCCCATGCTCAGAGTGTGTGGGAGGAGCGCAGGAGGCCCAGTGTCTGGTGCAGGCTGGCGTTTTGCACCCCAGTTTAATAGGTCTGGTTGTATGAGTGACTTCTTGCTAGAGCTCCGCGTGTCCGGAAATTACTCCTTGTCAAATTAGAGGTGATCAGGGAACATTACCTGACAATGTTTGAAGATCCCGAGGAAACGATGAGACAGAAGAGAGAATTTCTTCACTTGTCTCTTTGCCAGACAAAAATGTAGGTCAGCGTGCTCAGCTTGGTTTATAGGGAAACTGGATTTCAGGTAGCCACAAGGAGACAGTTTTCAGTATTACTTTCTATGTTTTCATGGGGCAGTGCATTTGCTGCTGGAGATGAGGATCAGACTGGCTGGTCTGTGAGGGCCCCTCCAGTAGTAACTTTCTGTACTGTTGTCTTCGGCTTAAAGGTCCTGTAAAGGGGCAGGTGTCCTTGGGGGAGCAACATACCTTGCTAGGTTTATTCATACCACTGTAAGAATTTGCCCCTCAGCTCTTTGCACAGGCTTGACTTCTAGCATGATAAAGAAAGAGACTGGCCTTGCGAAGTGTTAGTGAGATCCTAATGCAGGAGTTGGGGGGAGGTTTCAAAGTTTTGTTCTCTCCCCTTGCCCCTGTTCCTTCAGGGTGAGGGGCTCTGGGAAGCCCATGAATAACAAGAAGGGGTGAACTAAGTTGAAAGGAAGAGTGTCAGGAGAAATCTGTTTCTTCATGAACTGGTCTAGAGCTGGTCTGTACTCTCTTTGATCCCTAGATCCCTTGCTGGGGAAGCAGGCTCTGCGCTAAAGTGACTGTGTTCTCAGGACTGCTGGGATCTGGGCCATCCCATGTGGTAGCTGTCATAGTTATGGTCATCATGGGTGCCACGCTTGCCTTCCTCTCCTCTCCCTCCAACTCTCTGTGTCCCTCTCCTCTCTCTTCTCTTCCTTAATTATTCATTGAGTACCAGTCACTCTCTGGTGCTGGGAGACTGAGTGAACCAACACAGACCAAGTCCCTTTCCCCAAAGGTTTATAAGGTGGGACTCACAAATCAGTCACTGCTATGTTAGACATTAGGTGCTGATCTCAAATCCTCCTAACAACTCTGAAATCCAGGTTTATTCCCATTTTGCCAACAAGGAAATAATATACAAGACAGTGTCTGAAAGCCTATATACTTATTCTGTAGAATGAATAAATGAATGAATGAACTAGCAAACAGATGAATGAACAGAGACAACAAGGATTTAAGTGCCTGACTCAAGACTACACAATTCCTAAGTGATATAGTTTTGGTCTGACTCCAAACTGCATGGTCTTCCAAACTGAGTGGAGTACAAGATTACTTTTCCTTCAATTCTGGAAACAAAGGCAAGTAGGACTCTCCCTGGTGAGTTAATCAGTGCTTTCATTGCTCTTTGTCTCCTTTTAAAAGGTTTATTCACTTTCATTGCTGTATAGTATTTCATTTCTTGACTGTAATCACGTGTCTCTTAACAACTTAAAAAAAAAAATCTCTCCTCTCCCTCTTCTTCTGTTTCTTCTCCATTCCTTCTGCTTCTCAGCATGTCTGCCCCTTCTGGGGTCTGCAAGCCTATATGGCCAGCTGCCTTCTGCAGAGTGGTGTGAAGTGACAGAGAGATAACTAAGGAGAAGGAAGAAAAATACAATCAACCTCACCTTGGTCCCACACACTCAGGAAAGAAGCTTTAAAAGGACTGAGGGAATACTGCAAAATAGTCCACTTTGGGGAGACTTTTGTTGTGGGCTGAAATATGTTTCCCAAGTTTCATATGTCCCAATCCCAGGACATCAGAAAGTGACTGTATCTGGCATTAGGGAAGTTAAAGTGGTGGTTAAGTTAATATGAATCAGTTAGGTTGGCTCTAATCTGGCTGGCGTTCTTATAAGAAGAGATTGGGACGCCCAGAAAGATTAGGACCACAGGCATGGGGGCAGGGGAGGCCCAGGGTCACCATTCTGAAGAGGAATCACCTTGATCTTGAACTTCCAGCTGTAAGAAAATAAATGTCTGTCATGAAAGCCACCCCATCTGTATTGTTTTGTTTTGGCTGCCCTGACAAAATAATACAACTCTTATTCTCATATTTTATTTTTATTTATTTTTTTTGTATTAATAAATTTTATTTTTATATTCCCCATACAATTGCAATCCCCCCATTCTGACCCCAATCCCTCCCCTCCTGCCCCCCACCCCCCAAAAAGTGTCTCTGGTTCATAGTTTTTGTTGATTTTGATTTTCACTTTCTTATAGTTATTCATTTTCCTGGTCCCTTATTTAAGTTTTCTAGATCCCTGCTATGAGTGAGACCATCTGGTATTTTTCTTTTTCTTTTTGGCTTATTTCACTGAGCATGATCCCTTCCAGCGCCATCCATGTTGCTGCAAATTGCATGTGTTTATCTTTTTTGAATGCTGAGTAATATTCCATTGTGTATATGTACCACATCTTCTTGATCCAGTCATCTATTTTTGGGCATTTGGGCTGTTTCCAAAGCTTAGCTATTGTAAATAGTGCTGCTATAAACAGAGGGGTGCAGGTGTTCTTTGGAATTGATGTTTCTGTGTCCTTTGGGTAAATACCTAGGAGTGGAACTGCTGGATCATATGGAAGCTCTATGTTTAGTAGGTCCAGAAATCTCCACACAGCTTTCCACAGTGGTTGGACCAGTTTGCACTCACACCAACAGTGCAGAAGAGTTCCTTTTTCTCCACACCCTCGCCAACATTTGTTGTTGCTAGTTTTTTAATATGTGACATTCTCACTGGTGTGAGATGGTATCTCATGGTTGTTTTGATTTGCATTTCCCTAATTGCAAGTGATGTTGAACATTTTTTCATATGCCTGTTGGCCATTCGTATTTCCTCTTCAGAGAAGTTTCTTTTTAGTTCCTCTGTCCATTTTTTGACTGGATTATTTTCTTTGTTGTTGTTGAGTCTCATCAGCTCTTTGCAGATTTTTGTGATCAGTCCTTTATCATTAGTGTTGTGTGCAAAAATTTTCTCCCAGTTGGTGGGGTTTCTCTTTGTTTTTGTTATTGTCTCTTTTGCTGTGCAGAAGCTCTTTAATTTGATGTAGTCCCAGCTGTTGATCTTTGCCTTCACTATCACTGCTTTGGATGATGTGTCTGTAAAGATGTCTTTGATATGCAAATCACGTAGTGTTTCGCCTATATTTCCTTCTATGTATTTAATGGTTTCAGGTCTTATGTCTAGTTCTTTAATCCATTTTGAGTTGATTTTTGTGTATGGTGTGAGGTAGTGGTCAAGCTTCATTCTTTTGCATGTAGCGACCCAGTTTTCCCAGCACCATTTATTGAACAAACTTTCTTTGCTCCAATGCATATTCTTTGCTCCTTTGTCAAAGATTAGTTGACCATAAATCTGTGGGTTTATTTCTGGATTTTCTATTCAATTCCATTGGTTTGTATGTCTGTTCTTGTTCCAATACCATGCAGTTTTGATGATTATGGCTTTGTAGTAGAGTTTGAAGTCTGGGAGTGTGATGCCTCCATTCCCTTCTTTTTTTTTCAGGAGAGCTTTGGCTATTCGGGGTTTTTTGTGATTCCATATGAATTTCATCAATAATTGTTCTATTTCTTTGAAGAATGACATTGAAATTTTGATTGGAATAGCATTGAATCTGTATATTGCTTTTGGTAGGATGGCCATTTTAATAATGTTTATTCTCCCAATCCATGAGCAGGGGATGTCTCTCCATTTCTTTGTGTCTTCTTCTATTTCTTTTAACAGTGTTTTATAGTTTTCTTTGTATAGGTCCTTTACCTCTTTTGTTAGATTTATTCCCAAATATTTGATTTTTTTTGTTTCAATAATAAAAGGGATGTTTTTTTTTTATTTCTTCTTCTTCAGATTTATTGTTTGTATATAGGAAGGCTACTGACTTTTACGTGTTGATTTTGTATCCTGCCACTTTACTGAACTGATTGATGAGTTGAATTAGTTTTTCTGTGGAGTTTTTGGGGTTCTCTATGTATATTATCATATCATCTGCAAAGAGTGATAGTTTGACTTCTTCTTTTCCTATTTGGATTCCTTGGATGTCTTTCTCTTGTCTCATTGCTCTGGCTAGGACTTCCAGTATTATATTGAAAAGCAGTGGTGAGAGTGGACATCCTTGTCTTGTTCCAGATCTTAATGGAATTGCTTTCAGCTTTTCACCATTGAGAATGATACTGGCTGTTGGCTTGTCATAGATGGCCTTTATGATGTTGAGGTACGTTCCTTGTATCCCAAGAATTTCAAGGGCTTTTATCATGAATGGGTGTTGCACTTTGTTGAAAGCTTTCTCAGCATCTATTGATATTATCATATGGTTTTTATATTTCTTTTTGTTGATGTGTTGGATAACGTTGATTGATTTTCGGATGTTAAACCATCCTTGTGCCCCTGGAATGAATCCTACTTGGTCGTGGTGAATTACCTTATGGATACACTGTTGGATTCTGATAGCTAAAATTTTATTGAGGATTTTTGCATCAGTGTTCATTAGGGAGATTGGCCTATAGTTTTCTTTTTTTGTGTTGTCCTTGTTCGGTTTTGGTATTAGTGTAATGTTGGCTTCATAGAACGTGTTAGGTATTATACCTTCCTTCTCAATTTTTTGGAGGAGTTTGTGAAGGATAGGTACCAATTCGTCTCTGAATGTTTGGTAGAATTCATTTGTAAATCCATCAGGTCCTGGGCTTTTGTTTTTGGGGAGGTTTTTGATTACCATTTCAATTTCACTAATTGTAATTGGTCTGTTTAGGTGTTCTATTTCTTCTTTATCTAGCTTTGGGTGATTGTAGAGTT
This sequence comes from Talpa europaea, assembly GCF_964194135.1. NCBI lineage: Eukaryota > Metazoa > Chordata > Mammalia > Eulipotyphla > Talpidae > Talpa > Talpa europaea. The sequence goes on from NC_140068.1 coordinate 42,241,545, forward strand.
GTAGGAATTTGTCCATCTCCTCTAGATTGTTAAACTTGTTTCCATATAACTGTTCATAGTAGTTATTAATAATTCTTTTGATTTCTGCTGTGTCCGTTGTGATTTCTCCTCTTTCATTTATTATCCTATTTATTTGTGCTTTCTCCCTTTTTGCCCTTGTGAGCCTGGCAAGGGGTTTATCTATTTTATTTATTTTTTCGAAGAACCAGCTCTTGGTTTCATTGATCTTTTGGATTGTTTTTTTAGTTTCGATTTCATTTATTTCTGCTTTGGTTTTTATTATTTCTTTTCTTCTACTGGTTTTGGGGCTTTTTTGTTGTTCTTTTTCTAGATCTTTGAGTTTCGAGATTAGGTTGTTTCTTTGAGTTCTTTCTTGTTTCTTGATGTGAGCATCTATTGCTATATATTTTCCTCTTATTACTGCTTTTGCTGCATCCCATACATTTAGGAAATTGGTGTCCTCCTTGTCATTCAATTCAAAGAATTTTTTAATTTCTTCTTTTATCTCCTCGTTAGTCCAGTGGACTTCCAGTAGTGTGGGTTTCAATCTCCACGAGGTAGGAGAATACCTTGCCTTCTCTTTATGGTTTATTTCTAGTTTGATGCCTTCATGGTCAGAAAAGATGGTTGGTATGATTTCAATCTTGGTGTATCTGTTGATGTTTGTCTTGTGCCCCAGTATATGATCGATCCTAGAGAATGATCCGTGTGCGCTTGAGAAAAATGTATACTCAGATTTTTTTGGGTTTAGTGTTCTATATATGTCTGTTAAGCCTAAGCACTCTAGATCCTTATTTAGAGCTTTGGTTTCTTTACTTATTTTTTGTCTTGTTGATCTATCCATTGTTGATAGTGGTGTGTTGAAGTCTCCCACTACGTATGTGTTTTCTCTGATGTCTGTTTTCAGAGATGCCAATAGTTGTCTGATATATTTTGGTGCTCCTTCGTTTGGTGAATATATGTTAATGAGTGTTATTTCTTCTTGAAGTATTATCCCCTTGATCATAATGTAATGACCACTGGGGTCTCTTTTTATCTTTTTAAGTTTGAAATCTGTTTTATCTGATATGAGTATAGCTGTTCCTGCCTTCCTTTTTGGTCCATTTGCTTGTAGAATTGTTTTCCATCCTTTAACTTTGAGTCTATTTTTATCTTTTGCAGCTAAATGTGTTTCCTGGAGACAGCAAAAGGTTGGGTTTTGTTTCTTAATCCAGCCTGCAACTCTGTGTCTTTTTATTGGAGAGTTTAGTCCATTTACATTTAGAGTTAGTATTGATATGTTAGCATCTGTATTTGCCATTGTGTTTGTCTTTCCTTTGATTTTATTTATTTATTCTTTTAATAACTTTCTTTGGCCTTCTTTTGTTGTTATTCGTCCCTCTGAGGTTCTGGCTTTAGGACTCCTTGTAGTATTTTTTGGAGTGGGGGTTTAGTTGCAATGAAATTCCGGAGTTTCTGTTTGTCTGGGAAGGTCCATATTCTTTCTTCAAAGAGGAAGGAGAGCTTTGCGGGATAGAGTATTCTCTGTTGGCATCTGTTTTCTTGGAGTCTGTTGACTATGTCCCTCCACTCTCTCCTTGCCCGTAGTGTTTCTTCAGAGAAGTCTGATGTCAGTCTGATTGGTTTCCCTTTGAATGTTATCTGTTTCTTCCCTCTTGTTAGTTTCATTATTTTTTCTTTGTCTTGGATTCTTGGGAGCTTTACTATTATGTGTCTTGCTGTATTTTTCCTTTCGTCATGGAAGTTTGGTGTTCTTCTTGCTTCTTGTATATCAATTTTCAGATCCTTCTTAGCGTTTGGGAAGTTCTCTTCAATTATATCCATGAATATTTTCTCTGTTCCTACATCTCTCTCCTCTCCTTCTGGTATTCCTATAACTCTTATATTTCCTTTCCTCATGGAGTCAGATAGTTCCCGAAGTCTTTCTTCGGTCTTTTTCCTTCGTACTTCTCCTTCCTTTTCTGTTTTAGTTCTTTTTATTTCTGTGTCTTCAAGAGTACTTATTCGTTCTTCCATTTCATCTATTCTGCTTTCACTGCTTTTCCCAGAGTTCTTTAGCGTCTCCATTAATTCTTTGATCTCCTGCATTTCTTTTACTTCCCTCTTTAGGGACTCAATTTCATTCTTCTGGTCATTAATTATTTTCCCCTTATCATTGTTTTCCTTTATGACTTTTGTCAGTTTTTTAATCACAGCAATTTTAAATTCTCTATCTGGAAGGCTCAGAAGTTCTTCCAAGTTACTGTCGTTGCAATCTGGTAGATGGTTTTCTTTTTGTGGTGTGCTATTTTGCTGAGGAGTTGCTGGGTTGCATGTTGTTTTTCTACTCCCTACTGCCTGTTTTCTAATTTGCCGTATTCCTTGTGACACTGTGTTGCTGGTACTGGCCGGCATCTTGGGCGACCTTCCCAGCTCACCACTGGCTCCTCTGGGGAACTTCTGCTGGGTTCACAAGTCTCCAGCAAAGACAGGTCCCTGCTCTGTCTCCTCAGTGAGCCTTCTGCTGGGTTCACACAGTCTCCAGCAAGAAGGGTCCCTGCTTCAAAATGCCGGTGCCGGCGACGCGCTCCCCTGCACGCCCGGTCTGCCCCAGCGATGGGTGCTGCTCCCCTCTGGGCTGGAACTGCAGGCTAGAAGGTGCCAGGTGTGGGCAAGCCTCCCAGCTTAACCTCTGTCTCCTCGGTGAGCCTTCTGCTGGGTTCACACAGTCTCCAGCAAGAAGGGTCCCTGCTGCAAAATGCTGGTGCCGGCGACGCGCTCCCCTGCACGCCCGGTCTTTATTCTCATATTTTAAATATGAGAATCTGTAGAATTAAATGTCTGAGGAAAGAACTGCTCACAAATACTCTTTTGAGGAAAGCAGTCGAGTCGAGCAATTTCTTCAAGTTTCATGCACCAGTAACCAATTATTTCTTATCTCAGCTCCAAGTGATCACATTAGTGCTCAAACTTTATGTGCATCAGAATTCCCTAGAGGACCCTATTAAACTGAGATTTCCAGGCTCTACCTGGGAGTTTCTGAGTCAGTAGATCTGGGTGGCATCTGAGAATTTGCATTTCTACCAAGTTCCTGGGGGATGTTGATGCTGCAGGTTTGGACTACATTTTGAGAATAGATGAATTGTATTTTAATTCTACCATGTTTTATCAGGGGCTTTCCTTTTTTTAAAACTCCTCAGGAAACAGTAAAAGGCAAAAGATTTATATGATGGAAGAGAAACCAGAGTACATCAGAGGACACTTAGGAAACCTTCTTCTTGGTGTCCTATAGTGAGTGGGTAGTGAGCACTGAGTCAGGGCACACTGCTGGGTGGTCTGAGCTTCCTCATTCCAGAATTCTCTGGGCCCTTGTAGGGTAAATAATTGTCAGGCTTTTCTGCCTTCCCATTATTAGGATTGATGATGGATCCCTGTGGTCCTGAATGCATGCCTGATGGCGGGCACCTGGAGTAGGGTGTGGGCATTCATAGGTGGGTACACCTGGGTTGAGATTGGCTTATAAGAGCGGAACGGAACTAGCAGAAGAGAGAGAACTAGACCATAAGAGAACTACGGAGAGCCCAGGAAGAGTGAAGATTCGCTGGGGGCTAGGAGGCCTGCCAGCCTCCTGCCCCCTCCCCACCCTGGCACCCCTGCTTGCCGTGTACCTGGTAAAATTGCAATAAAAGCCTGAAAACCACTGAGGGCTCCAGGACTCGTCTGCTCAAGTCATAGAGAGCCTGCACTGTGCCCTTCCTGCCCCTACAGTCCTCCAGGGCCTGCCCTCCTGAGAAGTCTGGCAGAAGTTGTCGTTACCCAAGAGGGTAGAGCTTCAGGAACAGAAGGCTCTGGAGAGCGGGCATACCGCTGTCCGCATGCAGGTGGTTTCAGCGCCTGGATTTTATGTAACTGGAACACAGAGTCTTCACTCTCTGGGACCCGAAAAATGGAATGAAAATGAAGCTGAGGGCCTCCCCTGGTGGCGCAGCGGTTGAGCGCTGGGCTGCAAGTCTGCCTGCAGCCTCTGCAGCACCGGTTCGTTCCCCGGCTGCTTCCCGGCCACTGGAGGAGGGTCCCACATGGTGCGCAGACCTCTCCTGCCATGTCCTCTGCTCCCCTCAGCAGTGTACTTCATCAGCCTGCCTGTTCTCCTCCCTGCTCTGTCTCTGGTGAATTCTCTCACCCTCCCGCACTTCTGACTGTACCCAGTGCTTGTATAAATAAATAAATAAATCAATCTTTGGAAAAAAAAAAAAGAAAAAAGAAAATGAAGCTGAGGAACTCCACACACATGAAGCAGGACCTGCGTGGCTTCCACAGGGACAGTGTGAAATAGGAAATAATTGAATTTTGTTTGGCGCTTGTGTAATCTGCCAGGTTGGACACGCACTCAGGAGCCAGCAGGGAACAGCAGCCAGCAGCAGTCACGTCCATTTCATAAGGTTTCTGACTAATTGAAATAGTTGCTTTTTCCAAAATTTCCATACACATGTATGCATGTGTATATTTATATACACTTCATTTTGGATGTGTGTTGAAAGATTGCTCACAGTGGAATAATTTTTAAAAAATCTGAGGTGCACTGGGGTGGTGCAGTGAAGTCTTTCCTGGTAAAAATTCAGTAATACTTCCATCCTTCTCCCTCCTCCAGAGAAGCCACTTTTCACCTGTTCCCTATCAAACCTTTCCTATGTGTTTTGCATTACTAGTACTTTTATCAGGCTGTGAATTTCCTGAGACCTTCAACCATGTCATATTCATTTTGCTGGACCTACTAAGTACTCAATAAACATATACTAAATGAATTGAGTAAAGGAATAAAGAAGTAAACTGACTAATTTCAATGGGGATGTTGGGAGCGAGGCAAAGGCCCTGCTAAGAGCCTGGGAGCCATAGACACTTGTTCCACAGTAGTGACTGTTGATGTTAATTTCCTTAAGAACAAAAAACCCAACTTTGTACAGTGCTTCACGGGATACACAGCATTTTCACATCAAAGGTCTTGAAGACCCTTTGTCGCCAACTTGCACCTGGTCCGTGGGTATGAAAGGTAAGCCACGTGTGGTCCAGCTTTGAGCACGTCTCTCTTTGAAGCAGGAGAGATTTGAAGTAGGTGTGAGCTGTCTCCTTTCAGATGTTGGTGACTTGGGGATGGAGCTTCCTGGTGACTTTGAAGGTGAGAGCTGAATGCACAGCTAACACTGTAGAGGGCTCCCCCTCTGTCCCTTCCCCAGCTGCTGAAGATTCAGAGGTTTCTGACCTATGGCTTGGATATCTGCTGTCCTCTGTTTTAAAACTGTGGACACTCCTGGAATTTCCTCTGTATGTGTTGCATGCGTGGCATGCATGCTTCTATGAATCTGTGTGTGGCTTCTTAATTTCTAACTCATTTCCTATTGTCCCACTTCCTTTGGTCCCGATGGCCTGTTAATACCTTCAGACTAAAATGCCAACTGCTTTGTCTGTTTTCCTGTATTCTTTTCAAACTTACTGTCAAAGGTAGATTACATCTCCATCACTCTGCTTCTTTCCTGATTTTGATGCCCTTTAATGCAGGAACTTTGTTCTTTGTTGCTCTGGACAAAGGATTTAGTGTTAACCCCTTGTGTAGATTTTGCTTGAAGGAAAGCATTTGAAGGTGGCTGAGGCTGTTTTGCATTTCAAAGCCACTCAAAGAACAATAAGTCACCAGTGTATGCTGCCCCACATTACTTTCCTATTTTTCTACTAAAGTGAGCCAAGGAGCCTATTTTACCCCCGTGGTCTCCTTAAGACCAGTAAAGGGTTCAAAGCTGCAAGGGTCCTTAGTATCTGTTCTGTGAGGTCTGAGTCCTGCTAGCTACTTCTAGTTGATTCCCCAAAGTCAAACAAGGCTGCACTATTTCAAGACTCCCTTTAGCAACCAGGGTGCAGGCAATAACTAAGTTTATGGAACACTGAGATATTTAATCATGTAACTAGCACTTGCTGAATTCAGTTGAGCTCTGAGGAAGACACTCAAAAGAGCCAGGAGTCAGGAACAAAGGGCCAGGGCAAAAACTCCCTCTTCCATGTGGACCTCCCCAATTGCCTATTGTGTTTTCAGTGTTATTCCTCCTTTTTCCTGTTTGCTTGCAGAATACTCCATCTGCTTCTCTCTTACAGCATTTGTTGTGTATTATCCTGTGTTGCTGAGTATCTGTTACTTATTCTGTCTTGTCGACCTCTTGAGAGTGAGGACTGTCACCCTGGGCAGATGTTTACAGGGTGGTATGTGCTTGAGACTTGCTGAATTTAAATGATTTAAAAAATATTTTAATCTCACTCTTTCAAATGTCCTTCCTTGCTCTTTCAAATGTCCTTCCTTGCTGGTCTCGGTGTTTTTAGCCCTGGGAGGGAGTCCAGAGCTCTCTTGCTCAGGGACTAGTCTAGCTCAGATGCTGCCTGCCCAGCAGATTTTTTCTTTCTCTGCTTTTATTGGGAATGAGGATCTGTCCGTGTCCTTTCCAGCTTCTGCCACGTGCTCTTAGAGGCTTCAGACAGCACAGGTCTGTTTTTAGATCTGGCCTCATGTGTGCTCAGCTAAGTTAATGAGCTCTCTATAGGGGTAGCTTTCTTCAGAGACCGTTGCTAAGGGCCAGCCACACGTTTCTCACCGTGTTGTGATGGAAACGTGATTAGATGCTGATCCCAGCTCTGGGAACCTGCATGAGTGCTTGGTTGGAGTGGCCTCTTCTGCAAGAGCCTGTAGGATCTCACAGGCCAACAGAGGCAACTCTGTGATTCCAGCAAATGGACAAAGGTGGAAGGTGGGAGTCTGGGAATACTTAGAGCCATATGGTTGACAGCATTTGTCCACTTTGACTTGCTTTGCCTGACGACTGCCTGTGGTGGCCACCAAAGAGACAGGACCTATGCGACCCCTGCCCTCCAGGAGCATCAGAGGCAGTTGAGGATGCAAGAATAGACAGAAATAGTTAATTAGCAATCTAAGGCTGTGCAGACCTAATTGCAAAAGGTCAGAGGACCTCAGAGGAGAGAGGGTGTCCAGGGAGCACATGTGAGCAGATGTGGTCAAAAAAGGAAGCCCTGAACTAGAAGGTAAGGAGCCCCTAGCAGGACAGCATGAATTGGGGCTGGAGGCAGGAGTGAGACCCTGACCAAATGATGGTGATTGTCATCATTCACTGACAACCACTGCAGGCCAGTGACCCTCTGGGTGTTTTTATGTCCTCGTAACTGCTCTGAAAAGTTGGTGCTATTGTCCTGATTTTTGCAGATGAGAGTTGAGACCCAGCTCTGGCACACCTGTGTGCAGTCACACAGATAGTCAGCGGCAGTGTGGACTGAATCCCATTGTTCTGATTCCAAAGCCTGCTTTTGGATGGAGGGGAGTGATGGTGTTGAACTGCCTGACAAAGGGAGACATCTGGGTTAGGGTGGAGAGGGGGTGGGGTGGCAAGTCTCCATGAGAGAGGGAATCTGTAATAGACTGTGGAGAGACAGGACAGCCTCAAGGGCTTGATCTGGGTCCTGTGGTTAAGCAGTCGCCAGAGGAGGGGTATAATGTCATGTAAGCCACACAGACATCCTCGATGTGTGAACTATTAGTGTGTTTGTATAGGGTAGAAATGCACTGCCACCCCAGCATATTATATACTTCAGCAAGCACAAAAAAAAAAATACAGTGTTAATGAGATAAAATAAAACATGCTCTCACTGGCACACACCCACAGCACATTTATATAGGAAATTAGAAAATATTTCAACTGAATGATAGTAAAATATAACATCAAAATGTGTGTGGTGCACCTAAAACAATGCTTGGATGGAAACTTTTAGTTTTGAATGCCTACATTAAGAAGAAAGATAAACATGTCACAATTTACATATACAGCAAAAATTGGATACCTTAAATATATGTAATTTTTAATGTATTAATCATACCTCAATAAAAGTAGGTACAATAAAGGAAGGTTTAAAATGAATGATCTGCTTCAAAAAGGAAATACAAATTGCTAATAGGAGGAATGAAAGATGAAACATCAACATAGATTCAGCAGTCATTAAAATAATATATACTAAAGGAATAATATAAATTATTTTATGCCACTAAATATGGAAAAATTCCTTATTGTAAGTCTCAACTCCATTTTTTGATGCTTGACTGCTGATAGCTTTTGACTTACTCCTCCTTGTGTCCCAAATCTGGATGAGCCTGTAGAAGGCCAAGACGTTCTTTTGCTGCAGGTAGGATGTTCAAACTATGTCGGTAAGTTCCTCTCCTCCTTGCACAGAACACTCACTGCATAAGCACCATAAAAACCCAAGCCAGTCTCCTTTCTCTGTTCTTATATACCCAATCCAGGCTGTGACTATGTTTTCAAAACAGTGTAGACAATCTGATACAGGAATTTTGCACTTTATCAGCACATTATAAGAGACTAGCTAATACATTCACTCCTGTCTTGGTTAAAACTTCATGTATCCTCAGAAATAAGCACAAAGTTGTGAAAGACTAGAAACTTTTCCTATACAAAGTGTATCTGCAAAAATCCTACAGCTGACAACATACTAAATGGTGAAAAATAACACTTTCCCTTTAATATCAAGAAGGCGAGAATGGTATCTACTCCCACAACTCTGACTCAGTATTTTACTGGAGATTCTAAGTAAGACAAAGGAGAAGAAATAAGAGGCACACATATTGAAGAGTTAAAAAATACAGGTGCTTATTTGCAAATGACAAGCATATATGCAGGATATCCTAAGAATCAACAAAACTATTACAAATAAAAACTGATTTTAGCAGGGTTGCTAAATAAAACATCAATATGCAAAGATTAATTATATTTTTTCAATCTGGCTACAAACAATGGGATATGAAATTTTAAATATAACACTTATTTTTTTTTCAATAGTACACAAAAAGATGAACTACTTGGGCATAAATTTTGCAAAAGCATTCAAATTTTCTGTGCAGAAAATTACAAAACATTGCTTAGAGAAATTGAATACTACATGAAGAACTCTACCATATTCATGAAATAGAAGCTTCCATAGTGTTAACATGTCTGTTTTCCCTTAGCTGATCAATATAGTCAATGCAATTCAAATAAAAATTCTAGCAATAAAATTTAACCGATTCTAAAATTCATAAAAGAATAGAAAAATGCTCACAAGTTTATGCATTTATATTAGAAAAAATTAGACATAGAAATATATTATTTTACTTATTAGAGTATGTCACATATAAAATATATTCACAAATATGTAAAATATGTTATTAAATGTAAATATGTGACTATTTTGTGGGTATTCCTAGCTATCATTATGAAAGGCTTTTATTCAAAATATATGAAGATCAATAATAAGAAGACAAAAACCCAATGAAAAAAATAGGCATAACATTTGAACAAGCATTTCATAAAGAAAGATAAAAAAATACCAAAAGGCTATCAAAAAATGTTCAAATTATCAGTCATTAGATAAATGCAAATTAAATCCATAATGAAAACCATGGCACACTCTTTAAAATGGTTAAAGTGTTAAGATTGACAATATCAAATGTTAGCAAGGATTTGCACTACTGGTCCTCTTCTGCATTACTGGAGGGGTGTAAAATGACATGATCATTTTGGAGAAAAGTTTGGCAGTTTCTTACACCTTCATATACTCCCTATAAAACCCAGAAATTCCAGCCTTAGGTTTTACTTAAGGGAAATGAAAATACATGTCTTTGAAATGTTTTCTATGTAAATTTTTGTAGCAGTTTTATTCATAAGAGCCCAAATGTGGAAATTGTCCAAATAACCATCAACCCATAAATGAATAAACAAATTGTGGAGCATCCATATTACAGGATACTGGTCATTGAAAAAAAGTCAAACTGCTCACACAACATGGATGAATCTCAGAAATATTGAATTTGAATGAAAGATGCCAGGCACATAATAGACATATTATTCTATTTGTATGAAACGCTACAAGGAGAGGTAATTTGTGCTGATAGAGAGCAGGTAAGGGTGGCCTGGGGTTGGATGTGGGGTGAAGGATTAACTGGATAGGAGCACAAGGGAACTTCTGAAGTCATAGAAGATTGCTCTGTCATGATTGGGGTGATTGATCCCCAGGTGTATACATTCCTCAATGTTTATTTCTAAAAGTAGTACATAAAGTTGGTTTATTTTTTTTAATGGTTCCACTCTCAAAAAGGACCAGAGAAATTAACTTTAACAGGGATGATTTTAGGATTCAAATTGGAGATGGTTTTGAAATTGCAGTTGAATTTCTTTAGAACAGGGAAATTTCTTTCTTACCAGGGAGCATGGCCAGGATACTGAGGTGGCAAGGGCCCAGTCCCCGCTGTATTTTTTCCAATTGTCAGATGCCAAAAGGAAGTGTCATGAACTCTGCCAGAAGACCCCATTCAATATTTGCTCAATCTGTGTTCTTGCTCTTGTCCCAAATGTATTGGAGCCAGCTTATGAAATTATAACTGGGTAAGAGATAAATAGTTCAAAGAACTGAAGTAAAGGGAAAATAATGGAAGAAAAAGAAGATAAAGCTATGGAAGTGAGGTGAAAACACTAAGGTAGCTACTGACCACTAAGTCCTACAACAGCAGAGGTGGCTACAAAATTGACTTTGAGCTTCCTAGCAACTGAAGCAAAAAAGGGAACATGATCACAGTGTAATCACAGTGGCCATAAAAGAAAACAAGACTGTTGCTAAAAATGGAAGGTTTATTGCTTCAGCTCTCCCAGAATATTTATTAGGAAGAAAAAGGCTGCTGTTTTAGACTTTGTAGAAATTCTGTCCTAGCCTCTGTGTAGATTGGAAATAGTAGTTAATAGCATGACGGCTGAATATTTCAATCTTTTCAGCTCTTGGTCAAACTGAAAACCATAATCTTCTTGTGGTACTGAATCCAGTCCATGTTATCATTGCCTTTCAGTCTCAGAAATACACCTTCACTTCCCCTATTTTATTGAGCTATAACTGACATACAGCCTTGAGTAAGTTAAAGGTGTACAATGGAGAGATTTTATATATGTATATATTACAAAATGATAATCACAAAAGTTAGCTACAATATCCATTTCTTCACATAGACAACCTTTGTTTTTTGAGAACTTTTAAGATCTATTCTCTAAGCAAATTTCAAGTATTAAATATAGTGTTGTTAACTATAGTCAGCATGCTGTACATTATACCCCCTAGGGCTTATTTATCTTATAACTGGAAATCTGCACCCTTTGACCACCTCCAGTTCAAGTTTATAACAATTATAAATAAACGTGTTAAATTTTTCAATGTCAGCATTCAGATTTTGTAAGAACAGCAACTAAATGGTTATTTGTAGCATTTTTATCACACAGTGGATTCCATCCATTCTCTGTACTTTTCTTTCTGACTCAGTTGCCTTACATGCCAGTAAATGCTTTAAATGTTGTTTTCTGTGCTGTTCCTATAAACTTGCTATTAAAATACATTAAACTATAAAAAATAAAAAACACCACCTCCACTCCACACCACCACACCAAGCCAATATCCCACTTGCCCCAAATCACCTCAGAATCAGGTACTAGACAGCAAAGGACCACCTGGAGTGCCCAGAGCCTGCAGAAATTATTCATGTTAGCTGACCCAAAACTGCTTACCTTGCCTCTTCCATTCCTTCCTGTGAACCACAATAAAGGCTGTGTTCCCCTCACTTCTGCCCCCTGAGGCAATCCTGGTGCTTTCCAGTATGACCCTGTGTGGCCTGTCTTTCCTCCTATTTCTAAGCATTTGTGAGGAAAACCTTCCTAGTAACAGTCATTTCCTTGTCTGTGTCTTCCTATATCTGATTAAAATATATCCTAGATGCATTTAAAATAAGTTTCCTGTAGAAGACCAGCAGAGGACTGAGTGTTTCTATTGCTAACTCTTTGTTTTGATTTTTGCTTTCCTAAGTTCTGTGGATAAGACAAAATGTTACCAACAAAGACAGCCAGATCCAGGCCTGGTGGCCCCAAGAGCCATTATCTCCATGGGCCATGGACATGAATGTGTCCTTCGGAGCATGCTGCACACGTCCCCAGCCAGACCCTTTGTTACCTTTGTTATTAGAATGCAAGTGCTAAATTTGAGAAAATACCAGAGAGAAGCTGTGTACAATTCTATAAGCAGCTGAGGGGCTTGTGATTGTTCTGGAAGGCAAAAGACAGACTCTTAACAAGAGCTAAAGATAACAGAAGGATGTACTTTTGATTTTTACCTTGAACCAGTCTCATTAGGGGACCAATTTAGGAGAAATAGAATGTAATCTCAGGCTTTTATGACAATGAGTGAATTAGGCTTGGTTCTGCCTAATTAGAATCTTTTGCCAAAGACTCAGAGAGATTAGAGACTGCTTGCTCAATGGAGGGACAAAGCATCTACTCCATTCTAGAATGCAGATTGTGTAGGATCACTAAGATGATGGTTTTCTCTTTCCTCTACTCAATTTTTTCAAATCACTTTGACCTAATATTGAGTGAATACAGTCTTGAGCTATATTTTTGTTTTTGTAGCCTAATCACTTTTAAAAACTAATAATCTTTGTTCTTCTCATACATTTGCTTGCTCCTATAGGACGTCTCAACTAAAATAAGAAATATTTCTTCAGAGATAAAGAGCTCTACAATTTACAGTGCTTGTAGGTGGGCGATAAGGGGGTTGGGGAGAGATTGCAGAGTTTATTGGCTCCACATTCTAACCAACCGAGTTAACTAGCCACCCCGTTTGCAGAGTTTAGATGGCAGCTGAAAGTCACCCTAAGCTTCAAAGATGAGTTGTCATTTGTAAGAAATTCTGAAAGCTGACATTCTTATGGCAATTCATATATAGAAGTTACATCACATGTGTTTTTCTTTCTCTGTTTCCCAAATGTATACAGTAAAAACATTCTATGAAATGTTTAAGATGTTTCATCTGTTTCATCAATTCTTCCCTTTGTAGCATTGTTAAAATTGAAAATGGTAGTTTGGTATATTCTTCCTCTCTTTTTTTTTTACTTTGAAATTTCTTAATATTTATAGGCTAACTACAGCCCTTTCCAAGTTAACTCAATTTAATGGGTCTATTGAGAAAAAAAAAAAATGAAAGTTTTCTCATCTGGGGGATGCCAAATGAACACTCAGAAACTATTCAGAGTTTGATTCTCATAATTTAAACCTCATGTTCTGCTCCTCCCTTCCAACTTTTTTTTTAAAGAGTTATTTATGCACACAAGAGCTGGGGTACAGGCCAGAGGTGTGGGGGTGATGGTGAGAGGACTCACCAGAGACAGAGTGGGGAACAGAACAGGCAGACTGATTGAAATACACTGCTGAGGGGAGCAAGGGTGAGACAGGAGAGGTCTGTTGTGCTGTGTGGGTTGCTCCTTGGCAGGCCAGGGATCGAACTCGTGCTGCAGTGGCTGCGGGCAGCTTCATAGGTTGCATCTTAACCCCTTGCGCCACCAGAGAGGCCCCCTCCCTTCCCAACTTTTAAGAAGCTGTCCTCACTATCCTTTCTCCTGAGCTCTGCTCCCTGCTCCGACCCAGACCTCCTCCCAAGGCCAGGTCTACATATCAGTTGTTTCCTTTACATTTCCATTGTAATATGCCTGGGAGCTTGTTCTGTTTTTGTAGGTATGAATTAGAAAAACTATCCCTGAACTATCCTTCCCAGGGAGAAAATGTGGGGTCGGGGAGCATCTGGTCATTCACCAATCACAGTTTTCTCTGTCCTGGGATTAAGGAACCACCAGAAATTTCCACCAGGCAGGAAACCCAGAACTCAGTGGGGAACCTGAATGGGCTTTGGGTTTCAAAACAGAAGAGACTGATCTGTCCTTCCTCACAGTAGGGAGGAGCCAATGAGAAGCTGCCAGGCTCCAGGGACAGTCTCCACAATGGGAATGCTGGGCTAAAGGGGGGCTCCAAGAATCAGAAAGGGGTCCTCAGAGGCTACAGACAGTGAGCACATGTCAGACAAACCCAGCCCGGAGAAGTATAACAGGGATAGTGGGCCCTAAGGGGTAGGGAAGAGCATAGGATCCTAGCACCCTAAATGCTGTCCACAGATCAGTTGTGCCCAGTGAGAAGCAGATAGATCTCCCATGAAAAACAGTTCTGTGGTCAAGTACATTTTGAGGAAAATGGGCAAATAAAGTTCAGTAGATTTCTTGGTTGATTTCTTGGTTGTTTCCCCAAAAGTACCTAAGCCAAGTAATCATGTAGCAATCTCTGTCTCCCTAATAAGAGACTATGGAATGCTAGAATTGTTGCAGCAAATTCCCCAATAACTTGAGTGAAGGACTACTTGCCTCCACTACTACCAAATAGAATCAGGGTGAAAGACTGGAATCCAGAACCCATGCATGGCTAAGAGGGGCAAAGATTAAGTCCCTAAGCAGAGCAGCCTACAGACAGAAGACTGGAAGCAGGGCTGTCTTGAGGTCAGCAGGCTTGAAGCAGAGTGTGGGTGAGTCTGTTTGCAATGCCTGGGAGCACCCACCATGCACACTCAGCTGGGTACCTGGTGAGCAGAAGTTTCTCATGCCCTAGGCTGGTAATTGATTCTGGAAAACTTGAGGACCCCCTCAGGGAAAGCGCAAAGAAATCTAAAACACATATTTTCATTTTGTCAGCCACCAATCTCCACAGCCCTTGGGTGAGTTGTATAAGATTTAGGCGTATTCCCGTGGAAGGCCGGGGCGCTCTGGCCTGTGGGAGAAAGGGTGGGTGTACTCTGCTAGCTCAGGAGAAGTACAGGCAGTCTCTCCTTGGCACATGCCACTGCAGTGTTTTTCTTCCTCCCCAGTCCCTGTCAACCCGCTGGCTTAAGTTTGCAGGATTTAGCTCCCAGGTGCTCCATATTCAGGTGACAGGAGAATCGAGTCACTTAGCCAGCAGTTCTGCAGCTTCAGTGCATCTTGTTTGTGGAACAAAGAAAGAACATTCTACATTTTGCTCTGTTGAAAAATGTCCAACTCTGCCTGTCAGGACTGGCCTCCGAGCAGTAGAACCAATGGGAATTATTCCCTATGAATAAACCTGTGGCTGAGAAACAAAGGAAATACCTGAAAAGACCCCACACTGAGGCCCTGCTGTGCTTGTGAATTTCAAGAAGGCACAGGAGACAACAGCCTGACTCTGTGCCCTCAGGGTCTGTAGGGGAACTTTTAGGATAGGAGAGTCCAAAAACTTTTTGTCGTTACACCTCAAACACAGATCAAGGGATTGCTTTAAAGTTATGAACATTATCTCCTTTTTATTAATTAAGTCTGTAAGAAAACAAGTTAAATGAAAATGTTAGAAATTAGATGTCTTGTTTCCTTTATTAAGAAAAAACAATTATGCATTCTTTCTGTGTCTGTAACTTACCTATACAAACCAAGGCCAAAAACTCCCCAGGGGTAGGGAGACATTTAAGAGGGGAAGCAGTCAATCAGAGAAATGAGATATTGGTCTTCTGGGCCCAGATCCTCAGTGTGTCTTTGAATAAACTCTTTAAAATTTTTCTCTTTTATTAAACCTTAAATATACTTCACAGTGGTGATCAATTCAGTAAATCTTAAAAAAAGATTGCCAGGCCCCACCCCAAGTATCTGACTTAACAGAAAAATGCATTTCTAACCAATTCCCAGGCAATACTAATTTTGTTGGTCTCTACCTGTACCTTGGGCTGAGCAGACTGGGATAGTCTGAGGAGCCCTCACTTCAAGGGTTAAAGGTTTGAACTATCAGCAGACCTTGGACCCCTCTTGAAAAATCCCATGGACTCTGCATTTCTGCCTGTGCTAATGGACCAGTGAGGCCTGACTGTCCACTGTGCCTTTTGTGAGGATGAAAGAGCATTGTGCCTGTTTGGTCTCTTAATTACCCAACCCCTTGGTGTGTAATGTACGAATTATGGTAATGTAGTGCAATAGTGCCACATCTTATACTTTTTCTCAAAGGATACATGCAACTCTTTTCCAGTTTGGAACATTGGCCAAGGTCTGACTCAGGATGCTACTTTTTGACTTGGTCAGTTTTGGGTCTTGCTTCTGACATTTAGGTCTTACAGAGGACATTTTATTGTCTGCCAGATGTTGTCCTATGAACTGAAAAAGCCCGTCAGCAAGCAGATGGCTTGTACACTGAGGTGGTTATGGCTGGGTGATCTAGTAATTGCTTCCGGCCTTTGCCCCCAGTCTGCCCTTGGCCCCTCCCTGTGCATGTTGCCAAGTTACCTGCCAGTGCTTGCTTTCTTACCATCCTGTTCTCACTGTGGCTGGCCTGTACACTCCACCGCCTAAAGGACACGGAGCAACTGCTGTCCTCATTCAGGAACTGTTTTCATGTCACTGACACCACCCCATCAATGCAAAGTCAGCAGACTCCTCATGTTGATTTTCATGTAAGTTTTCTTCACCTCATTTCTCCACTTTTCAATTCATTTGGTTTGCATCATTCCCTTTTAATGCTTAATGGCCTAAGGTTCAATTTTCCTTCATATTTTATCTTAAGGAAATGGAGCCAAGTCCTGTGAATCTTTTTTTATGCAAAATAATAATTCCGTCTATCTTATAAAGGTGTTCTTGGTTTAACTCCATGCATTTGTTTCTCACTGAAAACTTAGCCACTTATGAAAACATAGTTTTTATAGACTGTTTTAAAAATAACTTTATTAAATGGTCATTTTACCCAAAGGAATATATCAGTTCAATGTAATCCTTACCAAAATTTCAATAACTTTCTTCAAAGAAGTAGAGAAAACATTACTGAAATTTATAAGGAATCACAAAAGACCCCAAATAATCAGAGCAATCCTGACAAAAAAGAGTAATGGAGGTATCACACTTTCAGGCTTCAAACTATACTACAAAGATATAGAAATCAAACAGTATGGTTTGGGGATAAAAACAGACACACAGGCCAATGGAATGGTTTTGAGTGCCCAGAAAAAAAAGTCACACTTTCATGGACAGTTAATTTACAGCAAAGGAACCAATAATATATGGTGGAGAGTGGAACATCTTTTCAACAAATGATATTTGAAAAACTGAGCAGAAACATGCAAAATAATGAAACCAGACCATTATGTTTATTTTTGCATATACAACATACACAGAAACTAATTCAAAATGGATTAAAGACTTGGGTATAAGACCTAAAACCAATACATAGAAGAAAATATAGACAAAACACTCTAAGACATAGATTTTAGGTATGTCTTTAAAATCCAAATCCATAGGCAAAGTAAACATTAACAAATTAGGTGACATTAAACTAAAAAGCTTCTCCACAGTAAAATGAACTATCATTAAAATGAAAAGACACCCTACCAAATGGGAGAAAGTATTTGCACATATCCAACAAGGGAATAAATTCCAAGATCTACAAAGAACCCTATCAAAAAAAATGGGCAGAAAAGCTAAACAGACACTTCTCCAAAGAAGACATACAGATAGCCAGATCTGTATGTGATATACACGTGAAAAAAATGCTCATCATCAATCACATATCATCAGGGAAATAAAAACCAAAACCACAATAGGATACCACCTGTGGGAGGCTCATGTGAAAAAGGCCAGAAACAAGCATTGGTGAGGATGTGAAGAAAAAGGCATGCTTGCATGGTGTTTTTAAGACTGTAGACTGGTCCAGCCCCTATGGAAAATAGTATTGAGAGTTCTCAAAATATTAAAAACAGTTCTACTCTATGATCAAGAAATCCTACTCCAAGATATCTACCTGAAGAATGTAAAAGCACTAAAGGAATATATGCACTTCTATGTTCATTGTAGCATTCTATACACTAGTTAAGTTATGGAATATAAACTTAGTGCCCAATGACAGATGAGTGGATAAAGAAGATGTGATATATATATATATATACATATATACATATATATATATAATTATGAAAATTGTATGGTGTGAGATCAAAAGCAATGGGTGGAGGGGGCCCAGTAGATTGTGGTGGATGATTATGGGTGTTTAATGGATATGTGTGATAACATACATCTGAAGAACCGTGTGAACTTCTACCCCGAAATCACATACAGTACTGTAAGCCAATGTTACCTCAATAAAAAATAGTATAATTTAAAAAATAATGAACAGGGCCTCCCAGGTGGCACAGCGGTTGAGCGCTGGGTTGCGAAGCTGCCCGCGGCTGCAGCGCCGGTTCGATCCCCGGCTGCTCCCCGGCCACCAGAGGAGGGTCCCACATGGCGCGCAGATCTCTCCTGCCGCCTGCTGCTCCCCTCAGCAGTGTACTTCGCCCCTTCTGCCTGCTCTGCTCCCCTCTCTGACTCTGGTGAATTCTCTCACCCTCCCGTGCTTCTGACTGTACCCAGTGCATGTATAAACAAAACAAACAAACAAACAAACAAAATAAATAAATAAAAAACATGCCTCTAAAAAAAAAAAAAATGAACAATTTTACAAACACTAACAAAAGTAGTTTTGTTCAGATATAATTCACATACCATAAAATTCATCCAATTAAAGTATACAGTTCAATAGTTGTTAGTGTATTCACAGATTTGTATAGCTAGATCTGTGAATCTTAAAACATTTTTATCATCTCAGAAAGAAATTCCATACACTTAGCTATCATTTCCTTATTCCTACATTTCCCATTCCCTAACACTAAACTATTTCTATTTCTCTGTATTTTTCCCCTATTCTAAGAATGGAATATGTGGCCTTTTATAACTGTCTTCTTTTATTTAGCACACTGTTTTTAAGGTTCATTTGTATTGTAACACACATCTCTACTTTATTTCTTTTATGGCTGAATAATGTTCCATTCTATGCATATGCCAATTTGTTTATCCATTCATCAATTGATGAACATTTGGGTTGTTTCCAGCTATTGATATTAAATTTAAAGATACTTAGGAAGCTGCAGCTAAAATGCATCTTTAAGATTGGAAATCATAACCCTTTATTTCACAGATGAGCAGCCCAGGACTCTGGGAATTCAAGACTCTATTCCAAATTCACTCCATGATTCCCTGATAGAATTGGAAATGGAAAGCCATCTATCTGACTTCCAAGTTAGTGTATGTCCTCCTTTGTGGAGACAAATCTGTAATTTTGAAAAATTATTCAGGGTTTCCTGAAGCATTTCTTGTTCTGTAAGTGTTTTGGGTTCTTTCATGCCTTCCAATAATCATTAGAAAAGGTTGAAAGACGTTAGAAATATTTATGTATATTCCTTCCTCACATAGTAATTCTCCATATTGAAATCATAATCATCTGTCCAGTAACTAAGAGTTCTGTGATGAAATGGAATAAGGCTGGGAGTACTGCTGCAGAGGGAAGCATTTATTGTCACATATTGCTCTTTCATTTATTTGAATTTACTTTAAAAAGGAGCCAAAATGGTTTTACAAAGACAAAACACATCGTAAATAGTGTCAGACAGGTCTCCTGGCACAATGACTCCCAGCTTTGTTTTCCCCAAGGACTCCGCTCATGGTTATCTTCCCCTGATTTATTCTAGACTTTACTGCCACTTCCCCTTATCCTCATGCCCACCCTGTCCTAGTCACCCTCCTCTCCACCAAGCCCATGTGCCACCCGCCCTCTCCTAAGATATCTCAAGGATTCTGAGAGAGGAAAAGAGGTCTTTTTCTCTCACACAGGGTCAGGGAATCCTGGTTTAACTATAATAGAGTTTCTGCAAGGAAGAAGGAATTAATTAAAGACAAGAAACAAGCTGCTTCTCGGAAATTGCACTGGGTAATTTTCCTTTTTTACCAGCTATGGGAAGGCCAGATCAATGAGCCGCGGAAGTGACCCATTTCACACTGAGCCGCCTAAGGACACACAGGAAAGCCGGCCTGGGTTATTCTCTACTGCTTTGAAATAATATGGCTTAGAATGAAGTGGACAGGGTCTGTTCACACAAGTACCCCAAACTGATGACTGGGAAGAAATCCAAAGGTGTTAATAGTTATTTTTACCTTAAGAAAAGACAACGAAAATGCAACAGACTTTTAACAACTCTGGGACAATTAGAAACTGATTTGGTGAGTGTAGAGCGGGGTGGATAATTTGCCTTTCTGAAAGTTGCCGGGTGATGCTGAGGCGGCCAGTCAGGGACCACGTTTTGAGACCACCGGTTTCGAGAATTTTGCAGCCTGTGGTTGTGATTTCCCTTTGCTCTTCCTGACACTTCATTTTTTTCCCCATAGAAGTCTCCGGGAAGGGGGTGGGAAACAAAGAACATGTCTCTTTCTTTAAACTGCGCTATATAAGCACCCACAAACTTTCCCCCCAAAACTTACATTTCCAAAAGACTTTATTGTGGTTCAGGGGAGCTAGAAGGGAAAAGGGGCATTTTTTTTTTTTTTTTTTGTCAGTTCACTGAGTGTTTCCTTTCCTCAACCCAAATACACTGGGAAAGAATGTGTTTGTAGTCAGCATTGAAAGGACTATTTCTGTTAAGACTCAGAAACCTCAGCGTTCAGTCTGAGGTTTTATTTATTCAGAGGTGGTATTTATTAGAGGTGGTAACAATACGAGATTATAAGGGCGCCTGAATCCAGGATGCTTGCTAAGGTGGTGCTTTTTGATTCCCCAGTCTGGACAGGAGTATACTGCTTATGACATTGACAAAGAAAATTTTTAAGCCTATTTTGAGTTAGAACTTTATGAAAAGTATCCCACACCTCCAACAGGAATATATTCTGGTCTGAAAAGGTGACTATGGGATGAACATAACCCCTCACCCCAACACACATTCATTGGTAGCACAAGATGGCCCTTGGGTGGGACTGGGGAATCCACAGCTTCTGCTATTTGAGACCTCCCCGGATTTACTTTTTGCAAATCCTCCCAAAGTTGACAGCACCTCCCAGGCAGGAGGTATTCACCTCTGAAGAGAACTGAAGGCGGGGGAGGCTTTGTTGGTGATGGGGCTGTCACATCCTATTAGTGCATGGGTGTGTCTCCTCGGGTACAGGAGGTATGTCATTTATAGACAGAATTGCCTAATTAAACTTAATAGAATTTGACGCTTTCTTGGCAGGGCAATTTGTTCATCAAGTAAAAAAAACTTTAGGAAGCTGGTCCCCAGGAATCTGGAACTCTGAAGTTTAAGATGAGGTGTCTTTCACAGGTGGCCCTAGGAACTGGGCACTGGCTTGTTTTAAAGCATATAAAAACTCCCACAAATTCCAGGATTTGCCTTTGGTTTCTGGTCTTATAGACCCAGGTTTAAATTGGGAAAAGGATGAAGATGAAATCAGACATTTTTTTCCTCTAAATTGAGAACATGGTCGGTATGCATTCATTTTAGTTTCTTTCTCTTCATTTATTTTAAATCATTTTAAATCATGAAGTATAATCCCATATGAAAAAGGCCACCAAATACAAAATATATAGTCCAGGTAACAAATACAAAGTGAACATCAGTATGTCTACCCTTTGTAGAGACTTGAACTTTGTTTAAGCAAGCAGACTCAAACAATAGCGTCCTTTGGTATCTGACTTTCACTCAACATTATGTTTATGTGATTCATCCTTGTCAGTGCCTGTAGCAGTTTCCCATTCTTATGGTGGTTTAGAATTCTATTATGTGACTCAGTTTACCCATTCTACTGCTAATAGACATAATGCTTGCTGCTACTTTTTGAGTATTGCAAATAGCAATGAGTTTTATTCCACATGTCTGCATAGTTGAAGCACTTGATAGAATTACAGTGCCTGGGGGCTATCTTTGAAAATTTTTATTTTTTGGCACTGAAAATGACCAGGGTGCAGAGTGTGCATATGTACATGGTGCAAAACTGTTTTCCAGGAAATTGTAACAACCACCTAAAGAGATAAATATATTCAAAATCTGGCACCTTTTATTACTAGTCACACTGTTTTAGGATCTCCACACCAGATGACCCCAATGACATATCTCAAAGTGTATATGAAAATTCATGCTCAATTAAGAGATTCAGCTTGTCTGCTTCTGATTACAGGGTTTTAGAAATGTTTCCAAAAGAACTGGTTAGAATGACTTTGTTACAGAAATGGTATAGCTTGATATTCCATCTAGGACTAAAATTATCTTTCAGTATTTTTCCAGAATTTGGCTATAAACAAATTTATATTTATCTATAAGCTGATGAGAAAAACAAACCCTGTTTTGAATTGCAGCAGACCCAGGGTAGAAAAAAAAACACATACTTTTCTACTCTACATGGTGTGGAGCACCACACTAAGGCTTTTTAAAATCTTTATGTACATTTTATCAGAATAAAGTGTTTTGAGATAAAGAGTAATAGAGATCTGGCATACTGGGTACCTGTGAGAGCTGTCTCTGGGGTGGGGAAAAGACAACAGGAAGCTTGTTTTCCCCATACTCTTTCCTAGCAGATCCAGATGTTGCTATTGATATAGATGGGTTTGCACAGCAATTCTGTTCAGAAACCAAAAAGATTTATCCCTCCCTCTACACATACTCCCATCTGTAGGGTAATTCCAACAACTGCATGTCAACATTAGACAACAACAACCAAAAACCCAATACTGCATCTGAGAATTCCAGAAAGCTGGAGGTTTTTTTTTTTTTTTTTTTTTGCCTCTGCATCATATTAGACGAGCAAGCCTGAGGACCTGCATGTTGGCATCTTGCATGCTACCAGCAATTTCTCAGTAATAGCAGCACTGCCCATTTCCACATGAGCTTTTGGCTCGTGACTATATCACCAGTCTTCCAGCTGGCATTTGAGATTGTGTACCAGCTAAGGTGGGGAAGGAATCCAAAAAGCAGTTTGTGGAGGAAGAGGAGGTGGATTTGTCAAGTGGTGCAAGGACACCTCTGAAGACTTTCAACAAATTAGCAGATTGCCCAATGGACCCCAAAACTGGGTTAGACCAGGACAGGGAAGAGGTTGAAAAATCTTGAGCAGGGAAGAGGTTGAAAAATCAGGTTGTTATAAACATCTTAGCATATGCAACGACCAAACTACTGTCATATAAATTAATTGATCTCCCACATTCTCAAGAAAAAAAAGATGTTTTAATAGTGTTTCCCCAAAAAGATTGTCAAACTGAAGAACTGCTTACAAATATTTAACAAACTCCATCCACTTGGCTTAGAGTGTTAAGGAGCAAAATCAAAAGTGTGTATGAGTAGCTTTGGGAGGCAGGGATGTCCAGAGTTCCAAGGAAAAGGCTTGGGAGTGGGCTGCCTGGGATTGAACTCTATCATTAGCACTTCTGGCTTGGGTGACCTTGTTAAGACATACCTATTTTCTGTCTATTTCTTCAGTAATACCTATTTTATAGGGTTGCTGTGGGGATTAAGGGATATAGCTAGTGCTTAAAACATTAAGTAGGTGCTTAATAAATGTGAGCTATAACTGTTCAATGTGAGAGCAAGGATACTATAGGTACTAAGGAGGCCTTGGTCATGACCTAAAGGATGGCTTTACAAGGTTACTCTGCCAGGGCCCCTCAGGACCCAGGTGACCTGTAAATACTAAACTATCATTTGAAATCTTATTGAGAGACTGCCAAACATTCAGTAGCTTCTTAGATGAGTACTTTTGTGGTTGTCTACCAAAAGGACACTAAGAATGTGACCAGCACCCCTCCCCACATGTCTGGTAGGACTGTTAATCTATCACCACTCACAAAAGAAAACTTCTTCCCTTGGCACCAAGGGGATCTCTCTTAATCCTCTAAACTCTTACCTCCTTAATTTTCTCATTTCAATTCTTCTCCCTTGCTTGACTTGTTACTCATTTATTTAAAAGAATTGATTGGGTATGGACCCAATCACAGTTCCAAGCACAGTGATAGGCACTGAGAATATTATGGTGGGCTTTGCATTCTTATGAGGGAAGCAAATAAAAGACAGATTAATAGAAAAATAAATAACATTACTATAAATAATGAGAGGTACACTGAAGAAAGCCATCAAGGGATTGAGAGAGATTAATAGAAAAGGAGAGGAAAGCAGATGCACAGGGGATGCACCTAGACTTGGAATAATTAGGTTATTGTACTCTTCTGTCAGGGAGTATGCTCTGTTTTTCTTCATGTATCCTGATCTGCTCCCACCCAAAACTGGCCCCATCACATAGCGCACTGCAAGATCATAGTAGATACTGTATTCCCTGCCAACTGTGATGGTAACCTCGGCACTTGATCTTGGCCAAAGGCAAACACAGTGATAGTCACCTCTGGTGTTTTGGTCTACATTAAAGGGTAAATAAATCCAAAAACATGGAAAAATGAGAGGTGGCAGAACTCCCATCTGATCATTTTTGCACTTGGTTTTACATTTGTAAAATTCCCTCTTAAAAGTAATTACTGGGTCTTGTTTAATGCAGGAGATTTCCTGACAAAGCTTTGTGTAGGTTAAATTCAATCTTACATTCAGCTGGTTAATGGATAGATGAAATCTAATTTTGAATCATTTTCTCTAATGCAGACCTATTATGAAATGTGAATAGTGAAACTGTCATCATTCGGATACAAGTTTGTATTTTTGCACAGTGTCCTTGGGCTGCCCTTCCTGCCCAATTGGTAGGTACTATCTGCCACCTGGACATGGTCTGCCTTAGACAGAAGAAGATAGGGTAGGAGGAAATTGCTGTCTTTCATAGCAAAAAAAAAAAAAAAAAAAAACCAACTGGTAGAGAAGAGGAATCATTACTTATTACTACATAGGGAAGGTTTTTTTAAAAATTGTGTATTAGAGAACTATAGATGTTGTGTTAAATGTATTATATATATATTCTTTATTTCATTCACTATTTATTAGGTGAGGAAACTGGTGCTCAGAGAGATTAAGGTTGATCTCTAAGTCCACAGTAACTGCCAGGATTTGAACCCAGTTTCTCTGACTCAATTTAACTCCTGATGGAACATTCTTACAGGTGCCACTTCCACCATCACACCAGCCTGGGGCTGGCCTCATATCACTTTTTCTATTTTGGCACTAGCATGAACACACAACTCATAGTGCGTAGTAGATTAGGAGAGTATGTTTAAACAAGACTGTGCTATGGCCTGGGGGGTTCTGAAAGGGAAATAAATGCAAAGAGGATGATATAATTATCTGTTATTTATTTCATAAAATAGAGCTCACTCATTTCAGTCGACGGTCCTTCTATCTAAGTCATTTCCACATAAGAGAAGTTTTCATTCCACCCTTAGAGATTGATGCATAGCATTTGAGTGGCACCTTGGAATTGATCCTGGTCCTCTCCCCAAGGACCAGGAAAGATGTCAGGTTGAAGAATACAAGGTGCCTCATTGTTTGGTCCCAGCCTGCTTCATACATGCCAGTGTTTCCTCTGCCACCCAGACCATCCTTGGAGAGCTAATACCTAGCTCAAAAGAGAAAAAGTTTTCTTTCTTCCATAAACATCCAGTTTGCTGATAGGGACAATTTCTTTTTCATCAGGCCCTAACCAATTTCAGTAGAACAATCAACCCAACATTTAGACTTAGTCTCAGGACCCCTGAGACTAAAACATCACAGTGTCCCTATAACCCAAAGTCTGCAACACCACAACCTCCTCCCCTTAACAAAAAATTTTCCTTCCTGGGCCCCATTTGCTGTGGTCCTGCTTTTGCTTCTGGGGCTAGTAGAAGCCCCAGACAATGTGTTATGGAATTCTGACATATCAGGATCTGCATTTGAATAGCTCTTTTCCCTTAAGTAATTAATGAAAGCTCTTGTTCAAACCTTGGTTTTTGAATCAGACATACGTAGGTTAGGAACGTCCCATAAATTTTCCTAGGCCATGCACCTGCCTATTTCTTGTATGGGATGAGCATTAAAAACAGCCTTTCATGAAGTTATTTTAAAAAGTAAATGAAACTGCATATCTACTACAGGCTTTTCATCTTGGATGCGTATTGGAATCACCTGGGGGGAGGGGGTTAAACTACTGATGTCTGATTTCTGCCCCTAGAAAGTGTAAGCTGTAAGTGGTCTCCAGGAGATTGAATGATCTAAATCACCTGGCTGAGACCTGACCCATAAGTGGATAATCAAGGTCTATATGGAAGAAGTTGGGGCCAGGACTGAGGGGCAATGCCTCACAGATAACTTGGAGAATTATCTGCTGTCTGCATTCTTAAAACTAGTTTTATAAGCAACCCTGTATGACATGATAGAGTTTTGTTCATCAGTGACCACATTTACTACCCTTTCCATGCTTCCATTGTTAATCTATTAAATGTTCCTGAGCTTTTGTCATGAGAATTGACCTTGGTGATAGGACAAATTGCATGTCTCAGAGGCACAATGACGGTGGGGGTCAGAATTTAGGCATCCTTGCAATCTCAACACACAGTCAGTGCCTAACATTGATAGCTCTTTGGTAATGTTGAATGGGAAAAAATGTGATTGTTAATTTTTAGTCCTGATTCACTCAATGTAAAATGTTCTCACTGTTTTCCCTATTCCAAGCCACCAACGTGGAGTGGGAGTTCCTGGAGCATGCCCTGCCCTGCCAGGACCCAGGCAGGCCAAGCTCCCATGGCCTGGAAACTAACAGAAGAATTCCAATCAAGTGGGATTTAATATACTGTATGATTATAAGTGGGGTAATGGCTCTGCTTACCGTGTTCATGGAGAACATTTTCCTCCAAGATTTCAGCCTCTCAATGGTCAAAGTCATCTTTGGAGATTTGGCTCCATTTACTCTAGTTTAGCTAGGAAATTGCTTCTGACTTTTTGATTCTGAGACTTTCACTGATGACGGATAATAAGAGGATAAAGGGAAATGCAGGCTAAGCTCCAGCAGAAAGTGTCTTTCTATGCAAGACATGTGTTAACATGTGTAAATTTATGAGATGGGATCCCTATTTCCACGACCAAAAAGCAATCGGAGGAATCGTGAAATAAGAATTTGAAGTGGTTTCTACTCAGGGAGAGCAAAATTCTTACTGGGCAACTTTTCTGATTTTAATCACATTTCAATGAGCAAGCCCAACATTCTGTATATAAAAGGGAAAGTTTCTCATGAGCTTGAGTGATGTGAGCCAACTGAATAAAAGGTATTTGCCTTTTTTTATGCAAATGTAAGATAAATATTCATGGCACTTTATTTTAGGGAGAGACATTTTAAATGGAAAAACTAAGTTTTATTTCACATGTGCACAAATATCTTAAATCCTTTTGGGAACAAGGTGGGGGTATAATTATACATTTTTAAATGTGCAAGTGTAGGTGTGCATGTACATATATGCCCATTTTCAGTGAGAAGCAGGTATTGAATCATGGTCAATTTTCATCCCATGATGGCTTGGAAAATCACAGAATATTAATCAGTAATGTATGGAAATCTCATATTGTTCATCCATGAATTCCTAATCACATTCAGATGGCTGATGGGCTGAGGTTGTCCAGGGACTGCCCAGAAACTCTGGAGAGGGAATGTCAAAGCACCAGCATTCCGAGGCCTGACTCACCCTTGCTGAGATGTTCCATCCCTCAGGCCTGAAGACTCATTTCTGGCTTGAACCTATGAGCCATGTCTCAGAGTTTATAGTGCAGATACTAAAGATATTGTTTTAAAAATGAGGCTAACTAACAACAATTCAGTTTCACTTTTTTCCCTTTTTTTATAATTTTTTAATTTTATATATTTTTTTACATTATTTTCCACTTTTGCACAATGTATGCATTTCCATCTTGGTTATAGTCCCCATACAATTCCCACCACCCTTGTTTTAATCCTAATCCCCTCCACAGTTTTCTCCCCATCCCCTCCACAGTGTGTCTCTGGTTTATAGTTGCTTGCTGATTTTGATTTTTACTTTATTATAATTAGTCTTTTTCCTGGTCTCTTATTTAGGTTTTCGATATCCTGCTATGAGTGAGACCATCTGGGGCACATATTAAAAAAACTAGCAACAACAAATATTGGCGAGGATGTGGAGAAAAAGGAACTCTCCTGCACTGCTGGTGGGAGTGCAAACTGGTCCAACCACTATGGAGAGCTGTGTAGAGATTCCTCAATCTGCTAAAGATGGATTTTCCATATGATCCAGCAATTCTACTCCTACGTATTTACCCATAGAACACAGAAACATTAATTCAAAAGGACACCTGCACCCCTATGTTTATAGCAGCACTATTTACAATAGCTAAGCTATGGATACAACCCAAATGCCCCCAAATAGATGACTGGATCAAGAAGATGTGGTACATATGCACAATGGAATATTACTCAGCAGTCAAAAAAGATAAACTCATGCAGTTTGCAGCAACATGGATGGAGCTGGATGGGATCATGCTCAATGAAATACGTTTCACTTTTTTTAGTTCTGTTTTCTTTCAATTGTATTCAACATAGATTTTCCCTTTTTATTGTGGAAAATGTCAAGTGTAATAACAGTAGGGAGAAAAGAAGAGCAAATTCCTGTATACTCATCTCCCATCTTCAGCAGGTATCAACTCAAAAGCCCATTTTTTCATCTACAACAATATACTTCCACTCCTGGATTAATGAGAAGCAGATTCTTGTTGTAATATTATTTAGTCAAAATTTTTTTAACCAACTTTTCGATAACTAATCATTTAGAAATCAAAAGCATTCACCACCTGCTATCTATTTATAAACTATTGGAATGACCAAATACAGTTCTTAAGTTCAAACAAAATTATTGTTTGGGTAAACTTAAGTCCTTTTTCTAAATAGTTTGTGTAATCAGATACAACAATTTTTTGGGGTAAGCGCTTTTGAATACAAAACACAAAATGGTAAGATGCAGCTTCAATTGGAAAATGTTAAATACGAACCCCAACCTTCTAGATGCATCTCCCAGGAAATATTTTGATCATGAGCCTCTCCAGGTTTCAGGTTATCTCATGAGACGTGTGCAAACTTCTCCTGTGTCTACAAGTTCAGATGTTCACCTGTTAGCTATGATTTATAGGATGTGAAAATTGTTTATCCAGTACTTTTACATAAGACTATAGGAGAAAATTCAGGGTAGATTGTAAATATTGTGAAGGTTTGTAAGTTTTGCTGAGTGTTGATTATATTGGAATGCATTTCTAAATTTAAAATGGTGTCTGACAATACAAATAACTCTTAGACTCTGTGAAAAATATAGTGGTTACCAGAGGGAAGTGATGGGAGAGGGAAGAGAAAAGGTGATAATATTAGCAGTGCAGCTTTGCTAGAGGGTGAATAAAGCATGTGCATATATGGGGGGGGGGTGAAGCTGTGCTCCTCAAATTACATAGTTAACTATTGGCAAGTCAATATCAAAACATGGTGTTTGATCTTTTCAATTTAACAAAGAAAGTCATAAATATACTCATGTTGAATTGTTACAAATGGTGACTGTGTCTTTAAAAAAGTGGCTTTCATTTTATTTAATTAGTTTCCAGACTGTTTAGTTATCACTGATTCAATTGTAATATAATATGCATGAGAAAAGAGAAAAATTCTCATTAACTTGGACAAACTGAGGTGTTCAGTCTTCATTTTAAATATATTCAAAGAAATGTGATTTTTAAAAATTATTTTCAGGTACACAAACCAAAACTGATACTGATATATGGCTACATTGATAGTAATAAGCAAAAATACATATTTGAGTGGTTTCTATTTGCACAGAAGTATTTCAAAGGACTTTCTTTCTTTCTTTCTTTTTTTTTTTTTTGATAAACAGACTAGGAATATCTCTCTGAAGTCTTTATGTTATTACTTTGCTTGGCAAACCCTTTCTTTGTAGATTATACAAAGGCAAAATTTTATTCTCTCCCAGTGGGATAACACTATCAAAAATTCTAAATGAATAGAATGCAAATGAATTAAAATTTAATTTACAAAGAATTATGGCTACCTGGATACCAGAGTAAGTCAGTTAGAGGAGCCAAGTGTTCTGGATGGTTGAGGCTTTTGTCTTGCAAGCAAATTAGAGACCAGGGGTTTTTTCTTAATTTTTATGAAACTTTTTCTAAAATAACCCATATGCATCCCTGTTTTCTTAAGGAGAACTTACCAAACATTACTTGTGCTTTTCTGGGTGTTTTGAAGAGAACTTTGGGGACAACAGATCTTTCAAGGTTGTTCAGAGGACTCTGAATGGTCCTGGGATATTCTTTAACTGCTTCAATCAAGTCTCAGAAAGTATATTCTTGTCTGCTCACAGAGGTTTCCAGGCCCTCAGCACTGCTGGAGTCAATATGTCCAAAATACAGTAAATTGCTATGGTCTGCTGCCTCATTTACCTTAATATTTCTCTTGTCGTCTCCTACCTTTTTGGGAAACCAGATGATCACATTTGTTAGAAAGATGTTTAAAGGAAAAGCAATGAGCTCTGTGTGAGGGCCTGGTGGGTTCTCCATTGAATTGAGAGCAGGAAGATAAGGTCTTTAGGACCTTCTACTTTGAATGCTCAAAGATCGCTCTTGGTTACTTCTTAGATCTTACCTGGGTCCCTGGCAATAAAGGACTGAGGAAACAGTGTTCCAAACTAGGTGGTATTCTTGTATTTACCACCTTGCAGTTTCTTTTTAGACAGAGAGGATGGTGATTAGAACCTTGCATTTATCACACAACTTAGATGACAAATATAAAGAATGTAGAGATGGTTAAGAATTCTGAGTCCTAGAATAAAGTAGATTAATTACTAATCAAGTTAAAAAGACTCAATGTTATCATTACTTTAATTTCAAAATGTATATTTTATCATTTATAAAATTGTTGGTCTTCATAGTTATGAGACAAATGCTAATTTTTATTTGGAATTTTCATCCCTTTGGAAAAATGATGAAGTGATTAAAATAGATGAAACTTTCTAATTTGGGGACTTTTTGGCCACATTGTAGTATAATTGTCACAAATAACAGAAACTAAAATACCTTTATTAACTAAAAACATTTCCTGTACATTTTCAAAAAGTTTGGTTCATTTTAGCCAAATAGTGTTGGTATACATCCTATGGTAAGTTGAATGATATCTGCTTCCCCCATCCCAAAGTTGTTCAGGGCCTAATCCCTGGAATCTGTGACTATTACCTGATATGGCAAAAGGAGCTTTGCTGATGTGATTAAGTTAAAGATCTTGACATGGGCTGATTATAATGGATTATCTGCATGGCTCCAAGGTAATCACCAGGATCCCTTAAGAGGGAAGCAAGAAGGTCAAAGTCAGATGGAGAAGTCCATGTAATGATGGAAGTAGAGAGAGAAAAGCTGACATTGTATGTAGTGTGAGCCAAGGAATGAGGACAGTAAATTCCAAGATGGAAAAATCAAGAAACGGATTCTTCCCTAGAGCCTCCAGAAGAAATCAGTACTGATAATTTGAGCCCGGAGAGATTAACTGTGGACTTCTGGTTTCTAGAACTGCAAGAGAACTGAGTTGTGTAGTTTTAGGTCACTCACTTTGCACTGATTTGTTTTGTTTCAGCAGCAATAGGAAAAAAATGAAACATAGGAAATAAACTTAAATATACTAAAAACCTCCTGCTTAAAAATAAGCACACATTAACTACACATGAAAATTAATGTCATCAGTTTGGATTTTGCCATTTTTATCCTGTTTGTTCTTAAATAAAATGGTAAGCATGAGTTTTCTTGTCTTTTTCAATTGCCAAATGAATTCTTAAGTTAGAATTGAGTAGAAGGGAACTTTCTTCCTAAGCCTTTTAAAACCTCCATGGATAAAGGCTGGCCTTCCCTTCACTGGACCCCCATGCACCATGGCTTCCCCTATTTACTGGTATGACTTTCTGTAAAACTTCACCAGCAAGTGTGTTTTTGAGTGATTCATCCTAAGCCATAAAATGTGTTGTAGAGTGGTTGTTCTTAAAGAGAGATGATTGCTGTGAGCCCACGCCATCCCAGCTCTCACTATGATGATTAAGAGTTGATTAAGAGCTGACCTTGCTACTGTGTGTTGAGAATCCTGGCAGGAAATTGAACTAGAAATTTGGAACAAGAGGTCAAGTACTCATGTGTAACTTCTGAAAGAAGGTCACGAATGCTATATTGTTTTTAATACTAGATATTGTAGCCCTCGTTTTATATATTCTTTACTATAAATTGATATTTTTATTATTAATGTGCCTCACATAAATAATATAGAGTACAGAAAAAATAGAAATTAAACATATCCTTTACCCCTGTCTTAACACAAAAACTCCATATTTGGTGTATTTTCTTATAGTCTTTTACCCTCTGCAAATACAGTTGTTTTGTTTTGTTTTGTTTTAACCCAAATGCTATTCCTGTACCTATGGTTTTGTACCTTTCTTTAAAAAGGCAACACTGATAAACTCATGCCATTCGCAGCAACATGGTTGGAGCTAAAAGAAATTATGCTCAGTGAAATAAGTCAGAAGGAAAAAGAAAAATATCGGATGGTTTCACTTATAGCAGGAATATAGGGAAACCAAATAAGACATCAGTATAAAAAATAATAACAGTACAAAACACAACAAAGCAACAACAGACAATTATAAATCAGAGACATCCTGCAGGGGAGGAGGAGGGAGAGGGATGAGAGGGAGGGAGGGAGGAGCACAGGGGACTGAGGTGATGGTGCACGGGTGCATTGGTGAAGGGAACTCTATGGGGAGCACACCTGAGAGGGTGGGGGGAAGCAAATATTGCTTAAAAATGAACAATGATGTAAAAATAAATTTAAAATAAAAAAATAAATCAGCTATCTAATTTTAAAAAAAGAAAAATGCAACACTGTATCACAAATCATAAGTAAAAGAAAGATGGCTTTGAACTTTAAAATATGTTCAAATAAGGATCTGAAGATGATTCTTTGGTCATAAGCAACAAAAACAGTTTGTCTACCCTAAGCACAAAGGTAATGTATGGAAGGGATATTGCGGTCATATAATGGACAAAAAGTCAGAACCAGGAGAGGCATGAGAAAAGAAATAGGGCAGCTCCAAGTATGGAGATAGCAGAGAACACTCAGCCTTTCTTTCCTGGGCACTGACTCTGGGGTGGATGTAGTCTTTTTCCATCCTTTGGACCTTGTACACAAGAGTCAGATCTTAGGGAAGAGAATGTGGTTCACCAAGCTTGGGTTCTGCACCCAGCTTCTGGACAAAGGGGGAGAATAAGTCAAGTACACTTTCTTGCAAAGAAGAAATGGAACCTAGATGACTGCATAACACACAAATGGCCAGGTCAGAAGATGGCTGGTGGGGAACTAGAGGGGGACTCATAACTCGGTCATCTGGGGACTCATACACATTATTATTTGCTAAAGTCAGTTCAGCCCATCTTAGAGACAGGTTGGAGAAGAATTTCCTATCCAAGGAGTGAGGACTGCTCTTTGGTGGAAAGGATATTTAAAATCACCACTGTTTTGATATGCTTTGTTTTAGCAAAAGTAGATTAAACCCCAAATTACATTTTATCTTATCTTTCATAAATATGGACTCTTTTAATCACTCTGATAGAAGAAGTAGTGTTTCTTCCACTGCAGCAGCTGCCTCTGAAATGTGGCTTGATTGTTGTGTGTCATATAAATGGTGTTTAATGAACATTGTGACCGTCTGTGGGTATCTCTTCCTTGTAGAAAATAGAATTAGAAGAATCTACAGTGACAAGTGGGTTTCGTAGACTCCTGGCTGCTTGCCACCCTTAGAACCCCATCTCTCCCCAGGACTGTGTGGTTTGGCCCCGCTAGTGGTGCTGCTTGAGGGCACCGTAGATGCCAGATGAGAGTGGGATCTGCTATTCTGGGGCCTTAGGCAGTTGGAAATTAAATTTGATGCGTCAAGAGATAAAATGAAAAGGGTTTAATGTCCCTTTTGATTAAAAATTAAAAGATTCTCTTTACTTTTGGCTTACTCACCAAACTATTTTTCTAAAGTGTTCGTACCATTTTACACTCTTACCACTATTATATGAGAATTGGAATGGTGTGCAATGCTTGGTATGGTCTGGCTTTAATTCTGATTGAATGATTATACTATCTTATCCCCAGTTCACAGTTTTGTTCCCAGTATCTTTGACTTAGATTCTTGATACTTGCAATAATCTCTTAACTGGTACTCCTCCTCAGATAAATTGAGATTGTCAGGTAGGAACTCTGTGAACTTCCTCCCACCACCTATAAACTTAGCTCTATCAGTACTAATCATTCCCACCTTGCCTCCTGTCAGAGCAGGCGAGCTGTCAGAGCAGGCCACCTCCTCCTGAGTCCCACTCGCTCCACCACACTGGGCCCTAGGCCCCATTCTCTTGTGAAAATTCACTCTTTCAGGCATCTTTTTCTCTCTATTATCTTTAGCTTTTCCAATCACACATTACTTGCCTTTTGGTCTAATAATGTTTAATTCTTTCACAGCTTTAAAAAATAAAACCAGATACAGTATATGTTTTAATCTTGTGTTTCTCTCTGGTTACCACCCCCTCCTTTAATTTAAAGTTAAATTTGTTGAAAATTAGAAAATTCCCATTTGCTCTTAAAAACACTGCAATCGGGCCTTCCCTGGTGGCGCAGGCAGTTGAGTGCAGTGCTGTGAAGCTGTCTGCAGCCTCTGCAGTGCCAGTTCGATCCTGGCTGGCCGGTGAGAATCCCACATGGTGTGTGTCAGACCTCTTTTGCCTTGCCCGCTGCTCCCCTCAGCAGTGTATTTCAGTCAGTCTGCCTGTTCTGTTCCCCGCTCTGTCTCTGGTGAATCCTCTCACCTTCCACATCTGGCCCTGTACCCCGATTCTTATACAAATGGATAAATAAATCTTAAAAAAAGAACAGAAACACTGCAATCTAGCTTTTGCCCCACCTTCCAATGAAGTTCCTCTCTCTTAGGCCATCAAGGGCTGCCATGTTCCTAGATGTAACACTTTCTTACTTGACTGTTCTTACTTGGCCACTAGCAGTCTTTATACACTTGGTCGCTTCTTTCTTAAAACATTTTCCTCTTGGCTTTCCAAGGGTCTCCTCTGGATGCTCCTCCTTGGTCTCCTTTGTCATTTGATTTCCTTCACTGCACACTGTATGCAACACTGTGTATAACTGCATGTAATACAGACAATGTGAGTGAAATTCTAAAATCTGAAAAAGGCAACAAAACAGTTTGTTTCCCTATAACATCTGGAGGGAGTATAGTTCTGCTGATATCTTGGTTTCAGCCTGGTGAAATTTATTTCGTACTTCTAAACTCCATACTATAAGAGAATAAATGTTTTAAACAACCAAGTTTGTGGTCATTTGTTTCAGAAGCAATACAAAATGTATACCCTGAGCCAAGTGGGTCCTGCCTACCCTGGATTTCATGCTTTAGGCCTCCTCCTGCTGTTCTCCTTTTCTTGGGGGGAAGAGTTTGTGTCTCATTACTATACTAGGCACATGTATACACATATAATCTGTCACATGTAATCTCTCAGTAAGTTTTTACTCAAAACCTATTTCCAGGACCTAGTATATTTCATCCAAATTTGTCTTTTTCAGATAGATAGTACTGCTGGTGGGCTCAAGCCTGAATTTGAAGGGTGTTCAAGGGAGCAACTGTTTGTGGGCACAAGAACTAATATCAGGAGACAAGACAGAAATGCTACTAGAGTAATTCACACAGGAGAGCATGAAAATGGTAGAAATGATAAGTGGCTGGAATCTGAGTAAATTTCCAAAGTAAGGGCAATATGTTTTGCTCACACATTGGATGGAGGTGTGATAGAAAGAGAAAAGTAAGTATGATTCCAAAGTTTCTGGCCTGAACATCTCAAATGATGACATTGCCCTTGAATGGTAAAGAAGGGGAAAAGAACAGATTTTGGGGCAAAGGTCAGTGCTCAAATCTAATGTGTTAAATTTATAAGGTTCATGAGATAGCAAAGTGGGTAGGCAATTGAATATTTGAATGAATCTTGTCTTTCTCAGAGACTATATACTTCCAGCAACTAGCATAGGGTCTTGAAATAGGAGATTCTTAATATTTATTATGTAAAATAAATATGTGATATTCCTTCACAAAAATGTTTGAAGATCTACCCACAGTCTTATATCCCCACATCTTTAATTTGGTTACTATCAAGCATAATGACATTACACAGCCCAGCCAACTCTGTCAGGCAGGGCTATTAACAAACTGATTGTTTAGTATCTCCTCCTTCTTGGCGTTCTCAAACATTTGCATCAGGACTAGGACTGATATTGAATATACCAAGCAGAATGAAGTCAGATGTATGATTTCTGTTTTATTACCACAGTGTTGAACTTTCTTAATTTGCTGATTGTAAGAAATTTTTTTCAGTAATTATAAAATGTGTAATAACATTGACTTCTTTGCTCCATTTCTGAAATTATATTGTTTTCCCGCTACATATTTGGAAAAGTTCATAGTCAG
Organism: Talpa europaea; assembly: GCF_964194135.1. Classification (NCBI taxonomy): domain Eukaryota; kingdom Metazoa; phylum Chordata; class Mammalia; order Eulipotyphla; family Talpidae; genus Talpa; species Talpa europaea. The sequence goes on from NC_140068.1 coordinate 42,277,817, forward strand.
AGGTTTTGTTATTTCAGCCTGCTTGAAGGGATCCTGGATATAAATAGGACCTGAAACAATATCTGATGATTCTGGATAGTCTATGAAGGTTAATTCTTTAGAAAATGCTAATTTGATGAGTGATCCATAATGCTGATCTTCTCAGTTCTAAATTTATAGCACTATAAAATTATAGATTATAGATTATAGTTCTAAATTTATAGCACTATAAAATTATAAAATTATAGATTATAAAAGTGTGTTTTCTGGTATTATAAAGGTCCCAGCTCTGTTGTCAGATGTTGGAGACCAGATCTTTCATACATTTTTTTCTTGTGCTTCTGTAGTGAGGCTTCCCCTCCTTACTCTTGAAGTTTCTCTTGTCAAATTCACCAGTAACATTCACATTACAAAATCAATAGTTGCTGTCTTAATCTTCATTTTATTTACTGACTCAGCAATGCTTGACAGAGTTGACTATTCCTTTCCAACTTTTCTCCTTTCTTTTGGATCATTATATTTTTTTGGTGTGCTGGTTAATTTTATGTGTCAAATTGATGGGACCATGGGGTGCCCAGACATTTGGTCAAACTTATTCTGAGAGTGTCTGTGAGAGTGTTTCTGGATGATATTAACATTTGACTCAGTAGATTGAGTAAAAAGCTGATTGCTCTCCCTAATGTAGTCAGGCCTCATTCAATCAGTTGAAGAGCAGAATAGAACAAAGGCACTGATTAAAAAGGAACTTGACTGCCTAAATGGCTTAAGCTGGAACATTAATCCTTTCCTGCCTTTGGTCTAGAATTGAAACATCAGCTCTTTTTGGTTCTTGAAGCCATGGGTTCTTACGGTTCTCAAGCCTTTGGACTCAGACTGAAAGTATACCCTCAGCTTTCCTGGATTTCTAGTGTGCCAGCTATAGATCTTGGGTTTTCTTAGCCTCCATAATTGCATGAGCCAATCTTTATAATAAATCTCTTTACATAATTTGTCTATTTGCTTGTAGTCCCTATTCCCCACCTAAAATGTAAGACCATGAACACAGAGACTTTATCTATTTGTTCACTTCTGTGTTCCAAGTCCTGGAATTGTGTCTAGCAGATAAATATTCACAGCCTATATGAAAATTGTTCTATTTGTGTATTTTCCTAAGTCTAACATTAGTAACTCTTATACTTGTGTGCATATTTCCTCACAAGGATTCAAAGTATGTCCACACATGTTATCTCATTTATCCTCACATCATCCTAAATGAAAGAGAAGAGGAGAACCATTTAACTGTGATTCACACCCATTGGTGAAATGGGAATGTTTAGTTCTTAGTGATTTAATGCTCTGTGTTTTGAAGAGTGAATCAAGAGGGACTTTTACCTCATGAACACAATGATCTTGGGATCCTGTTTCAGAAGAATTTATTAATTTCATAAGGCTGTGAATTTTTCTATAAGACCTGGCAACTATGTTTATTTAATATTATTTTAAAAACATGTTAAATTCTTCCCAGATTGAGACAAATTACAATTAAAAGTTATAGTTTCAGGATTCACAAGAGCATATGTAATGAAATGAAGGAAACGTTTTGGTGAAATGAAGGAAAGCCTTCAGACATCCTCTGAAACTTGCCTTCCAAAGAAACCCAGAAACCCAGGGAGTAGATTAATTTACACTATAATAACAATGACTATATTACTCCCTTCCTTACCCTCACCGATGATCTGGGTTATGTATTTCAGTGACAATTTATGAACAATGTGCAGATGCATATAATTTTTTACACTAATATTTTCACAGGAGGAACCTAATACATAATTTTAAATGAATGCACTAATAATTAATCTCTTAGTAATTCTATAGTCAGACAAATACCCAGGTTATATTTTTATAATATGTTTATTTGAGTACAAAATATGTTGTAATTTACTGATGCATGTGCAGCAAAATATTCTATCACATACAACAAAAATTACCCCTTTCATTCCCTTCCCCCTGACCTTGAAAATGGCAACACTGTTTTGGCAGTTTCAACAGCTAGAAATAAAGTGCTATAATTAAGCAGTATTGGAAAGTCTTCACTTGACAAATGTGATGTACAATTTGAGTATACAACCACATCTTTGTTATTTTTTTCACAGAACAGGAACTTTCAAATCCTGAACACCTCCAAAAGATACAAATATTTGTATATATATGTACACATGTATACACTGTATATGTAAAGTGTCAACAAGCCTCTTTGTCTTTGTGAGTTTGTTGCATGTATGCTTATTCTCTATTTCCAAAGTCACATTCACACTATCATAATTGCAGAGTTCATCAACAGGCACCTAAAAGCTCACCAAAAGTTGACTTGTTGGGGGTGTGGCATTGGTGAGGGGAGGGGGTGCGTCTTCAGACCTCACTGGGGGACCTGGAGCGGAAGGGCACTTTGGACTGGAAACAGCCACAGAACAGGAGCCACAGAGCGCGTTGGATCTCCTGGTTACGGAAGGCATAGATGACAGGATTGATCATGGAATTGTAGGTGGCGGGCAACAGGGTGGCATAGGTGTAGACAGCAGGGTCCTCTTGGCTGCCCACCACGCAATAGATGGCGAAGGGCAACCAGCTAGCGCCGAAAGTACCCAGCACCACGGCTAGCGTCCCCACGCCTTTTCTGGTGGCCGCGAGGTGGGGCGGTGCCAGGCAGTGCTGCTGCAGCGCGATCTGGTGCGCGTGTCGCCAAACCACCTGGCAGATGCGCACATACAGGTGCAGCATAATGCCGAAGACTGCAAAGAAGGCAGCGGAGAGCAGCGCCACGTGGCTTCGTGTCAGAGGACTCACCACGCTACAGGATGCGCGCTCGCCCAGGCAGTTCCAGCCGAGCACCGGAAGAAGCCCAAGGCCTAAGGAAACGGTCCAGGTGGCGGCGAGCAGGAGATGCACGCCCAGCAGGGTCCGGCGCGAGTAGTAGGTGAGCGCGTTGTAGAGGGACAGGTAGCGGTCGACCGTGATGGCCAGCAGGCTACTGACCGAGGCTGCGAAGGAGGCCACGAGGAAGCCCACAGTGAGCAGACTCACAGTTTCCGAGGGCACCACGTACTGGAATACGAAGTGCAGGATGAGACCACAACCCGCCAGCAGATCGGCAGTGGCCAAGCTGCCTACCAGCACGAACATGGGCGTGCGCAGCGCCGGGGTGGACGCTATGAGCGCCACAACCAGAGCATTTTCGCCTGCAATCACAGTCCCAGACACGCACAGCAGCACGTCCCACGGATTCACAGCCGACAGCAGCAGCCCCTGCGGCCCTGAGGGCAGCTGCGAAGACAGCTCCAGGGAAGCGTTAGCCCCGCCCCCGCCCCCCAGCGCAGCAGCCGCGGCAGGGGGCCCCCATTCACTGGTGTCCTGCGCCCCTGCCGCTGTGGCCGCCGCCGACACTGCTCCCTCGGCAGCCACGGCCACCACCTGGGACTCGTTGAGAGAAGAGGCGCTCGCGTTCATTGCGGCCGGACGCTGTACCCTGTGTAGAGAAGGAGAGCAAGCGTCAGGTGTGCTCAAGTTACCAAGGAGCGCCCCTGGGCTGAAGCACCCCTCTTAGAGTGTTCCCACCACTCCAGGACCTCAGAGTAGAGCGAGGAGCTGGGAACCCAAAATAAATACCTGTTGAACGCGTGAGTGAAATGCACACGGGTACCCTGAGCTTTTTTCACAGATATACTACACGGATAACATGCTCTCACACACATACAGTCAATCCCGTAGGTGTGCTTGTATGTGCACACACACGCATGTACACCCCGCTTAGGGATGTCAGCCTCAGGAAGTCGGGTCTGGGCTCCAACCCGCGGGAACAGGGCGGTCCTCTAAACGGGGCGGGCGGGGGGGTGGGGGTGGGGGTGTCGCTGTCCGTGGTGCTGAAAGCGAAGTTTCTGCAACCGCGGGGCCAAGAAAATCCTGGAGGATTCCTGGCAGGAGGGTTGGAGGGGAGAGAAGCTAAGGTGTAGGGAAAGCTTGAAGTCAAGCTTGGGTTCACTTCTTCGGCTCCGGAAAGGACTCATTCCCTGACTATCCTCCATCCCTTACCCTCCGCACACCCTCAAAGTTCCTCTAGAGAGCCGGGCTGCTCACCTGGGGAGTCAGGGCTTCAGGAAGTCGCTGATCATGAGAGCTGTGGCGGGGCGCCAGGCTGCACTCCCAGCACTGACAGAGCCACTATCTGCGGGAGGCGGCCAGGGCCTCACGCACAGATGAACGCAGGCACCTGTCGCTGTGCTGGTGCCGCTGAGAGTGAGAGACACTGTCAGTACCGAAAGGCTGCTACTAGCAGCGCGCCCCATAGGAGACTGACAGGCAGGGCACAGTGACGTCAGACTCAGCTCTTGGTTGCAAGCTCCGCACAAGCCCTCTTTGCCGGCCCAACACTACCAACATCCCAACCCCACTCCCTTCTCCCCTCCCCCATAGGAGGCATCAAAGGGTTCATGGGAGAAAATAGAGAGGAGGAGAAGCCAGCCAGAGCTGTAGCTTCCAGTTCAGAAGTTCCAGGAATGAGATAGGAAAGAGAAGCAAAGAAAAAAATAAAAAGGAATGGAAAAGACTGACCAGATGAAGAGGGTGAGCTGGGAAGGGAGAGATGAATGATGAGTTGCATCGACCTGGCAGCAAAGCCCAGAACAACAAAGATCACTGAAGGGTCCAGGTGGAAGAAGCAGCACTGAAGATGGAGTGGGCTGGGGGCAGGAATGTCCGACAGCAGACTTGATATCTTAAAATTGTAGTACTGTTTGGGAGACAGGAATGAAATGGGTTGGGGAGTGAATTTTTTTTTTTTAAGGATGTTTGTGTCAGTTGAGTAGTGCCAGAAGAGAAATTCAGAATTGTAGGGACCAGAGAAAAGATGGGACATTTGAGGAAAACAATCCCTTCCTTTGGAGAATTACCTGTGCAATTCCTTTCTCTTCCTCCATTCTTTCTTCTTCCACTATTCATCTTGAACTTTACACAGAAGGTTTCATCATGATCTTCCCAAGCAAATGTTTCCCAATTTCAGCAGCTGATAGTGCCCTTGGAACTTGCTCTTTAATTAAAGACCAGGTCTGTGTCTTGTTAGAAAAGAAAACAGCAAAATGTGATTTACTTTCCTGGCAACAGACTTTGCCCTGTTAATTAGTACCCTATAAAACAAATTACAGGACAAAAATAGTGATAACTCAGCTGCACCAGACTTCAGTAGGCAGGAGTTTTATTTTCAGCCCAGATAAATCATCCTTTTGGTTTAAAGGTGTTTTGTTTTGTCAGTAAACTTCAAGCATTACGCTTCTTTTTCTTCTCTCTTTTTATCAGCCGGAATCCCTGATTGCTGGGCAAAAGCTAAAATAGTTGACTCTATGTAATGTTCTAAAAAAATTGATTGCACATTGTCATGATGACATTATACTAAGGCTATAGACATGATTTTCAAGGACCACATGTCTGGGAAAGTAAAAATAAGCATTTGTTACTGGTGCTGCCCCACATTTTCCTGTGCACCTTCTCCTTCCTACTGACTTCACCTTGCCTTCAGTTGCAGGGCTACTGGAGACTAGCTACAGACTGGAGTGGGAGGTGGATTTTACTTTGAACTGTTCCCTCCAAATGTGGCCACCGAGTCTGAAACTATTCCTACCTTCCTGCCTCATTGCTGCTAAACTTAACTAGAAGAAAGAACTATAGAACTGCTCAATTCTTTGTTGCAAAAGTTAATGTTGAACCATAAAATGAGTTTACACACACTTACTTCATCTGGAGGGTTTATAAATTTTTCATCTCATCATTTTTGTGAACCCCCAAATCCACTGAAGTTCATAGTTTCTGAAAAGAGCCATTTGAGGTTTCAGTGAAAAATTGTCATCTAAAAGCCAAAAATGTTATTTCAGGGTTGTCAAGTGAACTGTCAAACCATTGTAATAACATGTTAATCATAAATTTCCCAAATTATCATATAAAGACCCAACAGAAAAATTCTCCATAAAGTCTAAATGTGTCACATTTTTGCATGCCACAATGCAAAAGAAAGTATGGGATTAAAATTTAGCAAATAGATAGCATATGTTATGGATATGCATAGACTTTCATCATTACCAAGAGTAAACTTTTCAATGGGAAAACAATCTTTTAAGCAGAAGATAACACATGTATTATGTGCATAAATGCTGGTTGAAGGTTTGTAGTCTGTCTTTGCATAGTCCCTGTCTAAGATTATCTCTCTCAGATGCCAAACTGGATCCTGGAAGCAATAGGGCACATTTGTTCAGGCTCCTCCTTATCTCTCTTGTGCCCACACATTTCCTTGGAAGCAGAAGGAGATGAAAAAGAGGAAAGACATGTGGTTCATTGGTTATGGTTGGGTTTTAGATATACATCCTTGACTGCTCTGCCCACAGTTCCTCATATAAACCTGCCCTTCCAGTGGTCTCATAGACCTGTGAACCAACTGAAATTTCCCACTGCCAGCCCAGTTTTTAAGAGGACATTGAAACCTGACCCAAAGCTTAACAAGACCAATCATCTTTTGCTGGACTAGTGACAAGATACCATTTGATGAAAATTTGAACTAAGAGACATTATGACAATGGTCAGTCAGTATTGGGCTCTCAACCTGAGGATCATGATAAGTTTGAGTTGGAGCACTCATGTTAATTCTTGCATGAAATGAGTAATCAAAGGAAGCCAGTTGCTGTGGAAGAATTAAGCAGATGTGCAGAGAGGAACAGAGATTAAGGAGATTAAATGACTGAAAGATGGAGGGAATGACCTCAAACTCTGTCTTTTTCCAGGTTCTGGGAGTTCTTGAAATTGCCAGTTTTCTCCACCATAATCTTCCTAATCTTAAACTGCCTTGTGTGGGTTCCTATTCTGTGAAATTTTGATATTTGACTAAAGCACACAACTAAATCAGGCCTCCCTGGTGGAACAGCGGTTGAGCACTGGGCTGCAAAGCTGCCAGCAGCCTCTGCAGCGCCGGTTCGATCCCCGGCTGCCGGCGAGGGTCCCACATGGCTTGTAGACCTCTTCTGAGCCCTGCAGCTCCCCTCAGCAGTGTATTTCATCTGTCTGGCTGTTCTCCCGCTCTGGCTCTGGTGAATTCTCTCATCCTCCTGTGCATCTGACTGTACCCAGTGCTTGTATAAATAAATAAATAAATAAATAAAACTTTAAAAAAAATAACTATATTGATCATCTATCAGCTTGTCTAGTCCTAATTATATTTTAAGGTGTACGAAATTTAATTTCTGGCTTGTAGTCACAGGTTAAACTCATTAATGCCAACTCTGTGTCATGTTCAGCATATCCTCCTTGTCTGAGTTTATGACCAGGAATCACAGCTTCTCAACCACAACATTTTCTCTGGCCCCTTAGCTATGTACTCCTGTCTCAACCTAAACCAGTGATACCCAGTCCTGGCTGAACTTTAGAATCACCTGGAAAGTTTCTAAAGACTATTTGATCTGCAGTGAGAAGCTGGCATTGAATTGTCTAAAGGCTCTAATGAAAAGCCAGGACTGAGAATATTCATCAAACAATCACAATCTCCTTGTCATAGAGTAGCATGCAGCAGTAAAACTCTTAGTGGATTATAATTTGGAATGGTTGCTACAAAGGAATTTTAGCAAAAACCCAGCTTCAAGTCATGTAGTAGTTTCAGATTTAAGACACTAACAAAACTTCCTCTGCAGATTTTTAATTTTCCACACTCAGTACAAAGATTGACACTTTAGTCCATCCTGATAAACTCAATGACTCTAAGGGAGATCTAAACTCTGGATTCCCTATTCTATTTTTGGGATACCTCAATATCTGGCCCCTTGTTTGTTCTGCATTCACAGTCCCTTCCCAGGTGTGTCCTCTCTTGGTCCAGATCTTTGCAAATGAATTGTTTGACAAAAATCAGAACTGCAGTCAATCAAGCTGCCTAGAACTTATAAAAGTAGGTTGGAAAGACCCATACCAGGAATTCTGGCCTCTCTCTGGGCATCTGTACACAGTCTCTCTCTCTCTCTCTCTCTCTCTCTCTCTCTCTCTCTCTCTCTCTCTCTCTCTCTCTCTTGCTCTCCCCCACCCCCTCACCTTTTCCAATATTTGCTTCTTAGAGACAAGCACCATAGTTTTCTACTGTCAAGTATAAGTCTAGATCCTTGTGTTGACAACTCAGAAAGAGAGCAGGTGCCTATTGAGATGTATGAAGCTGTTATTAAGAAAGATTATTGCTGAAAGAGACAAAGGGGTACTGAAAAATCTGCATTGTATGTCCAGATCCAGGGTGCTGGATGGAGTGCAAACTTTTTGGAATACATACTGAGGTAAAAGAGTGATATTGAAAATATCTCCTTTTTTTTTCCTGTCCCCAGGCTTTCCTTAGGCATCAGTGTTGAGTCCTAATGCCCATGGCACCTGCTTTCTCAGGATGTCCAAACACCTCAGGGGCTTCTCTGCTTCATGCCAGATGAGCAGTATTCACTCCAAAGGGTTAAATGTCACCTGATGTTCCCAAATTTTGTAAAGAAGCAGGCCATTATTATCGTTACATAACAACAAAATGCGGAACACCACAGGGCAGTTGAGATATATATATTTTGTTTTAAATTTACATAGTGAGAAACATTTATTTTTATTTTTTAACGTTAATTTTTTACAGTATAGGATTTCTCCCCTCAGGTGTGGTTACCATAATTCTCCCACCACCAAAGCACTCACAGTCCATTACCGTGGACTCTCGTGCTGTTCAATCCCCCAGCTTTCATGCCTTCCACTATTTCTCCCTCCCCTCCTGGATGCCTCAGATCTGTGGTTAGATTTCAAGGTTTGTCTTTGTCTGACCCTTTGGTTTCTCTGTATTCCAGATGTATAGCGAAACCATCTTGTATTTATCTTTCTCCTCCTGACTTACTGCACTTAGCATAATCCCAGTTCTGTCTATGTTGTCACAAATGACGTGAGTTTATCTTTTTTTGTTGCTGAGTGGTATTTCATGGTGTATATGTATCACATCTTCTGATCCAGTCATTTTGCTGGTGGACATTTCTGTCCGAATCTGAAAATTGCTTTGGGTAGGATGGCCATTTTGATAATGCTGATTCCTCCAATCCATGAGCAGGGACTATCTTTTCATTTCTTTGTGCCTTCTATTTCTTATAACAGTATTTTATAATTTTCTTTGTTTAGATCCTTCTCCTCCTTTGTTAGATTTATTCCCAGGCATTTAATTTTTTTTTGGTATGATGATAAATGGGATGGTTTTATTAATTTCTTCCTCTTCAGGCTGATTGCATATAAGAAGGCAAATGACTTTTGTATATTGATTTTGTAACCTGTCACTTTACTGAACTGGTTGTGTTGCCTTTGCTTAGTTTTACGTCCAACTACAACTAAGATCATCAATGTACTGAATATGAGAGTCACATTGGCTCTATTGGTATTTGAAAATAACACAGAAGCAGTCTTCTAATCTGCCATTCCTTGCATTTTCAAAGTGCTGCGATGCTCATACAATCAGTACATACTCATTATCTCATTTTATTCTTTGAAACAATTACATGGAGTTTGGGTTATTTTCTTTGCAGATGGAGTAACTGAAGTTCAGAGAGGTGAAATGAGTTGTCCAAGGGCACACAGGGCACCACCAGGAAGGATTCACTCTATTCAGTGGCGTACTTCCAAGAGGCTGTGACAGGTCCTGGGGCTGATGGGAAGAACAGAAAGAGCTTCTCCTTTCCCCTCCCTGGCTTGTCCCTGATGATCCCTGGTTGCAGGTTGTCTCTCTCTCAGTGAGCCATGTGGGCAGGGACGTTTAACAATTGCCTTTCACCTTTTCCCCTCCAAAATTTCAGAAAGTAAAATCTGAGGAGAAGTACATCAGCTGATGGTGAGATAGCAAATGGAAAGGTCTTCACATTATCGTTTTGATGACTGCACACTATTAGATTAATTACACATAGTGACTTTTAACTTACCTACTGTAGACATTTAGGTTGCTTATTTATTTTGCTTGCTATTAGGGATAACCCCACAAAGATTACTTATGCACATAATTATTTTATTTTATATAATTATCTCGACATGAAAATTGTCAGCCAAAGGGCAGAAACATTTTTATGGCTCTTTAAATGCACTGCCAACTTGCTTTTCAAAATGATTGTACTGATTTACAGTGCCAGTAGTGCTCTGTGAGCATACCAGTTTCTCTGCAGCTTTTATAGCACAGGGTTTTATTATTATTATTATTTTTAAAAGATTTATTTATTTTATACAAGCACAGTCAGAAGCACAGGGGGCGGGGGTGAGAGAATTCACCAGAGCCAGAACAGGGAGCAGAGCAGGCAGAAGGACTGAAGTACACTGCTGAGGGGAACAGCGGGTGGCAGGAGAGGGCTGTGTGCCATGTGGGACCCTTCCCTGCGGAGATTGAACCGGTGCTGCAGAGGCTGCGGGCAGCTTCGCAGCCCAGCGCTCAACCACTGTCCCACTGGGGGAGGCCCTATTATTATTATTTTTAAATGCTCTTTCAACTCAGTGGCATAAGTGGCACCTCATTAATGATTTCAGTCATCTTTATTTGATCACCACTAGCTTTTTAAAAACAATTTGAATTTTCTTTTATTTGAATTATCTATTCTTTACTTCCATCTATTATGACTTAACAGTGTTTCTATATAGCTGATGAAATCATTTGTAGATTTCAATCCTTAGCATCTCAAACTTGGGGCTGATTTTCCCTATTTTTGCTATTTAATTTCAGCTTTGATTGTGGAGGAATATTTCAGTTTTATAAAGTTCATTTTTAATAGATATATGCTGTGACTTCTAGCTTGAGAAGGCATGTACATGACTTTAGAGTTTTTCTGCCATTTATTAGAGAAGAGAGAGGACGCACACCTTCTGGGGAGACAAAAGGTTCTGGGAGGGGGGCAGGGTGAGTCCTAAGGCCAGTTGCGGTCTTCTCTGAGCTTGATGAGGCTGACTCTCTGCCAAGGCCTGTGCTATTCACGTGGGTTATGTACCATTGGCTCAGAAGGACAGCAGAAACTGGGAGCTCCCCAGGGAGGCCAGAGATTAGGGCCTCAGCTGCAAGGGAGACCACTAGGTTCTGTCACTGGAACAGCCTAGTCTATCAGGAGCAATATATAGACCAGCCTTGAACAAGGAGACTCTAATTGGAACACAGCCCTTCTGCAAATTCTGAGTCTCAAGGAGGTTCTAAACAGAGGGAAATAATTACAGGAGAGAGGTATAGGGAGAGGAAAGTCACATTCATCTAGTTCCTTGCTGTGGCCAGACACAGTGCAAGGCACTTTACCTGCATTATCTCGCTTAACCCACATGTGTCCCTGTAGGAGCATTTTTTAAATTCCCACTTAACACATGAAGAAACAGAGACTCACAGGGGTCAAATAGCATTCACTATGCTACAACTGTAAGGAAACAGACCCCATCTGGGTCTCAAAGTCTCAATTCCTTAAGAAAAGGAAGGGGACCTGGGTTGTCCTTGGCTTCAGAGTCAAGCTTTTTATTTTGTTTTTAAAAATTTATTTATTTATGCATACAAGAACTGGGGTGCAGACTAGAGGTGTGGGGGGTGAGAGAATTCACCAGAGACAGAGTGGGGAGCAGAACAGGTGGATCTGCTGAAATATACTGCTGAAGGAAGCAGAGGGCGAGACAGGAGAGGTCTGCTGACCATTTGGGTTGCTCCTGCGAGTGGGGGATTGAACTCATGCTGCAGTGGCTGGCCATAGCCTGATAGTGCTGTCTTTAACTCCTGCACCACCAGGGAGGCCCAGTGCCAAGTTTTTGTGACCAGGAGAGCAAGGAGCAGTCAGGGGCAGAAAACAGATATGGGAGGGTACTGCAGGTCGAGTACAAGAGTTTGGTGTGCGAGAAGAGGTAAGGACACACAGAAGATTCTAAAAGTTGATTTTTAAAAAAAGGTTGAGGTAACATTGATTTACAACATTGTTTGTGTTTTAGAAGTATAGGATCTCCCCCTTCAGGTGCTGTCACCACACCACATTCACCATCAAAACACTCATAATCCATTGCGCTCCCTCTCCATTTTATTCTTACCTTCCCCATTACCCTCACACTGGTAGCCTCAGGTCTACCATCAGATTTCTAGAGTTTGTTATTAGTTCAGCTTTATCTGTTCTGTTTCTCTATTATGCTAAGTAAACTTAGAGTTGATGCCAATGAATGCTTTAAGAGGAAGGCAGAGAATGGAGAATAGAAAGCAGGTGCTTTTTTGCTATACACCTGTGGGCACCGAATAAATAAATTGGGTGTATTGAATGAGAGCAAGTGGGAACTGATTTTACTGAGTTGCTGCAAAGGTAAGTCACCACTCTTGGTGCTTAGCTGAAATGTAATCCCCTGATCTTTTTGAGCAGGATTCTAAAACCTCGGAGAGGTTGCTAAGGGAATAAAGCTCTAAGTATCATAAACAGCAGAATCCATAAAATAATTTTCCCAAAATATCTTGAGTTGAATTATCCAGTCTGTAGTACTTGAGAGTTTGGCTGGAGAGGAGGAGGAAGCCAGAATCAATTTCTCCCCTCGTCCCTCTAGACTTTCCTGCACACACACAGGAGAGGCTCTCCCAAGCGTCCGAGTTACCTCTGCACTCTCAGAGTATCTACATGCCCATGTGTTTCTTCAGCCAGAGACCCTACCATCTTGTAGCTTCTCAAACCCTCCCAGCATTTTACTTGATGTAGATTCACCTCCCTACTCTGCTTCCAAAACGATTAATGCTTTAAGCAAAAATAATTGATTTGAGTTGACTTGCATAACATGCCAATTTTATTAAGTGGAGGTGGATTGGATTTTTCTTTTAAAAATTTAAAACAGGATAGATATTTACATATAGTCATGAAGATAGTCACAAGAAGAAAAAAATTACAGTATGGACTAAATTTTGCAAAAGAAATTATATATCCATATATATCCAAATGTTAACAGTGGTTACCTTTAGGTATAGCCTATTTTTATCCTTTTTCATGTGTGGCAGAAACCAGTTACTATCTTCCAATGTCCATCCTCACATTAGTTCATGGCAATGAACCGCTATAGACCTATAGCCACCTAGAATACATAGCATATTTCTAGACCTCTTTTGCAGATAGTGTGGTCATGTAACTTCTAGTTAAAGAGATATAATGAATATATTGTATCATACCATCCAGAGAGTGTCCTTGAAGGGACGAGGCATACATTTCTTTTTCTTTCATCTTGCTGGCAGCAATGTGAGCGTGGTGACTAGATGTGGAGCAGCCATCTTGGATACTGAAGTAGAAGCCATATGATAAAGATGTTGGAGCAGTAAGAGAGAGGACCTCGGGTCCTTCATGATTGTGGAGCCCTCAAAACAGGTTTTGGACACCCTGCATCTTTATGAGAATTACTTTTCCTCTTCTGTTTATTTAAGTCACTACTATTTTGAGTTTTCTGTCGCTTGACAGCTGAACCAAATCCTAAATAATATATTTTTGTATCTTTTGAAGCCATGAAAGGCATAGGGATATATTGAAAATTCAAAATAAAGTCTGTACAGGAAATGATTGTTTTTTAGCTGCAAAATTTTTCATTGAAATCACACACCCCAGGGCCTCCCCGGTGGCGCAGCGGTTGAGCGCTGGGTTGCAAAGCTGCCCGTGGCCTCTGCTGCACCGGTTCAATCCCCAGCTGCTCCCCGGCCACCAGAGGAGGGTCCCACATGGCGTGCAGACCTCTCCTGCAGCCCGCTGCTCCCCTCAGCAGTGTCCTTCGGTCCTTCTGCCTGCTCTGCTCCCCGCTCTGGCTCTGGTGAATTCTCTCACCCTCCCGCGCTTCTGACTGTACCCAGTGCTTGTATAAACAAAACAAGTAAACAAACAAATAAAAAAATAAATAAATAAATAAAAACATGCCTCTATAAAAAAAAAAAAAAAGAAATCACACACCTCAAATTTCACTGATATCTGCTCTCACAGTTCATTCAAACAAATTGCATCAAATCAGCACTTAATACTGTGTTGTTTTTTTATAGAAAGGACACATTGTCCCATTCTTAGTCATGGGCTGACTTGATTTTAGTTACTAAGGCTCTAAAACTGTCCTGGGAATCAGGTATTGATATAGTTCCACTGCACTGATTTCGGGATATTTTTAGTAGTTCTTAGATTACTGGAGACACCATAAGTTGATTCAAAACCAAGTTGAGATGGTCTAAGAAGCTCTTTCTCTGCCCAAGCAGCTGTCTCTGTATTGATAGTGGGGCCTGTAATGACTAAGAGAAAAGTCAAATTTGTATGCAAGTGTGGGACTGTTGTGTGTTAAACTTGTTTTCTGTGCTATGCATTGCCCTGCCGGTGGTGCACACATTTTCTGAGGTGTTCATGTGGTTTTTGTGGGCATGTGTTCATTGAATCTATGTGTGTGTATGTCTATTGTTCACCTGTGCCATAGAAAGGTGTGTGTGCACCACATATCATGAATATGTGTGTTCCCAATGTCTCTCTCTCTGTGTAAACACGTGCTTGCACACACGTGAGGTGAGTAGTGGGCTTATATAACAGTGATGGAGAAGACTCCTTGCATAATGTGTCCTAGAAGGTTATGGTTGAACCAGTCATATGGAAGAAACTCCATCCCTCCCACTCCTTCTCATACATTTTTAGATCACAGGTGTCCCCATTCACTCCTAATAATAATGCAAGGTTTACATTATGGTTGGTTATCTAAACTGTAGGCAAAAACCTAAAATTCAATTTTAAGGCGGCTCCCGTTCAGCAAGAACTTCTGCTTCTACATCTCCAAATCACTAACAGTCATTTTTCAAGTTAATTTTTTCCAGGCACATACATACCCTGTGAAGGGAAAATTATCCTAAACCATAAGTAATACAAAAGTAACATAAATAAAAGGGAGATATCAAATGATGAAAAACAATTGTCAATAAAACCATGTTGATATTTTAGTTATTCTCACATACATACTAGCTATTTGGTGTGAAATTATTTTTTCAGCATCCCACACCAGCACATCCCCACAAAGAATCCACATCTTTTGCTCTTGGGTTCACTTACTACAGTGACTGTCACATATGAGTAGGTCTGGTTCACAGGGATCCTCTAGAAGGGGGAAGAAACTCCTTCCTTGGGAAAACTTACAGAATATATCTCTGCATATGCAGAGATTCCAAACTCAACACAATCATACTGCCTCTTCGAAATTGTTCCCACAAGAGCAGGAAGGTCCCCATGATCTTGGTCCCAAAGGAAAGAAAACACCAGGATTTAGTGCTTCTCTGCTGTGCTGGAAAGGGTCAGGCGGCCCATAGGTGGTGTTGTTGAGCACTTGCCTCACTTGGTGATGGCAGAGAAGTGGGGATGGGGCCAGGCCTATGAGAGTTTCTAGAGCTTGATATTCCTCCTGGAACCTTTTCTGAGAATGTGCTGGACTGCAAACTTGGGATCCTTAGCATGGCCATCACGCACATAACACTATAAAGAATAGACTAAGATCCATATTTTAAGCTGAGGTTGGAAGTTCTTTGTCCAAGTTTACACAAGCTGTAAGTGTTCATGTTTAGATCCGGACCCAGGCAATTTGCCCCCAGAATGCTGCTCTTAGCTAGGGTTCCGTCCTGAACACCTGCAGTGCAGAGCACAAAGGAGCCTTGTGGAGACGGGGTATTTTATTTAGGTGCAAATTTGACCCTGTTCTGAGAGACTTGGTTCATGAGTGAATTTTGCCGATAGTCCTGCATCTTGACATGAGATTGTTGTTCATTTTATTACGGATAATGTCGTGAAGTTAAGAAAATTTCTCTTTTTCTGGAATATGTTGAATGGCAATATAGGGAGAAACATAACCCTCTCGAGAGAATTTCTTTCAGTTCTCAGAGGCAGTGAGAGTCTTTCAGGATTTCCCTTGGGGTCTGCTTTCAAAGGGGAACCATAAACTGACCACATCTTACTTCCTCCGTGGCTAACTCTTGAACATTTTCATTTTTTCCCCTGATACTACAGACTGAAAGAAGCTTTTGTAGGTAAAATGCTTCTCCCTCTCCTTTGCTCCAAAGTCTCGGTGGCTCTCATCCTGCTAGTCCTGGAAAAGGACCTAAGTGGTTTGCTCTAACCTCCTTTCCTCTCTAAACACAATTCTTTCTTCTTTCTTAATTCTACTCCAGTCACACTGGTCTTGTTCTTCCTCTGACACAAGAGACTCCCAACACAGGGCCTTTGCACTGCCATTTCCTCTGCCTAGCATGCTCTTCCCACAGATATCATGACAAGCTCCCTCATTTCCTTCAAGTCTTTGCTCAAAGTCACTCACTGAGGCCAATCCTATTTAAAAATTGCAACTTGTACCTCCACCCTTTGCGCTCCCCTCTCCCCCATGACCCTTAGCAGCTTTGAACATGCTATAAATTACATAGTTGCTATGTTACTGTCACACACACACATACATACAAATATAAACTCTTAGAGTGCAAGGATGTTGTATTGTGCACAAATGTATTCAAGTGCCTAGTACTGAGCCTGGCATGTTACATGATGGGTACATGTTTACTGAGTGAATGAGGAGGGAAACTGCTGCCTGCAAACATTCTCCTCTGTGAAGACTTCAGGAAGCCTGTGATCGTCCAGAGAAGCAATGGGGAAGGACTCTTGTGAGGGGCCCTGTGTGCTCTGCACAGAGACAGCAGGGGCTGGCTGAACCATCATTGCATTTGTGCAAAAACAAAGGGAGTCATCACAGCCTCACACTGCATCTGGGCACTTTTTGAAATGAACATACCAAGAATAGGACACTGTTGGCAAGTGCCGTTTTGTCTTATTTATGCAGCTTCCCCAAATGAGGAAATATATGTCAAGTGTAGCACGGAGCTTGGCACATTTTAAGTGTTTGATAAATGTCAGTTATTATATGGTTATCTAGCTGCCCATAAAAAGAGGGAACTTGTTCCCTGCCATGAGCTTTGCTTCCTGTTTTTCCAAAGCAGAAAGGTGAGTGAGCAGACTATTCAAACAATAAAGGCAAGAGATGAGATCTTGCACTGGCCTGGTGCAGTGGACCAGGGAACATGCAACTGTATTTTGGAGCAAGTGCCAGCAGAACTGGAAAAGGGTTATTTGAGATCAAAGAGTCTGGAATTCAGGGGAGGTATCTGGGCTAAAGACACATGTCTGGGAGTCACCAGCTTGTAGGTGGCAGTTAAGGCTCCGGACCCAGGTGGACTACCAGGGGGTGAATAAAAACATAGAGAACGGGGTGCAAGCCCATTCCGGAGCCCTCCCAAATTAAAGAGCAGAGAAATGAGGAAGAGGAAGCAAGGGAGACTGAGGTGGAGGAGCCAGGGAGGCAGAGAGAAAAGTGGTAGCCTGAGATGTGCTTGTAGTCAAGCAGAAGATATGTTTCCAGGAGGAAAGAAATGACCACCTCCATCTAATGCCACTGATGGGCTGTGTAAGGTAAGGACTGAGGCCTATCAGGAGAAAGGGCTTCATTTGAGACTTTGGCAGCCAGTCACCAAATGCTATAGATAGTTCTTCTCCAAATTCTCTCAAATCATCTCCCACTGTTGTCCCTGTTGCTCTGAAATTGCTGCAGCCCCTTCCCCTGCTCTGCTTCTAGTTGGGCCTTGGGTCTAGACCTGCCCTTAACACTACAGTCACCATTACTCATAGGTATCGAGCACTTGACAGTGTTCTAAATGTGGCCTGTCTGAAGTGAGATGGTGTAGGGTAAATAAAAGTTATCAGGCTTCTCTGCCCTCCTGCCATTAGGATTGATGATGGATCCCTGTGATCCTGAATGCATGCCTGATGGCGGACACCTGGAGAAGGGTGTGGGCATACGTAGATGGGATACACCTGGCTAAAGACTGGGCTTATAAGGGTGGCATCACGGAGACGCCAGAAGAACAGAGAGAACAGAACAGCAGAGCAAAAGGAGCAGAGGGAGGCCAGAAAGAATGAAGACTTACCGGGGCCTGGGAGGCTTGCTAGCCCCGCTGCCTGCCGTGTACCTGGTAAATCCCAATAAAATCCTGAAAAGCCACTGAGGGCTCCAGGACTCCTCCTTCACTTGTCTGCTTGATCATAGAGATCCTGCCCTGTGCCCATCCCGCTGCTACAAATGGTCTGTAAGTATACACTAGATTTTGAAGCCTTAGAAAGAAGAAAATAAAAAACAGAAGATTCATGTTAAATGATTATATTTTCGGATTCTTGCATTAAATAAATATATTATTAAGGTTAATTATACCTTAATTATACCACATTATCAATGTTACCTCAAATTAATTAAAAAATCTAAACATTTTTAATATGGCTAGTAGAAAATTTAGAATCACATATGTGACTCAAATTTGTGGGCTACACTCTGTTTCTAGTGGACAGAGCTGAGAAAGACTTTTTGCCTTGATGAGAAGGTGGTATGTGGTCACTCCAGGAGAACCTGCAAAGATAGTCCTGTGCCAATTCATTCCTTCAGTCTGCTTTATTTGGTATCCTCCGTCCCTTAGGATTTCACAAACCTTGTTTGCACAACTTTGCTGAAATGCAAAGCAATACCAGACTAAAGGAAATGCCAGTCCACCCAGAAAACGCTATTTTGCAACATTTTTAAAACCAACAGGATGATTTCTAACAAATATCTTTTCTGGCTAGATTCAACCCAGCACATGCCCGATAACCCCATCCCAAAAAACAATTTTTTTTTTTCTAGGCTTTCTAGAAAGTCTGCCCTCCTGCAGGTCTTAGGAGTGGGGAGTGGAGGGCAAGAGAACCAGATTTATGGAGGGCAGGCACTGTGGCCAGGCACTGCCCAAGGTGCTTTCTCCACTTTTGCACAAAATCCTTGTGGTAATCCTAAAACAAACAAATCCTGTTTTAGAAATGAGGAAGCTGACACAGAGATTAAAGGATTTGTTCATTGTCATAGGGCTGGTAAAAGCCCCAGCTGACTTCCCCTGTTTCTCAGTCAGTTCTTTCCACTTAGGGTAGAGTTCCCAGAGCAACATAGGCTTGCTAATCCTCACAGCCACCCATGACAATTTCTGGGGCTCCAACATGGAAACCAAGGGAAATGGAGGGTGGTGGCCAGGGTTTCAAGCCCAGGTGCTAACTCTTGAAATGAGCTGGCAAGCAAAATAGAACTGGGCCCAAAGAGCCCAGAATAAAGCGGAGGCTTAAAAGAAGCCAGCAGGAGGTTTGCAGGTTTTAAGCCTCTTCTATTCCTTGGATGTCCTTGGAAATGCAGCCTGCAGGACCCTGGCTATGTTTTCTGAACTGGCAGATCTGGAGGCTAAGTGGAGGTTAAGGTATGCTTAACAACATGATCATTTTCCTTTTCAAGGAGAGCTTTAGTCTGGAAAGGAAGACCCCACCTGCTGCATTCTGTGATCCAGCAGGAGCAGCGGACTTGAACTGCCATCTCTTTGTTGCTATAGGAACAATTTCCTGCCTATTTTCTGAAACACCCAGGCCTGGTTAAATGCTGCCCTTGTTAATGTGTGTGCTTCCACTGTTTCAACTAGAAAAGGAATGGCCAAGTGATCACCTTCCAATGACAGAAACTGAAGGATTCCTGCCCAACTTGAAGGCAAACTGATAACCCAATTTCTGAACACAGAGAGTGCCTGCAGACTAGGTCCAGCGTGCATCCAAACTTTCCCCTCAGGCTTGTTTCCTAGGTGAGCCATGGCTGGTGAAGGACCTTCTGTTGGTTCAGTGCAAGGAACACATCCAGGTGACTATGACTCATCCAAGGAGCCTTTGTTCAGTATAAGCACAAAGGAGCTGCAGATGAGGAGTGAGGTGTGCGCACGCATTCACGTAGCACACACACAGCCTCTGATCTGAACGTTATCGTGCTCCACCCTGATCCCTTCACATTGTATCTGGTCAGCAGAAAGCTCCTGGACCTTAGGACTCAGGGAAAGCTTGCTTCTCTCTGCACTGAGACTCACAGTCTGCACACCATTCTTGTTTTGTGTTGGTGTGTAGGACACTTAATTTCTTTCCTTTTCATTTTTTTTTAAACTAAGGTCACATTGATTTGCAACGCTGTAGATGATTCAGAGACATTATATCACACCTCTTCAGATGCATGTCGCCACGCCACACCCACTGCCAAGGCCTCCGTGGTCCTCCACAATCGCCCATTGTACCCCTTTCTTTTTTTTTTTTTTTTTTTAAATAAATTTTATTGTTATATTCCCCATACAATTGCAGCCCCCCCATTCTGACCCCAATCCCTCCCCTCCCGCCCCCCTAAAAGTGTCTCTGGTTCATAGTTTTTTGTTGATTTTGATTTTCACTATCTTATAGTTATTCATTTTCCTGGTCCCTTATTTAAGTTTTCTAGATTCCTGCTATGAGTGAGACCATCCGGTATTTTTCTTTTTCTTTTTGGCTTATTTCGCTGAGCATGATCCCTTCCAGCGCCATCCATGTTGCTGCAAATTGCATGTGTTTATCTTTTTTGAATGCTGAGTAATATTCCATGGTATATATGTACCACATCTTCTTGATCCAGTCATCTATTTTTGGGCATTTGGGTTGTTTCCAAAGCTTAGCTATTGTAAACAGTGCTGCTATAAACATAGGGGTGCAGGTGTTCTTTGGAATTGATGTTTCTGTGTCCTTTGGGTAAATACCTAGGAGTGGAATTGCTGGATCATATGGAAGCTCTATGTTTAGTAGGTCCAGAAATCTCCACACAGCTTTCCACAGTGGTTGCCATCTTACACCAGTGATAATGGCACATATTAAAAAAACTAGCAACAACAAATGTTGGCGAGGGTGTGGAGAAAAAGGAACTCTTCTGCACTGTTGGTGGGTGTACCCCTTTCTTAGTGGGAGATGAGGACCTGTTTTCAGGGTGAAATTCTCCATGTGGAGGCAACCTCGACATAAGTGGAAAGGGGGCTGGAGTAAGACTCAGATTTGCTCTGACATTGATCTACTGTGGGGCCTTAAGTCATCTGGCCCAAGTGGATAACATATTTCTTATCAATAGACAAGGTTGAGTAAGCCTCCTTCATTGCCAGGTTGACTAAGTCAATCGACCTGTTCATTCAGTGGTTACTTGGGCCAGGGATATTTCAAATGAGCATAAGAGAAGGACCCTGCTCTCAATTCTAATGTCATATGTGAATAAGAAAAAATGTAAATTGTATGCAGATGAATCAACAGGAGACTGTGACAGAGCGATACTGGATAATTGCTTTAACCAGGGAGGGTCGGCTCAGGTAGCTCCAAAGAAGAGATATGGAAGGTGAGATCTGAATGACAAGAAGGAACCAGGCATGCAAAGGTGAGAGGGCATGTCAAGCAGCAGAAGACGCAAGTAGTGCAAAGGTTGTGTTAACGGGAGCAAACTTCAAATGTTCAAGGAACCTCAGAAAAAGTGACATGGCTGGAAAATGGTGGGTGAAGGGGAGGAGGCAGGGGCCAGGTCCTGCAACCTTATATAAACCCTGATAGTGAATTAGGATTTTATTCTAAGAGCGCTAGGACCCATAAGAATGATTTGAGAAAAAGAAGGATATCATTATTTGATTTTTGCTTTTATAAGTTTTTTCTGAGGGGGGAAAAAACCAAACATTGCTTAAAAATGAACAATGATGTAAAATATATATAAATACATAAATAAAAATAAAAGATTTTTCTGGTCACCCTAAGGAACGTGAAAGCCAATTAGAAACAAGAGGACCAGGTGAGAGGCTATTGCATTAGTCCAGGCAGAAGATGATGGTGAGCTGGTATTGAGCAACAGGAGAGAGATGGGGAGCAATGGAACTTCCAAACTATGTGTTGCAGATTATGTCAATGGGTCTTGTTGATGGATTGGATATGCAGGGGGAAGACTAGCAAAGCATAGGTCAGACTTTTGCTGGAGCAGCTGGTTGAGTGAAATGAGGGTGCTTAAGGAAGGAACCGGTTTGGAGGGCTCAAAAAGTCTATTTTGTTTTAGATATATTAGGTTTGCATAGCCTTTTAAATGTCCAGGGCAGAAGTTTTATCTAGGAATCTATTGATAGATATATGTATTTTATCCAAATGTCCAAATTTCTGGAGAGAGACTGAAACTGGAGATAGAAATAGGGAATTCATCATCATAGAAAGGGTATTTGAAGCTATGAAAATGGATGAGGTCACCTAACGAGAGCAATAACATGCAGGAACTGCAAATAGATGATGCCGATGAAAAGGATCCAGCAAAAGAGAGTGAGAAACAGCTGCAATCACAGTCAGAAGAAAAGCAGAAGAGTGTGATTGTCTCCAAAGATGAGAGAAGAAGAAAGCTTCTGATCAGAGCGGCCAGGGAGCTAACCCATATGGCACAGCAGACTTCTCCTGTCTTACCCACTACTCCCCTAGCAATGTATTTTAGTAGATCCACCCGTTCTGCTCCCCCACTGTTTCTGGTGAATCCTCTCATCCCCCGAAACTCTGGCCTATGCCCTAGTTCTCCTAAAAAATAAATTTTTTAATGTTTTGAAAACCGTGAGATACTATTGGTTTTTCTCTAAAAGTGTGTTAGTGCAGAAGAGGTAACCAGGGTGAGAATTTCCAAATACACATATCTGTATAGAGACTATGGGTGGGTGGGGATATACATCTGAGGAGTTGTCAACTTATTCCCCTAAATCAGATACAGTGTTGGAAGCCAATGTCACTTCAGTAAAGGAAAAAAAAACAAAAAACAAAAAACCAAAATGCACCTGCCTGGACCTCAGTCCCTGATGAACTGAACCTAAATGCTTGAAAGTTCAAAAAAATCTCTTCTGCAGCCCTAAGAACAGCCATGGTTTCCAATTGTAAGCCATTATTACTAATGCCTCCATGTCTCATTCCCAAGAATATTCTGTGTCACTTTCACCCTTTCACAGAGATCTCCTGAATATTTCTACGGGAGGGCAGTTTATGTCCTTAGCACCAGATATGCTGGTAGCGGATAATGATCACATTCAGTGCCCCTACTGTACTGTTTCACATAAAACAACTCTTTGCATTGTCCAAACACCATTGGAGCCCTGGAATGAAGAACTGAAGAGTTTACACTAAGTGTTGCATATAGAGGTCTTCTCTGAATTGGTTTATGAAATTTCCCTACTCAAATATGACTTCCCATTGGTTTGAAGAAAATTAGTAGGTAACAAAAAAAGCCTACCTTTCAAGGCATAGCAAACAAAACGTGTTCCAGCCCATGGCCAGTTACACTAATGCCCCTGCAGAAGGCTTGCTCATTCTTCTTTTCCTCCAGCTCTGTACCTTTCATTTTATTTTTATGTTCTTCCATTTTAGTGTCTCTGGAACAAAGAGATGTAGACAGGGTGGCGTTGTAAAGGGAATATTTCTAAAAGCTCTCATAGATGTTTTATTGATTTAAAATACATAATTTTGAAAATAATAATTGTATGATAATTACTTCTGAGGAGGCTGCTGCGCTTATGGGGAAATGGTAATGAACACATTATTAAGTCAATTATCCACAAATAATCAAATGGACTTCTTCTCATAATCATACACCTGGATGTGGCTCAGGAGGGCTGTCATGGGAGTTTGCTCTGCTGTGATATCTTTATTAATGAGCAAGCGGCAGAGGTAAATATTGTGCTAATTAAATCTACTGTGGCTACTAATCTAAGAAGGCACAGCTAGCTGGGGGGAAGCACAGATGTCACAGTAACTCACTCTGAGCTTTTAAGTACCAGGAAGGAGAACAACAAAATGAGTTTTGATGACAGAATGAAAATAGGGAAAAAATATCCTAGGTGCACATATTATTGGAAAGATGCTAAGTGGGAAGTAACAGTTATTGCCATTATAGCTCACCAAGAACAAGGAGTTAACACAGTCCTGCCCAAAAGTTGGATCTCCAGAAAAGACTGGGATGCTAGTTAGAAAATAAGTTTTTCAGATAGGAAAGAGGAAGCCAGGTGGTTTGAGACCGTTACAGAATGGGTATGGTTGAGGCCAAGTAGAAATAGAGGCCCGCTGAGGTGGCCTGCCTCAGTGGAAGAAGTCAGGAGGCAACTGAGGAAAAGAGAACTGATGGAGGACTTCTTTCCTTCAGGGTCTTGGGGAAATCCCACTGGGCAGAGGAAATCCCACTGGGCAGAGGGATCCCATTGAGCAGGGGGTGATTATGCCCAAGAGGTAAGGGCGGAATGTCTTTACCACCTTGGTAAAATCACCCACTTTTCACTTTTTCTTCCTTTTTCCAAAGCTCCTGCTCCATATAGTATTATTGTGTCCATCTGTTAGTTCGGAGCCTTGTGTCCCTAATGAGTGTGAAGAAAATTCACAGGCGCCCAAAGAATTAACCTCTTGTCTGCTTCTAGCAGGAGGTGCTAGATCCAAGGAGAAAACAGGTCCACCCGACACACAGACGGGGCGTTTAGGGAGAGAAAAGGGCTTCACCTCTGACATGGCTATGTCCAACCTCTTTTGACCTGGAAGGTATGCTTGGGGTAGGGCTCATGAGATCTGAGGAAAGGTCCCTCCAGTGAAGAGCCACTATCATTCACTCAGGGAGAAAAAAGTTGGACGCCAATAATTTATGGATCAGTTTGACCAAATGATCAAGGTTTAATGAATGAAGTATGTCCTGTTTGTCATCAAACTCTAGATCAAAGTTGAAGTGCTCAGGAATATAGGACAGAGGAGAACATGTTAAATAATAACTAACAATAATTTAATCAGAAATATTAAGTACATGGTAAATTATACAGGTCAAATGATCTAGTTTAATCCAGAAACAAGACTTTTTTTAAAGAGAAGTGAAACAGATGAGAAGGCATTTAAGACACATACCAACTCAGTTGACTTTGGTTGAAGGATATATATGTGCTCATTATACTAAAATTTTGCCTTTTCTGTAGGTCTGGATTTCTTTTCAAAATTTTTTTTTAAATCCAAGGGAGAAAAAGTCCTATTAGTCAAATGAGTTGTGTGGATCTTACTTGGATGCTGATTTAAGCAATCCAATTTAAAAGGATATATTTGAGA
Source organism: Talpa europaea (assembly GCF_964194135.1). Taxonomy (NCBI): domain Eukaryota; kingdom Metazoa; phylum Chordata; class Mammalia; order Eulipotyphla; family Talpidae; genus Talpa; species Talpa europaea. The sequence continues at coordinate 42,302,815 of NC_140068.1, forward strand.
CAGTCAGGAAAAATGAAACATGGGCTCTGCTGTGAATTATTGTTAATTTTCTTTGTGTGATAATTGTACTATGGTTATATTTTAAAAGTCATTGTTTATTAAAAATGCATAATGAAATTGGAGTAAATGAAAATACATTAACATAAAGCTGAGGCCACAAGGCCCAGGAGAATGAACATGTTGGTTGTTTTAAGAACGAAGGTTTGTTCTCAACTCTTGGGAACTTTTTAACTGGGAAAGCTTGAGTGAAGTTTTTGGGCTCTCTTAACTTCAGTTTCTACCAAATACTACCTGCTTTATAGAACTATGAGAATTAAATGAAATAGTATTTATGATAGTGAGATTTAACAGACCCTTATTTGGACATAAACAAGTACCCCTTATAGACAGATTAACATTAAACCAATGTCAGTATCTTTAGCCAAACTCCCTGTCAGGTACTGAGGTGACAATCTATAAATTGATACATTTTTCCTAGGCTTAAAAAGGATGACTCAACCTCTTAATTCACAGATTTTGCTCATGTCATGGGCTTGAGCCATTTTGAGTTTCCATTTTGACTGCATTATTGCTAATGGGTCTTAGGCTCTCATAGTTAACAAGCGCCTTGACCCACAATGATGAGGAATCGATGGCCCCCTGGGGTCTTCCCTCCAGCCTCATCCTGCTGCTCCAAAGGAAGTCTGGTCCTCACTGCAGCCAGAGATAAACACGAATAGACCGGAGATCTTTGTTCATATCCTGAGAAGTTCTCAGAGAAGAGCTTGGGCTAACTGCCCCCTAGGAAGTCTGGACAGTTATTTCCTGGCACCCAGGCCACATCTCACATATTCTCACATCCCCAGTCCTCTAGAGGAGTGAAGCCATCACTACACTCTTCTCTCTCTGTGTTCTCACTACAACGGCAGGCCTCTGATGCTCACCCAAGGGGAGTAGTTTCAATGTCATTACACAACCTCCCGAAGGATACTTGTCTACTTTTCTTGGGGCCTAACTCTGATGCTACTTGATTCTCTGATGTCACATTGCTTTAAATTAACAAGGTTGTGGGGTAAGGGAAGGGTGATGTTACTGACTGGCAATTGCTTAGAGTCAGACTCATAGGAAAGATGACTGAACAGCTAAATCCGGGAGCTACTGTGTTACACAGACCAGTGCTGATGGATGAGGCCAGATCAGGGCTTGGATTTCAGTGAAAGAGGTCACTGGGGCCTGGTGAAGTACCTGGAAAACAGGACGAGGCCATGTCAATCTAACATCTAACCTAAAGTGGCAACCTTCTGCTGAGAGAAATCCAGCAGAAGTTATAACCCTTCTGGGGTTAAGTTATCTGACTACCTGGTGGGTTTGTCTATTTTCTAGGAAAGGTCCTAACCTCTCAATATACAGCTACTCACACCCACCACATCAGTCCTTCACACATCCATCACTTTTACAATTGATATCACACGCCCAAATTCAAATCCCAGCTCTGCCTTTTAATAGGTGTGTCTGTGGACTTGTCATTTCGCCTCTCTAAGCCTGAGAATCTCCCCAATGGATAAAAATAATGTCTCATAATGTGTAAGTGATACCTTAACATATATAGTCACATTTAACCTTCTGGTTTAATTCTCAGTGAACTAATTTAACATTCTCTTTTGGGGAGGTGGAGAAAACAGGGAAAGTCAGAAATACCAGCAGACTAATATATCTTGACCCCAGGAGAAGTATGGCATGACTGTGCCCTGGAGCCATTCTTGACAGGTGGGAGTGGGTGTTTGATCCCTACCTGTCCATCAAGGGCTTTCATGGGACCCTCAGACTTAGGACCACAAGAGTCTTAGGAAATCACAATTGCAGATGGTAAATTTTGGGAAATTTTATGGAAATGCCTTTCTATCAATTTTATTGAAATTGTATTTGTTTTGCCATGATGGTAAGTCAGTCTGTAACAAGACATAAGCACAAAACAGGAGAAATAGAGACTCAGATAGAAAGAGGCCCCCTATCTTCAGGGCCCCTCCAGCCAGAGGTTCTTGAGTACCTCAGTGATATTCCTGCCCCCCTTTTTCTGTGATTTCCTTAGGCTGTAAGTGGGTCTGAACTGTGCTTCCACCACTTATAACAGGCAAGTCTGACCCATACTCCTGGGTTGACACTTAGCCTTAAACAGCCAAGGGACTGTGACAGGCAGGCCTCAGCTGTTGGCAGAGGATTGGTGACCCTACACACGAAGCAGCAATGAGGCTTGAAAAGGCCCCAAACTTTCTTGAACCCATGAGAAGTGGTGAACAGCAGTTTCATCTTTGTGCTGGGAAAGCTCCGGTTCATCTGCAGGCTCTGTGGAAGCCAGGGCTGAGATGAGCTTGGGGAGGGGCAGGTCTGGGTGGTCAGTGAGAACGGTCATATCCCTTGACTGCTGGTCTCAGGCCATCTCCCCTCCACCCAGGCCCTGCTGAGTCTTACAACTTACTTACAGCTTACTTACTTACAGCTTACTTACTTACAGCTCAGTAAAACTGAGCAGGGAGAGAGAACAATGGTTTGTGGCTGATCTGCACTCACCGGGTGGCAACAGAGGAAAGAGTGGGCCTTGTTCCCACTTCTGCCCCCCAAAAGGGCAAGCACATAGCCCATGACAATAGACAATCAGCTGCCTTGCAGGGTTCTTCTCTTAAAAAAAAAAACCAAAAACAAACTTTCAAGTGCTGTCCTTTCAGCAGTTATTTGTTTAAGAGTATTTCTTTACAATTGCCTGTTTATAGTCCCTAGATGTTTCCTGTACAGTGCGTCCTCTTCAGGGGACAGGGAGAAACCATGCTAATAAGGACTATGCGCATTTTGTTGTTCTCTTAACAATTTTTTTTGTATTTATGTGAGAGGACAAATGACTCTGAATCTGGAAATTTTATTTTTTATAAGATAGGAAATTGCTAGTGATGTGATCAGGATTGTCTTTTCACAATTATGACTGAGATCAATTTATCCAGCCTGGGTTGCTATAAGAAAATAGGATGAAGGAGTCACAGGAACACACAGCTATTTGATTTTCTTCTCATGTTGATTTCTTCTAATGCCTCACGGTAAGGAAATATGGACAAAAGAAGGCAACAAAATTTTGGCCTTTCAAAAACATCAACTTTCATTTTTTTTTCACAGCTACTATCATTATTTTTTTGTTCTCATTTTATTTTTTATTAATTTTTTATTTTTTTAACATCATTATTCATTTTTAAACAATATTGACTTCCCCCCACCCCCTCAGGTGCAGTCCCCATAGAGTTTCCTTCACCAATGCACCCGTGCACCATCACCTCAGTCCCCTGTGCTCCTCCCTCCCTCCCTCTGATCCCTCTCCCTCCTCCTCCCCTGCAGGATGTCTCTGATTTATAATTGCGTATTTTTGCTTTGTTGTGTTTTGTACTATTATTTTTTTATATTGATGTCTTATTTGGTTCCCCTATATTCCTGCTATAAGTGAAACCATCCAATATTTTTCTTTTTCCTTCTGGCGTATTTCATTGAGTGTAATTCCTTCTAGTTCCATCCATGCTGCTGCAAATGGCATGAGTTTATCTTTTTGATTGCTGAATAATATTCCATTGTTTATATATGCCACATCTTGATCCAGTCATCTATTTTTGGGCATTTGGGTTGTCAAACATCAACTTTTAAACATTAACTAAGCATCAGGTGCACCCAACTCCATGGGGAATAGGGCTGCTGTGCTCGGCACTCTCACACCCCAGACCCCCAGTCTTTTTCCATTTGACTGTTGTCTCTTCACTGGGATCCTCCCAAGTTGTATCCTTTGTAATAAAACTGTAATTGTGTGTGTGTATGTGTGTGTGTGCGTGTACACAAGAACTATACAGAGAAAAGACCAAAACATTAAGTTAGCATCAGGCTATGTTGATCACCAAAATGAGGTGGTGACTGAAATGTTCCCTTTGAGAGACATTCCACTGATTTAGAACGCTTAGAACACTGGAGGGGAAAACTGAAGGCAAGGCCAGGGCCAGTGACTGGCTAACCCTTGATAAAGCTCATCAGTCATCATGACAAAGCATCTTTCCAGCGTGTGGATGTGGCACTGGGCAGCTCTGCACCCCAGGAGCAGTGAACATCCAATCATGTTTCTGGTGGTGTGAGTCATCAGGGCCAGTGACACAGGCATGGAACCTCTGTGTCTGTGCTCAGAGGAGCAGGATAAACAATGGTTGGTTCCTTCATGCAAGGATCCAGGATCCAGGGGCTCAAGGGGTGAAGAGAGGGTGGAGGGGCTTGGGAGATTGAGTCTGGAAGGGGCTTAGTGAAACAAGTCGTATAGGGACTAGGAAGGGCTTGTTGGCTTGTGTTGGGCTGGACTCGCAGCAGAGATGCAAGGTGAGGAAGGAGCATGCGATGCTTGCTGGGCTGGAGTTGAGCCAAGCTAATGATGATCGTGGGCAAACAAGGTGTCATAAATGGAGTTGGGTGGTGATGGGGCTGGTGAGTGTGTCATCGTCCATTGGAGATGAGCCATTATTTCCACTCTAGGCCTAGAAATTCTACTACTTGAAAATTCTTTATAAAGAGTGAGGAGAAATTGTACTGATGCCAAGACTGCTTTTTCTTTTCTAGAAGTTGCACAGGGGCATTTTCAGGCCTTCTTTAGTTCCTTTCTCCTACCTAATAAGAAAAATATGCTGCATTCACCTGTGGCTAGTAATGGAACTCACTGAACTGAGAAGGCTTGCCCCCTACCCCTGGCAAGTTTTTTAACGTTTTTAAAATCCTTAAAAATATAAAGAAGATTCTATAAGAGAGCCTTTCAGGATGCTCATGTTAACATATTTATTTCAGCAAATATTTATAGAGGTTTATCATGCATGAGTGACAGCTCTGGCACCCTGAATATGGTGCACCCAGGGATTAGTGCGAGTCACACAGGCACCTGCATTGGAACAGGCCCACACTGTTGGGTGTGGGCGCCAGAGATGCAGGTGGCCCTGACCATGGTGGACATGTCTTAGCTCTATCTCACCCAGTGCTTCCTCGTGTATGTAAAGACATTCCAGATTCTCCCTGGGAAAGGAAACTCTGCCTAGTCCCTCACTCATACAACATTGACTCTTCACCTCTAGTGTCTGAAAATGGAGGTGATAATGCCCATCTCACAGAGCTGTGAGTGTGAAATTGCTGAATACGCACAAAGAAGTCAAAAGAGAGACTGGCACATAATAAGCACCCAGGAATGTGTAATGTGTTATTGTTGTTAATTTGATCTCAGAAGGGAGTAGGAGGCAAGTCTCTGCTCGGGCCATCAATCTTGAATCAAAATCTGTCTTGTAGGGCCTCCCCTGTGGCGCAGTGGTTGAGCGCTGGGTTGCGAAGCTACCCGCAGCCTCTGCAGCACCAGTTCGATCCCCAGCTGCTCCCCGGCCACCGGAGGAGGGTCCCACTGGCGCGTAGACCTCTCCTGCCGCCCGCTGCTCCCCTCAGCAGTGTGCTTCGGTTCTTCTGCCTGCTCTGCTCCCCGCTCTGGCTCTGGTGAATCCTCTCACCTTCCCGCGCTTCTGACTGTACCCAGTGCTTGTATAAATCAATCAATCAATCAATCAATCAATCATAAAAAAATCTGTCTTGTAGTTATTGTCATAGAAATAGCATATATCTTGCATGTACATAGCCTATATCTTTGTAACAACATGGATGGGACTGGGGGGAATTATGCTAAGCAAAATAAGTCAGAGGAAGAAAAGCAAATACATGGTGATTTTACTCATATATGGAATGTAGAGAAACAAAACAAAGCAACAGACAAAATCAAACAAAAAAAACCCTAAAACTTTGACTGCAGAGTTGAGGTTATTGGGAAGATAGTGGGGAACAAAGTAGAGAGGGGGCCCAACAGACTATGGTGGAGGACTACGGGTGCCATGGTGGTGGGTGTGGTATCATACACCTGACAAGGTGTGAACCTATAACTATGAATCAGATATGGTATTCTATTTTATTACTTCAATAAAAAGTTAAAAAAATAGCACATTAAAATTTTTAAAAGCAGTTTACAAAATAGTCATTACATTATGACCCTCATCTGGGGGGAAATGTATATATTTACATAAAGACTAGTAGATGTTATGGATGAGGCTGTGTGCCCCCCCCATTCATATGTTGACATCCTAACATGCAGAACATCAAGATGCCAACAGAGTTAGTAAGTTAAAAATGATGTCTTTAGGGTAGACACTAGTCTAATATGAATGGTGCCCTTGTACAAAGAGGACATTCACACAGAGATCAGCACCTGCACAGAGGAAACAGCCAGAAGGTATATCTGTAAATGCAGGAGAGAAGAAATGAGCTTGCCCACACCTTGATCTTGGACTTCCAGCCTCTATGACTGTTTAAGTCACAAAGTGTGTAGTATTTTGCTTTGGCGCCCAAGCAACTAATACAGTGGAGAAAAGTTTGGAAGGATGTACTTCCAGGGGCTAATCTCAGAGTGGAGGAATTTCAGATGATTTCAAATTAATCTATTTTTTTTTTATTTTAGAGCAACCTGATATTTCTTGCACAGGTTTTCACAAAGGCTTCCAAGACAAAAAAAGTACCCTCAGGCTGAGTTCCCCTGGGGGGTTAGATTTCACATGCCTGTTTGTCATCATTTCCCCTGGTGCTCTGTAGCTTGTGCTTGGAGGACATTGCGTGAGTGACTGCCCCGGGGCCAGTAGTACTTGTTCAAATGCTATCATGGGAATAATGAGCATTCAAACCCTTGGGGTATTATAGGAAATGGAGCAGAGTTTCTGAAAATGATTCCATTAAAAAAATTAGGTCTATTCATACCTAATGAATATTTGAGCCTTGGTCACATGTAAAATGTCAACTTTTCTTATGGGAATTCTTTAGGGCTTTATCAAAATTCCTTCAGAGACCTTCACAGCCTGATACGTGTCCCAAGGGTTGACTAACTCTTTACTTACACCAGCTGATTCTTAACCTATTTCAGTCACTATGGATGAGAGAAAGACTCTATATACCCTCTGCCCTCAAGCTCCCAGATGCTTTTATCTTTTTCCTACACAAAAGAACTTTGATCTGTGTTAGCAGGACTTTAGGCAAATGTTAGGAGGAAAAGAGGCAGCCTCCTGACACCCACATTAATTGCAGGATGGAAGAGGGTGTGCTGGCAGCAGATAACCCTCTCCACCCTCATCTGCCCCCTGCTCTAATTTATGTCCCCCCTTGTCAGCATAAGATGTAGGAGGAGAGTCTTTCCATGGGCATATCTATGGAGCTTTGAGAAACTGTCAGGTCCTAGGAGTCACTTTTGACAGGAGCACTCATTCTCTTAAGCTTTTTCTTAACCAGGAGCTGGAGGGCCTGATGCTTTGCTATCCTGTCGTGATTAGGGCCATGTCGGGGGTTAGAGAAGTGACTGGAAAGGCTGCCCAAGACTCCTTCTGCTGCAACTGCTGTAGCCTGAGCCAGAGAGGGCAACCATGTCCAACATTATCATCGATCAACATTGTCCAATACTGTCCAACATGGCTGAAAGTTAAGAATGACACCTTGCATCCCAGGCAGTCCCTCTCTTGAGCCAGCAGTAAATGATTCTCAGGGGGAGAATCTCCTGGAATAAGACAGTGAGCTCCCATGCGTGGTCTCTGAGCATGTGCTGGTGTTGCTCTCCCGAACTCACAGGCTTCATGACTTGGACTTGTAACTCAGAATCTTGCAGCCGTGGTTTTCTCATCTACAGAAATATAAGATAAGAAGAACATGAGTTATTCAGAGATGGCATCATAGGAATCTACAGAAGAGACTCGAATAGCTGTTATCTTACTCTCATTCTCCCCATCTCTGTCCCATAGACACACATACACATTTACCTTCTCAGTTTGCCACCCATAAAGGCCCTTTTCCTTTGTCTTGTCACTTCTCTACAGGTTTACTGTTCTTTTGCTAAGATGCTGTATAAGCCCAAGTTCTGCCCGTCCTATCAGTTACTCATCACCGAGTTTCTCCCTTGTGGAGCAGGGACACGTGTTAATAAACTTTTTTTTGCTCCCTCTTGTTAATCTGCCTTTTGCTAGTCATATTCATAGAGTCCCAGCTGGAAAACATAGGAGAGTGGAGGAAAAAGTTTCCCTCCCCTACAGAATCACAATCATAGTGATTACAAAGATAGAAAAGAATTTCAGCCCCTTAGGTCACCAAGCAGACACAACTCGTTACGTGCATGTTTTCATGTTTCATGTAGAATTGCATGGAAACTTAGAGTAGAAAATTTAGGATAGAAGTTTTCACAAGGCAAGAAACCAGAAATGGGTTTAGGGATAATTAATGAGTCATTAAATGGGCTGTGGAAGTTTCCAGGAATCTGCCCCTCTCTCCAGGGGCAGAAAGGATTATCAATTACAGAAAACCTACCCAACCTGACAGCAAGGCAATAAATTCCACAGAATGATTTCATCAAAGAGCACTGTACAAGAACACCCCTTGCTCTGGCAAAAGGCGGGTCTTGCCCTAAGACTGCCACCTGTGTCTATGCAGGTGTCTCTTTTCCCTAGTAAACCTGCCCTTTTAAAATGCAGGTATTGCCTGTTTATGTAAATGTATTTTTCATCTTTTTCATTAGTAAAATTGCTGTGTGCAGCTGAATGGAGATGCTGCAGAAATCATTCTCAGGGGGATCCAAGAACCCCATTCACTGATCCTCAACAGTCCTCAAGTAAGAGGACTTGATAGCTCCTTTTGTCACCTAATACCGAATGCTGTATTGTGGAGAACATCTTTCCTGTGCTGGCTATTTCTAGAGCAGAACAAACTTCTCTTTCATGACAGGAGAGAGTTTTGCAAATTGGAGCAAGATCTCACTGAATTTAGCACTGCTCCCATAAGACAAAGGAAATAGGGATGCTCTCTTTCTGGATGCTTATATTTCAAAAAGATGGCTTCCAGGGCCTTGAGGAAACATTCCTGAGCAGCAATACTGGCAAGAGTCTTATTTAAGTTATTAAAAGATTTATGTACATTTGAAAAGGACAGAGAAAGAAAATTCTGAAACAAAGAGATGAAGAGGAAAGAAGTCTCCTCATATTTTCAGCAGGGAGAATGAACCTTTTGTTTTTAGTTTGTATCTCTGATAAAAAAGACTACCACAAATTAACATTATTGAGAGCTTACTAAGGAATTAAAAGATGTTAATTGATCAATATGAATTGATTTAATACTCACAAAACCATGTAAAATCCTTATAACCATGGAACCATGTTACAGATGAAAAAAATGAGGCACAAAGATATTTGTCTAGGATCACACAGAGATAGAGCCAGGATTGAAACCCAAGCTTGATGAGTGGACTGTTGAAGACCAGGATGGATGGATGACTGGCAAGTGGGAAGAGATGAGAGCTGTTCAAACTGCAAATGAATTGGAAATTCATGCAGAGGGTTGGGGGAAAGCTGCATGATATTGCGCTTGTCTGCAGAAAAATATTTTTTCTAAGTTCAGCAAGGCAATCCCCTTTCTATGCCCTTTCACTGCACAGTCTGGGTTCTGTACTCATCATCTGCAATATTCCCCCATCAGTAACAATTTATGATGCACTTTAATGATAAAATTACAAAATTAGATGATTGTTGATTTTATTCTGTGCACCCTTGTCTTGCCCTCCGTGATGTATTTTCTCTGTCTTCCTCAACCTTTGATGTTTGGCAGGAAGTAGCTCAATTTGGCTCTCTGTCAGCACACATATTCAGAAGCTGCTGTTGCCCACGGATGCTGTGTCCAGGAGAGTGGTGCTGAGGCTCAGCTTTTAACATCCCCGTAATTTTAATTTACCTGCCCCATCATACAAACATCCTCCTCTGGAAATGATCACGGCACTGTACTTGTCACTCAGCTTCGCTTGCTGAACCAATCTAGAGGGTGATCCCCTGAGTTAAGAGGCCCAGGGATTGGCCCCAGGTTGGGGGGGGGTTGGGGGGGGAGAAAAACAGTAGCCATTTTTACATTGTTTTGTACAATATTTAATGATTCAGAAAACAAATACAAAATTCTGAATAAAATAACCTGGAAACTGAAAAAAATAAGAGATACAGATTATGAAATTAAAAAAAGAAGTCTGATCCTGCCTCTGAACTGACATTTCCATTCTGATTACCTGATTAACTTTGGGTATTTCCAGGAGATAAGTGGAAAATACACGGTATGCCAACCCAAATGCAATAAATAGGACACCTTGTACTTGAAACACTGCCATTGACTTGATGCTGACAGTTGCTCAGAGTGGTCCCTGGCCTGACTCTGCTCTAAGAGAACAGGGAAACAGCACACAGCCCGAGAAGGACAGGAAAGGAGACCAGAGTGGTGAGTCCATCCACAAGCAGCCACAACACACCAGGGTGTGTGATCAGACATCAGTTTGCACCGGTTATTGATGAGGACCATTGCAGGCTGAATTAGGCCCCCTCTGAAAAGATATACTAAAGCCCTAACACTTCAGTACCTGTAAATGTGACTTGATTTTTTAAAATAAATCAAATTAAATGAAAATTTAATCAAATTAAGATGAGGTTATTAGGGTTAGCTTTAATCCAATTTGACTATGTCCTCTTAAGAAGAGGTAAGTTGGACACAGACACCCTGGGTGAATGTCATAGGGAGACACAAACAGACACAGAGGAAAGACTTGATATGAAGATGCAGACAAAGGATGGAATTATGCTGCCCCGAGTCAAGGAACATCTGGGACTACCCAGAGCTGGAAGAGCAAGGAGTGATGCTCCCCTGGAGGCTTCAAAGGGAGCACAGCCCTGCCAATACCTTTATTTTGGATATCTGCTTATGCACGGACTCTACAGGGGATGGTCAGAAACCCACTTTTTTTCCTTCCTGCCACCCTCTTTCCAAACTCACAGTTAGACCATTTGCCCCCATCTCTGGGTGAAATCTCGGATTCCCATAACTTTTTTTCTGAACATTTTGAGATAATAAAAGACTAACTCTGTCTAAGATCAAAACTTGAGTTCTCATCCCATTTAAAGCTTCTTCTCTTTCCAATTGCAGTATTTTAAACTTAACTCAAACTCAGAAACTTGCTATAGTAAAAGGTGCAGAGCTGGTTTCTTCACCATTTATCCACCTGATTGGCTACTTCTTAGCCCCCTCACTCACCTTATTGCCTCCAGGATTGGAGCAAGGGGCAAGAATTGAAATAAGGAGAAAAGAGGCCTTATTTGTAAGTGTTTTAGGGGGCAAAATGGGCCAGGCCAGTCTGGGACAAAGGAGCAAATTCATAGAACAAATGAAGATAAAACGCTGTCATCATGCGCCTCCCACCTGCCCCTCACCCACGTCTTTTTCAACTGTCTCTGTATGTCTCGACTCCATGTGTCTCACCCAAGTCTCTCAAGTCCCTGGTGCAAGTACAAAGCTGAGAAGCAGGTGCGCCCTTTTGCTTCACATGTCTCTTCCTATGACTCTCCAAGTGTCTCCAACTTCCCCTCACTGCTGAGCTCCACCCCTCATTAGGTGGGGCAGGGAACATGGAACCTCCCCTTTTTATGGAGATGTCACTTTACATATGCACTTATTATCTGATGCTGGAATCTCTGGATAATACAGATGTCCAAAGTCTAACTTTTTCTTTTATGGGGCACGGATTATATTGTTTCCAAATAGTAGATCCACCCTGCTTGCCCTTGGTATGGAAGGTACCTACTCCACGGTACCCCAGTATGGAAGATGCTTTCTCTGGCAGGTCACCCCAGTGAGGCACCACCAGTCCAGATCTGCTATGGTCACCTTTCTCCTTGCAGAAAGCCACAGAAGACACAATCCCAGCACATTTTATAAGTAATAGTCTTACATGGATAATTCTCTAAGGAAATCTACCACTTCCAAAAATGAAGAGGAAGAAAGGAAGGGAGGAAGGAAGGAAATTGTTTGAGTTAATTATTAAAAATGAAAATTACAACAGGATACTACTTGTTCATATGTCAAATTGACAAGAATTTTAAACTGTTAAAATACTCAAGGTTGGTAAGCATGCAGGGACTATTTATCCTTCTGTTAGGCTTGTGAGTCAAAACAATGTTTCTGGAAGATAGTTGGAAATACTTATCAAAGTGTCAACATGTGCATCCCTGGTGACTGAGACAAGCTTACACTCTGGAAAGCTTTGCATTCAGGCACAAACCAAACCACAAAAACAAAAAACACTTTTCCTGAAGGCCAAAAAAGAGCAAGGCTTTGCACCCCAAGTTAGCCTCTACATCAGGAACACCAAGCAGTTCTCAAAGTGACCTAGCAGTATCTCATAGAATTGCTGATCCCACACAGCTCAACGGTAAAGGATTCCCTCTTTATCCTGGGAGACAATTCTGAAAACTGAACGACTTTTCTACAATTGCAAGTAAAAACTTCAGTTGGTGCTCAAAATGGATTGAGTTAGCCTTTTCTTTCATAAAAGATATTATTGATGAGGAAAAAATAGTGACATTTTAAAATGACCCAAAAAAAGGAAAGAAAACATTTCTTTATTATCTGCATTTAAAAAAAAAAAACAAACTAGTTTTGGTGAGCTACAACTAACAAAAACCAAAATAAAACAAAAACCATATATTTCTGTATATCTGGTCTGTTTCTAGTGCCCTATTTTAAAGCAATTATTCTTTGCATTTCCTTATAATCCCTATCTGTGGAAAAGGCAACAACTAGTCAATTTTGCCAGTTAGCTCATACAGTTAAAACGTCAATATTTTAAAAAGAATCAATAAGCAGAAGTTATGAACAGACAGCTCACCAAAGAAGAAATACAGATGGCAAATAAGCATATGAAAAGATTCTCACTGGAATTGCAGATTAAAACAATCATGAAGTACCACTATACTCCTACCAGAATGGCTAAAACCCAAAACCTTGACAATATACCAAATGCTGAAGAAGATGGAGAACAGCAGGAATTTTAATTCCTTGCTGGTGGAAACTCAAAATAATACAATCACTTTGGAAGACAGTTTGGCAGTTTCTTACGAAGTCAAGCCTACTCCTTGCACGATCCTGCAATAGCACTCCTTGCTGTGTATTCCTAAAGGTGTTAAAAACTTACACCCACATGATAACCCAGCACACAGGTGTTTATAGCAGCTTTATTAATTATTGACAGAATTAGGAAGCAACCTAGATGTCCTTCAATAGGCAAATGAATAAACACACTGATACATTCATACAAAGAAATATTATTTGGCAACAAAAGGAATGAGCAACCAAACCATGAAAGGGCATAAAGAAACTTTAAATGTGTATTGCTAGGTGAAAAGAGACACTTTGAAAAGCTACATACTATGATTCCTCTATATGACATTCTTCAAATGGCAAAACTATGGAGACAGTAAAGAATTAACTGTTGTGAGGGGATGTGTGGGAGTGGGGAGAAAGAGAAGAGATGAATAGTTGTTTAGGACAGTGAAACTATTCTGTATGATTCTCTAATGATGCATGCATGATGTTATGCATTTATCAAACTCAGAATATTCAATACAAAGAGTCAATCTTAATGTAAACTATGGATCTTCATTATTGCAAAAAGTATATTTGCATAACCATATAATGAATACATAGATATATAATACCAAATGGTGTATCAATATTAATTCATCAGTTGTAACAAATGTACCTCGCTAATGCAAATTGTTAATAATAGGGGAAATTGCGTGGGGAAGTAGGGGGTACAGTATAGATTTCCTGGATATCTGGAAATAGAATGTTCTTAATTACCTACAAGTCAAACCAAATAAGAATATTCTACTTCCAGATAGGAGGAGGAAAATCTGTATGTGGGAATTCTACTTTTTTTATTCATTTTTCTGTCAACCTAAAATACCATAAAAAATGAAGTTTAACAATTATAAACGCAAGCCAGTAGCTTCATCTCAAAATAAGTAGGTCCAGTATTTTGAATGATCTTGGAGTGACAATAATCTGTGAGTCATTTTTTTTTTTTCTCTAGGACCTTTAACTGACAGGACTCCATGTGCTAATTTTGCTGTGAAAATATCACAACTTTATTGTGGTTAATTGGGGAATTTTCAAGAGTGAAGATAAGTGTTTTCTCTATGAAAGTTCTGTACTCTGCCTCTCTCCCTGCAAACCACCCCCACCCTGGTCCTACCTGCTCCTGCTGATGGGACGGCGCTGGCATTTCTGATGTGCCACAAAGAGTTGACTTGGAACTTTTTCCTGTTTTTCATATGCAAGAGAAAAATTAATGCAGTATTGCTTAGTTCTCATAAAAAACAGCCTGCTCCTGCCCCCAGAGTGCATTTGTGGTAGGCAGAGAGGTTGTAATTATGCATGCCTTGGCCCTGGCAGCCTGGAAGAGTACCCAAGCTGAGGGTGAAGATTTTTCTCTTCACAAAGAGAAGTCACTCATACAATGTACTATTACATCTACAGTTGTGGAAATGTTATTCATATCCTCTTTATGCTGTCTTATTATTTTATTTTAGTGAACAACAACAAAAAAATAGTGTAATAGACTCACTTAATGCTCCAATCTACATTTTCAAACAAGGCGTTAAACTCCTAACTTTAATTCTCCAGGGGTTTTCTGGTGGAGAAATTTCATGGAAGATGAAGAAAGGCAAGCCCATGTTAACCTGGGGAATTCAAGGGTACACCCTCAAGAAGGTGATATTTTATTTTATTTTTTTTGAAAGATTTATTTATTTATTTATATAAGCACTGGGTACACTCAGAAGCACGGGAGGGTGAGAGGATTCACCAGAGACAGAGCAGGGAACAGAACAGGCAGACTGATGAAATACACTGCTAAGGGGAGCAGCGGGCGGCAGGAGAGGTCTGCGCACCATGTGGGACCCTCGCCGGCGGCCAGGGATCGGGCCAGGGATCGAACTGGCACTGCAGAGGCTGCGGGCAGCTTCGCAGCCCAGCGTTCAACTGCTGTGCCACCACGGGAGGTCCCAAGAAGGTGATATTTTAGACTGGTCTTGAAGATGAGGTGATGTTAGCCAGGAGATTAAGACAGAGGCAGGGTCCTTTACACATCCAGGTCCTGCTCATGGTTCCAGAAGGCCATTCTACCTGTATCTGGTTCATATTTTATTTATAATTTATGAAAGAGTTGAGTAAGAATGTCAAAGAATAACAGGAACAATATTAACAAGCCCCACCTACATCATCTCATTTGAGCTTCACAAAAACCATTGAGATAAATGCAAAGAAATCAATCTATAAATGGAATTCTATGGTTCAAAGAAGCTGAACAACTTACCTAAAATTGTAAAGGTAGTAAGTAATCAAGCAAGGACTTCTCCTGGGTCTTCTGATGCCCAAACCTATACTCTCTCAGCAATTATTTTCTATTACCCTACGAATGTCAGAAGGAATATACCACGGATATGCTCAATTGTGACAAAAGGAGACTGGTTACATTTAGAACTATTTTAGAATAGAAAAATCCATTATTGGAATCTTAAAAAAATACTTTGACGTAAATGACTCCAATAAGTGATGGTAAACAAGGCAAGTAAGGAAAGAGACAGGGCCAATGCCAGCATTATATATTTAGAGTAATATTAGTTGAACCAACTTTTACAAACCAACAAAAAGGAAAAGTAAAGAGAGCATCAGAAATCGATAACACAATTTTAGTGTTAGCTGCATTTACGTGAGACAGCTCTGACTCATTCAACATGTGATGTCAGGCCAAGCAGGTTACAAGGGACAAAAATGTGTTTTGGAGAAAAGTTGGAAAAGGAATGATAAATTTGAATATACCACATCTTGGTAGCTCTTCTCTATAGACAATGACAAAGGAAACATAGGGATCTTCTTGGAACCCTGAGAAATCTGTGTTGTTTCTTAAGTCTTCAGAGTAGGACATGGCATGCATGGCCCCATGCAGGAAGCCAAGACCGAATGCAGTCACTGGCAACAAATGGGAAGTGAATGCTGGGAAACCAGGAGGGGAGAAAATCTTAAGGACCCAAAATAAGAAGAGTCCTTTAAGCCTAGTGCCTTCAATCCTTGCAGGCAAGGAGTGATCAATAGCAACACAGAGAAAGAAGGAAGCATTTAGCTCCAGAAAAAAAGAGGGTCTCTATTGCTTCTTTGTGGTCTTTGTATTTGCCTTCAGGAAGGGTCTTCTGTCATTTTAACTCAATCCCTTGTTACATAGAGTATGTTATCTTCTCTGCCCTTGGAGTATCACTTTTTTCTTTGCTCACCCTTTATCTTCTTGATCTAGTGTCTATGGCAGGACTCCTTTAGAGCTGCTGGGAGACAAGACTGATTGATGGATCATGTACCTGATGTTGCTAGTCTACTCCAAGAGTTGTCATTTGATCCAGGACTCTTCAGCGTCATACAACAAAAGATCAGCGCAGGTTTTGTTTTATTCTGTTTGCAGGTTTTGTTTTATTCTGTTTATTCTGTTTTATTTTGTTGTCACCTTAGGTGGGGAGGATGTTTCATTCAATAGTTATGATTTTCTTGCCTAATTGTAAAATTTTATTATGAATATCATGTTTCAGAATTTTACTTCTATCTGTAGAATTGTATGAAACTTGGATAATGGAAAAGTTTGTCAAAATGGGTTGCAGCAACTTAACTGCAACAATAATTTCCTGGGTTATTTTGCCTGTGAACTCAGTGTTCACAAGTGCCTCTGGGCTGACAGGCCAGGCCAATGGTAACTGTGACCGTGAGTCACACAACTCCTTACTTACTGTTTAAGTCCTTCAGGCTTCCAACTCGAACACCCTCTTCTTAGATAACTGTGGCCTCGTGCAATATTCAATTTTCTTTGGAAATCCATTCTTCCTTTTACCAAGAAAGGGGCAAATCACCCACACTTGTGGTTTGAGCTTTCAGGATACTGCGAGTGATTCATCTCTACTGTAGAGTGGAGCGTTTTACAGGATATGAAATAGTGTCATTCAACAAGAAAACCCTAGATTATCTACTCATTTTTACTTTATTGAATTTTTTTATACAAAAGTTATTCATGCTTGTTATTATAAATCAGGCAAGGAAGAATTGGACAGTTGACAGCTGCAACCCCACCTCAACCCCACCCTTTACCCCAACCCACCACCCTGTGGTCAAGTCCGTCCCAGCCTTTCATGCCCTCCTTGAAGTGTACCCACACACTTTGCAGCACACATATGCCAACTCAGTGAAGTTGGAGTTCTGACCTCTTCTGTGGGATTCCTCCAAACTTCCCAGTTTGAATTCAAGTTTTTAACACTCCTTTCATTCTATGTACTTCTCTATGCGTAGTGTTTCTAGAGTAGCCACTACCTGATGTGCTGAGGAAACTGAAGAATGGTGGAAAATGCACAAACCAGGGATGGTTTCTCAGGGACAGTGCACTCTGCTTCCTCAGGGATCAGAGGCCAAATAAAGGGAGTCTGTGCTCTCAGTTTATTGAAGGTGTGAGGACTGTTACAAGGAGACACCTGTGTGCCAAAGGAAAAAAAAAAAAAAAAGACAGAATTTGGAGACTTCTGACTAAGCAGAAGAAACTGGAGATAGAAGAGTTGTTCCTGTTGGATGGCTGGTTCTGGGATATTCTAAGACAGTGAGTGGATTATTCAGGACTCTTCTCCTCAGCACCCTGCTGAGTTCAGTGTTAGGGCTCATTAGCACTTCACTAGAGGCGAGCCCTTGCTGTGAGAAGAGGTGAGAGCAGTCAATTTCGCCACTCATTAGCAACTGTGGACAGAGTGGTGGGAAGATTGAACCTATTGGCAAAATGTGAGTCTGCTTCTCTGGGGGCACATTATTCATTCTAGTCCTTTCGCCATCAGCAGGTCACCCAGAGTTGACTGTCTGCTGGTCTCATGGAGCAATGAGCAAGGTAGTATTTTTAAATATTAGTTACTATGTATAATAACTTAGTGGCCAGGGCTGTGGTCCTTAATGTAATGGTGAGGCTGCAAGAGGAAAAATGTCTTCTGTAAACAGACACCACAACCACTCTAGTTGTCTTATTGTGTTATGGTTGTGGCCTAAAGAGGAAGGACTGAGTGTGAAAACAGCTTGGGCTCCTTCGTATGGGAGGAGAGCCATGTTTACTCATGTGCCCCACAAGCCCTGATTTGATATGTGTGTAGTACTTCACAGTTGTCAAGACCTTTCCATACATCCTTCCATACACAAAACAGCTCTGCCTGATCATGGCTTCTCCCTTCACTGATAACTGACATCATAGAATTTATCTGAGTTGTCCAAGGTCCCATCAAGTCCAGAGCTCTTTCTAGGACCCCAAAGTATGTGAATATATGGAACTTAGATGGAGAAAGGAAAGGCCTCTCTTCACATCTCTTTGATGAGGTGGGCACTGAAGGAGACACACAGGACATCAAAGTATACCCTGCACCCTGAAGTATACCCTGCCGAACCTCCCAAGCCTGGTCATCAAGGGTGCAGGTGGAAGGTTGCGCTGATGAGGTAAGGTGGGAGGGATTTCTTTCTCTTGTCCTATCTTGTTGGGTTATTGGCTTGTTCTTATACAATGTGGCTCCTGATGCTACAGTGTGGATGAATCTTGAAGACATCATGGTAAACAAAAGATGTCAGACACCAAAGGACAAATATTGTCTGATTCCACTTATACAAGATACCTCAAATGGGAAGTAGAGCAGAGGTGAGCGGGGGGGGGGGGGGGGTGCAGGGGGATTATGGAAAATTATTGTTTAAGGAGGACAGTTTCAGTTTGAGATCATGAGAACACGTGGAAATGAATAGTGGGGATGTTTGCACACTTAAAAATGGGAAGTTTTATCTCATGGCTCTTTTATCATAATTTTAAAAAAGAAGAAAAAAGTTGTGTTAGTTCCTCTAATACAAAATTGGAGAAGAGAAACAATGATGAAGTGTGATGTGTTGATTTGGACAGTTAATGTAGCATATATACATATCCATTCTCAACAATGAATCCCTGAAATTTATATAATGTTAAAATGTATTTTATTATATTATTTCATTTTATTTCAATTAACACTGTTTTTTTTTTTTTAAAGTTTGACTTGGGGAGTCTTCACAAAACATGTCTATAGCAATCTGCCATGTAAATTAATTGAATTATTTCCTTATCTGGTTGCGTGAAAACTCTTATTTTAAAATATTTTCCCCAGGTTTTTTCCACTAATGGATGTTTGTTTCTTTTGTTCTTGAATTCAGGCAATAAAAGCTCTTTTGAGTTCATGGAATCACAGGTAGTTCCTCTAAAGGTAAATTTGTTCTTTGTTAAGTGATCATTTTTGATATTAAAAAGAAGCTGCTGTTAGAAAATGAATTGAAATTTCTGCATGATTAAATCAACAATCTCCTTAGGAACTTCCCAAGTTCAGAGACACTGTGATAAATACTTCAGCAGAAACTCGAGGCATCACAAGTTTTGTTGAAAATTGTGTCTGTTTATTACGTTATTCAATTTTCCATCTTTGCTAACTTCAGAGGCAGTACTTTAAACCACAAGTTACAATTGCTAAGTGGAATTTATTCTCCTGTGTGGAATTCTGGGTGCAAAATAACAGTAAAGACAATTGGGAAAAATTGTGCAAGATTTGGAAGTGAGCAAAAAGATCTCTGGATCTTTTGGTTGTGCACTGAGCATTGTCTACTGAGCCCTTTGTCTCTCTAATGACTGGGTCTTACCATCCTTCAGAGTGGAAGTTAAAGAAAACTGATGGTGATGAAATGCTTCTTATCCATAGTAATGCAAATGAATATTCAACAGAATTATACCTGTTTGCTGGCAGTAGAAAGATCACAATAAACATATATTTCATTGCCATATTGGAAATTACCAGTTTTTGTATCCATTTGAAAATTCACTTTAGCTTTTCCGATTGCATGCATGCACACGCAGTCGCGCACACACAGACACTCCACACACACAATGCATACGTGTTCTTTAAATTCTCCTTTGAACCAGTTTTAATATCTTACTGGTTTTCTAATTAATTACTAAGTCATATAAAATACTTGATAAGTTTATTTTATCCTTGTATGGGAATTTTATCTTTTCGAAAGCCATGCATTAGGAAAACTCAACTAGAAGTTGAACGGACTTAGCAGCCTCTACAGCGATACCTCTCTTCTTGAGTAGCTCTATCATTTATGGCCTACATCCCTTTCTGTTCTCAAGCAGGCTGCCACAATAAGCAAGCCAAAATACAGGACACCCAGTTACATTAGAATTTCAGATAAATAGCAAATACATTTTTAGTCTCAGTATTCTCATACAATATTACATAAACTTATATTAAAAATTTTTTTATATACTTACAGGTAACTAAGGCTCACAGCTGATATACCCAATACTTATAGTCAGTGAACATGAGGGGGCTGGCTCCACCATGTTGCTTTGCCCTGCTACCCCTCTCTGGAGGTACCGAAGCAGTAGAGGGGCACCTGACCATCATGGGGTAGCAGGGATGAACAGAAGAGATTACTAAATTCTCACTCAGGTTAACTATTCTGTCGTGTGAAGGCTTGCATATTACTTTCCTTGTCTTTGAGGATCAGAGCTCTGTCTTCAACCTCTCATGCCCAGAGAACCTCTCAGAAAGTATTCTATTTGTTTGTTAACTAAAAATTCTGACTCCTAAGGGGAAGGGAACTGTGTGTGTGTGTGTGTGTGTGATTGCAAAAAGATATACAGGAAGGATAAGTAGAAACTAGTTAAACTGGTTACCTATAATGAATGGGTGCGAAGGAGTAGAAGAGATATAGAAGGGATGTTATGTCTCTGAAAATAACTTTTTATCTAGCTTTGATTTTGGAAAGGTGCTAATGTTTTGTTTATTTACAAACAACTGTTCCCAATCCCCCCCCCCCAAAGGCCCTGGCAATCATCATTCTACTTTCTTCTGTCAGTTTGACTACTTTCGATGCCTCATAAAAGTGGACTCCTGCAGTATTTGTCATATTGAAACAGGCTTATGTCATTTAGCATGATGTCCTCAAGGTTAATTCGTGTTGTAGCATATGACAGGATTTCCTTCTTTCTTAGCCCTCAACAAAATTTCATTGTTTCTAGTAGAAACCACATTTTCTTTATCTACGTGTCTGTCTTTGGACACGGAGGTTATTTCTACTTCTTCATTACTGTGAATAACATTTCTTTGAACAGTCCATTCTTCTTGCTTTGGAAATTCAGTCTCTCTCCAAGGCTATGAACTACAAAAGTTTTGTTTTGTTTTAGTTTTCTTGTTTGTTCTTTCTGCTGAATGTTCTTTTTGCTGTTTACTTATTCTTATTTCTATTTTTCATGTTAAGCATTTCTCAAATATCTAAGGATGCTTGGGCCATCACCAAACACCAAAATGGTCACTGGACACCCTGAGTGTTTGAAGGACAGACTTGTCCTTGGGGACCTGCAGGGTGATTAGGGAGTACTTAGATTTCTTTTTTCCTTTTTCAGAAACCCCATCTGTCATGATCTGTGTATCCTTTCTTTTTTCCTTCTTTCTTTTTTTTTTTGATGAGTAAAATGAGGCTTTCTCTAATCACTTCAATCCCACCTCAGTGTCACAGTAACCATCATATCCTGCTGATTGCTTTTGTCATTATTCTTATCATTTACCACTGTCTGAAATTAACTTATTAGTATATTGACTACTTGGTTATTTTCTGTCTTTTCTTTGGGGCCATTTCTTTTCTACTGAGAGAATCTACTAGTGTCCTGCCTGAGGGCAATGCACCTGGTGTCAGTGGGCCTGGAAGGGCTGGTAGAGGAGTAAACCTGAAGTTCCTGAGGTTAAGTTCCTGGTTTGACCTGAGGCAGCATTTGTCCCACTCTGCTGTGACTGCAGCCCTTCTTGGTCCTGCTCCCCAAGAGTGGATCTCCTACAAGGAGGGCTGTCCCTTAGCTGGTCAGATTTGGGTGTGTGACCTGGGACCTAATCTCTCCTTGAGCAGAATTTCAGCCAAACCTCTTGGTTTTTCCACATCATGTCTACCACCTCCTTCCATACGTCAGGTGTCTTCAGTTCTTCACCCTCTGCAAGCATTTGGTAGTCAGCTTTCTCTGCTCCTCTGGAGCCTCTATTTCCCATCCAATCACATCAATGATATTTCTCATTTGATGTGGTCTTTCTTCTGCAGTTCTCTTTATTCTTTGGCATTAAATGCATATTTCTATTTCTTCCTTTACTCTTACATAGCAGTTTCAGGAGGAAGCAGAGAAAAACATTTGTGTTTAACTCTCTATGTTTAATTGGCAGGTCGTTCCATACCGTCTCTTCCACTCATAAATACTTCTGCATGACACTTGGGCTCTGTGTTATATCCGTTGTTGCTTGTTTATCTTCCTCCCTGTGAGCATTTTGTGAGCTAAGATTTTTCTGAGGGCAGCTGTCTCTTCGCTTCCCCAGCCTCTAGTATAGAGGTCACGCAGTATTATTTATTCAGCGGACTGGAACTTGATTTGCATAGTTGGTGCTGCCCATTGGAAACCTGGAGAATAAAGGATATGACCACTTAAGGCCTCATGGCCCACCTATTGTCTCTGAAAGTTCATCCTGATGAAGTTTCTCAACACTGAAGGAGAAATAGCAAACTCTGTGCACCACAAATGAAAAAAGACATAAAATATATATAAATAAATAAAATGAAAAAAAAAATAGCAAACTCCTGCTCACATAGAGTCTTGTTTACAGTATGTACAGTTTTTTCTGACTCTTTCAGAGAAGTGCCTATTTTACTTAGAAGTAATTGCTTTTCAAAGGCTGGCAATTCTCATTAGTTACTAGGTGAGTGACTCTAATAAGAAAAGTCTCCTGGTTGAGCTGGGAAAAGCAATGGAACAAAATGTATAGTGGAGATTTTTCCTACCTTGTAACCAAATAGCTCCTGCACTACACATAATTATAAGAAAATTGACATTTATTACCTATGATGCATTTTCTTATGTGCACAAAGAGACCTGGGCACACAGGAGAGAGACCTTTGAGGTCCAGAAAAGCCCTGCTCTGAGGAGAGTGCTTACCTACCATGGAGAAGTAATGTGGCATCAGTCTCTACTTCAGGGGAAAAGTTCTGAGGCAGCCGGTATTCTTTTCCTAATAAATTACCAGAAACGGGATGGCTAAAAACAGCAAGCTAATTTTCTCATAGTTCAGGAGGCCAGAAATCCAAATCAATGTGCTAGCAGAGTTGGCTCTGAAAGAGAATCCATTCCATGCCTCTCTCCTAGCTTCTGGAGATGGCTGGCAGCTTATCATCCTAATCTCTGCCTCCACCCTCATCCAGCCTTCTCCCCTGTGCGTCTCCAGCCCTCCCTGTCTTGATAAAGATCCCAACCATTGTCTTTAGGACACATCTTAATCCAGTATGACCTCATCATGACTTCATGGTATCTGCAAAGACCCTATTTCTGAAGAAGGTTACATTCTAAAGTTCTGGGTCAACAGGAATTTTTTGCAAACACTATTCAATTGAATACATGGCCTAAAACCTTTATCTTCCAATCTCTCATTTCTAGTTAGAATCTTGGAGACTACATTTGCAACCAAATACTTTCAGATATATTTGATGTAGGACATAGGAATCTCCCAGAGAAGGTGCCTGGATGATGAGGATGATGGGATGCAGGTGAGGCTCCCACTCTGGGGCAGATGTCCTTAACCTTACCCGAACAGTGGAAGCATTCTGGGTTTTACTCTTGGTGCCCCTGCACCAGTTGTTTTTAAAGCATCCCAGATGTTCCCAGCATGCACCCTTAATGCAGACCCCTGCTTTGGGCACTCCTCCTAAAATACTTGCAGATAAGGCTGCCTTATTTGCACTCTGCAAGTCTCTGTTCAAGCAGATCCTGCATGTGTGTGTTCTTGCTCATGGCTGAGAATTTAGAATCAGCATGTGTGGATTTTATTTCCGCCACTTCATTTTCTTTGAAGGAAGAGAACAGCTACATCAGTACTGAAAACTCAGAAGTTAATAAGGAACAAGAACATTTGCAGGGGGATATGCATAAGAAGGCAGTTAACACTTAATTTTATTTTTTAGAAATAATCTTTGTACTTGTCAAAATAACATGTGCTCACAGAAATGTGAAAACTCAAAAAAAGCACAGAGAAGAAAAAATCACTTATAATTCTATTGCCCTGGAAAAACAATGGTGTAGTGAATGAATGTTCTGCTAGTTGTTCGTTTTTTTTTTTTTTTTTCCTATTTGTGTGTGTGTGTGTTTTTCCCCTAGCTTACTTTATTGTAAGACTATGTCATGTAATTACATGGCTTCCGAGCTTAGGTTGTTGGGTCACCACCCAGGTATAATCTGGAACTGCTTACTCCCAAATATAAGCAGGGAGAGGTCAAAGAAAGGGGCAGGCCACTCCAGATTGTAGGCAGCCATTTTAATGAACAAAGGGAACTTATTTACAAGGATTTTCTTGGGTGATCACAAGTTCATCTAGAGGTTTTAACTGTTTTCACTTATATGTGCCATCCAGATCATCTTAAAGACACTTTTTTTTTTTATATATTACACACAACACACATTTTCTCAAGGCTGTATCCTTGGAGCAGCTGCTGAGAATGCACATTCCAAGCTGCAGGCTGTAACACACATTCCAAAGAAAGGGGATGAGGACCCAGCAGTGGCACAAGCTGTGGGTCAAACAGGTAAACTTTTTTGACTACTTTCGTCAACAGAGTTCTTCATTTTGCAACGTGTCATTAGATATATACCTCAATAAATGCACATAAATAAATGTTTCCCATTAAATGGCCTTCAGATTTTGAATGGCTGCATTTTATTCCTTCATAGAGAATGTTCCATAAATATTTTACCAATGACTATGAGGGAACTGCAAGTGGAAAATTTCCTATTGTCTGATTTTTGGGGCTAAAGCCAGAGTTGGGAAGCAGAGGCTTCGCCTAATGCTCCATCCCATGGAGGGCTTCCAGACCCATCCCCACACAGTGCTCTACTAACCCTCACAACCCCCAGTTTCTATAAATCCAAGATGTGGAAATTGAATGAAGCTTTGGATAAAAATTTCCTGACCTAAGATTTGGGAGAGGAAAGAAAAGCATCTCACCTCTGACCACTCTCTTAGAGAACAATTGCTGATCTGCATTCTGTACTAACCAAGCAGGAAAAAAATGAACCTGTTAGAGATGGCACCAGAAGTAGAGGAAGCAGCCCCCACCTTGCCCAGTCCATCATCTGTGCTGGGGGGTGCCATTGAAGGAAGCGAGGTATGGGTTTTCCACCTAGGATCCTGCCCAGAGCAGCCAAATGGCTGTGGTATATCGGGTAAGACGTCAGTGGAGGGAGGAGGTTGGCAGGGGGACACAGTTTCCATCCCTCTCTGGATGCACAACCCTCCTGGCATATGGATGTGTCCACAGACACAGAAGCTCCCCACCTTGTCCTTTCAGAACTCGGAGACATCATTCCCCAGACACGGTTGATTAAATCACTGGCCATTGATGATTGAACTGTCTCCAGCCCTTCTACCGGCCTCAGATGTTGGGGAATGGGACCCAAATCCCAGCCCTTTAATCACACAGTTGGGTTTCCCATCAGGAAGCTATGGAGAATGAGACAGCTCATTAGCACACAAAAGAAATCCTGAGGCTTTTAGAAGCTCTGTGGCAGGAACAAAGGGGACAAAGGCCAGGGACAAAGGCCAAATGTATATTTTTTTTAATCTACCATAATTTAGTTCTAGTTATCAATGTGTAGCACACAGGTCTGAGTGCCAGAAATTTACAGAGGAAAAAAAGGTGTAGTATTGAGGAGCTCTTGTCCTACTAGAAGAAGATGGGAACAAAACAAGTTTCTGCAAATGCTGTGAAATACATGCGTACTGGAACCCAAAGGAAGAATGACTACTGTGCATTAACAAACAGGTGCTTTTGGAATTGTTGTTCCCTAAGTAAAAAGGTATTTACGGGGCCTCCCCTGGTGGCGCAGACAGTTGAGCCCGGCGCTGTGAAGCTGTCTGCAACCTCTGCAGCACGGGTTTGATCCCGGCCAACCTGCAAGAATCCCACATGGCGCAGCAGACCTCTCCTGTCTCGCCCGCTGCTCCCCTCAGCAGTGTATTTCGTCAGTCTGCCTGTTCTGTTCCCCGCTCTGTCTCTGGTGAATCCTCTCACCCTCCCGCGCATCTGGCCTGTACCCCAGTTCTTGTATGCATAAATAAATGTCTTCTAAAAATTTTTTTTAAAAAAGGTATTTACTTGTCAATATCCTCCTAACTGTTCAGAGGCTGCTGTGGGGTTTATCACTGGCACACTGCTCATAACGTGACCGCTTTTCACATGACTACGAGAGCACAATGCTTTTCTAAGTCAAAGAGGTAGAAAATCTGATAGGGATAAATAGAAAGACTCTAAATAGAAATGCTCTGTTTATGTTCTTCAGAATGTACAATAAAAATGTAGAAAGGCTCTTGACATGTGAAGATGGATTGGTTGTGCGTTTTGTGCATGTGGCACTGTAAGGACGAAAGGATTGTACTCTGACCCACAGGAGTAGCAAGAATGGCCGTGCTCCACAGGGCTGACTCTCTAGAAGTTGTAAATCAAGCTAAGAAACTGCCAAGTAAAGTATGTTCCATCCTCTTCTTCGACAAACACACTCACAATGACTTGAAGGGCTAGGTGCAATTTTGGAATCTCAGCGCTCTGATGGAATGCGGTGGGACAGTGAGGACATACTGATAACCCTCTCATGCTTGTGGCCCCATCCTTGAATTCATCTCCACACATGTGAACACCCCTGCTGCTCACTGCTGTGCAAGTCTGTGGCACACCCCAACCTACATGTCCACACCCATGCAAACAGTTGCCCGTGGCCACAGCTCAAACCCAGGATGCAAGCTCCAGCACAGGAGTCAACTGTGGATGGATGGCCTGGGGCGGGGGGCCCACGCAGGTCCAGTGGCAGCTCAGGGGTGCTCTTGTGACATCTTAGTCTGCTGGGGCTGTGTAGGGTAAGGAAAATATCAGGCTTTTCTGCCCTTCCGCCATCAGGATAGATGATGGATCCTTGTCCTGAATGCATGCCTGATGGCGGGCACCTGGAATAGGGTGTGGGCATAGGAAGATGGGATTCAGCTGAGCTAAGACTGTGCTTTTTAAGGGCGGCGTTACAGGGACGCCAGCAGCAGTAGCAGCCGAAGCCGAAGCCGAAGCCGAAGCCGAAGCCGAAGCCGAAGCCGAAGCCGAAGCCGAAGCCGAAGCCGAAGCCGAAGCCGAAGCCGAAGCCGAAGCCGAAGCCGAAAGAGAAGCCGAGAAAGCAGCAGCAGAAGCCGAAGAGAAGCCGAGATCACCAGAGAGCCGATAGAGTGAGGATTTGCTGGGGGCTGGGAGGCCTGCCAGCCTCCTGGCCCCCCCAGCACCCCTGCCTGCCATGTATCTGCTGAACCCCAATAAAAGACCTGCAAAACCACTGAGGACTCTGACTCCTCCTTTACCCGGTCTGCATGGGATCCTAGAAAACCTGCACTGTGGCCAGTCCTGCCCCTACAGGCTGCAATAACAATGGCTTAGGCAGAGAGATTTATTTCTTACAGTTCTGGAGAACTGGACTGAGAAGTCTAAGTAACTGTCGATTTAGTGTCTGGTGAGAACTGTCTTCCTGGTGGTCGAGTGGCCACTTTATTGCTGTATTCTTACATGGCAGAGACAGAGATCACCTCTCTCATGTCTGTTTATATGAGCACTGATTCCCTCTTGACCCATAATTAACTCATGACCAATTAATTACCTCCTAAATGCCCTGCCTCTTAATACTATCACATTAGAGATCAGAATTCAACATTTAAACTTGGGGGAACACAAATATTCAATCCAGAGGAGATAAGGGAAAGTAGGTCCTGGGGCTTGGCCCCAAGTGGGGGGGTTCTAAGTGGGCACATCTGTTTGATCCAGTAGATTCCTGGCCCACAAGGAGGGGAATGGTGAGATTTGGGTCAGAGCTAGGTCCCTAAAGCTCATGATCCCAGGTGGGTCTCTCTTTTCTGTTTTAAGGGGGTACAGCCTAACCCACTATGTCTCCAGCCTTTCACTGACTGATCTTCAGAGCAATAAGGAGGCCAAATGTGGGGCTGTCTGACAAAAATGTGGAACAATTTCTTGG
The DNA here is from genome assembly GCF_964194135.1 of Talpa europaea. Classification (NCBI taxonomy): domain Eukaryota; kingdom Metazoa; phylum Chordata; class Mammalia; order Eulipotyphla; family Talpidae; genus Talpa; species Talpa europaea. The sequence goes on from NC_140068.1 coordinate 42,330,923, forward strand.
AAAATCACATTGCAAGTAACAAAAGAAAAACAACTGGCTTTTTCTTTCGCTTTTTAGTCACCCACAGAGACAGGCCATTTATTCCAAAGCAGTGATTTAAAATGACTGGAGTCAAATTGACTGAGAGCCTCTAGTAGCTGTATGGAGCAAGCCTTTTTTTCCCACTGAATTTCCTGGGCTCCAACCAGCATCACTCACTGCGGTAGAGACTCTCCAGGTTAGAAGTCACCTTACTCAGCCTTCCCTCCTACTCAAAACCTGGAGAAGTTTCAACGTAAGAACAACAAGGCACCCAGTCCTGCCTTTCATCTAGCAATCCTCAGCCTAGGTTTCCCTGGAGAATTCTGATCAATGCTGGTGTCCAGGCCCATCCCTGACTAATTAAATCAGAGTCCTGAAGCTGAGCCATCAGTATTTTACCATAGCTTTCTTTCCAAGTGGTTAGGCTACCAGGGTCAGAGAATCAAATGCTCTCTTATGCCAATTAGGACAATAACTGACCAGGTGAATGTCCCCAGCACAAACTCGGGCACAAATAAAAGCATCCTGTTAGCAGGGAGGAGTGTGCGTGTATGTGGCCCCCTCTCTGTTCTCACAAGGGGATTCACATGAATCTTGGGTTGTGCAATTAGGCTGGTGTCTGGGGTATTTTCCTGAGCTCCTCCTCCTTCCAGCACCAACTGCTGCTGGATAGATACAAAAGAAAAAACAAAAATGTGCTAATGGCAACAAACAAACTGCTAAAAGGGAGGGAAGAAAAAACACCTCTGTGATATAAATAAATCTGGCACCCACAGAGGGGGCACAGACTGGATCAGTAATTAAGACACAGGGGAAAATTGAATCGTTTATTGACAGCCATTTTGGGAGAGAAGGACTCGAAGGGAGCACTGACATTGAAGAATAAATTTTAAACCAAAAATTGAATAGCAAGTACAGTCAATCTCAGTAACAAAATTCATCTTCTTTAATGAAAAGTTTTCCTGGAAGTGAAGGCTGAATTGCTAAACCAGAGCTTTCCAGGAGATGACATCTCAGTGGCTGACATCTCAGTGGCTGGGGGAGCTGCCGGAGAATCCTGTGGAACAGCCACTTCTCTGTGCCTGCCACACACACGCTGTGAACAGGCGGGAGCTCAGGCCTCGGCAGACAGCCACAGGCACCTGCTTCTCCAGCTGCACTGCTGGAACCACCACGGTCATGCACCGTTTCCACAGGCTCCTCCAGGACCTATCGAATGAGGAAGCTAGGAATGAGTATAGGTAGTCAGGAACAGGGTGCCCTAGCCCCAGGCCCATTTATCAATCTGAATTATGGGAACCTGGAGGGCACCCTCCAAACCCAGGTGCCCTCGGTCATTTCATCAGTCTGATTGGAGAACAGTTGTGAGACCAGGAGGGTCCCAACTCAATTAAAAATGGAGTGTTCAGAGGACCAACACAATAGCACGATGCTAAAACAATGGGCCAAAGCTGATTCTGGAAGGCAGGCTGAATAACGTGGGATGACTCAGAGTGCCTCCGTAGCTAGGAAACCCCCGCTGGCCCAACCAGTCAGTAAGAGACACAACATGGAGACAACCACTATAACCCTCCTTGCCCACTATACCTTTATAAATACCTGCTTTTTGCTCCCTCAGCAGCTACCCACTTGGGAGCTGTCTCTGCTCAGAGAGTTTTCCTGTCCTTCCTCTTATCTATCAATAAATCTCTTGCTTTTCAGTAACTCTGGTCTTGACATTGAATCCGTTCCTCACCGAAGATAAGAACCGAGAGAGCCCCTGGGGGTTCCTAGACCCTGGAGACTCCCATTTAGTAGTATATGCCAGGCATGTGTGAGGTGCTGAGAAAGGTACAAAGAAAAAGTAATAACCCACCCTCATGTTTGTAGTCTGATGCCCATAACAGTCAACAAACGAAGACAAGGCAATATGTGAGGGGTCCTGACGTGGTTCTCAGACACCCTAACCCTGTGATCTGAAACTCTCACTGTGTCTCTAGGTCTCAGTTTCCCCATTTACATGTGGCGAGATCATAGCAGAAGAGAAATGAGGTTGCTTCCACTCTCTGAGAAAGCTCTTGTTCCTGCCATGGTAAGTAAAACCTAGTTTTATGTAAGCATCTGTGCCCAGGTCTCTGCAGTAAGCAGAACAATTCCAGAATAGAACAGAAAATTCTAGATACAAACTTCATCCCCATGGGTCTTACTATTTTGGGGGGCAAAATGAGCAAATAGAAACTGAACCTCTTGCTCTTCTCCACGTCCCCACTTGGGTTTCCCTTTCTTGCTGCAGAGGAGCTCCTCAGGTATTGCTTGGGTTGCCTGCTGAGGGCTGCTCATGAAGCCAGCCCCTGTGCTCGCCCGACCACATGGGGGCGCCACAGCCTTGCCCTGCCTTCTGCCTGAGGTTGTTGGAGCACTTACTTCCCTTTCTGCTAAGGAAGCACTCAACTCACAGAAACTGAGGAGATGTGAGTGCCTCTTCCACCGATGGTGCAGTTGCTGCTATTTCTGAAGATGCCCAGATGCCCCTATAGCTTTGGAACATGCTGGGTCCTTGCTGCAGTCTTTGCAGCCCCCTGAGGAGAAGGGGTGGCTGGAGCTGCCTCTGGCCCCTGCTGCCGGTCTGGTGGTGGTTCTGTGTCATCATCCCCCATGCCATTTCAAGGTAAACCCTTACCCTGAACTTTTTGACACATTCTATTCCATTTGTCCCAAATCAGCCCTGCCTTGCCCTAGGGTTTGTCAAGAGACACTATAGTTTGGTCCCGGTGGTTTAGAGCTCGCAATCCAGGCCGCAGTGTTTGTTTTGAATCCTGGTTCTGCTGCTTAAAGGCAAGCTCCTCCTCTCCAGGCTTCAGTTCCTCTTGTGTTAAATGGGGATGATGTTTTATTTCAAAGGATTGTTGTAGTAATTGAGTGATAACATATCAGATGTTCAGAGCAGCATTTGGCACATAGTAAAAGCACAATATGCACTTGTATTTGCACAGTAATGCCAACTTGGATAAAAACGGGAGTTTGGCGCCACTGTGACTGGTTCTGCCACTGTGTTCTCAAAGGGTTGGGTCAAGTTCTTTTCCTGGGGTGAGGGGGACCATTAGGAAGGCCCAAGTTGGACATGGAGCCCTTGGGAAGAGAGGCCCTTGGTCATTTGGAACATTAAGTCCCTTGTCTGCTCAGTTGTGTATAAGTTTCACTCTATTTCTGTGCTTTATGTGCAATATAGATTGAAAGAAGTTTTCTATTGATCCAGGATTTGGACCATTGAAGTTTTCAACCCCAACTTTGATGTACTGCAGGATTTCACCGCACGTATTATTCCTGTTCCCACTCAGGAGGGTGTCCACGGTCATGTCCAGCACTAAGTGGTGTGGGGGGCAAGCCATGGCTCCTAGACCCTGCCCCCTTTTTTTCTCTCCCCTTTTTTCTTTCTCCTCTACCACACCTATCAGCAGTAATTTTTCATATTTTATTTCCCCACTTCCCCATCTGGGAGACCCCCATTCCTGATATAAAAGACAAAATTGTGCTCCCAGGAGAGAAGCAGCTCAGTCTCCAGAAGTGGCAGCAGAAACGTGTTGACATCATCACCCTCCACACTGGTGATTTCACACACTACATCATTCATTGAAAAACATTAAAACTCATCATCTTCCCCAGAATGAGGCTACAGACTTTAATCACAAGAAAAAGCAACAACATTTTAACTAGAATGGTTTTTCCTAAGGGAGTATTACCTTATTTGATCCAGTACAGTGAAACACTTGAAATTTTCTTTCTCAGTGAAGCCAGAGTTGGGAAGTCATTGCATGAAGTCTTGAATGCCCAGGGAACACTTTGATGTCAAAATCAAGCACCAAGTTTTGTTTTACCTTCTGCTGTGGATGTTTTGCTTTGTTTTTTCTTGTTAATGGTTTGGACCAAATAAAGTATTCCCCTTGGCTTTGTCCCAAATTAAACTACAAAAATTCAACACATTCATTTCAAAATTAGCACTATTCTCTCTGAACCCAGGATTTCTCAAGATCAAAGTTCTAAGATTCCAGCTAGAGATTCTATGTGAATTACCCTTGAAACATTACAAGATTTACATGAGATTCATATGTTTTTCCCTTCCCAGAAGGATGTTGAAATGATTGGATTTGTAAAATACAAGACATTTACAGTAATGTTTAATCTAAAATTAGCCAATGTCCAGTTGCTTCAAAGAGGGAAACAACAGAAAAATATGTAGACAGAGTTGAAAGTGGCCACACTTTCTCTGAGCAGAGGTAGACATGATACGATTTTGAAATGAAAGATTTAGAGATTTAAACTTGATATCTAAGCTTGGTATGCCTTGGGGACATGGGTTAGATGCTAACAGCATCTGAGGTCTCTTTTAGCACCCTTTGCCAGAAGAGACTGTCTAAAAGGTCAGGGGTACATGTTACTTAGTGCAACTTAATCTGGTACGGTAATATCCAGTTTGTATTGTCCAGGGTTGGTAAAGCAGCTATATGTTTTGTAGGAAAGCAGCCTAGTGCTGTGGTTCCAAACATCTCAGATGGCAGCTGTGATGTGGGAGTACAATGCAGTGCCAGTAAAATGCATTATAGATTTTACCTTAAAGGAGTTCTGGAGCAGAGCTAGCCTTATAGGTGTGTGACCGGTACAGATGCACAGGGCTGTGTTTAGAAAAGTCTCATTCCTGGATTAATGTGCTACTGTCACTACCTTGAAAATCTTAATATTTTTAATGAATGACACTGCATTTTCATTTTGCAAATTATGTAACCACTCCTGGTCTGGAATCTGAGAGAATTGGTTTGAACCCCCATGGACACTTCTTATTATTACTGCTACCACTTTACTGTTGTGACACTACTACTACTGCAAGCTAGCCTTTATTATAAATGCTTCCCAGGCATTAATGTATTTAGTCCTTACCAGCTAATGTTAGTTACCATCAGTAACTTCTTTTTATAGATGATAAAGCTGAATCACAGAGAAATAAATTTCTAAACTTGCATATGGTCCCAAACAGTGCAATTTCTGAGCTATATGCCAAGCTCTGGCAACCAAACTTGTGCATGAACTTGTCTGCCCTTCCTGTGGGGCCGGCTGCTCACAGGGCACAGCCCTGATGCTCTGCAGGGTTGATTTGAGGAGAGTGAATTAACACCAGCGTGGACTTGGTGGAGAGAACTAAAGTAGTCCTTCAGGAGCATCTGGAGAGGGAAGTGCTTTTTCCTAAGGCCCTTTATGGCTCTAAACTGCCTCTCAGTCTCTCAGAAAGTCCATCCTGCTCACCAGCTTCCCAGCACCCGAGAGTCACCCTGGCAGCTCTTCATTTCAAACTAGATTATGTGAGCTGATGTCTCAACTTCAGTGCTTCACCTTCAATGTCTGGGTCCCAGAAGAATAAGGTCACACAGCACTCCAGCCAGGGAGCTTCCTGCCAAACACCACGCCCGAGACCCTGGGAAGAGAAGCCCCCACCCTTGCCCACAACGGAGTGCTACCCCTCAGGTGAGACCCCCTTCTCCCTCAGGTGGACCAGCCTGCCCGGAGGCTGTGGCCATTAGCTGTGCTTCCTCAATAATTTGTTGCCTGCAGTACCAAAGAACCTGTTACTACCTCCTTTGCCCTGGCCTCAGAAAGTAGGAGCAAAGTCAGTCCTTCAGAAAGAAAATATTTTTTCAAAACATGTGTAGAGATATTGCTGTGTCATATACAGCCAAAGAGGAAACTTGACTAAATCGTTTTATTGGGTTAGCTTTTATCCTCTCAGAGCAAGAAAAAGGTTGTGGGCTTAGGCTGGGTTGTTGCTTATTACCGATGCTGGAAGCAGAAAATACCAACACCTTTGCGTCGCTATGGTTTAGATTATATAATGTGGCACTTCTCAACTCTCTCTCTCTTACTCTTTCCCTGTGTGTTTGTGATCACATCATTTTTTCTAACATCAAAACGCTTGGTGATATTTGTGAAGGTGTTGAGTGATGAAAACAATGTGAAACAGCCCAACAATCTTTGCCACAAACCTCATCACAACATAGCACAGTGATTGCCAGATTCCCGCCACTGGCGCCAGTATGGTTTGGCTGAGTGAACTGAACAGTTTGCTGCCTGGGCCACATTCTACTTTGGTTCTTCTTTGGAGGGGCTGGACTGTGCTCCTCTTATCACTTACCTGCAGCCATGGTAACTGCTCCACACAAAGCCAGGCCACCCAGCCAGCTCTGCCCACCACAGGCCCTGCTGCATGACCACATGGTGGATGTGAAATGAGTCATCTACATCGATTAGAAATCTGTAGCTCATCAGAAGAGAATCCTGCATACCAATGAGACCCTCTGGATCATGTGTCCATACAAACTCTTGTTTTATTTTGAGTGTTGCATCTGCCTAACCAGCAAGGTTTTGCTGGCCTGGGGGCCCTCCTGTGCACCCACCCACGATGCCAGCTACTTATCACACATCAAGACACTTGCCATTGTGGATCTGCACTGCCCTCCCTTCTGGTCTTCCCTACCAGACCAGAAATTCCTCCAGGAAAGAAGCTGATTTGCTTGTTAATATATTCTCCACCTCTAGCAAAAAGCCTCAAACACAGGAGGTGTTCAGGTCTAATCCTATAATAGTCTGACTTTGCCACAGGGCAAGAGTTACTTTTTCTTTTTGGTAACCAGCAGGCACACTTAAGGAGACCTGGTCCCTAATGTTACAATCTTTCTCAGCCACTCCCCAGGCTAGCACATAGCAGATGCACAAAAATTAAATAAAATTTTTGTTGAATGAATTAGCTGGAGGTAAGTATAAGCCAGAGTAAATGGATGCACTCCTGTTAGTTAAGCAGCCATATGCTGATAGTTTGGGGAGAGTTCAATTGGAGGTGGTTGGGGAAGAGTGACTGTGGGGTAAATAATTGTCAGGCTTTTCTGCCCTCCTGCCATTAGATTGGGTGCATGCCTGATGGCGGATACCTGGAGCAGGGGGTGGGCATGCATGGGTGGGTACACCTGGGCTGAGACTGGCTTGTAAGAGTGAAATGGAGCCACCAGGAGGGGAACAAGAGAGAGACTGGAAGAGAACTAGCAGAGAAGCAGAGGCTGCGAGAGAACTCCGGAGAGCCCAGGAGAAGTGGAGATTCGCCAGGGGCTGGGAGGCCTGCCAGCTTTCCGGCCCGCCAGCACCCCTGCCTGCCATGTACCTGGTAAACTCCATAAAACCCCGAAAAAGCCACCGAGGGCTCCAGGACGCCTCCTTTTACCCATCTGCTCGGATCATAGAGATCCTGCTCTGGCCCTTCCTGCCACTACAAGTGACATAGATGGATGGTGATTGTGTGTGTGTGTGTGTGGGGGGGGCGGATCAACACCCTAAAGATGCACTTGTGGGACCACCAAGTCACAGTGCAAAGCAGGGAGGGAACCCAGGCAGAAAGCTCCCAGGAATATTTGTTTCTGGAAGTGTTGAGATTTGCAGTTTACTCCTAAGGCTGAAGAGTATTCAAGGGCTCCAGGTTTATCTAATTGAGACACTTCCCATGTACTAAAGTCAGGAATGTAAGACTAGATTAGCAAGACACATGGGGATGCTTTCTCATTATACAGGATTTAATACCTAGCAAGGACACTGTAGGGTGAAAGAGTTGCTGCTAGGGTGGCTCTAGAGTCCAGGAAAAATGATGGTTGACATTGGGCAAAGCAAAAATGCTCGAATTGCCCTAACAGTTGTCTGAGGAAGGAATAAAGAGGCTGAGGGGTTGGGACTGCTGGAATGGATGTGTCATCTGAGGCCAGAAGATCCGCCAGGGACACCAGGATGTGCTGCGGAGGCCTCCTCCGGCCAGGACTTCTGTAGACAGCAAAGGTGGTCACTGAGCTGAGCTTGTTGGTGACCGCGGGGAGAATAGAGTCTCCCAACTATACAGGTCATGTGGCAGCAGAGCTAGGAGGCTGGGATGACTATGTCATTGTCACAGCCAGTTCTGATCTAGATCTGGAGGAACCCCTTCCTTGAACTGTGACTGCCAAACTGGTTACAAAGTAACCTTGTTGAAAAAAAGAAAAATTCACCCTACTAAGTATGCAAAATAGGATTCCTTACTGCAGGTAGCAATTTGAGTTTTCTGCATAATATTTTTTTAATGAAGAATATTCTCAGAAGATTTAGGGAGACAAATCTATTATTCCAAAGATTTCATGAGGAAAAAAATAAAATAGATTTTTTACACAAGATCAATTGAACTGAAGTGGTGATTAGAAAGGTCGTATACTTCCACTACCAAATATTTTCGGTGAACAAGCTGACCTGTCAATTACTCTCTCTGAAGATACAAAATTAAATGTTTTATTGAACTGAATTAAATATGACTTCATAATCAGGGAAAAGATATTCATAATGGCTTTTATCACATGTGATTTGCCAACATATGGTATCTTTCCCCAGATTGCTTTTTCAGAGGCATTAGATTTTATTGAGGCATTCGATTTTGTTAAGCCAAACAGCACGACGACGATTTTTACTTGAAAGAAGGACTGTCAGACAAACTGTAGTTACTCACACTTGGGTATTTGCCAGTCTTTCATCTTGAAAATGAACAAAGGGAGCCTGCTCAAAAACTCTACTCCATGGAAAACTCACAGAATTTGTTGCCAAGGATAAAATGTGTGCTTTCCAGCAAACATTAGAATTTGGAAAACTGGTATCCACACCACTCTGAGCTTGGCAGCTTCCCAGAGCCTGAACATTTTTCTAACGAATTGGTTGGCTATAAAAGAATATGTCAACATTTGAAAAATTTGCCTAATTCAGTGAATCAATACTTTGAAAATGACTGATGCATACTGTTACAAACTCAAGCAACGGTAAAAGAGTCATTCTAAGTGCAAAATAAGGCAACAGATTTTAATGTCACAGACTGAAAACTTCACTGATACAGTTTCAGATTCCACAATGCAACTAACATATGAGAAACCACCATTTATTGAGTTTTGATGTCATAAAAGAATATCCACGATTATCTTAAAAGACTATTAAAATATTTCTCCCTTTTCCAATTTCATATTTGTGTGAAGATTGACTTTCTCATATGCTTTAACCAACTAGCATACCAAAACAGATTGAATTCAGAAGATATGAGAATCCAGCTGTCTTCCATTAAACCAGTTGATAAAAACTTTTGAAAATGAAAAACAATGCCAATCTTCATTAACATTTTGTTTGGGAAAGTTACATAAAAATGCTATCTTTTATTGTAACCCCAAAAGGATTCCCTTCAGTGTCTGGGAAGGTGTAGTCTTAATGTACTTGTTTTCTCCATTCTTCTTACTCAGGTGACAAAGTAGAGCAACTATGGGCCACTTCCGCATGTACTTGGGGTGACCAGGCTTTTATATATTCTGAGATTTTATGCAGGTGCTGTGTCTGTCAGTAGAGGTTCTTACTTGCAAACCACAGAATATTTTTTTGACTAGCTTAAGTAGAAAAGAGTTGAATGAAAAGAAATTAGGTCATTCTCTGATCCTCTGCAAGGGTCAAAGATTCATGTTCTATTCTCTTCTTGCTCTCATTGTCCTCTTTTTTTTTTTTAATTTTTTTTTTTTTAGAGGCATGTTTTTATTTATTTATTTGTTTTTTTGTTTGTTTTTTTTGTTTATACGTGCACTGGGTACAGTCAGAAGTGCGGGAGGGTGAGAGAATTCATCAGAGCCAGAGCGGGGAGCAGAGCAGGCAGAAGGACCGAAGGACACTGCTGAGGGGAGCAGTGGGCGGCAGGAGAGGTCTGCACGCCATGTGGGACCCTCCTCCGGTGGCCGGGGAGCAGCTGGGAATCGAACCAGCACTGCAGAGGCTGCGGGCAGCTTCGCAACCCAGCGCTCAACCGCTGCGCCACCGGGGAGGCCCTCATTGTCCTCTTTTCACTCTGCAATTAGTCTGTAGAGAGTATTGCCACTTTGAAAAAAAATGCATTTGAGTTATTAGCTGCAGTAGTTTAATTTGTGAGGGTGGAGTGACCATCAACAGCAAAACCCAAGGGGAGAAGTATTTGATGAATTCCCTGCAAACACATGCATGTGTATATGCATGTCATTTTTGGGAAAAGAATAATATCCTTTTATTAATAATATCCTTTTATTTAATAATATCCAATTATCAATAATAATTATCAACAATAATAATTATCAATAATAATAATTATTATTGCTACCTTATTATTGCTACATTATTAGTGCTACCTTAAACATATTATTGAACATGCAAATTATTGTTTATTTTAGTGGATTATTTTCAAATGAGTATTTTGGGCATATTGTATTATCACATTTTCTGTTTTCTACTAACATTGTTTCAATGTTTCTTTTATAAAATTAGACAAAAATTTAAACAGCAGAAAAATAAAAATGAAACTTCAAAAATACCACTTTTGTTAATATGTGATAGGTTTATTATTGTTATCAGTTTCAGTTTCAAAATGCAGTAAATATTGATAGATAGGACCCGTGTAAACAGAAGTTCTTTGGAGTCTTCAATAATTTCAAAGATGCAATTTGTTTCTGAGAGCGAAATCTTTGAGAACCACTGCATTAGCTAATCAGGCTGTAGGGAAGGAGGGCGCATTTCCACCTATTCCTCTGTTTGGCAGGCAAATTAACATTAGCCAGATTAGTAGGAGAACAAAACAATTCTAATTACATATGTTTGGGGAATCTTCATAGAAAAGGGGAATCTACAACATAAAGAAACAAGGTTTCCCAAGGTCCGTGAGGAAAAAACAGGGCATTTATCCTGTGCTAAGGGATGGGATAAGATTCTGAAGCTTCAAGGGGAGTGGAAGGGGACACATGTGATGAGGAGAGGGACACTCATATAACTCAGACCAGAAGCTCTGTAACTGGATGCTGCCCTGCCACATAGATAGGTTTCTCCAACAGAAAAGTCATTTCTGATAAATACCCAAACTCTGGGTCGCCCCTCCAATTTTCATTGTTCCAAGTAGTTAAGAGAGTAGTAAAAGTTTCCTGTGTCTGCAGGACTCTGACCTCAGCTCAAAATCATCCAAGTCAAAGCGACACACCCCAGGGCAGCCTGTCCTTAACATCTTGGGGAGGCCTATCCCTCAAGGCCCTTCACAATCTCACCTGACCAATAGCTCATCTTATTTCCCATCTTTCCCTTATCATCATCTCCCCTGCTTCCACCGCTACCAGGCCTTATGCAATGGCTAATGTCACAATGCCTCATTACTTAACCACCCCCCAAATGGCTGCACTTTTTATTTCCATCATTCCTTTGAATGTCCTCTCTGTTGTTCTTGTGTCAGGTTTCTACTTATTCTCCTAAAACCAAATTGAGTAAAAATTTCCCTCACCCTGTAGTATTACCTACCTCCTCCTGAGGGCCTCAGGACTTTGTGCAGAGTGTGATGATGAAATTTCATTTTGTATGAGATTGATACACACCTATCTTTCCCTCTCTGCTGCAGGCTTCTCAAGGTAGGAAGAGTCTTCTTCACTCTTAAATCATTCAACTCTAGTAGCTAGCAATGGCTCCATGCACACTGCTGATGCTTAACACATTCCAAGAAAGCAGCAGCAGAAGAATAGAACTCAGTCTCCCTCTCCAGCCCTACCCCTGGGCTGAGGGAGGGGTGTTGGTGGGTGCTCTGGAGGAGGGTGCTGCATAGAAGAGGGGATGTGCTAGACAAACAGCAGGCGCACATGGAACCTCAGCTGCCCCGCACACACACCTCCCTCCCTCATACCTTTCCAGAAATGTCTTCTTCTAACCAAAGTCAGATTCCCACACACAAATTTAAGCACGTACTCCCTTGCCATAGAAATCACCAACTCCTCTCCAGTTATTGGGGGGTCGGTATGAGGAGAAGGACCAAGGAAGGAAAGAAAACTTTGTTTTTAAATTATATTTCCCACATTAAAGGGAAATTATGTTATTAGGGGTGATTTGCATTTTTAGTAGGAAGGAAGATGCAGATTGGAAGCACTATTTTATTTTCTGCAGCTGATCTGAGGCACTGGTATTTGTGATCCTCTCCCCCTGATCTATGCTGTTTCTCTTGCTTTGGACCAGTGTCTTGGTTGCTAGCTAATTTAGCAAATCCTATTTCCCACTTCTTTTCTCTCCTTATAATCTAATACAAGTGATTCATTTTGTAATTTTTTTGTGACAAAAGTCTCTTCAACTTCTGAGGGTCCATTCAGACTACAATTTTTATTGACCAATTGGATGGCAGTTACTCTGGAATCCACTCAGACGAATGTACTGAAGAAACGAATCCATGAAAATATTTTGGGTATGGGTAACTAGAGTAAATGATAGCTAGCTGTTCTTTATTAGTAAATGGCCTTCCACCTTCTGGAAATGAAAAGGGGATTCAGGAGTCTATTAAAGAAAGCTGCTCATGTGTGGAAAGAGAAACCTAGCCTGTGGTGGGAACACATCAGAACACGTGCGGTTTCTAAAGTGATCCATCATTGCTTCCAAAAGGAGGGAATTAGGTCTCAATAAGGAAGTAAAATAGATGATTCTTCTTTCAATAAAGGATTCATCTAACCATAACAATCATCAGTTAGCATGGTTGTTTGTCAGGCAGGAGAGATTCTGTATTTTGAGAAGCAGAATTATCCCAACAAAATAAAAAAGGATAAGTCAGAAAAAGGGAATGTATCTTTAAAAACTGATTTTAAAAGAGCAACAAGTGATTTCACATAAGCATGTTTAGGACATTAGGCCAGCCTCCCTTTCTCTGGCTACTTTAACCAATTTTATTCTGAACAGCTACCCCCAAAGGCACGAATGAGGACAATTGTGAAGTGCATTGTTTTCTAAAAGTAGAAAACACTTCTGACTCAGCATCTGGAAAATTCTAGAAAGGAGAAAATTCATCGAATTAGGTAAAAAAGCTTTACTGTGAAATATATTCTATGATACAGGATGACTTTTGCACTCTCCATTTAAAGAAATACAGCAAAAGTTAAATCTCATTTTCAAGTGGCATTTGATTTATCACATACAAGTGAAGAACAAACTCTATTTAAATTCTGATAGGAGTCATTTTTCTACAGAGAAATGGATTTCACATAAAATGATTTCAATTTGAATCCATAGAATTTGAAATTAAATTCTTCTGAGGACAGGAAATCACAGTTGTATGAATTTTGCCTCTTTATGCAAGATTTCTTTATGCCATGCCATTTTTTCAGTGAAAGCTTCCAGTCTTACCACAGCATGTCCTCCTGCAGCATGTAGACTGGAAAAGCATCTTAGTTTTGACAATATTAAATGACTTCCTCAATTGTGTCTAGATTTATACAAAGTGGTTTTAAGAAAGCATGCACCACCCCCCACCCAAACCCCCGTTTTAGATAACCCTTGGAGGTTCACAATGCTATTTCTTTTTTTTCTTTTTTAATTAATATTTTATTTTATATTTCTTACATCATTTTTCATTTTTGCACAATGTATGCATTATCATTTTGGATATATTCCCCATACAATTGCACCCTCCCCCTTATTTTGACCCTAGTCCTTCCTCTCCCCTTCCCCTCACCCCCGTAGTGTCTTCGGTTTATAGTTGCTTGTTGATTTTGATTTTTACTTTGTATTAATTAGTCTTTTTCCTGGTCCCTTATTTAGGTTTTCTAAATTCCTGTTATGAGTGAGACCATCCGGTATTTTTCTTTTTCTTTCTTTTTTTTTTTTTTTTTAAGATTTATTTATTTATTTATACAAGCACTGGGTACAGTCAGAAGCGCAGGAGGTGAGAGAATTCACCAGAGCCAGAGCGGGGAACAGAACAGGCAGACTGATGGAAGTGCACTGCTGAGGGGAGCAGCGGGCACCGCAGGAGAGGTCTGTCATGCCATGTGGGACCCTTGCCCGCTGCCAGGGATCGAACCGGCGCTGCAGAGGCTGCAGCAGCTTCGCAGCCCAGCGCTCAACTGCTGCACCACCAGGGGAGACCCAGTATTTTTCTTTTTCTTTCTGACTTATTTTGCTGAGCATGATCCCTTCTGGCTCCATCCATGTTGCTGCAAACTGCATGTGTTAATCTTTTTTGATTGCTGAGTAATATTCCATTCACAATGTTAATTCAATGTGAATGTTTCACTTTGCTCTTATGTATGATAACATAGCCAATGAAATTTTATTTCATAGGATTGTCATCATTATTTGTTAATATGATCTTCTGTTTCAAGGTTCATTCAGATTGCTTGATTTAAAGAATTTAAGTACAATTCCACCCTGAAATAAGAAGGTGCAGGGTAAGTGATTATCAGGCTTTTCTGCCTCCCGCCATTGGCATTGATGATGGATCCCGTGGGCCTACATGCATGCCTGATGGCAGGCACCTGGAGTAGGGTGTGGGCATGCATAGGTGGGCACACCTGGGCAGAGACGGGGCTTATAAGGGCGGCATCACAGGGAACCAGCAGAAGAGAAAGAACAAGAGAACAGAACCAGGAGAATGAGAGCAGAAATAGCAGAGCAGCAAAGGAGAAGCAGAGACCACGAGAGAACGCCAGAGAACCCAGAAAGAGTGAAGACTCTCCCGGGGCTGGGAGGCCTGCTACCCTCCCGCCACCCCCGGCCTCTCTTCCTTGTAAAAAAACTCCATAAAAGCCTGAAAAGCCACCGAGGGCTCCAGAACTCTCCTTAAACGTCTGCTCAGATCATAGAGATCTTGCACTGTGCCTTCCTGACACTACAGAAGGCAGTGAGAGTGGATACATGGCCCAACGTGATGACCAGGCACCAGGTAAGCATGTGGTAGTAATCACATGTTGTCAGTGATCTTGTTAAGCTAACATTTAGTGACGATATGCTATGTGATGGATGCCATGCCCAAAACTTTATAGGTATTTGTAGGATAAGTTAAATGGTTGGACTTTTATGCCACTGGCCTCTGTGGCTACCACCTGCGGCCAGCCTTGAATGCAGGAGGCGCTTGGGAGCGTGGGCGTGGGGCATGCATGCCTGATGGCCACTTGGAGTATGGTGTGGGCGTGCTTAAGTGGGCACACCTGAGCCACGAGGCTAAGTCTATATGGGTGGCATCACACAGAAAACAGCTACAGCAGCACAGCAGGCTGTGATGGAAGGGCTAGAGAGGAGGAGAGACTGCAGAGATGCAGGACCACAAGATGACCCAGAGAGAGCCAAAGAGAAAGTGTAAAGAATGCCAGCCTCTCGGCCCCAGCCCTCCGTCTGCTCTGCACCTGGTTGCTGGCACTACAGCATTATCCTATTTTTCAATGACTCTCTTTACCAGATGAGAAATCTGAGGCTTAGAGATGTTGAGTGATTGCTCAGGGTTCCATAACTGCTGGGAAGTGAGGGGGCTGCAGCTCATGCTCTTAACCACTACCTGTTGCTCCTTCTGAGTCAGAAAATAAGAGCAACCTCTACACTTTCTGTCACATAGTAGGTTTTTAGTGCTTTCATATTTATGTTTACTTTGTTTACATGGTCCTTGAGGTCATTGACCTCTTGTAGATGCTTGTTGATGCAGAAAAAATCAGAAGGTGTTCACATAATTAAAAGGTGTTCATTTGAGAATAGAAATCATATGAACTGGGTCCACAACCAAGGGGCAGTCCCAAGGTGTGTTCCCCAGGGTCAGTGCATATGGGAATTTTAAAGGATCATGGAGGGAGATGATTTGAGATTTGATTATGATAAAATCTTGGATTGGTTCTTAAGTTCATTCATCTGTCCCTGACTGGTGGGGAAATGTCTTCAGACAGAGGTTACAGTGCCAAGGTGGGGTGTGGGTCTGCTGTGATGACCAACAGATGCCTTCATTTCACATAGTCACCAAATGGCTGAGGCAGGCTGTTTTGGTTTTACCTAAAAGTCTCAATGCGGCAGTTAGACAAGATGTCTCTATGGCTCAAAACAGATTCCTCGGGTTAAAAGTTACATTTGCTATGCGATCAATTTGCAAGACCTTCCTTAAAAAGCTAAAGTCGAAGGAATCTGAAGTATGAGCAAAATTAATAGTTCAGTTACTATTTGTGTCAAAATAACATTAACTTAGGACAGGACATAAGCAGCTGCCTAAAATTGAGAACACCAAGGTGTTTGTAGTAAAAATAACATTTGTTGACACCAACAATTACCATTGTGTCAACAGCAACTATTTCCTCAGCATCACCTATGTGCCAGGAACCATGACTACATATTTTACATATATTACCCTTGAACATCTTAACACACCAACAGAGCAGGCATTATTATCCTTACTTTACAGCTGGAGGTTAAAGAGGCCCTGAATCCCAGATCTTCATGAATAGTTCATATCATAAGGAGATGAACCTCTAAGAAGCCATGTTAAAAATAAATTAAAAAAATTAAGATTAGTGTTTGCTTTATAACTCAATACCTCCTTAGTAATTTGGGATTATTCTTTAACTTAGACTGAAGTGAGGACCCACCTTCAGCAGCAAGCTATGGTGGGTATTTAAATGGCACCAAAACATCCTTTTTGTCTGTCATTTTGTCATCCTCTAATCCTGACTTTATGATGGCATCCACTAAAAACATCTTTATTAGGGGGTTCACTTTTATCTGCGATGTAGAATCTTCCATAGCATCCTGGAATCTCAGGGTTGGTGATATCTTAAAGGTCATTTAGGCTGATCACTTTTCCTTTTCCCAATAGATGGTTTTGTTTTTTTCTCTATCTAAGAGGATGGAGAATTGATACAACTTGTTTAAAAAAAAAAAAAAGGCAGAAGCACAATGAGACACAATCATTTGTATTAAACTTTCAAAAAATGCAGGAAGTTATATTTGACTACACAAAGAACAAACTATGCATGTGAGGAGTCAACTCTGATGGACACCAAATGTCAAATCACATAACAATTGCCTGACATAAAAGTTATGCAGTGATACATTTTGAATACTTTGTTTTAATAGAATTTCATATTTATAGAAAAATTGTAATAGCTCAAAGAGCTCCTGCTTATTCTTTCCCTGATTTACCAGTTCCTAATATTTTGCCCCATTTGTTTCATCATTTGTACTTTTTCCTGAACTATTGGAAAGCACTTTGTTGACTGACACTGTCTCTTATCCATAAATATTTCAGGGTTTATTTCCTAAGAACCAGGACTTTCAAAGTAATAAATTTTTGTTCAAAACATAAATTTAACACAAAACCCATCAGAATAAATTTTTCAAGTGTTAATAACAAGAAAAATACACTGCCTTCATTTTGCATGAGAATAATTTTTTGGCCACTTTTGCTTCCTATGATACTCCTAGGTCCTAACACAGTGTCTGTCACAGCAGGTGCTCAATTTTACCTGCTAAATTCTTAATGTGACAGTATGATACTATATTGATCATATTTCTAAGCAAAGCATTATTAAAATAAAACAAAGGTATGATAGCAAAATACTCAGGCATTTATTACCTGTAACTTGTAATTCACCAGTTAAGAAAAGAGGAAATATCTTCAGATGAAAAGAACTGCTGGCATAAAAGCTGCGTGAGATGAGACAAGGCAATGAAAGTCAATGAGGATTTCTCAAAACCTCCTCTCCTCTCCCAGTTCCCCTGGAATTGGCTCTCTTCATAGGTAGCGGTTTCTGATGTATTCTCGGTACATGAAGGTGTCTTCTTTCCCAAGGGGCTGTATGATACCTTGGCTGGCCTGGATGTGGGCTTGGAAGATCTCTGTAGATTTCCTGTCTACTCTTGGAGGCTGAACTTCATAGATGTTGTCTTGTGAGAAAGCTGAGATGGGTGTTCTATAAAAGAGAAGATGGGGCTACATTAAAGAAAATGAAGGTCCACAGTGAGCTGTGGTCTCAAGACATTTGAGAGTCCTTGACCTTGGCGGTGGAGTTTGGGGGGGGGAAGGCTTTGTAGTACAACTGGTGGTAATGACCTCTCTGCTGCTTCCCCTTGGTTTGCTTCCTTTTCTGCCTGAGGATGCAGTATCTGCCCAGAGAGCCTTCCCTGATGGAAAGGTTGGGCAGGCAGTCCTTGTTTGTTCCACAGCCCTGGGTACACCCATATTTGTGAACCTGTTGGCCTCCCTCATATGCCAATAGCAAATATAGGTGAGGGCTGTAGAGACTTTTTGCTCTTTTTCCTTGGCACATGGTAGACTCTCAACCATGTGTCCTCAACAAAGATGGGGAAGAAATGGAAAAACACCCAAGACCCTCACAAGGGGCTGTCTCTGAGGGCACTGGAAAGAGATGAAAGGACATCCAATAATGCTTCCAATGCTACACTGAACAGTCTTTTTATTAGTTGAGATGGCATCTGTTCTTGGGTGAAAAAGCCAGTATTTATTTATTTATTTAAAATTTTATTATTTATTTATTTTTTAATTTTATTTTAATTTTATATTTTTTAATTTTATTTTTTATATTCCACATACAATTGCAACCCCCTTATTTTGATCCCACTCTCTCCTTTCCCCGCCCCCCCCCCATAGTGTGTCTCTGGTTCATAATTGTTGATTTTGATTTTTTTCTTTCTTATAGCTATTCTTTTTCCTGGTCCCTTATTTAGGTTTTCTACATTCCTGCTATGAGTGAGACCATCCGGTATTATTCTTTTTCTTTCTGGCTTATTTCGCTGAGCATGATCCCTTCCAGCTCCATCCATGTTGCTGCAAATTGCATGTGTTTATCTTTTTTTGAATGCTGAGTAATATTTCATTGTGTATATTAAATACAGGCGAAACACTACATGACAAGCACCTCAAAGACATCTTTACAGACACATCGCGAAAAGGCCAGTATTTAAACACTGAATGAGGTGTAAACTGTGAAACAACTTCTTTTTGTTCATTCCAGTAGACAAAGCTGTTTCTTATTGCACTTTTGGGGTGGGAAAAAAATGATTCCATATTTTTCTCCATGCCCTGAACAGAGGCAATGTCTTTTATCAGCTTCTCCTTACAGGCCCCAAAGGGAGAACCATATTGCTCTTCATTTAAGCGTTAATAGTATTTTTGGAGATAAAATATTTTAATTATAAATTTGCAGGCTCATTTCTTTTTATCTACAGAACCTAGTTCCATCATCAAGGAGAGTGCTGTATTTCTCCTCAAGGAATATAACTACCTAATTTAGAATAATGCATTTACCAGTTCATTTAGGGACTGTATCACCCACATAACTTGGCACACTCCAACTGAGGGCTGATGCCACTTAACCTTAACTGCAGCTCCCATTCACAAAAGAGAAACAGAAATTCATTAGACACACCACATGCTTTAAAAAAAAAAATCTTACAGGTGCCCTTTTATGCTCTTTCTTAAATGTGGTATTACTCAGTTAGAATATGACCACGTCTGATAATAACCGTACCTTACACTTGGGTGCAGAACTAATACTTGATTCTCTTTTAAAGTTCAATTCCTGTTGAGGTTGTTTTTTTTTTTTTTCTGACTTACACAGACTGAGTACCCAATGTACAAACATGTTGGTTTGACAAGAAAATAATTGGTTAGACTGAAATGTTTTTTGAACTTAGTAATGTCAGATGCTTTATGATTGCTGATAGAAAAACTAGACAATAGTTGTATAATTTCAATTTCACATATGTGATACTTTTCCATATGTTAAAATTTTGTACTTTCTCTATGATTATTAACATTTTGGCACACATCAAGTCCCATTTGGCAGAAAATTCAGCTATGGTTTTAGTCACAGAATATATTTCCCTTCCCAGGAATTCTTTCTTTTTTTAATTAAATTATTTTATTGAGGTATAATTGACATATAACATTATACTAGTTTCAAGGTGAATAACATAAAGATTTGACATTTGTGTATGTCACAAAATAACCACCACAATAAATCTAACAACTATTATCATCACCACACAGTTATAAAAATGTTTTTCTTGTCATGAGGACTTTCAAGATCTCTCAGCAACTTTCAAATGCACAATAAAGTCTTATTAACTATAGTTACTATGATGTACGTAACACCCATGACTTACTTATTTTGTAGTTGGAAACTTGCTCCTTTTGACCTTCTTCACACATTTGGCCCAGCCCTCAGCCCCTTTTTGCCCCCCCAGCCATGATCGCTTCTGTTGCCACCAGAGATACTAAGTTTTTCCCTTAATGTTGTTTTCATATCACCAGAAGATTCTTTGGTAGCCACACTGAGTCACAGAATCAAAAGAACATTATAACTGAAGAGGACCTTACAGAAGACTTCACCAACCGCCTTATTGCAGATAATGATCATCAGGGCAGATGACCTGATGACCTGATGATCATCTGCCCTGATGACCATTATCTAATGTCATCATTTGTCTCATTAGTTCCTCTAAATTTATGTTGGTTCAACACTGATCACATGCTCTGGTCTCAGTGGAGCAAAACTTCAGCAAATGCCATAATTGCAATAGCCCTTAATTATTATTCTATCTTTCTGCAGGCCATGGTAATTTCTACTAGGAAGTAATGGCCCTCCACCTCAGTGGCAGAGGGTGTGTGGTACACGTCACTATGAAATGATTTTCTCTCTTTCCAGGCTTTAAAATTGCCAAAGTCTTTAGCCCACACTTTGTGGAGGCCACTCTAACAGGTTTTCGATTGTCCATTGCTTCTTTTTAGTCTTCTTATTAGGTTGCTTATATCTTTCCAACAAGATACTCAAAACACTGAAGCTGAGTCATGAATCTATTCTGCCAAGATGATGCAGTGACACTGTGTTTGTCTCTTCATGTTAAAAACCAAGGCAATACTGCATGTTACTCACATTCTGTGCACAAGCACAGGCATCTAAGTCTAAAATGTAGCTCTCAAACAGCACTTGTCCAACAGGGTAGCAGTGTCTACTTAAATTTATATTTAAATTAAATAAAATGTAAAGTTAATTCCTCAGTAACACTAGTCACATTTCTCATGCCTGGTAGCCTAGTGTAGCTACTGGCTACTACACTGGGGAGTACAGATATGGGACATTTCCATCATCACAGAAGTCTTACTGGACACACTGTTCTAGAACCTCTTTTTTTTTCTCAGGAATTCTGGGTACTTGTGTGTCTTTCTAAGCTCATTACCTTAATATGTCTCTGCATAGCATGCATTTAACATTATCTGATCCTTAATTTATGTGTAAAAATACTTGTTAGGGTGGGAACTCCATCTCCATCACTTCTTTATTTCCACTGCCCACATGAACTCCTGGCATATAGTAAGTGCTCAATAATTATTCACCAAATGAATGAATGACATCTGTTTAAGAATACAGTTCTACCTTGGGTTTCTAAATTCAGGACCTGAATTTAGTGTGCCTTAGATTATGCTGGACGATATGGGAGCTGGAATTTCCCACTAGATACCTGGCTCCTCCTCTGTTCCTTTTCTCACATAACCTGTAAGTTGAACAGGGGATGGAGAACTGGGGTGCTTTCTAGGGAGGGACAAAGCTATCAAAGTGGCTCAAAAAAAAAGGGGGGTGAGGTAGGAGGAATTTTTTTTTTTAAATGCTCATTAGTAGGTGAGAAAACGGGCTCAGGGAGATTAATAAATTTACTAAATGGGCTGAAGTTCAGAGAAATATGTCAATCTTCAAACCTTCTTAAATAATTCAAAGGCAAACACACTCCTGTACTCTGGGATCCTCAACAGCAGGCTCCATCTGCACTCACCTTTATATAGCCCATCATGTTAATTTCAATGTTGGAATTCGGGGAAGCACTCGATATTACTTACTGCATTCACCCCAAGGGCGAATTCACTTTTACATCTTTGGTAGAATATGTGATAACACAGAGTAAAGGTGGTAGGCTTGAGGAGCAAGCACTACTCATGTATTGGGAAATTAAACCATTTCATTAGCTGCCAATGATATCCTAAGCATCAAGGTAAAGAATGAATTAATTTCCTTTTTACTTTAGCTAAAAGATAATAAGTCTATTATAAAGTTCTATTAACTTAATACATGATTCCCAACAAAGTTCAATTATTTTCATGTTATTATTTCATTGAGAGCTAATGAACAGGACATAGTGAACAAATCTGATTCATTCAAATACAAACATTTTCAAATCCTTTTAACATCTGCTACAAAAACAAGGGTGACTGGACTGCCCTCCAATAGAGACACTGAAAAGGAGATTAGAAATTTCACAGGCAGGTCAAAATTCATTAAAATAAAGGTAACAATAGTCCTAGTCCCTACAAGCTATCATTAGAAGGAGCAAATGGGGTGATGAGAAGGAAGAGAAGAATATAATCTGTGATGATGGAACATAAAATGTACAACTTTAAAACTAGGGGAGTAGATTGTATTAAGGTCCTTCAAAGGCTCAAAAATAAGGAATCTCAAGTCTCGAGAGCAGAACACATCTTTAAAGATTTTGATAGCAGAAGAATAGGTATCATTTCTATTAGGGAGAGAGCATGAAGACAACAAAACCCTTATTGTGTATGTTTCCCAAGCACTCATCTACTTTCAGTCTGCCAGGGAGCCATGTGAATGACAGACTAACCAGAAAGGCACTGCAGCCCCCCAAAAGTTGACTATTTTATGCTTAAGTAACATCAACAATATAGAAATATATAAATCAAAGAACACTATGACCTTAATATACCTCAAAGAAATTTATGCATTTGAAAAGTTTAAGATGGCCAAATTCTTCAGATCCACTAAATGAAAATAGTGTATATATACGTACACATGCAATGTATTCAAGTATAATATATATATATATATATATTTGTGCTTGTACACACAAATATATGTGTACACCAATATATATATGTATTCATAATGCTGGAGAAAGGAATATATATATTTTAAATATATATATATATATATATATATATGTATTCCAACCAACCCCACTAAGTGATGTACTTAAAGAACTTCATAGATGTACTACACAGAACCTCACTTTTACCACATTCATCCTCTGTGCAGACACTGGAACAAAGCATACAGCTCTAAAAAAGTATAGTTGATGAGCATTTGGGATAATGGAGTCAATACATCTAGACAACATACTGTAACATTTACTATTTCCTAGATTGTGTTAGAAAATCTAGCTCTTAACATGTGATTTTTAAATTTTTTAGTGTTACATGTAAAAGATCAGTACAATATACCTTATAGCCCTTGAGGCTGATACAAGTTTGTTCCAGTAAAGCCGGTGTTTAAAATACCACTCTATCACTGCCATATGTACATGTCAATGAAATAGAAAAACTGACAATGTTTACCCAATATTTATCATGGGAAAAGTATCCTTCATCTCTATCAATGCTTTTTACCTTCTCGTTGTAACATAAAACAGATACAGGAAATCATACAAAATAAAACACAATTGTAAGATGAAGAAACAGACATTTTAGAAATAAATAAATTTAGAAAAAGAAAAGAAACAGACCTTTTGGCAGCCAGCCAGGAAGCCCCTTCTATGTGCCTGTCCCCTCACAAGTAGCCCTTATCCTGCTTCTATAGTAATCATTTCTTTTTAAAAACTTTTTCATTCAAATGTGCATCCCTAGACTATAGTTTAATCTTGTCCATTTTCAAAAGCTAATGTGCCTTTTTATCTATAGATTATCTCTCCTTTTTCCCCCTCATAATTTATTTGTTGAAGGAGCCAGATTGTAGAGTTTCTCTTAGCCTAGATTTTGCTGGCTGTACATTCATGACGCACTTAAAAAATATTCCTGTTATTCCTCTGTTGCATGTCAGCAATGGGAGGCACAAAGGATTGATGAGAATTTGCTTCAATTGCTTCAAAAAGAGGATAGGTGGCACTGTGCTGTTTCATCAAGAGGGCCAGGGGAGAGACACAGTGCCTTGTTTTTAAAAATAATTTATATAGAAGGAGGGGGCGGAGCAACATGGCGGCAAGGAGACGCTGCGAGTAAGATCTCCCATTAAAAAAAGTTAATAGGGAGGAAAAGCGGCAGGTCCCAGTGAGAACTGGGACACGGAAGATAAACGGACGACTCCAGCAAACTGCCCGAAGAAGAAAGTTGCCATAAAAGAGGACGAGAAGGGAGGGAAGCGCAGAACCCTGCTCCCCTCCCCCGCCCACAGAGGCGGCACTCTCCGACCGGCAGAGAGGAGGAAAACAACAAACCAAAACG
The DNA here is from genome assembly GCF_964194135.1 of Talpa europaea. Lineage (NCBI taxonomy): Eukaryota > Metazoa > Chordata > Mammalia > Eulipotyphla > Talpidae > Talpa > Talpa europaea. Next base: position 42,355,029 of record NC_140068.1, read on the forward strand.
GCCAACGAGAACAAACGACACAGCAAGCGGGACTGTGAGTGGAAAGGAACTATTGCAGCCACCACACCCCGTGAACGGGAGCTGAGGCGAACCCTGCAGGATTCGCCGCGGCGGTGAGCGAACGGCTCCGGGCGCCATTAGAGAAGAACAAAGACCCCAGGAGACGCGCACACAGCCCGGGCTGCCGGTAAGCTTGCGCGGAAAAGCAGCGCGCTGGGCGCGCTTGAAAAGCAAGTGCAGACCGGGATTGCGGCTGCCCAGGTCCCCGCGGCTGCCCAGGTCCCCGCACCTGCGACCTAGGCTTGCGGGGAGACGAGCGGAGGTCCTCACTGAGGTGAAGGTCCCTCCCTAAGTAAGCAGGAACCAGGCGCCCAGGCACGGGAGCGGTGCAAAAGGCGCCATTCCCGCGCCACTGAAATAGGCTACAGCCCGCATCCTGGAACTGAGGGCTTTGAACTGAGACCTGGGGCACGAAAATTCGGAGCGTGGGTTCTCCACGACGGTGGGGCACAAGGCAGACACAGCACCCCAAAGCTGTTGAGGTGTACCCTACCATTCCCGCTCTGTTCCCTGTCCCACGGGGTGGGGGGAGGCGAAAAACAGCCCCCCAAGGACAATAGGAGAGATCTCTGGCGCCACCTAGCAACCAGGAAAAAAAAAGTCACTAACACCCCATAGAACAGGAAATTTCTTAAGACTGCTTGAAAAGGGCAGAAGGCTTCTGGAGGACCCAGTGGCCAGCCGGGAAGTTAGCCCACGCCAGGCCCCTTCCGACCAGCAGTCTGAGCCCACAGAGGGAGCAGGCACCCACGTCCGGGGCAGACCGGGTGCGCAGAAGAGTGTGCCTGAAACCGGAGGCGCAGGGACTGCATCCCGCTTCGCCATTTGAGAACAGGGACATTTCTTCAGTAAAAACTGCCTAAAACCAGCAGAAAGCTCCCCCAGAAGACAGAGATGGCTCCTGGAAGAGCCAGAGGGGAGCGGAGAAGTTCACCTAAGATGCCAGTCAGTCCGAGCAACACAGTGTCCCAACGCATACGACAAATTAGAAAACAGACAGTAGGGAGTAGAAGAACCACACACAACCTAACAACTCCTCAGGAAAGAAGCACACCACAAAAAGAAAACCACTCCCCAGATTGCAACGACAGCAACTTGGAAGAACTTCTGAGCCTTCCAGAAAGAGAATTTAAAATTGCCATGATTAAAAAAGTGATAGATCAGAAGAAGGAAATTGAGTCCCTAAAGAGGGAAGTAAAAGAAATGCAGGAGATCAAAGAATTAATGGAGGAACTAAAGAACTCTGGGAAAAGCAATGAAAGCAGAATAGGTGAAATGGAAGAGCGAATAAGTACTCTTGAAGACACAGAAATAAAAAGAACCAAAACAGAAAAGGAAAGAGAAGTACGAAGGAAAAAGAATGAAGAAAGACTTCGGGAACTATCTGACTCCATGAGGAAAGGAAATATAAGAGTTATAGGAATTCCAGAAGGAGAGGAAAGAGATGTAGGAACAAAGAAAATATTCATGGATATAATTGAAGAGAACTTCCCAAATGCGAAGAAGGAGCTGAAAATTGATATACAAGAAGCAAGAAGAACACCAAACTTCCACGACGAAAGGAAAAACACAGCAAGACACATAATAGTAAAGCTCCCAAGAATCCAGGACAAGGAAAAAATAATGAAGCTGACAAGAGGGAAGAAACAGATAACATTCAAAGGAAAACCAATCAGGCTGACATCAGACTTCTCTGAAGAAACACTACGGGCAAGGAGAGAGTGGAGGGACATAGTCAACAGACTCCAAGAAAACAGATGCCAACCAAGAATACTCTATCCCGCAAAGCTCTCTTTCCTCCATGAAGAAAGAATATGGACCTTCCCAGACAAAGAGAAACTCCGGAATTTCATTGCGACTAAACCCCCACTCCAAAAAATACTACAAGGAATCCTAAAGCCAGAACCTCAGAGGGACGAATAACAATGAAAGAAGACCAAAAAAAAAAAAAGTTATTAAAAGAATAAATAAATAAAATCAAAGGAAAGACAAACATAATGGCAAATACAGATGCTAACATATCAATATTAACTCTAAATGTAAATGGACTAAACTCTTCAATAAAAAGACACAGGGTTGCAGCCTGGATTAAGAAACAAAACCCAACCTTTTGCTGTCTCCAGGAAACACATTTAGCTACAAAAGATAAAAATAGGCTCAAAGTCAAAGGATGGAAAACAATCCTACAAGCAAATGGGCCAAAAAAGAAAGCAAGAACAGCTATACTTATATCAGATAAAACAGACTTCAAACTCAAAAAAAAAGAGACCCCAATGGTCACTACATTATGATTAAGGGGACAATACTTCAAGAAGAAATAACACTCATTAACATATACTCACCAAACGAAAGAGCACCAAAATATATCAGACAACTGTTGTCCTCTCTGAAAACAGACATCAGAGAAAACACATACGTAGTGGGAGACTTCAACACACCACTATCAACAATGGATAGATCAACAAGACAAAAAATAAGTAAAGAAACTAAAGCTCTAAATAAGGACCTAGAGCATTTGGGCTTAACAGACATCTATAGAACACTAAACCCAAAAAAAACGGAGTACACATTTTTCTCAAGCGCACACGGATCATTCTCCAGGATCGATCACATACTGGGACACAAGACAAACATCAACAGATACACCAAGATTGAAATCATACCAACCATCTTTTCTGACCACGAAGGCATCAAACTAGAAATAAATCATAAAAAGAAGGCAAGGAACTATCCTACCTCATGGAGATTAAAAGTCACACTACTGGAAGACCACTGGACTAACGAGGAGATCAAAGAAGAAATTAAAAAATTCTTTGAATTGAATGACAAGGAGGACACCAATATCCTAAATGTATGGGATGCAGCAAAAGCAGTAATAAGAGGAAAATATATAGTAATAGAAGCTCACATCAAAAAACAAGAAAGAACTCAAAGAAACAACCTAATCTCGAAGCTCAAAGATCTAGAAAAAGAACAACAAAAAAACCCCAAAACCAGTAGAAGAAAAGAAATAATAAAAATCAAAGCAGAAATAAATGAAACTAAAAAAACAATCCAAAAGATCAATGAAACCAAGAGCTGGTTCTTTGAAAAAATAAATAAAATAGACAAACCCCTAGCCAGGCTCACAAAGGAAAAAAGGGAGAAAGCACAAATACACAGGATCATAAATGAAAGAGGAGAAATCACAACGGACACAGCAGAAATCAAAAGAATAATCAGTAACTACTATGAACAGTTATATGGAAACAAGTTCAACAATCTAGAGGAGATGGACAAATTCCTACAACTCTACAATCACCCAAAGCTAGATAAAGAAGAAATAGAACACCTAAACAGAGCAATTACAAGCAGCGAAATTGAAATGGTAATCAAAAACCTCCCCAAAAACAAAAGCCCAGGACCTGATGGATTTACAAATGAATTCTAGCAAACATTCAGAGACGAATTAGTGCCTATCCTTCACAAACTCTTCCAAAAAATTGAGAAGGAAGGGACAATACCAAACACGTTCTATGAAGCCAATATTACACTAATACCAAAACCGAACAAGGACAACACAAAAAAGGAAAACTATAGGCCAATCTCCCTAATGAACACTGATGCAAAAATCCTCAATAAAATTTTAGCTATCAGAATCCAACAATGTATCCATAAGATAATTCACCACGGGGGGCGGAGCAACATGGCGGCGAGGAGACGCTGCGAGTAAGATCTCCCATTAAAAAAAGTTAATAGGGAGGAAAAGCGGCAGGTCCCAGTGAGAACTGGGACACGGAAGATAAACGGACGACTCCAGCAAACTGCCCGAAGAAGAAAGTTGCCATAAAAGAGGACGAGAAGGGAGGGAAGCGCAGAACCCTGCTCCCCTCCCCCGCCCACAGAGGCGGCACTCTCCGACCGGCAGAGACGAGGGAAACAACAAACCAAACCGCCCAACAAGAAAAACGGATGCAGCAAGCAGGACTGTGAGTGGAAAGGAACTATTTCAGCCACCACACCCCGTGAACGGGAGCTGAGGCGAACCCTGCAGGATCCGCCGCGGAGGTGAGCTCCAGGCGCCATTAAAGAGAGCCCCGCCCACCAGGAGGAGACCAGCACCAGCACACAGCCCCTGCCACCGGTAAGCTTGCGCGAAAGCCGTGCTCGGATTGCAGCTGCCCAGGTCCCCGCGCCTGCGACCTAGGCTTGCGGGGAGACGGCGGAGGCCCTCCCTGAGTGAGCAGGAACAAGGCGCCCAGGCAGGGGAGCGGGATTCAAAAGGCGCCATTCCCGCGCCACTGATCTGGGCTACAGCCCGCGTCCTGGAACTGAGGGCTTTGGAACTGAGACCCGGGCGGAGGCCCTCCCTGAGTGAGCAGGAACAAGGCGCCCAGGCAGGGGAGCGGGATTCAAAAGGCGCCATTCCCGCGCCACTGATCTGGGCTATAGCCCGCGTCCTGGAACTGAGGGCTTTGGAACTGAGACCCGGGGCACGAAATTAGGGGCGTGGGTTCCCCACGACGGTGGGGCACAAGGCAGACACAGCACCCCAAAGCCGTTGAGGTGTACCCTACCATCCCCGCTCTGCTCCCTGTCCCACGGGGTGGAAAATCAGCTCCCCAAGGGCTCTAGGAGAGATCTCTGGTGCCACCTAGCGACTTGACCCCAGCACAGGCTACTGAAGGAGCTAGTGGCCAGCTGGGGAGTTAGCCCACACCGGGCCCCTTCTGAACAAGTAGTCTGAGCCCACAGGGAGAGCGAGCACCCACAGCTGGGGCAGACCAAGCGCGCAGAAGAGTGTGCCTGAGACCAGAAGCGCAGGGAGTGTGTCCCACATCACCATTTTAGAACAGGGACATTTCTTCAGTAAAGACTACCTGCAGAAGGCTTCCTCAGGAGCCAGAGGTGAGCGGGGGAAGTTCGCCCACGCCAGACCCCCTCTGGCCTGCAGTCCAAGCCCAGAGGGGAGCAGGAACCCACCGCCGGGGCAGACCAGGCGCACAGGGGAGTGTGTCCCCACATCGGCATTTTAGAACAGGGACCTTTCTCCAGTAAAGGCTGCTTGAAACTGACAGATGACTCCTGGAAGAACCAGAGGGGAACAGAGAAGCCCACCCAAGATGCCGGCAAGTCCCAACAACACAGTGTCCCAACGCATACGGCAAATTAGAAAACAGACAGTAGGGAGGAGAAGAACCACACGCAACCTAGCAACTCTCCAGAGAAAAAGCACACCACAAAAAGAAAGCCAGCCCCCAGATTGCAACGACAATAACTTGGAAGAATTTCTGAGCCTTCCAGAAAGAGAATTTAAAATTGCCGTGATTAAAAAACTGACAGAAGTCATAAAGGAAAACAATGATAAGGGAAAAATAATCAACGATCAGAAGAATGCAATTGAGTCCCTAGAGAGGGAAAACAATGTTCAGAAGAAAGAAATTGAGTCCCTAAAGAGGGAAGTAAAAGAAATGCAGGAGATCAAAGAATTAATGGAAGAACTAAAGAATTCTGGGAAAAGCAATGAAAGCAGAATAGATGAAATGGAAGAACGAATAAGTAATCTTGAAGACACAGAAATAAAAAGAACCAAAACAGAAAAGGAAAGAGAAGTACGAAGGAAAAAGAACGAAGAAAGACTTCGGGAACTATCTGACTCCATGAGGAAAGGAAATATAAGAGTTATAGGAATACCAGAAGGAGAGGAGAGAGATGTAGGAACAGAGAAAATATTCAAAGAGATAATTGAAGAGAACTTCCCAAATGTGAAGAAGGACCTGAAAATTGATATACAAGAAGCAAGAAGAACACCAAACTTCCACGACGAAAGGAAAAATACAGCAAGACACATAATAGTAAAGCTCCCAAGAATCCAGGACAAGGAAAAAATAATGAAGCTGGCAAGAGGGAAGAAACAGATAACATTCAAAGGAAAACCAATCAGGCTGACATCAGACTTCTCCGAAGAAACACTACGGGCAAGGAGAGAGTGGAGGGACATAGTCAACAGACTCCAAGAAAACAGATGCCAACCAAGAATACTCTATCCCGCAAAGCTCTCCTTCCTCTTTGAAGAAAGAATATGGACCTTCCCAGACAAACAGAAACTCCGGAATTTCATTGCAACTAAACCCCCACTCCAAAAAATACTACAAGGAGTCCTAAAGCCAGAACCTCAGAGCGACGAATAACAATGAAAGAAGGCCAAAAAAAAAAAAAGTTATTAAAAGAATAAATAAATAAAATCAAAGGAAAGACAAACACAATGGCAAATAGATGTTAACATATCAATATTAACTCTAAATGTAAATGGACTAAACTCTTCAATAAAAAGACACAGAGTTGCAGCCTGGATTAAGAAACAAAACCCAACCTTTTGCTGTCTCCAGGAAACACATTTAGCTACAAAAGATAAAAATAGGCTCAAAGTTAAAGGATGGAAAACAATCCTACAAGCAAATGGACCAAAAAAGAAAGCAGGAGCAGCTATACTTATATCAGATAAAACAGATTTCAAACTCAAAAAGATAAAAAGAGACCCCAATGGTCACTACATTATGATCAAGGGGACAATACTTCAAGAAGAAATAACACTCATTAACATATACTCACCAAACGAAGGAGCACCAAAATATATCAGACAACTGTTGTCCTCTCTGAAAACAGACATCAGAGAAAACACATACGTAGTGTGAGACTTCAACACACCACTATCAACAATGGATAGATCAACAAGACAAAAAATAAGTAAAGAAACCAAAGCTCTAAATAAAGACCTAGAGCAATTGGGCTTAACAGACATCTATAGAACACTAAACCCCAAAAAAACGGAGTACACATTTTTCTCAAGCGCACACGGATCATTCTCCAGGATCGATCACATACTGGGGCACAAGACAAACATCAACAGATACACCAAGATTGAAATCATATCAACCATCTTTTCTGACCATGAAGGCATCAAACTAGAAATAAACCATAAAAAGAAGGCAAGGAACTTTCCTACCTCATGGAGATTAAAAACCACACTACTGGAAGACCATTGGACTAATGAGGAGATCAAAGAAGAAATTAAAAAATTTTTTGAATTGAACGACAAGGAGGACACCAATATCCTAAATGTATGGGATGCAGCAAAAGCAGTAATAAGAGGAAAATATATAGCAATAGAAGCTCACATCAAGAAACAAGAAAGAACGCAAAGAAACAACCTAATCTCGAAGCTCAAAGATCTAGAAAAAGAACAACAAAAAAACCCCAAAACCAGTAGAAGAAAAGAAATAATAAAAACCAAAGCAGAAATAAATGAAATTGAAACTAAAAAAACAATCCAAAAGATCAATGAAACCAAGAGCTGGTTCTTTGAAAAAATCAATAAAATAGACAAACCCCTAGCCAGGCTCACAAAGGAAAAAAGGGAGAAAGCACAAATAAACAGGATCATCAATGAAAGAGGAGAAATCACAACGGACACAGCAGAAATCAAAAGAATAATCAGTAACTACTATGAACAGTTATATGGAAACAAGTTTAACAATCTAGAGGAGATGGACAAATTCCTACAACTCTACAATCACCCAAAGCTAGATAAAGAAGAAATAGAACACCTAAACAGACCAATTACAATTAGCGAAATTGAAATGGTAATCAAAAACCTCCCCAAAAACAAAAGCCCAGGACCTGATGGATTTACAAATGAATTCTACCAAACATTCAGAGACGAATTAGTGCCTATCCTTCACAAACTCTTCCAAAAAATTGAGAAGGAAGGGACAATACCAAACACGTTCTATGAAGCCAACATTACACTAATACCAAAACCGAACAAGGACAACACAAAAAAGGAAAACTACAGGCCAATCTCCCTAATGAACACTGATGCAAAAATCCTCAATAAAATTTTAGCTATCAGAATCCAACAATGTATCCATAAGATAATTCACCACGACCAAGTTGGATTCATTCCAGGGGCACAAGGATGGTTTAACATCCGAAAATCAATCAACGTTATCCAACACATCAACAAAAAGAAATATAAAAACCATATGATAATATCAATAGATGCTGAGAAAGCTTTCGACAAAGTGCAACACCCATTCATGATAAAAGCCCTTGAAATTCTTGGGATACAAGGAACATACCTCAACATCATAAAGGCCATCTATGACAAGCCAACAGCCAGTATCATTCTCAATGGTGAAAAGCTGAAAGCAATTCCATTAAGATCTGGAACAAGACAAGGATGTCCACTCTCACCATTGCTTTTCAATATAATACTGGAAGTCCTAGCCAGGGCAATAAGACAAGAGAAAGACATCCAAGGAATCCAAATAGGAAAAGAAGAAGTCAAACTATCACTATTTGCAGACGATATGATATTATACATAGAGAACCCCAAAAACTCCACAGAAAAGCTAATTCAACTCATCAATCAGTTCAGTAAAGTGGCAGGATACAAAATCAACACGCAAAAGTCAGTAGCCTTCCTATACACAAACAATAAATCTGAAGAAGAAGAAATCAAAAAGACCATCCCTTTTGTTATTGAAACAAAAAAAATCAAATATTTGGGAATAAATCTAACAAAAGAGGTAAAGGACCTATACAAAGAAAACTATAAAACACTGTTAAAAGAAATAGAAGAAGATACAAAGAAATGGAGAGACATCCCCTGCTCATGGATTGGAAGAATAAACATTATTAAAATGGCCATCCTTCCAAAAGCAATATACAGATTCAATGCTATTCCAATCAAAATTTCAATGTCATTCTTCAAAGAAATAGAACAATTATTGATGAAATTCATATGGAATCACAAAAAACCCCGAATAGCCAAAGCTCTCCTGAAAAAAAAAGAAGGGAATGGAGGCATCAGACTCCCAGACTTCAAACTATACTACAAAGCCATAATCATCAAAACTGCATGGTATTGGAACAAGAACAGACATACAGACCAATGGAATCGAATAGAAAATCCAGAAATAAACCCACAGATTTATGGTCAACTAATCTTTGACAAAGGAGCAAAGAATATGCATTGGAGCAAAGAAAGTTTGTTCAATAAATGGTGCTGGGAAAACTGGGTCGCTACATGCAAAAGAATGAAGCTTGACCACCACCTCACACCATACACAAAAATCAACTCAAAATGGATTAAAGAACTAGACATAAGACCTGAAACCATAAAATATATAGAAGGAAATATAGGCGAAACACTACGTGATTTGCACATCAAAGACATCTTTACAGACACATCACCCAAAGCAGTGATAGTGAAGGCAAAGATAAACAGCTGGGACTATATCAAATTAAAGAGCTTTTGCACAGCAAAAGAGACAATAACAAAAACAAAGAGAAACCCCACCAACTGGGAGAACATTTTTGCACCCAACACTAATGATAAAGGACTGATCACAAAAATCTGCAAAGAGCTGATGAGACTCAACAACAACAAAGAAAATAATCCAGTCAAAAAATGGGCAGAAGAGCTTAAAAGAAACTTCTCTGAAGAGGAAATGCAAATGGCCAACAGGCATATGAAAAAATGTTCAACATCACCTGTCATCAGGGAAATGCAAATGAAAACTACCATGAGATACCATCTTACACCAGTGAGAATGGCACATATTAAAAAAACTAGCAACAACAAATGTTGGCGAGGGTGTGGAGAAAAAGGAACTCTTCTGCACTGTTGGTGGGAGTGCAAACTGGTCCAACCACTGTGGAAAGCTGTGTGGAGATTTCTGGACCTACTAAACATAGAGCTTCCATATGACCCAGCAATTCCACTCCTAGGTATTTACCCAAAGGACACAGAAACATCAATTCCAAAGAACACCTGCACCCCTATGTTTATAGCAGCACTGTTTACAATAGCTAAGCTTTGGAAACAACCCAAATGCCCAAAAATAGATGACTGGATCAAGAAGATGTGGTACATATATACCATGGAATATTACTCAGCATTCAAAAAAGATAAACACATGCAATTTGCTGCAACATGGATGGCGCTGGAAGGGATCATGCTCAGCGAAATAAGCCAAAAAGAAAAAGAAAAATACCGGATGGTCTCACTCATAGCAGGAATCTAGAAAACTTAAATAAGGGACCAGGAAAATGAATAACTATAAGAAAGTGAAAATCAAAATCAACAAAAAACTATGAACCAGAGACACTTTTAGGGGGCGGGGGCGGGAGGGGAGGGATTGGGGTCAGAATGGGGGGCTGCAATTGTATGGGGAATATAACAATAAAATTTATTAAAAAAAAAAAAATAAAAAAAAATAAAATTGTAAAAAAAAAAAATAAAAAAAAAATAAAGCTCTCCTCAGAGGCCATAAAAAAAAAAAAAAAAAGATAATTCACCACGACCAAGTTGGATTCATTCCAGGGGCACAAGGATGGTTTAACATCCGAAAATCAATCAACGTTATCCAACACATCAACAAAAAGAAATATAAAAACCATATGATAATATCAATAGATGCTGAGAAAGCTTTCGACAAAGTACAACACCCATTCATGATAAAAGCCCTTGAAATTCTTGGGATACAAGGAACATACCTCAACATCATAAAGGCCATCTATGACAAGCCAACAGCCAGTATCATTCTCAATGGTGAAAAGCTGAAAGCAACTCCATTAAGATCTGGAACAAGACAAGGATGTCCACTCCCACCACTGCTTTTCAATATAATACTGGAAGTCCTAGCCAGAGCAATGAGACAAGAGAAAGACATCCAAGGAATCCAAATAGGAAAAGAAGAAGTCAAACTATCACTATTTGCAGATGATATGATAATATACATAGAGAACCCCAAAATCTCCACAGAAAAACTAATTCAACTCATCAATCAATTCAGTAAAGTGGCAGGATACAAAATCAACACGCAAAAGTCAGTAGCCTTCCTATACACAAACAATAAATCTGAAGAAGAAGAAATCAAAAAAAAATCCCTTTTGTTATTGAAACAAAAAAAATCAAATATTTGGGAATAAATCTAACAAAAGAGGTAAAGGACCTATACAAAGAAAACTATAAAACACTGTTAAAAGAAATAGAAGAAGACACAAAGAAATGGAAAGACATCCCCTGCTCATGGATTGGAAGAATAAACATTATTAAAATGGCCATCCTACCAAAAGCAATATACAGATTCAATGCTATTCCAATCAAAATCTCAATGGCATTCTTCAAAGAAATAGAACAATTATTGATGAAATTCATATGGAATCACCAAAAACCCCAAATAGCCAAAGCCCTACTGAAAAAAAAAAAGAAGAAAATGGAGGAATCACACTCCCAGACTTCAAACTATACTACAAAGCCATAATCATCAAAACGGCATGGTATTGGAACAAGAACAGACATACAGACCAATGGAATTGAATAGAAAATCCAGAAATAAACCCACAGATTTATGGTCAACTAATCTTTGACAAAGGAGCAAAGACTATGCATTGGAGCAAAGAATGTTTGTTCAATAAATGGTGCTGGGAAAACTGGGTCGCTACATGCAAAAGAATGAAGCTTGACCACTACCTCACACCATACACAAAAATCAACTCAAAATGGATTAAAGAACTAGACATAAGACCTGAAACCATAAAATACATAGAAGGAAATAGAGGCGAAACACTACGGGATTTGCACATCAAAGACATCTTTACAGACACATCACCCAAAGCAGTGATAGTGAAGACAAAGATAAACAGCTGGGACTACATCAAATTAAAGAGCTTCTGCAAAGAAAAAGAGACAATAACAAAAACAAAGAGAAACCCCACCCACTGGGAGAACATTTTTGCACACAACACTAATGATAAAGGACTGATCACAAAAATCTGCAAAGAGCTGATGAGACTCAGCAACAACAAAGAAAATAATCCAGTCAAAAAATGGGCAGAAGAGCTAAAAAGAAACTTCTCTGAAGAGGAAATGCAAATGGCCAACAGACATATGAAAAAATGTTCAACATCACTTGTAATCAGGGAAATGCAAATCAAAACTACCATGAGATACCATCTCACACCAGTGAGAATGGCACATATTAAAAAAACTAGCAACAACAAATGTTGGCGAGGGTGTGGAGAAAAAGGAACTCTTCTGCACTGTTGGTGGGAGTGCAAACTGGTGCAACCACTATGGAGAGCTGTGTGGAGATTTCTGGACCTACTAAACATAGAGCTTCCATATGATCCAGCAATTCCACTCCTAGGTATTTACCCAAAGGACACAGAAACATCAATTCCAAAGAACACCTGCACCCCTATGTTTATAGCAGCACTGTTTACAATAGCTAAGCTTTGGAAACAACCCAAATGCCCAAAAATAGATGAGTGGATCAAGAAGATGTGGTACATATATACCATGGAATATTACTCAGCATTCAAAAAAGATAAACACATGCAATTTGCAGCAACATGGATGGCGCTGGAAGGGATCATGCTCAGCGAAATAAGCCAAAAAGAAAAAGAAAAATACCGGATGGTCTCACTCATAGCAGGAATCTAGAAAACTTAAATAATGGACCAGGAAAATGAATATAAGAAAGTGAAAATCAAAATCAACAAACAACTATGAACCAGAGACACTTTTTGGGGGCTGGGGGGCGGGAGGGGAAGGATTGGGGTCAGAATGGGGCGTTTGCAATTGTATGGGGGAATATAAAAATAAAATTTATTATTAAAAAAAAAAGAATAAACAATCTTGCCTAGACAGAAAAAAAAATAATAATAAAATAAAATAATTTATATATATATATTTGACATCATTATTCACTTTTTTACAATGTTTGCTTTCTTTTATCAGCTGTAGTCCCCACAGAATTTCCATCACCAGTTCACCCATGCATCATCACCAAAGTCCCTTGTGCTCATGTTTTTTCTTATTAACAGCTATTGATACACAATGCCTAGAGCCATTAATTCACTGGGAACTGTCAAACGATAATGATCTTATTTCTTTTACATTTGTTAATTAGAACACTTTAAAAAAAAAGCTTTCCCTCATCTCTTGTTTACCCTTTAATTGCCTATTTTCCCAGATAATTAAATGCTTTCCTATTATCTTTCTAAAGTGATCAGGTTTTTAAAAAATGCATGGATTTAAACATTCTTGCTGAGTTACATTCCCATTACTCATGTTAAATCTTCTTTGCCTCTTGCCAGTATTTGGCACATTTTCTTAAACCTTTTTTTTTTTTTAATGTTTCCCTTCATTTCTTATAAAATTTTAAAGTTTTTGTATTTTTAATTCACTTTGAAATGTATGTTTCAGTTCTGGCCTCTTTTACTGCCCCTTCCTGGAATTTTCTCGTGGTCTGTAGGGATGCTATTTTATTCTGTGTTCTTTTGTGGTTCTAATAACTTTACATGGGCCTGAACCTTGATCCTGTGTGGCTGCTCATGATGCAAAATTAGCTTTATTGAAACTTTAGAAAGAGATGTAGTTCAAAAAATCTTGAACACCTTAACAGAATACCCTCCTTGGTTGCTTGTGAGTGTTCAAAGTCATGACCACTTGCTCTCTATGGTTTCCTGTACCCCTTCATACTCCCCTTTGACCTGCACTTTCTCTTTCCTTCATGTCTACTATCAGTGTCCTCTTCAATTTTGATTCCACTGTCAGCAATTTCTTTGCAGATGGCTACCTTGTTCTGGCATGGAGCTGTGGAGAAAAGTTTATATGGCCCAGACAATTCAGCTACTTTCAGAACTCCCCAAGAACCCCTTTCACTCACCTGGTACTGAAGTGGGTAAAAACCCTTCCCTATTCCAGCTGCTGTGGTCATTTACCCTGCAATGATTTCTAATGAATCCCCTGACTGCTCTTCTGGAGTTGTCCTGTTCTCTGCCTCTGTCAGATGCCCCCTTGTTCCCTCCCTGCTTCTTTTTCTTGTACAAACACTAGGTCAAGCAGGTCTTGTGGCTATTGGTGGTTTACCTCTCCACCACTGCTTATATTTTGGAATATGTGTGGATACCTGGTTTTGAGGTAAAAGTCTATAGTGATTTACAACTCAAAATGGATTAAAGAACTAGACATAAGACCTGAAACCATAAAATACATAGAAGGAAATATAGGCGAAACACTACGGGATTTGCACATCAAAGACATCTTTACAGACACATCACCCAAAGCAGTGATAGTGAAGACAAAGATAAACAGCTGGGACTACATCAAATTAAAGAGCTTCTGCACAGAAAAAGAGACAATAACAAAAACAAAGAGAAACCCCACCAACTGGGAGAACATTTTTGCACCCAACACTAATGATAAAGGACTGATCACAAAAATCTGCAAAGAGCTGATGAGACTCAGCAACAACAAAGAAAATAATCCAGTTAAAAAATGGGCAGAAGAGCTAAAAAGAAACTTCTCTGAAGAGGAAATGCAAATGGCCAACAGACATATGAAAAAATGTTCAACATCACTTGTAATCAGGGAAATGCAAATCAAAACTACCATGAGATACCATCTTACACCAGTGAGAACGGCACATATTAAAAAAACTAGCAACAGCAAATGTTGGCGAGGGTGTGGAGAAAAAGGAACTCTTCTACACTGTTGGTGGGAGTGCAAACTGGTCCAACCACTATGGAGAGCTGTGTGGAGATTTCTGGACCTACTAAACATAGAGCTTCCATATGATCCAGCAATTCCACTCCTAGGTATTTACCCAAAGGACACAGAAACATCAATTCCAAAGAACACCTGCACCCCTATGTTTATAGCAGCACTATTTACAATAGCTAAGCTTTGGAAACAGCCCAAATGCCCAAAAATAGATGAGTGGATCAAGAAGATGTGGTACATATATACCATGGAATATTACTCAGCATTCAAAAAAGATAAACACATGCAATTTGCAGCAACATGGATGGCGCTGGAAGGGATCATGCTCAGCGAAATAAGCCAAAAAGAAGAAGAAAAATACCGGATGGTCTCACTCATAGCAGGAATCTAGAAAACTTAAATAAGGGACCAGGAAAATGAGTAACTATAAGAAAGTGAAAATCAAAATCAACAAAACACTATGAACCAGAGACACTTTTTGGGGGGTGGGCGCTGGGAGGGGAGGGATTGGGGTCAGAATGGGGCGTTTGCAATTGTATGGGGGAATATAAAAATAAAATTTATTATTTAAAAAATAAAAATAAAATAAAAAAATAAAAAAGACAAAAAAATAAATAAATAACATTTCTTTTCTGACAAAGGTTAAAAAAAAAAGTCTATAGTGATTTGATTTTGCTACTTAGCTGGTGCTTTATGTGAGGGATTCAAAGATTTTAAAATATTATCAATGCTGTTCCTCCCAGAACCAACAAGGCATATCTGTTTTTTTAAGCATATTTTTCAACCAGGTGATAGAGACTTAAATTTGTTGTTCATATGCATCTGGCTAGTCAGAGTGTGCCTATACGCAGCAGAAGTATAAGCAGAGTTAGATTAAGAAAACAGCTGCAATACTGCCACTGCAGTGACTAGTGCACGCGTTAGATTTGGGTCCTAGGGCTTCATAGACCAGGAGGCCTTCTGGGTGGATATGCAAAGACTGGACTCTACTATTCACACAGGGTGCTTTCTCCCTTCTTGCCTAATGGAATTTCATCACTGTCAATACAAGTGGCACTATTAATACAATTCTCTACCCTTCTGAATGAGAGCTTTTATTTTCTTTTGCCACCATTATATATTGGAGCAGACACATATGCTTTTGCTTATGCATCACTAGATTACAAGAAGCCTCTTCAGAACATGATAGAGACACACAAAATCCAGACATTGTGAACTCTGGGTGGAATGCAGTAACTTGTGGGGAGGGAGTGGGTTCTACACATAGCAAAACAAGTATGTATGGATAACTGGGTAGCTACAAGGGCAGACTGTGACAGGTAACACAGATTGCTCAGTGCCCACCTGGACTCCCCTCAAGGGTGCAGAAGCTGGAAAGCAAAAAAATAATATCCCAGACTCCCTTGCAATTTGGTTTTGAAATGTAATTTATGTTCTACCCACCACTGATTTCACAGAATGCTCTGATTTAGAACTGAGTCATATGTAGAGGAGCAAGATGTAGGGTATCCATTTTACTGACTGTGGTAAAGGCAGGGTGTTCTTGAGTTGGGCACTGATTATAGCTGAGGTGGCTGGTTTTGCAGCCAGCAATTGCTGTGAGAGCTTTCTGATAATAGTTTATCATGCGGTTTGGGGAGTCATTCCTGGAAACCTAGTCTACAGTCTGTTTCTTTAATCCTCCAATGAGTGTTAAAAAAACCACTTAAAATCCTAAAATAAATCACTTTCTGTTTAATCTATTTAAAGTGGACTATATTGTTTGCAACCGAACTCTGACCAACATAGCCAGTCAATGGGCAAAGCACAGGCAGTTCCAGCTCTCTCCTGCTTTTACTCAGGAGCAGGTACACAGGCTCCCAGCTGACCTCTGTTCTGAGAGCAAGAAGGGGACACTTCCAGCAGTTGTGCACATGTATGTCTGCCATCCAAGGAGACAGAAAGGACAGTCTACTCGAGCACATGGATGAATGGCAACGGTGGCACTCCTTACCTTTTGGCCATTACCATTAATATTTTTACTGGCAGAATGATAGTTTTTTTTTTTTTTTTACATGCTCTCTGAGAACTGTAAGGTGAAAATGTCATTTGTGAATTTAAAAGAACTTGGTTTTAAAGAAATGAAGCAGGATGATGTGGGGACCTGAAACAGGTAAAATGCTGTTAAGGCTGCAGTTTATAAACTAGTAAGGCTTTCCTTCTATTTGTAGGGTATATTCTCTCTCTTGGTATAAAAAAGAAATGCAGCTGTGTTTATTATTACAAACACTGGGAGAGCAGCCAACAGTATTTGGCTGCATAGTTTTGTGGGTTATAACTTGAGAACACTTCAGCTGTTGCTTAATGAGAGAAGAGTTGGCTCTGAATCACAGGCAACAGGGACTGGTTATCCTGCACAGCACTGGTCTGTTCTGCCAATAACGGGCAGGTTGCGCATGAAGCACATAGCAGCTGTTCTCAAAGGGCAAAGACTCTAACTGCATCTCTCAAAGTCATCCTTTCTCGCTGCCTGTATGCAGGCCCAGACTCTCTCTTGGGGCAACTGGTCATCTATCAGACAATTACACAGTGACCTTGGAAGCATCTGTCCCTTCTGTCCTCAAGTTTCTTGGAACAGCAGCAGCATTAGCCTGTCACCCCTAGAAACTCAGTCCAATGGGTTTCAGTAATGGCCATGGTGTCTTACCTCCCACACAGATGTGATGGCCCTGTACTTAGAGTCTTCATGCCCATTCAGATATTTTCACCTTTTTCTATAACCTGTATCTTTTTTCTAATAAAATTTTCAATTTAGAACTACTTTGGATTTATAGTATTATTGTACAAAGTACAGAGAATACCTACATACTCCATACCCAATCTCCCTTATTAACATCATCTATGAATAAGGTATATATGTTGCAATGAAGCAGCTGATATTGACACTTTATTAACTACAGTCCTTGTTTAGTTTTGACCTACTGTTCTTTTTCTGTTCCAGGATTCCCTCCAGTATACACTTGATTTAGTCATCATGTCCCCTAAGGTTCTTCTTGGTGGTGACAGCAGACTTTCTGTAGTTTTTGACAATTTTTTTTTTTTTTTTCTGTGGGACCCTCGCCGGCGGCTGGGGAACGAACCAGCGCTGCAGAGGCTGCAGGCAGCCTCGCAGCCCAGTGCTCAACAGCTGCACCACCAAGGGAGGCCCAGTTTTTGATGATCTTGATCATTCTAAGGTGTACCTAACATGCATCTTGTCAGTTTTCCCTTTGCTAACAATAACAATCAGAGAAAATTGTCTTTTGGAAAGAGATGTCAGTAGGATCATGGGCTTTCAACAAAATCTAACTATCCTGAGTTTTCAAAAAGACTCACATGGCTTCATCTCTGTCAATATTCATCTGTGATGGGCTGCTCACTGGATATTCACAGTTGCTGAGGGAACGCCTGTGCAAGGTTTGATGGTGCAAGAGTGCAATTTAATTAAATTTAAATGGAGACTTTTACAAAAACACAGAATTTCAGACATTGGGTCAGTGTACTGGATCAGAATCTTTAGTAATAGGGTCTTGAATTCTGTATTTTGTATCTCTTTTAAAAAAGATAATGCTAACCATGCATTTTTATTTACCTCTAATTATGTTCTTAGTATAGAAAATTAGAATGAGAAATATGTCCCAAATTTATTACTATTATTAATATAAAAATATTTAAAGAGTAACCAAAAGTACAAAACGAAACCAGAATGCTCTCCCATAATCTACTTAACTATTTCCTAGAGACTTAGGTTGCTCTTTGTTTTTAAGTGTTTGTCTTTTGTTTGCTTTGGAATTTGTATTCCAACAGGCTTCCCAAGATATCTGGTATAAGAAATTTGGAACCCACTACTGCAGAAGAAACTCACAATTCAGCTGTTGGGAAATAATATCCCTTTTAAAGTCACAATAAAGTCACAGAGCTCTGCTCTTCCCCTTCCCTCCTAATCAAGTCAGCCAGAAAGCCATTAATAGGATGGAGCAATAAGAAGAAGGCTGTGACAGCCAATGGGGTGTTGGCATCCAAGCAGGGTGAAGAGAGTGTCCTGACAGGAGACAGATCCAGTGTGAAGAATTAAAGCCTGGGTGGGTAAGGTGTGGAGATGGGTGATATAGTACATTGGTGCCTGAGTGGGTAACCACATGGAGGGGTTTTTCTGGGGCTCCATGGGATGAGGAAGGCTTACATAAGACTCATTAGGGTGAATATCTCTGCAGTGGGAGTCGAGGCCTGAATGAATGGCATTCATGTGGGTAAACGCAATGGTGACAGTGGGTTGGTTATATATGGGAGGATTAATCAAACAAATATATTATGGATAATGGTATCAATTTTCTCACTGTTGGAGAAGGAAATTAACTACTATAGAAAGGGAGATGGATAAACTCTGGATACCTACAATTAGAGGTATCAGTATAAATTTATAAATTTAAATACATATTTACATGTATGTGTGAATGTGTGTATATTTTTTGAGTGGGCCTGAAAGCAGTGACACTATTGGTAATAGGCAAACCTAGTGTGCCTTGGCTTTAACACTATTTTCTGATAAAAATAATCAGGGATCTATCGAGAAAAGACTGATTTCAGGGCTAGGGCAGGCAAAGAACATGATGAGCTCAGAACATCTTGTGCCAGAAATCAAGGAAGTGCTCCAAGAATGATGAGGACATGTCCAAAGAACATAAAAGCCAGGTTAAAGGAACTCTGGTGATATCTGGAACAATTTGAGTGTCAAAATAAATAATGACAACAGATTATATCCTATTGAATAAAATAGGAAACCAAGATCGCATACTGAGGGAAATAAATGAATGAAAAAAACCAGAAGTTGGAGGAAGAGATATTTCAACAGTTTCAAAGAACCCTGACAAAAAATGGCTTATATTCCCATTTCCCACTACCCACTTGCCATATTTTCCTAAACTCACTCCAAATAGGTTTGTGACGCTACCAACCATGAAAAGAAAAACAAAACAAAACAACACAACAGAGCAACTTCACAGTACAAAGGCCCCGAAAATGCTACTCTAATCAAGAGATTGAAAGATCATTAGCAATCAGATCAAGTGAAATTATGTGCCATCTGATCAGGTGCAACGAAAAGAACTCACCATCAGTTCTGTGATATTCCTGCCTGTGTTCATTTTGTACTTAAAGTCAACAAATATTTCCTATTGTTAGGGGGAAAAGGATGTCCTAAAGCTAATTCCATACAGGCTGTGTGGACTCCACCCCCACCCCAGGCCAAAGCCAAAGCCAAAGCCACTGGGAACTCCAAATCCCATCACCACCAAAGGGAAGGTGGCTGGGACCTAAGGGTGGGGTTAAGCAGCCAGGTTGGTATAAAGCCAGACAGGTGGGCTTTGGAGGGGTCCCCCATTTTGACTCTCCACCAGCTCTCAGCGTCCAGCCAGCTCTGAGAGTGCTTTTTTGGGTTTCCAGGTCGTCGGACCGGGTAGGACGCATTAAAGACTTTATTTCCCTATTTTCTCCCTGAGTTGTACATTTTCCTTATTTCCTTTTCCCTTGTAAATAAACCTTTTATTAATCTTTTGTGTATGCCTGTAGTGAAGTATTAATAAGTCCCTTTTAAGTGCGTAGGTGAGGACCCACAGCCAGGCAACCTGTTCAATATCTGGGCTGCCCTAGAACACTATGTCAGAGTGTCTGCGTCAGGAGTCTAGGAATGGCTTAGTTGGATGGTTCTTATTCAAGGTTTCTCAGGAAGTCAAAATCAAGCTATGAGAGTAACAGTCAACGCAAAGTTTAACTGGGGCTGAAGAACCCACTTCAAATCTTACCCATATGGTTGGCAGGCTCAACTTCTCACTGGCTATTAGTTAGATGATTCAGTTCCAGGCATTTGGGCCTATCCTCAGGGCTGTTCACAATATGAAGCTTGCTTCCATAAAGCATGTGATCCAAGAGATCACTTTTCTATCCTAGTCACTTCTGCTATAGGTAGGTTCTTGGTCACAAGATCAGCTCTGGCACAATGTGAAGAGGCTGCAGAAGGTTATGACTGACAAGAGGTGGGGCCAACTGAAGACTGGCTAGCACACTGCCTAAGATTCAAATCCTGAAGATAATCATGGAAACCCAAATCAAGGACTACAAAATATTTGACCTGTATTCTTCAAGGTGTAGAGGTCATGAAAATCAAAGAATACCAGGAATCTGTTCCAAAATGAAGGAGACTAGAGACATGAAAACTAAATGCAAAGTGAGATGCTGGACTAATTTTGCAATTAAAGACATTAGATTGAATTGTGATTTTATAGGAGAATATTCATATTTATAGGAAATACCCATTTCAATATTAGGAAGACATGGAACACTGCATCTGCAACTCACTCTTTGATGGTTTGTGGGAAAAATGCTTTTTGTTCTTTGTTTACAACTTTTAGGTAAGTTTGAGATTGCTTCCAAATTGAAAAAAAATATATAAATTATAAAGACCTAGAGAGAAATTTAAAAGTGTCTAAGGTAAGGTAGAAAATCCTGATTTTATTAGGTAGAATTATCAATGTATGACAGTGCTGTTTTCGTAGGTCAAAATGTAGAATATTGGTAATTTCACATGGCTCAACTTATTACAAGAACATCCTGACAAACTAACATCAAAGATAATAAAATTATGAATTTCAATAAAACACAATCCTTTCCAGGATCTCTCTCCTCAGTTACTCACTCTTTATCCTGCATCCCCAGAGTGTGCCTCTGCTCTTCTATCAGCACACAGAAATTGCAATAAAAACTCCTATCTAAAATTGCTTATTCCCCTCAAGATACAGTTCTGTTTCTGTGTGCCCACTTCCAGCAACATTTAAAAAAAAATAGTTTCCACATAATACATCCTTTAACCCATTTCTTATTTTCTCCTAGACTCATTCCAAACAGGTTTGCAAAACTACCACCTATAAACATTTGCTCATCAAGACTATCCATAACCTTCCTTTACCCTACACCAACAATAATTTTTGTATATTCAATAATGCTACCCACTCCTTCCTTCTTGAAACCTGTACTTCTCTTGGCTTCTGTGAAACCACACTTAAGATAATCTACCTCTCTACTTACTACTACCTCTATATTTACATTTTTGCCCCCTACAATTCATCCTCCAGAAAGCACACAAGGTAATCTTTTAGTGGTAAATCAAAGTGTGGTCTTGTTTTCTGAAAACCCTCCAGTATCTTCCCATTGTGCAGTTTCAGAGTAAGATAAGGTCCTGTGAGAAATTCTGAGATGTGGTCCTACCTGTCCCCTACTCCATCCCACTGCACATTCTTCAGGGTCTCTCACTCCGCCTTCTGCTTACTTGAACACGCCAAGTTCCCTCCTACAAGGTCTGTCTGGGTTCTCTCTGCTTTGAACTCTCTTTCATAGCCATCCCGGGGCAGACACCTCCATTTCATTCAGGCCTCTCACTCAGAACTTAACTCAAAACTTTAACTCCTTAAATAGGCATTTCCTTAAAAGCAAATTTAAAACAGCTCTTGACCCTTCCCTGTCCCTAGCACTATCTCCCATCAACCTGGTTTTTGTTCTTCAGGGCATTTATTCCAATAGAAAATGATCTTGTTTATTAGTTCTGAGTGCTTGCCTGCCTTCCCTAGAACATATGTGCCCTGAGAGACTCTGTCATTCTTGCTCTTTATAGTAGCTTCTGTGTCTAGAACAGTGTCTAACACATAGAAGGTGCTTAAGAAATATGTGTTGAGTAAATGAATCACTTTCTGGTTCAAACTAGTGATCTCAGTCATCAGATGTAGCACAAACCTGATATTGACAATTATAGAATCTCAGGGATAACCTGTCTTCTAAACCCTCTTGTCCAACCTTAGATAAAATAAGAAACTCGGGCCTCCCCGGTGGCGCAGCGGTTGAGTGCTGGGTTACGAAGCTGCGCGCAGCCTCTGCAGCGCCGGTTCGATCCCCGGCTGCTCCCCGGCCACCAGAGGAGGGTCCCACATGGCGCGCAGACCTCTCCTGCCGCCCGCTGCTCCCCTCAGCAGTGTACTTCAGTCCTTCTGCCTGCTCTGCTCCCCGCTCTGGCTCTGGTGAATTCTCTCACCCTCCCGCGCTTCTGACTGTGCCCAGTGCATGTATAAACAAAACAAACAAACAAATTAAATAAATAAATAAAGCATGCCTCTAATTAAAAAAAAAAAATAAAATAAAATAAAATAAGAAACTCTTCCCAACACTGCTGATAGTACTCTACTTGAGTACTCTCAGGAATGGGAGAATTCATGACTGTTAGTAATGGAATATTTGCATGCCGTTGTTAATAGTTCTGTTGTGAAAGATTTTCTTTTCAGTGGCCCTATATCTTTCTATATCTTCTACTTATCAGTCCCCAAAGCAACTTTTAAAAGCCCTGTTTCATCTGACAGTGATTCAAATATAACTTGAGGGGAGGATCACATGACTTCTAATTGTATTTTCTGAGATAAATATTCCTGGCTATCTTAACACTTTCTGTGACATGAAAAATTAATAACATTGCATATGTGGAAGGTCTGTAAAATATTAGTAGTTTGCTTTTAAAAACAAAAACCTTTCTAAGCATCTGTTTGAAAATAAAATGTAAGCGTGCCCTTAGGCATTCAGAGAACACAGCCTCATTTCTCATGGCTGTCTTTCTGTTCTCTTAACAGCCTGCTTCTCTGCATCACATTTTTTCTGACACTGAAGGAAGTGCAACAACCTTAGACAGGCCCACGA
Organism: Talpa europaea; assembly: GCF_964194135.1. Lineage (NCBI taxonomy): Eukaryota > Metazoa > Chordata > Mammalia > Eulipotyphla > Talpidae > Talpa > Talpa europaea. The sequence goes on from NC_140068.1 coordinate 42,378,394, forward strand.
GCATCTTTTCTGAGATGAAGATTTATTTTTTTCAGAACATATTTGTGGTTCTATGCCTCATTTTTAAAATAAATTTTATATTTTAATAAGTGAGAGGGAACTCTAATGATGGAACTGTTCAGTAATGAACTTTGTGGTGAAGGTTCTTTGCTGAGGTCATTAAACACTTGATTCTTTGAGTGAAAAAAGTTTAGATTTTATTCCCCTTTCTGCTTTCAATGTGTATATAGTGCAGGAGAAAGAACATATGTTGTGTGTGGTTAAATAGGCAACATTTTGGTGCATATTTGTATTCTATCCTGTGACTTCCACAATAGAGCAAGCATTCTATAAATATAATTGAAGGGTGTGAGTGAGTGAATAAAGAACAATGAACCAGAAGACTACAGAATGAGAACTCTAGTTGAAGTCATCTGAGGGCAGACACCTCAATATAGACATTAACATATCATAAATGGCCAAATACTCATGCAAGAAACTTCTCAAATGTTTTGGTCTCAGGACAGCTTTACACTACTAAAAGTATTACTGAGAATCCCAACAAACTTGGTTTAGATGAGTTTTCTCTACTGATATGTACTATATGAGAAATTAAAACTACATTTAAAAGATTCTTATTAATTCACTGTAAAACAATAATAAACCCAGGAAATGTTAAATGATATATTTTAATGAAAAATAACTACATTTTTCCAAAGAGAAGAAAATTAGTGAGAAAGTAACCCATATTTTATACATTTGTATATCTCTTCAATGTCAAGCTTAACAGAAGACAACTGAATCTCAGTTGCTTCTGGCTCAACTGCTTCTGGCTATCATATGTTGTTTGATTTAAGCATATGAAGAAAAGCTGACATTACAAAGATATACAATTGAAAAAGGAAGAGGTATTTTAATATTCTTTCCAGATAATTACGCATATTTTTTCTTTGATACTATATCAAAACTTGAAGTTTCTTTTCTTTTTTTTTTAAGATTTTATTTATTTATTTATTTGTTTGTTTGTTTATTTATTTATTTATTTATTTATACAAGCACTGGGTACAGTCAGAAGCATGGGAGGGTGAGAGAATTCACCAGAGCCAGAGCGGGGAGCAGAGCAGTCAGAAGGACCGAAGTACACTGCTGAGGGGAGCAGCAGGTGGCAGGAGAGGTCTGTGCGCCATGCGGGACCCTCCTCCGGTGGCCGTGGAGCAGCCGGGGATCGAACCAGCACTGCAGAGGCTGCAGGCAGCTTGGCAACCCAGCGCTCAACCGCTGCACCACCGGGGAAGCCCTTGAAAAGTTTCTTAAAGGTTAGTTGCAAAATCTGAAATATAATGAACTTTTCATATTCTTTTATTTTAAAATTCACTGTTCTATCTTGTACATGGAATGTGTTAACTTGGGCAGAGATGAAGTTTTAATAGAATGCACAGGTCATTTGGAAAATACTGGGTTACTGAGTTATAACGATCTTCCTAAGGGTGATACATTTCATTAAACGATATTTTTAAAAATCTTATTTTTTAAGATTGTTACTAGTTTTATCAGAAAAACTTTTTTTTAAAAAAAGATTATTTATTTATTTATACAAGCACTAGGTACAGTTAGAAGCACGGGAGGGTGAGAGAATTCACCAGAGCCAGAGTGGGGAGCAGAACAGGCAGAATGACGAAGTACACTGCTGAGGGGAGCAGTGGGTGCGGCAGGAGAGGTCTGCACCCATGTGGGACCCTCGCTGGCAGCCAGGGATCGAACTGGCGCTGCAGAGGCTGCGGGCAGCTTCGCAGCCAAGCGCTCAACCACTGCGCCACCGAGGAGGCCCCTCATCAGAAAAACTTTTAAGTATCGTTCATGATATGGGCATAAGTTTTCTAAAATTCTGGTTTTGGCTTAAAATATCTAACTTTATCATTGATAACAAATACTGTCAATTATTTTCCTTGAAGTAACAGGCTTACTTTGTTCATTTTTGAGAAAGAATTTGCCAAATACCCACATCTGAAAAATGATAGTTTGTCATTATTTCAATGGGTGTTCTCTGAAAAAAGTGATGAGTTCAGCTTAGACAAATTCACGAGCACTTTTCCTTGAGACAACCAGGGTATTTTGCTATGCAACAAAACTGTTTTATGTGTATATCAAGTTTTTGTTACAAAGAACACTAAAAGGACGTGTTTAAGGATTAATATTTAATAATTTTTTACTATCTCATCAAAAGTTACTTTATGCATAGCTGATTTTTGTCCCCCTGTGACTGTGTAGCAGTAAAGAAATGTCTACCAGTATAGTTTGGTGCCACTCCTTTGATCCCACAAACTCACTGAAAGGGTGTTGGAACTCCCAGGAGTTTACAAACCATATTTTTAGAATTGTTACTTTATGCTTTTTATCTTTTTTCTTTTCTTCCTTTGGTAACAAGCTACTAGCTGTCATCTTTCTGTCCATGCTTCCTGTGGGACCTCACCTACTTTTAGTTGCACCCAATAGGAGTATAGGATGGGGAAATTCTAGCTGCCTGCCTCGGTATATCAGTACATTGGGCTTAAGTCCCAAAGAAATGAATTTGAGTCCCAGCTTTCTCACTTAAAAGTTCTGTGACTATGAGCTACTGACCTCCTCCAAGGCCTCTTTTTCTTAGACAACCAAAGAACTGAATTCAGTGATCTCTAAGTATTTTCTAGGTCTCAGATTTCATGATCCTCATATACTGAAGACAGACACAACACACACACCATGCACACACACTTGTACATATACACACTTGTGCATGCACTAATGGGACATTCGAGAATACCCTCTTGCACCTCTCCTCACAAGTCTAACTGTATCTTTGCATGTCTAGAAGCCATTATAGACAGGCTTTTGGAAGAAGTATATGAAAATTGAGATGACACCAACTGATTTACTTAATATGAAACTCTTGGGAAACATCTAATATAAAAACAAAAATTAAAGGTAACATGTAACAACTTAAAATAATAAAAAATAAAGTATATAATCTACATAGTCTAGAAAGAAGGAACTGATTCTGTTATAGCAGGAGAAAATCCAAGAAGAGTATTACTTACTAACCGTTCAAAATAGGTAAAGATAAAGTTTTTGAGCCAATAAGAATAATGATGAGGGGCCTCCCAGGTGGCGCAGCAGTAGAGCGCTGGGTTGCAAAGCTGCCCGCGGCCTCTGTGGCGCCGGTTCGATCCCTAGCTGCTCCCCGGCCACCGGAGGAGGGTCCCACATGGCGCGCAGGCCTCTCCTGCCGCCCGCTGCTCCCCTCAGCAGAGTACTTCAGTCCTTCTGCCTGCTCTGCTCCCTACTCTGGCTCTGGTGAATTCTTTCACCCTCCCGCGCTTCTGACTGTACCCAGTGCATGTATAAACAAAACAAACAAACAAACAAATAAATAAATTTAAAAAAATGCCTCTATTAAAAAAAAAATCTTAAAAAAAAAAAAAAAGAATAATGATGAGGCTTTCCGTGCCGATAGCACTCTCGAAAGTATGGTGAACATTCCTAAAACCCGCTGGAACTTCTGTAAGAAGTGTGGCAAGCATCAGCCCCACAAAGTGACACAGTACAAGAAGGGCAAGGATTCTCTCTATGCCCAGGGAAAGCAGCGGTATGACAGGAAGCAGAGTGGCTATGGTGGACAGACTAAGCCAATTTTCCGGAAAAAGGCTAAAACTACAAAGAAGATTGTCCTGAGACTTGAATGTGTTGAGCCCAACTGCAGATCTAAGAGAATGTTGGCTATTAAGAGATGCAAGCATTTTGAACTGGGAGGAGATAAGAAGAGAAAGGGCCAGGTGATCCAGTTCTAAGCTTCATCTTTTATTACAAATAAAATCTTGAGAATTACATTTACTTCAAAAAAAAAAAAAAAGAATAATGATGAGTAAAAAAGAATGTGGAGGACAAAGTTATTGGTCTGACATGCTTCAAATATAATTTATAGTTGCCAAAAAGATATGTGATATTACATTCTTGATTTTCTCCAATATGCTAAACATTTATTGATGTTTCTGAGATAGTCAAAATGCTTTCCCTAGCTCTATTCTATTATTTTAAAAAAGCATACTCTATTGAGTCTATTTGTTTTTCAACCACATTATCAAAGGAACTACCAATTTAGCTATTCATATTTTGAAGTATGCCTAAAAGAGCTTTATTTTCAAAGTATTTCTTTTATGTACAATACATAATGAGCACTAATTGACTTTATTTTGACATTTAGTAATGAACTTCCATGACAATTATAAATAGTAAAACGAAAATGTTTAAAAAGTCAAAATTAGCCTCAATCCCTTTTTTCTTCCAGATAAGTACAGGACACACTTTATTCAGATATTTTGGGGGCTTAATTAGTGCCCCCAAATAACATCACACATACCAAATAAAAACTATGTCCCTTTACTAATGGATGTGAACCATCTTATAATGAATGATTTTGCAAACTAATGAAAAATGGGCTTCAGAGGGAAGTTTAAAAAAAATAAAAATTTCATTCCTCGCAATTGAAATCAAACTGCCATAATTTTTATAAGTCATAAGATTCTAATAGTAAGTTAAATTAAAAACAAAGCAAAATTTTTAGAATTTTGTGTGTTTGGCAACAAATATTTACGTACCTGACTTTAGAGTACCTAAATACATAAGGTAAATATTAACAGAACTAAAAGGAGCCAGAAACAGCATTACAATAATAGTTGGAGATTTTTAATATCCCATTATCAAAATAGATAGATTATTCAGAGAACCACTAAGGAAAAAGCAGATTTGAACAACAACATAGACCAAATGAACCTAACAGACATTTACAGAACATTCCATCCAACAGTAGAAAAAGACACATTCTCAAATGCACATGAAACATTTTCTAGGATATGTCATGCCACAAAACAAGTCCCAACAAATTCAAGAAAATAGAATTATATCAACTATATTTTTTAACTGGAAGGACACAAGAAATAAGAGGAAGAAAGCTGGAAAGTTCACATATACATGTAAATTAAACAATATACTTTTGAACAACCAATGAACAAAGAAGAAACCAAAATGGGAAATAATATTGAGACAAATAAGAATGGAAATAAAATATATCAAACTTTTTGGATGCAACAAAAGCAGAAAAGTTCATAGTAATAAATACATTCATCAAAAATAAAAAGAAATCTCTCAAATAAACTAGCCTTATACCTTAAAGAACTAAGTCAGCAGAAGGGAGTAAAACATGAAGATTAAAGCAGAAATAATGAAATAGAGAATTGGAAAATAATAGAATAGATGAACCAAGGATTTGCTCTTTGGAAAGAGAAACAAAATAGACAAATGTTTAACTAGACTGACCAAAAATTGGAGAGGACCCAAATCAATAAAATTGTAAATGAAAGAGGAGACATTAAAACTGATACAAGAGGAGAGGGGCGGAGCAACATGGTGGCGAGGAGACGCTGCGAGTAAGATCTCCCATTAAAAAAAGTTAATAGGGAGGAAAAGTGGCAGGTCCCAGTGAGAACTGGGACACGGAAGATAAACGGACAACTCCAGCAAACTGCCCAAAGAAGAAAGTTTCCATAAAAGAGGACCAGAAGGGAGGGAAGCGCAGAACCCTGCTCCCCTCCCCCGCTCACAAAGTCGGCACTCTCCAACCGGCAGAGAGGAGGGAAACAACAAACCAAAAGGGCCAACAAGAACAACGGACGCAGCAAGTGGGACTGTGAGTGGAAAGGAACTATTGCAGCCACCACACCCCGTGAACAGGAGCTGTGGAGAACCCTGCAGGATCCGCCGCGGAGGTGAGCTCCAGGCGCCATTAAAGAGAGCCCCGCCCCCAGGAGGAGACCAGCACCAGCACACAGCCCCGGCTGCCCAGTAAGCTTGCGCTGAAAGCAGCGCGCTGAAAAAGCAAGCGCGGATCCGGATCGGATCGCAGCTGCCCAGGTCCCCGTGCCTGCGACCTAGGCTTGCGGGGAGACGCTTGGAGGCCCTCCCTGAGTGAGCAGGAACAAGGCGCCCAGGCAGGGGAGCGGGATTCAAAAGGCGCCATTCCCGCGCCACTGATCTGGGCTACAGCCCGCGTCCTGGAATTGAGGGCTTTGGAACTGAGACCCGGGGCACGAAATTAGGGGCGTGGGTTCCCCACGACGGTGGGGCACAAGGCAGACACAGCACCCCAAAGCCGTTGAGGTGTACCCTACCATCCCCGCTCTGCTCCCTGTCCCACGGGGTGGAAAATCAGCTCCCCAAGGGCTCTAGGAGAGATCTCTGGCGCCACCTAGCGACTTGAAGCCAGCAGAGGCTCCTGAAGGAACTAGTGGCCAGCTGGGGAGTTAGCCCACACCGGGCCCCTTCCGAACAAGTAGTCTGAGCAAACAGGGAGAGCGAGCACCCACAGCCGGGGCAGACCAGGCACGCAGAAGAGTGTGCCTGAGACCAGACGCGCAGGGAGTGTGTCCCACATCACCATTTTAGAACAGGGACATTTCTTCAGTAAAGACTACCTGCAGAAGGCTTCCTCAGGAGCCAGAGGTGAGCGGGGGAAGTTCGCCCACGCCAGACCCCCTCTGGCCTGCAGTCCAAGCCCAGAGGGGGAGCAGGAACCCACCGCTGGGGCAGACTAGGAGCACAGGGGAGTGTGTCCCCACATCGGCATTTTAGAACAGGGACCTTTCTCCAGTAAAGACTGCTTGAAACTGACAGATGACTCCTGGAGGAACCAGAGGGGAGCAGAGAAGCCCACCCAAGATGCCGGCCAGTCCCAACAACACAGTGTCCCAACGCATACGGCAAATTAGAAAACAGACAGTAGGGAGGAGAAGAACCACACGCAACCTAGCAACTCTCCAGAGAAAAAGCACACCACAAAAAGAAAACCAGCCCCCAGATTGCAACGACAATAACTTGGAAGAATTTCTGAGCCTTCCAGAAAGAGAATTTAAAATTGCCGTGATTAAAAAACTGACAGAAGTCAAAAGGAAAACAATGATAAGGGAAAAATAATCAACGATCAGAAGAATGCAATTGAGTCCCTAGAGAGGGAAAACAATAGTCAGAAGAAAGAAATTGAGTCCCTAAAGAGGGAAGTAAAAGAAATGCAGGAGATCAAAGAATTAATGGAAGAACTAAAGAATTCTGGGAAAAGCAATGAAAGCAGAATAGATGAAATGGAAGAACGAATAAGTAATCTTGAAGACACAGAAATAAAAAGAACCAAAACAGAAAAGGAAAGAGAAGTACGAAGGAAAAAGAATGAGGAAAGACTTCGGGAACTATCTGACTCCATGAGGAAAGGAAATATAAGAGGTATAGGAATACCAGAAGGAGAGGAGAGAGATGTAGGAACAGAGAAAATATTCAAAGAGATAATTGAAGAGAACTTCCCAAATGTGAAGAAGGAGCTGAAAATTGATATACAAGAAGCAAGAAGAACACCAAACTTCCACGACGAAAGGAAAAATACAGCAAGACACATAATAGTAAAGCTCCCAAGAATCCAGGACAAGGAAAAAATAATGAAGCTGGCAAGAGGGAAGAAACAGATAACATTCAAAGGAAAACCAATCAGGCTGACATCAGACTTCTCTGAAGAAACACTACGGGCAAGGAGAGAGTGGAGGGACATAGTCAACAGACTCCAAGAAAACAGATGCCAACCAAGAATACTCTATCCCGCAAAGCTCTCCTTCCTCTTTGAAGAAAGAATATGGACCTTCCCAGACAAACAGAAACTCCGGAATTTCATTGCAACTAAACCCCCACTCCAAAAAATACTACAAGGAGTCCTAAAGCCAGAACCTCAGAGGGACAAATAACAATGAAAGAAGGCCAAAAAAAAAAAAAAAGTTATTAAAAGAATAAATAAATAAAATCAAAGGAAAGACAAACACAATGGCAAATACAGATGTTAACATATCAATATTAACTCTAAATGTAAATGGACTAAACTCTTCAATAAAAAGACACAGAGTTGCAGCCTGGATTAAGAAACAAAACCCAACCTTTTGCTTTCTCCAGGAAACACATTTAGCTAAAAAGATAAAAATAGGCTCAAAGTTAAAGGATGGAAAACAATCCTACAAGCAAATGGACCAAAAAAGAAAGCAGGAACAGCTATACTTATATCAGATAAAACAGATTTCAAACTCAAAAAGATAAAAAGAGACCCCAATGGTCACTACATTATGATCAAGGGGACAATACTTCAAGAAGAAATAACACTCATTAACATATACTCACCAAACGAAGGAGCACCAAAATATATCAGACAACTGTTGTCCTCTCTGAAAACAGACATCAGAGAAAACACATACGTAGTGGGAGACTTCAACACACCACTATCAACAATGGATAGATCAACAAGACAAAAAATAAGTAAAGAAACCAAAGCTCTAAATAAGGACCTAGAGCAATTGGGCTTAACAGACATCTATAGAACACTAAACCCCAAAAAAACGGAGTACACATTTTTCTCAAGCGCACACGGATCATTCTCCAGGATCGATCACATACTGGGGCACAAGACAAACATCAACAGATACACCAAGATTGAAATCATATCAACCATCTTTTCTGACCATGAAGGCATCAAACTAGAAATAAACCATAAAAAGAAGGCAAGGAACTTTCCTACCTCATGGAGATTAAAAGCCACACTACCGGAAGACCATTGGACTAATGAGGAGATCAAAGAAGAAATTAAAAAATTTTTTGAATTGAACGACAAGGAGGACACCAATATCCTAAATGTATGGGATGCAGCAAAAGCAGTAATAAGAGGAAAATATATAGCAATAGAAGCTCACATCAAGAAACAAGAAAGAACGCAAAGAAACAACCTAATCTCGAAGCTCAAAGATCTAGAAAAAGAACAACAAAAAAACCCCAAAACCAGTAGAAGAAAAGAAATAATAAAAACCAAAGCAGAAATAAATGAAATTGAAACTAAAAAAACAATCCAAAAGATCAATGAAACCAAGAGCTGGTTCTTTGAAAAAATCAATAAAATAGACAAACCCCTAGCCAGGCTCACAAAGGAAAAAAGGGAGAAAGCACAAATAAACAGGATCATCAATGAAAGAGGAGAAATCACAACGGACACAGCAGAAATCAAAAGAATAATCAGTAACTACTATGAATAGTTATATGGAAACAAGTTTAACAATCTAGAGGAGATGGACAAATTCCTACAACTCTACAATCACCCAAAGCTAGATAAAGAAGAAATAGAACACCTAAACAGACCAATTACAATTAGCGAAATTGAAATGGTAATCAAAAACCTCCCCAAAAACAAAAGCCCAGGACCTGATGGATTTACAAATGAATTCTACCAAACATTCAGAGATGAATTAGTGCCTATCCTTCACAAACTCTTCCAAAAAATTGAGAAGGAAGGGACAATACCAAACACGTTTTATGAAGCCAACATTACACTAATACCAAAACCGAACAAGGACAACACAAAAAAGGAAAACTACAGGCCAATCTCCTTAATGAACACTGATGCAAAAATCCTCAATAAAATTTTAGCTATCAGAATCCAACAATATATCCATAAGATAATTCACCACGACCAAGTAGGATTCATTCTAGGGACACAAGGATGGTTTAACATCCGAAAATCAATCAACGTTATCCAACACATCAACAAAAAGAAATATAAAAACCATATGATAATATCAATAGATGCTGAGAAAGCTTTCGACAAAGTGCAACACCCATTCATGATAAAAGCCCTTGAAATTCTTGGGATACAAGGAACATACCTCAACATCATAAAGGCCATCTATGACAAGCCAACAGCCAGTATCATTCTCAATGGTGAAAAGCTGAAAGCAATTCCATTAAGATCTGGAACAAGACAAGGATGTCCACTCTCACCACTGCTTTTCAATATAATACTGGAAGTCCTAGCCAGAGCAATAAGACAAGAGAAAGACATCCAAGGAATCCAAATAGGAAAAGAAGAAGTCAAACTATCACTATTTGCAGACGATATGATATTATACATAGAGAACCCCAAAAACTCCACAGAAAAGCTAATTCAACTCATCAATCAGTTCAGTAAAGTGGCAGGATACAAAATCAACATGCAAAAGTCAGTAGCCTTCCTATACACAAACAATAAATCTGAAGAAGAAGAAATTAAAAAAACCATCCCTTTTGTTATTGAAACAAAAAAAATCAAATATTTGTGAATAAATCTAACAATAGAGGTAAAGGACCTATACAAAGAAAACTATAAAACACTGTTAAAAGAAATAGAAGAAGACACAAAGAAATGGAGAGACATCCCCTGCTCATGGATTGGAAGAATAAACATTATTAAAATGGCCATCCTTCCAAAAGCAATATACAGATTCAATGCTATTCCAATCAAAATTTCAATGTCATTCTTCAAAGAAATAGAACAATTATTGATGAAATTCATATGGAATCACAAAAAACCCCGAATAGCCAAAGCTCTCCTGAAAAAAAAAGAAGGGAATGGAGGCATCACACTCCTAGACTTCAAACTATACTACAAAGCCATAATCATCAAAACTGCATGGTATTGGAACAAGAACAGACATACAGACCAATGGAATTGAATAGAAAATCCAGAAATAAACCCACAGATTTATGGTCAACTAATCTTTGACAAAGGAGCAAAGACTATGCATTGGAGCAAAGAAAGTTTGTTCAATAAATGGTGCTGGGAAAACTGGGTCGCTACATGCAAAAGAATGAAGCTTGACCACTACCTCACACCATACACAAAAATCAACTCAAAATGGATTAAAGAACTAGACATAAGACCTGAAACCATAAAATATATAGAAGGAAATATAGGCAAAACACTACGTGATTTGCACATCAAAGACATCTTTACAGACACATCACCCAAAGCAGTGATAGTGAAGGCAAAGATAAACAGCTGGGACTACATCAAATTAAAGAGCTTTTGCACAGCAAAAGAGACAATAACAAAAACAAAGAGAAACCCCACCACCTGGGAGAACATTTTTGCACCCAACACTAATGATAAAGGACTGATCACAAAAATCTGCAAAGAGCTGATGAGACTCAACAACAACAAAGAAAATAATCCAGTCAAAAAATGGGCAGAAGAGCTAAAAAGAAACTTCTCTGAAGAGGAAATGCAAATGGCCAACAGGCATGTGAAAAAATGTTCAACATCACTTGTCATCAGGGAAATGCAAATCAAAACTACCATGAGATACCATCTCACACCAGTGAGAATGGCACATATTAAAAAAACTAGCAACAACAAATGTTGGCGAGGGTGTGGAGAAAAAGGAACTCTTCTGCACTGTTGGTGGGAGTGCAAACTGGTCCAACCACTGTGGAAAGCTGTGTGGAGATTTCTGGACCTACTAAACATAGAGCTTCCATATGATCCAGCAATTCCACTCCTAGGTATTTACCCAAAGGACACAGAAACATCAATTCCAAAGAACACCTGCACCCCTATGTTTATAGCAGCACTGTTTACAATAGCTAAGCTTTGGAAACAACCCAAATGCCCAAAAATAGATGACTGGATCAAGAAGATGTGGTACATATATACCATGGAATATTACTCAGCATTCAAAAAAGATAAACACATGCAATTTGCAGCATCATGGATGGCGCTGGAAGGGATCATGCTCAGCGAAATAAGCCAAAAAGAAAAAGAAAAATACCGGATGGTCTCACTCATAGCAGGAATCTAGAAAACTTAAATAAGGGACCAGGAAAATGAATAACTATAAGAAAGTGAAAATCAAAATCAACAAAAAACTATGAACCAGAGACACTCTTAGGGGGGTGGGGGCGGGGGCGGGAGGGGAGGGATTGGGGTCAGAATGGGGGGGCTGCAATTGTATGGGGAATATAACAATAAAATTTATAAAAAAAAAAAAAGAATATGAACGACTAGCACTGTCTCACAAAAAAAAAAAAAACTGATACAAGAAATACACAGGATCATAAGGAGCACTACAAATAATCATACGCCAACAAGTTGGACAACCTAGAAAAACCTAGATTCCTAGAAACATAATTCAATACTGAATTATGAAGAAAATGAAAACAGGAATATTATAGGAAGGACATAGGAAAACCAAACAAAGGATCTGGAAAAAGACAAACTTGCAAGCTGACATTGATTTGAAGCAAATACTAAGTAAGGGGGAAGGAAAGGGGTCAAAAGAGGGAAGGAAGCGCACAAGGGGCTGTGGTGATTGTTCCAGTGTGTGATGGCGGCAGAAGAACTATGGGGACAACCCTGAGGGGAGAACAAGGATGTGAGAAAAGGAAGAGAGGGAGGGAAGGAGGGAGGAAGGAAACTGGAAAAGACAAAGGATGAGTGAGGAGACTGAATCAGTAACCAAGAATTCCCAACAAAAAAAGCACAGGGCCAGATGGTTTCACTGAATTATATCAAATATTTAAAGAATTACTGCTGAACCATCTTAAAATCTAAAAAATTGGAGATAAGACTCCCAAATTCATTTTGAGACCTGATACCAAAATCAGGTAATACTACAAGTAATCTAAAGTACAAGACAGGGCCTCCCCGGTGGCGCAGCGGTTGAGCGCTGGGTTGCAAAGCTGCCCGCAGCCTCTGCAGCGCCGGTTCGATTCCTGGCTGCTCCCCGGCCACCGGAGGAGGGTCCCACATGGCGTGCAGACCTCTCCTGCCGCCCGCTGCTCCCCTCAGCAGTGTACTTCGGTCCTTCTGCCTGCTCTGCTCCCTGCTCTGGCTCTGGTGAATTCTCTCACCCTCCCGCGCTTCTGACTGTACCCAGTGCATGTATAAACAAAATAAAACGAACAAACAAACAAACAAATAAATAAATAAATAAAACATGCCTCTATTAAAAAAAAAAAAAAGTACAAGACAACATCCCTGATGAAGACAGATATAAAAATTCTCAACAAAATTCTAGGTAACTGAATTCAAGAGCACATAAAAAGGAGCAAACACTACAATACAGGATGGCTTGACCATATGCAAATTAATAAATGTGATATGGCACATTAATACAAGGAGAAATAAAAATCAAGAACAGAAAAAAATGAATCTAAAACCTCTTGAGCCCCGGACAAATTATCTAAGATGAACCATCTTAGTTCTCAAACTTGCATTTGTCATGCATTTCTTTTTTTTTTTTAATTATTATTTTTTTTTAATAGAGACATGTATTATTTATTTATTTGTTTGTTTTGTTTATACAAGCACTGGGTACAGTCAGAAGTGCGGGAGGGTGAGAGAATTCACCAGAGCCAGAGCGGGGAGCAGAGCAGGCAGAAGGACCGAAGTACACTGCTGAGGGGAGCAGCGGGCGGCAGGAGAGGTCTGCGCGCCATGTGGGACCCTCCTCCGGTGGCCGGGGAGCAGCCGGGGATCGAACCTGCGCCGCAGAGGCCACGGGCAACTTCGCAACCCAGCGCTCAACCGCTGAGCCACCGGGGAGGCCCTGTCATGCATTTCTAATCCTGGTGACCTATCACATATTTAGTCAATCACTAGAAAACTGCCTCTCACATGTTCCTCACACCCAATCCACAACCAAGTTTTACAAACCCTTCACATTGTACTTTTACAACAGAACCCCCCCTTTTTTTTTATCAACTATCAATAACTGATTCCAGTGACTTTCTTGTTCTGATGTTTTCAAAAGACATGTTGTTTATCTCCAAGCTATTTCCAGAGTGACCTTTCTAAAATGCAAATATAAGCTTATGGCTCCCTTGATTAAAACATGCTTTTAGCGTAAGGGTCACTCTCTCACTTAGCATGTCCTGATCTTGTTCCTGCTTGCTTGTATTTCTTGCCTCCTCTGTGAGTGTCCCCTTGGTAACAGACACATGGAGTTACTTATGGATCTCTAAAACTGGTGCGAGGTCTTGAGCCTCTACTCTGCCTTCTTCAACTAGACCGCTACGTCTTTCCCTTAGATTTTAGCCTGAGAGTTAAGCATCCCTATTGTCCGGGAATCTCTGTCTGACTTCACAGCCTCCTGCCCTACTACCTTCTGAGCACTACCCACCACCGGGAATCACTTTCCCATGGATCAGTGTAAACCCTCGGAGGCAGGGACTGTATTTCATTCAACTATGGACTTCAAGCACCTCACCTGGCACATAGTGAGCATTCAATAAATATCATTTAATACCTTTAATGCTTTACCTGTAAGGTAAGCCATATCTTACCTTATAGAAGAGCTATTTTCTGGAAAAACACACAAACACACACAAACACACACACAAACACATTAAGGGAGCATTTAAGACCACATGTGAACCTGCAAGTTTCCATAAATGGCATGCTTTATAGGCACCGAAATGAAATAAGTAATACACTAAATCACAAAAATATCACAGTCATTATAAATACCTTAAATTAGTAACACAAGTACCTATAATTAAATTCACATTTACTGACACTTCTATGGTAGAAACTTTTCAGGATAGATCTCCCTGAACGTTTTGACTAATTCACCCTGTTTCATTAAATTTGTCTTGTTTAACATAGTAAGCAGATGCTACTGTAGATAATATTCAAGCAAAAAGACATTCACCTTATCTATCTAATGGCTTTTTCATTTTAACTTTCTGCTACACTTTTCTGAAATCTGCTTTGCTTGCATGCTGTGTTTTTTAATTTATGTGGTGCCAGAAAAGGTGCATTCATATAAATCCAACCTGTGACTGTTACCCACAGTAAGATATGGGCTTTGCAAGGCACACTGGTACACACATGCTACATTTATGCATAAAATCAAAAGTTCAGGGGGCCTCCCTAGTGACACAAGGGGTTAAGTACCGCACTGTGAGGCAATGCGCAGCTTCTGCAGCACGAGTTTAATGCCCGGCCAGCCAGGGAGCAACCCACATGGCAAGGCAGACCTCTCCTGTCTCTCCCGCCTGCTGCTCCATGTGTTTCAGTCAGTCTGCCTGTTCTGCTCCCCACTCTGTCTCTGGTGAATCCTTTTATCCCCCTCTCCTGTATCTCTGGCCTGTACCCCAGCCTTTTGCATGCATAAATAAATAAATATTTAAAAAAAAATCAAAAGTTCATGTAACAAAACTTAACCATACTATTTGCGAAGCACTGGAACTTTCTATAGTATTCAATTCAGTTTCATTTCATTTCATTGTGTAGCAGCCTACTAAATTAAGTTTACAACCCACACATGAGTCAAGAATTAGTTTAAAATGCGTGCCCAAGAATGTATGCAGGAAACTCGTGTTAAAAAAAAAAAGTTAAGTTAACAATATCCTGGAATCCAGGATTGAGACAGGATGGCCTGGGAGAAAGAAGGAAAGAAAGAATGGTAAACGTAAGCGAAATGAAGGGTAAGGGGGAAGGAGAACGAGACAATTAGAAAAGCTAGACATACAAAGTCAGTGCTAGAGAGACTAGCAGCAATTTCTGGGGTGAAGGAAGAGGTGATGGACTAGTTTCCTTCAGCTGAAGAATTGTCACCAATCATCTCTGTCCTGCAGAGGGAATTAGCTGATTAATCATTGATCACTGCCTGCACCCACTCTAAGCTCTAATCCTTAAACTTTTAAAGACTACACTAGGGTGTTTGAGAATGATAACAAGAATTACCTATCAAGGAAGAAATACTTCTTTAGACTGCAGCACAAGAGACCAGAGCACTATCTACAGAGAACTAGACAAAATCTGTAAGAGATGCAGGGAGAACCTTAGAGAATGACTTGTATGGAGGGAACATGTTATTATGTATAGTAAACATGAAATTATGTACGGTAAACAAAGTTGAGTTAATCATGGCCAAGGTGTCATGCTCATCCCGTTGGCAGGAAACATGCTCTAATTTTGACTGTGTAAGAGCACGCCCTGATTTTGGAAATGCTGTCCTTAGTACTAGCCATGCCCGGGGACATTCACTCTAAGGTCAATAAATGCTACTTATTTTGATATGTACTTAAGGATAAATTCAACCTTGTTATCCTAATATAGTAAACACACTTACTTACCTTATATTACATTTTAGTTTATCCTATGTTGGAAGAATTCTAAGTTAGACAGTATTTCTCCAAATTCTATGGAATTATATTTTGCCATTTCTTAGAAGTAAGTTTTAAATAAGTGAGACATATTCCTGGAATAAGAGACCATGGAATTGCAGACACAATAATATGAATGTTTGTGTTTTTTAACCTGGACTGATTAACATTTGTTGCTCAGTAAAGAATTCCCAGAGAACTGGTAAGAGTGTAAAATGAGAACGGGCTGGTCTTGGTGCACACAGTGAATCACCACCGGGCCCACAGCAGTCTGCCTCTCCAGCACAGCAATTCCTGCCACTCAGGTTCTGCTCATTCTGCACTTGGTCACAGGTGGAAGTGAAAGGAGGACAGATTTGAAAAAAAGCTACAAACTTTTCTTTTATCAGAAGGAGTAAGGAAATAAAGAAACAGGAGAGGGCTGAGGGCTTGTGAATAGGAGAAAACTAGGAAGTTCACAGATAGGGAAAAAGGAGCCACCAGGAGGGAGCTGAAAACCAGGTAGTCACTGGTTGAGATGAGTTTCTAGGGAAACTCAGGGGGCTTCATACAGACTCTGATAGTAACATGAGGGACAGGGCAGGGTTGGGAGAGTAATTCAGTACATTTCAACAAATATTTATTGAGAAATTAAGGTACTACCATTGTGATGGTAGCACAGGACACCCAGATGGGCTGCCCTTTAGAAACATGCATAACCCAGTAGGATAGCAACAACCCTAAGTGGCAGTAGCACTGTTCTGATGATGGCCAAACAACCTCCAGACCAGGTTAGGAGTCAAGGAAAGTACACTTGCCCATTCAGAAGCCTGTTTGCATTTAAGGCAATATACAGGGTACTGGGGAAAGAATACAATTTTTTAAAAATTCAAGATCAGTAAACAGAAATATTCTATCTGTATATGGAGGTGTCCATAAATCCAGATGCTGTCAGAGGACAAAACTGAGGACTGTTCACACTAATAAACACAGTATTTCTTCCACTGTGGTCATAAAAGCAGTTGGTAATACTAGCCATTTACAGCTAGTGATGGAGAACCAGACTACCCATGTTCAAACCCTCATTCCTCCACTTGATAGCTGTTTGACCTGGAACAACTTTCATAACTTCTTCAGTTTCCCCATTTGTAAAATACAGATGACAGTAAGACCTACTTCATAGGTTAGTGTGAGAATTGACTTCACACAGGTTAAGGTATGTGGAACAAAGTCCCCACCACACACTGAGTGAGTGTGCAGTAAAGTTATTTGATGTCATTTCCCTTTAATCATCATTCATACACTTAGAGAGGTGTGAGTCAACGAGAGGGGTCACATCCAAACAAAATACAGCTTTAAGTGTTTGGGCTGACAGCGTAGACACTGACCAGTTTAGAGTTTATCATTGAATTCTAAGAAATGTCCTGCAAGCCTTAAGTGAAAGTTTCTAGCTCCCCCATCCAGTAATTTACTGTCAGTATTTTTACATTTGGTACAGTTATATATATATATATATATATATATATATATATATATATATATATATATATCTCATTTTTAGATATGGGATCTTGATTTGATTAGATATGGGATCTCTTACTTTCAGAAAAAAAAATGGTAAGATTATAAATTATCCACAGATGAGTAGATACATATGCATGCAAAGATAAGATAAACTAATTACCATTTTAAAATATCCTAGAGCATAAAACATAAGATGAGAATTTCAAGAATCTCACATAAAATTAATTTCTCTGAATTTTAGCATAGCTTTTAGAAATCTAAAAGTGAATAGATGACATTTTAATAACCTAGTTTCAATTTAAAGCAACCATGTGCATGTGTGCACACACACACACACACATACACACACCACCATTCTTGGTCAGTTGCCATGACAACATAATGCAAAAGCTACCGGAGTTCTTTGTTATACTGCTTTAAGATGCTGTGCCAAAACATACGCATGTTAGATTCTTTACTAATTAAGAGTAAGAGGTTAAAAAAAATTCTAGATCCACAAAGCTTTCATTTGTGCTAGGACTCAGAAAAGCAAATACTAAATATTATAAGAAAAACAATTTGAAAATAACTGCAAGACCAATTATAGGTCAAAGTAGACACAATGTTGAAGACAACATGGGAATACACTTTTATTTTGTATCATATATTCATTTCATCATCTTCTCCTCCTTCTTGTGCCATACTATTTTAGTAGACTCGTCAATTTTACAAATTTTTACAAATTTTACAAAATATTATTTGGTAACAGTCTCTTTTTAATTAACACTTTCCCTCTGGCTACATCTATTTCAGTTCATTTGGGAGAGCACACTTCCACATGTAATTAGGCATAAGAAAAGTGCCTCTAAACTAATAGGAATTTATATGTCTTTAAAAAGGAAAAACATTGTGATGGGGAGAGAAAGAAGGGATGATTAGCCCTTTTGGAGGCTGTGATAAAATACTGTCTCAGTTTGCCTTCTCATCTCTGATTAGCCATCTATCTCTCTTGCAGGTTTTTCTCTCTGTCTCACATTAGACCCACCAGATCCCCTCAAGCCTCAACTGTAGACCTGTTCTGACTGGACTCTCTTTTCCTAGGTAGTTTCCTCCTTAGCTAGGAGCTTTAAAGATCTCCCATATGCACTTACATCTGCCCCCTCCCCTCCGAGAAAGCGATCTTTTGAGTTCCAGATCACTTCATTCAACTGCGTCCTAAACACCTGCACTTGGATGCTAATTTACAGGCCAAGTGGGTCCTCCTTACCTGTACTTATGCTCCCTACTTCAGTAATGGCCACTCTGAATGCTCCTAAAATCAGTGTTAATATCTACTAAATGAATTGATAAATTCATCAAACCTCTTGCACAAATCCAAAAAACCTAAGGGTCACCCTTGGTAAGATCTTCTTCTCCCACCACGATGAATCAGTATCCAAGTCTTGTCCATTTCTCCTCCTAAATATTCCTCTAATCCATCCCATTTGCAAAGTTCTCCTAGCCTCTACTGTCTAAGGTACTGTAATAATAGTCACTTAACTATCAATCAGGAGCATGCATATGTGTTACACAGAGAAATTAGGCAATCAGCATTTATCAAATAATTCATTGAACAGACTGATAAAGCCGACCAATCACTGATCACCTATCCCACGTCAGTTAATCATCACAGTGTCCCATTTTCTAGAAAAGATTTAACTTAAGTATATGGAATAAGGGAGCCTCTCATGATCATAACCTTTGCTTTGCTTGATCCCAACAAGCAGAGAATGATAAATATGAAGATGATGATGATGATGGTGATTATCACAACTTATTCCAGACACTGTTCTAAGCACTCTGAATGTATCATTTCATTTAAGTCTCTGAAATAGGTGCTATTATTATCCCACTTTGCAGATGAGGAAACTGAGTTACAGGACTTTAAGTTACTTGTTCAAAGTGAAAAGCCAAGCAGCAGTAGAGCTGTGACTCAGGATATGAACCCAGTTATGTTATGTAAGGTCGAAGAAAAGTTGTTTAACTTTCAGCAAGTTATAGGAACTAACAGGGATATATAATTAGAAGAGACAAACCCATCCCCATCCTGCCATGTTTTTGCTTTGAATTTGAACAGCCTGTCTCAAGAATCCGAGCTCTTTTGTCATCCCTCTCTGTGCAAAAATGCCGAGCAAAGATTTTTTTTGAAGGTCTAACGTACTACTTACAGTTTTATAACTCCATCTGGGCACCTGGAACAGAACTGCTGGCTGCTCTTGTCTTGTCTATGTTGACTCTGCCCCAGCTGAACAAATCTATAAATTACATTGGATAAAAAGTAAGCAAAAGAAGGTACTGAAATAAATTCAGTAGATCACTCAAAATGGCATGAGCTTTCAAAGGTGGGCATACCTATTTTAGAAAAGCACACAAGGCAATTTAACACAAGACTTATAAAGGGTTGCAGTGGCTTAGTGAAATGTAGGAGAGGAGGGATTCTGTTTAAAATATAAGTCATTACCAATAATGTAAGAATGAAATGAAATGTATACCCCATTACATTTCTATTTACTTCACCATGATATAGAACTTGAACCAAAATGCTCCTGAAGCCAAAGGAATGATTTTCAGGCCCTCACAAACCTAAGGGTGACTGCAGCAGGAGACAAGGAGAAACAGTAGGGGAGGTGATTGCTGTGAAACAAATGCAATGGAAGGGGAGGATCAGGCTGAGATCCAGCCCCTGAAGCAGGGAAGCTGCTGAGAACAAAGGAATGGGCTCAGTTTCCTTTGGGCCACAAGAATCCCCTGGTGTACTCCTGCTACTCCTAAGAGGAGTGTTTTCAAGGAGAGAGAGGGGCCTGAAGACCCCACCTACAGACCACTACTGGACACTACTCCTCCCAAGTTCAGGCCTAACTAGTCCCATACTAGTTCAGGCTTACAGCTAAGAGCCAAAGAGAATGCTCAGGCCAGCTCAGCAGGGTAAAAGGACATGGAGCCATGGGCTTCTGCCTTCTTTCCAATGCCCAGTCTGAAGTGTGTCCCATGCTACAGGCATCCATCTTTCCTTCAGTGACACAGTTTGTAGCGTTGTTCTACTGTGTCCCTAGGACGTTACAGGGCAAGACCAAAGGGCTGATTCACCTTCCACTTTTCTACTATTTAAAATATTTTCTTTTGGTTACTGGATATTTTAATAATCTATTTTTCATTACTGTTTAAAGGTCAAGAAAAGTGCTGCAGAAACTACCAATCATTAAATCATGAAAGTGGTCCTGAACAATGTTTAAGTAGCTTATTTTACCCAACTTCTATCTTCAGAAGGGAACATTTTGATCCATGTTTTGAGGAAGGATGTCACCTAATATCTGTACGGAAAATTTAAATTTCAAAACAGAAATTTAAATTGTCGGAATTAAAAAAAAAAACTGTCGAGCTTCACTAGTGGTACAAGGTCTCAGCACTATGAAGCTATTAGCAGGTACTGTAGCAGTAGTTCGATCCCCGGCAGGGAGCTAACCCACATGGCGCAGCAGACCTTTCCTGTCTTGCCCGTTGCTCCCCTCAGCAGTGTATTTCAGTAGATTTGTCTGTTCTGCTCCCCACTCTTTCTCTGGTGAATCCTCTCACCCCCTGCACCTCTGACCTACACCCCAGCTCTTGTATGCATAAATAAATAATGAAAAATTTAAAAAATATTTGTCAGGGGTCTAGGTTCTAAGGAAATAAACAGAAAGCTTCCAGATTTAATCAATATAGCAAACCAAAGATGCCACAAAAGATGAGGGCTGTGGAAAACACAGTAAATAAGACTGGGCAATTAGAATAAAACCACAAAACTCAGAAATCCTCAGGGGGCTGAAGGTGGTTGATGCCTAATGTAGGAAGATGAGGCAGAGGACAGGGAGCTGAAAGACAAGATATAGAAGGCAGTTCTAGGAGCACTGCTTCCCTCCCTCATGGTTCCATGCCAGCCCGGGGGCAGCCTCAAGCTGCAAGTCAGGTCAGGGCATGGTCATCACATACATGAACTTTAGCCCATGACTAAATGCCAAACTACAGTGGGAAGGGGAACTTACCAAGTCAGGATTGCCCAACATGGGCTTTTCCCCTGCTCTAAAGCTCCTCCCTCTGGATCACAGGAGGCACTATGAAGATAGCCCAAGGGCACAACTGGGACAAGAGGGGGTGCCAGTCAGCCCCTGACCACACCTTGGCCACCCCCTGGCACAGCTACCTCCCAGACACTGGTAGAAAGAAGTTTTCTCTGATTACAGCAGTGCCTATGACCGAGAGGGGAGATGCAGGGAGAAGGCACATGGGGTGAGGGAAGCCCAATAGGGGCCAATCAGAGAGAGGGGAAGAGATGGTCAGGCCCCAGGTTTCTCCCCAGATTTGCAGAAGCAAATATCAGCAGAAGCAGTTGATATTACCAAAAGAATAAAGAGGAGTGCACAGTCTACAATCACAAGATGCTGGAGAAATACAATGTGGGTCTCCAGGATAAGTCACTGAACAGTTTGTCGTTTTGTGCTCTAAACCTACAAAGAGGGATATCCTTTCAGTGTACCACATAGTTGTTTAAAGAACAAATAAAACACTCAACTATTATACAAATCAATGGAGGAGGCGTTCTCCAGAATATCAGACATAGAACCTCATTCCAGAACACAGAGTTCATCCTCCCCTGCAGTATCCCTTCCCTCCAGGCCTGTCCTTACAACCTTCTTAGACTGTTTCCCAGAAATACTGCGGCTGAACAGGGCTGTATCTCACTTCCAGGGAAGAGAACTGAATGTGGGCCTCAGAGACCTTCTGATCTAATAAAGCTCCAGGTGAATGGATGACCTAAAGCCAGGGACACTTCTTGTCTGCTTAATTGAGTCAAAATTTCAGTCCTTGATATGTATACACTTACTCTCTGCAATAAGTCAAGTCATATTATCTGGACACTAAGGCCAGATAATTCCTTTCAGATCACATTGCTTGACCAAAGAGCTTAACTATAGAGAATGACAGCCGTGCTGAATAAGTAACTGGGTGACCGTGTGTCCAGCAAAGGGGAAAGTGTGGATGAGTTCTTTGAGACTATATTGCCTTCTGGAAGACAAATAGTCATAGCTGTGCTTTTGTGATCAAGAAATGTTGTGCAATTTTACATTATAATTTATATATTATATAGCAGCTTTCACTAGTTTGAAGTAAAAAGATGACAATATCCACTTCAGTGAATTCTGCAAACAAAATGCCCTTCTTGAAAACAAACTGAAGATTCATGCTTATTTATATTACAGAGTTTACGTAAGCCAAATTTATATGAATGAAGTGGGACTGTGCTCACTTGCAATATTTAAGTCTTCTCAATATGTGTATTCAGTTGAGGGTGTGTTTACAGTGAGATTAGATTAGATTCTTTGGAGAATCTAATAATTATGAATCTTCTCAGAAAAATACACATATACACAACATTCACAAAATTATGTATATGATTTTAGGTAATGCCTTCTGGTGGGTCCCTTCTTCTCAGATAGGTCCAGAATATTCTGAATTGGTGCCCTTCCATCACTGCTTCTTCTTGCCCCTGAGCTAACGTGAATGCAAGGTCTCCAATTGTCAAGACTCCAGGTTTATTTTGTAAGAATATACCTGATCTTGAGAATTTGTTAATACAGAAATGTAGAAATGTTTTACTTCAGATTGTAGCTTATATATATGGGCAGTAAAATAACATCTACATATCAAATTTTTATCACTGAGAGTTGTGAGCAATTTAACTTCAAAGAAAAATTAATGTTGCAGCATTTGACCTCCTAAACATTACTGTTGTATTCCAAGTAGAATTCATTTCCTCCTGTATTACCATCTTTGCTTTTAAAGAGTTACAAGTTATTGTAAGATGTAATTTCATTTTTTTAAGGTATTTTACCTTGAGTAAATGGAGAGATCTTCTTCTGAGAGGCCATCTGAGAGGTTAATTCCATATACCTCTTTCATGGGCTGGACCATGCTCTGGGATTAAAAAAAAAGAGAGAGAACAACTAGGAAGAATATTTAGACATTTAGCAAATTAGTAATTTCCAATGGTGAAGAAAATGAATCTGAGCATTTTTCTACAAAAGCAATAAATATTTCAAATATTTCTTCAACTTGTTCATTATATTTGCCACTTAATGGTTTTTAAACATCTAAAATAGCTATTTTAGGGTAAAAAGAACTATTGAATAATTACTAATAACTTTTGTGTAAAACAGGGGTGGGCAACCTTTTCTTAAAAGGCCAGATAGCAAATAATTTAGATTCCTTGGGTCACACGAGCTCTGCTGCAGCTACTCAATTCTGCTGTTAGAGTGCAAAGGCAGTAAATAAATAGTCATGGGTGGGTTCTGATAAAAGTTTATTTACAAAAACAGAGTGGACCACAGTTGGCCAGGCACCTGTAGTTGCCAATTCGTGGAATAGTAATTCACTTCATTAGTAATTCACTAATATATATTAGACTTGGTTCTTTTCTTGCTGACTTCCCTTTAGCTTTCCCACAAGTAAAGTCAAATTATACAGAAGGCATTTCCCACTGTGACTATGCAAAGATTGAAAGGCCCGGGGCCAAATGCCACATTCCAACAATGTGCCAAGCCAGGGAATAACTGCCCTCAGTGAATGGGCTGCTGGAAGGCGCACAGAACTCTCTTTTAAAATTCTGAATAAGAAATTCACTATTATATATGAGAACAAAAACCCCGACTTATGAAACTCAAAACTCCAAGGCATTTTCGAGAATGTCTTTGCTAGTATTCATCTCAGCAGTGTCCTGCTCACCACATATCAGCTAACGTGAGTGAGATGAGTGACCAAAGCTGAATGTTAGTGGTCATTTCTTAGAGCCTCACGCTGGACACTACAAGTTCTACTCCCCCCACCTCAGTCACTTTGGCGCTGTCTCCTGTATCGGTCATCTTCACTGGAGTGGAGCGCTGAGACACAGATCCCTCCTCTTCCCGGTCTGTCCCAGAGTCGTCCTCAGAGCTGCTGGACACAGCTTCCTCGCTGGGGGGTGGAGGGGCACTCGCGGCCGTTTTCCGCTGTAATACAGCTTCTTCTCTATTGCTTTTGTTTCTTTAAAAAGATGAATGTGCATGTTAAATATTCACTGTCCCACAGCCTTAGTCAGAGTGAAGCATAAGAAAAAGACTATGAGAAGCCAGTCTTGGGGATTCAAGTTGTGCTAAATATAAAACCATTTTACCATATACATGTATTGATCTTATATAAATTTAAGTCCTATTATAAATTCAGAAAAATAAACCACCACATGCATATAGAATGCAGAAAAGACTACATACCACTTGGTTACTGTGTCTTCTTTTAATAACTGAAGTCAGTTTTTCAAAATTTATGGTGTAATAAAAGAAAACTAAGTCTGAGATTTCAGTAAAATTACATATAACTTGCAGAAGGTACACAAAATAGGTATCAGATTTATGTATATTTCCTTCTCTCTTATGAATTTTTATCAATCACAGTAACCCCTTATTATTTGTGCCAAAGTAATGAGCAACTAATGAATTTAAAAGTAAATTTCAAAATTTATTATAAATTACAAAATTATTGTAAATTAATATATGGGGGGGGAAGAAGTACTTTTATTTTAGTACCAAATCTGAAAGGAATAAGAATCTTTTTTAACTCAGAAAAGATTTTATAGTAATATTTTTTACTTTTGTAAAAAATATTTAATATTTTTACTCTTATTTTAAAAAATTATAAGGAGGGACTAAAAATATCATAATACTCTGTCCTAAGGAAAGAAAATGCAATACTATCTGTGATCTTATAGAAATCAGTTCGACTTTGAGCAATTAAAAATTAAACTGTATCATATTTCTGTGCTACACACTAATAAAGTTCATCACTAACATATTTGTCACAAGAACTTCTTGGATTCTCAATCCCTGAGGACATCTCCTAAATTCCTCTTAGCATCTGATCTAAGACTATCTAACATGCATCTGTATAAGGTCACATCCTCTTAGCATTTGATTCAGGATTATCTAACATGCAGCTGTGTAAGGTCACATATTTAAGTCATAGAAATGGTGTATCTGACAAACAGTAATATATATCCCATTGAATAAGTCACAAGTACCTAGACTCCAATTGGGACCCTATAGTTACTCCCAGGTACAATTAGGACTCAGTATCAACAACCTGGCTATCATTTCTGGTGAGGGTCTAGAAGAAATCCTATTGCAGGGCTTATTTGAGTCAGTGGTAGTAACAGATATTCTTATACTAGAGCACAACACATTTCACTCCAGTCTGTAAGCATGACATGTAAATATGGTTTGGCTTCTTCCTCATATTACTAAGGATAATAAAATAACAGTCTTTCCCAAAACAATGCTAAAGTAATACACGGAAAATCTATTAAAGTCTCTATCTGAGCATATATACTTTAATGTATCCTCAGATGCCAACAAAATAAATACAATGAACATAAATTTTTACCTGAGTAGTTTATGTTGTGGGAAACAGAGCATGATGAGTTATTACAGGATATAACACATGATATCTGTTACCTGCCTTTATGCCATCTGTGATATTCCTAACTCATAATAAAATGCACCATGCTGCTCAGATTCCCATAAATTCTACTTTTAAGTTGAATATTTTGGTGATCCCAGCACTGTAAATAAACTATCTACAGATGCAACAAATGGACTGCGCCCCAGACTATGTGACATGTAGTTATTATTTTTTTGTGTAATTACATTCCAAGTGCAATATTATTTTACATGAATCTTTAAAATTTCATTCTAAATGCAAATCTTACCCCAATACTGATTTTCCAGTTTCATCTGGTTTACGCACAGTGAATGGACTTGGGTCAATGCCAACTGTCTTGGGCATGAAGTCACTGAAGAAAGAGGGAAAAATTCCATGTGAATCACTCTCCATCCATATAAAATTGGCTCCCATCTCAATTCACATTCTTATACTGTCCTTTCAGAGCCCTCAGAACTACATAAAGTCTAAAGTAAATGGGGGCACTCAAGTAGTCAGGGCCATAAAAACCCATAAACTGTTAGCACTAGGTAACCTCATTGTTAACAACTTGTTACTGAATTTTCTCTGTGATTATTAAGCCCAGCAGTTTTGCATATGAGATTTTATTTACTGAAACAGAGTTCATTTTGAATTACTACTTAATTACATTTGGTTACATGTCAAAATTAGTTATCAGGTAAAAGTAAACTCATAAAAACTAATGCCAAAACATTAAGCCACTCAGTTTTATGGACAATGTATTTGTTAAACTATACCACTAAGGAGACTGATAAAATGCTCACAGACATAGTGGCACAAATTGAAGTATCAAATCTACCTCATTAGATTGGGGTTAATTTATTAAAACAGTGTTAGAACACTTTATATAGAAACTTTTAATTTACTACTTATTGAAATAAACTGAAGCTACTTTATATTTACTATTACTGCTGAAGTCAGACCAAACTCCTTAATAGATGTGAAAAAGACAATAGTTGCATTATTTATCCTGATAAGATATATAACATCTGGCAAGGATACTGTTACAAATGAGACTCAATATTATGTTTTTTCAAGGAAAAGAAAATAATACTCACTCAAACTCAAAATGTCTATTTAATAGTTTCAAAATGTTGCTTTTAAAATGTAAGTAGTTTTATTTTTAGTCCTTTTTGACCATATAGAGTCAGTACTCATTATTTGCAGACTCTGAATCTGTGGAATTTGTTTATTCACTAAAATGTATTTGCAACCCCAAAACCAACACTCAGAATTTCCCATCAATTGCAAACATGTACATGTTGCAAGGTGGTGAAAAATTAGACTAATTTGAAGCACATTTTCCCAACGGAGGTAGAACAAGATGACCCTCCACCATCTTGTTTTAGCTCTCATACTGCTAGCAAGTATCCTTTCTTACAGTTTATTCATTGCCGTTTTTCACATTTTTATGATTTTTTGTTGGTAATCTCCCATTTAAAACATCCTTCAAGTATAGTGCTGAAGCTGTCCAGTGATTCTAAACATAAGAAAGCTGTGTGTTATAGAGAAGCTTCATTCAAGCATGATTTAGAATGGTGTGTGGGTTGTGAGTTCAATGTCAATGAATGAAAAATATGTATTATATAAGAGATTTCTAAACAGAAACATCCAAGGTTATCTATTGATTGGTTCACAAAAATACTGTGACCAGAGGTTTGCTGGAGCAATGGTTAGCATTTTCTAATTCAATATTGGTGGGCAGTACACTTTATAATAAATTTCCTGCAAATAAAGAAAATCCACTGTATCTATAGATACACATACACATAATGCCATTCACCCTTTGTTGAGCTAAAAAGAAAAAGAGAGTGAATGATCTAAGAGGAAGTGTGCAGAACAATTTCAAGTAAAGTAAGACATAACTACATATACTACAAAAACTGTAAGTTCCAAATACTTAGAGTATTAGAGTACTCATAACATACCGTGCTGAACTTGTCATAGCCAAGCAAAAGGTATCATCAAAACTACTCAATTCGTATGGTCGAAAGAATTCATTGTGGATGTCAATCTCTTCTTCATATTTGTGAAATTTCTTCACCATCAACTTCTTTAAGTTTGCAGCACAAATAACTAAGAATGACATGGCTAGTTATTCTAAAAGTCTAGCAACCATTTATATAATATCAACTGTATTTATAGACAGTGCTGAACAAATCCACCTCCATGCCCTGGCACTTACACACTCAGAAGAGATGAGATATATGTGCAAGAGATACACAACACAAAGCTGAGTATGACAAGCTCTAAGGAGGCAGAAGGCCTCTGGAAGTTGGGGAGGGAGCAGGGAGTTATTTTAGAAATCAAATTACTCAGCTCTTTAAATTCTTTTCTTTGCTGTTAAGTAAAAATTTTCTTCATTCTAGATAAAAATTATAAAGTGATTTCACTGACTTTTCCTTTATATTTCAAATCCTGTTAATGGCCAATGGAAGTTTATTAAAGTTCTTTCCTTTCTTCCAGAATAACCCAATCTTTTTAGCAATACAAGCCATGATTCTGCCCAGAATTTCACAGTCACAAATACTAAATTCATTTCTAAAATGAACTAATAATTTATTAAGAACTAAAGGTCATTTGCAATCTTCTCAGTTCCTGGCCATCAATCACCCTAAGTTGGATGGCTGACCATGACCGGTGCAGCTTCAACTCAAGTATTCCAGATTGGCAACAGATCATATTTAGTACCTTTTTACAAGTTGGAAAATTAGTTTGCCCAAGGCAAGGGAATCACTAATAGAATCAAGACTAGACTCTATATAAATGTGGGCAATATTTTAAATTTGGAAATATTCTGATGTATGTACATTTGGGTATTTTATGTAAATATTTTCCTCCATTTCTAACAAAATTTAAACTTTAGTCATTAAAATATGCTTTTATATACATATCTATGCCTTTTTTCACTGCTTACATATAGGAAAAGTTTTTATTTCTTCTTGGGGATGGATCTTCATTTCCTCTACATTCTCCCAAAATATCTAGAAATATAATCAGTAGTAGTTTATAATGATGAATTAATATATTCACAAACTGTTGAAGGGACTTAACCAATAATTTCAAGAAACAATACAAGGAATTTGCCTATTTAGATTAAAATTATTATAACACAATCCCTGCCCTTTAGAAAGCTGTCTAAGAGATATTATAGTCCCCTATTAAAACAAGATAATGTTAAGTAGTCATCATTTCTTTTTAATAAAATATAAGAAGGATTTATTGCTTCAAACTCATTTAAGAATAATTCTGGGTAGAGGGAGAGAAGAATAATTCCAAAATACAATAAAACAAAAAGAAACCGTGTACCTACCTTCATCATAAGGCAGCGGTAAATGTTTTATTACCTCTGGTGTCCACCAGTAAGTATAACTATATAATAATTAAAAAAAAAAAAAAGATGAGGTCAACCAAATGTAAATATTGGTTTTCAACAACTATAGTAAGATGCTTCCCTATATGTCAAAGAACTTTTTTTTCTTTTTAAAACAAGTTTAAGAAGCTTTTGGCATAGCAGGTCTTCAACACAATTCTCTTCCAACCCCTTTCTTGTTTCAACTATGTCACAGATCTACAAAAATGCCATGAACATATCTGAGACTCAAGATGTTCTGATGTTACTCATTTTTGTTAAAGAAAAAAAAGAAACAAAAGTAAAGCTTGAGTATATGAAGCCAGACTCTTTGTGTTGCCATTTCCTTCTGCCCAGAGACTGTGCCCACATTATTCTGCCACCTGGTGAGCAGTAGAACCTTGACCCATGCCATACAATCAGATTCCTTTGCAAGTAGTACAAGTAGTTATCTGAAAGATCACTTTTTCTATTCTGCTCCAAGTGTATATACGTACAGTTAATTATATGGTTAAGCTAAATAATGAAACAATTCATTGGACAGTCCTAAAGAACAGGTTCCCTTAGAAAATAGAATGGGACCTGTTAATCTTTAATTGTAATATTCATTATTTGATTATAAAGGCCAAAGGAAAGGTAGAGAATTTCAACCATCTGAATTTCTGCTAGAAGACTCATATACAATAAGCAGAGAATGTAAAGGAATTTTGAACTCCCTTCTCTCTGACCATTGAACTTAATTCTTAATGAAATGAAGAGTTCAGAGGAAAATGCTATATCAAAGTTCTGAGGAGCTAGGAAGAGGAATGACGTAAAATGTATCTTAGTATGTTTAACAGATTTTCAGAAGGTTCAGAAATAAGAGCCGATGGCTGAAAATACTGAAAAGAGAATTTTAAATAAATGAAAGATTTTCCAAAAATACAATGCTGACATTGTTATCTTGAATAATGCCACAGATAAAGAATGGGGGAGTAGCTAAATGAAATTGACAACATAAAGAATTATCCTATATGGTAAGCAGAATATATAACGAAGGATGAAGAAAAAAAGGAACATGAAGTTTAAGTGTTATAACAGGAAACACTCCAAAGTTTTGCCATGCTTTAGAACAACAGAGCTTCTCGAAATTCAAAGCACACATGAATCACTTGGTGATCCTGTTTCAAGGCACATTCTGATTTAGTAAGTGTGGTCTGGGATTCTGCATTATGACAAGTTCCCAGGTGATGCCAAAAGGGATAATCTTCAGCCTGCTTTTTGTAAAGTAAGCCTCTCTAGAATGTGCAAAACAAAACAGAAGGGACAAGCCTGCTGCTTGCAGAGGATTAATTCTATCTTTCAACATTGATTAAGCACATACTGTGCATCAGACACTATTTTAAAATGCTGTATTGAAAAGAATTGCAAAGAAGGTAGAGCTAGTCCAGGAATGTATCTACCTACACCAACCATGATGTTTCATGCTGGAAAAAGAAAGACACAAGAGGGAACTCAACCTAAGAGATGCAAGAAAGCAGCAAAGCATCTCTAAAAGCATTCATATGTCCTGGTACAGTGAGATCAATAATCTTAAGGAACAGTGAAGAGGAAGTAAACTGGATATGGGTAAATGCAATCCTGGTGCTCAAAAGTGACAGGGTGACAGATTCCAAAAACCTATCAATTAGTGTATGTCAATCCCAACAAGAGAAAAGAATAACATATTAGCTAGCAATGTGTTGTTAAATAACCTAAAAATATGATTGGTGGCTTGTATGCATCCATATATATTCCCTGAAACAAGCCACACCAAGTTAATCTTGATTTTTTTTTTCTGATAGGAGAATCAGACATGATGAAACACAGGTTAATTGTTAAGAGGGTATAGGTTCTATTTTATAATGACCTAACCTTGGCAGAGGAGAAAATAAGTTATTAGCTATTACATGAGGAATTTCCTAAAGAAGTTTGCTCTTTAGGAAACTATAAGGTAAACATTATAAAGAATGTATTCTAACTCAGAATGTACCATGTGGAGAGAAAGAATTAAGATAAAATCTTGTATTACTGATTTGAGATCAGGCCTTAATTTTTTTTAATATTAGTAAACTGCATTTCCCTAAGCAAGACAAATTAACTTGACAATACTTTTTGAAAGGTTCAACTCCTCTGAGTGGGTCTCAGAAACAAGAAAGCAGATGTACCTGCTTGGGGAAGACGAGCTGAGATGGATGAAGGATGAGGACATCTGAGAGGACTAAGACCCAGTACAGGAGGAATCTTCATTACCTCCAATACCAGGCACACCTAACTAAAGGAAGAAAACTTGCACAAGCAGAAACCTGCTTTGGGACGAGGGATCAGAAAATGGGAGGCTACAAGTTGGTACCGCTTCTTTCTTTGTCTACAATACCTAATATGTCAGCTTCTTTTCTCTTTTTCTGTTCTCAATATGAAGAGTGCTCAAATCATTTGCTCACATATGAAGGTTAGAAAGATTAGAAAGAGACTTTAATTCACCTCTGAAATCACATGTGAACTTTAGCAAAACAATTAATATTTGTAAACAAGGTAGAAGAAAATAGGTAGGGTGGCATGTAGTAAGTGTCAACTGTTTAGATTCCAAACAAAAATCACTAAACAATGTTCACATAAAAAAGTTATCTGATATTTTATCACAGAGCTGTCCCTGCCATATATCCTAGTCAATATTTTAAATCAGGACTACTATTAGGATAAAGATGGCCAACTTATCAAATCCGAAGGCTCTACAAAGCCAAAGGTAATAGGTAATAAAAAAATGACACACATCTAGATATTTTTTTTTTAGTATTGGCAAAGCATATGTGAGCATTGAAAAGAATGCTCAAAATGAGCATGGCAAGAATGGTAGATGCATGGTATTAGTCATTTCACTGACTATTAAACAAGTCAAAAAGCCCTGGGAGTTCTAATGGACAGGAAGCTCAGAAAGTTAACATTATGATGACATTGCTGAAAACAGCTAATGTAATCTTACACTTAATGATAAAAATAGTATAAGGGGCGTAAATGGCCCTAATAGTCCCACAAGAGTTGGTGCAAATCAGACCAAACTGACAATTATTGGACACAGGTCTAAGTACCAGTTTAAATGGAACACTGACATTGAATGCACAGAGGAGAGCATTCTGAATGCTAATGAGACTTGAAACCATGGGATATGAGAACAGCTGAAGATATAAGGGCTGTTTAACCTGGAGAAGAGATGTTAGAAACATGTGAACTCATCTTTAAATATTTAAAATACTATTAAATGGCTCAGGAAATCATGTTCTTAAGGTCTTGATGAGCTGAACTAAGATTGGTAGGTCAAAATGCAGGAAAAGTTTATCTCAGTATGATGTAAGAAAGAACTGAGTGAGTAAGCTGTCCAAGAGCAACTGCCTCCTCAATCAGACATGTCCTGGCTGATAAACCAAAGTGTGTGGAGTATAGGCTGGACAATCTCTCCTGAAGAGATACAGAGGGAACTCTGCTCAGTGAGTAGAGCCAGGAAAACTCCTGACTCTAATACTCAGTGAAATGACTAATGCTTAGTATCTAAAAGCATCTTGGAGACCTTATAAACACTGTTAATAAATGGTACCTTAGATAATGCAAAACACTTCTAACTAAGTCAGAACAAAGCCCAATTAGTAGTTTTAAACAGATCAATAAATGTGGGATTTTGAGTAACAAAAGAACATAGTAGTACACACCTCACAGAGTCTTGAAATAATCTACTATTATCCTTATTTTACTGACATGGATGGAAATTGAGAATTAGATGGAAATTATCAGTTATGTGACTTGCCCACAGTCACTGAGGTAGTTTCTCCAGATTCTGTTTATTCCATGTCAGAACTAGTACTACGTACTTCCCACTCATTTTCTCTTTTAATCAGCAATAACTGTGAGCTGTGCACACTCATTTCCATTTTACAGATAGGAAAATGAGATTTCTAGAGGCTAAATAATGAGCAGAACTAATGTCACATGCCTGCAGATATTTCGTCTCAGTTCTACTTGACCCTAAAGTTCAGGCTCTCATCCTGTTACTGCCTCTAATTAAACTATTCATTTATTTATTCTTAGGACTTATATTTCATTTATTCTTAGAATTATCATATTGATTTAGTTGTTATCAAAATAACTAGTAGAGATAGATGTCACTGGAAAAAAAATAAAACAAAATGTGAAATTTATCTTACAGTATTAATAAGTACTGTTTATGGGCAGTATCAATTGATAGTATCAAAATTTTTTTGTAACTTTGAAATTCTGGAAAAAAACAAAAATAGAAGACAATCAACTGAGTGAGCCATATTACTCACTTTTATTTTATATTACCTACTTTGTTTTCAGTGGCAGACTTGTAGCTGATTCTTGCTGAATCATCTAACTAGCTGAATAATTCCAGTCAAGACATATTCTCTCTGTACCTTAATTTCCTTTTTGAGAACATGGGGATGAAATACCAACTTCCTTTAATTCCCACATATAAACGCCAACGCTGCTTACCTCGTTTATGTCACTCAAGGTAAGTAAGTGGTTTAATTTACACTTTTAATACACTAGCTAATTTCTGAAGTAGAAAGTTAAGTTTGTATCCAAGTTTTATTTTAATTGCTTCAATACTTCAAGGTAATATGAAATTTCCAAAAATTTAACCATATTTACCCATAATCAATTGCATCACCAAAGTTGAATATAGATATTTACACCTATCTCTCACCAAATAAACAGAATTAGTTTCAATTTTTCTGCTTGCCAGCAAAAATTCACATAAGGAATTGTTAATATTAAAATTAACATAAAAACTATCAATGTTTCAATTATAAGAGCTTCAATTATAGAAGCTCAAATAGTAAGCTGGTTATTTAAATAACATGCATAATAAATTTGAAAAACACACAAACCCTTTCCAAATATTTTAAATATCCCTGAAGTAACAGAATTTGGTAACAGCTATAACATCAGCATTTGTTAGTAATTCACCCATTGCTCATGGTCTGCACACAAGATTGTCTATAGTGTTTGGGAAGCAATTCTGTGTAATCAACTGACGAAATGATCAAACTGCAAAAGAAGAGCAGATGGGTGACCTTGACATTATAGGCCTTTGAGCAGAATGGACCAGGCTCTAATCTCGCATATGTGGAAAATGTTGCTCATGTGCAAATTTGATTGTATTAGTACATGACTCCTCAATTAAAAACATGAGTCTTTTCATTAAATCTTCATGACTCTGTAAGGTGTGTACTGCCATTTATATTTTGCAGATGAAAAAAATGAGACTTAGAAAGAATAAGTAACTAGCCCAATGTCACACAACTGCAAAGATTCCAACTCTAGTCTGCCTGACCCTAAGGCCCATGCTACAGGGAGGGTGGCCTGTTAAAATGCCTCAGGTGAAGAGCTCATTTTTTTTATAAAATATATCTTTTTTTTAAAGATTTATTTATTTTTATACAAAAACTGGGGTACAGGCCAAAGGTGTGGGAGGGTGAGAGGATTCACCAGAGACAGAGTGGGGAACAGAACAGGCAGATGGGCCGAAGTACACTGCTGAGGAAAGTAGAGAGCGAAACAGGGGAGGTCTGCCCCGCTATGTGGTTATGTCCCTGGCCAGCTGGAAATTGAACTGGTGCTGCAGAGGCTGCAGATAGCTTCACAGTGCTGTGCTCAACCCACTGTGCCACCGAGGAGGCCCAAGAGCTCATGTCTTAAGAGCACATTAGTACCCATGTAGCTTTCATCAAAATAACTTAGAAAAGGGCCTCCCCGTTGGCGCAGTGGTTGAGCGCTGGGCTGCAAAGCTGTCTGCAGCTTCTGTAGCGCCGGTTTGATCCCCGGCCACGGGGCAGGGGTCCCACATGGCGTGCAGACCTCTCCTGCCATGCCCACTGCTCCCCTCAGCAGTTTTGTCAGTCTTCCTGTTCTGGTCCTGACTCTGGTGAATTCTCTCACCCTCCCATGCTTCTGACTGTACCCAGTGCTTGTATAAATAAATAAATAAACAAACAAACAAACAAACAAACAAACAAACAAATAAATAAATAAATCTTTAAAAAAAAAAAAAAACCTTAGAAAACCCAAACTGAGTGGCTGGGTGATAGCAGGGAGAGCAGCCTCTGTAGTCACCGAACTTTTTTCCTGTCTTTATCATTGTCGCTGAGAGTTGGTTGTGCTCCTGGAGGAAAGGACATCAGAATTCCAAAGTGATGCTGCTAGATGTAATACTTGAAAAATCAGGGTGATTCTAAAATTGAGTTCTTGAGAGCTCACATTTATAGGAAGGACTCAAAAGTTATATTAATGGTCTGCTTTAGTGGAGCCACAGCTTATGTTCAATGATGAAGTTCTGATACTTTATATTATAGGGAAATGCAAAACACCAATGTTAAACAGAATTTCCCAAATCTAGTATCAGGACATTAAATCAACATTATCCAGTATCAGCTACATTAAATTTCTCGTGGCAAACACATAGTTAAAACAGCAACTTTAGCCTAGGTGATCATATCTCAGAAAGAAAAAAGAGCTCCTATTTAAAATAACAACAAATCTAAGTTAACAGATTAGGAAGCAAAATACCTTCTTCTTGTTGGTAAAAGTCTCATGGTATTTTTGTGATGCAAATAAAAATCTGTTGGGAGTTCCCAGAGATGAGGTTTTCCTTCAGTGGGATGGAAAACTCCCAGGAAGAGATTAATGGAATCTTGTCTATCAGCATCTAAAAAGCAAAAATATGTATTTCAGAAATTCTATTTCTGACATATACAACTGGGGAGAATATTCTCCCAGGAGAATCAGGGCACAACTGTGATTTCATAGACCACACCTCTGAAAACAGGAGTCTATTTCAAAAGTCATATATAAACAAAATGTAAAACAGTTACCAATCTCTCCAGTAGAATTGAAATCCAGCTTTATCAGTTTTCCATTTTGCTCCATACCTCTCATAATACAGTGACAAGTATGGTAAATATAAACTTTTTGAATCTTAAACACTTAAAAATCTATAAGAAATGACATAATACTTTATTGACTTTATTTTTAGACTGAAAATGCATTCTCACCATATGTTAGCTTATCTGAAACAAAAACATCTTCATTTTATTGCGAAGGTGAGGAAAGACTTCAGAGATAAATAAAATGACCCAGTTCTTATCCATATTCTGTTACACAACACTGAACAAGCTGGTTTGCGAAATTGCCACTTTTAATCCTTGAAAGATATTCTGTTTCTTTAGCAGGACAATATTTACAATGATTTCTGTTCCTCTCAGTTGTGGGCCTGGCCCATTAGCTTCTATGCTTGATAATGAAGACAGAGAGGGCCCAGGAACAACACTCTATCTATCTTGCTGCTCCAAAATGACCTTTTGAAACTATACCACAAGCTAATAAAACTATGTATATGTTGTATTTCCTCTTCCTTTTCCTAATTATAATACAAATGGTGGTCAGCCCTGCATGGTCTCACCCTTAGCATGTGCACTGTCCCCTTCCTAGCAGCCTTCATTGTCTCCCTTCAGTTACTCCTTTTCAGTCCTGTCTCAGAACCTGGCATAATCAAGTTTGGGGCAGCCAGCCACAGTATCAATAATAACCTCTTTCTGAAAATGAGCATCAAACTGAAAAGATAGCACAGTAGAAATGTCTGCTTTTGAAACAAGGTAACATTATCATAAAATCAATTTTCTTCCAACAGCTATGGTGAACATAGATACATTTGAAATTAGTAATGTAGCTCTCATTGGGCTATGTTGTCATTTCAGCAAAAGCAATGAATGAAATAAGATACATTTGATGTGTATTCCAGCTATTAGTATTTTGACAGGAAGCATTCTATTAAAATAGCTCTTACCTTTTGGGCTAAAAGTTATATAAAAGGGATATGTTTATATGCCAAATTACTTGGGTCTTTTTTTTTGCCATTCGTTGAGAGAAAACATCAAGTATTAAATGATGCAGACATTACTGCCCCAATTTGCATCCTCTTTACACAATACAAAAGTAAACATACTGCTTTTATAGTAATTAGATTATGCTTCTTGAACAGCTTTAATGGCACTTAATAATTCATTCTATTCAGTGCCTCAAAATATCTTAATTCTATCTAGAGGAGCTTTCCATTTTTCAGTGATATTTTCAAGGAGTTTCTTTCATCCTTTAAGCCTAATAGTAGCTTCCTTCAATTTTTAGCAAGTATGATAAAATGTAAGATGTGAGAAATACAAGTAAATAAAGGATATTTCTCTAAAGGATCATAGTGAAGATTTCTTAAATGTATTGCTGTGTTATAACTTAAAATATATTTGTGGTGTTTGTGGTCACTTAGTATGTCATCTACAAGATAACCCTAATGATCCTAAAGATCTCTTCCTGGCTACTTTTGACCACAAATAAGGCAATCAATGACCCCCAGGAAGACAGTGGTACTTTGGATATGAACAAGGGCTTAAAATAGGTGAGAGAACTTGTAGCCAGCGAGAGAGCAAAATAATTACTTCTTTTTGCATTCAATCATGCTTTAAAGGAGAAAGGAATACACAGCATTCAAAAGCCATTTAAACAATTAAATAATACCAGTGTTATTTTATGCATTGTATTTAAATAAATCAGACTTGAACATAGCAATTTTTAATTAGCAAAAAAAAATTACTTTTGGAACTAAAATATTTGCTATTGGGCCTCCCAATGGTGCAGGGGTTAAAGTTTCATTGCTATCAATGTAGCACCAGCCACTGCAGGATGAGTTCGATCCCCTGCCAGGGAGTGAACCCATTTGTTGCAGCAGACCTCTCCTGTCTTGCCCACTGCTCCCCACAGCAGTGTATTTCAGTAGATCCACCTGTTCTGCTCCCCACTCTGTCTTTAGTGAATCCTTTCACCCCTGTACCTGTGGCCTACACTCCAGCTCTTGTATGTGAATCTTTAAAAAAAAAAAAACAAGATATTTACTATTATAATATTAAATTAAGTTTGTGATAAAGTGGCTAATGGAAAGAACCATTATTCAATAAATAATATTGGAAACTATGGTGAGAAATTGGTTTCCTAACTGATACTATACATTGAAAGAAATACCAACTAAATGTAAGGAAGACAAAGATCAATATACCCTAAAAAAAAAAAAAGAGGGAGAGAGAGAAAAACAGGTAATTTTGAAAAGAATTATAAAAAATGAATATGCAAATGTTTAACTTTATTATCAAACAAATAAATTAATGTTTAATAAACAATGGTAGATTAAAGTATACCATTTTCTACTTATTACACTGAGAAATGCTGAGAAAGCATTAACTACTATACCTTTCTGTAAGGCAATCTGAATCTATATGCTTTTTAAAATCTGAAAATATGTAACTCCCTCACCTAGTAAATATACTTCCAAAATTTTCATAAGATCAAAGATATGCAAAAAAGATGTATATTCCAAGATGTTTGCTTAAAAGGAATGTAAATACACAGTCATAACAAATAACTAAATGATGATGCTTCTAAAGGCTACTAATAATCATGTTATAGAAGGATTTTCAAGGTCCTAAGTATTACTTACATTATCTATAAGGGCATAACTTACATTATTTATAGATTATATATATAATCTATCAATTATATGTATAGTGAAACTAGAAGGATCATGTTCTCCTAAATATAAACAAGTGGCTATCTCTCTCTGGTAGGTGACGATTATATGATTGATTTGCAAGCTAGTATGTACTTTCTAAAGTTAACACATATCAATTTCATAATTGGGGGAAAAAAGGATCATTCATCCTTTCATCCAAGAATCTCCTATGTCTCACATTGGAGATACAGTAGTATGCAAGACAGACTCTGGCTCTCGTGGGGCTTACATTCCACAGTGGGAGACAAAAATATATACAAATAAATAATGAATGAGGTACTGTCAGAGGGTGTAAGTTTTATATAAAACAGACTGCTATGAGAGAGATGAGGGAGGAGAGGGCCCTTTGGGTAGTCAGGGAAGGCAGAAGAGGCTGAGGTGTCTGAGGATATAGCATTTGAACTGTAAGGATGAGAAGGAGGTGTTCTGAAGGCTGTGCCCAAGCAGAAGGATTGGCAAAGGTCTGAAGGGGAACAAGCTGGGAAGCTCCAGAAACAAAAAGAAGGCCAGCAAGGCTGGAGGGCAATGAGCAAGGGAAAATGTAGTATCAGGAACAAATGGGCCAGATCACACAAAGTTTTATCAGTTGGGGCAATGTGTCTTATTCCATGTGCAGCGGGAAATCCTGGAAAAGTTTTAAAGAAAGGAGCAATGTGATTTTATTTGAGCATTGAAATGATTACCATGGCTGCTATAAAAAGCAAGAGTGAAACCAGACAGATGACTAAGAAGTTACTGCAGTGTTCAGTTACTGCAGTGTTGGCACCAGTATAGGAGCAAAAAGGATGAAAAACAGCAGAAAGGGTTGAATATATTTTGGAGATAGAGTCAAGAAAATTGGCTTGAGAGATGGGATAAAGAAAATATAGGAGTCAAGGATAATTTCTGGATTTCTGAATTGAGCAATGGTGTTGATGTGGAAAATACAAGTAGAGAAACAGATTTGAGATAGTTCAAGAGTTTCTGTCTCAGAAATAAGTTTGAGATATCTGTAATAGGAAGAAATCTGGTCCCCATGATCTCTGCTTCCTCATGTCATACCCATGAAGTCTGTAACACATGGCAAAAGGCACTTTGAAGATGTAATGGAAGTTACTAATCATTGCCTTCAAGATAGACAAATTGTCCTGTATTAGATAAGTGGGCCCAGGTTAGTCACATGGATTCTTCCCTGTAGAAAGGGAAGACAGAGATGCATATAATCTCAGGGGGAAGCAGAAGGAATAGGATTCAGAGCACAGAGAAGGGTTTGCACTAAGAGGGCACAGCACTCCAACTATGGGGATATGATATAAGGTAGACTCTATGGGTGCAGATGAAGACAAGTATCACATTTGATGAAGAGGAGGAAGTTCATCCTCAGGGATTTATTTTTTCAGTGAAGTAAGAGCATGAACTGGGGATTGCTACAGGTTAAGGAGTGAGGACAGATATAAAATGGTCTTTGGGAAAACAGCAGAATGAATATACTGGGCAAATGTAGTAGGACTAAAGTGGTTTTGAGTGTCCTTTAGGGAACTGCAGTCAATTTAAACTGAGAATAATAGTTGCAATTTTTTCTTTTGCTCTATATTACTGATTTGGTGGCAAGATAGGTAAATAACTGGGTTTTAATCAGTTATTAATGTTATTTAAGATATTATTAAAAATAAAACATGTTTCCAATTGTCTTTGCTGTTACAAGGATGACCCTAGAAAGTTATTTTATTACTCTTAATAAAGTAAAGTGTGCCCAGCATGCTCCTCTGCAGGCCCCCCTGTATGTGGTAAGCAGAAAGGGAAAGGACCTGTCCCACTACCCCACAGCACTATCACGATGCTGGGTGATGCCACCTTGATGCTTTCTGTAACCACTGCTTTTTCACGTGGGGTGAGCTTTGAAGGCATTACCCATCTAGTTCTTTTTTTTTTTTTTTAATCTGTGGGGTTTTTTTTTATCTCTGAGAAGGCT
Organism: Talpa europaea; assembly: GCF_964194135.1. Lineage (NCBI taxonomy): Eukaryota > Metazoa > Chordata > Mammalia > Eulipotyphla > Talpidae > Talpa > Talpa europaea. The sequence goes on from NC_140068.1 coordinate 42,419,395, forward strand.
GTAGTTTCCTACCATGCAAGCATACATATTCTGCATTTAATTTACTTGAGTGAACATATATTTAGGTAGAGAGAAAGATTGATAGGCAATCAACTACTATAGATATCCCATCTTTTTTCTTCTTATATTCATGAACTTCAGCAAGAAAATTTGAGCTTACCAAAAGGTAAATTAAAAAAAAAAATTAGAAAGAGCTTAACATGAAGCTTAAGGGAATTATAAAGCCTTCCTTAACATCATAAGGCTGTATATAGGTACCTAATCTTTCCTTGATGGTATCCTCCAAATTGACTATGTAGTCAGTTATGTTAGAAGCCAAAAGATGCTTGGCAGAGACAAGTTCTAGAGCATGCTAATATGTAAAGCTTCAGTTTTAAAAATGAGCCTAAAAGGGGATCTGCTGGGTTTTCCAATAACTTTAATCTGTCTAGATAAGCCAAAGATAAAATTCCGAAAAATCTAATTTCAAGTATCTTCCTGCACATTCCAGAGGCATAAGTTTTACAAAGTTATTTGAGTGCTTTAAAGAGAATGATTCTATAAATATATTATCATTATATAATATTCATTATAATTTAAAAATAAGCTGCACCTCAGTACACCATGCTTCTCAAATAGTCTGGGTTAGCCACATTATTCATAAAATAATTCTTTCACACTAGTTCCTTTTTCAGTGCCATATAATTTTACTTTAGCTTTCCATTAAGTACATGTTATTTTTCCATGACCATCCCCTTTTAGTAGTACTCCCTTCCTTTTAAATCACGTACAGTTACACACCCATTCCCTGTCCTCAAGTGTTATTAAAAACACATTACTTGGTCCTTAAGTGTCCATAATAACTACCATTACATGGGCAATGATCACATAAGGGCAGAAGAGTGGATGACCCTTTCCACCAAAGAAGTTTTAAACCTTTTCATGCTACACACACTCAAAAAGATATGTGCTTCTTGGCACATGGCTTATATACCACTGGTATAAGCTGAAGTGTGTCCGCCAAAAAGATATGTTGAAGTCTTAATCCCTGATACCTGTGAATATCATCTTCTCTGGAAACTGAGTCTTTGCAAGTATGACCAAGTTAAAATGCAGACACACTGGGGTAAGCTGGGCTGTAAATCTAATATGACTTGTATCCTTATAAATAGACAGGGACATATAGGGAAGAGAATGTTGAGAAGACACTGACACAGAGGGGAGGGGAGAGAATGTCACGGGACACCAGAGGTAGACATTAAAGTGCTACAGTTGGAAGCTGAGACTCAGCAGCAAACCATTAGAAGGTAAGAGGCAAGAAAGAGTCTTCCCTGGAGACTGCAGAGGGAACACAGTTCTGTCAACAGCAGGATGTCTGACTTTATCTCCCAGAACTTGGAGACAATAAATCTGTTAGTTAAAAATCACCAGCTTGTGGTATTTTGTTACTGAAGCCCCAGGAAACTAGTACAAAACAAAACATAACCAGAGAGAAAGCCATTAGAGAATAACTGCAAGGTGAGAGTTCACTCCAAACAATCTCTTTGCCAATCTTTTCTTCTCCATATTCTATGTGTTTTTTAAATCCTTGCTCTAGTTCTAGGGCCCAAAGCTCGTGGAATAGGTCACTGAACATTTCTTCATAAATTCTGTGCATGGGAACACGTTGGTCTGTGATATCTATTGTGTTGGAAACTCTATTAGCACAGAGGCAAGAAGTGCCATTTTAACAATCTGTTACTTTTAGTATTTGCAAGTCATAAAATAAGCAAAGAGTACAATTTAGTGATGATATACTATTCATGTCTAGTTAACATTTGAAAAAATAAATTATATTTCATTCTTAAACAATTGTCAAGACTAGGAGCTCCTTTTAAAAAATGATCCAGGGCCTCCCCGGTGGCGCAGCGGTTGAGTGCTGGGTTGTGAAGCTGCCCGCAGCCTCTGCAGCGCCGGTTCAATCCCCGGCTGCTCCCCGACCACCGGAGGAGGGTCCCACATAGCATGCAGACCTCTCCTGCCGCCCGCTGCTCCCCTCAGCAGTGTACTTCGGTCCTTCTGCCTGCTCTGCTCCCCTCTCTGACTCTGGTGAATTCTCTCACCCTCCCGCTCTTCTGACTGTACCCAGTGCTTGTATAAATAAATAAAGTAAATAAATAAATCTTTAAAAAAATAAAAAATAAAAAATGATCCAACACCCTCAAATGAATTAATCTATATATTGCAAACAGAAATAGAGAATGGAACATAAGCTAAGGAATCAAAGAATTTTACATTATATAAAATCTCCAATTATGAGTGCTGAGTCCATCGTGCTAGGAGTGGCAAAATGCAAAAGTGATCTATTTATTTTTTATTATGTTTATTGAGTAGTGTTGGTTTACAAAACTGTATATGTTTTAGGGGAGTAGGCATACACCTCACAGCACACCCACTGCCAGAGCCCCAAATCTTTCACCATAGTCCATTGGGGCCCTTCACCTCTCTGTTTCTACTCCCCACCCTCCCTTTCTGGTAGGCAGAGTTCTAAAAGTGCCTTATTTAAAATGCAAAAGCTTTTTATTTACTTACTGAACAAAAATACATTGAGCATCTTCTAAATGCCAGACTTTAACTTAAACTTTCTCAAATATTTAATTTTGATTTTAGTCATATAGCTAAAAAAAATAAGCATAAGAAGAATGCATATGCTGATAAGTCTTAGAAACACCTGTTATTTCAGAATTACCTGAGAAAGCATTGCTATAATATCGGGACAGGGTCTGCATGATGTCTTTTGAGTGCTGAGTCCATGGTGCTATCTTTCTGTAAGTTTTTACACGATGAACAAGCTGAGAACCACCATATTGCAGGGACAGGGTATCCCCATGATCTTCATAGAGTTCCTCAAATAACCTAAGCAAAATAAAAACCAGGATTAAAAAATTTTATCAGAAATATTACATATTTTTGTTGTTGTTGAACTTTTTGATTTTCTTACATTGTTCATTTTTGTACAATATTTGATTTCTCCCCTCAGAGGTAGTCCCCATAGATCTCCCTCTACCACATCACATGTGATCTGTTGCCATAGTCCCTTGTGCTCTTCCTTCCCTGTTCTGACCTCTCTCTTTCTCCCTCCACTGCTGGTATTACATATTATTTACTTAGTCACAAGCTCAAAACAAATCTTTTACTTTTATGAATTCCTCTGACTCTTTCAAATAGACACTTTCGAGGAGAATCCTCAACATCTTGAAGATAAATGCAATTGCATTCAACTTTATTGTGATATTCTAATAAGCAACAAGTCACAGAAGACACTAAAAAGGAAGCAGGGGGCACCAAAACCATAACCTGCCAGTGCCAAACCAAGCTGCTTCAACTGTGATTAAAGTCTCATGTATTCTGCAGCCCACCAGATCAATTTGCCTCCCATGACAGAATTTTCTGTTCTCTGAATTGCCTCTGAAAAAATGGTAATGCTCTTTTCACAGACAGATAATATTCTTTTTTAGAAATAAGTACATGTTTGGAATATATATTTCTTTGAGTGCCTGTTAAAGTTTTCAGTGCAGTTGTATCTATGGATCTGGCTATTTATAAGGTGACAGAGCCTTTATGACTATCACAGATGCCCAATAATACAGGATCATTGTAGTGTCAAGAAGCAGTATTTCATGCAATGTCATAAATCCAATGAGCAGTGAAGGAACCATAATCCCTAATGAAGAAACAATCTTTTTTATGTCTTACATTTTTAATTCAAAATACATGAAAGTACATTACTTTTATTTTTTTTATTTTTTTAAATTTTATTTTTATATTCCCATGTAATTACAACCAAAAGTACATTACTTTTAAAGGCAGAGTGGATTTTTTTTTAAAAACCCACTAGTTTAAATACTTTGCATTTACCTAAAGAACTTAATATTTATTGATAAGTAACACAAACAAAAACACCAAAAACCATGGCAACAACATGTAAGTCTATAAAAGAAATATTAATTAGAAAATTAATATGAATAACTTTAACAACATAAGTTTTGAGAGGCTAAAAGCAGAAATGAATTCATAAAAGTCCTTATTAGTTGTAAAGTTCACTTTTTTTAATTATCAGAATTCAAAGGGCAAAATATTAGGCTTACCTAACTGCATCTGTATCAAATTGTAGATTAGGTTTGTCAATCAATCCCAAGGAATACAGCTGGTAAGCCAGAGCACATTTCCCCACCATAAACTGTGCTGTGTTGGTGCGATCCAAACAGTCTACACAGTTGGTCCGAAGAACGCCAGTCTAAAGAGAAATACCTTAACTTTCATCCATTATTCAGTCACTAAACAATTCTCATACTCCTTTGATTTCTTTTTTTAAAAGATTTATTTATGTATGCTACAAGATCTGGGGCACAGGCCAGAGGTGGGGGTGAGAGGATTCACCAGAGACAGAGTGAGGAACAGAACAGGCAGACTGAGTGAAATACACTGCTGAGGGGAGCAGCAGGCGAGTCAGGAGAGGTCTGCTGTGCCATGTGGGTAGCTCCCTGGCTGGGGATCAAACTCATGCTGCAGTGGCTGTGGATAGCTTCATAGGTTGCATCTTAACCCCCTGTACCACCAGAGAGGCCCTACTTTAGATTTCTTATTAGAAGCTGAAGAAAGGCTGTAGGCAGGATATTACTCCTGAACAAATAATCAAGAACACTTTTCAAATTTAGAAAGATTATAGTTGCTACTTACCTAATATTACTCCAACACTATCAATATACCTGCTAGTATATATCTACATTTTTTCCATTTGTTTAACAAGAAAAAACAAATAGCTAACATTATCATTATGTACCAATTAGTAACATACATGCTTTTTAAAAACACTACAAATCAAATATATTCAGTGGTTGAGGCCATATCATTCTTTAAGTATCATTAAAAGACACAATAACTGTATCTGGCTCTGTTTCCAATGTCATTTGAATTTATTATTTTCACATTCCTGTTTATGTTTCTATTCCCCAAAATAAAATAATTTATGAGCCATTATAATTTTAACTAAATATCTTTTGTAAGAGCTAAACACTAGCAACAAGACTTTTTAAAATTATCCTCAAATGATTACTAATTTTGTATTAAATAAGTTCTCTTTCTCCAAGCTTGCTTTAAAAATAACCATTCATTGTGGAAATAAACTTTATGCATTATTAACAGAACACAGTCTATACCTGAAGGCGGCCGGTGGGGATCACACATCCTCCAAGTTCATTCCACCTATGTTTAAAAATATGTGATTTAAAAAATAAATTAATGGCATAATCTATATTGAATTTTTAATGAATGTATTTTTAATCAATGTCTCTTTATTAATATTCATAGAATCAAAGTAATAGAGGTGAATGCACCTGAACAATTACCCGATTCTGTTTACTTTGAATTCTTTCAGGCAAGTGAATATAGAATATCTTAATGTGCCCCACACTGCCAGTTTATCACCTATGTACAAGCAAAATCTCCCTTGCTTTAATGTAAGCCCATTTCCTGTTTCATCCCTAGAGACAATAATAACTATAGGGATGTTTTGTAATAAATTTTCCACATCGAACCTTCTCTACTCAGTCTTGACCTCCTTCAGCCTTTCTTCATGGAGATTTGCAGCATTCCTTTGGTTATTTATACACAAGTTCTTATCACTTTCCTTCTTATTTATTTTCTCCAAGTACTAGGTATATGTTTTGTTATCAACTACTATATAATGATATCAACATTTTAATTATTTAAAAGAAGGTGCATTGAAGGAAAGAGTTAACACAGCAGACCTTGGAGTTGTCCTAAAAAAGGCCTGCTTACAAGGTTGGCCTGCAGTTGGCATCTGGGAACTTGGGTTGCCACTATTCCAGAACAGACAAGAGTGGTTTCCTGAGCCTCAATTGTTTGTAGAAACAGCATGGTTTTTGCTAAATGCCTTGTTTTCTTCTGAGACTCTGGAATTTTGGTACATGACAGGCAGAGGCTGCTTACCTGACCAGCCTCCAACAAAAAGACCCTGCTCTGAGTCTCTAACAAGCTCCATTGGTTGGCAACATTTCCTGCATGCTGTCACAAAGAGTTGATGGTGGAAATTAAGCATGTTCTGTGTAACTTCACTGGGAGAGGACTCTGGAAGCTTAACCTGATTTTCTCTGGACTTTGCCCCTGGTGCCTTTTCCTTTTGCTAATTTTGCTTTATAGTAGTCATGAGTACAGTACGTTCAGTCTTTTGAGTTCTCCTAGGGAAAGTGGTTTTAGGGATCCCTGTGTCACAAGTGCCCTAAGATTCAAACTCTAACAAATACAAACTATAACAAAAGAATTACTTTCAAAGACACACACTAGTTGGTTGTTATTGCTTTCCCTTTTGGATATTTTTAACATTACAATTAATGAGGTTAACTGAAAATAAAATGCTGGAATAATATTTGATCCTTAAAAGGGAAATAAAACATAGACCCTTGATTCGAAGAAGCTCACAAAGTACTAATGAAAGAATAATTGTGAGCAAGTATCTACAAAATAATGATAATTATTATTTTCATAAAAACTGGTAGCATTTAACCTGCAAGAAAAAAATGTTTCTATTCCTACGTAATAATGAAAAACAGAATTCACTGCAGAAAATTTTATTTCACAGAAACATTTTATGTAATTGTAAAGATTCCATGGCATCCATTTCAAGGTAAACAACCAGCAGAGTAATTCCCACGCCTACAGTGAACATTCACTGCAGGCACATGAGCAGCTTGCCGCCCCAAAGGAATAAATTCATCCACTTCCAAATCATACAAGCTGATTATATTTACAATAGTTTTATATCCATATGAGCAATATTCTTGACTTATTTTAAGTTTTTAAATACCATACATACTTTTCATCTGGCCTCAAAATGCTGCAGTAAGAATCGGGGCGGTTTACAAAGAAACCTGTTTTCTTCACCACACTTTCTGCAATCACATTCAGTCGATCAAGAACATTACATAGTTTGCTGAGGAGGAAGAATGGGATAGGTGAGAAAAACCCAAGTTTTAATGCATATTATATTTATAACTGAAGTAAATAATGTTGAAAGTAATGATATTCAGGAGCTTCATTTAAAAAATCTCTCAATGTGTACTCAATGACTAGTAAGTTTGATACAAAGATATATGAAGGACCTGCAACTTAATATTAAATATTGACAAGGCTTAATCTTGGCACATTACATCCCTGCAAGAACTTTTCCTTGGGAAAAGCCTTCACTCCTCAAGAGTGATGTCAGCCAAGTCAATGTGCATTCATAAAATGACTACAAAGAGAACACAATGCAGTGTTGGGGGTAGGAGAAGAAAGCAAGAGAAAACAAAATAATCTGAATAACACCAATCTATAAACAGGTTCATAATAATTTCTCTTTTCTGAGAAAGCATGTGTGTGTGTGTGTGCAATTATGTGTGTCTAGTTACAAAAAAAGATTTAGAAAAGAAATGAGTTGTGTGCAAAAAATACAGTAACATTAAAAAGAAATAAGACCTCAAAATAAACCTAATATTGCTAATTGTAAATGAACAAAGGAACAATGAAGGGTTAATGAAAGTTCCTTACACAGGATGAATTTTTAATCATTCTGACGTAAAAGAGAGGAGGGAAAGCAAACCCAGGGGAGCACACAACAGGGACAAAGGCTGTGGGTGGGAGTGTGGCTGCTGCATTTGGGGCAGAACATGAAAGTTAGATTTTCAGGCACGGAGCAGCCCTGGGAATAAAGAAAAAGTCATTACATTCTGGAACCAACCAACTAATGCGGCTTTAGCACTATACTAAAGAGTTCAGATTTACAGTAAACAGGGGTTATTGCAGGTTCATGCAGAGGGAGACCAACAGAAAGTGGTATCAGAGAAAGTGATTAAATAGGGAAACAGAGTGAAAGAGAAAAAAGCAAAACTAATGCCTTTAAGGAAAAGCAATAGAGAAGTGATGTGTTGAATAGCTACATAAGCAGAATTTGCAAATGTTGTAAATAATGGGCAAAAAGGACTCTGGTAAATTAATTTAAGTACTCCAATTTTATATCAATAGCAAAACATCCATAAAGCAGGTCCATGAAGAAATTAAAAGAGTGGCATTTACTTTACTATAGAGGTCAGCTTCCTACTACTTTACATTACAATAAAGGGAAATATAATCAGATACATGAATATCTATTCACCTTTTAGTATACTTGGCCATATCCCAAGGAATATAGACAATAGTGTGCTCGGGAGGCAAAAACTGGTTGAGGTATGTCACAGCAGCTACAAGTTCTTCACTCAGGATTCTCTCGTGCTTTCTTTTCTCTCGTTCCTTTATCAAAAATTAAACATTTTCAGTATTCTAATTACTTTAAATCAGAGGGACAGACATAACATTTTTACTTCACAGCTAAGGTAAGACAAAAAGACTTCCCTAAATATACTGAAATAAAACTTAACCTCCTTAGGTTAATTTAAATGCAAAGAAATACTTCACTGATTAAAATCAACAGATAATAAACTAAAGACTCAGGAGATCAGATTTCTTCCTGGTACCCTCCCAGAGCCCAAAAGAAGCCCAGATCACCCTATATATTCCACACCCCATTCTAGTAGGACAAAAAGAAGGGATCCCCCAATTCAAGCCAACTAAGAGTCATACAGAAATTAATTACAGTCTGTACTGTAGTGAAAATGCAATTTAGTCCAAATTCTCTATTAAATATGCATATTAAAAATAATAGCTGATCACTGTGATTCTAAAGTATTATTTTCCAGATTTCTCAAATGTACATTATTTTTGAATAATGTACTGGATGATTAATCCTAAACTGGCATAGTAGAAAGCACTTTCACAGTCTTCATATGGCTTTAAATATGAGCCTCAGAAAACACCCTTTGAGGTAGCCAAAGCAGGCACTTTTACACTATGGTCGAATGAAATGAAGGTGAGAGGCATTCATGGAACTAAATCTTACCTTCTGCCTCCTTGCTTGTGGCACAACCTTAGATATTATACAGGCTCTCACTTAAAAGGGGCTAGTGCAGGTTAGAATGCTAGCTCTGCCACTTACTGGCCATGTGACCTTGGACAAGGTTCTCAACATCCCCACGCCTCCACTTCTTCATCTATAAAATGTGGGTACCAATACTATCTCCTTATAGCATTAATGTAAAGTTTAAATGTGATAAAGCATAATAATTTCTTACTGGAGCATCTGACACATGTTAAATATTAATAAAAATTCACTATTTTTATTGTTATCCCTATCAGGCCTTAACTTAGAAAACAGAAAAACAATTAATTCGGCAATATTGACAATGACATGGTATTGCAACACTATTGTTGGCATGAAAATAAATCTATGCTGTTTTCAATCATGGTGATTACTTTTCAATTGCCATGAATTTAATTAAATAACCACTGTGGAAATTAAAAAAAGGGTATCCATTCTGCACAGCTGAATATATCAAATGGAAAAATTATTGATAGATAAGAATTGATTAAGAACAGAGTTAAACCAGTTTAGGTTTAGCTCTTTTTTACACCTGAGAAAATTAAATTATATATAAAGAAATTTTCTCACGAGCATGGTAAGTCAACTAGAGACATGAAAACTGTTTGAAATGTTAATATCAAGTCTAACTTTTTATGAGATGGAGACAAAAGATTATTTAATCATCCTTCAATCATCCCGATGTAAAGGATCTGTTTATGCATTGCTGCTTCACAGTGGATTAGTGTTAGTGGACTGTTTAGTCAGCCTCTGTAGAATCAGACTCTTTTTTTTGTGGGACCCTCGCCAGTGGCCGGGATTGAAGTGGCGCTAGGCAGCCTCGCAACCCAGTGCTCAACCACTGCGCCACCAGGGGAGGCCCTAGAATCAGACTCTTTTAACAATTAAATGAAAACTTCAAATATACAAGTGACTTTGCAAATCATTTCAAAGGGCTCAGAGACCTCCATTAACACCCGGGTCCCCAGATGAGAACCTCTATGTAGAGCTACACTTGATCCCAGGCTAACTTCTTATTCATCACCAGCAGCAGCATAAAAAGCACAGAGATTGCTGCAAAATGTCTATCATTAGTGTCTCTAACTCCCACAACTGTGATGGGCAGGGGTGGGAGGTGTGGAGGTAGTTCACTATAGAGGGTAGAGAGAAAAGAAATTGAGAGAAGAATTCACATTAGCAATTTCACAGGGAGGCAGCATGATGAGTGAATATCCTTCAGTATCGCTCTATACACACACAGCTTTCTTTAATCCTTTAATCACAAGTTCAGTTCACTTCCAAGTGAACTAAATGAACATCTTTTATCTGACAAACAAAATAACTGACAAAAATATGACAATAAAATGAAAAAATAATGACAAAAACAAAAAAATTTCTATTTCACAAAACAGCAATTTAATTCCCAAACTATTTTCTAGTTAATCTCTAGTTATTGCTGGTACTGTTAGACCAATGGAATACAAGTACAATTTTAAAATCCACTCACAGATCTTTAAATATTCAAAATAATGTACATTTGAGAAATCTGGAAAATAATACTTTAGAATCACAGTGATCAGCTATTATTTTTAATATGCATATTTAATAGAGAATTTGGACTAAATTGCATTTTCACTATAGTACAGACTGTAAAACATGGAGAACATACATGTTTTAAGTCAATGCTTATGCTATAGTGAAGACCTGTATTTCAGTGTGTTAGCAATGATTTATTTCTATACTAACAATGTCTTATTTTCTACACATATACTGGAAGAGTATGCAAGAAGGCTTTTGTTACTGGAGTTTTCCTACTTTAATTTTCCAATATTATACTACTATTCAATATGAGGCCAAGATTACAGATTATCCAGCTATTGCCCTGTATTATTCTGAGCTGACAGATGCAAGAAATAAGAACATGAAAATTTTGAATGATTGTGAATGAATGTGAATGAAAACTTAGAAAATGATGTGTTTAATGTTAGAATGATTTACTTTACAATGTCAACCCCTGGTTTACTGCACTAATCATATCAGCCAAAGAACAACAAAGGAAAAATGATGCTGACTTCCTCATTGTGCCCAGTTCCCCTTCCTCACTCTCCTCCTCCCCATTTGGTGACTTTCCTCCAAACTCTTGATTTAAAACACAAATGTGTACACACATATACACCTCCTCCTTTGAACCCATGCATTTTATTATATGGTCCTTTCCTGGGAACTGGCTTACAGTCTTTCTTGCCAGCTCCACTTTGCCTCCATCCTGGGCAACTTTCAGTACCTCAATGTCCATCCTCTTCTACTCTAGTCAAAACACTACCCCATCCTCAGATCTTAAATAAAGTCAGCATCACAGATAATTCCTTTACCTTCAATGGTTCTTATCCAGATTCTCTTTTATTTTAAGATTTCTTGTTTTAAATACTCAACCTCACAAGGACCTCAATTCACTGACAGACCTATTTTGTGGACCAATTTCTCCATTAGTCCCTTCTCCTATTCAATTCAAATTTCCCGGTCCACTTCTGTAATGCTTTTACGGTATACAAAACTTCTTTGATACTGTCTTTTTATATCATACCTGTCTGGCAAAATTAAATGAACCCAATTATCTGTTTTATTGTGCTTATACCCACACACAAGCCCTTATGGTAAAATTCAGCCAATAGAAGAATTATTCCACTTAAGAAATACAGCATTACTCTGATACTAAAACTTGACATTCATTACAAGAAAAGAAAAACTACAGATGTATACTCTTCATAATTATAGACAAAATCCTTAACAAATATTAGGAAGTCAAATTAAGCAATAAAAATAAGGGTAATATGTATATTGTCAAAAATGATCAAGATAGGTTTATCCCAGAAAATCAAAGTTTGTTTAAATTACAAAAGGAAAAAAAAAGGAAGAAGACGATGAAGAGGAGGAGAAAATGGAGGAGGAGGAGGAAAGAAATCCTGATTGGCAATTTGACATTACCCTTAGCATTGTCTGGATGTCTCTAGTCAACTTACCCTCCCACGCATAAAGACCGTACACCTTCCCCACTACCCTCAAACTGAGCAGATGACCTTTCCTCCTACCATAAGAAGTTAAAGCCATCAGGAGGGAGCACACCTGCACACACACACACACACACCCCTACACCCTAGAGTTCCCAGCCCCCTCACAGACATAAGTCCTCTATCCACATTTCCCATTTCCTCATTTCCTCCTTTCTTAAGTGCATGATGCCACTGCTCATTCCTTTTCTCTCTTTTGTGTTTATTGCTTCCCACTGATACTCCCCACAGGCTTTTAAACATAGCTTTATGATCTCTTAGAAAAATGAAACAAAACTGGAAAACGTGAACTCTTCTTCATCTTTCACTAGGGACCCCCCCATCCAGAGGAAGGATACTCTATTCAATGCCACCACTTGCTCATTTTGTTTTTAAATCAAAGTAATATTGCATTATAACATTACATAGGTTTTAGGTGTTCATGGTCAAACCACACCTCAGTCCATTTTAATCAATGACCTCATCATTGCTAACAGCAATGAGCATTTCTTCCATTTTCATCTTATTTGACCCTTCAGCAGTATTTGCTGCTGCTGACCTCTTACTTCATTATGAAGCATGCTGTCTCTTAATTAACTATGTATTAATTTGTCCTGGATATAATCTGGATTGTCAAGGAAGCTGGCTGTTACAAGACTAGGCTGTGGATGTTTAATCTCCATTCTTCCTTCTCTAAATTATCCTGGAAATTTAATCAGAACTTCACTCACACCTACTTCACACAATAAACTGAAGACTGACATACTGCATTGCTCTCGTCCCTTGCAAACATACCAATGATTCTCCTAGGTACCCAGGGAAGAGTCCACATGAATTCTGAAGCCAAAGAAGAGTGGCTCAGAAGCCCTGAGCATAGTGAGATGTCACAGCATATTAATTCATAAGTGTCTCCTCTGATGAGAGATCAGGAGGCAAACCCTTTGTGCTAAGAAAAAAGTTGCCCAGGATGACTGAATTTTATAACCAAACAGATGAGCACACCATACCTTCACCAAATTCAAGATGATGATGGGGGAGCCAAATCTCTGAAGCATCTGATCAAAGTGAAGGGCAGCCACATGTGCAAATGGATCTGCCTGATCCACTGAGGAGGGAAAAAAAGATAATACCAGACTCAAACTTAAAAGCAGGATTTGTTTTGTTTTTCACTATTTAAAAAAATGGGGTTCAACTAATCTTCCAGTAGTTTCAATTCCCAAATTCCTTGAGGAGCTTATCAGATATTCATCCTCATCTATTTATTGAATGTGATTGATTAGTACATTTCTGAAGTGAATATTAAAAATACTAAAAATTTATAGCCAAAATTAAATTTAAAATTTTATTGAAAAATAGATGTCCCTCTTCTAAATAATCTACCTCCCAGCACTAAAACTTAGTTAAAACCTAAGCACTTATGAGACTTCTAGATGAAACTTCATAATCTCTAAATGTGAGTAAATAAGAGATAACGTTTAAAAGATTGTTCCACGCACATGTAATAGGTGGTTTAGGCATCATAGTTGAAATATCCTGAGACCAATACAAAGGAACTGATCCTCTAACTTGTACATAAGAAGAATAACTTCCTGCAGTAAAAGACATTACAGAAGCATCACAGAGTATTTGTTCAGTCTCCACTTCATTTGCAACATCACCCTGAAAATAGAGTACATTTAAAATTATTTTATGTTCCTAGAATTTTTAATAGAAAATTTTCAAGTACACAATGAAGTTATAATTCCTATTCTTAGACTGTATTAATAGAGGTAGTTGTTGATCAACATTCAATGTGGAGGTTAGAAAAACATTAAAATGCAATAAAGGCGGGCAATTAAAAATAGCAGAGAATATATTAAGAAAAAATAAAATAGCTCATAATACAAGTAGTAGATAGAGAACAGCTTGAGTGACATCAATAGTGAGAGAGAGACAATAAAGAAAAACAATTATATGAGATCATATAGGAGATTAGGATGAATGGTGGGATATAAAAGTCAATTCTGAAGACTAAGGAGGACTTAAATGACAAAAGAGTGAGAGTCAAATAATGCCTAATAGATGGGGGGAAGTGTACTGAGAAGTTTTATTTATAAAACTACAAAGGAAATGAGAAAGAATAATTTTAGAGGCATTAATAACATTTCTGTTTGATTATCCTTTGAATATTCAAAAGTAAATAATTAAGTGGCAAAACTTCATTTTTAAAGAACCAGGTACAACTATTTTCATTGTTGATACATTTTTAAGAATAATATTGCTCTTTTATGACAGGATCAAAAACAAATGTCTCAACAAATATGTCAACTCAATCACACATCTGCTTAAGACTCAAACTATAACAAATAGTGACAGAGTACTCAAAAGAGATTAAATGATTGATGACAGGAGAGATGAATTTTGTTGGGGCTATTTTCTAGTGGCGAATAGAATAAGGAGTCTGCTTTGAGACAAACTAAAACAGAGGGAGAGAGTAAAGGTCTTTCTCAATTTGGTCTTCCTCTCAATTTTGATCTTCTAGCTATTAGGGTGACATACACTGGTCAACCATAGATCAATAGCTCTTAGAATGTATCAAAAATACATTTCAAGTAAGTGTTTTCCTCCATTTCTTGGGTCTCTGCATTATGTACATACTGTAATTTTTTTATATATTACAAAAATGGCTCATCCTCTAAAACAGTAGACATTTCATAACTCCCTAAACCATTGCATAATACTTTCTAAGGTAACTGATCTTTCAGAACACCTGTGTATTAGTCATATTTCTCATAAATTTCAGATTCACTACAGAATTATTCTTTTTTTATTCAATAAAATAGGTTTATTATAAAGAGAGAAAAGAGTAAAGGACATTTGCACAGATACAAGCAGGCAGAAGGAACTGCTACAGAATTATTGTTTTGATACCATTCTAAATTAACAAATTCCACTTTGCTTCATCTATCAGAAAAGCTTAAAAGGTTAAAGTGTCCATCTTACCTCACAGTTTGCACCTCTCTTGAGAAAACGAGTCCCAGCAAACTTACTGGATCTTCTAGCTATTAGGGTGACATACACTGGTCGACCATAGATCAATAGCTCTTAGAAATCAAGTTAAAGTTGTTTAGCATTCATGACTGACACCACACCACAAGAATCATTACACCTTAAATGCAAAATTATTTACATCTTGTCCAGTGGGTTATACAACACCAAGAAGCACCACCCAAGAATGGGATAGCATTGGGTCTGACTGTTCTTTTGAATCGTGCAAGTGTTAGAGCAAAAGCAGCCCTCCTGATACAAGGAACATACCTCAACATCATAAAGGCCATCTATGACAAGCCAACAGCCAGTATCATTCTCAATGGTGAAAAGCTGAAAGCAATTCCATTAAGATCTGGAACAAGACAAGGATGTCCACTCTCACCACTGCTTTTCAATATAATACTGGAAGTCCTAGCCAGGGCAATAAGACAAGAGAAAGACATCCAAGGAATCCAAATAGGAAAAGAAGAAGTCAAACTATCACTATTTGCAGACGATATGATATTATACATAGAGAACCCCAAAAACTCCACAGAAAAGCTAACTCAACTCATCAATCAGTTCAGTAAAGTGGCAGGATACAAAATCAACACGCAAAAGTCAGTAGCCTTCCTATACACAAACAATAAATCTGAAGAAGAAGAAATCAAAAAGACCATCCCTTTTGTTATTGAAACAAAAAAAATCAAATATTTGGGAATAAATCTAACAAAAGAGGTAAAGGACCTATACAAAGAAAACTATAAAACACTGTAAAAAGAAATAGAAGAAGACACAAAGAAATGGAGAGACATCCCCTGCTCGTGGATTGGAAGAATAAACATTATTAAAATGGCCATCCTTCCAAAAGCAATATACAGATTCAATGCTATTCCAATCAAAATTTCAATGTCATTCTTCAAAGAAATAGAACAATTATTGATGAAATTCATATGGAATCACAAAAAACCCCGAATAGCCAAAGCTCTCCTGAAAAAAAAAGAAGGGAATGGAGGCATCAGACTCCCAGACTTCAAACTATACTACAAAGCCATAATCATCAAAACTGCATGGTATTGGAACAAGAACAGACATACAGACCAATGGAATCGAATAGAAAATCCAGAAATAAACCCACAGATTTATGGTCAACTAATCTTTGACAAAGGAGCAAAGACTATGCATTGGAGCAAAGAAAGTTTGTTCAATAAATGGTGCTGGGAAAACTGGGTCGCTACATGCAAAAGAATGAAGCTTGACCACTACCTCACACCATACACAAAAATCAACTCAAAATGGATTAAAGAACTAGACATAAGACCTGAAACCATAAAATATATAGAAGGAAATATAGGCGAAACACTACGTGATTTGCACATCAAAGACATCTTTACAAACACATCACCCAAAGCAGTGATAGTGAAGGCAAAGATAAACAGCTGGGACTACATCAAATTAAAGAGCTTCTGCACAGCAAAAGAGACAATAACAAAAACAAAGAGAAACCCCACCAACTGGGAGAACATTTTTGCACCCAACACTAATGATAAAGGACTGATCACAAAAATCTGCAAAGAGCTGATGAGACTCAACAACAACAAAGAAAATAATCCAGTCAAAAAATGGGCAGAAGAGCTAAAAAGAAACTTCTCTGAAGAGGAAATGCAAATGGCCAACAGGCATATGAAAAAATGTTCAACATCACTTGTAATCAGGGAAATGCAAATCAAAACTACCATGAGATACCATCTTACACCAGTGAGAATGGCACATATTAAAAAAACTAGCAACAACAAATGTTGGCGAGGGTGTGGAGAAAAAGGAACTCTTCTGCACTGTTGGTGGGAGTGCAAACTGGTCCAACCACTGTGGAAAGCTGTGTGGAGATTTCTGGACCTACTAAACATAGAGCTTCCATATGATCCAGCAATTCCACTCCTAGGTATTTACCCAAAGGACACAGAAACATCAATTCCAAAGAACACCTGCACCCCTATGTTTATAGCAGCACTGTTTACAATAGCTAAGCTTTGGAAACAACCCAAATGCCCAAAAATAGATGACTGGATCAAGAAGATGTGGTCCATATATACCATGGAATATTACTCAGCATTCAAAAAAGATAAACACATGCAATTTGCAGCAACATGGATGGCGCTGGAAGGGATCATGCTCAGCGAAATAAGCCAAAAAGAAGAAAAATACTGGATGGTCTCACTCATAGCAGGAATCTAGAAAACTTAAATAAGGGACCAGGAAAATGAATAACTATAAGAAAGTGAAAATCAAAATCAACAAAAAACTATGAACCAGAGACACTTTTAGGGGGGCGGGGGCGGGAGGGGAGGGATTGGGGTCAGAATGGGGGGGGGCTGCAATTGTATGGGGAATATAACAATAAAATTTAAAAAAAAAAATAAAACTTTTAGGAAACCTTAAAAAAAAAAAAAAAAGCAGCCCTCCTTAAGGAGCAGCTCCCAGTTTTAGAGGAAATGGTAATTAGCACTTAGGCCTTCTGGCCAAGGGAAGACCTGGTCTCTTTCCCTGCAGCCAACCAAAGGACGTAAACAGGCACAACTAATCCTACCTTAGTCTTTAGAGATCACACATTTCTCAAAGGAGGATATGTCAATTAACAGCAATATATAATACTGAGGGAGTGCAGTGAGTATAATACTGTAAAAGCAATTCAAATTTGTCTCCTAACTGCAAGATTTGAATGCTGTGAATTGTTTAGCCAACATGTACCTTATTAGTTATGTTCCTTATTTAACTTCCTGAGCCTCAGTTTCATCTTCTATAAAATGGTGTACTAATAAAGTACTAAAAAAGTACTAATAAAGTAATTTTATCAGGTGGTTGGAGGGACTAGGATAGGGAATGTGTATAAAAACACTAGTACCTGCAGTAAATGCTCAATAAACAGCAATTACTTTTATCATCTACAGACTTCTAGGACTTGCTAAATGCTTGATACTAACACTTAAACTAATGAGCTTCAAAATTACAATCTATGATGCAATTTACTATAATCTATGATACTCTTTTAAATAAAAAGCCAGACCCTGAGTTAACTCTTGGCAACATGATTCAGTATAAGACTCCCTTTTAGAAACAGTAGCACATTCTTTTGTTGTCCTTGGTGGTAAAATATTTGTGTCCAGGTAGATTTGACTTTTGGAAAAGGTAATTCAAGGACAAATGTCATTATTCAGTGAATGAAAGCAGATAATACCACTCATTGGTTTCTCCAAAAGTTCAAGCTACGAAAAGAATGTCAACAAGGAAACATGCTGAGAACACACAAATATGCCCTACAAGGTCTCAAAAAGAGACAGAAAAACATAAACACCACTTAAAGTATATACTGCCATCCTAAACTTCATAACATAAAAGTAATTTTTTGAAAGGATTCAATGTAGCTAGAAATTGAAGACAAACTTGTAAAAGAAGAAAACATGTTTATAAAATTGAATGTATCAGTTCAACCAAAGACTCAATCTACTTCAATTTAATCTATTATGCCTCCTTGCAATCCAGACCTGGACCACTATAATCTTTTCCTCACTCATTTCCCTTGTTATAGTCTTATTTTACTTAATCTAGCTTAAAAATGGCTGTTAACTCAAACTTCTTAAATACTTTGCCCATGTCACCCTCTTATAAAAGCAAAAGAAACAAAAAACTCTCTAAAGTGCTAGCACCAAGCCCAAAGTCCTTAGTCTGACATCAAAGCAATCTGGTAAATGGCTATATGACTCCCTCCTACCAATCTCCTCCCTCACCTACACCTGCCAGAGGTGTGTATATGAGCACAAGCGCATCCCTAAAGACTTTTCCATCTCAACTCATGGAGCTTCCCTGCTTGCTGTTTCAGCCTGAGTTTGTTCAGGGTCCAGCCCAAGTTCTATTTTTCCTATGCACCTGCGCCATCTTTCTGCTAGTCATTCTTCTCCTCCCAAATAAATATGACACTTATTACCTGTTTCATTTTTATTCACCTTTTACATACATAATAGATCTGTTCAAGTGGTCTGCATTTCTCTTTGTAATCACTACCTGGTATCATGGGTAAGTTTTTCTGTTTGTATATAGCTTCCTCCAAATTGTTACAAACATAAGCTAAATAACATGTTCTTTAATTTTTTTAAAAGGATACTTGACTGCCCACAGAACCCATGAATAATATACAACAGCCAGTCACGATGCACATTTTTTTTAATTATATCCAGAAGTTCACCATTCCACACATACTTCATGTAAGGCTCGCTACAGATCCCAAATACACCTGGAAAACAAAAGTTGATATCAGAAAGATAAATAAATTGGCTGACATTCAACTCATTTTCAAGATTTTAAACTTCTGTTTTTAACTTCAAAATAAAATGTCTCACAAATAGCATTGCCATTTTCAGTGGATATGATTAATATCATCACCCAGCACACTGTGCAGATTCTATACAAAGTCAAAGAATAATTACATTTTCTGATGTGCAACAATTTTTAACCTAAGAGAAAAGAAATTACTGGAAAATTAAGGACGACTGAAAATACATGAATAAAACCAAGAAACAGCACAGAGCAGCAACAATGAGGACCACTTTAAAGTGCACCAAAAGTCTAGTCTAGTCCTAAATTACATGTCTGTTTAAAATTCTGTACATATTCCAAACAAATGTCTCCCCAAAAATCCAGCATACAATTTTCTGGCTGATCCACAACTGAAATCACTTGGTGATTAACAATCTCTATAAAAATAAATTGATCAAATTCATATATCTGGAAAAACCTCACATAAAGGCAAAGAGCAATGAGGGATAGTGAAATGTGAGGAATTAAATGAGATGTCATTTCATGGATGCTACATCAACATACATTAGTTGTGTTGAAAATCACCTACCGCTGCCACCTTGTGTAATTAATCCTTCATCTTCAAAGATGTCAAAAGTTTCCTGGCGAGTCTGGGTCATTTCTGACTTCAACATTTCCAGGGGCATTCTCAAGACCGTGAGATTATATTGAAGTGAGTGGGACAAATCATAGCTGTAACTGAGAACATAAATGAAACTTATTAAGAATTACAAAAGCAAAACCTATTTCCCGTGACTGGATCCCATATGGAATTAAAACCTGTTAACTAAATTATTTAGTACCTGTTGCTTTACTTAGAAACAGCACTGTTCCAATTAGCAAGGTAGACTATGAATATAACTGGAAATTTAAAAAACCATTTCATGATTTAGGTACTTGTATGACTAGAAATACATAACACAATGTGAGTAACCTATATTCATTGATTTGCAATGTACATTTTTTTGTTTCACAATGAATTCAATCTAACTTCATGATCTTATTCAAAGGAGTCACACTTTCAATGTATTTGAAAGGAGATGTATGGATGTTATGGTATCTGGTGCAATGGTGCATGATCTCTACTCTAGTTTACCTATGAGGATGAACAGAAATAATTCTATATATTAATGTACTTATGGCAGTACTATAACTTTACAGCAAAACAGAAAAGAGCGGGCCTCCCCTAGTGGCGCAGCGGTTGAGTGCTGGGCTGCTAGGCTGCCAGCAGTCTTTGCAGCAGCGCCTGCTCGTTCCCTGGCCGCCAGCGAGGGTCCCACAAAAAAAACAAAACAAAACAAAACAAAAAAACAAAAAACAAAAAACAGGAAAGAGCAAGTAACATGCCGTTATAGTGAAACATGGAAGAGAAACAGCCATCCAAAATACTGCAGCAGTCTGGGCAAAATAAACCCTTCACCATTCTGATTTCACATAATAATTTTTATAAGCAACTTTAGCTATCTACCTTTAACACAGAATTTCAGAAGGTACATAAAATTCTTTAGGTTTACACAAATTTGCATTTTGGTAATGTTTTAAGATGGTTATAATTCTGTCTGGAGTTTGACACACGTTATTTTCATTACTTTTTCTTCTTATTTATATAATTTGAAATTGATTTGTTTTACTTGAGAAATTGAGTTTTGCCATATTTGCTTGATAGAGCCACTAATTTTACCAGCACCTACTCTCACAGGGATAAAAATGCTATTAAAATAATTAACTTCTTTCAGTTTTACATTAATGAAGACATAATTCACCCTTCATGATGTTTTCTTTATTGCATAGATCTATAAATGGGTGATTATACTAATAATTTTTAAATGTTTAAAATGCATATTCTTTCTCAAAATATAACCAAAAGAAGCAAAAACACTAACTTTGAAAATATATCTGCACCCCCACTTTCACAGCAGCATTATTCACAACAGTCAAGGAAGGGCTACAACCGAAGTGTTTACTGGTGGATGAGTGGACAAAGATATATACATGCAATGCAATAAGAAATTACACCATTTGGAACAATGTGGATGTACCTTGAAGGGATTATGCCAAATGCAATAAGACAGACAGAGAAAAACAGTACTAGATGATCTCACTTAGAGGTACAATCTTAAACAAACCAAATTCATAGAAAAGAGATGGGACTTGTACTTACCAAGTCAGGGCATGGAGGGAAGAAGGGTTGGAGAGAGATAGTCACAAGGCAAAGTTTCCAGTTATAAGATAAATAAGCAATAGGGATGTGATGTACAACATGATGACTATAGCTAATAGTGCTGTATGATATATATAGGAAAGTTGTAAAGAGAAAATCCTAAGAGTTGTCATCATAAGGAGAAATTTTACTTTTCCTTCTTTCTTTCCTTTATGTTATATATATATATATATATATATATATATATATATATATATATATGAGAGGGCTGATGTTAGCAGAACATGGCATGGCAATCACTTCATAATATATGTAAGTCAAATCATCATGCTATTTGCCTTAAACTTACACAGTGATATATGTCAATTATTTCGAAATAAAACTGGAAAAAAATTTAAATAATGTAATGTAACTCATCAACATATAACACCAATAGCTACAGATACTCTCTATATCTTCCTTTGGTCTTTATTAGTTAAGTCCTTACTGATGCATGCTATTTTGTGTTTTATTTTGTAGTTTGGACATTATAACTGATAGAATTTTTCATTTAGAACAATAATTGTGTCTTCTAGGTTTACATGATGATAACATCAATGATGGTGTAATATTTTACTTGTAATGTTCTAATTCACTTGCCTCTTATTCAATTATTGATATTGGTTGATTGGTTTCTTTACATAAGCTGCCATAAAATAAAAAGCTATAAGTGTCTCATTATCAATAGGGATTCATATTTCCTCTCCTGATTTATTTTCTTATAATATATTTTCATCTATATTTAACATTAGACACTCCTCTCCAGGAAAACTAATACTTTATTTTTACAAGATTGTTAACTAAA
Organism: Talpa europaea; assembly: GCF_964194135.1. Taxonomy (NCBI): domain Eukaryota; kingdom Metazoa; phylum Chordata; class Mammalia; order Eulipotyphla; family Talpidae; genus Talpa; species Talpa europaea. The sequence goes on from NC_140068.1 coordinate 42,441,774, forward strand.
AATTGAACTGTAAAATTGTTACAACTCTGCATTGGAGAGTAGATGGAAATTTCATTTTTGTAATTTGAAATCACAAAATAAGAATATTTCTTTAAATCTTTAAAGAATTTTCTTTAGATCTTTAAATCTAAAACACACATGATTTTTATAGTTGAGAACTACTATCCTTTAATCTACCAATTCAAATTCTCAAATTTCAGATTTTGAAAAAGAGGAAATACCTGTACTTTTTATATTTTTAGATGAAAATTTGGGCCCTTTAAAAAAAAGAATAGATGAAATATTGCTATGTGCCCTGATCCTGCTTTTACTCCCTGGGAAATAATGCAAATATTTAAATGACTGATAGGAGCAAAACAAAGCTCAAACTTACCTAAAATAAAAATTACTGGATAGGTCCACATTTTGAAATATCCGTAGATACCTTTAAAAAAACAAAACATATTATGCAACATAAAAAATTTATAGTTAACATACTCATATATACATTTATATCTGCAAATACAATCATTTAAAGTGTGAAATTCAGTCTGCAACTAGGGTAGGGATTTCATCTAAAAGAATAACTATAAGAAAGTAAATATCAAAATCAACAAACATCTATGAACCAAAGACACTCAATAGGGGATGGCGGGTGGGGAAAGGAGGGCTTGGGGTCAAAATAAGGAGGTTGTAATTGTATGGGGAATATAAAAATAAAATTTAAATGAAAAAGAAATTTCTAAGTGGGCTGATCAACACTTTAGGGACTCTTTTTTTTTTTTTTTTTATTTTTTTTAGCTTGCATCAGTTATCTATTTTTTTTTTTATAAATTTTATTGTTATATTCCCCATACAATTGCAGCCCCGCATTCTGACCCCAATCCGTCCCCTCCCGCCCCCGCCCCCCTAAAAGTGTCTCTGGTTCATAGTTTTTTGTTGATTTTGATTTTCACTTTCTTATAGTTATTCATTTTCCTGGTCCCTTATTTAAGTTTTCTAGATTCCTGCTATGAGTGAGACCATCCGGTATTTTTCTTTTTCTTTTTGGCTTATTTCGCTGAGCATGATCCCTTCCAGCGCCATCCATGTTGCAGCAAATTGCATGTGTTTATCTTTTTTGAATGCTGAGTAATATTCCATGGTATATATGTACCACATCTTCTTGATCCAGTCATCTATTTTTGGGCATTTGGGTTGTTTCCAAAGCTTAGCTATTGTAAACAGTGCTGCTATAAACATAGGGGTGCAGGTGTTCTTTGGAATTGATGTTTCTGTGTCCTTTGGGTAAATACCTAGGACTCTTTTTTTTTTTAAAGATTTATTTACTTATGCATACAAGAGCTCGGGTACAGGGAAGAGGTTTGAGAGGTGAAAGGATTCACCAGAGACACAGTAGGGAGCAGAACAAGCAGATTGAATGAAATACACTTCTTTTTTTTTTTTTAAGATAAATTTATTTATTTATTTATACAACACTGGGTACAGTCAGAAGCGCGGGAGGGTGAGAGAATTCACCAGAGCCAGAGCGGGGAGCAGAGCAGGCAGAAGAACCGAAGTACACTGCTGAGGGGAGCAGCGGGTGGCAGGAAAGGTCTGGGCGCCATGTGGGACCCTCCTCCGGTGGCCAAGGAGCAGCCGGGGATCGAACTGGTGCTGCAGAGGCTGCGGGTAGCTTCGCAACCCAGCGCTCAACTGCTGCGCCGGTTCGATCCCCGGCTGCTCCTCGGCCACCGGAGGAGGGTCCCACATGGCGCGCAGACCTTTCCTGCCACCCGCTGCTCCGGCGAGTCAGGAGAGGTCTGCTGCACCATGTGGGTAGCTCCCTGGCCTGGGGATTGAACTCGTGCTGCAGAGGCTGCGGATTGCTTCATAGGTTCCATCTTAACCCCTTGTACCACCAGGGAGGCCCCCTTCAGGGACTCTTAACTTAATAAAATGTGATTATTTCCTCATCACTGATTATGCCGGAAGGGAAAATCATGCACTCACATGTATGAGGTGCTTAGGTTTGGGACAAAATAGAAGTAAATACTGTCCTTATTTTCACAATATGCTCGAAAATATTTTGAGGTTGGAGAGAGAATAGTAAAAACAAGCAAATATTTTTGTGGATCACCATACTTTTTTAAGTTGGAAAGTTTTTTAATCCAAAAAATATGCATGTAACTAGAAGACAACACAGATGACATACTCCTAGATGTGAACCTCAGACACATCTTTAGACTCAACTTCAATGGGCAAGGAAAATTAAAGTAAAAGTAAATAAACAGAACTGTATCAAACTAAAAAGGGTTTGTATAATATGTGCAAGAAACCATCACAAAAACAAGAAGGAAAATCTATTGACTGTGAGAAGATTATTGCACATTATACAACCACAAGGGCTTAATATTCAAAATATATAACTCTTACAACTCAACAAAAAACAAACAACCTAATCAAAAAATGAGAAGAGAATTTGAACAGACACTTCTCCAAAGAAGATAAATATACAGATGGCTAACGGGCACATAAAGAAATGCTCAGCTTCACTTATTACTAAGGAAATGCAAATCAAAACCATAAGGAGGTCTCATTTCACATTTGTGAGAATGGCTTGTATCAAAAAGAAACAGCACATATTGGCAAGGATGTAGGAAAAAGGAAATCTTGTTCATTGTTGGCAGAAATGTAAACTGGTGCAACCCCTATGGAAAATCATGTGGAGATATCTTAAAAATCAAAAACTTAAAATACGACATCTCCCAACAATACCTTTCCTAAGTTTTTATCCAAAGAATATAAAAACACTAATTCAAAAAGATTTATTATTTACAATACCGAAGACATGGAAACAGTGGACAGCTAAATATCCACTAACTGATGAGTGTATAAAGAAGTTGTGGTATATGTACTCAGTGGAATATTATTCAGCTATTAAAAAAAGATGTCTTTTGTGGCAACATGAATAGAACTTGAGGTGATTATGCTAAGTGAAATAAATCATAAAGTGAAAAACAATTACCAGCTGGTTCCTCTTATAAGTGGGCTATAAATAACTAAAGCAAACAAACTAACAAATCACAACAAAAAACAGTCTTAGATTCTGTGAAAAATACAGATGTTATCAGAAGGGGAGGGGTAAAGAGGTAGGAAGAAAAAGTAAGGAGCATCTATTCGACAGTGGAAGGCCACTAGAATGTTGGTGGTGATGGGGTGAGGTTTATATACACAGAGGTGTAGATGTATACCCAAAGTTTATATAGTTTTATGAATCTATTCTTCACTAATAATCTCTCCCCATTGGTTTTAGCAGTCATTATTGATACATGCCTGAGTCAATTGTTATAATGGAGTTTTTTTTACCAGTCTTAGAACAAAGTTGTAGAATTCGGAGCCAGTATTTTACATTTTTAACATAACATCGATAATGTTTTGACTACACTTTGTTGTCTAATTGGTGTTCCTCAGTAAAAAAAAAATAATAATAATAGTAGTTACCAACAGTACACACCTGGCTTCATCGGGATGAGTAATCCGTACAGAATCATTAGGTATATAGATCATATTTGTATCTTCAATCTTATATATTGCATGACCTCCAATATCCGCCATCTTCCTCCTTTTAGTTATTAACACAATATAATAGCCTTCTAAAAACCTGACGAAACCTACACAACAAAAAGGAAAGATAAATTAACATTTCCTAAACTTAGCAGTGCTTTTAGATATATATTTAAAAGACAAAAGACTTCTTTTTAATTGAAGTAACATTACATTATGTGTCGTGTGTATTTTCTATATTAAATTCACCACTAAATGTCTGACGCTATCATTCACCACATCATTGTCCCAATTTACTGACTCCCCTCTACCTTATCCTTCTGATAACCACTAAATGGTATTATAGCCCAAAAGTTTATTCTTGTTTTATTTAGTTCATCTGTTTGTTTTCTCTATATACCACACATGAGTGAAACACAAAGTCTTTCTCTATCTGGCATATTTCCCTAAGCATAATGCTCCCTAGGTTCATCCATGTTGTTCCAAATGGTAGGATTTCATCCTTTTTTATAGCTGAGTAGAATTCCATTGTGTGTGTCTATGTGTATATATATAGATGTCTTCTGTATAATCTGTCAGTGAGCACTTAGGTTGTTTCAGCACTTGGCTATTGCAAATAACGCTGAAATAAACATGGAGGTGCATACATCTCTTCAAATTAGTCTTTTTGTATTATTTGCATAAATTCCCAGAAGTGGGACAACTGGATTATAAGGAATTTCTATTTTTATTTTTTTGAGAAATATACATATGGTTCTACCAATTTACATTCACACCAACTGTACATAAGGATTCCCTTATCTCTACATCCTCTCTAACACTGTTTCTTGCCATTTATATATTCATTCTCAGAAGTGTAATATTTGCATTTCCCTAATAACAAGGAATGGTAAACATCTGTTCATGTACCTACTGGTCAACAGTATGTCATTTTTGGAGAAGACTCTATTCAAATCATCTGCCCATTTTTTTAATTGGGTTGATTATTTTTCTTGTTGAGTTTTGTGAGTTCTTTGTATAAATTAGATACTAACCCTTTATCATATATAAGATGTGCGAATATTGTCTCCCATTTAGTAGGATGTCTTTTCATTTTGATGTAAGTTTTTTTTTTTTTTTTTTTGCTGTGCAGAAGCTTTCAAGTATGATGTGGTCCCATTTGTTTATTTTTCCTTCTTTTTCCCTTGTTATTGGAGCTGAGTATACAAACATACCTTTAAGCTGGGGAGGGAAACTGGCAGTACAATGCTAATGTGCACAAGAATCTTATGTCTAGTGTAACTACCTTTTAAAATTAACTTTCTTGTGTGTACATGTATGTGCCTTTCTCTTTCCCACCCCATTCTCTTTTTCCTTTTTCATTTCCTTCTCCTTCTCTTAGAGTATTACATTCTAGAAAGTCAAGCTAGGATCCTGAGACTATGAATTTTTCCAAATTTGACAAATACCTATTTCCAGTGTCTTATTATTCTCGGCTGACATAAAAGGAAACTACTAATTGAATATATTAACATAAATGAGCTGAACTACATAAAAGATGCCTCAAGGATTTTATGAGTCATGCTACTATGGAAAAAGTGCTATTAAAACAATAAAAAATATTTTAGAATTCTGCAATGCAGAAATGTTTTTTTTTAAATGCTCATTTATGCCCCTTTTCTCCTCTAGCCAAAAAATTCCTTGAATAATGCTAACGTTCATAAAAATGAAAAGGAAAAATCTGATGACAATGTCATCAAAATCATGTTAGGTAGTACTCATCCCTTCAGAAAGATAAAACTTAGAAAAGCAGAGCTCTAGGGACCTCCCTGGTGGCACGGGATAAAACTCTCAGCACTATGAAGCTATATCCAGCCACTGCAGCATGAGTTTGATCCCCGGCCAGGGAGCTACCCACATGGCGCAGCAGACCTCTGCTGTCTTGCCTTCTGTTCCCCTCAGCAGTGTACTTCAGTAGATCCATCCCTTCTCCTCCCCGCTCTGCTCTGGTGAATCCTCTCACCTCCATACCTCTGGCCTACACCCAGTTCTTGCTTGCATAGCTAAATAAAAATAGATCTTAAAAAAAAAAGTAGGGATCTTTCAAGTAACAAAAAGACACTCAAAGAGAGAGTCTAATTGGGTCTAACTGATAATTACATCCAAGATAAATGAATTCCCCTTTTATTCTTGCTATATATATTTAAACAAAAAAGTGATAATTTCTCTCAACTTGCATTCCAACTGAATTTTATGTTTTTAGATCTAAAATTATTTACATCATTCTATCTTTCCCTTCTAGTTTAAATAAAGGAAAGTAAATATATTGCACAATGGAGATTCTTTTCTACCAGCACAGATGCCTTTGGCATATTATAAATGAGATTATTTTCTTCTTCCTTTTTACTACCAATTGGAAACATCACTCTGTTTTTTAAAAAGGTTCCTATCAAATACAGCCAACATTTAAAAGGCTTTAATTTGGCAAAGACATCTGTCAAGAGTAAACCTAGTTATCACTTTAACACAGAGAAAACCAGAATAATAAGTTTTTTCATCTTCATTCTATGTACTTCTGATCCTAGACCAATTTTACTAAGTGCTTCCCAGAAGCCTAGAGGACACTTATTGTGCAAAAGTGTTTCTTCCTCTTCAATCTGAGAAGGTTGTGTCATTTGAGGCCAGATATCAAGCAAAATATATTTAAAAGGACAGTATGAGAGGATGGAATGGTGTAGAGTCTGGAGGCTGGAGAGAAGCCCACCAGTCCACAAACAGGGAAGAATATAATGCCTTGTGTAGGGGTCACCGAGATAGTCATTATCTTGAAAGCCTTCAGAGAGAATAGCATTCTTCCAGAGAAGGATGAAAAGCTCCACAAGGTACAAATAGCCTATGCATAACAGAGTCCTCTGTAACCAAACTGACTTGCTAACAACAAATCTACTTCTCCCTTACTCATCTGAGAGTCACTCTTTGTCACTGTTGTTTTCAATATCGTGCATCTGCAATTATTTCTAAGGGTGTTATTTTAAATAACAACGGAGTCCTCTACTTAGTCTACTACAGTGACACTTCTTATTCTACCCTTGTCCTCCAAAGAACCAAAGCTTAAAAGGCAGAAAAAAAGACATAGGGGAACAAGTATGTACCAGAAGGGTCTGGGACAGTCTCACTGCTGATAGTAGTAAGGACTGCAGACCACTGGCCACCAGCTCCACACAGGTGCCTAGGACCAGATAAAACAACTTTGTGAAGTATGTTCCTGATCCCATCTAGTGGTTTCCTAAACCTCTTGCTCGCCATCAAATAACAATGGTGGGTCAGAAGTGGGCAAGGTAGATAGCTAAATGACTAGGTCAATTCATGTCTGTGAACCAGTGATAGTTTTGGTATCCCATGAAAGACAAGTAAACAAATTAAGAGTGTGGGTTTATAAATTGAAAGCAAATTGAGGTTGCCACAATACCCCTGGGCATGACCAATGTACAGGGTAAAATTAGTTTGGATATTACTGAACTTGTGTGATACAGACACACTACATGCAAACAAGTTATTCTCAGAAGGATCATGTATTGCCCAGGGACATACTGGTGGGGAAAAAAGTTTGGTCCTTTACTACAGTCAAGAAATACTGCTCTAGATTCTTACCACTTGTGAACTAAATTAACTATGATGATAGTTCAAAACATTCCAGCAAAAATACTATTCATAAATTAAGCATGCTGGATAGGTTAGTAGAGAAAATATTACAGCCAAGGAAAAAAAGACAACCATTCTAGTTGTTCCACGTAAGAATTGTTTTGACAACTAGGTTGTGCAGTTTTCAAAGAGAAATATTTTGTATGTTGCTATTTCAGTATCCCTCATTATTTCTAGACAATCACAGACTTTCATTAACTCCCTGTGCACTCTCCGCTATTCTAAGGCTTATTTACATGGCTGAGTTAGAATACATAAAATGCATTTCCATAAAAATAATAAATGATTATTTAGTGCATTATTGTGTCACTTTACTGACAGGTTAGTCTTTTTTTTTTTTTTTTTTTAATAGAGGCATGCTTTATTTATTTGTTTGCTGGTTTGTTTGTTTTTTTGTTTATACATGCACTGGGTACAGTCAGAAGCGCGGGAGGGTGAGAGAATTCACCAGAGCCAGAGCGGGGAGCAGAGCAGGCAGAAGGACTGAAGTACACTGCTGAGGGGAGCAGCGGGCGGCAGGAGAGGTCTGCACGCCATGTGGGACCCTCCTCCGGTGGCCGGGGAGAAGCCGGGGATTGAACCGGCGGCGCAGAGGCCGCGGGCAGCTTCGCAACCCAGCGCTCAACCGCTGCGCCACCGGGGAGGCCCGACAGGTTAGTCTTTTATAACTTCACTATCCAAGAAGTGTCAAGCATAAAAGGCCTCAAATTGCTAAAGAAATATCTATCACAATACCTAAGAATGTCACCTTTCAGTCCTTACCCAGAGTTTATTAACTAGTACTTGTGTATAAATTAAACACCTTATTATAAACTTGGTTACCAATTCATTAAAATAAAACTTCTGGTTTTACAGCTAACTTATCAATAAACTTAAAATGAGGTGAGAAATATTGCTAAAAGCAAACATGCCTGGAACAACAAAGAATAAATTACCATGAAAATAAAACAGTGGTTTTGAGGATAATTTAATATAAAGGTAAACTGTCCTATGCAACTTCAGAATATCCAAGGCCAGCTATTTTTAAACACAGCTCAAAAACTGATCTTCACGTCATTAGACTTAATCATCAAGGAAGGTTTAATTTTGAATAATAAACCCTAGCTAATGAGGCACTCGGTATTACATACATCTTAGGAAAATTCCATTAAAAAATAGGTATACAAAGTATAAGCACCTAAAGGAATATATTTACTCTATTAAGTAACATACTTAAATTTAACCTGCTATATTTAAGACCCATTTTATTTCCATGGTTTTTACTTAATTTCAAATATAAGCAACACTTAAAATGGAATTTAGCATTCATGGAATGTATGGAATTGAAACACATGAACGAAAAAGACATACAAAGAGGTGCACATGTCCACAAGCGCTTATCCATTAACCATGTAACTTCAAGGGACTTGTCAAGACTAGGTAAAAAGTATAGAAAAGGGACCTGTCTTAAGGAAAATTTAAACGTACCTACCACTCCTAACAATCCCTGGCAGCCACCTAAGACTCAAAAAGACCTGAAGGGATTTACATATGAAGAGTTATGAAGTACAGTGAGAAAAACAAACATCAAATAAGGGAGAACAGAATCAGAGTTTCAACAAAAATAGTCACAAAATAGAAAGTACTATCAGAAAACCTAGCAAGAATTTGAAATTAATAAAGTCTATATTCATTTAGTTAACATCTGTAGATACCAATCACTCTGCCAAAAGCACATATATCCAGTAGGTTTAAGGAGCAAAGAGATAATTTTAAAAATAGATTCAATAGTGACTTTTAAAAATAGATTCAAAATAAGGCTCTACTGAGATGAACTGCCCTATGCTTTGCATCCAAGGCCTTGAGGGATCTGGCCTCACCCTACCACTCACTAACAGTTAAGCATCCAGAGGCATCTTCATGCTGATACCTCCGCTGTCACCCCTCCTGCAGCTCTCTCATCTCTTCCCTCCATCCATCCAAATTTTGTTCTTACAAGGTACAGTGAGAGCCTCATCTTGACCAGGAAATCTTTCCTAGACATTCCAGGGTCAAGCAATCTACCTCTTAGGTAATTTCCAATGTCATTTCACTTTTACTACACAGCTTGGCTTACTTATAATTTTTAAGTTGTTTCATGTATATTGGTTTCTGTCCCCCATCCTTGTCCAATCAACTTAAGACCACCAGGGAGAAATCCACAGTACAGGAAAGACATTGCTGACCTACTGCAATGGGGAAACAGATCTCACAAATGCCCCACCAGCCAGACAGCCTTATAAGTGAAACCATTCTATTTTTGTTTGTGGCTAAATAAAGGAGTTATTTCAGGATTTGGGGGAAGGGTGGGATTTAGGTAAAATTTAGATGAAGAGGCTCAAACCAAAGCAGGACCAAGTCTGGCTTGTGAAAGAGACTCAGGGGCCTCATTTCCTAGAAAACAATAAAGTGAGCACAGAAGCAGATGGTTATACACAGAAATCCTTAGCTGAGGCCTTGCTTCTGAGTTGTAAATTAAGGCTGCTTCTCTAGGTCAAAGTGACTTAGATCTTCCAGGCAAGAGGGGAATGTTTTTCTTATTGATACAATTTCCAACAGCAGTCTCTAAAAGACTTTGATTCTAGAGAATAAAGCTTCTCAGTGAGCAAGAAACAGCCATTTAAAGAAAGGGGATGTGGCACTTTACAGATGCATCATGTCCTTAGGAGAAATTCCTGTCACTTGTATTTATTTATTAAAGATTTATTTATCTATACAAGCACTGGGTACAGTCAGAAGCACGGGAGGGTGAGAGAATTCACCAGAGCCAGAGTGGGGAGCAGAGCAGGCAGAAGGACCGAAGTACACTGCTGAGGGGAGCAGCAGGCTGCAGGAAAGGTCTGCACGCCATGTGGGACCCTCCTCCGGTGGCAGAGGAGCAGCCGGGGATCGAACCAGCACTGCAGAGGCTGCGGGCAGCTTGGCAACCCAGTGTTCAACCGCTGCGCCACCTGGGAGGCCCTCTTGTCACTTTTAAAGCTGGTTTTACCTCTGTTTTCCCACATGGCAGGGCAAATGTTTACAGTACAAGACAACATTTACTTTTTCCTTTCTCAACAAACCAAACAGGTTCCTTAAAGGCCAAAACTATTTCCACATTTGTCTGTATCTTACATAAAACTGAGCACAGTGCTGAACACAGGCAGGTGCTATGTAAGGGCTGTTGATACCTGACTGATGGATAATGCAGTTTAAAACAATCCAAGCCACATAGAGTGGGTGGGTCATAAATCTAAAGCTATAAGTCCTTGTAAGCTATTGTTAAGTAGTAAGAGGGAGGCAGTTTTCTTACCTACAACACCAAAAGCTGAAACAGCTCGAAACAATCCGGAGGATCCTTTCTGTCCCATCTTTGTTCTATTTCCTAAATCCAAGCGGCCAAGAAGTTCCCTCACTTCTTGTTGAGTATATACATGCTAAAAATAAGTAAATTGAAACTATAAGGTTGTGCTTACTCTTTAGATTATCTTTTACCCCTGAATATTTAAAGTCACCTACAAGAATCATTAACTATTTCAGAGAGAAGTATGTAATAGTGCTTGGCTAAGCCACAAACTTCAAAAGCTAACACTTTTCAAAGTTAAGAGTGGTTACTGGATCACATGTTGCTTTACTAAAAAACTATGTCAAAACCTTATCTTCTGAACCAGAGATTCAGAGATTTAAGAAATTTCAAAAAAATCTGTAAACTCCTTAAAACAGTATGTGAAGTTCTGATGGTATAAATATATGTGTGTGTTTATGAGAAAGCCCAGGGCTTCTAAGATTCGCAAAAGGATCCCTAATCAAACATTCCTACACTCAAATAAAGCCAATAATCATTACATTATATTAGTAAAATCCCCCAGCTTATTGGGGAAAGTAAAGGAAATCACAATATACAGTCTACCTAAAATACCTATATGTAGAAAATAGTTTTGCAAAGAAATTAATAGAAATGGGTTCTAAACTATAGCTGCTGATGTATTTGAGATATCAAGAATATACATACACTCCAAAGTAGTCACAGGCAGGAACTTCTGGGTTCTCAATATATAAGTAAAAATTAACTTTTCAATACCACCATTGTATTGTTTGTGCCACCTGTCTTAAGTCTCTGGTTTCCTGATTCTGGATAATATAACATCTGGATAAGAACAGCTTAACACTTCTCTAGTGCATAGCAAGTCATCAGAAGATTTTTAGCAGCATAATAACATAACATCTGCAGTAGCAAAGTCCTCTCTGATTTCACGTAACTTCACATTAAAGCATAGTAGTAAAAAAATCTCTTTGGTAGATGTAACATTAAGTGTTACACTGAATCCTTAAAATGTTAACCCTTTGAGAAAATATATTCATTATCTTATTCAGAATTTGCTCTTTAAAGCAAATCAAAAAGAGGAACAAAGTGTAATTCTGCCATACTTCTTGACAGCAGTAATTTCTAGAAACCAGATTTAAGGTCCAATTTTACCAACCATGAAAAATAATTGTAACTTTTAGATGCTTATAAAAAATTATCTATCACTATTAGTCATAAGGATATTTTATATCTTTAAACAGCAGTACAAAAATATATGTAGTCATGTTTGCAAGATACTTACCCTATCATCAATTATGACCAAATCTTTCGGTTCTGTTCTATCAATTTTCAAAACACGATATTTTGTTTCTGCATGATTGCTCCCCACTAGGAAGTATCTCTACAAATAAAAAGATGCTGTCAGTTCTCCTAAGACATTTACCTTACACAGATTTATGACCCCTTAGTTTTTGACATTAAATAAATTAATAAGTCAGGTTACTTTTTAAAAGAAGTATTTCTGTTAAGTGTTATGGCAGATTAAAGAAAAGCTAGTTTCAAAAGGTCAATTTTATTGAAATTGAAATATTCTCAGTGGTGTCACGATAAGCATCAGTCTGATATCTGAAATGTACCCAGTAACCAGGTCAGATGAATTTAATTACATTATATAGAGATTAACCTAACTGATTGGAGACTGATGTTTAAATTTGCCAGGAAGAAGCAGCTCTGGTAAGAATTAGAAAGCTCATCATATAATTAGGAATGCTTAGACAATCATAGTTATTAAAATATTGATATTTTATCAAATAAATCTTTACAAGTTTTCTAGAAGACTGAAAATGACTTTATTATAGCAACTACAAAAATCCACCCTGAAGTCCAATGAAAGATTAAAATGAGTGTACTTTCCCAAATGGCTTTTTATAGATAAGCTACAGGAAATAATTAATATTCTTTCTTTTCTGAAACAGTTCCTTTCAGTCTTATACCTGAACACATTAGCCTTCTTAAATGAATACTGAGAATAAAATGAATAATAAAACTGTAGAAAAATAACTATCTTATGTTTAAATAAATGTTTTTAAGAAAACCTAAACAACATAATTTTAAATTGCATTAAAAAAATAAAACTCCAATAGCAAAAATAAAGTTTGAAAGATATTTTATTCAAAATATCATTTAAAAAGTGGCACTTTTTCAATCTTGCAAAAATTAAGAAGATATTACCACAATCAACTGGCATCTCACCATTTCGTTAGTTAGATAACATGTAGGTACATAAAGCAATTAAATAACAAATAAGATTCTTGAGATTAAAGGCCAAACTAAAAGGTGTAGACCATAGGAATTTCAAGCATAAGAAATTAACCTGATTACTCTAGATGCAGAAAATGGTAGAGTCAGGACTTCAATTGAGCTTTAAAGGATGGGTAAGAGTTTCTAAAGAAAGATTTTACTTATATCAGAATATGAGCACTTGGTTACATTGCTTTAATACTAAATGTGTAAGAGTAGATGCATTTTTTATAAGTATATATCTATTTATAACAGCCTGATCTAGACTTTCAGTTTACAAATAATAAAACTAGGTTAAAAGATGACGGGTTAGCCCATTCTCCAGGGGAAAACTAACCAAACACTGAACCCCTCACCTCATACCAGAGGTACAGTCTGGATGGTACTACCAGTTGTAATGAGGTAGAAATAAAATTATATTAGGCATTCAGTAACTAGAACTTGAAGCACTGGGGGATGGTGGGGCAGGGACAAAGAGAAAAAGGCCAAAGACTGTCGACGTGGCCTCAACTAATTCATTCACTGAGACCCTATAGCATGGAGTGGAGACTAGAGTAACTCACCTAAGAAAATTATCTTTGGAGGAATGGTTTGTAAACTATACATGTTTATTAGCAGAAAAGGTAGCTACCTTCTTAAGGACTTGAGGAAAAATTCCTAAGAGAGGAAATAACAAGTATTAAGATCTGAAGAGGAGAAATAACTTAGTGACTTTGCAAGAACCAGATTAAATGAGAAAAAGCTCATAAAACACCTAAAATACCTGCATTGTGTTCAACACAAAGAGGGTACTCAAAGAGCAGCAGTTCCTTTTCTCTTCTTTACTTTTAAAGACATCAGCAAGTCTATGCCATTGCATTTGAGAAAAAAAGACAAGGGGTGGAGGGGAACAGAGGGAAAAAGAGAGTAAGTACCACGGAGAAAGGAAAACATGTCTGGGACCAGAATGGAACTAGAAGAGAGAATGCACTGTCTATTAGCAATCAGTTTTTGTCCTTAGGAGAGAGGCGCATACAACGTAAAGACCATGAATGGCATGCTGCATGAACTGGATGCAATGACAACACAGAAGGTCACTGAGTTCACTTGGTGATGGGTCAGAGCAAGCTACCCAAAGAAACAGGTATTGTCCTGATGCTAAGCTTGGTCTTGAAGGATCTCTAAACAGGAGTAGCTTTATGCTAAACCAAGATAGAACAAATGATAGCCACCATATCCACCTACAAATAATCCTCTCTTATCACCAGTCTCTGCCACAGCTCCATTCCCTAAGAACTTTTATTTAAATCTAAATTCAGGACTTACTTCCAACGGCCTTGTCTAAATTTGGGGCATGTGTGCCCCCTTCATCTAATTATAAGCACATTCAGCATATAGGAGCTAACTCTATAACCTCTGTGGCTTTTAATTCCCTAGTCTAATAGCAATCTAGTTCCACAGGCATGGGATACATGTTAGGTAAAAAAAGAAGCAAGTGCCACAGAATGATTTGATTTGCCAGGTAACTTTCTACAACCTTTACACTAACCCATCTTTATGTTGCTTTTGTTTGGTTTGGTCTACTATTGGCATACAATTTTATAAAAGACATTATTACACTTGTATAAAGGTTTGCGCACATACTGCACTCACCACCCAAGTTCAAGTACCATTACCACTATCAAACTGATCCTGTAACAGGGTGGTCCCCAGGAAAGGGGGAGGTTCCCTGCCCCACCCAAGGGAGGGTGGAGCTGAGCAGGAAGAGAAGAAGCTGCAGAAGAGACTGAGGAAGGAAGCAGGATGGAGACAGAAGGAGACCTGGAGGAGGCACGTGGAGCCTAGAGACACGTGAAGAAACTGCGCTTGTCTTTTGGTCGTGGACTGGGTGACACAGATGTGGGTGAGACCCGTGGGGAGGGGACAATGGCAGCTTTTATCTTGATGTTGATTTTGCTCTTTTCCTTTCGGGCTTGTCCAGTTGTTTATGACCCTTTTCTGTGGGTCCCCACTGGAAGATGCTTTAGACTTGTAGCAGGCTTTGGGGCTTTGTTCTGGGCCGATCCCATTTGGATGGAGTTTTACCCACGAGGGGATGGGTAACTTTGGGTGCTTCATTTAGAAACTAGACTCTTTGCCTTACCTGTATTGTTTCCTAGTTTTATTAAAGATCCTTCCCATTAAATTCTCATGTGTTTTATGTTGATGCGGCGGATGGCAGAACCCATTTAGAATAGGCAGGTTTGCGGGGTTTGGGCTGCCCCTCTCCCTGTCCTATAACAATCCCTTTTACCTACCTGTTCTATCTGGGATATCCCTTTTTTCTCTGCCCAAAATTTACACTAACCCATTTATTTTGGTTAAGCACACAAAAAGATGACCCTTTTAAGTCACCCACGCAAAAAGGCACGCCACTTCTTTAAGAGAGATAAAATCCCTGAATAAAATTCCTTGAATTTTCATAGGTACTGGAAAATTTAAGGATTAATTGCAATAAGATTTGATGTAGCACTTTGTAAAAAGTCAGATATAATTCCTAAGATACTAGTAAGCAACTGCATTACAGGCCTCTGGAATACAGACAGAGGACAGCAGTGCTAATCTCCTGTTCAGGCTTTTCCAAAGACTCCAAGAAGCCGAGGAGTCAAAAGCTAGAATCTACAGAATTTAGAAGCATATCTGAGCTGGAAAACAGAAACTGGAAGCAGTGTAAAGATCCACGTTGTCTCTCTTCTATAGTGGCCTAAGAATCCTAAAAATGTTTTGTGCAGATTAGAGCGACCTCATGTGGAGTAAGAAAACCACAGTTCTCTGTCAGCCTGCTGTGAACAGAAACATTTTCCTGTACTGCTCTCTGGTGGGCAACTGAGTGCTTTCCACTTGGTTTTATTTCCTTCCTATTAAATATATCAACTCTAACTATGTATATATATATTTAAGGAAAAGATATCTCAGGGCATTTTTAAGTCCCTCGGTGCTGAGATCCATTTTGCAGCATAATACTAAATATAACAGTCTAAGGATATATATACATATATATATAAATTTTCTCCACTGATTTTTTTTCCTAATTTTTTTAAATTAAGCTTATTAAAATTAAGATTAACTGAATAGTACAATGAAGATCCATACACCCTTCACCTAGATTTACCAACTGTTAAAATTTTGCTACATTTTTTTCTTCCTTCCTCCTTCCTGACATAAACTTTTTCTTCTGAGCCATGTGAAGACTAGTTGTAGGTATCATTAACACATCACCCCTAGAAACCTTAATTTGTATCTCCCATAGACAAGGACATCCTCCCACATAATTGTAATACCACTGATAGAATATTATCTATACAACCCAGATTCAAATGACTCCAAGTACCCTTATAATATCTGTTTTAGCTGGCATTAAAAAAGAAAAAAAAAAAACAGCATTCAATGAAGGATCATAAGTTACATTTGATTACTGTGTTTTTGTAATCTGCTAATCTAAAATAGCTCCCTGCTTTGTCATTCACGACTTAAATATCTTTAAGGAGTCCACCTCTTTTATACCAATTTTCCTAGTTTTCTATTGATGTCATTCATTTGACCATTTACTAGTAAATGTCTCATATGTGACAGGTGCTAGGCTAGACACCTTAAGAAAAAGATAAAATGAAGATAATTTGGATATATAGTTTGCTGATGGATTGGATCCAATAGGGCAATAATTGGTCCTACTGTTTTTATAATTCTAGCATATTAGAGAAGAAGCATATTTGAAAGAAAAACAAAAGTTCTGTATGCAAGATGTCTAAAGAGATCAAGTGGGGAACTTTATAGACTCTGGAGCTCAAAAGAGAGATCTCAATGGATGTCATCAGCACATACTGGAACGTAAAGTCATAGGACTAGACTAAGAGTGAAGATAGAGCCTCTTAGACTGGGTAAGGAGGAGGAACCAGGTTTAAAAAAAAAAAACTATAGAGAAAGGGCCAATGATTAGAAAAACAAAAACAAAAACCAAAAACCAACAGGACATCATGGAGTCATTACAGAAAATGCAGGTCATTTGGAAAAGAAGAAGCAGTCACAGTCACACCAAATGTGGCTGAGAGGTTAAGTTCGATGAGGAAAGACAAGTGTCCAGAGGGTCTGACAACTGGAGCTTGTGAGTGTCCTTTCGGGCAGCCTCAGTGATGGGGCAGGTCTGGCTGAAGAGCAATGGGAGGTCTTCTGGGTAAAGCTGGAAGAATGAACACCTCTGTTCCTCCCAAACTTCTCTAAAACTATTGTTTTAAGTTTTTATGTTTATAGGTTTTTTTTAGACATATGCCTCCAGGGCAAGAAGAGGAATAAAGGAGAAAGGAAAAATATCACTTGAAACTGAAAAGTGAGTCATAGAGGAAAGCTGGATCCTAAACTAGCAGTGGGGACATAAAAAGCAATTTATACTACAGAACGTCCAAAAAGCATGACAACTTGTGGCACCTCTTACCTCAGGAGGCTGGAGTATAATATTTTAGAAAATTGAAGATAAAAAGAATCTAGCACAAGCTTCCAAAAAGAGAAAAAAAAGGTTTCAAACTAAAGATCAAGAATAGAATAACAGTAGAAATTCTGAGTAGCTACACTGGAAGGTGAAGATGGGGATGTGATGCCTTCAAAATTTTAAGAGAAAATTAAACTTCAATCTTTAATTCACCATTAAATCTATCAATCAAATGTGAGGGTAGGGTAAGGATGTTTATTACCAGACAGCCTCCAGGTCAAAAATACTACAGTCATGAACCTTTTCTAGTGAAGCAATGGGCGATGCCCCACCTAAAATAAGACGTAAATCTAAAGAAAGAACACGGTACAGAATGTGGGAAAATAAAATCATCACATGGAGATCCCAAGATGCCAGCTCTGCTGCAGGTCTTGGAAGCAACCAGTCTGGTTTTGAGTCATTGCCTCCTCAAGAGGCAACCATTAAGAGTACCTGCCACGTGTGAGTGTGCTTAGAGAGTTACATATCCGGAGAGGTGGGGCTAAACTCATTGTAAATTCTAACTAGGGATTATAGGAAGAAGAAAATATCTCGGGTACTGGCAGTTTGAAGTTCAAATGATAACATGTAGGGTAAGTGAAGTTAAAAATCAGGCTTTTTTACGCCCTCCTGCCTCTTCCGTGGATGCCCAAGCGGCGGGGCGTGTGCACCGGGCATGCGCGCCTATGGTTGTGGGCACCTGGAGCCTGAGGGCTCGGTGTGCGCATGTGTAAGTGCTCACACCTGTGCCCAGGCGCGGGCTAAAGGCAGCGGCGGCGGCAGCAGCAAGGCAGGAGGACCACTCTGTGTAAGACCAGCAGATGACAGAGACGGAGCCCACCAGGCAGAGGCCAGAGAGAGAAGTGCCGGCCTCCTTGCATGCCACCCTCCCTGCCCGCTGTGCCGTGGATCTGGTTCCCTGCTCCGACATTAAAGGCCGGTAAAATCTATTGAGGGGGCTCAAATCTATTGAGGGGGCTCCAGGCCTCTCCTTTTCATCTATCTGAATGGACAAGTGAACCTACCCTGTGCATGCTTGCACTAAAGGTAAAAAGGAAGGAAGTAAAATGCCCATAAGCAAGAGGGAGAAGTAATTGGAGTTTACAGGGTCTCCATAAACCAGGCACCCATTGGTTGAAGCTGCCTGAATGCATCTACATTTAATGAATCAACACTTCCAGTGGAAAAGGTTTGCTCAGTGTAAAGAAATACCACAATTGTAGATATGCTGGGGGTTGGGGGAAGGAGGTCTGTGGTGCTGGGAAGAGTTAAGGTGGAGAATTAGGATTTTTAAAAAGCTGTGTTAAAATGTCTATTATGCTAGAAGATGATCCAAGCTTGCTCTCTTCAAAGTTAAGCATCACTGTTCAAGAAAAAGCTTAAAATCTCAACCTGCAGCTTTACCAGTGGTGACTTAGTATAAGATGAACGTAGTTCTAAAATATATACATGAACTCCAAATGGAATACAATATGTAATCCATTTAACAGGAAATTCAGTATCTATTAACATTATCATCTCCTTTTATAATGACAGGCTAATTAATCACTCACTTTTCATCTGAGGGAGGAAAACCCGCTCTCTTGAAAGAGAAGAAAATTTAGGTTGTCTGACAGCTTCAATTAGTGTTAAACTTCACTTGAACTTTCAGATTAAAGGTATTATTTTTAAAGATCACCATGAAGTTACTTCTCACAATCTAACAGTATTATAAGCCTGCCACCCCACTTACTCATTCCATCAATCCCAACAGTGCAGCCTAGAAAAATGAGCCTCTGATAGTCAAAGGGATGTTTCCCTGTTCACTTTTCTGAGCTTCAAGAGTTTTACTGTTGGGGAAATTTTAAGTCCCTTCTAGACAAGTAGAAATTTTATTACCTCCAACCGCACCTTCTATATCAGCTATAATCACTATGCTTCTCACTCCCACTTTATATTTTTTTGGTTTCCTACTCTGAACCCTTAGTCAACCACATTCTATATTACTCTCCCCCATTCCCTAATTACACAAACCATGGCTAATTAAGTAAACTGCATTCCTCATGATGTGGTTCTTATTTTATTCTATTGTATGATGAGGGGTAGGGAGGAAGACCTTCCTTAAATCCTTAAACTTGAAATTTTTCAATAGCTACACTGGAAAGTGAAGACAGGGATGTAATGCCGTCAAGATTCTAAGAGAAAATTAACTTCAATCTTTATTCAACATTAAATCTATAAATCAAATGTGAGGGTAGGGTAAGGATATGCTACACATCAAAAATATTATACTACATGAGCCTCCCTGGTGGTGCAAGGGGTTAAACGTGAGCACCAAGAAGCTATCAGCAGCCATACAACATGAGTTCAATCCCTGGGCAGGGAGTTGACCCACATGGTACAGCAGACCTCTCCTGTCTCACCCACTGCTCCCCTCAGCAGTGTACTTCAGTCAATCTGCCTGTTCTGCTCCCCATTCTGTCTCCGGTGAATTCTCTCACCGCCCCCCCCACCTCTGGCCTACACCTCAGCTCTTGTATGTGTAAATAAATAAATAAATATTACAGCCCACGAACCCTTTCTGAGTAATTGGAGATGTTCCACCAAAATTAAGACACAAATCAAGAATGACATACATATATACAGGTTTCCCCCACTATTTGTAAGTAGAACATTCCAATTTGGTATGATTTGGCTGGTTATTATTTGGGTCTGAGAATATTCCAAATTTTTTCCATAAAAATTAAGGGCAATAGACTCTTCTCCCCTCTCTCTCTCTCTCTCTCTCTCTATATATATATATATATATACACGCATATATATACACATACACACACACACACACACATATCATACCAAATAGAAAAATTGTACTTTCAGATAGCAGGAGAAACCTGTACATAAATATCAACAATCTTGAGCTAGCAAGAGCAAATACTACTCTAACAACTTCACCCCCTACAAAATATACATGCAGAAACAAAAATCTGCCATAGTTCTATTCAGTTACTAATTGTAAAGCCAAGCAGTAAGTGTTCATTCTTTGTCATGAAATGATCACTTACTGCATCATAGCCTAAGCAACAGCACCTGAAAACTGGAATTCATTTTAGGCAAACCACAGTTTCACCCAGGATAACATCAGGATGTTAGTGTTCTTTCTAAAGTCTAATTCATATTATAAGTGTGCTCTCAGAACCCTTTTGTGCCCCGCCCCCCCATTTCGAAGAGTAAACCCTGGATCCCTTAGTTTGGCATTCAAAACCAGGCTGCTAAATCCCAGTGGGCACCTCCTACATGCACTGAGCTGCATGAGCAGTAGGAGCCTTAGGGCTGGATTTCTTACTCGAGTAACAGAAACATTTCATATCATAACAGGAGTATAGTTGACACGTGTATACTTCTGTTCAAATTCTACAGCTTAGATTTGTGCATTTCAACTTATGTAAATTTTAAAGAAAAAGAACCTTATAAAATGATGAGTGGTGGGTGGAGAGTAGAATGAGTGACAGAAAATAAAGGTGACAAAATGTTGGTAATTTTGAAGCTAAGTGATGGATACAAGGGAGTTTATTATACTATTCTGTTAACTTTTTTAAGATTTATTTATTTATGCATACAAGAGCTGGGGTGTAGGCCAGAGGTGCGGCGGGGGCGGGGGTGAATGAAAGGATGCACCAGACACAGAGCGGGGAGCACCCCCCAGACACAGAGAGGGGAGCAGAACAGGCAGATTGACTGAAATACACTGCTGAGGGGAACAGCAGGGGAAATAGGAGAGGTCTGCTGTGCCATATGGGTTAGCTCCCTAGCCAGGGACTGAACTCCTTGCTGCAGTAGCTGCGGATTGCTTCATAGTGCTGATGCTTAACCCCTTGTGCCACCAGGAAGGCCCCTATTCTGTTAACTTTAAAGGGCTTGAAATTTCCATAATAAAAAAGCTGAAAACAAAAAATACACACAAATCAAATATATATAATTTACGCTGTCCAAATTGCTATAAAATTTTCTCATCACCTACTCTCAATTTCAATATGTAATTGTCACCATTCAGTTACAAACTACACATGCCTGGCACCAGTTCCTGGATCGCACTTTCAGCAATACTGCCCTAAACTCTCTTTGCCTTATTGTTTCTGTCACTGAATAATAGCAGCAATAGTAGTAGTAACACCATTTTTCTCTTAAGAGGTTTTATGAGGGTTAAGTAAAATATATGTAGAGTGCTTTGACGGTGTGTGGCATAGAATGTTCCATAAATACTAGCTGTTATTCTCATTAATACAATCTGCTACAGTTTGTTTTTAATTCCTGGAATTACCGAGTTGCCAGTAATTTTAAGCCTTTTTCTGAATTATTTACTGAGTTTATTACTCATAAAGATCTTTCTGCTTATATCTTTAAGTCAAAATATTTCCAAAAGAATAACCCACTTTGGGCCTCCCCGGTGGCGCAGCGGTTGAGCTCTGGGTTGCGAAGCTGCCCGCAGCCTCTGCAGGGCAGGTTTGATCCCCAGCTGCTCCCCGGCCACTGGAGGAGGGTCCCACGTGGCGCGCAGACCTCTCCTGCCGCCCGCTGCTCCCCTCAGCAGTGTACTTCGGTCCTTCTGCCTGCTCTGCTCCCCGCTCTGGGTCTGGTGAATTTTCACCCTCCCGCGCTTCTGACTGTACCCAGTGCTTGTATAAATAAATAAATAAATAAATCCTTAAAAAAAAAAATAACCCACTTTACTGAGGAAGAAACTGAAGTTCAGAAATTAAATGCTATAGACATTTCTCAGGATGGCTGCCTTGGCACAACCATTCCATGATATGAAGTTTTGGTTCCATAGGCCTTTCTTGCCAGACCTTTCTTGGTGACTATGATATTTACTTTCCTGGGGCCAACATCCAATCATAGCTGAGTCCATCAGATTCTTTCTGTCTGCAGGGACCTTATTCCAGCATTCTGAGAGGGTTCTCAAACCCTGCTGTCTGGTTCCTGCCTTTTCAGAGGCTGGTGAGTTCAGCCTCACCCATAACTATGCAACAGTTTCCCCAGCATCCTTCTAATAAACTAACCTTTTATTTTTAAGCTGACCAGAGTGAGTTTCCATAACTTAGATCACTGAGGGGTCTGAGCAGAGTTCTAGAACATACATCTCTTTGTGTTAAGTTCCCTCAAACAGCATCTACTGAGAGTCTACTCTTACAACAAAAGTGGGCTGTGAGGACCAGCAAGGTTTTGACAGTGAAGGGGGTGGGGGCCAGGTGTGGGGGGAGAAAATTACAATGGAGAGAGAAATTCAGAAAAACACAAGGTAGATGTAGGTAAATGAAAGCAATACAATTTTATGGCAGAATAGACATATAAAGGCACACAGTTAATCCTCAATAAATGTTTGCAGAATTAATATTCAATTAGGTACATAATGGGACAGGCAAGTTGAGGACAAATTATATATGGCTTTGAATGCCAAATGAAGGGATTCAGAGTTTACTCTCCTTGAAATGGGGGGCACTAAAGGTTTCTGAGCAGAGTAACCCTATAATATGAATTGTGCTTTAGACAGAACACTAACATCTCAATCTTCATGAATGCTCAGTTTATTAATGGGCTGAAATTTCTGTTTTAAGTAGAGTACTTATGTTTCTAACTAGAGATATTGACCTGTATGTAGTCAGAAAGCAGAAGGCTTTATTTCTATGTCCAAATGATACTTGTATATGGCTGTCCTCAGAAAACAACCGAAGGCATTTGCAAATACAGCTTATCAGATAATTTCACCTTCTGGTCTGGAGTAATCAAATTAAGTTGTTAACCAAAATTTGGTCAACAGTATTTCTACAATAATGATGACCTGAGGCAGATATACTATTAAGACCATAATATAACTGATAAGTACCTTCTTGTACTCCTCTGTCTAATGGAGATAACTCAAGTTCCACTGAATGTGCCTTATAACCCTCTATAGCACACGGAAAAGGTATTAAGCATATGCAGTCTTGTTATCCTGTAGTGTAATTGTAAATACAGACTCTAAAATCACTGCTATATTAAAAATTTAGAAAAGCGATACTTCATTTAGAAAAACTTTTATTTTCCAACCACAATTATGACAAAGGATGTACTTCTCTAAACACTATTCCTTAAATTTTAGGGAACTAATAACCTAAAAAAAACCCAAACACCTTCATATGTGTATTCTACTAGTAACTATTTACATGGCAATTTGAAATAATTTTTTTAAAAGTGTTAGAAAAAGTGAAAAGCAAAATGTCATTCAAACAAATGAGCTGTCTAAACAGTTTTTCTTTCCTTTCAAACAGAAAAGAACAAAAGCTTTCAGTGATAAAATTAACATCAGCCAGAGTGATGGTATGCCTTGGAACAGGAAAACAGAAAAGTCATGGATTCACATGTCCACTTTTTTTCATGCTCCTGACTGTACTGTAGTGAACTGCAGAACGTGAACACTTTCTGAAAGCTGAAAAGAATTCTGGAACTCGTACCAGCCCCTCATGAAGAGTTTCTGAAATAGCACCAGCACCTGTTTCCCGGATGTTGCAACTGTGGCCTTTAAGTCCACTTGGGTGGAAGAAAACGCAGCAGTGCCCGGGAGCAGCAATCGGCCTCATAACCCTTCCCCAGCTCCCCGAGGCTGTGTCTGCCCAGGGTCGGGGCACTGGGGAGGGGTCGAGCCGGGGCCCCAAGGCCCCTCCCACTCCGCTGCCTTCCTCCCGCCCGCGCCCGCGGGTACTCACAGCTCTGGTCTCGTACAGAACGAGCTTCTGGACCGAGCTGATGATGGGGGCGGCGGCCGCGGGCATGGCTAGAGCAAATGGAGGGCCCCGCAGCAGGGCACCAGGCCACAACCCAGGTTGCCACAGCCGCCGGGCTACCCCAGGAGATCCGGGGGGAAATCACCCCACACCCCTGACAGCAAGAGAGCTAGGATGAGCAGCGTCCGGGCACTAAGGAGATAGATGACCAGCCACAAGGCTGATGTTTCCGGATCTCTGCACGCCCCGCCCGCCACCTCCAAGTCAGTCCCGCCCCAGGCACGGAAGGGGGCGGGGATGGAGGACGTACCATAGAGAGAACGTGTAGAGGCGACTAGAACGTGCGTGCGGCCGAGGAAGCCATGGGCGCCATCTTTGGTAAGGGCAGAGAAAAAGGTGGGCGGAGAAAAAGTCTTCGAGTTAATCAGTCTCGAGTTCATCTGGTAAAACTGAAGCGCTTCTCTCCAAGCGCTTCTCCACTCCCAAGTTGGTTCCCTCCCCTACTTATTTATGCATTTCTTTTTCTTCACTGAGTGTCAGTGTTTTTCTCCTCCTGGCGTCTCTTTAGGTTGTCCTATAAGTATCGGGAAAGTCCATGTTGTCCACTCTGTGTAATTCAAGGAACTGTTTTTCTCAGCCACAGTGAGAATTTGGACTTTGCCATCTATTTGTGCCTGAGACTAACTATAAATTTTGAAAATGAACCGTCGTGTCTAGGGGATCCGTGGAGCTTTAGAGCTAGGCAGTTCTGGGTATAAATAAGGTTTTTTCCATGTGATGTTCCCTCTCTGATCGTCACCTTCCCTGCTATAAATAAAATTATAAATAATTAGCTGCAAAGGTAATTGTTTAAATAAGAAAAATATTGAAGTCCCCACCCCCTAAAGCTCCATTCCCAATAGGCCTCGCGGCTGCGCGGCGGAGGGTTTCCTAGGCAACCGTTCAACAGCCCCGCGAGGATCCGCAAGCTGCTGCTGCCGCCAGGCTGTGGGGTTCACTGGGGTCCACCCGGGGCTAGGTAAGTAGGGGGTCGTAGCACACCGCCCGGGATGTATTTTGGTATCTCCGCGGACCCTAGAGCAGTTCCTATTCTTGCAAAACTAAACTTTGGTATATCTTGAATTCCCACTTTTAAAGCCACTTCCCTTCTCAACCACTAGTCTTCCTTCTGTCCATGCTTATGAGCACCTAAGATGAGAGAAAATTGCTGAAGTAGCAGCTAACCTAGCCTAGACGGAAGTGCTGGGTTTCTCAGGAGATGCGTCCCCTATAAATCGCAGAACCCATTGCTGAAGGGTTTCTCAATTGCTAAAAATGTAAGGAAACTAAAAATTATATCGAAGAAACACATAATGTTGCCACATTAGGGATTACATTGTAAATTCAGATTTGAAACATTACAATTTTTTTAAATACTTGTTACTTTTTATTCTTGTTCATAGTTTGGTACCTTCTTATTAAGAATGAGAAAGATAGCCATGTTGATTCTAGCATTTTGCATTAACTTGGATCTTTTAGCTGGGAAAATTTAGTTTTGTTTTGTTATGGAAACCAAGTCTCTTCCAAATATGAGTTAAATTAAGTGCACAAGAAATACAAATGGAAAAAAATATATATGTGCACAATGTTTTTAGTTAGGATAACAAATCTTAAAATATCTATAGAATTGTGGGTTCTAATATTGAGTTTTCAATTGTCTTGTTTACTATAATTAAGCACTTCCTTATGACCTTCTCTTAGTTTGCAGCAGATCCTGAGACAAAAATTTGAGGGCAATTAGTGTATATGGAAAGGAATCCCAGGAAACAGAGGTAGGGAAGGCAAGGAAGCTATTAAAGGGAATATTATTAGGCAAATTTCTCTGGAGGGCTGAATTCACTGGGGAATATTGGGATGTATGTCTCTGAGTTCTCCCCTCCTAAGGGGCGAGAATGCTGGGTATTTATTCACCAGCACTCATCAGTTGTTAGTTGAGGTTTGGGAGGTAGAACATTTATCCCTGGAACTTCCATTCTGCCTTGTGCTCAAATAGAACAGGTTCTGGCAGCTGGAAAGAGCCCATAGCCATAGCCACATATGCTAGCTGGAAGTTGGGCTGGCCAGGCATGAAAAAGGTACATGTCAAGTACATGTCAAGGTCACTAATAACATCAGCTACCTTCCAACCTTAGAACCATTCATATCTACTCTTTCTCCCTTGAAGTTCCCACTATCCTATCACTGATTCTTCAAGGTGGTCCCAATTTCTAAAAAATTGGACTTAGAACAGAGATTAGTGGGACAAGCTACAGAATCCACTATTGCAATCAGCCCTAGAACTGTAATTGATAATTCATCACTGTCCTTGTCCACCACTCATTCTAGATTTCCTTTATCCTTGGTCAGCACTTTTGCTGGTTTCAACTATTTTCCCAGTAGGTAACCAGTAGGTATACCTCCCAGAGAGGTATAAACCTATAAAACTCTGGTAACCATATCCTTGTCAGATCACGGTTGTGCAATTTCTCATTCCCTGGGCATGAGAGCATTTAGAGGAGTCTCAGAGAATCCACTAAGTGCAAGATGTACATCTCCCTGCCCCAATTATGTAGCAGCAAACTTCTCTCCACGTGTAGGTCCTTAGGGGCATGTGAAGTCAAGCAATACCAAGTAGCAGCAGCAGTTTTAGGTTTAGTGACACCTAGCTGGATCCCCTGTAGAAGCATCTCTCTCCTCTATCAAAACGTGGGCCTCCAGAGCCTAAAGTTGTGGGGAAGGACAGTGCAGCTCCCTCATGTCAATGACTAGAGACAAGGTGAAGGGGCCACTCCTACTTCCAACCCTGGCTCAAAGTATATTCCTCACTTTGAAGTACAGTGTCTCAATGATCCCAAACTGGTGGTAGCTGTACCTTCAAGAGGTCATTACAACATTCTGTTAGACCAGCAGCTTCCAAGTGAGGTGGCTGGATCAATGGATCCCATGATTATGAGTCTCATATGTCCTGTACTATATAGAGGATCCTTTGACTCAAGCAATATTATTTGGGGTCCCATATGATAAATGAGATACTCAAAGCCCTCAGATGGTGGTACTGGCCATGACACTGCAGGTAGGGAATACAAGCCCATAGTGGGAATGCAAGCCCATAGTGGCAACACATGCCACTTGCTGCCCCCTCCAAGGTAAAGGGGTCTTGTGTAATCAATTTGTTCCTTCATGGATGTTTGGTCTCAAGAGATTATGCATATTAAGGACTCAGCCTATCTGCTGCAGACAGGTAGAAACTGCAGCAGAGTGAGCATAATCAGTTATCCTAAACAATTCACCCTTTATTACCTCCTTTATCATAATTTGGTTGTATACAGGGATTTCTGGAATCCCTTTATACATAGTTCTACACACATATACAGAGTCAACTAACAAGAATTTAATTTTATGTATTAATATGGGGGTGGTATTGCAAAACTAAATCTTTTCATCTAAAAATATATTATGGCTCTTCATTCATTTGGGTGTTTTTTACTATCCTTTAGCAAAATTTTATAGTTAGTATACATTGCTCATTTAAATGAAAATTATTGACTTTTATAAAATAATTAAAAAAAATTTTTTTAAGATTTATTTATTTATACAAGCACTGGGTACAGTCAGAACCATGGGAGGGCGAGAGAATTCACCAGAGCTAGAGCAGGGAACAGAACAGGCAGACTGACGACATACACTGTTGAGGGAAGCAGCGGGCGCGCAGGAGAGGTCTGTGCGCCATGTGGGACCCTCGCCGGCGGCCGGGGATCAAACCAGTGCTGCAGAGGCTGTGGGCAGCTTCACAGCCCAGTGCTCAACCACTGTGCCACTGGGGGAGGCCCAATTTTAAAATGTTTTGCCAGGCCATTTTAATTACTTCTAATCAAAAGCAACTATCATTATTTTGTCCATGTTTTGTCATTTTCATTTTAAAACTTCTTTAATCCAATAATATCTAGAAGAATATTATTTTTCTAATTTTCAAGAACTAGGACTTTAAAAATACTTTTATAATTCTTTTCAGTATTATTTCATTGTGATCAAGAAATATGCCTACTGTTATTTTAAGTAATGGCACTATTCTGTGAGTATATTTAGAAATTTTATAAATATGAATATGTAAATAGTATATAAGAATTTGATATTTGAAAATAAGACATGATCTTTGTACAAAAAACAAATCCCAAAAATTATGACCTGAATTGTATTTGGGTGATTGACTCAAAAGAACCATTGTAACTTGTTAATGTAGTTTTTTTTTTCTTTTTTAAGATTTATTTATTTACACAAGATCCGGGATACAGGCCAGATGTGTGGGAGGGGGAGAGGATTCACCAGAGCAGAGCAGGAAACAGAACAGGCAGACTGACAAAATACACTGCTGAGGGGAGCAGCAGGTGAGACAGGAGAGGCCTACTGCGCCATGTTGGATTCTCACCAGCCGGCTGGGATTGAACCCACGCTGCGGAGGCTGCAGACAGATTCACAGTGCGGTGTTCAACTGCCTGTGCCACCAGGGAGGCCCATTGTTATCATAGTTCTTACAGATAAACCCGTTGTTAACATAGTTCTTACAGATAAACTGAAATTGGCGTTTTTTTATAATATCAACTTCATAGTCCAAAATAACAGATTCTAAAAATTATGTAAAATTAAAAATTTGTTTTTACAGACATTTATTAAAAATTACAAAGTGAAAAAACTACATTAGTTCTGGAAAGTTTTCTTCATGGAATTAATGAAGACTTCCTTAAAATATGAAAATATGAATCCAACAAATCCAACAAAATCAGCTTTACCTTTTCTATTTCTGGATACAGCTGTAGGTATATAGATATGTATAGATATGTATGTATGTATAAATATGTATGTATTTAGATATAGATATGTATGTATATATAAATAGCTGTTAGATATGCTCTAGATATAGATAAGCACATATAGACACAGATACATATGTACGTAAGTATAACTAGTTTGATATTTGATAGAATATACATATAATCACATGTATGAGTATGTGTACCTATATGTATTTTTCACCTTTGGTTTTTCAGAAGCTGTTTTATCAGTCTTTTATTTAGCATATAGGTGGATTTTGCTTTTTGTGTCAAACTAAGAGCCTATTATTGTTTTAATAGATGGCTTTAACTTGAACTTATTGGCAAAATCTGTGTATTTAGTGGTATGGAATGGCTTCTGGGCTAAGTAAATTTATAGGCTATCCTAGTTCTCCCTAACAACCTGCCTGTCTGTTCAAACTAAGCCAGGTACTTTAACGACCTTACTCTTTCTTATTGTAGTATTTTAGATTATGACTTCTCAAGAGAAGACAGAAGAGCATCCTTTTGTGGATATATTTAATGAAGATGAAGCTGAACAAAACTTTTTGTTGTCTAAACCTGTTTGCTTTGCTATATTTGGAAAACCGGTAAGTTATTTCCTCTAATTTATTATTTAAGACACATTTTTCTTTCTAAAATCATAGCCACAGTGTACTAATTTTTTGAGTGTTTGCTAGACTTCTCATTGTATAATTTAAAATCTCTTTCTTGTACGCTATAATTGCAAAGGAACCAACAGTTCCAATATTTTTCATTATATTTGTAAAAACATCATAGAGTTTTAAAAATCAACAGTGAAGGCAATAAAATGGAAATGTTATTTCATTAAAGTGCTCACTTATCTTTAAACTATGATACTTTTCAAAGATTCTGTTAAGAAGGAATTTTTGGTCATGAAAGTTACTAAATGGAGGTCTGTGTAAACATTCATGATTATAAACTTTAGGAAGGAAATAAAAATGATGACTCTCAATAGTCACAATGATATGAATTCAAAATTACAAAATTTGACTCTGAAATGAGTTCACTGCCACTATGATACAACTTGGTTTCAGAGAGAAAATTCTAAAAATTTTGTTTAAATCACTTCATGAAGTTTGGCATATGTGACATTTAGAAAGAAAATGAAGCAATAAATATCTAGGGTCTACTCTACCTTTGTTTTGTAGGGAAAAATTTTACTTGGTAACATTGGGGTAATAATAATCATTAATAGAATCATTAAAAATGGGAATATCTGTTTCACTAGCAAATAGCTGTTCTGTTGGGTTTTACATAACATCTTTCTTTTTAAGGGGGTTGGGAAGACAACCTTGGCCCATCACATAGCACAGGCATGGAAATGTATTCGTGTGGAAGGTAAATTTTACCCTTTTTTCTCCATTATTTATGAGAACTTTCAAGTATACATAAAAATGGGAAGAATTATGCAAGAACACCTATGTACCCATCTAGCCATCTTCTAGATTCTATGATCAACATTTTACTGTATTTGCTTTATCATACATCTCAACCCAGTAATGATTACCTTTATAAAGCATCAAACAGGTTTGGCCCTTCTGTTAGCCCTAATTTTGTTCATAGAATTTAGGAATGTTTATGGAATGATTTTTACTATTTTATTGCCTCCAATTTTCTAATTCCATATTTTAAAACTATTCAAGATCTATGTGTTTTGGGTGTCTCCCTATGGAAGATGAAAAGGAACTCTCATAGCTACTCATGCAAGCCTTTTTCAGGAATTATTTATCTTCAGTAATAAATTTGATTTTTTATTTATAAGTTGCCTTGCATTGTTTGCGTATGTAAGACAAAGTTGATATCCTAATCCATAAATATCCTTTTATTCAATAAAACTACTTGTTCCCTAATAGAAAAATAGGTAAAAGAATGAATCAACAGCTCATAAAAATAGAAAAAGATGAATTGAAAAAAAGTTTAACCTCATTGTTATCTAAAGAAATGCTAATTAAAATAACACTGATTCATATTTACCTTTCAAATTGGCAGTGAAATTTTAAAGCTTCTATTGATAAAATCATTTTAGCAGTGAGCATTCTATGTGCTATTAGTGAAATTGTGGTCTGGTACAATTTGAGAGAGAACAATTAAGTAATAAGTAATACAAATACAACTTTAAAATGTTCTTCTTTCTTTGATCAAAACAATCCACTTCTAGGAAATCTTGAAGAATACCAAAGTCCATAGGGACATAATTCCTAGGTTCTCCCCAGATCATGCCCCCAGTGCTCCTGTCATTTCCATCCCAGGATGTCTTCCAGCAAGCCATCTAATATTTCCTCTTAAAAAAGGAAAAATATTGTTGGAATTTCAGCCTCAGGACCCTTTTCCTAATCAGTGTTTATCCATTTGAACATTTCTTCATGTATCCTTTACTTTTATATAGTAGTATGCCAAATTAATGTGCTCTGAATATAACTATATGGTTGTAAAATTATCTGGACTAATAATACTAGTATATACTTTCTTTCATGCAATATATAGCACTTTTCCCAGTCACCATCATATACACCACCTCATTTCATTCTCACACTCCCTTGCATACTACACAAGGCATAAGCGTGCAAGAAGCAGAGGTGTTTAGGAAGTTAGCTTTCCCAGGATCCTTTAGCCAGTGACAGAGACAAGTTCCCTGTGGAGGACATTCTGCTGCCTCTTACTTTGGTTAGGCTTAAATAACATGTGTATAAACTTGCTTTGTAAACTCTAAAGTGATAGATAGTTAATCTTTCTTACCAGTTATAAAACGCATGAATGTTTCTTAATTTGGCTTTCTAATACCGGTTCGTGCTAATATTTTAAATTTGTATTTTAGCTTTAGCAGTTTTGGAAGAACATATTGCCTCTGAGACAACATCAGGAAAGATGGTAAATAAAGCTGAGTTTTACAGTAATGAGTTTTATTGGGAAAGCTCTGGACCAGACATCTATGGTACAGTAATGTACAATATTTGTGCTTGTTCTTAGTTGCAATCCATGCTGCTCCATGGTCACAGCATTCCAGATGAACTTGTCACAAAGCTCATGATAGAGAAGCTCAACTCTGTAGAAGTCTCTCACTTTGGTATGATTACTGTTCTATATCCGCAGTTCACAAAGCAGCCTTGAAACATGGGATTTATCTGATGTACAAATAATGTCTAGAGTTGCTCTTTCTTTTTGCCCTTGCACAGGGATCCTGGAGTCTGAATTCAGTTAAGCAACGCGGGTAGTTTCATTCGCTTGTTTACTTGTTTTTATTCTTCAGATTCTACATTTGTAAGGAAAAAATTAAGTCTTTTAGCATTATATTCATCTGTAGATGAGTCTCAAAAAGATAGGGACTCAAAATTCATTATCACCATTATCATAATGGGGCGTTTGCAATTGTATGGGGGAATATAAAAATAAAATTTATTATTTAAAAAATAAATAAATAAATAAAAATTAAGTCCCCTTAAAAAAAAAAATTAACAGTCATCTTTTAACCAGTCTGTAGTCACATTTCATTAATTTCATTATTCTCTTCATCTATTTCCTTGAATTGTTTTTGTCTTTTGAAGCAAGATCCAAGCAGGTTTCACATATTTATATTGATTGATGTTTCAAGTCTCTCTTAATCTTTAGGTTCCCCTTAAACTCTTTCTATCATTTTGTGTTTTTGTTGAAGAAACTGGCTATTTGTTTTTTAGTTTCCTAAATTCTAGCTTTTGCTGATTTCATTCCCTGGTATCATTTAAGATGTTCCTCTGGACCCTAGACTTCTCATACTTGTCCTGGTAGCTGGCAGAGGAAAAATGGTAAAAATGATTTCTGGAGTCTGGAGACAATGCTATCAGCATGCAATTGCAAGGCCACATTCTAGAATGCACACCTGGGCTGATTTAAAGGCATTGGTGGGAACTTCTGCCCAGCCTCCCCCAAAATTTTCTTCGCATCCCCCCAAAATTTCTTTGGAAATTAGCACTCTGCTAAACAATGTGAAAGTCTTTACTCAGCAAGGATTCCTTTTGATTTTGGTCTCACCCAGCAGTTGCTTAGACGGTAGAAGCAAAATTGGAAGTGAAGAGCTTTCAAAACAGGAATATTTACTTGGGAGAGGACCTGGGTAATTGCTGACTCCAAAATCCCTCGCGTGTTGCTAGAGACACTGCATAGTAGACAATTGTCAAATTTGATCGTAATTTTTGTCTGTACCAGAGCACTTTTTTACTTGAAGCTCTTATGTCTGTTTAGAAGGAACTTACACAAGATATATATAACCCATCATGCTGTGCTGGCCTTGAGCCAAAATCAGTTTCCATGAACATTCTCACCAAAAGAAAAAGGAAGAGTCACTACCTGAGTACCCTGAGAAGCTGCTCTCTACTGCTTGCTTCTAGATGCTAGAAGCTTCTAGAAGTTTTCTCTAGTGAGTCACAGCCCTGATCTGGGCAGTCCCTTCCCTGGATGTATCACATTGTAGATGGTCTTACAAGTCATTGGTCATCAATGTGTCCCCTCATGTCAGGCTAACTTGAGGTCAGATCAATATCTGACTTGTCTCTAGGATTTGAGAGGTTAAGAATGGACTCAGCAGCTCTGGTCTGTTTACAAGGAAGTGTTCCCTTGATATCTTCCCAGAACTGGGTCTAAAGAACTGTTATTCCACTCTAAATCTTTAGTGATGAGACAAACTTAAAAGGCATAACTGTCTCTCCCACAGCTCTTCCATAGATATTTTCTTGGAGTATGGATGTGATGCCTCTGGCCATTCCCAATGAAGGAGTTGAGATTTTATTCTATTATTAATAGAAAAAGTTTCTCTCACAGGAGAGTGACATAATTAAATAAGTCCATTAAGGAAATGAATCTGGTAGTGATAAATAGGGTAATTTTCAAAGAGCCCTAGGTTTCTGGAGAGAGGTGCAAGTCAGTAGATGTGCTAAGCTAGAATCATATTGAGAATGTTCTGTTTCTGAAACTGTGTGAGTGTGGGTGGGTACATGGATGATTTATTAGGTTCTGTAGTTTACATAAACATGTGTGCATGTATTCTGCTATAGTATGAAATGTTGATTTAAGAAGAAAATACTATGACATATACCAAGACATAAAAAAATATGTCTTACTCTACAGGTTATATCATCACTGAAATACCATCACTTTCAGAGCAGGCAATGACTATTTTGCAGCAAATAGAAACGATTAAAAATTTAAATTTGAAACCCGATATTATAATCAATATTAAGGTAAGAATATTGGGTGTATTTCTAGTATAAATAACCATTCTGTTTACTCGTAGTGAAATGCAAGGAATATTTTAAAAAATTTTAAGTAGTTAGGGAAATAGTAATTTTTGTATCAATGAGGGATACTGAGTTATACTTTCTCAGAACTCTGCTTTTGCCCTTGCATCTCCATCCACAAGAAACACCTCCTTACCCTTCACCAGGCTTAATCACAGTCATTCTTTGAAAGTCAGGTTAGGTATCATCTCTTCAGAACTTCCCATGTTACCAATATCCTCCATACCAACATGTACATTTACTTAGCTCCCCACCCCCTTACCCTCCCACACCTCACTTACCACAGAAAAGTTAAATTCTTCTCTGAATACCATTCTCATTGCTCTCTTCTATTATCATTGTTACCTCACAATATTGTAATTGTCCATTTTCTTTCTAGACTCTGCCTTAAAGACTAGAGCCAGGTCTTCCTCATATAAACATCAACTAGAAAAATATATGGTACCTAGTAGATACCTAATAAGTTTTCCAGTTAAATAAAATGAAAAAAAATGAACAAATTACTTGGATGTATGACTGTTCAATAACAACAGCAGATTGATTTGAGAGTCAAGGCTGGGTCCTATTTCTAGTTCTCTCCTTTCTCAACTTAAGATTTGGTAAATTACATTTAGAAGCCTCAATTTCCTTTTCAAATAGGTAACAATAATAGCTGCCACATGGGGTTGTGATAAGAATTCAGTGAGGTGAGGCCCACTTGTTTATATGAAAATGAATGATTAAAAATTTAATTTTAATTTGACAAGCTTTTATATTCATATCCTGTCTGATTCCCTCCCCCACCAAAGGTTTGATGACTCAAAATAATGTAGATGGTTCTTAGCTCAACTGCTGGAACTGAGTGGTGTGTTAGGGGCAGCAGTAAGAGCACACGTGGCACTCATTTGAGCATGGTGTCATCTGTAGCCCCAGCCACAAGTCATGATCAGAGGTCAATCACAATCCCTGTGTGACCTTGAGAATACGTGAATGAATATATAATGGAGAGAAGAAAAGATCTCAAACAACTAGGTGAAACCAAATATAAAGTCTAAGCTATGGAAAATATAGCTTATATAGGAAATTAAGACCTTGTAGAACAAGAACACAACACAGATATATGGCCATAAGTCCCCATGAAGCTGTAGTGATAGTAAATATTGTAAATATATTATTTTTTATAGTTAGGAATATGTGGATAATGCCCCATTTTTTTCCATTCTCATCCATTCTATTTTAATCTGACAAAATCCTCCTGTGTGCCTTTGCAGACTCTACTGACTTTCTGTTTCTCTGACTCTTTCTACTGTTTCTCCAACCCCCTGTTTTGATCCTTAAACTTGGGACCCTTTCTCACATACGTAAATTTCAAATAAAGAAAAATTGGGGATAGCAGAAAAGTCAGGCCATGTGCCTCTCCTGGCATGTAATGAAACCTGATATAAATTGCCCTTATGAGATTGCATTTACTCAGGGTTTTCGGGAACTTTTTGGTTTATGTATTACATGCTATATTAATAAGTAAAAGCACATTATTTAAGATTTATTTATTTATATAAGAACTGGGGTACAGGCCAGAGGCATGGGAGGGTGAGAGAATTCACCGGAGACAGAGTGGGTAGCAGAACAGGCAGGAGAGTTCTGCCACGCCATGTGGGTTAGTTCCCTGGCTGGCTGGGAATCGAAAATGCAGAGGCTATGGACAGCTTCGCAGTGCTGCACTCAACCTGCTGCGCCACCGGGGAGGCTCCAATAAAAGCACATTTAAATTGTCATGATTTCTGATATTGTTCCTTAGTGTCCTGACTTTGATTTGTGCCAGAGAGTTTCTGGGCAAAGGCAGCACTGTCACACAGGGCACCTGTATACAAGAGATCAGTGGGATCCTGAGTTTATTGAGAATCGTAGGAAAAAGAGGAAAGAAGCCCAAAAAGAAAGAAAAGTGGAAGAGGAAGGGGAAGAGGAAGAAGAACAAGAAGAAGAAGAGGTAATATCCAACGCTATATACCACACTTTTAAAATTCACTATAATTAAGTGATGAGCATAATCAAAAATAGTGGATACTAGAGAAAATTGCATTTTCTTTAAATGTTTATTTTAGTCTAGAAGAAAAAGCAAAAATATTTCATATTTTCTTTTTTTTAAAGATTAATTTATGCATATAAGAGCTGGGGTACAGGCCAGAGACACGGGGTCCGGGGGTGGGAGGATTCACCAGAGACAGAGTGGGGAACATAACACACAAACTGACTGAAGCACACTGCTGAGGGGAGGAGCAGGCGAGTCAGGAGAGGTCTGCTGCGCCATGAGGTTGCTCCCTGGCCAGGGATCGAACTCCTGCTGCGGAGACCGCAGACCGCTTCATAGTGTGGTGCTTAACCCCTTGCATCACCAGGGAGGCCCCAGTATTTCATATTTTCAAAAATCCTTCGATCATATAACCTAGAGAGGTCATCGAGCTGAACCTTCTCAGTGTTAAAGTCCCTCCACATCCTGACAGTTGATGTGCTGCATTTCACATCATGACAGAGAGCTTTGGGTCACTTGCTATGTGTCAAGCATTATGCAAGTAAGAATGAGGAGTTAAAGCAAAAAAAGACAAAGTTTAATGTGGTGTTCAAAGTAGCCCAAGCATAATCCAGTGTAAGAAGTTAGCATGACCCCAATCCCAAGTCCGACAAAAAGTGTTCATGTTCTTACTCTCTTCTCCCCTCCTGTAGTATGTCTCTGATTTATAGTTGCCTATTGATTTTGATTTTTTCAAAACAAGGGTGGGAAGAGTACAAAGGACCATGGTGATAGTTCACGGGTGAATAGGTGGTGGGAATTTTACAGAGACTATAACCAAGATGAAAAGGTATACATTGTACAAAAATGAAAAATGATGTAAAAAAATATAAAATAATTAAAAATAAATTTAAAAATTTTTAAAAATGCTCACAGAAACCAAAAAAAAAAAAAACAGTGCTCATGGAAAGAAATGTGTAGTCCAATTTCATTTATACATGTTGTCACTGCAATCCTAAAATGAATACTAGTGAGCATAATGCAATAAGGAATTAAAAGAATCTTCCATCATGGCTAAGTAAGGACAATTTGATAATAAGAAATCTGCTAACAGGTAATAGGCTGGATTTGGTAACCCATAGGGATGAGGGGCCCATAGTTTCCCATCCTTGCTCTATTGAAATGTATCTGTTATTTCTATTACAAATTTATTTAAAATTTCCCATAAATTCTAAGATATAATTTGTTTAATGTATTATAAGTAAATACTATTTTTATTAGAGCCTAAACTCTGTGAAGTCAAGTGTTAATGCAAGGTACCTCCAAAATCACAATTTTATTGTCCTGTAATATTAAGCAGACTGCATCTAATTTTGCAGGCTTATTTCAGTGATTATAAGAACTGAGGTATTTGCATTGATAAAAGCTATAATTAATCATTATTTAATAAACATGATAATGATGACAAATAGGGTATTGAACATTTACCAGGACTTGGCCAGAGAACTTTTATATGTAACATTCCCTCTGCCTTGAAATGTTCTCTCTGCAGAAATCTGTATGGACTCTCCCTCAATCCCTTCTGTATTTTACTTAAATGTCACTTCTTCAGAGAACCTGGTTTTAAATAGCACCTTTTCCCATCAGGCTCTATCCCCTCTACCCTGCCTTGTTTTTCTTCCTAGTACTCACTGCTACCTAACAAGTTCTATATTTATTTGTGCACTTGTCTATGTTCTGTTGTGCCTAGCTAGAATGTGTGTTACATGAACCCCAGGGTCTTTGTTGGTATTGTTCTCTATTCTACCTCAAGTTTCTAGAACAGTGCCTAGCACATAGCAGTCACTCAATAAATCTTTACTGAGTGAATGAATACACTACAAGCTCAGATACTCAAAGAAAATCTTATTTCTTTACTTTGTCTCTCAAAATCTGATATTCTTCCCCTATTCCTTACTACTTGTTGGGGAGCAAAAATAAATAAATAAGTTTCTAAGCCAAATGAAAATTTTATTTTATCTAATCAAGACTTCTTAGGATATTCAATGTCTCTTAAATAAAAATCCGCAACCTCTGGGGCCTCCCTGGTGGCACAAGGGGTTAAGCACCACACTATGAAGCAATCCACAGCCTCTGCAGCACAAGTTTGATCCCCGGCTGGCCAGGGAGTAACCCACATGGCGCAGCAGACCTCTCCTGTCTTGCCCTCTGCTCCCCTCAGCAGTGTACTTCAGTCAGTCTGCCTGTTCTGTTCCCCACTCTGTCTCTGGTGAATCCTCTCATCCCCTGCATCTCTGGCCTGTACCCTAGCTCATGTATGCATAAATAAATCTTTTTAAAAAGTTTTTTAAAAAAATCCCCAATTTCTAATCTTCCTTTCTCCCTGCTTCTCAATCTAAAATGGCATGTGGGGATAAAGAGGAAGGAATGTGGCTCGAAAATTAAGTTATCATTAACACTAACCTATTTAAAATCTCTCCTTTCCCATTTAGGCGTTTATGGCTGAAATGCAGACGGTGGCTGAAATTCTTCAACATCTAGTGCAGAGGCCTGAGGACTATTTGGAAAATATTGAGCATGTTGCTCAGCTTTATAAGGAAACAGTTCTTCCTTCTTTAGAAGTAAGAATAAGATATTTTGCTAAAAATGGGAATATTGATGCTTTTGTTTTATCACTGATTTAGTAGCTTTCACATTTCCTCATCTCTTTGTATTATCTGCCTGATCTCCCCCTCTTAAACTTTAAGAATGAGATTAGAATACAGATTCCATACCACAAGCTGTTTCACAGAACAATAATATTTTACAAAGCAGTAATGTTGCTGTAAAGTGATAAATGAACTGTGTTTTTCAAAAGTCACAAGGGAAAGTTATAGTTGGACATTGGAAAACCCATGTTG
The DNA here is from genome assembly GCF_964194135.1 of Talpa europaea. Classification (NCBI taxonomy): domain Eukaryota; kingdom Metazoa; phylum Chordata; class Mammalia; order Eulipotyphla; family Talpidae; genus Talpa; species Talpa europaea. The sequence goes on from NC_140068.1 coordinate 42,480,827, forward strand.
AAAGACTACTTTGTAAATGCATTTTCAGTCTATAATTTATGGGTTTATCCAAGCAAATGGACACTTACAGTGCTGCTTTTTTTCATAAACAAATTTGTTAATTTAGTAAAATTGCAGTCTAAAGAGTTATCCCCAGGTTGGTTTCTATGGCTGTCTCATTCAAAGTTGATATATATAAACATGGTAAGACCATTATATATTGTAATAGGAGTGTTTTAATTAAAGTGATTAGCATTTTAAAATGTGATTGCTAAAATCACAATTATGTGAAAAGCATATCCAGGGCAGACTCTGCCAAACTTGTGCTGGAGGTTTATTTAGCATTTACTGAACTTGAGTTTTTGGCCAGACATCAAGCTAAGCAATAAAAGCTACAATAGAAGACAAAACAAAAACAAAAAGTTCTCACGTTGATTCTCCTCATGTGATAGAGAAACTAAAACAATTAGTTTCTTGTTGTTTTATTATGTTTATATATTGTTTAAAGAAAAATGAGTGTGTCATTTTCATTCTTCACCCTCCACAGTGAGAACCAAATTCGTAAGGGGCACAGGGACATAGATGGTCTTTTAAAGATGGAGACCAGGTCTTATATCCTAGCAACACTCATGCCCAGTGTAGACTCCAAGTATGACAAGCCTTAAATACTTAACAGGTGTCCAGCAGAACAAGTGTTAAAATGGCAAAGGATAAAGAATGATAGCTTCAATGTTATGAAATGTGAAACTTCTAGAAATAAAATTTGTTTTTAAAAAATACCCCTCCAGGGGTTTCCGCTGGTGGCGCAGGTGGTTGAGTGCCATGTTGTGAAGTTGTCCGCAGCCTCTGCAGCACCGGTTCAATACCGGCTGGCCAGCGAGGGTCCCACATGGTGCAGCATACCTCTCCTGTCTCGCCCGCTGCTCCCCTCAGCAGTGTATTTCATCAGTCTGCCTGTTCTGTTCCCTGCTCTGTCTCTGGTGAATACTCTCACCCTCCCGCGCATCTGTCCTGTACCCTGGTTCTTGTATAGGTAGATAAATAAACCTTTAAAAAAAAAATCCCTCCAATTTGAAGATAATAAAACTGGAAAAATATCCACATCAAGTATGATTTTAAAAAAACCTTAAAACTTTGATGTAATTCGTAGAATTGATATTTTAAAGCCTGAAAGTTAATACCCTCCTGAGTGAAATGAGCAGCAAATATGACCAGAAGATGATTCACAAAAATAAGAGACAAAAGTGTAACAAGCCTGTAGAAAAATGTTCAGCCTCACTGATACTAAAGAAGTGCTAATTTAACAGTGAAATTACATTCCCACAGTCAAAATTCAAAAGATGAACAAATAATAAGAATAACTAATACTAGCAAGTATATGGTAAAGCAAAGACTCTCGTATTCTGCTGAAAGAAATATAAAAATTCATGTAGTTATTTTTGAATAGCTTGTCCACAAGTGGAAAACCTCTGGGCTGTGTAGCAAAGTATAAATAAGAATTGATTGCCCTGGTGCCAATAAAGCAAGAATTTCCAAACCAAGCACCTGGGTGACACTTGCTGAATAGTAAAGCAGTCGTCTTGCATGGTAGTTTCAGGGTGCTGGTGTGTAGAGGTGGAGGTAGGGGGAGCCAAAGAAGGAAGGATCCTATAACTGTAATCTCTGAGTTGGATGAGTTGTCACTAAGACCAAGAACACCATAATTCAGTGCTCTTCCCAAAGAGAAGGAAAGCAAGAGGGAGCAAACTGACCTGTGTCAGTTTCTGGCTTATCTCCTGTTTCAAGAGTAATCAGGGCTAAGTCTCTTGCCTGTCTTGGAATTCCAGCTTGACTCTGGGTCTGACCTGTTTTGTGTATCCTTAATCTTAGCAGTATTTATACCCTTTGACTTAGTCCAATCTTAAGAATCTAGCCAAAGGGGAGAATCTAAAATACGTTATATACCTCCCTGGTTAGAACATGGTAATTTATGGCTAAACAAATTACCATAGCTAAACAAACATTCATCTAGCATTTCATAATGTTCAGAAGAAAAAAAAAAACACTTAGACACCAGTTTCACACACTGTAAAAGATAAATACACAATTAAGATTTTGTTCAGAATGTTGCAGAGAATGTTCAGAGAATGCTTATTAATGAGGGCCTTCTGAAAGGAAATGAAGGTGGTACCTGGGGGTTTTATGGAGTCTGATCTTATCTTGAGGAAGAGTGGAAATGGGTCTTAATCTCTCTACCACTCCTACTGTCTGGGAAAACAAAGCTCAAATAGAATTCAACATTGCCAATTTACAAAAATAAAAATCCAGTGGATTTTAGATGTAATGTTCAAGACAAAATAATAGGAGGAAATTTAGAAGACTATTAGAAAATGTAATAGAATATATTATTATAAGATAGAGAAAGAATATCTAACTTAAACAAGAAAAGAAATCCTAAAACAAAACATTTTAAAAGTATTTTATATTACAGGAGAAACCATAAAGTCAGAAGATAAATCATACCAAGGCAAAATATTTACAATCCATAAAAGAGGTGAGGGTTAAAGACTTTCCAGGGAAATGATATAATCTAGCAGAAAATGCACCGAGGTTAAGGTTAAGCATCATACAGAGGTGAATCTCTGGAGGCTGAATCTTACCCATAGCCATGGAATAAAAAATGAAAACAAATAAATGCCATTTTTCAACTATCACTTTGGCAGAAATTATTTCACAAATATGTGCAGAGACAGATACCCCAAAATATTTTGTGTTTAGTGTAGAGAAAAAACTGAAAAAAAAAAAATGAACAGAATAAAATTCATAGTAGGGAGACTACATTAGCCTTTTGTAAAAGTCTCTTAATCACTGAAAAGAACAAATATATTATGTATAAAACAACTTCACTTTAAAAATTTCTTTCTAGTGTATTTAGATTCGGTCTTTATATTCCGTTTTGCCAGTGAACCTAGATTATAAGATTTCTTGTCTATTATCTACAGGAAGTAATGGCTGAACATAATTCCCAGTATCTCATTGAGCTAGATGGAAATAAACTCCCAGAAGATCACTTCTTAGTAAGTACAGTGTTCATTAAGAATATTCCACAGTTTAGAAAATCAAAAATTGTTTTGACCTGATTGCATTTATTTAAATAAACATCAGAACTATATTTACATTTTTAGCACTATTTATTTTTGAAAAATTCAGTTTGACACTTAAAATTTTGATGTTGTATTTATGCATCTATTCACATTTAAATCAAACTACATTTGAATTTTAAAACTCTATATGGCAAAAAGTGCCTCAAAGAAAAGTAAAAGCAAATAACAGAAAAACACATGAAAAGATATTTGACTTGTCCTTCAGGGATATGCAAATGGAAACCATAGTGAGATACCACTTCACACCCACTAAGATGGCAAAAATTTTTTAAATGTCAATAACAAGTCTTGTTAAGGATATGGAAAAATTGGCACCCTATATGTTACTACTGGGATTCTGAAATAGTGTAGCATTTTGGGAAAGAGTTTGATAGTTCTTTAACAGGTTAAACGTGGAATTACCACATGACTCAATTCCTAGATGTAAAAATAATACCCAAAGGAATTGAAAACAGATTCAAATAAAACGTGTACATAGATATTTCATAACAGTACTATATATATGTGAAATGTCCAGAAAAGGCAAACCTATAAAGACAGAAAATAGATTTGCAGTAGACTATGAGGGGAAGGAGTTACCCATATGGGATATCTTCATAAGTGCTTCGCATCAATTAATATTCAGTATGTTGGGCAAAATAAATATCTGAAGGGTTATAGTCAGGGAATGACAATGTGCTATAGGAGTTCATGACAGAAAGGCAGACAATAATTTGTCTGAAATTATTTTTAAATTGAAACTCTAAGGATGAGTAAGAATTTGACCCTGAAGGCTAGGAGAGGCAAGGGTGGTGGGACTGTGTTCCACGCTGAGGGAAGAGTCTGTGGGAAACTCCAGAGGTGAGAAAGAAAACAGTGAGTTCTAGGTACTGAACATGGGACTGAAACATAGGAGGGCTTTTTAAAGGGATGGAGTAGAAGGACTGAAACTATCTTCCCTCTGCCCCAAGAGGTCTTATAGATCCAGACCTCTAAGTATATGAACATTTGGGGGGCATGTGACAGACAATTACAAGTTGAATTGCATCCCCCGCAAAATATATGTTGAGGTCCTAACTTCCAACACCTATAAATGTGATCTTCTTTGGAAATAGGATCTTTTCAGATTTAATCAAAGTCAGATGAGTTCATACTAAAGAAGGGTGAACCCCAATCCAATATGGCAGGTATCCTTATAAGAGTAGTGACTCAGACAGGAAGGCAGATGACTGTTCTCTGACAACAGAAGCAGAGATTGGAGTGATGAACCCAGGAGTACCAAGGATTGCTAGCAAACTACCACCAGCTAGGAAGAGGCAAGGAAGTATTTTGCTCATAAGCTCAACAATTTTTCAGAATATTTGACATACTTAAATGCTAACATATTTAAAGATTTGTTTTTTAAATTTAGACAGTTATAGAGCGACTTAAATATCTGAACCTAAAAAGAGCAGCAATTATAACCAGACTTCAGGGTGCAGAGGAAGAGATAAATGACGTAATGGAAAATGTAAGTTATATTTAACTATTTGAATGTCTACTTTTTCATTGTACGTTGTGACCTCAATTTGTATCCTTTCAAGGTTTAAAAAGAGTTTCAGGATACCCATTATAAAAATAGGTTTGGCTTTCAAGAAGAAGCAGTATGATTAATACAATATTCAAAACAAAAAGTTTTAAAACTAAGAAACACGTTAAGATCAGAAAAATTAACCATAGAAATAATGAAAAAGAATAGAATTCAAGTTCCGTTTAAAAGTTTTGCAGCACCAAAGAAAACAAAGACATCAAACTCCTCAACTCTGTAAGCACTCATTCATTCCTTCAATCAATTTTTTTTCATTTGCTGTGTTCTTGATGCTGATGTATTATGGATATGATGATGATCAAATTATAATTGTTAAGGCTAAAATGTCCACAGGAATTTTCAAACAGAGGATTTGATCTATGTAGGGAAGTTTAGTTTCACCTATACGAATAGAAATAAAGTAAATACCAGAATCATAAGTAGATACTAAAATTCATAATAATCTTTGAAAAGAGAGGTCCTTTTGTTATCCTGTACTGTTTATTCATAAAGATTAGTGGGTGAGCACAGCTGAAATACATGCTTCAGTAACATGAACTGGTGCTGAAGAGGAAGATCGGTGTGACCAGCACAGAGGCTGAGCCTCCTAAATCATCACTGCAGGGAAAATTTAAAGTAATCATGAAACCTGAGAAAATCTTCCAGATAGAACGTTTATCCTTTGAAATTAATGCATGTGTGGGCACAGGCCTAAGGTTACAGTTCACAAGTTATACAATAGTGCCCCCTTATCCACAGGGGATACCGTACAAGTTCCCGAGTGGTGGCCTGACACCTATTTATACTGTTTTTCCTTATACATACATACCTTACAATAAAGCTTAATTTATATATTAGGCACAGCAAGTAACTAACCACAATAACTAGTAATAATAGAAAACTATAATAATATACTGTGATAAAAATTATGTAAGTGTTCTCTCTCAATATCTTATTGAACATATTTTTTCAGACAGTGGTGACAACAGATAACTGTAACTTCAGCAGAGAAGCCCTGGATAAGGGGGGACAACTGTATATAACTAAGGATGCTTGCCCTTTTTTTCATAAAAGTGTATACTGGAAAGGTTATTCATAACTCTGAAGTGGTATTGTTATAGGGCAGCCCCGTTACAAAACGGGGTGCCTGACTGTGGGGCCTCACCCGCGCGCTAAAAAAGGACTTATCAATGCTCTACTGCAGGCACACGCGAAAGGTTAATAAAAGGTTTATTTATAAGGGAAGGGGAAATGAGGAAATGTACAGCTCAGGGAAAAAAGTGGGAGACAAAGTTTTAAATGTGTCCTACCCTATCCGCCAATCTGGAATCCCAAATGGCACTCTGAGAGCTGGCCGCGAGCCAGGAGCCGTGAAGCCAGGAGGCGAGCGACAGAGCGAGAGCCCCCAAGCCTCACTTGTCTGGTTTTTATACCAACCCTGACTGCTTAACTCCACCCTCAGGTCCCAGCCACCTTCCCTTTGGTGGTGACGGGATTTGTCTTTCCCAATGTCCTGATGGCTTTGGTCTGGAGTGGGGGTGGAATCCACAAAGCCTGCATGGAATTAGCTCAGGACATCCTTTCCCCCTAACAGTATTTCTTCTGACAGTCTAGACTACTTCCAAAAGAATCACCTGGAAAGCTTGCTACAAAAACAGATTCCATAGGCCTATATTCCAGACTGATTGGACCAGACTGTTTATAGGTGGGACCTGGAAATGTATTCTAAATGATGCAGAGAAGATTCCTACACTCACTATAGTTTGAAAAAACCCTACTTTTAAATTTTGGGACACTTGAGGTACTGGTTAATCAAGGTTATTTAATCTTGAAGTGCCTATGTGTTTTGAAGGACTTTAGATAGACTTCTTAGCTAAAGGCTGTTGAGTTTTAGAGAATCATTATAATGGAAATATTTAAAGCAGTGACTCCCAGGCCTGGGGTCATCTGGTAAGCCTTTTAAATAGCAATGCCCAGATCAGTTAAAACAGAATTTTTGGTAGGAATGTAAACTAGCCCAACTGTTACAGGGCAGGGAGAGGGGCACCCCGCAAACCTGCCTGCTCTAAATAGGTTCTGCCATCCGCAGCATCAACACAAAACAAATGAGACTTTAGTGGGAAGGAACTTTAATACAATTAGTGAACAATACAGAAAAGACAAAGAATATGGTTTCTAAATCAAGCACCCAAAGTTACCCATCCCCTCGTGGGTAAAAGTCCATCCAAATGGGATTGGCCCAGAGCAAGACCCCAAAGCCTGCCACAAGTCTAAAGCTGTGTGGAGGTTCCTCAGACTATTAAAAATGGAGCTTCCCATATGATCCAGCAATTCTACTCCTAGTTATCTACCCAAAGGACACAAAAACATTAATTCAAAAGGACACCTGCACCCCTATGTTTATTGCAGCACTATTTACAATAGGTAAGCTATGGAAACAACCCAAATGCTCAAAAATAGATGACTGCATCAAGAAGATGTGGACTATTAAGCAGCAATCAAACCAAACTCATGCCATTCGCAGCAACATGGATGGAGCTGGAAGGGATTATACTCAGTGAAGTAAGCCAGCAGAAAAAGAAAAATATTGCATGGTTTCACTTATAGGAGGAATGTAGGAGAACCAAATAAGGGATCAGGAAAAAGAAAGTTATAATAAATTAAAAAACAAAATTAACAGGCAACTATAAATCAGAGATACTCTGCAGGGGAGGGAGAGGGATCAAAACAGGGAAGGGAAGAGCACAAGGGACTATGTGCACAGGTGAATTGGTGGTGGGAATTTTACGGGGACTACACCAGAGAGGAGAAAGCATACACTGTACAAAAAGGAAGAATGATGTAAAATATCTATTAAAAAAAAAAAAAACAGAATTTTGGGGTTAGGACTCTGGCATTAATTAAAAATAAACAAAATGGAATATCAAAGGCTCAGGCATCAAAGAAATTGATAAACTGGACTTCACAAAAATGAAAACCTTATGTATATTCTGAGGACACTATCTGCAAAGGGAAAAGACAGTTGGAAAAGAATATTTGTAAATCATATATCTGATAAGGGATTAATATCCAGAATATATAAAGAAGACAAAAAGAAATGGAAAGAAAGTCCCTGCTCATGGATTGGAAGAATTAACATTGTTAAAATGGTGACCTTACCCAAAAGCAATACACAAATTCAATGAAATCCCTGTGAATTTAATAACTGTCTTTAAGAAAAGCCACAGAAGAGCCAGAATAGCCAAGGTGATTCTGAGAAAAAAGAAGAGTAGACGCATTATATTCTTGGACTTCAAATTTTACTGTAAACTAATAGTAATCAAACAGCATGGTGTTGGAATAAACATAGACAAACAGATCAATGGAACAGAATACATAGCTACCTGCTTTCATGTCCTCCCCCTTGCCTTGGCTGCATCTGGTTCCTTCTCACAAAATGCTCTGGCTCCGTCCTTGCAGCAGTCTAAGCCTAAGCCTCCAGTCTCCTAATTGAAGGAGAGGTTGTGGTGGGACTGAGGGAAAATGTTGTTGGCTAAGTGAAATGAGGAGTGGCATGTCCTTTAAAAGATTTTCTAGCATTCTTCCTGTCATCTGTTTTCCATTTACCTACCTCCAGAGGTACCTATTATCTACAGGTCCTAAGCCTCTCTAGGATTTTGCAGAGTGACTCAGTTTGCTTCCTGTTACATTCACCCCATCCCATACCTGTCCCTGCCACCACATGTTAATTCAAGTTACATATTTTAAAAATCAACTTTGTTTAATCTACATAAAATAAAAGATGCCTATTTTAAGCATATTGGCTAATGAGTTTTTACAAATGTATTCATATAACAACAGTCACAATCAAGATATAGAAAATTCATATCACCCTAAAATGTTCCCTCATACTCCTGTATAATCGATTCCTGGCTCCTGGCAGCCACTTTCTAATTTGCTTCATTACAGATTTTTCCTTTTCTACATATAAATAGAACCATAAAGTATATAAATTTTTCCAGGCCTTTTTTGCCTTAGTATAAAGTTTTTGAGATTCATAAGTACAATTATATATGCCACTAATTTGTTCCATTTATTGTCAAGTAATATTTCACTATATAACCATATCACAGTTTCTATATTCATTCATCTAGTGATGGACATCTGGGTTGTTTGCAGTTTTAAGTTATTACAAATAAAGTAGGAATAAACATTTATGAAGAAGTCTTTCTGTGGACATATGTTTTCACTTCTCTTGAATCAATTCTTAGGACTGGCATTACTGGGGCATATGGTTAAGTATATATTTGACTTAACAATAAGCCATTAAACTGTTTCCAAAGTTATTGAATTATTTTACCTTTTTACCATGCTTTTACCATTCTCTGTTCCAAGTCAATTATCGGTGTTGCATCTACTTTCTAGTTTATGAAAACATGAAACCATGGCTGGTCTTTTCCCATCTCTGTGCCTTCCTTAATTTACTGCCCCCCCCCCTTTTTTTTGTCATTTTCGTGAGGTTTTAGGAAAGCAGCAAACACTAATGCACATGTTCAGTCTGTCCTGCTTAACCAGAGGCAGTCATATAATTTTAAAAACTATAATATCAAGCTCATTTGAAAACTTTTCTCAGCTCCCCACAGCACTTCCTAGAGATGTGGCTCCAGGGGTTCAAAGTTGAGAGGGAAACATGCTTTGCTAGTCAATCACTTCTCCTTTGACAAGGCACTCATAGTCTGCTACTCAAACAATGTTCCCAAGTGTGTACAGGAAATAAGGATGACAAGGAAAGAGTGACCACCTCTGACTTAACTGGGTACATTTCAGCCCATAGTTCCCTGTCTGAGGACACCAGGGAGCAGGGTGATAGCCCAACATGGCTTGCCGTGAGGTTCAAAGTCTTGTGCAGCTCCCCTAAGCACTGACAGTTTCCTTAATGCTACCAGGCTGCAGGAGAGGGCATCCTAGCAGCAGTCCTGCCACATGTGCCTTCTTTCCCTCTGGGCCAGGCAGTACCTTGGCTGCCACTCTCTTCTGTCCTCCATAGTCACTCTGGAGCCAGCAGATGCATGTGAGAGCCCCATCTGCAAGTGGGGGGAGCCAGCCTGGACCCTCCCCTCTTGCAGTTGTCCACCATGCTATCTCTCACCAGTTCTTCCGTCCCTTACTAAGGTAGCACAAGCACAGTCGACCTTTCAGCAATTTATGCTCTGTAGAGAGGTGGTTCTTAACTTCTCTGAAGGTCACCAAGTAAGGATTGCTGAGAGAGACTTTATAGTCTAAGTTGAATTTAATACATCTTCAAACCTTTTCAGTAAGAATTTTTCAAAATTGGGCCTCCCTGGTGGCATAGCCAGTTGAGTGCAGCACTGTGAAGTTGTCCGCAGCCTCTGCAGTGCCAGTTTAATCCCCGCTGGACGTGGAGCAACCCACATGGTGCGGCAGACCTCTCCTGTCTTGCCCGCTGCTCCCCTCAGCAGTGTGTTTTGTCAGTCTGCCTGTTCTGTTCCCCGCTCTGTCTCTGGTGAATCCTCTCACCTTCCCGCACATCTGGCCTGGACCCCGGCTTTTGTATAAATAAAATAAATCTTAAAAAAAAAAAGAATTTTTCAAAATCTGTTTTCTGAACCAGATACTAGAAACTGTTCTATCTACCTTTGCTCATTTTACCTTATAGTAGAAAATGCTAAGTAAAATTTGAACAGATTTTTTTTAATATTTTATTTTATATAATTCTTATATCTTTTTTCATCTTTGCACAATGTATGCATTTTCATTTTGGTTATATTCCCCATAATTGCACCCTCCCCCCCTTATTTTGACTCTAGTCCTTCCTTTCCCCGCCCTTTCTTTGCCCCCCCCCCCATAGTGTGTCTCTGGTTTATAGTTGCTTGTTGCTTTTGATTTTTACTTGGTATTGATTAGTCTTTTTCCTGGTCTCTTATTTAGTTTTCTAAATTCCTGCTATGAGTGAGACCATCTGGTATTTTTCTTTTTCTTTCTGACTTATTTCTCAGCACATGATCCCTTCTAGCTCCATCCATGTTGCTGCAAACTGCATGTGTTTATCTTTTTTGATTGCTGAGTAATATTCCATGGTGTATATGTACCACATCTTCTTCATCCAGTCATCTATTTTTGGGCATTTGGGCTGTTTCCAAAGCTTAGCTATTGTAAATAGTGCTGCTATAAACATAGGGGTGCAGGTGTTCCTTGGAATTACTGTTTCTGTGTCAGTTGGGTAAATACCTAGGAGTAGAATTGCTGGATCATATGGAAGCTCTATGTTTAGTGGTTCAAGAAATCTCCACACAGCTCTCCATAGTGGTTGGACCAGTTTGCACTCCCACCAGCAGTGCAGGAGAGTTCCTTTTTCTCCACACCCTCGCCAACATTTGTTGTTGCTAGTTTTTTTAATATGTGCCATTCTCACTGGTGTGAGATGGTATCTCATGGTAGTTTTGATTTGCATTTCCCTGATTACAAGTGATGTTGAACATTTTTTCATATGCTTGTTGGCCATTTGCATTTCCTCTTCAGAGAAGTTTCTTTTTAGCTCTTCTGCCCATTTTTTGACTGGATTATTTTCTTTGTTTTTGTTGAGTCTCATCAGCTCTTTGTAGATTTTTCTGATCAGTCCATTATCATTAGTGTTGTGTGCAAAAATTTTCTCTCAATTGGTGGGGTTTGTCTTTGTTTTGATTATTGTCTCTTTTTCTGTGCAGAGCTCTTTAATTTGATGTAGTTCCAGCTGTTTATCTTTGCCTTCACTATCACTGCTTTGGGTGATGTGTCTGTAAAGATGTCTTTGAAGTACATGTCATGTAGTGTTTCGCTTATATTTTCTTGTATGTATTTTATGGTTTCAGGTCTTATGTCTAGTTCCTTAATGCATTTTGAGTTGATTTTTGTGTATGGTGTGAGGTAGTGGTCAAGCTTCATTCTTTTGCATGTAGCGGCCCAGTTTTCTCAGCACCATTTATTGAACAAACTTTCTTTGCTCCTTTGTCAAATATTAGTTGACCATAAATCTGTGGGCTTATTTCTGGATTTTCTATTCGATTCCATTAGTCTGTGTGTCTTGAACAGATTTTTTAACAGAAATGAAAAGTACTTTCTCACTAAATTTTGGGCATGTACAGAATGGTTGTGATTAAGAAAAAAAGCCCAAAGTTGGCCTTTTACATTATTTCTTAAATAGTAAATCAAGTAACAAATGAAATTCTTACTACTATTAATTTCAGCAAAACCTATACTCACATTTTTCTTTTTTTTTCTTTTTTTTTTTCTTTTTTTTTGTGTGTGTGTGTGACCCTCGCCGTGGCCGGCCAGGGAACGAACCACACTACAGAGGCTGGGGGCAGCCTCGCAGCCCAGAGCTCAACCACTGCGCCACCAGGGGAGGCCCTATACTCACATTTTTAATATAGTATTTGCTATTAACAGGAAGAGTTGTTCCGTTCTCTTGCATCTTATAAACTTATTGCACCAAGATATAGATGGAAAAGAAGCAGATGGGGACGTACCTGTCCTGTGTCTTTAAAAGAAGGTAATATTTATCCAGGATCGGCAGAGTTTTCTGTGAGGTAAGTTAAAATTTTCAGAACTTAATTTTAAAATGTTGTTATACCTCACTTAGCTGTTTATGATTGTGATGTATTTTAAGTTTTCTAGGTAAAATATACTGTCCTTCATCAGAAGCAGCATTAAAATCATTTTTGTTGAATCCACGCCCCTATCTTCTTCCACCTATGCCAATGCCACCATGTAAAATATTCATATATGGACCTCAGTCTTCAGGGAAAACAACACTTAGCAATCTGCTTGCAGAACATTACAAAGGAAAGGTAACTATCTAGGTAACTAGCTAACTTTTTACCTCTGTGTTTGATTATAATTTGTAGAAGTTTAGAATCTGTAGGATTTGTACTCAGTTTTCTTAATTTTACACTGAAATTGAACAATGGTTCCACAGGGCTCAGAGTGGGAAAGGCATCCTCTTTGCTGTTTATCATGGCTTCCAGACCACAGCCCCTGCCTGCTTCCCAGAAGCCCCACACTTGACTGTCAGAGCAGGCAGACGATGCACCATTAGCTTTCTCAGTTCCACTGGTCTCTCCTCCTGGCTCACTGATGCTCTCTCCACATACTCATTCCTGTCATCATTCATGGTGATACCAGTCTCTACAAAGATGATTCTCCCAATACATACCCTGGTCTGTTAATTCCATGACTCCCCAACCCCCAGTCATCTTAGTCTCCACCTTCAATAAATGGAGAGAAATTATTTTTAACTTAGAACAGAGTGATAGCAGTAGAGGTGGTAAGAGGCAGGGAGAATGGAATATAATTTGAAGACAGAGTCAAAAGATTTTACAAGGGATTGAAAGGTAGAGGATTTACATGAAGACCAGTGTGGCTAGAGCACTGTGTGGAATAAAAAATGGTACAAGATGAAGATGGATGAAGACATGGTCAGAACAATGCATACCCTGGGATGGAATTTGAACTTACTTTAAATGCTAATGAATTCTTTTGCACAACAGGGTAACATTTTCTATTTGCTTTTTTGCTATAAAATATGACAAAAGTAAAGCTCACCAAATTATCATACACCCAACCCCTATATAACTGCTACCTAGGTAAAACATAAAATGTGCCAGCACCCCAGAAGCTCCCTTATGGCTCTTTCCAATACCAGTCCTTCCCTACTCCTACAAAGGTTACCACTCTCCTGGACTTCATGGTTTTCACTTCTGTACTTTTCTCTTATGGTTTTACCATGTTAGCATACATCCAAATACCTTAGGTTCATTTGGCATACATTTTTAGCTTTATGGCCTTAAAATATTTTCTTTAGGCCTGGTTCCTTTTACTTAACATTATGATTGTGATATTTATCCAAGATATATCCATGCATATAACTATAATTTATTCAGTTTTATTGTTTTATTCTGTTGATTGAACTACAATCAAGGGTTGCTTAGCAATGGAATATGCTCTGAGAAATGCATTTGGTGATTTTGCCATTGTGTGAATGTCATGGGGTGTAATTACACAACCTTGAATGGTATAGCCAACTACTACACAAATGGCTAGATGGTACAGCCTGAGAGGACCACCATTAGATATACAATCTATTGTTAAGCAGCACTGTGCATTATAATTTATTATTTCAGTGTTAATGAAATGGGTTGATGCCAGATACAGGGTTTTATGAATTATTTTGCCATAAACATTCTATATATGTCTTTTGGTATGCACATACATATCTTTCTATATTTTAGAGCTATATCTAGGATACATTCAACTTGTGTAGATAATGCCAAACTGTTTTCTAAACTAGTTCCACCAACTTCCTATCCTATCAGCAGTGTATATTACTCTAAATTCCTGCCAATTTTTGTATGCTCAGTTGTTCTAATTATAGTCATTCTTTTGGGTATATCTCACTGAGGTTTTAATTCACATTTACCTGATGACTAAAGATGTTGAACATTTTCTCATATTAATTGATCATGCAGATATTCTCTTTTAGAAGTGCCTGTTTGAGTCTCTTGGCATTTAAATAATCCTTTTGCATATTATTTGCAGGAGTTTCTTATATTATCTATATGCAATTTCCTTTTTATTATAAGCACTATGAATATTTTCCAACAAATGGTTTGCCATTCAACATTTTTAATGAACATACCATACTCTATTCATTTAAAGCAAGTCACTAAGTTCTGGCTACAAATAAGAGGAGAGGAATTAGGCTCCAGCTTCTAAAGGGATGCATATTAAAGGATTGCAGACATGTTTTAAAACCATCACAGTATGTGTCAGACAAAGGAATTACAATTTTAAGACATAATGAATGCTTACAAATCAATATGCAGATAAAGCCCTGATTGGGGAGGGGGGGTGATAGCAAACATGCAATTCACAAATTAATAAATACAAATAACCATTAAGTATGAGAAAATGGATATCACCTCCCAGAGAAATGCCAATTAAAAAAAAAAGTCATGTCAATCTCCTTAGAAGAGTTGAAAGGTTACCATTAACATCCATTATTGCTAGTACAATCTCATACACTGCTGTTAAGGGTATAATAATTAGAGTTGGCAATTGGAAATGTGTACAAGAGCATAAAATCCATGCAACTCCTTCAAACTGTCAAATCTGCTTTATGAGTTTTTCATAAAGACACTTATCAGATACTGAATCCTATACAGTGTTGTAGTGCTCGCTTCGGCAGCACATATACTATACAGTGTTGTAAACCAACGTAACTTCAGTAAATAAACTTTCAGACAAGATTTATAGATATGTATAATATACATATTTGTGTTCACCATAATCTATAGTTTACAATAGCAAAGGTATATATATCTCAATATATATGTATTATTGTAATTTTAATTAAATGGCTAATACAATATTGTGCATCCATTAAAAAATGGCATTAGTTGTATTGACATGGAATAAAGTAATATGATCATACTGAAAACAAGCAAAATGGAATCTAGAAACACATATTTTTTTAAACTTAAACGACATACAGAAATCTATCTCTAACATCCCAACAATCAGCAGGAAGTATGTTATCTCCTTGACAAAGCACTTATATTCAGAATATATATATATATATGTGTGTGTGTATGTAATTCTAACCTAATTATTCAAATATTCAAAAATTGAAAATGTGCTTAAAAATAGAAGGTATGTGAATGGCCAATATGCACATAAAAAGAAGCTTGAAATTATTAATGATTAGTAAACTAAATTTAAAGTATACTTAGATTCTTCTTCACACCCTCATGAATGGATAAAATTTAAAAGATTTTCTAAGCCAAGTGTTGGTGAGGATGTGGAGTAACTGCAACCTTCATTTGTATAAAATTTGCATGGTAAAAATGTAAAATAATTCAATAACTTTGGAAACAGTTTAATGGCTTATTGTTAAGTCAAATATATACTTAACCATATGCCCCAGTAATGCCAGTCCTAAGAATTGATTCAAGAGAAGTGAAAACATATGTCCACAGAAAGACTTCTTCATAAATGTTTATTCCTACTTTATTTGTAATAACTTAAAACTGCAAACAACCCAGATGTCCATCACTAGATGAATGAATATAGAAACTGTGATATGGTTATATAGTGAAATATTACTTGACAATAAATGGAACAAATTAGTGGCATATATAATTGTACTTATGAATCTCAAAAACTTTATACTAAGGCAAAAAAGGCCTGGAAAAATTTATATACTTTATGGTTCTATTTATATGTAGAAAAGGAAAAATCTATAATGAAGCAAATTAGAAAGTGGCTGCCAGGAGCCAGGAATTGATTATACAGGAGTATGAGGGAACATTTTAGGGTGATATGAATTTTCTATATCTTGATTGTGACTGTTGTTATATGAATACATTTGTAAAAACTCATTAGCCAATATGTTTAAAATAGGCACCTTTTATTTTATGTAGATTAAACAAAGTTGATTTTTAAAATATGTAACTTGAATTAACATGATACACACACACACACACACACATATATATATATATATATATATAATTATATACTCCTAGGTGAAAAATGTGACTGAATGTCTATGAAGCAAGTACTCAAAAATCAGTGACTTCTAAGTAGAACATACCCCAGCATCATTATGAATTTTGTGATACAGATAAACATAAACAATCTGTTTAATATCCACAGTAACTTATGCTTATGGAGGTTTTCTTATATATTCTTTGCAGGTAATTGATTACACTAAACTTGTTCAACCACGTTTTGATAATGCCCTTGAAATGTTAATAAAAGAGACCATAGCTGCAGCCACTGAAGAAGCTATTAAAGTTGTGAAAGAACGACTTGCCGTAGAACTACAAGCTAAAAAACTAGGTAAACCATCTTTTTATCATGTGCGCTTTAGCCTGGCTACCTGAAGGCAAGGACTTGGCTCGCTCATCTTGATATCCCTGGCACTTCAATATCCTGGCACCTTGTAGCCAAGAAGATTCATAAATGAAGAAATAATATACATAAATTTGGTTCATAAACAGAACAACAATTCCTGTGGAGAAAGAATCTGAAAGACCTTCCACATTTAGATGCTTTACATTTAGAATAGTCACAGGGTTTGGGTGGGGATATGTTTCTCCTGTTTTTCTCACTCCAAGAAAAATGAGAGTTCTTATTTCATGGTCATACTTTTGAAATTCATTGATTGGATTTGATAAACTTTACATCTGCTGTTGACACCCTTGTAAACAGTCACATTAGAAAACTTGAAAGTAGCTTAATCTAAACCTCTCCACTGAATGGAATACCCTCAATTCAACACTTCATGTGTGACACAACTTGGCATCTTTCTCACTTCTCACTTTGGATCCTGATCCAAAATTAGGAATCAGTTCTAGGAATTTTATACTAGACTCAACCGCCATAGTTTGAATTGCCCAGACATTAATGGCAGTGCACTGTTTCCTCATATAGCCATTGCTGCATCATTTCCAAATACTGTTTTCCTCATTCAAAAGTAATAATAAATATTTAATGGGCACTTACTATATGTTGGGGCTATGTTAAATGCATTTTATGTATTACCCAATTTAATGCTTATAACAATCCTATGAGGTAGGTATTTATGTTTCCCATTTTAGTGAATGAAGAGATCAAGTTTCACAGGGGCTATGTAACTTGCTCACAATTAGCAACCCACAAGTGATTGTGATCCAGATTGATACAGGTGTTTTTATCCTGTATGTCTTTCAAATGACCACCAAAAACTGGAAAAAGCAGACAGAAGAATCACTAAGACTTACTCCCCAGATATATCACCTGTTAAATTTGATGCATAAGTTACCACCTCATTTTCTCTGTTCATATTTATGACTAAATATGAACCGATGCAAAATTGCATTCACACATTTTAAAAATATGCTTATTGCTAATAAATTTGTTATTTTTGTAATAAATTCTGTATTAGATGGGAATCTAAATTCACTTTTTAGATGAGTAGCTAATTGTAAATGTAACATTTGCTAAATAATCTGTAATTTCACTGGAGGTTTGAAATGCCACTTTATCTTAGTAAATTCACGTTTGTAAACTTCTGAACTTTCTAGTTTATTGATTTTTCTATTATGGCCTTTAATACAAAGTGAAATTATTAAATCTCATGATGATGCTTTTTAATTAGTAATGAAAATTCCTCCTCAAAACATTTTGGTTTAAAATTATTCCTGAAAGGAATTCCATAAAATGAATTCTCATTCCACAAAATAAGTAATTACTGTGTGTCAGGGGCTGCGCTGCGTTGGGATGTTATAGAATTTTGTGAACCCTCCCGGGGGGGGGTATATTAATATTATACATTAATTTGATAAGAATTTGCATCTTTACTATTAAATCTCATGCAGATAGATTAAATCTTTTGATCTTCCTTAACTTTTAAGACCTTCTTCATGTGTTTTCTACATTTTTCTTAATAAGTTTATCCCTGGATATTTTGTCATTTTGTTACTATTGAATGGCATCATCTGTTATAATAATATTTTCTAAGTAATTACTACTAATATGCTAGAAAGTTCTTTGCTTTTTATATGTTTCTAAGTTCCAAGTCATTAAATTTACTATCTACTTGATAGATTTTTAGTTGAATTTCTTGAGTTGTACAGATAACTAATATTTGAAAAAAAAGTACACTTTCTGCTTTTCTGCTCCTCTTTTCCCATTACTTAAGCTTATTTCCTTTCTTGACTTATTATATAAGCTGGCAGCTCTAGAATAATGTTAAGTAGTGGCAGTAATAGTGGACCTCTTTGCATGGATTCTTGCCAGTATTTCCCTATAAGGTTATGAAGTATTCTTGTTTTGAATGGATATTGAACATTATCAAATGCCTTTTCAGCATCTCTCAAGATAATCTTAAATTTTTAATCTTTTGACTTATTGATTTGATCCATTATGCTAATGTATTTTCCAGCATTACACCATTCTTACAGTTCTAGCATAAACCTTAACTCAGTTGTGGTGTATTATTCTAATAACATACTTTTTCTTTTGGTCAAACAATGAGATAACACCTAGATAAACTAGGAGTTTTTTCAACACTTGTAAGTGTGATTAAATTATAGTTTATTTGGGCCATGTGTGTGCACACGTGCTCGCTATTATTTGTCAGATCTTTCTCTGACGGTTTTACTAACTTTTTACACAAATAGAGCTTTCCATTATTTTCTGTGCAATTTAGATAGCAAGGAAATTAGCTCTTCATATGTGGCAGCACTGAGCTTTTGCTAAGCAAGAATACATTATTTAGCTAATAAATCATTCTTTCTCATTAGTCTATAAATAAGTAAGAGTCTAACATAGTGCCTGAGGGATTACAAAAAACAGCAAAAAAGACCAGTACTGAAATCGCATGCTTTCCAAATGATCCTCGAGATAATCCAGGATGAATTTATATTTATAGTATAGTAACTTCAAAATGAAAATCAAGATTTTAAAAATACTCATACAATTTACAAACAAAAGCTTGAGAAATACTGGCCCAGACTATTAAAATGACTTGTTTGGCAAATTATTTAAAACTGAGCAAAATGAATTCATTAACTCATTCAACAAATACTTGAGTATGTATTTTGTGTTGGACATGATTCTAGGCACTGGGCTACAGGGGTGAACAAGACACATGAAACTCCTCTCCTAGTAGTGGTTCATTTTTATGGAAAGGAAAGCAGCAAAAAGCCAAGTGAACAGATTGAAAAAACATATAGTTCAGAAATAGGACAGGCAGTGATGGGGCAGGGGTCCTAGAGTGTGACCATGAGCAGGGGAAATCTCTCTGAAGAAGGGACGAGAAAGAGCTTGAAGGCTCCTAGAGGAACAGTGGTCACAATACTTTTTTGGCGTCTGTACTGATTCTTTTCATGTCAAATTATGGCATGAATTATACATTTTCAAGCTTTTCACAAGTTGTCTTCCATCAGAATATGGAAATAGATGCTATCTTAAAATTTAAAAGACTTTTCTTTTTCAAATTCACTAGTTATACTAAATCTGACAATTTTAATCTTAAATTTAAAAAAATGAATTTTTCTCCTAGTGAAATGTATTTTTAAGAAAAAATTGTAGAGAATAGTGAGGCTTTTAAACATAGAAAATTATATAATAATACAGAGTATGGCAGTTTAACATGGAGCAATCTTCCTGTGTGCCAAGCATTTTCCAAGTTTAGTATTTACATCCATTATTTCATTGCAGCAGTGCTTTTGCTTTGATGATCCTCCTTTTGCCCTGTAGAAATTGAGACAGGGAGATCAAATTATTTCCCAAAGCCATGCTGACTATCAGAACACCCACGTCCATCTGACTTTAAAGCACAGAATTTAATTGCTATCCAAGTTTCACTATCCCAGCTACCTTTTGTTTAACATAGCCAAATATTATCTTTCAGATCAGCCAACTCCAGAAATATTTCCAAGAGAATTTGAAAAGAGAGATAATTTTGACTTCCAATCTGATGCATATAAAAGCTTGGAGGAATTGGGTTCTGCACGTTATGAAGATGGTAAAAAAATAAACTGCTGATGTTTTTGACCAGATCTTTCCTAATATAAACAGATTAACTGTTAAAACATGTTTTTCTTTTGCTGCAGCATTGGCACGTGATTCCCAAAGAGAAAATTTGGAAAATGAATTAAGCAAAACACTACTAGAAAATGACAATCAAGCTGATAAAACTGGTAAAGATGTTAACAAAATGAACTGCTAATGCCATGCTGTGGGTCTTATTTCCATTTATCTCATAATTTATCATGTTTATATTGAAATTTAAAATTATCAAAACAAGAAAAGAAAACCAGGACAAAAAAATATAGCTTCTTTCTTACATATTTAAACTGAACAACTTAGAAAGGAATGGAGTTACTAGAATGAAAAAAATATAGAAACCTGGACATATAATGTAATTAGAGCCCTGTCCAAAGTTTTTTGAATGTTCTAAATGTGACATAATCATTATCATATAATAAGAAATTCTCCCAGAACATCATATACCCAGAGCTTTAGCTGTGAAATGTTATCAACATATCCTTGCAATATCATATAAAGAAAGTTCTCAAGCTCTAACATTTGAACCAAAAACAGGTAAATTAGTATTTTGGTAATTTGGCTCTCTGAGACAGTGGATTTCAAATTTTCAAATAATTCCTTCAGAATCTAAAAGAAGAAATGTGTGATTTTTTAAAAAGCATTATTAATACCTAACTTACCCTGTCCTAGAGGCTACTCTTTTATAGATAGTTGGGCATGCAGGGACACAAAAAAAATAACATGTAATACATGTTTCAGTAAATAATAATATTGGGAATATAGGAGATCTATTCTGGCTCTGCTGACCCTGGCTTGTGGCTGCCATAACTCTTCATAACATGGCTGCTAGTACTCCTGTCTTCATATCAGTGAGTCTAGTAGGAAGAAAGACAGAAAAGGGGCAAAACTGGCACTTCCTTTGGCTCAGTTATATCTCTTTAAAGAAGTGACAGACAGACTGATACACACAAAATTTTGCTTGCATCTTATCTAGCAGCCATCTAAGCTATAAGGGAAGTTAGAAGATGCAGTAATTTAGCTGGACACATTGATTCTGTTGCTAAGAAAGAGGACAATTGATATTGGGTGGACAAATATAACTGCTTCTTCTAGCATATTTAATATCTATACCTGGGTATCTGCTTTGTGAAGATAACTGGGTATCTGCTACAGGAACAGCATGTGTTCTTGCCTCTTCCATGCTGTCTCTCTGGGAACTGCTGGCACTCTCCATTCCTGAGAATAGACATCTCATTTCACAGGAGGGAAGATAGCAGGCTTGTTGAAGACCCTTTGGAATTTGGGGCGGAGGTAGGGAGAGCTGGGATCAGCTAGATTCTGGCAGGAGATTCTGATGGGTGGAACCTTGGGACAGAAGCTTGGAAAGCACAACTATAAAGTTACAGTGAGACGTCAGGTGGAGGTGCCAATCTTTTGTAACAGAAGAACAGATGAACATTTGCATCATGGTATAACCCATGAGCCAACAAAACCAAGCAAGGATGCATTCAGCACCCAATAAGGGCAAGAATAAAATGTAACACTTGAGAAACAGCCTATGCCATTCATTTTCCAATTCCTTGTCTTTCTACTTCCTTGTCTTCTTACTTTGTCATGTCTCATGCTTATAATTGGAAGTGTTTGTCTTATTTATTTCACTCATTCCCTAGATGAGTGTTTTAGCTTGACCTCTGGAATTCTTGGCCCCTACCTTTTCTCTTTGGCTTGCAGGATTTTGAGTCCTGCCTTATATTACTTTCTTTGTGCTTCATTCATTTTCATTTTGATGCACTGACCTTAAGCTAATGCTCTGATATTTTGTGATTCCTGACTTACGTCTCCGCCTGATTTATTTTCCCCTTCTTTTAGTATGTGATGCTGTAGCACCAAGTTAGTACTGTCTTGGGTCAGGTATTAATAATTATGCTCTGTTACAAATAGTATTGTCTTCTATAATTATTAGTGTCATTAATTTATAACTTATTTTACTTTAGACTCAATAGAAATGGTAACTGCAGATCATCCAGAGGTCCGCTCCATGATAGAGGAGACTATAGCAATGACAAAGGATATGAACTTTGAACAACCATATGAAAAATGTGCTGAAATCTTAGCAGAAGTAATCAAAGAAGTAAGAACCCCAGACTGTTGATTTTTATCACTGATTCAACACTAACTGAGAAAATGTTAATCTATTCTATGTATAATTAGCCTCCCTTAACAGTATTGAAATTTGCAGTTTTTAAATTAATGTACATTTTGAGACCAGGTGTGCAGGGAAGTACGTACCCGCATCACCATTTTAGAACAGGGACCTTTCTTCAATAAAGACTGCTTGAAACCCGGCAGAAGACTCCTGGCAGAGCCAGAGGTGAGCTGGGAAGTTCGCCCATGCCCTGGCCAGCAGTCCGAGCCCAGAGGGGTAGCGGGCACCCACGGCCAGGGCAGACTAGACGTGCAGGGGAGTGAGTCTCTGTGCCTTTTAGAACAGGGACTTTTCTTCAATAAAGACTGCTTGAAACTGGCAGAAGGCTCCCTGCAGAGCCAGAGGGAGAAGGTTCCTGTGCAGTCAGAGGTGAGCTGAAGGCCCCCATAAGCCTGGTCCCGCCTGGCAGGAAGTTGGAGCCCAGAGGGGGATCTAGTTTTTTTTGGAACCCACAGTGCAATCCAGCTGCCCCACCTCCAGGGAAGTTTGTGGGACTTCAAAGCACACCTTTGTAGTTAAACACAGAAGAAGGAAATATTTTGTGACAGTGACCATTAATATACTCAAAGTACCACTGCCTCACTAGACTTCTGGCATAACAGTATTTGACTCGTTTGGACCACCAGTTTCCAAAACCCCACAAAGAGCACACCAAAAAAATGCCAGCCAGTACCAGTGGCACAGTGTCCCAACACATATGGCAAATTAGAAGACAGGCAGCAGGGAGAAGAAAAACTACATGCAACCTAGCAACTCTTCAGGAGAAAGACACACCACAAAAAGAAAAACACCCACCAGATGGCAACGACAGTGACTTGGAAGAACTTCTGAGCCTTCTAGAAAGAGAATTTAAAATTGCCGTGATTAAAAAACTGACAGAAGTCATAAAGGAAAACAATGATAAGGGAAAAATAATGATCAGAAGAATAAAATTGAGTCCCTAAAGAGGGAAGTAAAAGAAATGCAGGAATATCAAAGAATTAATGGAGGCTCTAAAGAGCTCTGAGAAAAGCAATAAAAGCAGAATAAATGAAATGGAAGAATGAATAAATACTCTTGAAGACACAGAAATAAAAAGAACCAAAACAGAAAAGGAAAGAGAAGTACGAAGGAAAAAGACCGAAGAAAGACTTCAGGAACTATCTGACTCCATGAAGAAAGGAAATATAACAGTTATCCCAGAAGGAGAGGAGAGAGACTTAGGAACAGAGAAAATATTCAAGGAAATAATTGAAGAGAACTTCCCAAACATGAAGGAGCTGAAAATAGACATACAAGAAGCAAGAAGAACACCAAATTTCCATGACGAAAGGAAAAATACAGCAAGACACGTAATAGTAAAGCTCCCAAAAATCCAAGACAAGGAAAAAAATAATGAAGCTGACAAGAGGGAAGAAACAGATAACATTCAAAGGAAAACCAATCAGACTGACATCAGACTTCTCCGAAGAAATGCTACGGGCAAGGAGGGAGTGGAGGGACATAGTCAACAGACTCCAAGAAAATAGATGCCAACCAAGAAAACTCCATCCTGCAAAGCTCTCCTTCCTCTATGCAGAAAGAATAAGGACCTTCCCAGACAAACAGAAACTCTGGAATTTTATTATGACTAAACCCCACTCCAAAAAATACTACAAGCAGTCTTAAAGCCAGAACCAATAGAGGGATGAATAACAATGAAAGAAGGCCAAATTAAAAAAAAAAAGTTATTAAAGGAATAAATAAATAAAACCAGAGAAAAGACAAACACAATGGCAAATACAGATGCTAACATATCAATATTAACTCTAAATGTAAATGGACTAAACTCTTCAATAAAAAGACACAGAGTTGCAGGCTGGATTAAGAAACAAAACCCAACCTTTTGCTGTCTCCAGGAAACACATTTAACTACAAAAGATAAAATAGACTCAAAGTTAAAGGATGGAAAACAATCCTACAGGCAAATGGACCAAAAAAGAAAGCAGAAACAACAATACTTATATCAGATAAAACAGATTTCAAATTCAAAAAGGTAAAAAGAGACCCCAATGGTCACTACATTATGATCAAGGGGACAATACTTCAAGAAGAAATAACACTCATTAACATATACTCACCAAATGAAGGAGCACTAAAATATATCAGACAACTATCATCATCTTTGAAAATAGACATCAGAGAAAACACATATGTAGTAGGAGACTTCAACACACCACTATCAACAATGGATAGATCAACGAGACAAAAAATAAGTAAAGACACTAAAGCAGTAAATAAGGATCTAGAGCGCTTGGGCTTAACAGACATCTACAGAACACTTAAACCCAAAGAAATCTGAGTACGCATTTTTCTCAAGCGCACACGGATCATTCTCCAGGATCAGTCACATACTAGGACACAAGACAAACATCAACAGATATACCAAGATCGAAATTATAACAATCATCTTCTCTTACCATGAAGGCATCAAACTAGAAATAAACCATAAAAAGAAGGCAAGGAACTCTTCTACCTCATGGAGATTGAAACCCACACTACTGGAAGACCACTGGACTAATGAGATCAAAGAAGAAATTAAAAAATTCTTTGAGTTGAATGACAAGGAGGACACCAATTTCCTAAGTATATGGGACGCAGCAAAAGCAGTAATAAAAGGAAAATATATAGCAATA
Organism: Talpa europaea; assembly: GCF_964194135.1. Taxonomy (NCBI): domain Eukaryota; kingdom Metazoa; phylum Chordata; class Mammalia; order Eulipotyphla; family Talpidae; genus Talpa; species Talpa europaea. Next base: position 42,505,928 of record NC_140068.1, read on the forward strand.
GAGGCTCACATCAAGAAACAAGAAAGAACTCAGAGAAACAACCTAATCTCAAAGCTCAAAGAACTAGAAAAAGAACAACAAAAAAACCTCTAAAACCAATAGAAGAAAAGAAATAATAAAACCAAAGCAGAAATAAATGAAATCGAAACTAAAAAAACAATCCAAAAGATCAATGAAACCAAAAGCTGGTTCTTCGAAAAAATAAATAAAATAGACAAACCCCTAGCCAGGCTCACAAAGGAAAAAAGGTTGAAAGCACAAATAAACAGGATCACAAATGAAAGAGGAGAAATCACAACGGACACGGCAGAAATCAAAAGAATAATCAGAGACTACTATGAACAGTTATATGGAAACAAGTTCAACAATCTAGAAGAGATGGACAAATTCTACAACTCTACAATCACCCAAATCTAGATAAAGAAGAAATAGAACACCTGAACAGATCAATTACATGCAGCAAAATTCAAATGGTAATCAAAAACCTCCCCAAAAACAAAAGCCCAGGACCTGATGGATTTACAAATGAATTCTACCAAACATTCAGAGACGAATTAGTGCCTATCCTTCACAAACTCTTCCAAAGAATAGAGAAGGAAGGGATAATACCAAACACATTCTATGAAGCCAACATTACACTAATACCAAAACTGAACAAGGACAACACAAAAAAAGGAAACTACAGGCCAATCTCTCTAATGAACACTGATGCAAAAATCCTCAATAAAATTTTAGCTATCAGAATCCAACAATGTATCCATAAGATAATTCACCACGACCAAGTAGGATTCATTCCAGGGACACAAGGATGGTTGAACATCCGAAAATCAATCAACGTCATCCAACACATCAACAAAAAGAAATATAAAAACCATATGATAATATCAATAGATGCTGAGAAAGCTTTCGACAAAGTACAACACCCATTCATGATAAAAGCCCTTGAAATTCTTGGGATACAAGGAACATACCTCAGCATCATAAAGGCCATATTACAAGCCAACAACCAGTATCATTCTCAATGGCGAAAAGCTAAAAGCATTTCCATTAAGATCTGGAACAAGACAAGGATGTCCACTCTCACCACTGCTTTTCAATATAATACTGGAAGTCCTAGCCAGAGCAATAAGACAAGAGAAAGACATACATGGAATCCAAATAGGAAAAGAAGAAGTTAAACTATCACTATTTACAGATATGATAATATACATAGAGAACTCCAAAAACTCTACAGAAAAACTAATTCAACTAATCAATCAGTTTAGTAAAGTGGCAGGATACAAAATCAACACGCAAAAATCAGTAGCCTTCCTCTACACAAACAGTAAATCTGAAGAAGAAGAAATAAAAAAAAAAACATCCCTTTTATTATCGAAACAAAAAAAAATCAAATACTTGGGAATAAATCTAACAAAACAGGTAAAGGACCTATACAAAGAAAACTATAAAACACTGTTAAAAGAAATAGAAGAAGACACAAAGAAATGGAAAGACATCCCCCACTCATGGATTGGAGAATTAACATCATCAAAACGGCCATCCTACCAAAAGCAATATACAAATTCAATGCTATTCCAATAAAAATTTCTATGACATTCTTCAAAAAAATAGAACAATTATTGGGCCTCCCCAGTGGCACAGCAGTTGAGTGCTGGGTTGCGAAGCTGCCTGCAGCCTCTGCAGCACCACTGGGCAAGTGTCCCACATGGCGCACAGACCTCTCCTGCCGCCCGCTGCTCCCCTCAGCAGTGTACCTCGTCAGTCTGCCTGTTCTGTTCTCTGCTCTGGCTCTGGTGAATTCTCTCACCTTCCTGTGCTTCTGACTGTACCCAGTGCTTGTATAAAGAAATAAATAAATCTTTAAAAAAAAAGAAATAGAACAATTATTGATGAAATTCATATGGAATCAACAAAAACCCCGAATAGCCAAAGCTCTTCTGAAAAAAAAAAAAAAGGGAATGGAGGAATCACACTCCCAGACTTAAAACTATGCCACAAAGCCATAATCATCAAAACTGCATGGTATTTCAAAAAGAACAGACACACAGACCAATGGAATTGAATAGAAAATCCAGAAATAAACCCACAGATTTACAGTCAACTAATATTTGACAAAGGAGCAAAGAATATGCACTGGAGCAAAGAAAGTTTGTTCAATAAATGGTGCTGGGAAAACTGGGTCGCTACATGCAAAAGAATGAAGCTTGACCACTACCGCACACCATGCACAAAAACCAGCTCAAAATGGATTAAAGAACTAGACATAAGACCTGAAACCATAAAATACATACAAGAAAATATAGGCGAAACACTACATGACATGCACCTCAAAGACATCTTTACAGACACATCACCCAAAGCAGTGATAGTGAAGGCAAAGATAAACAGCTGGGACTACATCAAATTAAAGAGCTTATGCACAGCAAAAGAGACAATAACCAAAACAAAGAGAAACCCCACCAACTGGGAGAAAATTTTTGCACACAACACTAACGATAATGGACTGATCACAAAAATCTACAAAGAGCTGATGAGACTTAACAAAAACAAAGAAAATAATCCAGTCAAAAAATGGGCAGAAGAGCTAAAAAGAAACTTCTCTGAAGAAGAAATGCAAATGGCCAACAGGCATATGAAAAAATGTTCAACATCACTTGTAATCAGGAAAATGCAAATCAAAACTACAATGAATACCACCTCACACCAGTGAGAATGGCACATATTAAAAAAACTAGCAACAACAAATCTTGGCAAGGTTGTAGAGAAAAAGGAACTCTCCTGCACTGCTGGTGGGAGTGCAAACTGGTCCAACCACTATGGAGAGCTGTGTGGAGATTTCTTGACCTACTGAAGACAGAGCTTCCATATGATCCAGCAATTCCACTCCTAGGTATTTACCCAAATGACACAGAAACATTAATTCCAAAGGGCACCTGCACCCCTATGTTTATAGCAGCACTATTTACAATAGCTAAGCTATGGAAACAACCCAAATGCCCAAAAATAGATGACTGGATCAAGAAGATGTGGTACATATACAGAATGGAATATTACTCAGCGATCAAAAAAAGATAAACACATGCAGTTTGCAGCAACATGGATGGAGCTAGAAGGGATCATGCTCAGCGAAATAAGTTAGAAAGAAAAAGAAAAATACTGGATGGTCTCACTCATAGCAGGAATTTAGAAAACCTAAATAAGAGACCAGGAAAAAGACTAATCAATACAAAGTAAAAATCAAAATCAACAAGCAACTATAAACCAGAGACACACTATTGCGGGGTGGTGGGGAAAGGAAGGACTGGAGTCAAAATAAGTGGGGAGGTGCAATTGTATGGGGAATATAACCAAAACGAAAATGCATACATTGTGCAAAGATGAAAAAAGATGTAAGAATTATATAAAATAAAATATTTAAATAAAAAATACATTAATGTGCATTTTATAATCAACATTGTTATGTGTAATGTACCCTAATGAACAATTGCTTGTGTTTTTTGTAAGTTTTCATTTATCAACAATTATGCAATATAATTTCATAGCTTGGAAATTAATTATTCATTTATTTTTATTGTCTTTATTTTGGTTCAGTTGTTTATAATAGAATATTATGTATATGAAGCTAGTGCCAAAGTTAGCTAATTTCATCTATGAGCTAGTAAGTTGTAAGCCAAGACAAATTTTGCTCCATAGCTAAAATTTTGTGCAGTACCCTTGAATTTTTGGTCATAGGGAAAATGGGTGGACACACAAGATTTTTCAATCTAAGGCAGTGTTGCTTTAATTTTATCTTTTTAAAATTTGGACAGTAAAATTTTTTGTTAAGAAAATTTATATTTTTTTCCAGTTGTATTGAGATGTACTTGACACATGACATTGTATTTAAGGTGTACAACATAATGATTAGATATATATGTGTATATTACAAAATGACTGTTATACTAAGTTTAGTTAAGATCATCTCACATAGTAATAGTGTATGTATGTGTGTGCACATAGGAAGAATTATTAAATATACAATACAGTATTGTTAATTGCAGTAACTTGTAGATTGCATCCCCAGAATTTATTTAACTTATAACTGGAATTTTGTACCTTTTGATACCTTCACTCCTTGTAGTCACTGCCTCTGTCAACCACCAAACTGATCTCTGTTTCAATTAGCTTGTTTTTTTTAGATTCCATGTATAAATGACGTGAGCTAATATTTGTCTTTCTGTGTCTGACTTATTTTGCTTATATTACCTCTTAGTAGCTTTTTCCCCTTAATTTCCTATGTTATATATTTTAAAGTGTTTAAAAACAATTTTGTAAATACAAATGGCCACCAGGCATATGAAAAAATGTTCAACTTGCAGTCAGGGAAATGCAAATCAAAACTACAATGAGATACCATCTTACACCAGTGAGAATGGCACATATTAAAAAAACTAGCAACAACAAATGTTGGCGAGGATGTGGAGAGAAAGGAACTCTCCTGCACTGCTGGTGGGAGTGCAAACTGGCCCAACCACTATGGAAAGCTGTGTGGAGATTCCTTAACCTACTAAAGATAGAGCTTCCATATGATCCAGCAATTCCACTGCTAGGTATTTACCCAAGGACACAGAAACATTAATTCCAAAGAGCACCTGCACCCCTATGTTTATAGCAGCACAATTTACAATAGCTAAGCTATGGAAATAACCCAAATGCCCAAAAATAGATGACTGGATCAAGAAGATGTGGTACATATATACAATGGAATATTACTCAGCATTCAAAAAAGATAAACACATGCAATTTGCAGCAACATGGTTGGAGCTGGAAGGGATCATGCTCAGCAAAATAAGCTAGAAAGAAAAAGAAAAATACCAGATGGTCTCACTCATAACAGGAATCTAGAAAACCTAAATAAGGGACCAGGAAAGAGAGTAACTGTAAGAAAGAAAAAAATCAAAATCAACAAACAACTATGAACCAGAGACACACTTTGGGGGGGTGGGGCGGGGAAAGAAGGGATTGGGGTCAAAATCAGGGGGTTGCAATTGTATGGGGAATATAAAAATAAAAAAATAAATTTAAAAAAATAAAATAACAATTTTGTACAAAAGACTTTGTTCAGCTAGAAATATACAAAGCAAATAATCTTAAATTCTGCATAGGTCAGACAGTTTTACTTGGCCCTCTTGACATTGCTTCCTCTTTGACTTCTGATATCCTGTGATTACCTGGAGACTCAAAGCTGTTTAAAACCCTTTGAGTTGGTATACTCAGATCCACATTACCAGTTTCCATGTGCGCATTGAAGCTGTTGCTATATTAGTAGCCATCTTAGCACCTCTAGGCTCTTACACTGAGGGATGAGCAAAAGAGAAGTGACAGCTGTTGTCACTAAAAAAGGCAAGCTGCAATTGGACTTTGCTATTCATAGACCACCGTCATCTGGGAGCATAAAAATGCAGATTTGGGGGCCCTGTGCTAGATCTTCTGAATCAGGTTCTGAACTCTGTAATACTGAACAACATCTACCAAAACTATATTGCTGCATTTATTTAATAAAGGATTTTGCTTCCCAGTTAATTTTTAAACTTATGGCTTTATTTTAAGTTTCTCTTTTTTAAGTTTCTCTGTGCAGTCAGAAGAACTCAAAATATCATTGGTTAAGGTTCACAAAAATGTGGTGGTAACATCCTTGACTTGTCAAACTGTGGTGGTAATACCAGTGTGTCATTTTTCACAGGTAACAGAAGAAAATAAGAATAGGTTTGATGGTGCCCCCATGTACGGAGGGTGGATATTGGACAACTGCCCTGCTATTAAAGAACTGTGGACAGCCTTAAATGAAAAAGGAATTACACCTGATTTAGTAATCATTTTATCAAATGCAGAAAACAATGGTTGGTAAATGTTTGTCACGTAAATTTGAAAATGAAGTTATTGTTGCAGATAATATTTTTAGTTAAAATATGCAATGGAAAACTCTCCACCCTCCCTAGATACAAATGTCATCCCAGCAATTCCTTAGTGTCCTAGAGACACACAAAAATACAGCTTCCAGCCACCACATAGGTGATCAAAACTAATGCGCTAGAACACTGGACATTCCAGCAGGCCCTTATAATCATTCTTGGGAGCTGAGAATTTAACACCTTTCTCCTAACCAGCTCTATAATTTCTAAATGCACAAATAAGGCTGAGGACAAAGACTATATATATATATTAGTCTGTCTTTACCTCAAATGAGAAATAGTAGGTACATAAAGAGAACAAAATTAAATTTTAATTATGCGATCACTTTAAGTCTATAGTTATCAACATAGTATGATACTATTATGTGACACTGGCATAAAAATAGACCCTTGGACCAATGGAACAGAATAGAGAACCCAGAAATAAATCCACACCTTAACTAATCTTCAATGAGAAGACCAAGAATATTTTGCCATTTTACCTCTTAAGGAAATATATTTGAAAATAGGTTCCAGAAAATGAAAATGAAATCTATATACTTTTCATGTTTTAGTTTTTTATATCATGCCATATTTTAGTTATTTATATAATATATACTTTTTTTTAGCAATTTTGTAATTTTTTTTTGGTCATTTCCACATTTTTTTAAAGATTTATTTTTATTTATACAAGAACTGGGGTACAGGCCAGAGGCGTGGGAGGGTGAGAGGATTCACCAGAGACAGTGGGGAGCAGAACAGGCAGACAGACCAAAGACACTGCGGAGGGGAGCAGCAGGTGAGACAGGGGAGGTCTGCTGCGCCATGTGGGTTGCTCCCTGGCCAGCCGGGATCTAACTCGCGCTGCAGAGGCTGCGAACAGCTTCACAGCACTGCACTCAACCTGCTTTGTCACTGGGGAGGCCCTATAATATATACTTTTTAAAAGGATTTAAGACAGTCTCAATGCTGTAAAGAATAAAGGCTATATTTAGATAAGTGCTTAAAGAAAAGCAAACTGGAAAATAGACAAAAAAATTATATTTCACTATATTTTACAGGCTTCAAAATTAGTATTATTCTCTTTTTCTGTATTTTAGGAAAATATTTGTTAAATAGAATATATTTAAAGAATAAATCTGAAATTGACTCCAGTATTTTAGAAAGATTACTTGAAGAGCTACAAAAGAAAAGAAGAGAGGAAGAAGCAGCAAGGTAAAATCTCCTGACATAATAAAACATGTTAATGTATCTTTTATGGTTGTTAAATATCTACTTACAATTTATATCTATGAAATGTCTTTAATATCAAAGTAGTGTTCTATTAACTGGGTCCAATGTGAATTAATTCTAAGAAAAGCTGTAATTTCATCAAAAAACCCATAATTTCTGAAGTACAGGGTTGTAAATATTTTCAAGGCTCCAAATCAAACTTACTCTAAACGACTTTTTAAAAAAATCAACAAGCACAAGTAAGACTTTTTTTTACCATATTTATCTGATAAATAATTTCATTAACTAGTATTTACAACTTAAATAATATGACAAAAAGAAAATCAAAATACTAAATGCGTGATCGAACTGAAATCTAAAACCTCAGTCCTATATAATGAAAGAACAAGACGAGGTTTTTTCCTTCAAATTTTATTGATTTACCAATCATTTACATAACTATAATTTTGGGAGTCTGACTTTACCCTTTCATATATGCACACGCTTCACTCATTCACCCTCCATCTACTTAACATTAAGAACTCATTGTCTAATTTGAGTACAGTGAGGAATTTTTAAAAATGTGAATACATTTCTATCTATTCATTAGTAAACTATCAAATTCTTCAGATTGGGGGAAAAAGTATAAAAAGAAAAGGTGTATTATTTTTTCATTGTTCTTCCTTGCTGAAACACATCTTTAGATATTTTACATTTTAATTTGTTTCCTGCTTCTCAAAGTAACAAAGAACAAGAAATTTAAGAAACAAATTTCTTATGCTAATCCATTAAACTTCCTACTATTGATGCTGGTATCTCTTGAAGTTTTCTCAAATGCTATTTCCTTTTCAGATATTAGCAATTTGAGCAGGGATTTTGGAGAGTTCTTTGAGATCTAGAAATTTTAAAGCTGGAAAGTGGGTAGTGAAGTTGGTATAGATGGATAACTGATAGGTCTGTGCCAGAGAATTTTATTTCTCAGTGTTTATTATTCATCTAAGTTAACCATTACTTTGGGAACTTAACATGTTCCCAAAGTATGTTATACTTATATTAAGTATAACATATAATGAATATTTACTATAATAAATAATATTATATGATATAGTGACTAAAAAGTATTATTAACTTAGAGAATAAATTTATTACATTTATTTTTAGCTTTGAAAAGTTTTGTTACAGTTAACTGGAATAAAATTCTCTTTAGACAAACAATTTATTAGCTAATCAAAGTGAGGACTCAGACTCTGGAAGGAATCTGACAGATTTTACTGTGAGAACTGTTTCAAAAAATCACAAATTTGAATGTAGTTTATATAGATAGGAACAGTGAGTCATTGACATTAAGAATGTAATTATTCTTGACAGGGGGTGCCTCTGGTTTCATATTGTTTTGACCTAAAGATGTTGGTATTATATAAGTGTCGAAGAAGGCAGTATTGGGATAAATTTCTTCCTTTCTAAAGAATGTACCATGGATGGCACAGCAGACCTCCCCTGATTCGCCCGCTGCTTCCCTCAGCAGTGCATTTCGTCAGTCTGTCTGTTCTGTTCCCCACTCTGTCTCTGGTGAATCCTCTCACCTCCCACACCTCTGACCTGTACCCCAGTTCTTGTATAAATAAATAAATCTTTAAAAAAAAAGAATGCAATGTGGGGACCGCAAAGACTGGGTACTAGTATAGGGGGTTCAAAAGACTGACTCTACATGCAAGTGGTAGATTTTACATAGCTATTTCAGATATACGAGATGGCTTTGCTCTCTTGTCTCCTAGGGCAGGTAGTTGTCACTCCCAGAACATAATGTTTATTTACACTGTATTCAGTATACTTACTGTATATTCGCATTATAAATAAAACTACTGCTAGGATTTAAGCATTTACCTAATTTTTCCCCAGTGTATGAGAAATACTCAAATAATTTAAAAATATCAATATGAATATAAAAGTAAAACAAAAGTCCATGTGATTTCTAAGCTGATAGTCTGCTACATTTTAGGTAGGAAAATTACATGTATATCTCTAATTTGCTTAAAAAAGGGAAAAGATCTCCTCTACGTTCTCCCAATTCTCATCACTCACCTTACTTTTTCTATATGGAATCTTCTGAACTATTTCTATAATTTATTATAATGAATTTTACTTCTTTTAATTCTGGATTTGTATAAAATCTTTGTAAACTTTTTAATGTCAAAGACTTGCCCAGATTGAAGCAGACTTTTCTACATTTCTACATGTTGCTTTTTAAAATATTTAAAACTCATATTTAAAGATGTGGATATTTCAAAACAAACTTTTTTCATATACTGCAGAAAATGAATCTAAAACAGAAAAAAAGAAAGAAAAAAACAAAACAAAAAATAACAGATACTCATTTAAAGACCTTTCCAACTTGGCTACAATAGAGATCAACTTAACAGGATTAAGAATTACATCTTGGGCTAAAAATCTAAAGACATAATAAATTCTACAGTTTTTACAGCCTCAGTTTCCAAATGTGCCAGTCAAATGCAGAATAATTTCTGTCATTGCCATTTCTCTCTTTCCTCCATTTGTCTTTGACTCACCTATCCAAGTGGTTTATCAAAGTTATCTAGTAATCATTATCTAGCAAAATTCTTCCTCATTCTTGCTAAGTCTCAGATTCCTAGTAGCAGCATGCTTTATCCAGATTTGAATATGGAAAGCCTCACAAAGGAACTCTGCCTGAACGAAATAGAATTTGCACCCTGTCAATATCTCAGAAGTCTGGGTCTTGAATAAAGAGAACCTTGTTCCACCAAAACTTCAGACTGGATTGCAAGATTTGGAATACAGTGAGAAAGCACCCCCTATTAGCAAGAAACACCCATTGGGAGAAGAGATGTAGTATTGTCTTTTGAAGAGAATATATGTAACTACATTATCAAAAGAAGAGGAAAAGGACACAGAAGACACAGGTCAACAGGATGGGTTAGAAGTGTGCTACTGAGAGGAATGGACTCTACTTAATTAGTCCCCTTTTGGTGAATACTTGATAGTTTTTTAATATTATTTTTAATATTAATTTTATAAGATTCAATCAACATTCTTGTATTTCTACATGCAATAATATAGCAATTCCTGAGGAATCAATTCCTCGACATAGAATGTCTAGGTCGAAGGCATTTTAATTTTTTTTAATATATCAATTTTAACATTTTAATTTTTAATAGCATGCTTATACCTTTTTTCACCATTAAGGCAGGTTTGGTGTTTCAACTCTAATGAAAAACAGATCCCAACTAGATATTTTAAGTCTCCATATTCAAAGTTCCTTTAAATATTATTATTACAGTACTAAAAAGAAAATAAATCAGAAAATAAATTTTCCATCTACAAAGATAAATTCACAAATGTTCTATTATTCAATATAGAAAATTGTTTTAAATGCAAAAAATTGTTAAATAAAATTTTAAACTCTCATAATGCTATCATTCAGGTAATTACTATTAGCAGATTGATTAGTTTGCTTTTAGTCATCATTTATATACTTTCTAAACAATTAAAATTGTATTACATATAGTTTTATACGCTTTTCACTTAGTATTATACTGTTAAATGAAAAGCATTTCTCACTTAATCAGAAGGGGATACGGTACAATGTCTCCCTTTAATCTTTCAACTTGGTGTATAACAAGCCTTTATTAATTTTTTTTAAGTTTTTTTTTTATTCATGCATACAAGAACCAGGGTACAGGCCATATGTGCGGGAGGGTGAGAGGATTTACCAGAGACAGAGTGGGGAACAGAACAGGCAGACTGACTGAAACACACTGTTGAGGGGAGCAGCGGGCACAACAGGATAGGTCTGCTGCTCCATGTGGGATTCTCACTGACCGTTGGGAATTGAACTCGCGCTGCAGAGGCTGTAGACCTCTTCACAGCGCTGTGCTCAACCGCCTGCGCCACCAGGGGAGGCCCAATCTTTTATTAATTTTGACAGGTTTCCTAATTAATAGACTAAGTTTTACAAAGTACAAGATTCCAACTTTTCTTATCAAAAAAAAAAAAAAAAAACCTGGAAATTAACTGGTCTCAACATGAGTGAATTAGACATTTACATTGTAAAGTAAAAAATAGGATAAATATTATGAACAACTTACTCTGTTTTTTTACCACAATAAACCTTAACATCACACAATATTGTGAGATGTCTGAATATCCAAAGATAATTTAAATTTTGGACCTTTTTATTTCAGAAAAGCTGCAGAAGAGGCACGGAGACTAGAAGAACAAAATCAAAGACTAATAGATGCTATGAACGAGAAGGCAAAAGGTGAATAAACACGGATTGATACAAATAATGTGTCATTTTAATTTTGTGTTGTTTCTGGGAGCAATGGCAGTATTTCAAGTGAATTATTGGCAGGGTCACCGTTCTTCCCAATGTGCCTGTGAAAATCCAAGTTTCTACCTATGGCATTGAAGTATCTGACCCCTTTCATTCTCAAAGTGTTACAATTTGGGTAATAAATTCTACAATCACCTTGGTAATGGATTCATAGGAAAAAGACTCCTGATGCCCTATCTCCTTGCACCCTCTCTAAGAAAGGGGTACATGGCAGGACACCTTGTACAATGAGTTTAAAATGGTTGCCGCCTCACAGCTCTTGGAATTATTTGTATTAGAAGGATCCTCCAAGAATGAGGGAACAATCCAGCTCTCACTGTGGCTGTCCATTGTCTTTGCATGTGAACTTCCATCTCTATTATAGAACTGATTCTAAAAGTTTCTTCTGAAACTGGAGACTGGAGTTCCTTTTCTTCCCCATTCTTTTTTTTTTTTTTCCTTTGTTGAGATGACATTGGTTTATAACACTGTATATGATTTAGGGTTATGGGTTCACATAAAGCTTGAGCTCTTAACCTGTGGTCCATGAATAAAATTCAGGGGTATGTGAACTTGAATGAAAAAATAATCAACTTTATTTTAGCTAACCTTTAACTGTAATTTAGTGTTTCCTTCAACAAGGCAACAAACCACAATAGTATTAGCGGTACTTTGACTTTGTTATCAGTAGAAATGAAGATAGGTTTATAGTACATTACAGTTTTATGTATCTTGTTTATGCTTCTCGCTATTCCAAAATTATGATAGTTCTTGTTATTTAATGCATTAGTAAAGATGCACACATCCCCTATAATATAAAATGATTTGATATCTTGATAATAGCATTTCAATTTCAATATGCTCGATTTCTTATATATTTTATGAGTTTGAAAGTGTTACTCTAGGGTCCATAAGTTCTACCAAACTGTCAGAGAAGTCCTTGGCTTCAAACAGTAGAGAGTGTTGTTTCAGGTTTCCATAGCTCTGCAATAGGCCACTCCAAAAGAACAAAACATCACCATTTTTATGTGCACATAATTCTGTGGATCAGGTCTTTGGACAGAGTTTATCTCTGCCCCTAAAGACCTTGGTTCTGACATTGAGTAGTAGAAGGAAGTCACTTGGAAGTGAATCCTCTACCCCAGTCAAGACTTCAGATTGACATGTGCAAAGATCATATGAGATTATTGTTATTTCAACCACTAAATATTGAGGTAATTTATTATGACACAATAACTACTAGCAACATATGCTCAGTCAAAATCACAGAGAGTACAAGGATCTTAGAGCATCTTCCAGTCCATTGCTGACTTATGTAATACACAGGTTATCCATTAGGTTAATAATAATCCATTTTCTAGGTTCTAGAAAAGAGTATTTTTTTAATTTCTGTATCATTATATCAATTCTTTTCATATGTATGCTTTATAATGTACCTAGTATATATAAAAAAACAAATTTTAAATAACTAAATATACACACATTAGAGGTATATGACCAATTTTTTTTTTTGTTTCTTATTCTTTTGTTTTTTACTCAGTTGAAGGACATTTTGAGTTTCTGGCATAGCGCTCAAAACTTCATCCCAATTCTGATAGGATTCATCAAATGCTATGTCAGTATGAAATCCTCCATAAAACACAAAACACCCACACATTCCAGATCACATACTTGAAAGGTACATGCTATGCAGTCCTGCTTAGACCTCAGAATAGAGGACATTTCAGGATGCTTTTTTCTGGGTGCTTAATCATCCAGATTTGTATTAATCATCCAGAGTTATTTCACACCACAGGAATATGATTCTTGGAATATCCTCACTGGAGGGAAGAAATTCTCACAAAAATTTAAAAAATAAGTTCATTAATTTTAATATGATCTTTGCACAGAAAACACTTTGTTTTTAGTCAATTTCATGAATATAGAGAGTTTGAGATGGGTTTTCTGACACCACCATTTATCCCATCTTCTTCCTGAAAGACTTCTACATATATATTTCTTATAGTGGCCATTAGCATCTACACAAAATTTTGATTCATTATTTTTAAATTTACATTTAACATATCAACCAACATGGTATTATTTGACCAATATGGTATTATTTGTGATTAGCTACAAGAAAAATCTAGTATTATATATTGAGTTGCTTAGTGCTGCTTCACAGAAATATAATGTAAGCCACATATGTAATTTTTCTAATAGTCATGAAAAGTTTAAAGAAATGTGTGAAATTGACTATATTTTACTTAATAAGTGATATTCAAATGATTATTTTAACATGTAATTGATACAAATATTATTGACATATTTTATACCAATTTTTCATACATGCATTATTTTTATTTATTTGTACATACAAGAACTGGGGTATAGGCCAGAGGAGTGGGGGTGAGAGGATTCACCAGAGACAGAGTGAGGAGCAGAACAGGTGGATTGACTGAAATACGCTGCTGAGGGGAGCAGCAGGTGAGACAGGAGAGGTCTGCTGTGCCATGTGGGTTGTCCCTGGCCAGGGATTGAACTCATGCTACAGTGGTTGCGGATAGCTTCATAGTGCTGAGACTTATCCGCTTGTGACACCAAGGAGACCCTACATTTTATACTTACCAGTGTATCTCAGCAGGTACCAGCCACATCTCAAGTACTGAACAGCCACTTTTAGCTAGTGCTGAACTTCAGACAATGCAGGTCTGGTCATTCCCTTATTGAATAGATACTTGGGCTCTTTCCAGTTTTTTATTGCTATACTATTTGGAATTGTTATAAACATTTCCTCTTTGAATGAACCCTTGGTTTGGTACTCCCATGTACTCTGAGCACATGACCCTCATCCTTTACCTTTTTTTTTTAAGTATTATAAACTGTTAATTGGTACTAAGTAAACATTTATCCTGCTGCATTGTAACTCATAATTCATCCTGTGGCCGTAGTGCTTGAGACATATGGAGACCTTTTAATCTTGCCTCTCCTCCTCCTGTCTGGCAATCTCATTTCTCATTCATTCCCAAGGTGGGTCTCTGGTTTGCTTCTGGCTCCACCACCACTGTGCAAGTAGATGTACTTGAGAGAGTGCTGCTGGGATTTTTTTCAGTGGGGATACAGCCCCAGTGCCTTTCAACCTGTCTTTTTCTCCTTTGCAAGGCCTCCCTGCTATCTTTGTGGGCATGCCCTGTCATGCCCCAGGCCATGAAGGTCTGTGGACACTTAAGTCAGAGACTTAGTATCCTTTTTGTGTCTATGACCTGAACCAGTCATATCCCCTTCGCTGGGCACTTTCAACCCTGGGAGTAAAAGCAAAGAGGAAAACTCATGTCATCATGGAACATATCACTGGATCTATCTTTGGAACAATTTACATCCAACTCTTCAATTGAATTTAAGCTTGAACCTTCCCTTACTTTCCACTTTAATTTGTCAGCAGAGCTTTTCAGGGATTATTTAGAAAACACCTGGAGACTAGAGTCCTTCATAGCTGACATCCTGTGCTTTACAGGATCTGGGTCCTGAGAGAGTTTTCATTATTACTATTGAGGTAATGTTAGTTTACAACCATATATAGTGTTCAGGTGTACAGTTTCTCACCTAAGCAATGACACCTACAGCAAAATGTCCAGACACTGTCCTACATCACTTTACCACTATATCTATATTTTAATAGACAAAATAGATAATGTATCTATCTCCCTCATTAAACCCCATGCTCCAAGAGGCCCATTTCTTCTTCTTTGTTTTGGCCTTAGCACCAAAAAACTTGTCTGGTATAACTAATTAAATATTTGTTGACCCAAAGAGAAGAGAATGACAATTTATTTCTTCTCATTTCTTTCTGGAAGAAGAAGAGAATGACCCTGAGGCCGAAGAGGAGATCGAAGGTGAGGAACCTGAAGTTCAAGAAGCAGCTGAAACCCCTGATGTAGCTGAGGAGACCAAGGGACCTTTACCTGAAGAGCCTGAAATCTCTGAGGTCCCTGAACCAGAGCAAGAATCAGGTCAGACTTTATTGAGGCCCATTTACCCGCATTGGAGTGTTTTATGTGCATGCTTGTGTATTTATGAGTGTGTGTTGAGAAGATGGAAGCAGGCTAAGAATGGAGAGATCCATCCTAAAGAACAGCCATTTAGTTCAAGTCACATGGTTTGAAGTATGGAAGGAAAGCCGTGTGATCTCTGGCCGAGTACTGGCACTCAGGGCCTGCTACATAATTTGTGGGGCATATTGCTCAGAAAACAGGGGAAAAGTGCCACTAAAGATCCTAAAATATAAAACTTTTTTTCTTTTCTCCTGTGATTTGTCTCTCAACTTACTGTGGTGCATTTTATTTTATGACTACTTCATGTCATTCCAAAAAAGAAAAATTAAATTTTAAGTTACTGCCACTGTTCATCTTATTTTTTAAATGCAAATAGAACATTTAACTCCTGCAGAATAAATGAAATGAAAGATTTATTATTTCACAGTGATGCATGTATATGCATTTACTAGGTCATTGTCATTTTCATATACAAAACATATACAACTTCTTAATATGCACATATTCTACTAACATTCTCTACCTTTAGCTTCCTATTAGGGAAGGACTAAAGGGAAGAGGAATTCTAGGTTGCCTTTATCTTTCCCTTTCTATGTCATCACTTTCAGCCTAATTGCTTAGCTAATACAGAAAAATAACAGAGTAAGGGCCTCCCCAGTGGCGCAGCGGTTGAGCGCTGGGTTGTGAAGCTGCCCACGGCCCCTGCGGCGCCGGTTCGATCCCCGGCTGCTCCCCGGCCACCAGAGGAGGGTCCCACATGGCGCGCAGACCTCTCCTGCCGCCCGCTGCTCCCCTCAGCAGTGTACTTCGGTCCTTCTGCCTGTTCTACTCCCCACTCTGGCTCTGGTGAATTCTCTCACCCTCCCGCGCTTCTGACTATACCCAGTGCTTGTATAAACAAACAAATAAATAAATAAATCTTTAAAAAAAAAAAAAAAAGAACTGACTTAAAAAAAAAGTGAAAGTATGATCTCTCCAGGGTTTCACATACTCCCCTCTACCCACTCCTCAGTCACACTTCCTACCACAAATAGTGGGGCCCTTTGAATTTTATGCTCATGCTCGGGCATCAGGAACATTCATAAAGATGAAATGACAAGGACTGGCAAACACATATCATGCATATCTCTGCTCACATATGTATTCCATTGACGTCTGCTTGGGTCTTGCTGTAGTAAACAGTTCAAAGATAAAATTATTAAAAATTTCAAAATGACAACAAACGAGCATTAAACTCTTGATACCAATATGAGCATGAGATCCCATTCAGCTACACAGATCACAGGCCCACAAAGCCAGCCTACGTAAGATTTCCAGTTTGGTGGGTTGAGCAGGCAAGAAGGAGTCTCTGAGCGATAAAAGTCACTCTAAAGACTGAAGCAGCAAGATAGGGGACCCCACCATGGTGAGAGTGAGGCTCTTAAATGCTTCCAAGCACACTTAGAATTGGATTAGAAACTGATCTTACAAATTAAGTCTTCAGACACCTGCTGCTAGATCCCAGCCTGGAACAACTCAGGGTTATAAAGCTCCTGATAGTTGATAAAAGAACCAGAATTAATGGGAATTTTTACAATGAGAAATCTCAAGTTCAAAATAGATTATTTTTTCAACAAACAACTACGGGGAGTGGGGGGTGGGGAAAGGAGGGATTGGGGTCAAAATAAGGGGATTGTAATTGTATGGGGAATATAAAAATAAAATTTAAATTAAAAAAACAAAATAGATTATTTTTGCTATAGAGATTGGTATTATCAGACAAAAAGTATAAAATCATATCCCTTGTACCACACAGAGGCGCCAGCAGAATAAAATACCCAATTTCCTTTTAAGAGTTCCACACTTTTATTGACTTGAGCTCTCACCCAGAAACTTTGTTATTTTCTTCCGTGCCTAGCCAATTAAACTGTTAATTCTCCGACCCACCTACATATTGCAAGACCGCAGGTCATAAAATACCCAAAGAAATAAAATAAACTGTCATTCATTAATACCAAACATACACCCAGAGTCTTAATATCTACAGTGTTTCACAATTAGGGAGGATCTGGACTAGAGAATTATTTAATTTTATTATCTTTTATCTCATTCCCTCCCCACCCCCCAGGGAATCTGCTTTGCATGTTCTAATGCCAACATCCTACTCCATTAGGCTAAGTTCTAGCCTGATGCTGTAAACGTAACTGGACTTCTAGACTAGTTCACTTCTGTGAAATGATGGATCTGTATTGCCATATTAAACCATATTCTATTTCAGAGGGCCTTACATTTGGTTTAGCTAGTGATTCCTTCTTCCTCCTTAGCGTCTCTTTCCACACAGTCTCTTCTAAATTACATAGGTAGGTAATTTTTTTCACTTAAAAATGCCCCATTTAGTCCTCAAAAGACAAATACTATGTAATTCCACCTAGAGTAGTCAAAATCATAAAGACAGAATGTATTATGGTGACTGCCAGGCAGCTGGACAGAAGGGGAGGTTGGAAGTTATTGTGTCATGAGTATAGTTTCAAGTTTCCAAGATGAAAAGAGTTATGAGGATAAAGGTTGGGGATATTTATACAGCTGTGTGAATGTATTTAACACCACCATACTGTAAACTTGAAAATGGTTAAGATGATAAGTTTATGTGTATTTTACCACAATTAAAAAAAAAAAGAAAGAAAGAAATGGCCCTGTCAAACATAAATTCATTACTTTGGGCACTTCTGTTTGTTTTTTGCTTTACCAAGAGTGCCCTGTTGCAGATGGACAATATCTGCCAAATACAAATCCACCGCTGTCCTGATGCCATGTACAAATACTATTGAATAATATTTAATTGCACTTAGCCAAAATTGTATGACCATGTATCAAGTCTTCTGATCAATGACCTTTTGTATATTTAAGAATATTCATTTTCTGCCCTAATTCCTTTTTATGTCATACTTCAGGTAACAAGAACTATATGTTACATTAGATATAGTATATACAAGTTAAACTGGTATTTGAAATTTTTTCTGTACCAAACATTATAATGGAATAATGTTTTAAAATTCAAACACTGACTATTAGATTTCTTTTCTAAGGACCTGAATCTTCTGAGTATCCTGCAGTTGAAATAGAAGTTGAAAAAGAAACCAGTGAGGTCCTGGAAACTGAAGAAGAATTACTTCAAGCAGGTTAGATCATAACATAAAAGTGGTTAGTGCATAAAAGTATTCCTCATATTCTCTTAAAAATGGTCTTTGTCTGTTATTTAAGGCATAATACAACCTTCTACTTGTTTCTTTCTTCAGTTGATGCTCATTCTGTTTATTTAGCTTATAATATTAAAAGTGTATCTAAGTGTCTTATAATTCTGTTTTTCACCAAATACATCTAAGTGTATCTAAGTGTTTTATAATTCTGTTTTTAACCAAATACCTTATACATTTTATTAATAGTTAAATTTGTCATATGCAATTCATATCAATTACCCAAATAATTTGGATTTTATTAATACATAATAATTTACTAATAGATAATAATTAATCTATTGCCAATACAAGGATCAAAGTATAGTTAAAATACGAATTTATGAATGCCTACATAAACTGAGAACAATAAATTCATTTCTTGCAAGGGTTTGAAAAGCATAAAGCTTAAATTATTTTGGCAATCTATTTGAAGGCTCTTTCTTCTTTCCTTTAATAAAAGTTGAACTGCCTGAATTTCCAGAAGATGCTTATCCTGATGTTCCTGAAATGGAGCCATTTAAAGACCATCTCCAGTCTTTTGTCTCTTCTTGGAGTCTTATGGAAGCAGCAGTCACTGAATCTTTTATTCAAATTTTAAACTTGGAGATTGCACATAAGTCTCCAGAGGAACTATTTCAGAAAGTAATCGAAACTATGGAAAGTAAGGGCTAGAATCATAACATTTGTTATAAAAAATCAGGTAATATTAAAAAAGTACTGTGAAACATTAATGCCTTTCTTGATGGTTATGAAATATAACATTCACTATATCAGCAATGATTTTTTAAAAGTTTAAACTGTCATAGAGAAGGCACCAGCCAAACAGTCATGGGGGACCATAGCACTGGCCACACTAGTCACAGTCATATAGAGAATTTGTAAAGACCTATTTGCAAATACATTTAAGCTAAAAGATCAGTCATTATAATTAATTATCCTACTCTTTGCCTGCTGTGATAAGGTAATATTCTTTAAGCCTAAAAATATTTTCCCATATGTTCTCTTTTTTTTTAACAGAACCTTTTCAATATGCTGGCTGGGAGTTAACTATTGACGATTATGATGAAGAAGCTGAAGACTATCAGGCCGAAACAGAAGTTGAGGAGGACTTAGAAGAAGAGGAAGAGGAAGAGGAAGAGGTATGGTTCTTTTATTACTGCTCATTCCCATTGATCCCCTCACAACTGTTTGTGACCCCAAGTGAATAAGCAAATGTCCTCAACTTTGTAAGCATTTTCACACATACTTTACCCCCACTTCAGTTTCACTTGACCCTTGAAATGCTAGGGCAACTTAGTATATTACTCCGATGAGGGCAAAATAAAGTCTTTTCAACTTCTTTCCCCATGGAAACATCTGTAGGTATTAGACACAAATGTACTTCATAAATTAATAGAAGTTTTACATAAAAGACAACAATGGAGTGTTTGAGAGTCTGCTTATATGATATAATGAACTGTATTCTCAAACAAGAACAACTTTTTGCTATTTGAATTAAATAAAACATTTCCCAATTATTATTTGAGCACAGTTCCTTAGTAGAAAACAAATACCGAGACATCTTCCATTTCATTTCCAATGGGTAAGAAGTTGTGACCCTGACTTAACTTTTGCTTCTTGGGAATAATTTTAACCTGACCTCACAGTGACCCTGCACCAAAAAATCCTAAGATTCTTCACTATATCCATGTCTGTAGAGGACTGGAGAGATACCTTTATTCGCAATGCTGCTTTATTTTCCTTATGAAAATAAAGACGTTTAGGATACATAGAGGCATATGAATTAGTAAATTTTTAATTGATTCAAATAGTATAAAATTGGTCTTTTGTAGATTGTTTTAAAGATATATTGTTATGAGTTAAATATTCAAGGTGCATTTTTTTTAAATTTCATCTTTAGTATTATTTCAAAATACTCTTTGTTAATGTTTTCCAAATTTTGAATAATATTTCCAGAATGATGACAGAATTAAAGAGAAGAGAAGGCATTTGGGAGATTCAAAGCATTTTTGTCCAGTGGTTCTCAAAGAAAACTTCATCCTACAACCAGGCAACACAGATGAAGCAGTTAAATATAGAGAAAAAATCTATTACTTTTCAACTCCTGAGGCTAAAGAAAAGTTTTTGGAGCACCCTGAGGAGTATGTGGCTCATAAAGAGCCACTAAAGGTAAAAACAATATTCCTATCCTATTGATTGTTCCTGAGTACTTTCTTAGGGACTTAAGACCAACCTTTGTAGTAATGTATACATAACCATTTTTAAGTGTACAATTAGATGGCATTAATTATATTCATAATGTTTTATAATCATCACCACTATCTCACTCTAGAGACTTCTAATCACCCCAAATTGGAACTCTGTATAATTTTAACAATGACTTCCATTCTCTCCAACTCCCGACCAAATACTCTATTTACTGTTATGATGAAATTGTTTATTTTAGTTATCTTGTATAAGTGGAATCATCCAGTTTTTGTTTCCTTGTGTTTGGCTTTCACAAATATTTTTAAAGAAGAAAGAAAGTTGTTCCAATGATGACAAACAAGAATTAAAAAAAAACTTTAGGATGGTTTGTTCTACAATCTTGGGAACAATAGCCATCTGAACCAGTTTTGAAACAGTTTAATTGATCAAAGATGTTCACCTCAGGGAACACTCCCTTACAGTGTAACCAATGTCAGTCCTAGCTCCTGAGAGTCAGCCAGTCAGGCTTGGAGGAGCCCCTGTGATCCTGCCTCAGAGAGTGAACAAGGTCTACACCCCAAATCCCGAGTCATCTCACTTCTACAGATGACATCAACCCACTCGCACCTCTGAAAGTCCATCAACCCCTGAATCCCAACTTCCCCAAATCCTATCTTATGATCAGCAAACTGCTCTGCTCAGAGAAAACAGTAGGGCTGGCCTTTAATTTAGTAAACTGTGTTTTACTTCAGCTAAGATGATATTACATGTTAGTTAGACACAAGGCATTACTGTAGAAATCAAAATGAATAATTACTTTATGTTGTGTTCCAAAAGGTTGTTCTTGAAACTAGATAGTTCCTCATCTCTAATATGGAAATTACAGAACTTGATGAAAGGACTTCCAGCATGTCATTAGTAATGGGCTTTTTGTTTGGTAAAGAGTTTGGTGGGTTTTTTAATCGTGCTAAGAGAGTGCCTTTCCATTTTTTAATTAGAAATTTTTTTTACTTGTTTTTTGATGACATTTTCTTTTTCTTGAGATAACCTTGGTTTCCAACATGATATATGATTTAGGGGAAGAGGTTCACAGCTCTTCAGATTATGTTACCCACCACCAAAATGCCGATACTCCACCATTGACTGTTAGGCCCACTCCTCCTTTGTTCCCCATCATTTTTAAAAAACAAAACATTTTATAACTATAAGAAAGTGAAAATCAAAATCAACACACAACTATGAACCAGAGACACTCTATGGGGGGGTGGGGCGTGGGGAGGGGAGGGATTGGGGTCAAAATAAGGGGGTTGCAATTGTATGGGGAATATAAAAATAAAATTTATTATAAAATAAATAAATAAATCTTTAAAAAAACATTTTATTTTATTAAATACCTTTTGATTCATAACTGCAGAATGAAGTTTAAGGTGTCCTATAGATGCTCCCTGAGCACCATTGTTCTTGCATTGAATTACATCAATAGATATGCTAATCTCGAAATAGCAGTCTTGGGAACAATAGCCATCTGAACCAGTTTTGAAACAGTTTAATTGATCAAAGATGTTCACCTCAGGGAACACTCCCTTACAGTGTAACCAGTGTCAGTCCTAGCTCCTGAGAGTCAGCCAGTCAGGCTTGGAGGCACCCCTGTGATCCTGCCTCTGAGAGTGAACAAGGTCTACACCCCAAATCCTGAGTCATCTCACTTCTACAGATGACATCAACCCACTCGCACCTCTGAAAGTCCACTTCACTGAGTTTGTGAAGTGATAATTCCTACTCCGTCTTAGGGAGGACAATTAATATGACATGTATTTTCTAAATTATTCAAAATTTCCTTTTTTTCACCCTCCCTCTCTCCCATCTCTCCTGACCCATCCCACTGTGGCAGGCTCCCCCACTAAGAATATGCCTTCTAGGCCCCCATGGTTCTGGCAAAACTGTCTGTGGAAGACAATTGGCAGAAAAATTGGGAATTTTTCACATTCAGTTTGAAGAATTTCTTCAAGAAAAACTAATGGTCAAACTTGAAAAGAAAGTTGGACTTGAATATGAGGAAGAGTCTGAGGAAGAACAATCCGCAAAAGAAGAAATTGAAGAGCTTGCACGTCAAGCTAATATTACAATCAAGGATGACACACCAAAGAAGCCGGTAGTAATATTAATATTCTCTTCACAGATAGTTGTGCTTACTGTTAATACTTTTGGAAAATAGAATATAAGTTGTATAAAACTACACATTTCTAAAAATCATCCTCCTCGTATGGTAGTCTTAACTGTTCCTCTAGAAGATAAAATACTGAGTTTTATATAACTCCCTGATATGACTGTGGTAGAGTATTTGTTTGGGACTATGTTATTTGAAATGTCTGTCCTAGATTTTAAAGTTTCCCATACTGGGTTTTCAGCTTTCTGCCAAAATCATAAAAATCTGCTCCAGCACAATGGAAATCTCAAAATATTAATTTCTAATGAAACCTCACAAGTTTGTATGGATCTCTTAGGAAGGTTCTATCTGGGGTTGTAAAAAGAAAATTCTTAATTCAAACTCACTTTTTAACCAAAGCTAGACATTTTCTTCTCAATGGTTGCCCTCTAAATGGAAACAGGTACAGCTTGTATTTCAGATGACTGCCTGGGTTATATAACTATAAGGTAGATGACAATTAAGGTAAGCCTTATAGGTGTGTTACATAGATCAAACAAGGTTTTGGCAAAAAGTGATAGGGCAGGTATCCTGAGGCCATGTATGAATATCAGTCATACTAATTGCTAGTAATTCCTGTAAACTATAGTGGATATACTGTCTTATTAAAGCTGTCTGAAAGACTGCTTTAAAGAATTCAAGTTAAGGGGCTTCCTTGGTGGCACAGGGGTCAAGTCGCAGCACTATGAAGCTATCTATAGCCACTGCAGCATGAGTTCAATCTCTAGCCAGGGAGGTGACCAACATGGTGCAGCAGACTTCTGTCTCACCCGCTGCTCCCTTTAGCAGTGTACTTTAGACTTTAGTAGATCTACCTGTTCTGCTCCCCACTGTCTCTGGTGAATCATCTCAAACCCCCACCTTACCCCGTACCTCTGGCCTGCACCCCAGCTCTTATATGCATATATAAATCAATCTTTTTTAAAAAAATTTAAAAATAAGGAACTCAAGTTTAAAACATTTAGAAACAACAGTATGAAAAGTGACAGTATAAAAACAAACAGGTCTCATCTTAATCAACTATGTAATCTAGTGTTATTAATAATGGAGTCTTAAGTTTCTTACTTTGTTTTTTTGATTTTTGTTTTTAGACTCCGGAAGTACAACTTACTGAAGAAGAAGAAGCAATCAAAGCAAGCCTAATGGAAAATGAGTCATTGCCTCCTGAAATTCTTGAAACCATTCTTTCTGAGTGGTGGCTTAAGGAACCAATACGGTATCTCAATTTGTATACATTCATTTGCTTTATTCACAAAAGTTAAAATATAGTTAAACATATATTTAAAAATTTCTCCTTTAACTTGCATGTAAACTAGTGATTTTTACTTGGGCTGCAAATTAGAAACATCTGGGGAATTACTGAAAAAGATGGGGCTCCACCCAAAATAATTGAATCAAAACTTGCAGGAATGTGAGGTTGGTAACTAAGCACTAGTATCTTTGAGAGCTTCCAAGCTGATTCTGATCTGTAGTCATGGTTGAGAACACAGATTCTAAACCCATGTACCACAATGTGGTCCTAGACTTTTCTCCTGAAAGTCTTTTAACAATTTTAGGTGAGACCCCCTTAATAGCTGTGCATAATGTTATCCCTCTACCAAGAACTGGAACAAGCTGACCAAGCCAAGACAAATTTAAGACTCTCTAGATTACCAGTTTAAAACTTCAGCTTGATTTCCTAACCACCAGAAGCAAATGAAATAATATTATAGTACCAATAACAGCAAAAACTAAAATGGAACTTACTGTCAGTTACTGTTCTACTTAAATTTATTCATATAAATTTACTCCAGTCTTACAATTATAGTAAGGGATAGAAAATGTTATTCTCTCACTTTGGAGATAAGGAAACTATGTAATAGAGAATTCAGATAGTCGGCCAGTCTCAGTGCTGCTCTGGACATTGGCTTTCACTTAGTCCCTGGTCTAGATGAGTGAGTGGGATATTAGTCATTGACCTTGATTTCAATTTTGTGTCCCAAAAATTAGATCTATTAGATCTAGTTGTAGGAAATTTAGGCAGGTTACCTAAGCTGCATAGTCATGGGTCTTTCTTCATTACTTTAACTCCCATTTCACACTATATATTTTTTAAAAGACTAGGGATTAGAGAATTCAACAGTCTTAGAAGTTAAAAAAGAAATTGGAAAGGCCTAAATATAATAGCTGAATATTATGCAAGCATTAAAATTTATTATAATAAAGAATTTGTACTAGCATCAGAAATGTCATTTCATTTTAAGTTATAAAAGAAGATACAAATTTATTTATAATATGGTAGAGAGATGGACATGTGAAGAACACTTGGAAAGAAATTAAGCAAAATGGGGCCTCCCTGGTGGCGCAGCAGTTGAGCGCTGGGTTGCGAAGCTGCCTGCAGCCTCTGCAGCACAGTTTGATCCCCGGCTGCTCCCCAGCCACTGGAGGAGGGTTCTGCCTGGTACACAGACCTCTCTTGCCGCCCGCTGCTCCCCTCAGCAATGTGCTTCAGTCCTTCTGCCCGCTCTGGCTCTGGTGAATTCTCTCACCCTCCTGCGCTTCTTACTGTCCCCAGTACTTATATAAATAAATAGATAAAATAAATAAACAAACAAACAAACGAATGAATGAATGAATGAATCTTTAAAAAAAAGAAATTAAGCAAAATGTTGATAGCCTCTGAAATGTGAGATTAGGGATAATTTTGCCTTTTTTCATGCTTCTCTCTATTTTCCAGTTTTTTTCTGTAGTGAGATTTGTTGTTCTTATAATTGTTGTATTAGAACTGAAGAAATATAACAAAGTCCTAAACTAAGATGCAATAGTAGGACTTTGCTGTTATGTGAGAAGCAAAAGGAAGTTGAGGGAGAATGCCAAAATAATTCTGAAGTTGATGACCTGAACCCTAATCCAAAGAAAGAGCAATATGAAAGGGTAACAATTAGTATGATTTTTGACAATGTGATGCATGTGTAGTTCTAGAGGGGCACTCAAGTGGAGAAACTAAACAGATTTTTGAAAATTCTGAATTCAAAATCAGAAAAGAAGTTAGATGTAGAGTAAAAATTTTGGAGTTACTGACAAATAAGAAACATCTGAAACAGAGGAGACTGCACTAAAGGCAGCGCTAAAGAGAAGGATACATATTTTGAAGCTAATATATGTATATTTGCCCATATAATAAGAAAGAAAACAAGATGCTAAAATGCCAGCTAGCTCTTTTCCTATATGTATGTCTGTTATGGTATCATATATGTATCACCTCATTAACATGGCAAGAGACACCTTTCACACTCTCAACAATTAGAAAATTCCAAGGCTTTTGGGAGCTGGGAGGCAGGACTATAGATGAAGACCAAGTATGTATGAGAAATACATTTTGGTCATCTAAATGACAAAATTCCCTTTATTTCCCTATAAATCACAGTATTTTGAAAGTAGAAATACTAAAAGAAATAAAGACACTGTAGTAAACATTTTAAACTATTCATTGAGTATTTTGTATAGAGATTTGTCAATGTTTCTGTTTTTAATTGATTTTATAATAGTTTAAGCAAGTAAAGTGAATTATGAAATTTCCACCTAGTTCCACAGGTTTTATATTAGATGGTTTCCCACGATATCTTGATGAGATCCAGTTTCTGGTGGAACGTGGGTTTTTCCCAGATGCTGCTGTTTTCATACAAGTTGATGATCAAGATATTTCTGATCGCCTTCTTCCTTCCCAAATTAAAAAGTGGAAACTGAAACAAAACAAGAAATTAGAAAGAAAAAATATGATCAAAGAAATAAAAGCAAAAATCAAGGTATTTACTTAAAAATCTTTACAGTAAATATGTTCAGCATCTATTCAATTTATACAGTGGTCTTTACAAAAGTACAATTATGTTAATATGACAGTATGAAAACACCTCTCTCAAATATTAAGACTATTTATAATTAAAAAGCTAGGAATTATTTGAGACCTTTGTGATTATCAGCATATCAATGCTTCTCTCTCAAAGGCAGACAAAATCAAAGATAGTGGTAGCACCAGAGTATCCCTTTATCAGACACAGAAACAGACTGGAAGAAGCAACAAGTGGAGCAGGCCTTGAAAACACAAAGAAGTAAAATCAGTGATTTTTTGTGCTGCCTCTGGAAATGATGACACAATCCATCGAGGTGATGTTAATTACAGTGAAACAGTTCCAGATACTAGCTATGAACTTCTTTTCTAAAACTATAATCTGCAATCCATCATATGTTCAAAAGTATCAAGGAACAAAATAATTTACTGCTAAGAATTTATCTAACAGTAATGAAAACATGTCCCATATAAAAATTTATATGGGAATATTTATAATAACCAAACAGTGGAAACAACCCATTGTTCATCAACTGATGAATGAATAAACAAAATATGGTAGACATCCACACGGGGGGGGGGGGGGGTTGGGGGGGGGGGGTGCTGGTCCTGACCCAAGTCAGCAGCATGGGAGCCTCCTGACTCCCTTCCTCTGTGGACACACCAAGGTCACAGCTACACATGAAGCACTTTGCTCTCAAGGAAATCAGAAACTAGCTGAGTGACTCCTATACATTGGGAAAATGAGAAAATACTCTTATTGCCCACATCAAAATAGCTGCAGTGTCAGGGTTTAGCTTCCCGCTCGGTCTGCGTTGACAGTGACCCTCCCCTTTGGGAGACCAGTAGTTGAGAGGGTGACATGACATTAGTTAAACACTCTGCTTTGGTTAACCGCCTATGAAATGGGATAATATTCTCTGTCTGGCAGTATGTTTGAGCAGAAAATGAAAGTATATCTATATAATAGCTGAACAAGAGACCAGAGTTAGGAGTATACAGCAACAAACTTACCACCATCACATACTTTCCTGGAAAATTCACTATTCTTTCACCTTGAGGAAAAAAAATGTTAATACATAGAAGTAATTTTATCATCATCATTGAACATTTTAAACATCTCTTTCTTTAACAGAATGATATGATTTCTAAAAGGAGGGCTGAACTCATAGCAGAGAGAGAGAGCAAAAGGAAAGATGTAAGTAAATAAAAAAAAATTTAAAGCAGTATACCCATTCTGTCCTCTTCCCTCCCTCTCTTTCTCTCTGTAGGTGATACATACATACATACATACATACATACATACATAAAAGGAGCTGAAGCAATTATTTCTTAGTCCAAAATACATACAACCTAAAAGGCATCTAAACTTACTAAACTGAGAATATTGTGGCATCATCTACAGAATATGAAGTCTTCTCTTCAGTATTTGCCTTGATCTTTACTCAGTCAGTCAGTTTATCATCAAGCCTTAATTCAGCACTTATAGCATTTTATTTTTTTATTGGAGTTACAGTGCATCAACATATCAGGTGTATTATCACTGAAAATCAACATGTGTATATACTACCTTAAGTCCAGTTCTATCCATTACCAAACAATTGCCCTCTTTGTCCTGATTATCCATTCCTTTCCCCCTTCCCTGATAACCAGTAAATGGTCTTATAATCCAAAAATTTATTCTTGTTTTACTTATTTCATCTCTGTGTTTGTTTTCCCTATGTACCATGTATGAGTGAAATCGTACAGTGTTTGTCTTTCTCCATCTGGCTTTTCACTATGCACAATACCCTCTAAGTCCTGGGATTGACGGTGAACAAAATTGACAGAGGTCTCTGGTCTTACTCTATTTTTCATTCCGTGAACAAATATGTTCTGTAAATCTACTCATTTCAAGGAGCCATGCTAATGTTAAAGAGCAAAAAGAGAGATACTCTAACCTGAATCAAGTCTAGTTAACTACCTTTAGGCCTTGGAAATCCCTGGTGGCCTCCTGGAGTAGCACCTCAGATATCTCTACAGAGTGTTTCTAAAGGAGTTCACACGTTGGAGCTGTCTGGCCTGTACTGGTGTCCTCACTCTAGTTCTTACTGACTTTGTTCTCTACTGACTCCCCAGTGCCTAACATCATGCTGACACACAGTAGGCACTCAACTTATAGTTGCTTTGTTTTATCACATCAAGCAAGTTGCTTAACCTCTCTGAGACTGCTTTATTTCATTGTAAAATAGGAGAAATTACTAATACCCAGTTTTCCTAATTAATAACATTTAAATTTTCCTTCTTTACCATTCTTTAATTAAATCTTTTTCTTAAGAGTATTAGTAAGAGTATTAGTTTTGAGGATAAATTTTAAACATTCTTAATTTACAGTTGTTCTGTTTGTTAACATTAGAAGGGGGGATTTCTTATTAATGTTTTCATTCAAAGATTTGATATTCTATTTTACAAATTAAACAGTGTCTTGTAAGTTGACTTTCC
The DNA here is from genome assembly GCF_964194135.1 of Talpa europaea. NCBI lineage: Eukaryota > Metazoa > Chordata > Mammalia > Eulipotyphla > Talpidae > Talpa > Talpa europaea. The sequence continues at coordinate 42,535,367 of NC_140068.1, forward strand.
TGAAGCTTAAAAATTACTGCATATCTCACACAGTTAATTTATACAAGTGACTTTTGGAAGCTAATTCCTGAGGTTTTTGATGAAATAAAGTTTATTTTTTGGATTTTTGTCCCTTTAATGGGTGTTTTTTAAGATACATCCTGCTACTTCCTCAGACAAAGAAAGACTAAATAAAACGTAGGCATAGACATGATGTGACAGCTCAGATCAGTTACTGACACACCCTGAGTCGAATCTACCCTGACTTCATGTAACTTTGGAACTTGCTTTCATGAACAGACACAGGAACTTCATTTGCCTCTTTGTACAGAATAAATAGCTCACCTTTTTACACCTAGCTAGGAAACCATTGGGAGATAAAGCCGTTCCTGGGTTTGTCCTCTCACTTTTAATAAAACAACATTGCCTTTTTACTGTCTGACATCTTGGCAGCAAATGAAACATTTTTAACATTAGAAATCACTTCCAAGTCTCATTTTAAATAGCAGGTATCACTAATTTCCCAGGAAAATGTCGCCATCTTGTGGAATTTTTGTGACTAAGACTGTCCTATGCACCAGCCCTTTTGTGTAGGGATTTACATTGTATGTGTTCTAATTCTCAGTGGCCTGACCTCTGCTGTGACTTCTCGCTCTTCCTAGCCACTGACTCCTTCCCCAGTCAGGACAGTTAATGGAGAAACACAGCCTAAGTCCTGAGGGAAGCCAGAGTCAGAGTCCTGTTGAGGTAGAAACAATGTCTAGCACCAGCCAGGGCCATCTTAATGAGCCTCCAGAGACAAGTCAGAGTGCATAGTCTCACAGACTGAAGTGCAGAGGGCTGCAAAAGTGTGCAAGGAGTGCACGGGTTGGAGTTGGCACTGAAAACCAAATAGTTCAGAATCTGGCCTCAAAATCCAGAATCAGCAGGCATCCTTGCTTGCTCCCCAGTGTACTAAGAGAATCTAGTATCTGCATAAGCGTATCTATATTGAGAAGGACCTCTGATCTCTGACAGATCTTTTATTTCTTCCATTTCTTCGTTTCCAGCTCTCATTTTCTCCCTAGTTGTAAACATTTTGACTATAATCTCTATCTCTCCTTGCGTAGGCTTCTACCCAGATGTAGACTCATTCTACTTACCCCTCCGGATAGAAAATTGTGACACAGTTTACTCCAAACTGAGGCCTGTTTCTCTAAACATGAATTTTATTTACTTTTTCTTTGTCCCCTCTGTTTTCTGTTTCTCCTTTCCAGCATTCTTTGGGATTATTTGAATAGTTTAGATATAGTCAATGTGTTTCTGTTATTGATTGACTTTCAGTTGTAACTCTAGGCGTTGTTTTTTTGGTGGTTGCACTCAAATTACATACACATCCTTGACTTTTCAGCTCTACTTATAGCCAATATTATTCCATATAATGTTGTAGAAGCCTTATAGCTATGTAAAGTCCATTTACATTCACTCCTATTCAACCAACATCCTTTATGTACTAGTTATCATGTTTTTGCAACCAAATGAAAACCCCAAGGAAAAAGTCAGTCTGTTTTAAACAAAATTTCATATGTATTTTCAATAAAGATTTCTTTTTAAAAAATACATTCTTTTTTACACTTATCCAGATATTTACCATTTCTCATGTTCTTTATTCCTCTGGTATAATGGAAACCAGAAAGTTGAGGAGAATATGTTCATCTAAATTGTCCTCCTGTATTATTTTTCTCAAACAGCTTTTAAATTTTATCTGTATCTTTGCTTTTCAAGAGTTTGATTATGATACGCCCATACTGCCCCACAACCAAGCTCTGATCAGAAAGGAGCCTGGACACACAAAGTCCTCATCCTCTCATCTTCCTCCCTGCAGCTTCTAGTCCAAATCCCAGCCCTAGGCATCTTATAAAGGAACTGAGGTCAAACAGAAAGGTTAAAAAATAACAAGCTAATCAGAAAATTACAGGCAAGAAATAATGATAATGGGTATGGAAATCAACAGAGAAGGGCCTTCCCAGTGGCACAGCAGTTGAGCGCTGGGCTGTGAAGATGCCGGTGGCCTCTGCAGTGCTGGTTCGATCCCCAACTGCCAGCAAGGGTCCCACATGGTGTGCAGACCTCTCCTGCTGCCTGCTGCTCCCCTCAGCAGTGTGCTCTGTCAATATTCCTGTTCTGCTCCCCGCTCTGGCTCTGGTGAATTCTCTCACCCTCCCGTGCTTCTGACTATTCCCAGTGCTTGCATAAATAAATAAATAAATCTTAAAAAAACAAAACAAAACAGAGGAGTGGGGATGGAAAGAAAAGAGTTTTGAGTATAATTTCATATTTTAACTCTTGAAAACTGGATGTGCAATAACAGAGAGCAAGGAGCCAAGATAATTTCTAGGATTCTAACCAGAAAAGAGAACTCCAATTGAGACAAGGACTCCTTCAGGGAGAAAAGAGTACAGAAAGATGAATAGTGCTCAGTTTTGTGCAAATTAAACTGCACACCGCTTAAAGCCTATACGACATCATATATCACCAATATCCTGTCATGGTCTTAAATAAACATTTCTGTATTGTTCATATTTCCTCAGAGGGGCTATAACATCCTAAAGGTTATATACAGTGTTTTATATAAAGTGACAGTAATAGCTATCATAGCATAGTAATAGCAATATAGCTATTCTTGTATGCTTACCATGTGCCAGACACTTTTCTGCGGACTTTGAATGCATTAAATAATGTCCCTGACAACCCTGTGAGGTATGTACCTTATATTATGCCTCTTTTACAAGTGAGGAAACTGATCACATCCAAGCTGCATGGGTAATGAGTGTTGTATACAAGCATGTATTAGCTTGTCTATTTACTTATGAATTCCCTGTTATGTCAGAGTGTTGAAGGTATTCAATTTCTGAGTGCTGCATATTTAAATTTTTTCTGTTAATGTAGGGGTGCTGCCATACAATAGCCAAGTCTCCTTCAATATTTCAAATGATGATATAGCGGTATCTTTTATCCCATATTTTACATGTATAATTAAGGGGACTCTTTTTCTTCCTCAGTTCATTAGAGACGATGACGAATTCAGTGAGGATGAAAATGATGAAGACGATGATATTGAAAACATCCTTGAAGAAGAGTTTCCAAAAGATGAGGAAACGCTGAGTGAGGAAGAGGAAGAGCAGGAAATTGATGCACTTGAACGCCTGAGAGCTGAACTCGGAGAAAAATTTGACGCAGATATGAATAATTTACAATTACTACAGGTTTTTTTTTCTTATTTTTTCATAACTCAAAAAGTAACATTTGAGAATGAAACAAAAGTAATTTGGTTTATATCTTATATTCTTTTTAACATTTCGAAAGAAATGTGTACTCTAGGACTGAGTTTCCTTTGTCATCACTGCTTACAATTATTAAAACAAGTTAATGAGTCCAGGGCAACATAGAAACCACATGGGGTCAAAGATTTTAGGTGCCAACATGTAGTCACTCCAAAGCTGAAAAATGATTGTTCTCTAGATGGTCATCAATCATCAGCAGTGTGTACTATGTAAAGTACACCCAGTGCCATGACTGGGTGCTACCAACTTTTATCCCCCTAAAAACATTTGGTTTTATGATTTTTTTCTCATCAGGAAGAATTTGAGAAGTTTTTGATACCAGTGATTTTCATTAATGGAGCTCGGAAGATGCACATTGTGCAATATACGTTAAGTACGAAACTGAAATCACTGGTGGAAAATCGTGCAAGCATTTTTGAGAAATGTTATCCAATCACATCACACCTTGCTCAGAAAATGCTCAGTTTTACCTATAAGTATACAAGTGCATTTGGCTACTGGGACCCTGTAAAGGTAATATCAACAAATGTATCTGAAGTCATATTTTCTTTTCTTTTCTTTGCTGTTCTGTTCTGTTCTTTTCTTTTCCTTTCTTTTCTTTTTTTATGTCTAAGAAGACAGTGGATAATTTCCCCCCCCCCAAAAAAAATTATAAGCATTATACATTCTTAACTAGCTATAAAAATATCTGGTTGTTTTGCCTTTCTGAAGTGGAAAAAGTAGTTGAAGAGTTTCATGTCTTTCCTCTATTTCTGTAGAGATAACCTAATTCTAGCTTAGTTGATATTGACACAATCAGTTTTGATTGTATTTAGTTGTGCTATCTTCTTTATCATTGTTATAAGATTGCCAGGAGAAATGTTTTCAAATATGTTAAAATATAGAAATATATATCGTGTTGAAATACAAGGTTAAGCAGGTATTAGAATCACCTATTTAACAATAATAGTTATGCCCTAACCTCTCTGAGATGGGTAAGTGAGAAAAAGAAGGCAGAGTAAAAATCCTATTTAAGGAGGAAAAAGGGCACATGTCTAACACAATTAGGATTGTACAGAAATGGGAGAGTTATAGCTTCAACTTACTATTTTGGGGGAGCACATTGTCATCCATAACGCCATATTAACAATGGACCTGTATGTAAGAATAAATTGTAATAAAAGCTCATAAATATATGTAAACTTCATACTCCTTGACAAAAACAATATGTACTAAAGATATTGTGAAGGTAGAAGACAAGCTGTCATTGTTATAAACTAAAAGCTATTTAAGAAAGATTACAGTGATTGCATGTGAGTACAAAATAACTTGTTCTTTCTAGTTTCAAATATTGTTATTTTATTGTAATTAGTTTTCTTATTCTGTAAGAAAATTTTTCTTAATTTACAATTTTTTTAAACATTTGGAGAAAATGCTGTAATATAGCTAACTTACAAACTCAGTTGTGTATGTGCTGCAGCTAAGTGAAGGAGAGACAATCAAGCCAATTGAAAGTCCAGAGAACCCACTGTATCCTGTAATCCATCGCCAGTACATTTATTTTTTATCTAGTAAGGAAACTAGAGAAAAATTTATGAAGAACCCCATCAAATATATCCGCCAACCTAAACCTAAGCCTGCCATGCCTGTTAGGATTGCAATTGTGGGACCACCAAAATCTGGGAAAACTACAGGTAAGAGTGTTTACCTTTGTTATCCTCAAGCATTAAATAATCCTTGGAAACAAGTGCCATTTCTCCAGGAAGCCAACTATTGGAATTGAATCAAAAAGCAATAGAAAAACTACATAGGTCAATAACTTTGGAAGAGAAGAGAGTCAAAAAATCAGCCCCATTTTCCAAAACAGTCCAGAATAAATTTTTTTTTAATTTTTTTAATTCATTTTTATATTCCCCATACAATTGCACCTCCCTTATTTTGACCCCAAACTCTCCTTTCCCCGCCCCCCCATGTGTCCCTGCTTTATAGTTGTTTGTTGATTTTGATTTTTTCTTTCTTATAGTTATTCTTTTTCCTGGTCCCTTATTTAGGTTTTCTAGATTCCTGCTATGAGTGAGACCATCCAGTATTTTTCTTTTTCTTTCTGGCTTATTTCGCTGAACATGATCCCTTCCAGCTCCATCCATGCTGCTGCAAATTGCAAGAGTTTCTTTTTTGATAGCTGAGTAATATTCCATTGTATGTATGTACCACATCTTTTTTTAAATTAATATTTTATATAACTTTTACATCATTTTTCATTTTTGCACAATGTATGCATTTTCATTTTGGTTATATTCCCCATACAATTGCACCCCCCCCTTATTTTGACCCTAGTCCTTCCTCTCCCCACTTCTTCCTCCCCCCCCTTGTGTGTCTCTGGTTTATATTTGCTTGTTGATTTTGATTTTTACTTTGTATTAATTAGTCTTTTTCCTGGTCCCTTATTTAGGTTTTCTAAATTCCTGCTATGAGTGAGACCATCTGGTATTTTTCTTTTTCTTTCTGACTTATTTCGCTGAGCATGATCCCTTCTAGCTTCAACCATGTTGCTGCAAATTGCATGTGTTTATCTTTTTTGAATGCTGAATAATATTCCATTGTACATATGTACCACATCTTCTTGATCCAGTCATCTATTTTTTGGGCATTTGGGCTGTTTCCATAGCTTAGCTATTGTAAATAGTGCTGCTATAAACATAGAGATGCAGGTGCCCTTTGGAATTAATGTTTCTGTGTCATTTGGGTAAATACCTAGGAGTGGAATTGCTGGATCATATGGAAGCTCTGTCTTCAGTAGGTCAAGAAATCTCCACACTGCTCTCCATAGTGGTTGGACCAGTTTGCACTCCCACCAGCAGTGCAGGAGAGTTCCTTTTTCTCCACAACCTCGCCAACATTTGTTGTTGCTAGTTTTTTTAATATGTGCCATTCTTACTGGTGTAGGATGGTATCTCATTGTAGTTTGATTTGCATTTCCCTGATTGCAAGTGATGTTGAACATTTTTTCATATGCCTGTTGGCCATTTGCATTTCCTCTTCAGAGAAGTTTCTTTTTAGCTCTTCTGCCCATTTTTTGACTGGATTATTTTCTTTGTTTTTTTTTTTTGTTTGTTTGTTTTTTTTTTTTTTGAGTCTCATCAGCTCTTTGTAGATTTTTGTGATCAGTCCTTTATCATTAGTATTGTGTGCAAAATTTTCTCCCAGTTAGTGGGGTTTCTCTTTGTTTTGATTATTGTCTTTTTTGCTGTGCAGAAGCTCTTTAATTTGATGTAGTCCCAGCTGTTTATCTTTGCCTTCATTATCACTGCTTTGGACGATGATGTACCACATCTTCTTGATCCAGTCAGCTAGTTTTGGGCATTTGGGTTGTCCCACAGCTTAGCTATTGTAAATAGTGCTGCTATAAACATAGGGGTGCAGGTGCCATTTTGAATTAATGTTTCTGTGTCATTTGGGTAAATACCTAGGAATGGAATTGCTGGATCATATTGAAGCTCCATCTTTAACAGGTTGAGGAATCTCCACACAGCTTTCCACAGTGGTGGGACCAGTTTGCACTCCCAACAGCAGTGCAGAAGAGTTCTTTTTCTCCACAACCTCACCAACATTTGTTGTTGCTAGTTTTTTTAATATGTGCCATTCTAACTGGTGTAAGATGGTATTCAATGTAGTTTTCATTTGCATTTCCCTGATTGCAAGTGATTTTGAACATTTTTTCATATGCCTGTTGGCTATTTGCATTTCCTCTTTGGAGAAGTTTCTTTTTAGCTCTTCTGCCCATTTTTTGACTGGATTATTTTCTTTGGGTTTTTTTGTTCTTTTTTTTTTTTTTTTTTTTTGAGTCTCATCAGCTCTTTGTAGATTTTTGTGATCAGTCCTTTATCATCAGTGTTGTGTGCAAAAATTTTCTCCCAGTCAGTGGGGTCATATGGCCTTTATGATGTTGAGGTATGTTCCTTGTATCCCAAGAATTTCAAGGGCTTTTATCATGAATGGGTGTTGTACTTTGTCGAAAGCTTTCTCAGCATCTATTGATATTATCATATGGTTTTTATATTTCTTTTTGTTGATGTGTTGGATGACATTGATTGATTTTTGGATGTTGAACCATCCTTGTGTTCTGGAATAAATCCTACGTGGTTGTGGTGAATTATCTTATGGATGCATTGCTGGATTCTGTTGGCAAGGATTTTGTTGAGGATTTTTGCATCAGTGTTCATTCATTAGGGAGACTGGCCTGTAATTTTCTTTTTTTGTGCTGTCTTTGTTTGGTTTTGGTATTAGTGTAATGTTGACTTTGTGGAATGTATATGGTGGTATTCCTTCTTTTTCAATTTTTTGAAAGAGTTTGTGTAGGATAGGCATTAATTCACTGCTGAACATTTGGTAGAATTCATTTGTGAAGCCGTCTGTGCCTGGGCTTTTGTTTTTGGGGAGTGCTTTGATTTACTGCCTCTATTTTGCTGCTTGTAATTGGTCTGTCTAGTTGTTCTATTTCTTCTTTGTCCAGCTTTGGATGATTATATCGTTCTAGGAATTTGTCCATCTCTTCTAGGTTGTTGAATTTGTTTGCATATAAGTGTTCATAGTAATCTCTGATTATTCTTTTGATTTCTTTTTTTTTTTTAAATAGAGGCATGCTTTATTTATTTGTTTGCTGGTTTGTTTGTTTGTTTTGTTTATACATGCACTGGGTACAGTCAGAAGCGCGGGAGGGCGAGAGAATCCACCAGAGCCAGAGCGGGGAGCAGAGCAGGCAGAAGGACCAAAGTACACTGCTGAGGGGAGCAGCGGGCGGCAGGAGAGGTCTGCGCGCCATGTGGGACCCTCCTCTGGTGGCCGGGGAGCAGCCGGGGATCGAACCGGTGCCGCAGGGGCCGCGGGCAGCTTCGCAACCCAGCGCTCAACCGCTGTGCCACCGGGGAGGCCCCTATTCTTTTGATTTCTACTGAGTCTGTTGTGATTTCTCTTCTTTCATTTATAATCCTATTTATATATGTTTGCTCCCATTTTTGCTTTGTGAGTCTGGCTAGAGGTTTGTCTATTTTGTTTATTTTTTCAAAGAACAGACTTTTGTTTTCATTGATCTTTTGGATTTTTTTTTAATTTCTAATTCATTTATTTCTGCTTTGATTTTTATTATTTCTTTTCTTCTACTGGCTTTAGGGTTTTTTTGTTGTTCTTTTTCTAGCTTTTTGAGATGTGAGATTAGGTTGTTTCTTTGAGTTCTTTCTTGTTTGTTGATGTGAGCCTGTATTGCTATGTATTTTTCTCTTATTACCACTTTTGCTGCATCCCATACATTTTGGAAAGTGGTGTCCTCCTTGTCGTTCAACTCAAAAGTATTTTTTTTAAAGATTTATTAATTTATTTATACAAGAACCCGGGTACAGGCCAGATTTGTGGGAGGGCGAGAGGATTCACCTGAGACAGAGCAAGGAACAGAACAGGTAGACTGATGAAATACACTGCTGAGGGGAGCAGCAGGGGAGACAGGAGAGGTCTGCTGCACCATGTGGGAACCTCGCCGGCCTGCCAGGATTGAACCAGCACTGCAGAGGCTGTGGACAGCTTCACAGCGCTGTGCTCAACCGCCTGCGCCACCAGGGGAGGCCCTCAAAGTATTTTTTAATTTCTTCTTTGATTTCCTCATTAGTCCAGTGGTCTTCCAGTAGTGTGGATTTCAATCTCCATGAAGTGGGAGGGTTCCTTGTTTTCTTTTCATGATTTATTTCTAGCTTGATGCCTTTTTGATCAGAGAAGATAGTTAGAATGATTTTGATTTTCATGTATCTGTTGATGTTTGTCTGGTGGCCCAGTATGTGATCGATTTTGGAGAATGATCCATGCACACTTGGGAAAAATGTGTACTCAGAAATTTTTTGGGTGCAGTGTCCTATAGATGTTAAGTCCATGAGTTCTATGTCTTTATTTAGGGCTCTAGTGTCTTTGTTTATTTTTTGTCTCGTTGATCTGTCCATTAGTGAGAGTGGGGTGTTGAAGTCTCCCACTATATATGTGTTTTCTTCAATATCTGTTTTCAGAGCTGATAATAATTGTCTAATGTATTTTGGGGCCCCTTCATTTGGTGAGTATATGTTGATGAGTGTTATATCTTCCTAATGTATTGTCCCCTTGATCATAATGTAGTGTCCATCTATGTCTCTTTTTACCTTTTTTAATTTGAAGTCTATTTCATCTGATATAAGTATGGCAGTTCCTGCCTTCTCTTTTGGTCCATTTGCTTGTAGGATTGTTTTCCAACCTTTTACTTTCAGTCTGAGTTTATCTTTTGTTGTTAAATGTGTTTCCTGGAGACAGCAGAAGGTTGGATTTTGTTTTTTAATCCAGCCTGCTACTCTGTGTCTTTTTATTGATCAGTTTAATCCATTTACATTTAGAGTTGATATTGATATGTTGGCATCTATTTTTTGCCATTTTGTTTGTCTTTTTTGTGATTTTATTCCTTGCTTTATTCTGTTCTTCTTGTTCATTCCTCTGTTGGTTTTGGCTTTAGGACATCTTGTAGAATTTGTTGGAGTGGGGGTTTAGTTGTAATGAATTTCTGGAGTTTCTGTTTGCCTGAGAAGGTCCATATTTTTTCTTCATAGAGGAAGGAGAGCTTTGCAGGGTAAAGTATTCTTGGTTGGCATTTGCTGTCTTGAAGTTTGCTGAATATGTTACTCCATTCTCTTCTTGCCCACAATGTTTCTTCGGAGAAGTCTGAAGTTAACCGGATTGGTTTTCCCTTATAAGTTATCTGTCAGAATCAAATGATTTTTGAGGAAAATTATATCACGCTTTCAAGAAGTTAAAAACTCAAGAGGTAATTCTTGTGTTTTTGTAAGCTTTTCCAGAGAAGGGGATAAAAAATTATGTTTCCCAATTTATTTCCAATTTCTTTTTTATTAAGGAATATAATTCATGTAATCAAAAAGATATAAAGAAAGTAAATTCATTTTAAATTAGCATAGCCATCATATCAAAACCTAACAAAGATAATACAAAAAAATTACTATTATCAAGTAACAGTATGCAAAGATTATATTGGCATAAAATTATATTAACAGATTTTGTAAATATAATTGACTGTATTAATAATTTAGATAGTGAAACTCCATTATATTAATCTTTGCTTAAGAAGGCATTTGGTAAACTATATTCCTGTAATGGCTGAAGTTTGTATAACTTTGGACTGTGGCTTTTTTCTAAAGACAAATAGTCCAATAATCGGCAGATTATATTATTTCAAGATGATACGTTAATAACATGAACAGTGATTGGTAGCAATGAGAATAGCAGAAAGGAGATACAAGAGCTATTTCAAAGGAAGGCTATAGAACTTAATGACTGAATGGAGAAGGGAGGAAAGAAATGAGGTCTAAGATTAATGTATTACTGGGAATAATAAAGGGAACTTTGTGTTCCAGCTTGTCAGATCTAAAGATTGTTTTGCCTATTTAAACTTCTTTATATGACAAAAGAGTTATTAAAAGTCATATTCTAAATGTTGACAAAAATAGTATTTCCCAAAGAAAGAACATTGACATTCAAAATAGTATCCCACAACCTGAACAAAAGGTGAAAATTAGACAAAATAATGTGATTTCTCATTTCTTTGTTGAAATAGAGTTTATTTCTTAAACAAAATGTCAAATTGTAAAAGCTTAATTATTTTAAAAACTTTAAATTTTTTTTCTGATTCCAACTGACATCTGTGGCAAAACTGAGATTAAGAACTCTGTGACACCCCAGGGGCTTTCCTTGGGTAATCTTAACAGTGGCCAGTTAATCTGCATTTCTGATGGGATGAGATGGGCTCTTTTGGTGTCCTCTACCTACTTCAGTCGCCACAAAGTGCTCAACAGGGTATCTCAGCCACAACAGAGAGCACACGCATTTACTATTAACTGGAAGCCACTGCCTATAGTCAAATTCAGGAAAAGCAGAGGTCCAAGCAAGTCCACTTTCAACCAATGACACTACCAATATGACCTTGGACAAATCATTCCATTTCAGTAGACTTCATATCTCTCACCTATAAAATTGGAATTTCAACCCCAATTCTACACATCTGATGGAACAGTTGAAAATATCAAATAAGGTCACAAAAGAAAAATTGCCTCATAAGATATAAATTATTGTTAAGGTATCAGGTATGCCATTATCGTTTTTAAAAATTATTTCTTAGAGGACTCATTGGTACCTTGGGTATGGGGTTAGTAGATGGATAGACAGGAGCAAAGACTACCTACCATCTAGGGACACAGGACTGCTAGATTGGTATTTTGGACTTAATACCCAATAGTAGTATACTCATTATTAGCACAGATAAGATACCTTGTAAAGCTCTCAAAAATATTGCTGCTTTTCTAGAAGGATGAGAACACTTAAATATTGTTTTAATTATTTTTTAAAAACCCATTAAGTTGTTTTATTAATTAGATCCATCAGCCACATACCTGAAATACTAATAATGATTGACCTTTGACATTATTAATTCAGTAAAATATACTGATTTTAACTTTCAAAATTTCTTTGAGGAATGTGAAAATTAGATGTTATTAATTAGAATATAAACCTAAGATTAACTGATGAATTTATGAAATGGAATAAGTTTTAATGTTTTTCAGTTGCCCAAAAACTGGCAAGTCATTGTGGCTTAAAGCATTTGTCAGTAGGAGGCGCTTTGCGTTATATATTAAACAACCAACCAGACACAGAACTGGCAATTATGTTAAAGTGGCATCTTTATAAAGGAATGACAGTACCTGATGAACTAGCTATTCAAGCCCTAGAAATATCTCTGATGGAAAATATATGCAATACTGCAGGGTAAGTGCTCCGGGGTAGAGGAGGTAAATCTTTCAAGAAATTACTCACTGGCATTTAAAATACTTTAACGCTCTAAAGCTCTTGTAAAAGGTGTGACCTGCTTCTCAAACTGGAGCATCTATGTGACCACATATTTTAATTTTCTGTCAACTAAAACTTGACTTGAGCGCTCAACAAGCCAAAAGAGCCAGCAACCCCTGAGTTGTCTAAAAATCACCAGGCTTATGTACATAGCCCAAAAGGAAGCTGGTGTGACTTCTGCAGCCCAGAAGTGATAATTGGACCAAATGAACTGGCCCAATAGATATGGCTGCTCACTGAGCCAGCTCTCTGCTGGCACTGTTCCCAGAGGCAGCAGTGCCTCTCCCTTAATGTCAAATTTGGACAGGAGCACTCATGTTTGAATTATTTCTTTAGTTTACACTCTACTCAAGCATTCCCTGACTCCCATCCCCCACCCCAGTACAACCACTGGTCACACAAAGTCATAAAAATGAGTGAAACCTAATGTCCTGCTCTGGAGTCCAACTCACTGACCTAGAATCGCCCTAATTTACTCATAGGTGTAATTTACCCTGCCCTTCCCTGCCACAGGTCCTTAATCAAATCTCTGGACAATTCTCCTAACTTCAGTTATAGGGGAGCAGATTCCAGAGTGTCTGGGATTTAAGCAAATTGAGTTACTTCCTTCCTGGTGTTCAGCTTTGCAGAAGAGCAATCTCAATTAAGGCAACCTTGACTGAGTCACAAAGGCTTTAGTTCCAGACTGGAACTCTCCACTCACCCTGAATTTCTCTAAGCTTGAGGACCACTCAAGTGACCCTTACTTCACAAGATGGAGATGTTAAACTACTCTCCAATTAAAACAACAACAGTGGCACCCCATACATTCTCTGGCTGTCTTAATTTATAACCCTCTCAGCCATGGCACTTAAAGCTAGTACCTGGAGACTTGGCTGGAAAGCATTGATGTAGGGTATCCTGTGACTTAGCCCAACCAGCAGCCAATGTGCCCACCTTGCTCCCATCGCAGAGTGAGCTTCCTGACTTTGGGGGCCACTCATCCCAGAATTTGTAGATGGCTTTTACTTCTCTCAGTTTGACAGTGACACCCTCACAATTCACCATCCTTTCTGCCCAGAGGCATGCTGGTCCTGATGAAATGATGAAGACTCTTGGGAGTCTTCTCATAACTCTATATCTCCCTTTTGAGACTCCCAGCCTCCTCATAGAACTTTACTGTGAAAGTTTAGAACAAGTTTAGAGCACGTTTTTTTCCATATTTGCTTAATCTCTTACAAAAATACTATTGATTGTGCCAGGTCCTACTATAGTTGCTTTACATACCTGATGTACAATCTTTAAGGCAACTCTATATGTTAAACGTAATTTCCCCTGAAAACTGAAATTCAGAAAGACATCAAGTCAAACTGAGTTTCAAATATAAGTCTGTCTGCTTCTAAAGCCTAAACTCTCCACTGCTGTCATGCTTAGAATAACAGCACCAATTGAATACTAATATAGTGTTCAAGGTATGATGTGCGTTCTCTCTTGAATTCTGCCAAGACCTGCCTTGGGATGCTAAATGTACAAATTCAGAGCTGTGTTCATATATATGCTGCCCTTCTTCTCGCCCTTGAACTGACTGAAGTTTAAAATATCTCTAAGTAGAGGGTGAATCACAAAGAACAGAAATCAAGTTGCTGATTAGCTTGGGGCTACTGCTAAAAAAAATTACTGATTCTGAAAGACAAGAGGGAAGCTTTGAGAGAAAAGAAATTTGGAGCTTTTATTTTCACTTTTCTCCTTGTTAGTGCTGTCATTGATGGATACCCTGTAACTTACCCTCAAGTGAGTATCTTGGAAGCCAGGTCCATCATCCCAATGATCATCTTTGAGTTGGATGTGCCTTCCAAAGAGATTTTCAAAAGACTGCTCCTGGAAAAAAACAAGGGACCAAGGTAATGTATGTGATGAAAACAGTAGTAAAAGAAGTGAATTTTAGTCATCTAGTGAAAACAGTATGTTCTAAGAGCTGTTTTCCATCCCTTCTCTTTTTCTCTCCAGTTTGCCTTACCCATTACACAACAGTGCACAGATTATAGCTGTCAAGAACTCAAGGTACAACAAAAATGTTGATGAAATTAGGCAATATTATGAAAAACAGCATCAGAACTGGTATGTGATTGATGGATTCCACAGCAAATGGTGGGTATGGAATGAAGTCATTAAGAAAATTCATATGGTGAATAGTTATATACAGAAATATCTGGAAAGAATAAAAGCAGGTAAGAAAACATTGAACTGTTGGGATGGAATAAAATATCAATTTAAAGTTTATTCATGCCTGATTCATGTTTTCATAAATCATTCAATTTAAACATTTGTTCCCACAATTTTAATCAGTATTTAAGTATATACTACTATCCAATTATAGTGGCATGTATATTTGTTCTAATAAATGACTGTTGCTCCTCAACCTAGCATTTATTGAATGCCTGTGTGAGCTTAGTTTTTAGATTACACATGGTCTCCCACTAGGACAGTTTATAGTGTTTGGAATGCCAGGTAAGAAGCTTGTTTCAAAAATTGTAGATCTGAGGGCAGTGGCCTGTGGAGTGACACACTCATTATGCTTTATAAATATTGAATTTATTTAAAATTTTTTAACTTAAACATAAAGTGTCTCCATCTATATTTGGGATCCATGAAAGGAAATGTTGGATTATGTATTACATATTCTGATAATTTTTTTATTTTTCTCCAAAAATAAAATTTTTTTCTCCAAAAATATGTAAAATAGAAGGAAAGTTATCTTCATCTGTTTTCTCTAAAAAGAGTGAGAACTCCAAAGAATTTACCTGCGGGTGTCAGACAGTTTTCTATTTAATGACTTTATTTACCTTTGGAAACCATGAAGAAAATATATTAAGGCATGAGGAAGCAACATGTTGAAGAAAATCTTCAATTACATTATGTCTTTGTTTGTCTTTTTGTCTGTTAGACTCTATTTCCAACTAAGGTCATATCCTCATGTGCTGGGGGATTAGAACTTCAGCATATCCTTTGAGGAGACACAGCTCAACCCGTAACAGTAACCTAGTCTTGAAAGTGACATCCAATCACTTTTGCTATGTTCTGTCCCTTAGAAGGAGGCTACTTGGCCAGCCCACACCTGGGGGGGAAGATTACTCAGGGAGTGACCACCGCCAGATGGGCATGTAAGAGACTGCTGGAGCCAGGCTAGATCCATTCACCTGGTGAGCCCCAGTGATCTACATGCTACAGTAACAGAGGCATGATCTGCCTTATGCTCAGATTAGTAGAGTAATTGAAGATGTAAAGTGACAAGAATTTTGTGTGGCAACATTTGGTAAAGTTCCCAGACATTTTGTCTTAAATGCTACCTTAGGAAACCTCCTCTTGATTCTGGAAATAGAATGCAAAGATATTCAGGAGATCTTACCCAGGATCTGAACTTTTCAGAGAAGACTGGAACTTTTTTTTTTTTTTTAAAGATTTATTTATTTATTTATTTATTATTTATTTATTTTATTTTATTCTGGGTACAGTCAGAAGCGCAGGAGGGTGAGAGAATTCACCAGAGCCAGAGCGGAGAGCAGAACAGGCAGAGTGACAAAGTACACTGCTGAGGGGAGCAGCGGGCGGCAGGAGAGGCCTGCGCGCCATGTGGGACCCTCGCCGGGTGGCCGGGAATCGAACCGGCGCTGCAGAGGCCGCGGGCAGCTTCGCAGCCCAGCGCTCAACCGCTGCGCCACCAGGGGAGGCCCGAAGACTGGAACTTAATGATGTAGTCTGTATTCAAGGATAGAGGCCTTCCTTGGGGGACCCTGAAGTAACAATGGGATTTGTAGTCCTGGGTTGATTCTCTCGAGTCTTTGATTTTACAATTTGGAAAACCCTGTGCTCTACCAAATTAAATCCTAAAGACCCTTTAGAAATGGTGCTAATTCCACACTGACGATTCTTTATTTCAAGAGGTGAATGGAGGGCAACAGCCAAGAAACCAGTGCTTTTTAAATGTCTGACTTATTACAATTGCTTGAAGGAATGCCAGTTAATAAAGATGGCTTTATTTTGTGTGTGCTCCTTCTTCCTCCCTACTCCCTATTTAAAAACATAACTGTGGTGGGATTGCATGGTGGAACCTTCTTCAAGTTTGGCTTTAGCCATCCTCTTTTCAGGTCTAGACCCAGCCTTTTTGGGAGATGGGTATGGTATTTAGTATCAGAGGAATGTACCACCTTGATGCCCAGTCATTGAGGAAGGTTCATCTTCTTTTTTTAAAAAAGATTTATTTATTTATACGTACAAGACCTGGGGTACAGGCCAGAGATGCAGGGGGTGAGAGGATTCACCAGAGACAGAGTGGGGAGCAGAACAGGCAGACTGACTGAAATACACTGCTGAGGGGAGCAGTGGGCAAGTCAGGAGAAGTCTGCTGAGCCATGTGGGTTGCTCCTTGGCCTGCCTGGGATTAAACTCATGCTGCAGAGGCTGTGGATTGCTTCATAGTGAGATGCTTAACACCTTGCACCACCAGGGAGGCCCAGGTCCATCTTCTGACTTGTGTTACTGAAAACCTCTAAAAGTTTATTCTTAAGTCATTTGGGGGAGGGCAAAATTTGTAATGAGCAGACACTAGACTATTTATCATCTTTACACACCTTGGTGAATAAGGAAAAATCATCCTCTTTCATTAGATAAATTTATGTCATAGATGACAAATTTAATGTCATAGATGCCATAAACTCTATGAGGGTGTGATGTAATTCTAAAATCTAAAATATTTTGAATTAGCCAAAAAATCTAGTCCCTAGAGTCTCAGGTAAGGGATTATAGATCTGTAACAATACACCTCACATGAGATCATTTCTATCCTCAGGAGAAATTTAGTAGATTTACATTGTCCCAAAACAAACCAAACAATAACTTTCTGCTTCATAATTTCATAATTAATCTAAGACCTTGTTAGACATAATAATAAGAACAACAAAAAGGCAAAACTTGTCACTGGTGAAAGGGACCATTAATAAAACATATTGATTAGTGTCAAAATTTACTTCTTATAGCTAAATGTATTTAAAAAGTAACTTTATTCCCTATACCATATTACTTTGGAATATTGGGAGAAAATCCTTGAACCAGTCCATTGAAAAAATTATGTTACTCTCTTGTTAAAATACAATCTCTAGGGCACACCTATTGGGAAAATGTTTCTTCCCTTCTCTTGGGTGGCTGTAAGTACCATTATACACTAGAATACTACATGTCAATTAGAAATAATTAGGTAAGTCATACAAATTAGTATGGAAAGATGTCAGAGAAACTCTTCACTCCCTTGTTTGGAACCTACAATATGTATGCATTTGTGTAATTTCAGTTATTTTAATTTTTAACATCCTTGTTAAAAAGAATGAAGACATATAATAGCTAATATGTTGATTACAGGAAAAGCTGCCCACATTGACAAGTTATGTATCACACCTGAAGAGCTTGCTTCTCGCCTGGGTGAATTTGGACAGTTCTGCCCTGTCAGCCTGGCAGAATCATATGAATTAATTGATTGCTCGGAAACTGAGTCCTTGGAATTTGCAGCTGAGTTCAGAGGGCACTATTATAAAATGAGTTCTCAAGAAAAACTGAACGTAAGTTGTTCCTAAGTCAAAATGGTTAGCTAGAAGAAGAAAATGCCTGTCTCTTGATTCAGAAGGGGTGGACACAGATAGGAGTACCCAGGAACTTGGGGTCAGCAGCCCCATTATTGGAGCATGTGACTCTGGAACCAATGAAGCAATTCAGAAGTCAGTCCTGATGCTGCCTCCCAGGACATATTTTGTTTTGTTTTGTTTTGTTTTTAAAGATTTATTTATGTATACAAGAACTGAGGTACAGGCCAGAGGTGTAGGGGGGTGAGAGGATTCATCAGAGACAGAGTGGGGAACAGAACAGGTGGATTGACTGAAACACACTGCTGAGGGGAGGTCTGATGCACCATGTGGTTTAGCTCCATGGCTGGGGATTGAACTCACGCTGCAATGGCTGCCGATAGCTTCATAGTGCTGACATTTAACCCCTTGCACAACCAGGGAGGCCCCTCAGGACATATTTTGGCACAAAAGAGAAATTCAGGGTCAGTGATAGGTCCTTGACTTGGGCTAGTTCAACAGGTAGGAAGACCCAACAATGAGCTCTACCAGTAGAGGGGATGATGAGCATTGGGGCTCAGCCCACAGATGGGTGTCCAAGGGTGCTGAGAAAGGAAGTTGAAGTCAAAATTAGTAGAAATGAAGCAAAAAATGACTTGTGTCTCCCTGTGATTTTAAAATGTTCTATCTACAATCCCTGTAAACCTTATACAGTCCTGTTAAATGGAACAGAATACAGATTTATTCTGATATTATAATGTCCATAATTTGATAATATAAAGAGGTTGTTGAAACTAATCAGATGCCTCTGAACATTTTATTTTCCTCTGAATAAACAGAAGTTTTTGATGACATTATTAAGGAGACATTTATTTCTTCCTGCTAATTTAAATGGTAATCACAGAATTTTAAAACTGGAAGATACAGAAATCATCTGTCCTTTCCATTTTACAGAGTGATAACTGAAGCTGGAGATGTTAACTCATCTGCAAAGGGCACCCAACTAGTTAATGACCCTATTGGACAGGAAAACAGGCAGGCAGGTGATGGTACACTCTCCAGCGCCTGGCATGTAGTAGGAGCTCAACAAATATTTTTGTATGAATGGATGAGTGACTGAGATTAGGAGAGAGACCTTAGATGTGATCACTTTTGAATAAATGAACTGCCAACCAGGGGAGCAGTTACTGTAGTGAGAAGAGCAGCTCTCAGATGCATCACAAGGCCAACCTTGATACTGGAAATGGGGGGTGTAGCAGGAGAGCCTCAGTAGATTTTTGATTGACATAGTCTTCCTTTTTTTAAATGATTTTGCTGCTGTAATCCTTATTTGATCCTTTTTTAAAATCCTTTTTTTAGAAATTTTTGGAGAACCCAGAATTATATGTGCCTCCATTAGCCCCTCATCCACTCCCATCTGCCAACATGATGCCCAAAAAGCTGACACTGTCAGAGCTGAAGAGTCGATTCCCTAAGTGTGCTGAGCTCCAGGGCTACTGTCCTGTGACCTACCAGGATGGAAAACAAAGGCAAGTCCTTGCCCTGGGGGAAGTACAAGGTGGAATCCCTACTCAGAATAAGTGGTTCATAGAAGATCTCTAACCTTTTAGTTAAAAGGTCACTAATATTTAATTGGAAAATGTTCTATTTATTCCTTAATTTGCATAGGTAGAAAAATAGAACATTGTTGGCATTTTATTTAATAGTACTACATATGAATTATACAATAGAATTTTTTTTTTGTATTTCAGATATGAAGCCCTAGTACCTGGAAACATTAACTATGCTTTAGAATATCGTGATCATATATATATTTGTGAAAGTAGAGAAAAACTCGAGAAATTTTTGAGGTGAGACCTTTCACTGTCATAAATATTTTTTTAAAGATTTATTTATTTATTTATACAAGAACTGGGGTACAGGCCAGATGTGAAGGAGGGTGAGAGGATTCACCAGAGACAGAGTGGGGAACAGAACAGGCAGACTGACGAAATACACCGCTGAGGGGAGCAGCGGGCGAGACAGGAGAGGTCTGCTGCGCCCTGTGGGATTCTCTCCGGCCAGCAGGAATTGAACCCGCGCTGCAGAGGCTGTGGACAGCTTCACTGTGCGGCGATCAACTGCCTGCACCACCAGGGAAAACCCACTGTCATAAATATTTACTGAATTTTTTTTGTTCAATCTGCCACACTAGGAAATAGATATGTGTATACACACACACACACAAATATGCATACATACACATATATACATACATACTCATCTGATGATGAGTCTATAACTTCAGGTTAAGACAGACTTTTGGAACCTGATAACAACAGGATGTGAGGGCTTTAGGGTGGGAAAATGCCCAGAGTTCTGAGAGAGGGGTCAACAGTCTGAATTTCCTGTTAGAGAAGATCTAAAGGAGAATTAGGAATTAACTACATGAAGGGAAAGAGGGCCTTAAAAGGGAACCCAGACCAAGGTATCACAGGATTGTAAGAAATTCCACTGGCTCTAATATACTGTGGAGATAGAAAGGGCCAAAAGAAGTAGATATGGTGAGCATATGGATCGTCAGTTACAGTCACCATAACATTTCAACTTGATCTGAAAAGCAGTATGAAGACACTGACTTCTTTTGGATGTTATAATCAAATTTTCTTCAGAGAGAGACCATTGCTAGAGTGTTGATGATGGGCTGGAGGCAGGAACACCAGCTACAAGAATTCTGTTCAAATGAGATAGCATGTTTGAGATCGCACATGAAGAGCGGTGTGGGTAAAGCTACAGGCTGAGGACCAGTCCTGGGAAAGACCAACACAAAAATGACAGGAGAGCTTACACAGGAGAGTGAAAAAGAAGAATTCCACTTAAGTGAAAAAAGAGTAAAGAGGGGAGAAGGAGAGAGTCTAGGAGGGCCTGACCAACAGGCTTACATGCTGCTTAGAGGTCAAGCAAGACAAGATTTGAAAAGCATGTCAGATTTAGCTCAGCTCATTGGTGATTGTGGCAAGAATGGTTTGTTTCAGTAGAGTGAGGTGATGGAAGCAATTACAGAGTGCAGAGGTGTAGATATGAGGTGAATGTAAGACCTTGCCATAATTAGCCCAGAGGTTGCACAGGTCCTTTGTGACAAAGGGAATGAAATGCTTGAGGGAAACTACTGGATATGAAACAAGGGGAAACTACTGTAAACTGGATCACCCTTGCCCCAGATGAAGGAGCAGCAGCGAGGCAGTCACAACCAGACAATCCTGTTGTTCACAAGAAGTTATCCTGGCTTTTTTTTTTTTTTAAGATTTATTTATTTATGTGTTCAAGAATTGGGGTCCAGGCCAGAGGTGCAGGGTTGAGAGGATTCACCAGAGACAGAGTGGGGAACAGAACAGGTAGACTGACTGAAATACACTGCTGAGGGGAGCAGCAGGTTAGACAGGAGAGGTCTGCTGTGCCATGTGGGTAGCTCCCTCGCCAGGGATTGAACTCGTGCTGCAGGGGCTGGTGATAGCTTGATAGCACTGTCCTTAATTTTCCCTGTGCCACCAGGGAGGGCCCTATCCTGACTTTTAAGCCACTTTTGACTGATACAAAAAAATTTTAAATATGTGGATCAAATCATCTCTGTAGTAGTTTGTGTAGTAGTTTGTCATCACTAGAGACACGCACTGTTTAAGGAAGTTTAACTGTAAAAATAGAAGAGACGTTAGTTGCTGGAAGTGATATAGGATTGAAGGAATGAAGTGGTCTTTCATTTTTTTTTCCAGTGGGGGAGGTATGAGCATATTTAAATGCCTGGGAAAGATTCGGTTAAAAAACATGATTCCAGAGAGACAGAAAAGAGAGAAATTGGGGAGTAAGGGTCTCTCTCTGGGCCTCCCTGGTGGTACAAAGGGTTATGTCACAGCACTATGAAGCTATTGCAGCACGATTCCAGGCCAGGGAGCTAACCCACATGATGCAGCAGACCTCTCTGTCTTGCCTGCTGCTTCCCTCAGCAGTGTATTTCAGTAGATCCGCCTGTTCTGCTCCTCACTCTGTCTCTGGTGAATCCTCTCGTGCCTACCCCTGCACCTCTGGCCTACACCCCAGTTTTTGTATGCACAAATAAAAATAAATCTTTTAAAAGAAGATGCCCTCTCTGGAAAGAGTGGGTAGCAGGGGTCTAAGTATGGGTAGGGACTGATCGTGGGTGGGAAGTAAGGTCAGCCATGGAAAGAGAAGCATGTGTGTGCCTCTGCTTGTGATGAGCAGTGAGGACATTCCATTGTGATGGCTTCTTTTTGTGTATCATAGCATCTGTGTAAGGGGTGACTTGGGAGAATTAGCAATTTGAGAAGAATAGTGAAGTTTTATATAATCAATGTGAAAAAAATTGAACTGAGAATAGCTAAGCCTGGCTAGAGAGCCAGGTGAAATAGATGGCTATGAATTTTTAGGAGCCCCAGTCTTTCCACTTATATCACCTTCTCCGGTAGGAAAAATTGTAATAGGGTGGTCCCCAGGAAAGGGGGAGGTTCCAGGTTCCCTGCCCCACCCTAATGGAGGGTGGAGCTGAGCAGGGAGAGAAGAAGCTGCAGAGGAGACTGAGGAAGGAAGGAAGCAGGATGCAGAGCCAGAAGGAGACCTGGAGGAGGCACATGGAGCCTAGAGACACGTGAAGAAACTGCGCTTGTCTTTTGGTCGTGGACTGGGTGACACAGATGTGGGTGAGACCCGTGGGGAGGTGACCATGGCAGCATTTATCTTGAATTTGATTTTGCTCTTTTCCTTCTGGTCTTGTCTGGTTGTTTCTGACCCTTTTCTGTGGGTCCCCACTGGAAGGGGCTTTAGAATTGTGGCAGGCTTTGGGGCCTTGCTCTGGGCCAATCCCATTTGGATGGAGTTTTACCCACGAGGGGATGGGTAACTTTGGGTGCTTGATTTAGAAACTAGATTCTTTGCCTTTCCTGTATTGTTTCCTACTTGTATTAAAGTTCCTTCCCATTAAAATCTCATATGTTTTGTGTTGATGAGGGAGATGGCAGAACCCATTTAAAATAGGCAGGTTTGTGGGGTTTGGGCTGCCCCTCTCCCTGCCCTGTAACACTAGCATTGGTTTATAACATTATGTATGTTCCAGATATACAGCATTATATCAGTAGTTCACATCTGCACATACTATGTTATGATCTCAACCAAAAGTTTAGTTTTCCATCTACCGCCACACTATTGACCCTCTTACTCTATTTGCCTACCTCCCCACCCCCTTTTCATTCTGGCAACCACCATTTGGTTCTCATAATCCAAGAGTTTATTTTCATCTTGTTTTATTTGATTGATTTATTTGTTTAATTTTGTTCTTTTTTTAAGAGTCCCAGGTGAACAGCTTAGATCAATATTCCTATAAGTTACCTTATGATCACCACCTTTTAATTACCGCTTTATATCTACATTCCCATAGATATACAGTGAGTATTTTTTGAGAACATCTATCAAACGAACTTTGTGTTCTTAGATTTCCGCTGAAATACTGGGACCAGAAGCTTCCACATAAACTTCCTCCATTAAAGAAACCAGTACCTCTTACTAGTCTTCCTTTGCCTGGGTATCTGGAGCAGGTTAGTGATTCATGAACATGAGACACTTTACAATTTTCCCCAAAAAATAAACAGATTCTGGGATACATGATATTGTATGTATTTGTGTGTGTGAGAGAGAGTGTGTGTGTGTGTGTATAAGAACAGTACAATTTTTCCTTAACAATAATTTTTTTTTCTTATTTTGGTATCAATAAAATTCAAGGCAGAGATTTTTTTTTCTTAATTTGAAGCTGTAAATTCAATCATAACCTATTTTTTATGTGTCTGAAATAAAATGTGAGAAAAAAGTCCATGCTTCCATTGCTAATCCCCAAATATCTACACTAAAGTGAAGAGAAAATAGATTGTCATACAATCATTTATATCGGATATGTAGTTTGGCCCTAATTTTGAATTTCAGTGTCTGTAACACTTTTTTTAGTTTGAATTGTGCAGTTTCTACCTCTGAGATATTTATTCATCGCTGGGATTGCTAAATTACAGTTCCTTTAAACTGACCCGCCAAACCCAGATTTTTCTCAAAGTCCAGATGAAGCCATCTACTCAAGTCTTTTTATTTATCTAAATATAGTACTTTTACAAAATAATAAAACTCACACCAGTCACTTATTTGCATGAACTTTGGGACCTTAAGTTTTGGGGGAGTCAAACACTGTATGAAGAATTTCCACTGGGGATGGGGTGGGGATTGGTACCCCTAATCTCTACATTGTTCAAAGGTCAACTTATTGTTAGCTGTTGGCTAAGTGGTCACCTAACCACCTTTATAAACACAACCACTGGAGGCTATTTGAGGTGAAGAATAGCCACTTTATCTATTTGCTAAGAAGAAAAGAGACCAAACTCAAACTGAAGTTGTTTCCTACCTGCAGGGTATCGCAACTTCTCTGATTAAAGCAATGAATGCAGCAGGAAGCATAAAGCCCAAATTCCCTTTCTTAAGTGTAAGAAGATCTGTGCTACTATTTATAGCATTTCATCTAAAAGGTATGTCCTTTTTAATGATATGCTGGGGGTGGGGGGTAGGGTGAGAGAAAGAGTGAGAGAGAGAGAGAGAGATTTTAATGAAAATCCAAAACTGGTTTTCTATTTTTTTTTTAAGATTTATTTATTTATTTATGTATTCATTCATTCATTCATTTATACAAGCACGGGGTACAGTCAGAAGCGCGGGAGGGTGAGAGAATTCACCAGAGCCAGAGTGGGGAGCAGAGCAGGCAGATACAGTCAGAAGCGCGGGAGGGTGAGAGAATTCACCAGAGCCAGAGTGGGGAGCAGAGCAGGCAGAAGGACCAAAGTACCCTGCTGAGGGGAGCAGCGGGCTGCAGGAGAGGTCTGCCCGGGATCGAACCGGCGCCGCAGAGCCGGCGCCGCAGAGCCTGCGGCCAGATTCGCAGCCCAGCGTTCAACCGCTGCGCCACCGGGGAGGCCCTGGTTTTCTAATTCTTAAAGCAGGAACTATGAGTAATACCGTCAGCTCTCAGTAATTCATGCCACAGAGGAAGGTACAGAAGTGATTATGATATAAAATAGAATAATCCCCAAAGCTTATTTGGGGTTTGGATGTCTTCTCAGCTATAGCCTTACAACTCACACATTGTCTTTAATTTATCATTCACTAACCGAACAGAAAATATTCACAGTTCTGTGAAATTTTCTACAGCCTTTAATCCCAAAGGTTCTGAATATTCAAGAAAAAAGTACAAGAAGAAGATGGAGCTGTTTTTAGAGAGATGTGAACTCATCACTTACCTGAGTGCCAAGATGACTAAAAAATACAAGGAACCTCAGTTTAGAGCCATTGACTTTGATCATAAATTACAGACCTTTGTCTCTCTCAGAAATATAGACCCAGCTAATGAATAGCTTGCTTGGTAACTGCAACCAGAATCTCAAGTTATCTGAAAGGGATAAAAGGAAGTAGATTGAAGATCTGATCCCCTCTGATGTGTTTTTCCCTCCTGAATGAAGTAGCACTTCATTTTGAGTCTGCCAGCCTTCAAACAGACTCAAAGCCCTGCCAGGCAGGAAGGCGTGCTCTTTCATAAGCACACATTTAACATCATTTTAAAGTTTGTTCCTCATAGCCTGATCTTTGATACTTTAACAAAATAGTTATTCCATTTAGAACTCCATTTAGAATATATAACTTAATGTATGTAATGAAGCTATTGTTCCTTTTCCTCTTTAACATTTTCAGTAGAAAAGTCAGTTTCTGCTCAAGAAAGCTACCCATTTATTGTTAGAAAGCTTCAAGAAAGAAAGTTAATGGTGATGTAAATAAACAGAAATATTGATTATACTTTTCATATAGGAGTTGTTAGCAAACTTTTAAATGTAAGACACTTCATTATTTTCCCCACAAAATAAATGAATTTTGACATAACTTAAATGGTTGCCTGTTTTTCTTGAGTATTAAAGTAAGCCAGACAATTATAAATCAGAGACATCCTGCAGGGGAGGAGGCGGGAGAGGGATCAGAGGGAGGGAGGGAGGAGCACAGGGGACTGAGGTGATGGTGCACAGGTTCATTGGTGAAGGGAACTCTGTGGGGACCACACCTGAGTGGGTGGGGGGAAGCAAATATTGTTTAAAGATGGACAATGATGTAAAAAATAAAAAAACAATATTTTAAAAAATAAAAGTGTACACACACACAATAAATGTATAAGACAAAAAAAGAAGTACACGCTAGATGAAAACTTATGAAATTAAATTTTAATGAGATTTTAAAATAAGAGTAGCCATTTTTCAGCAGCAACATAAAAACTAAAATGTGAAATAGTAAGAGTGACTCTTCAAAAATCAAAAATGAGTGTAACTAGGCAAATCTCAGTTTCTCTGAGAATGTTTCTTAATCTCTGAAAATGAGTCAATTAGCTCCTTTTTTCCAGCTTTATTAAGACATAAATGACAAAATTATGTATTTTAAACATATACAATGTGATTTGACATAGTATATTTTATGAAATATTCACCTTTTTATCAAGTCAATCAATACAACCATCACACAGTTACTGTGTGTGTGTGTGTGCACGCGCATGTGTGTATGCTTTAGAGTACAAAAATTGTTTCTCAAGAAAATCTCTTTGGAGCCGGTGACCATCCCTCTCACATGCACTTACCCCTCACCATTAATGTTACCAAGTTGTTTTTTCCCAGCAAATTAGGTCAAGCAATCTGTCACTGACAGAATTAGCATTTCAGCAATGGGAAAGAAAAATATATATAATTCTAAAATTTCTTATTGAAATCACCCCTTTGTTTAGAAATTATTCTTGCATATTATTATAAATTACCCCAAATACAATGAAAGAACATTCTGATTGTCTAAGAACCCTAAATTTCTTCCCTGAGTAAGTATTGTAGTTTTTAAACATTTTCAATTTTATTAATATATTTTATTTTACTCTCAATTCATTTAACAAAATTTTCCATGCATTCAATTATAAAGGGAAGGAATACGGAAATAATATGATGTGTTCAAGAATAAGGGAATACTGAAAAACTGAAGACTGTAAAACACCTTTTACATATGCATGCCTTTGTCCAGTGTAGGTGATTTTTTGTTTGGTTGTTTGGTTGAATCTGCTTTTACAAATGAAGGCCTAAGTAAAGGTATATCCATGAAACCTGAGAGTCCTTAATCTTGGGTGGTTCAGGGAAGAATTCTTAAAGGGGTAATATCTGATTTAAAGGAATCTTTTGGAATCTAGGCAGATAAAAATTAGAGAAATAGATAAAAACTGACATTCTAATGACAAGGTGAAAGGCATTCCAGGAATTAATAAACCCATAAATTCACCAAATCTATCAGCCAGGAATATATACTCATGTATATTTACAAGGAATTCTCCCATTCTAGAGCAGGAGATAAAAATATAAGTGACATATAACATCCACCACTATGTAGCACAAGAGATACAGGGCCTGGAAACTGGAGCACTGCTGAATTAGTGCAATAAAATCCCTAGAAAGTGCTTCATAGTCCATATAAAGTTGGCTTTTGGCATTGAGCATAGTCAATTATTCTTGCATTCCCCTCTAAACTCTTTGAGTTATAATGAGTCTTGGATTGTTATTTCTTTCAGTTGCAGTTTTCAGCTATCCACCAGAGCCATCAAAGATGTTTTTAATGCCCTTGTAGTGACAAAGCACTTTCACCAGTCTCTACTTTCCAGGTGAGCATGACCCTTTTCTTCCTTCAAACTCCTTCCAGGCTGTCCGTTAACCCTGTCCACCAAGATGCCAGTAGGTACTGGACTCTGTTGATGAAGTCCTTTCAGCCTCCCATGGCCAAAAGATGGGGAGAATGATAGAGATTAGATTTGGAACAGAAAGAGAAAAACTCTGAATAACCCTCTTATCTATCACTAGCCATTTTGTAATTGATCTTATGATAAGTTCTATTCTATATATCATAACTGACACAGGAGGTCATTGGAAGGTTTTTTTAAAGGGACTGATAAAATCAGATTTTTGATAACTGTAATATTAATATCTCAAATACTGTTCTTATCTCTGAACTCCAGACTCTTATCTAAAACTGCCTACTGAATGTCATTACTTAGTTACTAGTTGACATCTCAAATTTAATATGTCTACCTCATAATTGTCATCTACTCATATTCTCTTCCTGCAGTTTTTGCACAGATCAGCTAATGGTGATACCATGCACTCAGTTGATTTGGCCCCAAACCCAAGACTCACGCTTGGTTGTATTCTTTCCCTCACAGTTTCTGCCATTTCCCCTCTTTTTAACTGTACCACTTCCAGTCTCACAGCCTTGAAGCTTGTTTTTCCTTCACCTGAAACATTCTCATTCCAGATCTACACAGCTGGCGCCATATCATTTAGATCTCAGCTCAAATGTCATCCTATCCTGACTTCCCTTTTCCTGTCAGAGTCCATCGTCACTCCTTATAAAATTTAACACTCCCTGAAATTATATTATTTATTTGCTTTAATTATATTATTTATTTGTGTCCTGTCACCCCTTAGTCAAATGCAAGGGCTTTGTTAATTGCTGTCTCCCCAGTACCTGACAGTGCTTGACACTTAATAGGCATTGAATATTTGGTGGGTGAATGTTGGCATTTGTAATCCTGCTCTGCAAGATTAAAAGTCATGAAGCGGGCCTCCCCGGTGGCGCAGCGGTTGAGCGCTGGGTTGCGAAGCTGCCCGCGGCCTCTGCAGCGCCGGTTCAATCCCCGGCTGCTCCCCGGCCACCAGAGGAGGGTCCCACATGGCGCAGACCTCTCCTGCCGCCCGCTGCTCCCCTCAGCAGTGTACTTCGCTTCTGCCTGCTCTGCTCCTCGCTCTGGTGAATTCTCTCACCCTCCCGCGCTTCTGACTGTACCCAGTGCATGTATAAACAAGCAAACAAACAAATAAATAAATAAATAAAACATGCCTCTATAAAAAAAAAAAAATAAAAAAATAAAAAAAAAATAAAAGTCATGAAGCACCTGTTGGGTCCTTAACAAAAAAAAAAAAAAAACATTTCAAGAAAAGTCAGCATGAATCCTAAACAAACTTGTCTTGAAGAAAGGGCTGGACTCTGCTTTGAGTGGTTGATATTGGAAGATCCTCCAGATCCTCACAGAACCTGTACTCAAGTAAGCAAAGACTAAATGAGGGAGTGGGAGAAGTTGGCTTATCCACAGAGTCCCCTTCAGCAGCTTGATTAAGGATCTTTGGAAGACCAGTGTTTTCACTGCAATCCTTGTGGCAATGAGAAACACTGGAGTAAACAACTCCTTGGATTGACTTCTCTCCCAGCTGGTGTATAGCAGTCAGACATCTGCCATTCTAGTTGGACCCCCATACATCCTGGAGTTTAAGGGCAATTCAGGATGAAGGGAAAATCTCAAAGGGACATGTGTAGTTTAAACTAGTTTTAATAAATACCAGTAAATTTTCAAAAGAGTCAGGTCAGCAATTACACCTCTAATTTCAAAATCATGGAGGCTATAGCTGGAATGCTGTGGATCTTGAAGTGTGTGTGGAGAGGGGGGAAGGGATATATTATAAGCAACTTGGTACTGGGAAAGATAAATTGAGAGAGAAAATGCTGATATAGGTGGAGAGAGAATTGGGAGGGAACTGGACTTGGGAGGGCCTTGTAGATCATATCAAGAAGCTTGGCTTTTATCAGAAAGGCACCCTAGGAGCCACAGAGGATTCTAAGCAGGGGAATAACTCCAGTCTCTGGATGTGATACCTACTTGGTATTAGAGAGAATGTGGATTAGATAGAACTTCGCTGTCACTAAGACTAGTGAGAATCCCTTAATGGTTGCTTGAAGAAAGATGTGAAAAGGCTGAATAATAATAACGGCGCTTTTAATAATAGACATGAACTAAGCTAGGCACTTTCTAATAATCCCATTACATACTACATCTTGTTTACCCCAGAGCAACCCAACCGAGTTGTCACTAGCCAACATCTCTATTTTATAGGTAAGATTAAAAAAAAGTTAAGAGAATGAGTAACTCTTCCAAGATCATTCAGTAACCAGATCTGTTTGCCTAAAGCGCTCTTTTCAATGTCTTGGCCAAAACTATTGGAAATAGGTAATAAAAGGAGAAGGGAAATTTGAAAAATATTTTTTGAGGTAAATAATGAATATAGTATTAATAATAACTGGGGCCTCCCTTGTGGCACAGGGGGTTAAGCACCACACTAAGAAGCAATCTGCGGTATCTGCAGCAAGAGTTCCATCCCCAGCCTGCCAGGAGGCTACCCACATGGCGCAGCAGACCCCTCCTGTCTCCCCCACTGCTCCCCTCAGCAGTGTGTTTCAGTCAGTCTGCCTGCTCTGTTCCCCACTCTGTCTCTGGTGAATCCTCTCACCTCCCAAACCTCTGGCCTATACCCCAGCTCTTGTATGCATAAATAAATAAATCTTTAAAAAAGGATAATGCATTTAAAAATAATAATATAATAACTCTACATAATATATAACACAATATTACTATCAACAGAATATGATCATGATATTCTGACCACAAATTCAAGACCTTAACGCCATCTTCGGCATCGAGGAAGAGACAAGGATTAACAAAGTAGTCGGTGAGGAGCTAACGGTCTAGCATGATATAAAGCCTCCAAATTGCTGGGAGACCACGCCATTTCTGCCCACGGTCCCCACGCACAGTAAACAGGAAGCGGCCTGACCCCGCCCCCCTCAGGCCCCGCCCCCCGCGCAAGGGCGCCTCGCCGGGCCACGTGGTCCAGCGTCTCCGCGCAGGCGGCGCCCGGCGCTTCCGGGTTGGCTGCGGCGCGGCGCTGGGGCAGAGTCCTGTGGTGCGGGAACCCCGGCGGCTTCCGGGTGGAGCTGGGGGCCAGAGTGGGCCCCGCGTGGGTGCGCCCGCCAGGCCGCCGGGTGGGTCGGTCGCGGCCGGGACCCCGCCGGGCGCCGCGAGAGGTAGGTCGGCCCCGGGCTCGCCGTGCGTGGCGCGAGATCCGCGGCCGTGTGCACCGCCCCCCCCCCAGTCGTCCTCTCCCCGGTCCAACCCGCGGGGCCTGGGGCTGCGGGGGTGGGCCGGCCCCTCGCCTCCGCCACGGTGCCGGCAGGAGTCGCCCTGCCCGCCGCCGCCGCGCGCCGTCTCAGGCGCTGGTGTGGCGGATCCACGCCGCCCTTCCACAGCGAGGCCCGATGACCCTCACGGGGCTACCGTACTGCGACTCCCTCAGAATTTACTGAGCACCTGGACATGGTCTCCCCTCCGCTGCATATTTTGTTCTCACAGACAAAGTGGTCAAGAGTTTGTGAACTCGGCACACCCATTTGTGAGCTAGTAGTTCTCGTTCTGGTGTTGGTGCAGCTGTAGAAAGTTGGTGCTGTGAAGGACGTTGCTCCCCACCCCGTCATTGTGCAGAGGCGAAAACACCCTGAGAGGTAACTTAGATGTTGGAAGTGCACCCAGCTGGGAAATAGTACAGCAGAAAGGAGGGCCCAAAACTGAGTTTGTAAATAGATTTGGAAAGTGGTAAATGGTCAAATTTCACCAACAATGGGAAAAGTAGGTTCTTTTGAGCAGGGATTAACCTTTTAAGACAGTGTTTCTTCCTATATAAACATTTTCTTATTTCATTATAAACATTTCTTATTTCTTGATTTCTAAGGAATATGGCAGAAACATCATCAGAGCCACCTGGGCAGCTTGTTGTACATTCAGACACTCACAGTAACATGATCCTGGCCAGTTTTGAGGATCAGAGGAAGAAAGGCTTTCTCTGTGATATTACATTAATCGTGGAGAATGTACATTTCCGGGCCCACAAAGCCTTACTTGCTGCCAGTAGTGAATATTTCTCAATGATGTTTGCTGAAGAGCGGGAAATCGGCCAATCCATTTATATGCTGGAAGGCATGGTTGCTGATACGTTTGGTATCCTGCTGGAATTTATCTACACAGGTTATCTCCAGGCGAGTGAGAAAAATACAGAACAAATCTTGGCTACTGCTCAGTTCTTAAAAGTCTATGATCTGGTAAAGGCTTACACAGACTTTCAGAGTAATCATAGTTCCCCAGCACCAACAACTTTGAACAATGCTGGCACTTCAGTGGTGGTTATTTCTAATAAGAAAAATGATCCTCCAAAGCGGAAACGGGGAAGACCAAGAAAAGTCAACAATTTGCAGGAGGGGAAATCAGAGCTGGCTGCAGAAGAAGAAATACAACTGAGAGAGAACAATTCAGTTCAGAATAGACAAAACTTCGTGATTAAAGAGGGAGACAATGGCATAAATAATGAACAGCGTCCAGCAAAAGAAATAGAAGACTCTGAGCCAACTAGAGGGGAGGAGATGCCTGCTGAAAAAGATGAGAATTGTGATCCCAAGAGCCAGGATGGGCAGGACAGCCAGAGTCGGTACAGCAAGCGAAGGATCCGCAGGTCCGTCAAACTTAAAGATTACAAACTTATTGGGGATGAAGATGACCAGGGTTCGGCTAAGAAGGTCTGTGGAAGGAAAAAGCGCTCCGGTGGCCCTGAGGCCCGTTGTAAAGACTGTGGCAAAGTCTTTAAGTACAATCACTTTTTAGCTATCCACCAGAGGAGCCACACGGGTAATTACACTTTCACAGCTCATTGGAATGTGTTTGGGAGTAGTAATGATGATCATAGCTTTAATTTATTGTGCAACTTCTATGTGATGGGCATTGCAATAAAGCCTTCCTACATGTTACTGCATTTAATTCTCACAACTATCCTTTGAGAGAGAGATTGTTCCCGTTGTACAAATCAAGATGCCAAGTGCTAGAAAGCTTAAGTAACTTGTCCAGGTAATCCCTTTAGTGACAGCTAGAATGTGAACCCAGGTAGCTTGATTTGAGAATCTATCTTATTTGGAGTTGCTGGTTCAAGGTTTTGTCCAGGTATCACGAACTAGCCAAACTCATTCTGCTTTCAGACTCTTGAATGTTCCTCATCTTTACCATAGCTATGCTGAGGCCCAGGTCCATCTGCACAGCTTTCTCTCGTAGCTATCTAGCTGTAAATGTCTTCCTCTTTTTGGTCAACCTAGGCCAGCGCTGGCCAACAGACCTTTCCTGTGGGAATGTTCTGTGTGTGTACTGTCATGATTAACTACATGTGGCTTTTCAGCACTTGACATGTGACAAGTGTAAGGAACTGAATGTTCTATTTTAAGTGGCCATTCTTGGACATTGTACCCATAAGCAGAAATCCTTTCCTCCTTTCAGCCCTCTCATATAGTTAACTCATTCTTTAAATTGACATTTAGATACCCCTTGACTTAAAATTAAGTTTAAGTATAGGAATGGTGTGTAAGTCTTCTGTCATCCAGCAACTTGCTGTATTCTGACTCAGCAGCACCGAGGCTTGTTCTCAGCCTGGCCACGCACAAGCAGCACCTGGGGAATGATAAAACTGCTAGTGGGGCCACATCCTCAGAGCACCTGTTTCTGTTTTCTGGAGCCATCTTGTTTCTAAAAGCTCCCCAGAGAATTTTAGTACAGATGAGGTGAGCACCCTGAATTCTGATTCTTCAAACTGGACAAATAGACACCTGAGAAATACTTGTTGCCCTGTAAGAGAGTGTGTGTTCTACATCATTTGTCTAGGAAAATAGCATGTAGGCACTGCCCTTTTGCAGTGAATCACTTTAGTGTGGTCTCTGTTCCATTTGGGTAGAGACCAGCTGATACTCCTAGCTTTTATTCCAGAAAAATTTTTTGAATTATTTCATAGATGATTTCCCCTGTTTGCTCTGCTCTCTCTTGAACCCCCACTATGTGCACATGAACTTCCCCGATCCATCGTCAAACTTTCCATCATTTTTTGCTCTATTTCCTGGCAGATTTCCACTTTTTCAGTGCTTACAATTCTTCCATTTTTGCTATTTAGACTTCTAGGAGCTCTTTATTGTTCTCTAAACTTGTTTTACTAGTATTTTCTTTTTGTTTCACAATGTAATTTCTTACCTCTGTGAGCATGTGAATAGTAGTACTTGCTTATTTGTTAGTGTTTAACTTTCTTCACCCTGGGCAAGTCTCTGTTCTCTGCAAGTCTCTGGCTTTCTTGTCTGTTTTGGTATATGTGTAAATTACTAAAGGCCTTCCCTGACTGGTGATTTTTTGTTAAATCATATTTAATCATGCACAAGCATAATTAAAGGCTACTGGCAACTCTGCCATGTTGAGAGGTCCTGTGGACAATGGCCTCTCCAGAGGTGGCAGCCCCCCTACCTGGCTGATGCTTGCCATCACCTCTCACCTTGGGCCCTTCACGTTCAGACTCTCCACTCTCCCACCTAGAGGCTGTAGGGCAGGATGGAATATATACCAGATGTTGGGAATGGGGAGAAAGGCTGGAGAAAAAAGGGAATCTTCATCTTCCCAAATACACTTTGACTTGCTTTCAACCCTTTGATAGTCCAGCTCCACTGTGCTTGGAGACCTCCAATCCAGAGGCCCTGAGTCCACCAACCCTTTTTTTTCACCCTCTTCTGTTTGGGAGAAAGTGTCTTCTGGCTGTGTGGAATAGGACAATGGGCCTGGGAAGTCCACCTACCTTTGAAGCACACTGAGTTATCGTCCCTGACTCCCATTTTCAGAGATAATCAGGTGCCACCAATTCCTGAGCCTTACGAGTCTCTTAAATACTGAGGTGATCTCAGTACTCCTCACCGCTGGCATGATCTGTTCCACATTCATCTGTTCCAGCTTGCAAACTTTTATTGCTGATATTTTCCTCTCTTGTTCATTGGTTTTTAGGATGTGTGCTTTTATTGACATTTTAGTTTGGGAGGGAAAATAAGTATGTACAGATTCTTGTTTACACCATTTTTTTGGGCTCTGATTCCAGGGGAGCGGCCTTTCAAATGTAATGAGTGTGGAAAAGGCTTTGCCCAGAAGCATTCCCTGCAGGTCCACACCCGGATGCATAGGGGTGAGCGGCCATATACCTGCACCGTGTGCAGCAAGGCTCTCACCACCAAGCACTCGCTGCTGGAGCACATGAGCCTGCACTCAGGTAGCCGGGCTTATCCCAGGGGGCCAAATGCCAATAGTTTCTCTTTCTCAGGGTGGGCATTATCATGATCTAATGGTATCATTTCCTACGTGGTGTCATGGAAGAATAGGATCATACATCTGTCAGAGTGTAAAGTTAAAGTCTTATACAGCATTGAATCTTAAATGGGGGTTTCTAAACTGGCTACTGGAATTGTGGGGGTCAAACATGTTTGTGTAACTACCAGAGTCTAGAATTATATTCCTTTGGATGCCTTGGAGGGGAAGTTTGAGTTCTCCAGGTCTACTTCTACTCCCTTATTGCTTGATATACCTTTGCTATCCTAGTATTATGTTTTTTATTTGGCAGGACAGAAGTCTTTTACCTGTGATCAGTGTGGAAAATATTTCAGCCAGAAAAGACAATTGAAGAGCCATTACCGAGTTCATACAGGTATAATATTAAAATAAAAATTGAGCTTGCTGGGGGAGAAATGCATATGTATTTCTGAAATATTAGTTTCATATTGTAGAAGATAAAGAAAAGAGTCTTAGGAGCTTTTGGGGGGGGGAGAAGAATCTTAAAAAGCAATCTAAATTAAATGTCCTTATGTTATTCTACAGAATTGGTGCCTTTCAAAAGTTCCTCTTGCCAGTTGACTATTAGTGGCACCTAGACAGAGACATCCCTACCCCATAGCTGTCAGTCCAGGCTTCTCCCATCTGCCTCTACTCCTTGTCCTTTTTCCTTCCCTGCCAATTGATAAGAAATGAATGGAGGCAGGGGGTTGCAATTGGAGATCAATCGGCCAATCACATGAGTACTTCAGCAAGAACATTTTATTTATAGGGAGACTGGAAGAGTCCAGCTTTCTTGGGAAAGCAGAGTTGAGATATATAGGAAAATATGAAGTGTTAGCAAATTAATTTTGAAAAATATTGTCCCATTAAAGTACCATATTTAAAGTGATTATTTTTCAGGGAAGTGCTTTAACACAGATCACTGAAGAAGTGCAGGGAGAGCATATATGCACTGACACTTTTTTTATTGTTGCGACAAGGCCACTCATTACCGGAATGCAACCACTGCCATCGCAAATTCATGGATGTGTCTCAGCTAAAGAAACATCTGCGAACACACACAGGTAAACCACCACCTCTTCCTTTTTAGTACATTTTATGTTTTCAGGCTAGTGAAGAAGGAAGTACTTGGAATGCTCTCCCCAGACTGTGTCTATTGTAAATTGGGTGGGGGTATTATAAGTAGATCATTTGAAAGTCCAGAAGAATGCTGTCAACACTGACCCATGGGAGTATACATCTCCGTAGGCTAGCAAAACAGGTCACGTACTGAGTACTTTTCTCGTATGAAAATTCACTTAAAACCACAAAAGAGAGCAAGTCTGAGTTTGATTCTGTGTTTCAGTCTTAATTTACTTCAGTATTGAAGATTATCAAATAACTTTTTATAGAAAATGAAACAGGCACAAAATAGCATCGGCACTGAGGATTTTTCTACTTTATCCCTAAGATCAGTACGTAAAACTTAGGCATTGCCTCCTCTAGAAAAAGCACCCTCAGGGCTGGTGATGAGGCAGGTTTAATGGGGGCAGGTTAAATTCTTTTATTTAAGATTAGAAAAGTAAAAATGTGGGCCTTTCAGGCCTTTCTGCAAAGACCCTTAAAAATAAACCTGTTAGATTTTCTAAGAAAAACTTTGTACTGTAGGCATTATTTAATGATTATTCAATTGTCTACTAAAATTATATCTCACATTGAAAACACAGTTTTTCATCTTAAAGATAAATATTTCATTGCCATTAGATTGGACAAATATATTCTGTTGGTGGGAATATAACCTGGGAACTTTGTATAAAGAACTCTGGTGATATTTATCAAAATGTAAACTCCCAAATTGTGAAAAGATGTTTTCATAAAAATATTCACCATGGACAGGGTTGTTTGTAATTTACACAGGCTTCAAATTGACCGCAAGTCTGTCAGTAGGGGATTAGTTAGGTCAATTTTGGACAAGATGCACAGTGAAACACAACACATCTTTATAAAATGGTGACGTGAGTTTGATATTCAGATACACATGTCCTTGACAGTCTTGTGACGTAAAGTTATGTACTTGGTTGTACGTGCACAGAGAGGTCTGTAAAGATGTTCATCAAAGTGTTAACTGCTCCCTCAGGAAAGGGGAGTCTGCAGTGGACTTTACATACTTTGTACTTTTCAGTATTATTTGGGTCTTTTTTTATATTGAACGTGGAAGAAAACCCTGGAGTTATTTCTGTTGGCATCCCCCTGTGTGGAACCTTTAGAGTCATACTCCTTTCTCTGCCTTTGCATTTAATTGCTGTTGTTCAGTTCTCCTATGATCAACTTTGTTTTGGTCTCACTTTGACCCAGATCTGTTAACCTTGTTTTATTTTTTCCCCCTTCCTCTCCATCTTCCCCCTGCACCTCCTGGTCCAGCACTTCATGTGTGCATTAGTACAGGAATTTCTACCTGGTCCTACTGCCTGCAGCCCATTACCCCCATATTTATTTTCTTAGTACTTTTAGCAAGTCATTCTTTTATAAACTTATAGAAGTTCCACAGGACCTGTGCTTGGGGATGGTGGCTCTTCATGGCCTGGTCTCACTTGTTAGCTCCTCTACTCCTCAGTGTATCCTCATCCCTCTGTGTCCACACATGTGGTCATTTCCAGTACCAGCTTTTGGATTGTGATATTTATTCATAGTACTTTCCAGGCTTCTCTCCCATCCAGCTAGATCCTGCCTCCTCCACATCCATCTTCCTGTCTGCACTCGGTAGTAATAACACACCTCATTTGACTGTTGCGTCAAATGCAGCCCTATGTTACTTGATTGCGATGTGAATCTTAACCTCTCATATGGACCATATATTCTCTGAGGCGATGATCATGTCTTTTTATCTCTTAGCTCTGAACTTTGTTGATGGGTCTATCAGTGTTTTAGAATTGAATAAACTTAAAAGGAATGCATCACTTACTGCGTCACAGTTGATGCAATAAAGCTGTGTTACTCTGTTGCCAGAAAAAATCAAATCAGAGGAGCATAGGGAGACTTTCCCCAGATTCACCTTAAATAGGAAAATTTGTCATCTTAATGTCCTGCTTACTCCCTCAAAAAGTTTCACGTGGAGAATGTTCTTGGAAGGAACTTTCATTATTTAAAACATCTGCCTACAAAGACTTTCTGAGTTGTTGTAAAACCAGATGGAATGAAATGATAGTTATGTGTGTTTCCCACACAGAACTTTACAATGAGGAGCAAACAGCAGCGGGTACCCACTCTTTATTCTGAAGAGGCAAAAAATGAACTGAGATCAGAGAAGGCCCTAGCTCTCATCTGGAAAGCTATGGAAAGATATTGGCAGTGGCATGGCTTAACTTTTGGACTAGTAAGAGTTACTGATGCAAAGATGTAGTCTCATCCATGTTATCACAATGTCTTCTGCCCAGATGGAACTTGGAGAAACATCTAGCCTGAATTCTCCAGTAGAGTATGTGAAAGGGAGGCTACCTGACCATTCTTTTCCAATGGCACTTATCCCTTGGTGTTATCTAGCTAAGTTTGCTTCTTTTTTAATTCATAGTTCCTTTGCCTCCATTAGGATCATTTGGTTTTGTTGCTGGAGGGTTTGCCAATCTGTCACTCTATATGCAGTGTACATACTAATGGTAAAGAAATGTTTGTTGAAGCTTTATCAATTCATAGTGAAGCAGTCATGACATCTTAAGTGGGCTTTTATTTCCAACCTGTGAAATTCACTCATTCAACAGGACTCTCTGGAACAGTGTACTAGGCCTGATTCTAGAAC
This sequence comes from Talpa europaea, assembly GCF_964194135.1. NCBI lineage: Eukaryota > Metazoa > Chordata > Mammalia > Eulipotyphla > Talpidae > Talpa > Talpa europaea. The sequence goes on from NC_140068.1 coordinate 42,574,055, forward strand.
AAGACCACAAATTATCCTATAGAAGAATAGCAGAAATAGATGATAAGTAGTCTATACAGTATATGAAGCGGTGATAGCACTGTGGAAAAACCAACTCAGGGAAGTAGTCTAGGAAGTGTTGAGGGTGGTAAAGTGACATTTGAGCAGACACTTGAAGCAGTGAGAGTGATCCATGTCAGGAGATCCCTGAGGGAGACTTGCCAGGGAGAGAGGACCCCAGCGGGGACTTGCTTAGGTATATCATTCAGTGACTCCCCAAGATGCCTGAGAGGCTGAGTCTGTGGCCATGGGGAGAGTGCCAGATGAGGTTAGAGAAATTCGAGGTGAGGAGTGAGGATGGGCAGACAGATCTCTGTAGGCCAACAGTCTTGACTTTTATCTCAACATGATCTGTCTGCCTGAAGGGTCACTCCAGTTGCCACATCGATTGCAAATGACAAAGAAGCAGAACCTGAATTGGGGAGATGTGGAAGGAGGCTGCTGTGGAGAATTGGTGGTGGCTTGGGCCAAGGGTGACTGTGGAGGTGGTGCACAGGGTGGTGCATCCTTATGAAGGTCGAGAGGGCTCCCTTGCCAAGCACTAAGATATGAGAGTGTAAGTTAGGTAGGGTAGGCGACACAAGAGTAAATGTGGTCTGTACCTTTGTTCCTTACATGTCATTGCTTACCTTTTTGTTTCAACTTTTAAGTTTTTAAGGAAAAGAACTGCACCCTTATACTTTCTCTATCCTCGTGGCATCCAGCACATGGTGCTTAGGTACATATTAGGTGCTTGGTAAGTGCTTCATTCATTCATTCATTCATTCATACATACTTACTAGAGTGAGAAATTAAGTGGATTTGCTTTTGTTCTTTTCTTATATATGACAGTATGAGTGGTTTTTACTTTTTGTTTTATATTGAATGAACATTTCTAAATGCCTTCCCTTTTTTAGGTGAAAAGCCATTTACTTGTGAAATTTGTGGCAAATCTTTCACAGCAAAGAGTTCTCTTCAGACCCACATCAGAATCCATCGGTAAAGCTTTGCAGATTTTCTTCTCACATGGGGTCCTCATTCAGCCCTGATGTTCAGTAGTATGACATACGTTACCTATGTAGTCCTAATCCCCATATTATTACTCTGATAGAATTTTTTATGTAGGCAATTTTTTTGTCTTATCTTCTCAAGACAAAATCAAGAAAACAGGTTCTGGTTAACTGAAGTTTATATTTGCATTTTCTCTGTGTTTTATAGTTCTCTGAATTTTGATTCTGAGTGGGGGGCCTGCTCTAAAGCTGAACTCTTCACTCAACATAAACATTAAATTTACTATTTACTGAGTAAATTTCTGTTCACAAAACTCACTTCCAGATTTGCTTTAGTAATTCTTCTAATAGCATCAGAAATAATTAGGAGTTTCTCAAACTTTCAATATTGATTTTTTTTTTAAGATTTATTTATTTATACATATAAGAACTGGGGTGTAGGCCATAGGTGCAGGGGGGTGAGAGGATCCACCAGAGACAGAGTGGGAGCAGAACAGTCGGATCTACTGAAATAGCTGAGGGGAGCAGCAGGTAAGACAGGAGAGATCTGATGCACTATGTGGGTAGCTCCCTGGCTGGGGATTATGCTCACACCGCCCTGAACTCTTGCTGTAGTGGCTGGTGATAGCTTGATAGCGCTGAGATTTAACCCCTGTGCCACCAGGGAATCCCTAATATTGAAATTACAGATACTGATTTGGTCAATATAATCTAAAAATTGGCTAAAGCAAAACAAAAAGGAACTGTTTGTGATATATACATTTATTTTTTTATTTGAAATACTGTGAATCATAAAATTGTATCACATCTGGCCCAACCCCATCCACCTTTCTTCAAATACCACTCCCACCTAAATTTCATGCAAGATGTGACTTGCTCCAAGTCCTAAAGTTAGTATAAGAACCCATGACTTACGACTTCCAGTCAAGTCAGTTTTCCTCTCTTGTTGACTGCTTCTCCCTAAATAAGTTATAAATTAGTTTCCTTCTGTTTTTTAAAAACGTTTATTTTCTTCTAGAGGAGAAAAGCCATACTCCTGTGGCATATGTGGCAAATCCTTCTCTGACTCCAGTGCCAAGAGGAGACACTGCATTCTACACACAGGCAAGAAGCCTTTCTCCTGCCCTGAGTGTAACATACAGTTTGCTCGCTTAGACAACTTGAAGGCTCACTTGAAAATCCATAGCAAAGAAAAACATGCCCCAGATGCTAGCAGTGTTTCTGGCAATAATACTGAAGAGGTCAGGAATATTCTTCAGTTACAGCCATATCAACTCTCTACCTCTGGAGAGCCAGAAATTCAGCTGCTTGTAACGGATTCTGTACATAACATCAATTTCATGCCTGGTCCAACCCAAGGAATCAGCATTGTCACTGCAGAGAGCTCCCAGAACATGACTGCAGACCAGGCTGCGAATCTCACCCTACTCACACAGCAGCCAGAACAACTGCAGAATTTAATTCTTTCAGCCCAACAGGAGCAAACAGAACACATTCAGAGCCTCAATATGATTGAAAGCCAGATTGAACCCTCACAAACTGAACCAGTGCATGTAATCACACTTTCTAAGGAAACTCTGGAACATCTTCACGCCCATCAGGAGCAGGCAGGGGAGCTCCATCTAGCAGCAAGTGCATCAGATCCAGCTCAGCATCTGCAGCTGACACAGGAGCCTCCTCCGCAGCCTCCCACCCACCATGTGCCCCAGCCCAGACCACTTAGCCCAGAGCAGAGCTGACCTGAAAATATGTTTGACTGCTCTATTGGTCTCCTCTCTGTAAACCAGCTATAACAAGATTGCGGTTCAAAGACACTTTCTGAAATGCTCATTTGCAGATGCTTACAGAGATGTGATAGCCAATACTTTATAATACCTTCCATCCAGGCAGCAAGATGGGTGTATGATGTCTTATGTATAGTACTGATTTGGATTGTGTATTTTACTATTGAGGAATGGTTTCCATTTTCATCTATATCTTTTAAAAACGTTGCTAATATTTCTTTGAGGGCATTGATATAGACTCTTAGTTCTAATTATTAATTGTTCACAGCCATAGGTTATGGTCTTGCCAAACTTTTGAGTTATCTTTTTCATTTTTTAGAACGAAGAATGGTTAGTTCTACTTCTTCATTTCTCTTAGGCAATACAAATTGCCTCAGCCAAGTCAGGGCTGAACACGACGATTATAGCTTTGGGGAATCTGTCCTTTCAATAACTTCCAAACCCCCAAGAAAAACTAATTGTCAACATTTAATCTTTGTGTGTTACAGTAGACTCTTCGTGTCATGCTTAAAGTAGATTCAAAAACACTATATCCATTTAACTCAAAATTTATATAGCAAGAAAACCAAAAACATAAGATTATTTTTAAAATTTTCAACTTTGCTTTTCTGAGAAATATAAATGTATAAAATTGGATCAAGCCATTCATCCCAAATAAATTCTGGGTTTTGTCAGCAGTTGATACCGGGTCTTCATGATGAAGTAAAAGCTTTCTCAATTATTCCGGAATATAAATTTTATTCAGTGTAATTTAAGTGTCAAATATATTTTACTGAATTCTAATTGATCTCTGAAAATGTTGATTTTTGTTTTATACCTTAACTTTCTGGAGAGGGGAAGTTACAATAATCTATTTTTGTTGCAAAATCAGTTAAATTCCACAAGATGAACTTATCAATTTTAAATAATGGTGAAATATGAAATTATGTTTGGGTTAGGTTTTCAGTTTTATCATATTTTATTGAATATTTTGACTGTGGTCTCCAAAACTGGTACAGGATCTTTGAGAAAGGAAGAAGGTTATAAGGATATCTAAATTAGCATAATACTCATGAAGAGTAGGGAAAATCTACCCTAAAATTAATAAGATCTTTACCAGTCATTTTTTTATTTTAGGTATCTTTAATTACCATTTAAATTAAAGAGCACTTTTTGGAGATTAGAGAATTTGTCAGATTTTAGACATTAATACATATGTAAATTGTATATAATTCACAAAATTTCCAAAATGATACATGTCAAGAGGATTATATTAAATCAGGCCTAACTAGTGCAAAGGTGTAAGTTTTCACCAATGCACTTATACCATAATTATTATTTCAGGTTCTTGACTTAGTCATTTAAACTGCTTTAACTTGATTCTTAAAATGCAAAGTTTTTAATAGCTTTTCAAAGCCTACTGGCCCACATTTTCTCCAGAAGATACATCACAATCAAAGTAAATGAATGCTTAACTACTTACTCTGGTTATCTGGATAATTATTCAGGAAGTAAATTCATATGACTGAAGTCGGGTTTAACTAGCTCATTGACAGTCTACTTCTTTGCTAAGAATATAATGGGAGCCACATAAGCAATGTAAAGTTTTCTAGTAACCCCATTAAAAACATAAAAAGAGGTGAAATTAATTTTAATATAAGTAGTTAATCCAACTTTGCCAAATAGTATTATTTCAAAATGTAATATAAAGATGTATTAGTAAGATATTTTACATTCTTTTTTAATATTCAGTCTTCAAAATCTAGTGTATAATTTATACTTACTATACACTCACTTTGCATGCTGATATTCAATTGAACATTCTTGATCTGTATTTAGAGTTTGTTCAATACACAGTTGAAAGCCTACACTCAAATTTTACGTAGTTACAGATATAATTTTTTTTAAAGATTTATTTATTTATGCATATAAGAGCTAGAGTATAGGCCAGAGGTGTGGGGGTTAAGAGGACTCACCAGAGCGGGTAACAGAACAGGCAGACTGGCTGAAATACACTGCTGAGGGAAACAGGGGCGAGTCAAGAGAGGTCTGCTGCACCATGTGGATTGCTCCCTGGCCGGGGATTGAGCTCATACTGCAGGGGCTGCGGACAGCTTCATAGGTTGCGAGTTAACCCCTTGTGCCACCAGGGAGGCCCACAAATATAATTTTTTAATAACAAAAGTATCCGTTTTTTAACTTTCATTAAAATGAAGTAAACTAAAAATAAAATGAAGTAAACTGAAAATCCAGGTCCTTAGTTCATGAGCCACATTGTGTGGACTCAGTGGCCCTGTGTGGCTAGTAGCTCTGACTTGTACTGCACAGGTGTATCTGTCTCTGACTTAAGAGCCAATCTCAGGCATAGGAATGTCTTCTGACAGTGTTTTGGGTTATTTCACTGTCACAGGGCAATCAGGAAATGATAGTTTTATAAAACTCGCCTTCTGTATCCCATACACATTTTTGTCTGTTTGAATGAAATCCCCAGTTTTAAAGTTAAGTTACCCCTCCCCACCCCAAAAAAATGTTATGTACATCAAAATGTTCTGTTGGGTCTTTGAGATATTGCTGGGGCAATATTTCACAACTTACTTTGAATTAAATATGTACAGTTTCTAAAACTTAAGTGCAGAAATTGCACTTGGTTCTTGCGTTATAAATATTGTAACTGGTTAAATAATGCTAAGTAATACAATGAGAATCTCACTGTAAATGCTTATATCTAGAGTTTCTGTAATTGGAGTAATAATATTGAGTCTGTAGTACAGGCCAGGAGTGAAGTCAGGTGCAATTAGATCTTTATCTTAGCGTTTCTTAATTTTCATGTCACAAAAAGTAGGATTTGCATAGCACTCTGCAGTTAGAGGACTCCCATGCCCTTTGGACTTGACATGGCCCCTGTGGCACACCTTAACAACTTCTACAAACTTGATGACTTAAGCAAATTTTGTCACAGTTCTGAACAATGCAAGTCCAACATCAAGATGTTGGCAGGGTTGGTTTACTCTGGCCTCCTGGCCATCTTATCATCCCTGTATCTTCATATAGTCTTCCCTCTGTGTGTTCAGTCTCCTTATAAGGACACTAGTCATTGGATTAAGTCCCAGCCTGATGATCATACTTTTAACTTCATTACCTATCTCCAAATGCAGTTGCATTCTGAGGTACTAGGGTTTAAGGGGTGGTAGGGATGGAGACACAATTTAGCCCATTACAACTGGCACCTGGAATAAGGCAGGAAGCTGTGTCTAGGGCACACCTATTACCCATTTGAAGCACAAATTTATTTTACTTAATCTTCATGGCATCCCTATGAGGTAAGTAGTATCATTATGCCTATTTTACATTATGCCTATTTTACAGATGAGAATACTGTGGCGCAAACATTACATGTTAAATGGTAGAACTGGAGCACAGGGCTGACTGATTCTACGCTGCTACTTCCACCAGGTGGACGAGTTATCAGCAGGTGTGGAACTTTGAGCTGGATTTTCTTTATGTATGATCTGCTTAATGTAATAGAACCTTTTTGACTGAAATTGAGAGTCCATGTCTGGAATTTTTATCATACAATCAAACTTTTGACATAAAATTATAGTGAAAGTTGTTTATAGAAACACAAAAACTATCAATATTCATATTAGTATTTATTATTGATTTGAAGCTTTATCAAAATTTACCAGTTGGATAAAAGTTATTACTCAAGTGAAAATGCCTTAACTAACATGAACCTCTAAGCCCTTCTTTTTTCAAACTTCTGACTAGGAATGTTATGTATTTAAGCAGATTTGTATATGCTTCCTTATCAAGTACTGAGACAAATTTCCCCCCTGAATTCCCCCAAAAAACCTAACTAAGTATTGAAGTAAAAATTTTTGTCTTACTTTCATGAAGAGCAGGCATGGAGAAATGACCCCTAAAAAGAAATTCCCTTTGCCTCCCTTTTGTAAACAGCAGGTTTTACATAATAACCTCTAAAAGAAGCTGGAGTGTAACTATAATAATTTATCTTGCTTTTGAATTCTTTAGACATAATTAAGCACCAAGATCATTGATTCTGGCAAGTATTTGTATTTAAATATAGAATATATTTACATATAAATTTATAATTTAAATTTATAATTTAAATATATAAAAATAAAGTATTTTTAAGGTAACAGTAAGAGATCTTTATAGTAGGATTTTATTTCCGTGAGTCTGAAAAGCAGTAGATCATTCTGAAGTCTAGAAAGGGGAAAATTTGAGCAGGGGAGGAGTCTCCGAAAGTCCTTGATCTTTGAGCATGGATTAGTATTTATTTTGTATTATTAATATCCATAAATTAGATAATTTTAACTGAGAATTTGAAGATTTTCCAAAAGAATAGTTTGGCTCTTGGTTTTACTTCATTCATATCATACCCTTGTTAGATGAACACTTAAACTAAAGCTTTCCTTGGTGAAATTTAGGACTTTCAATCCACCTCTCAGATAATTCTAGTATGATTAAATGACTTCTAAATAAATTTTTTATATATTATTAGTGTTCGAAGTACAAAACTACTCTGATAAAAATAAGGGAAACTATTTAAACTAATCCTAAACCTATTTGTATTATTTTTTTTAAGATTGATTCATTTATGCATACAAGAGCTGGGATACAGGCCAGAGGTGCAGGGTGTGAGAGAGGATTCACCAGAGACAGAGTGGGGAGCAGAACAGGCAGATCTACTAAAATACACTGCTGAGGGGAGCAGCGGGTGAGACAGGAGAGGTCTGCTGCGCCATGTGGGTAGCTCCCTGGGGGGGATGAAACTTGTGCTGCAGTGGCTGCAGATAGCTTCATAGTGCTGTGCTTAAGCCTTAACCCCTAGCGCCACCAGGGAGGCCCCTATATGTATTATTAATCTTTGCAGGCCCTTTAGGATGGGTCATTTGTGGACAAGAGGCCTTGGAGTCTCTTATCATGGTCATCTTCTGGCTTTGACTTCTGGGCAGGGTACTTGACTAAAATGCAAAATACAGAGAAAGAAGTTTGCAGGGAAGAGTAGTAATGAATAAGGGAGCCAAAGGTGTAATTCACTCACTACCAGCCAGGAAAGAAAACTTGGAGTCATTGATAGGGCACTCACCCCTCCCCCCCTCCCCACGGCCCAATCCAGTCATGCATTATGTCGGTTTTACCTCAGCCTGTATTTTGAACCCATCCACTCTTTCCATTCCCACTGTTGAGCCATTGCCTATTCTGCCAAGGCCTGCCTGAACTTTTCTACCCCTACTCCCAACTCCTTTCTCCACAGGAAGTGATGATCTATATGGACTCACCATTGTGTCCCTAGCTTCAAGCTAAATGATTGCTTATTAAGCTCTCAAGGCAAATAGGAGCATATTTGATCATATTCTATTTAAAACCTTGCAGTTTCCCACTGTACTCAGAATGAAATCCAAAGTCAGCTTTCCCCTGGGCCCCTTCCCCATTCTCACCCGCTGACTTCCCTTGTTCCTCCCACAAACACGCTCAGTGGTAATCACCTTCAGGCTCTAAAGCAGGCAGTTTCTCAGGCATGGCTGTCAGATTGATGTGTCTGTTCAAAACTCAGGATGTCACTTCCTTGCAAAGGCCTGACTGTCTAATCTCAGTCAATCCACTCTACACTTTTGGCTCAGTTTGTAATTGTTTTTACATCAGGAGCTGTGCCTGGTCACACTGCAGTCACAGCTACCAGTCCAAGACTGGGACATACTGACCTGCAGTTAGAGTGGCTGACACGTCTCACCTGTGGTGCTAAGGACCTAGTTCCTGGTTCCAGGTTCAGGATATGAGAGGTTTGGAGGTGAGATAAGGATGCCATTGAAGGAAGACAGGTACCCTGGGGATTATGACCCAGGTTTAGGGCCTTGGCAACTGCTGGCATGATTATGTGCAGAAACATTAGGATAGGGTTCTTTTAAAACTGACTTTTGATATACCAGTCATTTATTTGATCCAATATGAACTGACCAATGTGATTGTGCCAGTATCTTCAGTTCTATACACACAAATAATGTAGTTCATGACTGAAAAATATTCTAATTCAGAAAAGAAACACTAGTGCTCGCTTTGGCAGCACATGTACAGAAAAGAAATACTTGCAGAAAAATAATCAATTCTCTTAGCTGCCATAGAGGTGATTTTTTTCCTTTGAAAAAACTATAAATAGAGCTTCATTTGGGTCTTTAGTTTGTACATTTCTTAGGGTCACCAACATTGAATTTTAGCATTGAAGTGCTGAGGAGGTTCAGCAATTAATCTATCTGTAAGTAGAGATGAGACAGATGCAGTGGTTGAAAACTTTTTCAAGGCCACTGTGGACTAGCAAAGCTGGAGTCTGACCAGACTTTCTGGATTACAGGCCAGAGTTTTTCCCATTGTTTTTTCCTCCCATGTGTATCTTTAATTAGCATAAAGTGAAACACTAAGTCAGCAGCTTTTTAGCATTGAGGTCATTCTGTGATCTTTTTTAAAGACAAATTTTACCATCTGTCATTCAAAGAGACACATTACCCTGACTGGCTGAGACTGAAAGTCATTGCATCAAGGCCCAGACTCTGGGGCCTTTGCAAAGGCACTAAGAGCAGTTGGGTATTTACCATGTGCCAGTAAAGGGGAAGTAAGATAATTCTAAAAGCCTGGTAACCCATTTATAGTGGACTTTAGAAGCCTTTTTATAAGATGTATTTAAATATGGGTGTGTCTGATATTTGACAACTTCATTTCAAGTCAAAGAACTAGTCACACTCCAGCGCTAGGATGGGCCCAGCTGGGAGGCTGCCCTAGTTTCCTGAGCAAGACCTGGCTGAGTTCCCTGCCTCTCCTTCCTGGCAGAGCAGGCATTTCCCCTTAACCTCCCTCCCCTTGCCTGCTTCTAGGCAGAGCTGGGAGCTTTGAGTGTGTAGGTCTTACTGGTTTCCACAGGATTTCTGCAAGAAAGTAAAGTGAGAATAAAGAGAAGGGAGAGCCATAGGGTACGCAGCTCATTCTGGCTGCCTGGATCTCAAGGAGAGTGACACAGTACTATTTACTCTTGAGGTTTGTTAGAGTGTCTGGTGTAGCAGTAATAAGAAACAGCATGTCAGCCAATAATGTGTCACCTTGGGTCAACACAGGTGTAGTGGAGTCCCGACAGAAGTGTGTCTCATCCGGGCTCTGTCACTTGCTTTGTAACTTGTTACAGGTCACAGCCTCTGTGACCCTTAGTTTCCTTTTCAATCAAATAGTACTGTTGTGATTATTGAGATTAAGATAATGATCATAGGAGATGCTCAGTAAACAGGACTGGATATTTTATTAATAACTAGTTGAATGACCTTGGACAAGAACCTTCACATTCAGTACTGTTTCTTTTTTTCTTTTTAAAGATTTATTTATGCATAGAAGAGCTGGAGTGTAGGCCAGAGGTGGGAGCAGGGAGGGGGTGGTGGTGAGAAAATTTACCAGAGACAGAGCGGGGAGCAGAACAGGCAGACCGACCAATATACACTTCTGAGGGGAGCAGCAGGTGAGTCAGGAGAGGCCTGCTGCGCCATGTGGGTTGCTCCTTGGCCTGGGATCAAACTCATGCTGAAGTGGCTACAGACAGTCACAGTGCTATGCTCAATTGCCTGTGCCACCAGGGAGGCCCCACATCTTTGAATTTTTTTTTTTTTAAGATTTATTTATTTATACAAGAACCAGGGTACAGGCCAGATTTGAGGGAGTGTGAGAGGATTCACCAGAGTCAGAGCGGGGAGCAGAACAGGCAGATGGACTGAAATACACTGCTGAGGGGAGCAGTGGGCAAGACAGGAGAGGTCTGCTGTGCTATGCGGGTTAGCTCCCTGGCCAGGGATCCAACTAGTGCTGCAGTGGCTGAGGATTGCTTCCTAGTGCTGAGAATTAACCCCTTGAGCCACCAGAGAGGTCCTCAGTACTGTTTTTTTTATGGGGAATATAAAGGTCACCTTATGGTCTCTCAAGCCCTTTTCAGCAATAGACCCTCACTCTACCTCATTCTAGAATGAGCTTTTCTCCCACGCACGACACTCATTTCCTTCTTTCTTAGTAGTGTCTAATCACCCCCACCCCCACCCCGCTCCCACACACCGCCAGCACCGCCACCAAACCCTTCCTGCTTTCTTACTGCTCCTGCCACTGTGGAAGCTGCAGATTACCGGGTTCTCGGGAATGTGACCCGTACCCTTGCCCTCTGCCCGGATCTAAAGGCTAGTCTGTCTCAGGGAAGGGGAACTTCGATCCTGGACCCATCGTCAGGCCCCGGGCAGGGGGAGCCCCCGACCCGGCAGGCGGCGAGAGCGCAGCGGTTCCGGCGCCCCCGCGCGCCACCAGCGCCTGCAAACTCCAAGGCGCAGCTAGGGCCCGGCCCAGCGCTCGGGACTGGAGTTGGGACTCCGCGCGCGCTGCGGGGCAACCTCGCCCAGGGGAGAGCTCGCCTGGGAGGCTCCGGGATAGAGTCAGAAGCCTGGAGCTCACAGTCGGGCACCCCAGACTGGGATTCCTGGGTCCCCTACAAGCAGGCCCCGGGGAAAGAGCATCTGCAGCGCCACTCCCTCCGGCGCCACCCCAGTCCCGGGGATCGCGTGGTAATGAGATGCTAATGAGGCACGAATAAAGCCTCAGCTGGCTGCACGCCCCGCGCCCCGGCCCACAGGCCGCCAGACTCCCCGCTGGGGCGCAGCCCGCGCGCCGCGCCGCGTCCCCCAGCTCCCTCTCCGCGCCTCTTCCACTCCCTCTCTCCGCCCCCGCCCCCGCCCCCGCCCCGTCCGGGTCGCCCGCCGGCAGGAAGCAGCCCCTCCCGGCCACAGAGCTGTCCTGTAAGTTGCCCAGCTGTGCCAGCTGTGTACCCCCGCCCGCGGGGGCCGGGAGTGGGTGGGGGCGCGCTTCCGGCGAAATACAGTCTGAGGCGCGCTGGGGAACCCCGTCTGGCTGCTGGGGCCGGCCTCCCCCGGCCCCCGCCCTGCTGAGCCGCTCTCCAGACCTTAAGGTCCAGAGTGTGAGTATCCCCACCCCAACAGCCAGCGGTCCAGCTCCCTCGCCATCCTTCCAAACCGCCCTGCGAGGTACGGCCTCGACCTGGCGTTTCCAGACTGGGTGGCCCCTGTCCCCTGGGCTCAGATCTTCCTTCTTCCACTTCCTCCACTTCCCCTCTGCCCTTCCTGCCTGTTCCTCCTCCTGGACAACGCTTGCCTCGTCCAGGTGACCTGCAGAGGACAACCTTAGTCTCCTGCTTTGGGGCGACCCTCTGGATTCCCGCCTGGAATTGCAGGGTGACTGCGGGCATGGGGGCGGGGATCAACCCCAGTGCTCTGCCCCACCAATGCGGCCCACTTCCCTAACTTCCCCGCGAGCAACTCCATCCTCCAGTACCCTCTGACTCCCCCTAGTCCGAGCGTGAGAAAGTCCTCTCTGACACCCCTCAATTCGCGTGGGGGCCCGAGCGAGGGAGAGTTGGACAAACGAAAGCCTTGTTTCGGGAGATTCCTGGGAGAGCGAACCCGAGCCCAGAGGGGATGGGGTGGAGCGTCGAGCCCAACGGGGTTGGGTGGGAGGGAGGTGTCAGGACACACCCAACTGCTGTGGTCCCCTCCCCCAGGCCCCCTGGGGCAGAGGCACGTCTTAAGGGAAGTGTTTTGACCACAGTGAGTCAGAAATAGACCCAGTCCTGGTCACATCACCCAGTCAGTCGCAATATCCTCTGGCTATTAGTTTTGGTGATGGGAAGTGGAACCTACACAAAAATTGTCTCCCCACCCCCGTCTCCCCCAGGCTCCTCCTCAGGAGGCAAGGCAAGCAAGAGTGCTAAATAGGAAACTTTGTCCCTGGCAATATGACACACCCTACATGCCCTGTGGCACAGGGAGGCATGGGGCAAATGGGACAGTGTGCGTGCCCAGCAGCTGGGGTTGTAGGTTTTAGGTCTGTCCTGTCTGCACAGGTAGGTAAACTTTCTTCCCAGGGAAGTCCATCTTCTCTGGTTCTGAGAAATTCTCCCATGCTCTGCTGCCTGGGCCTGAAAGCTGGATAAGAATTCCTGCTGCCTGGGCCCCAGAGCAGGGCTTGGAGACCTCTGGACAGCTGGCAGCTCCCTGGCTTTCCCTTTTTCATTTCCGAATTTGGCAGGTTTCTCTTGGAGTGGAAGGGATGGCAGCTGTCTGGAGCAGGTGGGAGTGGGCTTGGGGAGAGAGCAGAGCCAATCAGGTGGACCTGGAGTTCCCTGGGGATGCCAGCAGCTTTCTTTTTTCTTTTGCTTCTTTATCCAGTCACCTCCCCTTCTCTTTCCTCCTCCTCCTCTCCAGCAACCACGTGACTCAGATCAACTGCTCCCCACTTTGGGAGCTTCTGGGCCCTCATGACCTCCTCCATGTCCTCCAACCCCGCACATGCTCACTTTGAGAGCTTCCTCCAAGCCCAGCGCTGCCAGGATGTGCTGAGCAGCTTCCAAGGACTTTGCAGGGCCCTGGGAGTGGAGCCTGGTGGGGGGCTGCCCCAGTTCCACAAGATCAAGGCCCAGCTCAACTACTGGAGTGCCAAATCACTGTGGGCCAAGCTGGACAAGAGAGCAGGCCAGCCTGTGTACCAGCAGGGCCGGGCCTGCGCCAACACCAAGGTAGATACCCGGTGCCTGGGATGGGACTTGGAGAGTAGAGGTGAGTCAGGGGGGAGATGCATGCCGTGCCCACTCTGCCCTGTGTTTGCAGTGCCTAGTGGTGGGTGCTGGACCTTGTGGTCTGCGGGCTGCTGTGGAGCTGGCGCTGCTGGGGGCCCGTGTGATGCTGGTAGAAAAACGCACCAAGTTCTCTCGCCACAATGTCCTCCACCTTTGGCCCTTTACCATCCATGACCTTCGGGCACTTGGTGCAAAGAAATTCTATGGGCGCTTCTGCACAGGCACCCTGGACCACATCAGTGAGCATCATGTGGGGCCTAGAGGGGTGGGTGGACCTGAGCCACCCAGTGGGGGGCTGCTGGCCCAGTCAAGAAGTGGATGACCTTCAGGGTTCAGGTCCCTCATCTGTAAAATGGGCAGTTGGACTGAGTGATCTTTAAGGCCTTCTCTAGCTCAGACCAGGTGCACACTGGTGCGGGGGGAGACCTGCGGTTCCCAGATCCCTGCTCCTAACATCCTCTCCCTTTCAGGCATCCGGCAGCTTCAGTTGCTTTTGTTGAAGGTGGTTCTGCTGCTAGGGGTGGAAGTTCACTGGGGGGTCACTTTCACTGGGCTACAGCCCCCTCTTAAAAAAGGTAAGTTCTCTGCACCAGAGAACCCCTACCTGCCAAGATTTTGGCCTATGAAAGATAAAAGCTGGGTTTGAGAGTCAGCCACAGCTCCCTTTCTAGTAGTGTAGCCTCGTGCAAACCCCTCTGAGTCTCATTTTGATCATCGGTGAAATGGGAGTTGTTTCCTTCCTTGCCAACTGCCCACAGTTGTTGTGAAGGTGCAATTTGGTAGAGGATGCATCAATGCTTTCTAAACCATAAAGCTCTTCACATATTTAAATATTTCATGGGGTTGTCCTGGAAGTATAAGGACCCCTTCAGATTTCCACACCTTGTGCTTCTCAAACTGTCTTCCCCAGGGAGTGGCTGGCGTGCTGAACTCCAGCCCAATCCCCCAGCCCAACTGGCCAACTATGAATTTGATGTCCTCATCTCAGCAGCTGGTGGTAAATTCGTCCCTAAAGGTGAGTGATCCCTTCCCTCAAAGAAACCCAGATCTTGGGCTCCTCCTGGGCCTTTCTGACTGTTATCCTCCTTGTCCTTTTACCACCAACTGCCTGCCCCATCTCTAGGTTTTACTGTGCGAGAAATGCGCGGTAAACTGGCCATTGGCATCACAGTCAACTTTGTGAACCAGCGCACTGTGGAAGAGACACAGGTGCCTGAGATCAGCGGTGTGGCCAGGATCTACAACCAGAGCTTCTTCCAGAGTCTGCTCAAAGCCACAGGTCTGGGCCCTCTCACAGGGTTCCCTTACTGGCTGACTGTGGGCTGGCTTTCCCCTAAGACTTGTGCTCAGCCCAGTGAATCTCCCACTCCCATCTTTATGGTCTTGGCAACAGAAGGGAAAGAAGTTGTATCCCCAGTAGCTCAGTAGGCACAGCCCCACTTTGCACTCAGTATGAAATATCTAGAATCTCTCACAAGATGCATGGGATTTTGCCTTGTGTTTCTTTACATATGCTGTGATCTAAAAATGATATAAATTCAAAATGGAAGTAGCACTTCAAGAAAATGCCTGCTGTTTATTTTGGCTTCACACTGCCATGCCCCCTGCCATGTGTAACACCCAGGCAGAGAAGCCAGGGGGTCACTCCCAAGGGTGGGCTTATGTGGTGCAGGTCTCAGCTGCCACCTCACCCTGGTTTCTCTCTTTGCTGCAAGTCCTAGGCCTCCTGGGTCTGGCACAGATGTGCCACCAGAACTTGTGGGCCCCGTGTGTGGGGCATCTCATGCAGTCTAAGATGTGATGCCTCTCTCAGAGGTCGGGCATGGCTGGGAGCTTGAACAGGTGACATAGTAAGGAGGCGACTCATCTCTTTTTTCCCCTGCTCTGCCCCCCAAGGCATTGATCTGGAGAACATCGTGTACTATAAGGACGATACCCACTACTTCGTGATGACAGCCAAGAAACAGTGCCTGCTGAGACTGGGGGTGCTGCGTCAGGTGACGTCGGGGTTCATGCAGGGAGGTCTGGGTGGCGGTCCTGGGAGGTGGGGTCCTGGACACAATATCCCCCCACTGTATGTGGTGGACCCCCTCTTCTCCTGCCAATGCCCTGGCATTTTCTCCACCCCACAAGCTCTTTGCTTCTGGAATTTACATGGCAATACGAATCACTTTCTGTGCTAACCCTGATGCACCACAGGACTACTTATGTAATCTCTTTGAGGGCAAGGATTCTGTCTCTGTGTCCTTTGCCTGCTGATGACTCCCAGTACTTCAGATGGGATCTGGAATGTATTTGCTACCCAGCTAGTTGAACATCTACTATGTGCTGGGTACTATGTTGAAAACCTTACATTCATTTTTCTTATCTGATTCTCAAAACTACCTTGAGAAGTCAATCATATTATTTTTAAATGATGGGGAAACTGAGGTGCTGAGTTCAGTGATGTGTCCAAAGCAAGTGTCTGACACTAGTCATGGTCCTGGGCCTCAGGGCAAGGTGGGGCCTGGGTCCTCCCTTCAGCAGCGTGAGTGATGAGGGAGGGACTTGACTTTGGCAAGCAGGACACAAAAATTCCTGCACTAACTCATCCTTCAATTGTTAAGTAGTGTGGGGGAGTCCCTCTCTGAGCCTCTGTACATGCATTTCTGTGCCCAGATGGGTCTGTGCCCAGATGGGAGTCTGTCCATTTCTGCTTCTGATCTCTTGGTTATGTAGGACTGGCCAGAGACTGACCGGCTCCTGAGCAGCACCAACGTGGTACCTGAGGCTCTGCAACAGTTCGTCCGGGCAGCTGCTGACTTCGCCACCCAGGGCAAGCTGGGGAAGCTGGAATTTGCCCAGGATGCCCACGGACAGCCTGACATCTCTGCCTTTGACTTCACAAGTATGATGCGAGCGGAGAGCTCAGCTCGAGTGCAGGAGAAGCATGGTGCCCGCCTGCTGCTGGGGCTGGTGGGGGACTGCCTGGTGGAGGTGAGGGGGTCAGGGTCCCTGGTTGGGGGAGGCAAAGAGCTGTCTGGCCCTTTAAGAGGCAGGGACCCTTTATAAGGAGGCATAGGGGCTCCATAATTGGAGGAGGAAGCTGCCTAATGAGAAGGTGGTAAAAAAAAAAAGTTTTGCTTGCTGTGGGGAGGAGCTGAGGTCAGTTCTGTGGAGGTGAGAGACTACAGGGCCTGGTGGGAGTGGGGGAGTCTGCCAGGAACCTTAGGGGCACCCGGGCTTAGGCACCCCTGTGGACTCCCACTGAGCTGTTTCCTGTCCTCTTGACCCTGCAGCCCTTCTGGCCCCTGGGCACTGGAGTGGCCCGGGGCTTCTTGGCAGCCTTCGATGCAGCCTGGATGGTGAAGCGGTGGGCAGAGGGCACGGGGCCCCTAGAGGTGTTGGCAGAGCGGTGAGGCCTGTGTTGTGGGTTCACGTGGGTATGGCTGGATATTCGGCAGGGGTCAGAAAGAGGTTCAAGGGTGCTGGGTGAATAGATGGGGACTTGCGCAAAGTGAATAGCTCTTGAGGAGTGGATACTGATGGGTACCCTCTCACTCATCCCCCTACCCCCTGCCCTGCAGCGAGAGCCTGTATCAGCTGCTGTCACAGACATCCCCAGATAACATGCACCGCAACGTGGCCCAGTACGGGCTGGACCCAGCCACCCGCTACCCCAAACTGAATCTCCGGGCTGTGACCCCTAATCAGGTCAGACTCCATGGTACCCCTACACCGGACTTCCTAGGCAGTCCCCCCTTCCAGGTCAGGCCTTCCCGCTATCTGCCCAGTTACTGCCCCTCTGGGTGAGTCCCCTGGGTAGGGCCCTCTACGGATTGAGGAATGGTGTGCTCAACCTGCCTTAAGACACGAAAAGCATTGCCATAGGTACGAGACCTCTATGACGTAATGGCCAAGGAGCCTGTGTGCTGGCAGAATGACAAGACAGACACAGGAACGCCGGCCACAGGTGAGCAGACCTTCCCCAGGCCCATGTCCAAAATACTTGCCAAATGCAATCATCAGAATAGCTGCAACCTCAGGCTCCGGGGAACAGGGTGTTAGAGCACTCTAGGGTGGTGGGAAGTTTGGGGGCATGGAGGACTGGAGGGGCAGTGGAGCACTGAGCAGCAGCCATCTCTGTGGAAGTATTTCAGCGTTTTACTCTCCTCGACAGCTGTAGTGGCTAAATGGCAGCCATGCTGTCAGCTGTTCTGACTCACCCCTTCCAGTCTTGCTGACCCCAAATCCACCTGTCCTTTGTGCCTCTGGGTCTCTGTTACCACTCAATTCATGACCTGCTATCTTCTATGGCAAGCATTGATTTCACTTTATTCATCCCCACGTGACTCAAAAAGCCATTTTTTTAAGTGAGAAAATCAGGGTGAAGGAGATGAGCATGAAGGAGATGAGTTTCAGACATGAGCATTAGACTGGTGCCCCAGCAGGTCCCTGTTCCACCTTCCTCCACCTCCCACACTGAGCCCTCACAACCAGCAGCTGTGCTCTGTGAGCCAGGGTGCCATGGCCCAGCACAGCCTCTTCTCCCAGGGTTGACAAGCACCCAGGAGGAGCTGCTACGCTGGTGCCAGGAGCAGACGGCTGGATTCCCGGGGGTCCATGTCACCGACCTGTCTTCTTCCTGGGCTGACGGGCTGGCTCTGTGTGCCCTGGTGCACCGGCTGCGGCCCTGCCTACTGTGAGTTGGGAATCAGGTTTTGGGGTCCCTCTTTCCTGCCTGTGCCCCTCCAAGACAGTGTGGAATGATGAGATGACTGTGGAGTAGGCACACCCAGTGGTGTCCCATCACTTGTTAATAATCCTTCTGCTCAAGCCACACACCTCTCTAGATATTATTCCTGCCTTGATTCTGCCTGTCTATAAGTCAAATGTGTTTAATAGGGAGAACTTTGTGCTCTCCCCCAAGACCAGAAGTTGTTGACACTGGTTGATAAAGGGCATGGCAGAGAATAGAAACCCTTCATGCCCCTTCCCCCCCTGCTGGCCTTCCCCTACTGCTCTCTCTACCCTCTCCTCTTGGGTAGTGTCTGGTGTTTGTGTCCTATTGAGTTTTCTCCCCAACACCCCATAGGGAACCATCAGACCTGCAGGGGATGGGAGCTCTGGAAGCAACTTCTTGGGCACTGAAGATGGCAGAGCACGAGCTGGGTATCACACCGGTGTTGTCTGCACAGGCAGTGGTGGCAGGGAGTGACCCTCTGGGCCTCATCGCCTACCTCAGCTACTTCCACAATGCCTTCAAGAATACACCTCAAAATCCAGGTGACCTGGAGGGCAGGTCATCCCGAGTGGGGTGGGAGTGGGGACAGGAGGTGTGTGCGTGAGAGGAGAAGGTGCCCTCTGAGGGACAGCCTGGGAGAGGTGTCCAGAACTGGAGCCTAGCTCTCTGATCTGGGGCTACCGTATTAGCCACCCATCTACCTGACTCCCTGACTCTCCCTGTAGGCCCTGTCAGCCAAGACTCCCCAGTTACCGCCAGTGCTGTGCTGTTCCTTGGCAAACTGCAGAGGACTCTGCAACGCACCCGGGCCAAGGTGGATTCCTGGTGGGGGCGCCTGGGCCACGGGAGTATATTTAGAATGGAGGGAGGGGAGGACCAGGAGCTCAGAGCCCCATGCTCACAGCATAGGACTTGTTGCAGGAAAATGGGGAGGATGCTGGTGGCAAGAAGCCTCGCATGGAGGTAAGTGCAGGCACAGGCTGGACAATCCCTGTGCGGGGTTTACCCACATAGTTTTTCCTATATCCTGTTCCCCTATATCTTGCTCCCCACCCCAGGAACTTTAACTACCCCATTCAATCTCCCTTCTCCCTAGTCTCACTCCCCTTCCCTTCCAGTCTTTTCTATCTGGACACAGCCACTCCCCATAGGGAGTGCCCCTCTACTCCCCATCCTGAACACTAACCTCCTTAGGAAAAGGCTGAGACCCCAAGTACTGAAGAGCCACCTGTCCCAGAGTCCAGTGTACCCCTGACACCCCCATCCCACCAGGAGGAGGTGAGAACCAGGGCCCCGTCTGCAAGCAGAAGCCTGGGGAGGGGCAGGAGGAGTGTCCCGGGGTGAGGGAAACAGGCCTTGACTCCAGCTGGCCTGTTTCACGGGGGTTGTTGCAGGCTGATGCTGGAGACCTGTGTGCACTTTGTGGGGAACACCTCTATATTCTGGAACGCCTCTGTGCCGATGGCCGTTTCTTCCACCGGAGCTGCTTCCGCTGCCATGTCTGTGAGGCCACACTGTGGCCAGGTGACTATGGGCAGCACCCAGGAGATGGTGAGTGCTGGGAGACCTCCAGAGAGACTTTGGGCCTGGCCTTACCTGGGGGGCAAGGAGCTTGAAGGTAAAGGGGAATGGGGTGCTGGCCATGAGATGGCAATAGGCCCAAGATGGTACTTTCTTCTTCTGGGCCCAGGGTCTTCTCCCCAAATGTGGTGTTCTGAGAAACCAGGAGGCTATGAGAAATTGGGCAGCAAATCCACAGTCCTACCTCCCCCAGGGCCTTGAGCTGCCTACGACTGATGCCTACTCCCCACCCTCTTCTCTCCCAGGACATTTCTACTGCCTCCAGCACCTGCCCCAACCAGAAAGCGACAGCAACAAAAGCCCCGAGAGTCAGGTAAAAACTAAGTGTGTGTGAGGGTGGAAAAGAGTCTCTCTAGCCAAGCGGACTTTGCATTTTCTCTAATAGAAGGTAAGCTCCATGAAGGCAGGGATTTTTGTCCTGTTTTTTTTTTTTTATTCCTGTATCATAAGTATCTAGAAAATTGAGTAAATAGTTTGAGTGAATGTCAAGGCCCATATTTGCCTAAAAGGGTCAACTTGACCTCATACCATACAGTTCATTGACCAGACCACATGGTGGTTTTTTCAGGAGCTTCCCACACTGGTTGAGAACAGCATGCCACCAAGCCCCTCCAGTCCCATGGCCCCCCAGGAGGGAGCCAGTCCTGTACCAAGCCCCAGTCAGCCTACCCGTCGGCTGATCCGTCTCTCCAGCCCGGAACGCCGTCAGCTATCCTCCCTTAACCTTACTCCTGGCCCAGAAATGGAACCTCCACCCAAGCCTCCCCGCAGCCTCCTAACTGAGGCCAAGCAGGCCCTGGAGGACAGCTTTGTGGGCTGGGGAATGCCAATCCAGACACCTCAAGGTAACCACTCTGCCCAGACATGCTGACCCAGGGTGGGGACAGGGCAGGAGGTATTGGGATTCCTGACAGGGAAATGCTCAGGAATGGAAAGGGAGGTTTTGGGGATCCCAGGTCATGTCACCTCTGTTCAGTTCTTGAGACCATGGAGATGGAGGAAGAAAGTCCCTCCTCCAGTGAAGAGGAAGAGGAAGAGGCGACTGTGGACTTAGCCATGGAGCAGGTGAGTGGGAGGAAACTGATCTGCCCAAGCCAGCATACATCCATTAAATATACCCCCCACAGGAGAAACCTACATTCTGCTCTCTCCTTTGAGCCCTTCTTTAGATGTCTTCTCAACCAGTCTCTTTCATGTCTCTAAGCTTCCATCTTTCCTGCCAGAACTTACCCCACTCCCAGCCTAGGTTCCTTTCAGCTCCTTCCAGAGCTTTCCCAAACTCTATCCACCAAAGAGCTAGGCCCTACCCCTGACTGGCCTGACCCTGCCATAGACCCTGTTAACCTTGGCGAAGAATCCAAGCAACATGAGCAACTACCCAACGTGGAATCGGACCCTGCTACGCCGTGCTAAGGAGGAGATGATGAAGCGGTTTTGCCAGGCCCAGGTGAGGCGCAGGGCCTCTTGAGTGTGGAGATCAGAGCTCCTTGAGTGTTCCGTTCTTGAGCAATATGAAGACTTCTGGGCCTCCTGTCTTGCAACCCTCAGGCCATCCAGCGGCGCCAAAATGAGATTGAGGCTGCTCTGAAGGAGCTGGAGGCTGAGGGCGTGAAACTGGAGCTGAACTTGAGGCGCCAGAGCAGTGAGTGAAGACAGAGGCGGCACAAGCTAGGGCACCTCTGTCGCTAGCACCTTGCTCAGCCCTCAGCAATCCCTCAAACCCTTAGCAGGCCCTTTGTAGGCTCCACTTTGCATGCCATCACCTCTCTGACCCTGGCTGGAGGCCTCCTGACCACTCTGCCCTGCTTCTTCTCATCAGGTTCTCCAGAACAGCAAAAGAATCTATGGGTAGAACAGCTGCTGAAGCTTGTTGAGAAGAAAAACAGCCTGGTGAATGAGGAGGCTGAGCTCATGATCAGGTAAGGGGTGGAGGGTATTGACAGTGGTACGTGAGTTGAGCCCAGCAGTCCTTGGGTACCTGGTCAGCTGAGTTGCCTCTATCCTGCCCTCCACAGGGCAAAGGAGCTGAACCTGGAGGACAAACAATGGCACCTGGACCAGGAGCTACGAGGCTACCTGAACCAGGATGGTAGGTGGAATGTGGGAAGATGACATCATGTGGCTGGCATGACACAAGCCTCCTAATCTTAGCTACTTAACAAACAAGATGGTTTTCTAGTCCCAGTCCCTCTGAGCACCTCAGGAGGCGGCCAGAAGATAGGGCCCAAAGCCCCTACTCTGTTGCCAGTTCAATCAGAGCTGCCCAATTAGGCTTTCACACAGGCCTTCCTTTGCTGCTGTTAAACAATGCCTTTCCCACAGGCACTGACAAACCTAGTTTCACAGATTAGGAAACAAAGCCTAGGATGTAGACGTCACATAGGCTGGGCCCAGGTTATACCTCTGCTGCCTCCCTGCCCAGTTTTCTGTTCTCTAAGCTTCCTGTCCTTCCTTCAGAAAACCTAAAATCAGATGATGATCGACGGAAAGAGAAAAACATCCTAAATAAACTGGTGGACGTGGTGAATGAACGAGATGCCCTCATCCGCTTACAGGAACAGCGCAGGCTCAGCGAGCTGGCCTTGGGGTCAGAGGCCCAGGCCTAGAAGAGGACAGGCTGCTGACCTCCTTTCCTACAAGACCATGTCATCCTAGGAAAGGATAGTTCATTTTATAATAAAAATATAAAAACAAAAAGGACTTGGCTTCCTGCTGGTGGGAGGTATATAGATGTGCAGGAGCCTAAAGATGCACTTTGTGACAATCACTCATTCTTGACCCCAATCACTGCCTCTACAAGAAAAAGGCAGAGCCACAGAAGCATCAAGCTTTATTCTTCCCCAGTTCCGTCCCTCTCCTGCTGCCCAGGAAGCAGGACTAGGGGAGAGGGTAGGTTCAGGTCTTGGGCCTCCTCTGCCCTTTTCAGCACATGCTGCAGCTCAGACCGGGCCCTACATAGGTTCTTGGTCTCCTGCATGTGGAAGAGGTAGACCGCACCTGCCCCCAGCACCAGTCCTACACTGGGGGTCCAGAGTAGAATGGCCACTTGCCTAACACCCCCTTCAACCACCAGGGCACACAGCAATGCCAGGAGAAGCAGCCCCAGACCAATGGCATAGCCAGCCAAGGTAGTCCACCAGCGAGCTTGAGCCACACCCTGGTCCAGCTCCGTCCAGGCCTCCTTCAGCACACTGTTCAATGTTGACCTCTCTTTTGGTCCTAGAACAAGCAAGGCAGTGGGGTGCGAGAGAGGGTCAGAGTGGAGGAGCAGCCTTATGGTGGAGAAGAACCAAGGGAAAGGGTAAGAGGTGACTCACCATGGGTAGGGCTGGGGTTGTACTCAGGGGGACTGTGTCTCACACACAGAGTAGCCATCAGGGCCTCATGATCAGAGAGGGGGGTGCCAGAGTTAGGGTGATGGCCTGTTGTAGTTTTGAGAGTCTTACAGGAAATGTAAAACCCAGAAACCGCCTATGAAAAGGATGAGAGAGAACACATTTGCATTCTTTCCAGAGTAGCAACTCCCGGTTACCCTTTCTCCAGCCATCAGCAGTCTAAGACACTGGGAGAAGGCACACTGGCGGGGAGAGGCCTGACCTTGTAAAGCATGTAGTCAATGCGAATGCCCGAGGAAAATGGCTCCAGCTCCTGCTGCTTGACATAGCAGTTTGCAGGTACCATTGTACAGCCTTCATCAGAGCCCTACATGAAGAGGTGTTTTGTGCTGGATTGTGGGGGAAGGAAAAGGAAGAGAAGCTGGAGGGATAAGCTGGGACAAATAATCAGGAGCTTCTCACCTTGAAGTCTTGGGTCTCCAGGTAAGCATCAAGTAGTCCTGTACACTCCATTAGCAGGCGGCAGCCCAGGTCCTTTGGGTGCAAGTTGAGGTCCCCACACAATAGAATCACGTCGGCCTTCTTGGATGTGTGGCTGGGGGAATCAGGTTAATGAGGCAGGATATTTTTCCTCACCAGCTGTTGCCCTTAGGACCTTGGCCACCCCTCAGTCCCTGGGTCCCTTCCCTCTCCCCCTGTTCAAGCCCAGGCTCACACACTGGATGAACTGGGCCAGTTCCCAAGCTTGGGCCACACGATGTGCCAAGTAGATGTCCTTCTGTCGACTGTACTCGGCATGGAGCTGAGCAACATAGATGAGATGATAGCAGATGAGACGAAGGTCCCAAGGGGAGGTCTAAATCAGAGCTGGTGTCTGTCATTCAGCCTGATGCTTGGTAAAAAGGACTGAAACCTGCCTACTGATCCTAAGCGATCCTGCCCGCAATGCCTCCTCCCTAGGCAGCCCACTTGGGAGTCCCACTCCCCAACAACCCCCCACCGCCACTTCCACCAGACTATCCCTGTGCTTCACTCACGTGGGTCACATAGGCATTGAGCACCAGTCCACTTAGATGGAGCACCAGCAGCCCTACAGCCTTGCCACAGAACCAGTCACCATGATGGATCTGAAGGCAGGAGGGGGCAGAAACAATTCAGAGCACTGCTACCCTCCTTATGCACATGCCCTGGCGCCCTAGAAAGGCTCTTTCTTATTATGTCCTAGTAGGGGATGGGGAAGGGAGGTGGAAGAGGTCAGAAGGCAGGCTTACCATGTAGGGATAGCCATTGAGGGTATAGACATGCTGGGTGAATTCTTGGATTGGATGTTTGGAGAAGACACAGAGTCCACTCCCAATGATGCCGCTGAAAGCACAGTCCTGGTTAATAGCCAGAAAGGCAGGGCAGGAAATACCCAGCCCTCTCCCCTCCCAGTTCTAATCAGATACTGCTGGGACCAGCACCAGAACGAAGCTCAAAGTGACAGATTTTGTGGGATGACCAGATAGCCTTATAATAAGGAAGTGATGAGCCAGAGAGATAATATCTTTCTGATTCCAGCCTTACCTGCTCCCACACCCAGGGCAGAGGACACTATAGGGAGAGGGATGAAGGTGAAGGGAGGCTAGGAAAGGGCTGACAGGGCCCTGAGAATTCAAGTCTGAGAGCAGGCTTCCTGGCCTCACCTCCTGAAGTAGTGTGCGGCTGGGTAGGTGGGCAGCAGCTTCTGCTTCAAGTACTGGAAGTCCTGCTCACTCCACACCTGAGGGAAGGGATGAAGATGCCTGCCAGGTCCTTCCACCTGGGGGAACACCGTCTCCTGCACCCCCAGTTGCCTCTACTCCCAGCCTGGGTTCCAAACCAGTTCTGCACACCCCTACCTCCTCCAGTAAGGCTAGATCGTAGCTCTCCATGTTCAGAAAGTCTCCCAGGCGCTTCATTCGATCCTCCCGATTCTTGCTCAGGTAGGGAATAGCCCTGAGGAAGGAAAAGACCAGGGGAGGTAACAGCTGGGGGGCGGTGGTGTGCTCGTCCCCCTGGGCAAAACTGCAGCTGAGGTGCGGGCCTTGGAGATGCGGGTTCCTCCCCACCACCCTGGACCCCCAGATCTGATGGCAGGGTAGAGTGGAGGCCCAGACAAGAGGAAGGCCTCCTACTTCTGGTTATGCGGGTGCGGATGGGACCGTGGCCCCAGGCCCCAGCCGCGGGCGTACTCACCAGCAGTTGAGGTTAAAGACCCTCAGTCGCAGGGAGAAGTTGGGCTTCATGGCTGGGCAGCTCCAGAGTCGCAGGACCTGTCCTCTGGGACGCCCCGGGGAAGGCAGGGCCGAGGCCGGCGGGCGGACGCACCTCCCCGGGGCGGCGCGCACAGGTGGTCGGCCCCGCCCCGCGCCTCCCGGAAGAACGCGCTTCCCCCGTCGGCCGCGCTCAGGCGCCGGCCAAGGCGCGCGGCCCGGGGCGCACTTCCTCGTCACCCCGGCAACGGGCGGCTCGCCCCAGACTGGCCGCCCTCCAGCCCCGAAAGGCGAGCGGCGGCGCAGTCCGGGCGCGGGCGGGCGGCGAGGGCCGCACGCGGGGAGTCCGGAGGGGCTGGGGGGGGGGATCCCCCAAGGGGGCCCGGGAGGGCGAGGAGCCGGGCTAGGGCACTCGGGGCTCCCCGTTCCTTTTCCCCAGAGCTCACCCCCGGCCCGCGCGCCCTCCCGCGTTTTCTCGCCCGGGTTGGCAGCAACAGGCGCAGAGTTGAGGGAAGACGGGCCGCCCGCCCCTCGCCTCGCTCCTCCCGGCGAGCGCCGGGGCGGGGCCGCGCGGTAACCCTGGCGACGCACAGTGTTTGTGCCCCGAGTAGCCGGGGAGCGCGGCCATGGCCAGCTTGCAGCCCGGCGGGCAGGGGTCCGCCGCGTGCCGCTCCACGTCGCCGCCCGAGAAGCCGCTGCAGGTGAAGGTAGTGGGACTCTTCAAAAGCTCTAGCTTTCAGATGGCGAAGAACACAGCTGAGGTAACGGCGTTGAAACCAGGAGTGTGAACAACCCTTCCACGTCCCGTCAGGCGCCTCCTAGTGGTGAGGGTTGGCGTGTCCTGAGGGAGGGACACGTCCAGGCTGGGCGGGCTCGAATGATGGGTGCATGTGGGGGCCAGGTCCAGGGCAGGGCAGGCGCTCCTCTTCCAGAAAGGTGGCCTTGAAAGGCAAATTCAAGCCAAGGAAGAATACAGAACCTGAGTGGGAATAAAGGTAATTCCTCGTCACCTCTTTTATTGCACATTAATTTTTGGATTTTTCAATTCATGCAAAAATTGTTCAAAATATTACCATAGCGGGC
The DNA here is from genome assembly GCF_964194135.1 of Talpa europaea. Taxonomy (NCBI): domain Eukaryota; kingdom Metazoa; phylum Chordata; class Mammalia; order Eulipotyphla; family Talpidae; genus Talpa; species Talpa europaea. Next base: position 42,600,486 of record NC_140068.1, read on the forward strand.
CTCCCCGGTGGCGCAGCGGTTGAGCGCTGGGTTGCGAAGCTGCCCGCGGCCTCTGCGGCGCCAGTTCGATCCCCGGCTGCTCCCCGGCCACCAGAGGAGGGTCCCACATGGCGCGCAGACCTCTCCTGCCGCCCGCTGCTCCCCTCAGCAGTGTACCTCGGTCCTTCTGCCTGCTCTGCTCCCCGCTCTGGCTCTGGTGAATTCTCTCACCCTCCCGCACTTCTGACTGTACCCAGTGCTTGTATGAATAAATAAAATGTTTTAAAAAAAAAAATATTACCATAGCACAGTATTACCAAGATTATTAAAGTATTTCTTAAAAAGGGAAAGGTATTATAAAAAAGTTTGTTATCATGTAACCAGGTAATTTTCACACACTCCCAAGTGAAGAAGAGTTTTTAAGATTTTTTAATAAATTTGTAGCAGAGATTGCATTCCGATCAAATTAGGTGCTTAAGGGATTTCTTAAAATGACCCACCAATGCTTTGAAAAACCCCAGTATTTCTTTGAAAACACGTAGAACAAAATAAAAGGGAAAACGCTTTACCTGGAAGAATTTCATCAGGTCACTATTGCTGCAGCACACCTGTAACCATGCAGGAGAAATGTACAAATATACATCTTATTGAAATGTAGAATTCATTATGTTTTGGGGGCTCTAGAAATGCTATTGTAAGATCTTCCCAACTTTCCCTCCTTCAAAACCTCACCGGACTCCAGGATCTTGCCTTGTTCATGTTTGTCTTCCCCAAAGTACCCAGCTGGATACTTGTCACAAAATGTTACCGCATAGAAAAAAATCTTTAGAAATTCCTGCTTTGTTAACCTGCTCCAAGTCTGAAGAATTCAAGAAAAGTGTAATTATATCAAATCAGGAAATAAAACTAATTTGTGGGTTCTAGGTAAAGTTTACATTAAGATGAAGAGAACAAGTGTTCAGAAGTCTGTGAAAACCATACATGAATTATCAAAACAAGTAGAAATTATGGGCTGTAATAGTTGTATTGATGGGATTAGTAAAGTTTTTTGGTCCGAGATGTATTGAGAGAATTTGAAAGAATTCTTTTCCCTTATTTTGTCTTAACTTCTTTCCTGAAGGCACATGTTTTCTGTGCCTACCACCACAACCTATAGATGTTTTGGCAAATTTTCTTTCCTGTAAAGTCCAGATAATAAATCATTGGACTTTCTGGTCCATAGGCTCTCAGATATAACTACTCAACTCTCTTCTTGTTATGTGAGAGCAGTCATAGGCAGTATGCATCTGAATAAAATATTATTATGGATGCTGAAATCTGACTTGCATATAATTTCACATGCCATGAAATATGATTCCTTTTTTAACCATTTAAAAATCTAAAAATTATTCTTAGCCTTTAAGTCTTAAAAAATAGGCAGTGCCGCAGATTTGACCACAGTTTGCCTACCCCTGTGGTAGAGGACACAAAGTCAAGAAAATTATATCTTTATTATATTAATAGCGTTAAGTTTCTCTTTCTTATGCTTATGCCACGATAGCTCTATTTGAGATGAAAATTTATCAATGTCAGTTTAATTAGCTGTATCTTAAAGGTTTCTTGAATATATTCCCAATGGGATGATTTGTAAGCAATCCAGATGCCTTACTAACTGATAAGATTTAGATTTGTAAAGAGTCAGTATAGTATACGTACTCTAATTTGGATGTAGTCCATTCTCTGAACACTCAATTATGAAAGAAGTATGATTAAGTGTGCTTAATTTGAAAATTATTGGGCTATTGCTCAGCAATAGCAATCATCCTGCAAGATTGCCTCACACAGAGCATAGATGCTGGAACTGAGGAAAAGAACACATCATTTGTTGGTTGTGTACAGTGGTCTAAGAACTTAGGGAATGGTCCTATTGCTTTTGCCTCTTCTACCAGCCTGATCACACCTTTTCCCCTCTTGAAATACACACTCCTGATGAAGCATGCCAGTCCAGTGTTCTCTTTTGGTCCACAACAGTGTCCGGAGCCGCCTGGAGCATGCGCCATGTTGCCCATGTGTTCGATGAATTAGGTTTCGATTTACTGTTTCGCCTGCGGAGAAACCCCTGCGTTCTCCTGTAAATCACGCGAGACTGAGAGGTACAATGGGAGGAGCGACCGGGGTATAAGAAGGGAACCACGAGAGCGAGAGAGAGACTGCGAGGAGACTGTGAGAAGGAGATACGGCGAGGGGTACTGTGAGAGGAGCAGAGAGAAGGCCAGGGAAGTAAGAAAGACAGGGAAAAGAAAGATATGTAAAAGTAGGAAAAGGAAAAAGGGAAAATAAAGAAGCAAACGCTAGCGTCAATTTGTCAAGCCCCTCATTTCAATCCTCAGCCCTTCTCTTTTCGTGCCTCCAAATCCCGCGGGTCGGGACAGGTGGCGCCCAGCGTGGGGCACGAAAAAGAACGAAGGAACCGCTGAAGGACCAGCTGTGGTGAGCCGGCAAGTAAAGTAAAGTAAGGTAAAGTAGCTGGGATCATGGGCAATTCAATGTCCAAGGGGCAGTTAGTTATTTCCCTGGAAGCTCTCCTACAAGAGTTTGGGGTTCCTCTCAGTAGAAAATTCTTAAAGAATTTGTAGAGACCCTTAGTATCACCGGTAAATGGTTTCTGAAGCAGGATCAGTCGATAGTGACAATTAGAATAAGGTGAAAGGAGATATTGTCTTGCATCAGCAATTATATGGCCTTGAGTCTCTTCCTGGCACTACTTTGACAGTCTGGGGAGTGGTGGGAGATGCTCTTAATGCCAGTGGCACTGCTGCCGCTCAGTTAGCCACTGAGGCCGTCAGGACAGCGAGACAAACGGAGGAAGAAGATAGAAGTTCCATTATGAGTTCTACATCGGTAAGTCCCCCTTCCTCTACTCAAAAAATAACAACAGCCCCTTCTCCAGATGATTCTACTGATGAGTCGGGAGGAGAGGAGGAACAGGATGAGAAAGGCCTTGGTTGTTATAAGCCAGGGAAGCGTAAAAGGAGATGGAAAACACCTGGGGAGCCACCTCCTAGAACACTCCACAGGGTTGATCTTCCGTTAATGGAAAGACTGTGCTCTATGATGGAAAGAGTTCTGGCTTCCCAGGCCCCTAATTATGCTTATCCAGTAGTGGAAGGGACAGATCCTCAGGGGGTGCATACTAGAGTACATGTCTCCATACCTTTTAAAGATTTGAAGGCTTTGAAGGAGGCAGTTACTCAGTATGGCCTCCAGAGCGCTGGAGCCTGACATTCAATTAACAAAGGTCATTCAAGGGTTGACAGAACCTTATGCGGAGTTCCTAGCAAGATTGATGACTGCAGCTGGCAGAATTCTAGGTAACACTGATGCCTCCCTACCGATAGTTAAACAGCTTGCATTTGAAAATGCTAATAAATGGTGTCAGGAAGCTATTAGACCCTGGAAAGCTAGGGCTAGTTTGGATGATTATGTGAGACTTTGTAAAGATATTTGTGAAGCGCAAGTTACTGGTGCGGTGATCGCTCAGGCCTTGCGTGGTCCAGTAACTGGACCCCGAAACCGTGTCTGTTTCGCTTGTGGTCAGCAAGGGCATATAAAGGCCTCCTGCCGTTTTTGGGGTGGAGCGGGGGCGCTAAGACACCACGAACTGCTAACCCTCAAAAGAAACCAGGAGTTTGTCCACGGTGCCAAAAGGGTAGTCATTGGGCGAACGAGTGTTGGTCTAAGACAGATTATCAGGGAAATCCGCTGACCCCCGTATGGGAGGACAGCCGGGAAACGCGTGGGGGAGGGCGCAGCCCCGGCGACCCTCTCAGCCAATTATAGGGGCAGTTCAGAGCAATCCCCAAATAAGGCAAATTTTTTTTCTGACCTCTTCCGCACCTCTCCAGGAAGTGGCGGATTCGATTTGAGTGTCTCCACATATACTGTTCTTACTGCTAACATGGGAGTGCAATGTTTACCTACAGGCCAGTATGGCCCTCTCCCTGATGGAATTGTGGGGCTAATAATTGGCCGCAGCTCCAGTGCCCTTAAAGGCCTTCAGGTCATCCGGTCTGTTTCCCCAGGATCCTTGTTGCTGGACCTATTGCGGGGGCGTGGACGGTGTTTGCAGATGGCTCCAGTAATGGTACAGCCTCTTTTGTCTCTGAAGGGGATCGGAAGGTGGTCTCAGTGCCCACTGGTTCGGCCCAAGTCGTTGAGGCGACCGCCGTCCTCTCGGCTCTTGAGACCTACTCACAAGAACCTATCAATTTGTATTCTGACAGCAAATATTTGGTACATGCTTTAAATGTGTTGGAAACTGTTGCTCATATTTCTGTTCATAGCTCCATTGCACCCCTCCTTCACCAGTTGCAAACACTGATTCGTAAGAGAACTCATCACCTTTTTGTGGGTCACATCAGAGGTCATCTCCCATTGCCAGGACCTTTAGCGGCTGGCAATGCCGCAGCTGATTCTCTTACTAGGGGACATCTAATTTGTCCAACACTTCAGAGTGCTATGGAAGAACATGCAGTCTTGCACACCAATGCCACGTCACTTAAGGGTCGTTATGGGTTGACTCGTCGTCAAGCTCGTGACATTGTTCATGCCTGTCACAAGTGTGCACCTTTTGCTCCAGCTGCTGCGCCTCCCCCAGGAGTTAACCCCCCAGGGCATCCTCCCTAACCATATTTGGCAAACCGATGTGACTCATGTACCCTCTTTTGGACAACAGCCTGGTCCATGTCTCCATCGACACATTCTCTGGTTTTCTTTTTGCCTCCCCACATTGCGGTGAAAAGACTTCTGATGTCCGCTCACATTTGCTACAAGCGTTTGCGGTAATGGGCCGCCCACGTGTCATTAAGACAGATAACGGTCCTGGTTATACCAGTAAGGCTTTTGCCTCCTTTTGTGTGGTCCATCGCATTGTGCACAAAACGGGAATTCCATACAGCCCGCAGGGGCAGGGTATAGTTGAACATGCCCATGGTTCTCTGAAAACTATGCTTTTAAAACAAACAGGGGGAGAACACTCCCCCAGGGACCGTTTGACTACAGCTCTCTTTACCCTTAATTTTTTGACCCTAGATACCCAGGGGCGGTCAGTTGCTGATCGGCACTGGTCGCCAGACCCTCGGCAGGTCACGATGCTGCTAGCGAGATGGAAGGATCAGGTCAATAGTGAGTGGCAACCACCCGCGCCAGTATTAATACAGCTGCCAGTCAGCATTTGTATTTTCCCACAGGATGCAGAAGCACCCCGATGGGTTCCTGCTCGATTGGTTTGGTTTGTCAATATACCTGACCCTGCTAACCTTGATGACACAAGCGTCCCAGATGTTAGTACGATGGGCAATTGTGCATCAGCTGCCGTTTTTGCTCCTCATTGATCGTCATGATTCCACTTTTCCGCAAGTATTTGCCACTAATCTTACTATTGGTCTGGCTTCCAAGCCATTGGATAGTGCCCTGTTGGGCCAGGGTGAGGTGAGATTATATAATGGCACTTATTCTGCAAACAGTAGTTCTACCTTTGAACAATCCGTTAGTGTCCAGAATAATGGGTCGAAGAGTTTGTCTGCTGCTGTCTGTTTGTCCCCTCCTTTCTTTTTTGTCCTCCCCAATAATGCAGGAAATGCCACTGTGTTGAACTGTTCAGTGGAGACCTGCGCCCTCTCTGCCTGCTGGGCCCGGAGTGCGGAGAGGGCGGTGATCGTTCGTCTAACTTCTATTTTAATCATGCCCATGGATGTTTCTGCATACCTTTCCCCTGTTCTACCTAGGAGGAGACGTGATTTTAGCATCACTGCAGCTATTGTTGCCGTTTCAATAGTGGTGGCTGCGGCTGCTGCCGCCGTTGCTGTCACTCAAGCTGCTATAAATACGGACACTATGGACAATTTAGCTGCCGGTGTTGCTTCTGCGTTGTCAACACAGTAATATATGAATGGACATTTGCAGAATGGACTTTTTATGCTTGGTCAGCAGTTAGCTCATGTAAGAAGAGATAGACACACTTTTGTTAACCGCTCACATACCTTGTAACCCTCTGTACAGTTTTATTTGGGTTACCCCTGTTACGGGTGAGGGTCTCATTGCCTGGCTTAAAGGACTCCTCCAGAGTTGCAAGCTTGGGGCAGGGTGGTAGCCTTAGCTCCTGACTGTTTGTGCCTTCAGTGTGTGGTTTCTCCGTCGGCTACAGAGGCGAAACAAAGAGCTATTGTGCTATGGCGGTCAGGCAAGTACTTGGCGCCATGGTACTTGACCAGGACTCCCCAGTGGCATCCGGATGGGTCAACTTAGCCCTAAAGAACCTGAAAGCCAAAGACGGGTAAGAGCGTAGCCCGTCCAGACCAACCTAAGACAGCGGTCCGGACCAAGTGCGCCAGATTAGCGATGACGGGTAAGGCTGGATATGGGATGCGCCAACCTAAGACAGGCCAGGTGTCTCATTTAAAAGAAAAAAGGGGGAGATGTCCGGAGCCTCCTGGAGCATGCGCCATGAGCACATGTGCTCCATGAATTAGGTTTCGATTTACTGTTTCGCCTTCGGAGAAACCCCTGCATTCTGTAAATCACGCGAGACTGAGAGGTACAATGGGAGGAGCGAGCGACCAGGGTATAAGAAGGGGGGAGGGGGAGAGGGAGAGAGAGAGAGAGAGAGAGAGAGAGAGAAGGAAGAGAGAGGAGAGAGAGGAGAGAGAGAGGAGAGAGAGAGAGACTGCGAGGAGACTGTGAGAAGGAGATACGGCCAGGGGTACTGCGAGAGGAGCAGAGAGAAGGCCAGGGAAGTAAGAAAGACAGGGAAAAGAAAGATATGTAAAAGTAGGAAAAGGAAAAAGGAAAAATAAAGAAGCAAACACTAGCTTCAAGTTGTATCAAGCCCCTCATTTCAATCCTCAGCCCTTCTCTTTTCGTGCCTCCGAATCCCGCGGGTCAGGACAAACAGAACCTATGAGCACAGTCCTTGGAGGAGAAGGTGCCAGCTGGAGAGGCCAGCTGCCACTTTTCCCTGTTGGCCCATCTATTCCACACACCCAATCAAAAAAGTGAAGCCTAATTGTTATTAACTTCTCTTGTTTTAGGAGGAGGCAAACTGTAACATATCAGAAATCAAAAGGGTTTTTTTGGACAGGATTGTTAACCAGTTAAAAATTTTCTCTGATTCACACAGTCAAAATAATACAATATATGTTACACCAAAACAATCTCTAAATCTTAACATATATGTAAACAACTACAAAAATGTCCATTTGGTCATCCTCCATGTATCAGTAAAGTAAAGCAATAAACACTTAGCTATTTTAGTTGAAAGTGTCTAAAGGTGCACTGAGGTTTAATAAGAGTTTAGTTTATGAGGGCAGAAATCGTCCTAAATGAAGATGGGAGCTCACAAAACAATTGGCATAAACTCATTTATTTGTTCATTTGTTTACTCAGTTGCTATATGTGGATGGTCCACTGTGTGCCAGACGTTGAGGCCAGTGGGAATATAGGAAAAGTAAGACGTAGTCTTTGCCCTCAAGGAGTTTATACTCTACAGGTGAGAGACAAATAAGTCACAGCCAAGTATGGTCTGGGGAGCACAGGGGCCTCTGGGAACAGGCAAGGGGCATCTAAGCCAAACTGTAGCCTGGGTGTGCATTATGTAAAACTTCTTCCAGACCCTGTAAAACTTGGGGGAAATGATTATTTAAGAGAACGTATCTAAAATAATTATTCTGCTTTGAAACCTAGACTCTGAAGATTAAATATCCATCCAAATTTCAAGATCCTACAGTAGTTCCTCTTCAAGAATTTGCATGGCATCAGTATCTACAGGAGAGGAAAAGGGTAAAAGATGTTTGGGATGTGGGAGATATGGACAAAATTATGCTTGAATTATCTATGCCTCATTTTGGAAAAACTGAACCAGTAATTTTAATGCAATTACATTTTCTGTATGTTATACTCTTAAATTATTTCAATCATTTTACCAGACTGATTTTTAAGAAAAAGTAAATCATTTTCAAGATTTCCTTTTGGAAGTTGTGTGATAAGGTAAGTTTTAAATTCTCAATGTTACTACTTATCCCTGCTAATGTTACTCCTCTTTCCTTGCATATCATTCATACTTCCTGTGACCACCTGACACTCAGGTCACTGTAGCCTGCCACTTTTCTTGCCCTTGCTCTAGAAGGTTTTATTTATTTATTTTAAAGATTTTATTTATATCTTCATAGAAGAACTGGGGTGCAGGCCAGAGGTGTGGGTATGTGGATGCGTGAGAGAGGATTTCCCAGAGACAGAGTGGGGAGCAGAACAGGTGGATCTACTGAAATACACTGCTGAGGGAAGCAGTGGGCAAGACAGGAGAGGTCTGCTGCACCATGTAGGTTAGCTCCCTGCCAGGGGATCGAACTCAGGCAGTTGCAGTTGCAGTGATAACGCTGAGACTTAACCCCTAGGCCACGAGGGAGGCCCCCCTCTGGAAGGTTTTAGTGGTTGGTATACAGCACAGATAAAGAAGGGACTTGTGTGGAGTTGTTATCTAGGGGCGCTCTTATGACAGCCACCAAGTTCCCATAGGGTAACCTTGTCCTGGTTGACACTTTCTTTTTTGTGTACTGTCCCCAACAGTACGCTTGCAGCAAATGCAGACCCTTGGGCTAGCAGAACTTGTCCAGGGATGGCAGATATATTTCCTCTTGGGTGCCAGTCCTATTTTTGGTAGGGCTGCTTGTAGCAAGTGATGTGAGGATTCTAAAGTGACATCTCGCTCACTGACACCTGGTTTTGGGGGGAGGTTGGACTGGGGCATGCCTCCTACTTGTTGCCCCGACCCAGTCTTGTGGAGAGTCTCAGTCCTGGCTTCCCTGCCCCACCCCATCTCCCAATTGACTGATGAAAACCCATTTTCCCACCAGAGCAGTTTTGATTGGTCTGTGCTCAGTTACACAGGATATCCTGTGATCCGGTGGTTATCATGTAGATGTAGATTGTGTTATTTTATAAGACCTCTGCATAAAATGCAGATGTAAACAGTGCAAAACTGAGCCAAGAGCATCATTTGTTAAGTCTTCTATCCCATATTTGCACTGAAATTCAAATGAAGCCATAGTAGACACTTACACAAGGTAATTACTAAATACCAGATATTATTATAATTTTTTGTATAAATGAACTAGTCCTTACAACAAACCAGTGGTCCTGGTTTGCCTGGGACTAAGATTTGCTGGAAGGTAGAAATTTCAATGCAAAAGCTAGGCAAACCGGGACAGTTATTCACCTTAGCATAAAACAATGTTTTTCTTAATTTCGATCATAAACTACCATACTGCCTACCAGTGTTGTGCGCTCCATCAACAGGACAACCGTGATCTCATGTTTGTATTTTGTACATATTCCCACTGATCCTTAAAGAAAGATTGATGTGGATTCTAATCATAATTTCCTGCCCTTTTCATTCTGGGTTACTGATCTTAAAGGGGACATAGTTTAGGGCCTCTTTGGTGGTGCAAGGGGTTTAGACGCAGCACTATGAAGCTATCTGCAGCCAGTGCAAGGCAAGTTTAATCCCTGGCCATGGAGGTGACCCACGTGGCATAGCAGACCCCTCCAATCTTGCCCGCTGCTCTCCTCAGCAGTATATTTCAGTCAATCTACCTGTTCTGTTCCCACTCTGTCTCTGGTGAATCTTCTCACCCCCTACACCTCAGCTTATACCCCAGATCTTATATGCATACATAAATAATTTTTTTTAAAAGGGGGACATAATTTGGTGACCACACACTGGAATTTAGAAGGGTCACCATCACTACTATGTGAATGAAAACACTAATCTCTTTATTTTGAGTAGCTTAGAACTTAAAAGTATTGATAAAGATGACTTATCTTCCTCACTTACTATGCCCAGGAAATCCCTGTTGGCTCTCAGGAAACATTTTCTCATCCTGACTACCTTCTGTCAAAAAGGCATTCTTCCAGTCTTTGGTATTGACAGCTGTGGCAACAGCTTCCCCTTATCTGTGGTATTGCTTACTAGTTTCAGTTAACATGTGGTCCAAGAAAAATACATGCAAGAAGATATGTTGAGAAAGAGAAAGATAGAAACCACATTCACACAATTTTTATTAAAGTATATTATTACTCTAGTTTATTATTAATTATTGTTAATCTCTTACTGTGCCTCATTTTTACATTAAGCTTTATTATAGCTACGTGTAAATAAAGGAAAAAAACACAGTATACATAGGACTCAGTGCTCTTTGCTATTTCAGCATCCATAGGAGGTCTTGCAAAGTATCCCCCCACAGAAAAGGAGGGGACTACTAATTATACAAATCTCCTAACCTCATCCAGCATGCCATAGTAAAATGTGCTTCAAAAATGAAGCCAGGGACTGCATCTTGTTGTCAAGTTAATATAACAAGTATGCTATACACACAGGTGCCATCTGTTATCTACCATTAAATCATATCACTAGGCGGCCCCTAGTGATGTTAGATTCTTAAGAATGTTCTTAAATTCTTTCTGAGAACAAAGTTCTGAAAAATGACAATGTATTTTTTAAATATTCTGTCCCAGAGTTTAGAGTCTTTGTGGATTAAGCAAGTTTTTCTTTTTCTTATCACATTTATGTGTGTGTGTTTACATTACCTTTATAGGAACTCAGGAATGAAACTTGGGTATATTCTTCCTTTGTGATGTGTTTTGTTAATGATCAACTCCTCGGTGATGAACTTGATCTTCAGAAATGGGCCCACAAGATATGGGATATAGTTGATTTTAAACCCCCTGCACTTTACGAGGCACTTACTGAGGATTATTCTATTAAATTCTTAAAAGACACCAAGGCAAGTTATACTGATTTTTAAGTTTTTAATCTTTTACGTTGATTCAGAGTTAATTATGGATATCCTGACAAAAGGGACCATAAAATAATAGGAGAGGGCCTCCCCGGTGGCGCAGCGGTAGAGCGCTGGGTTGCGAAGCTGCCCGCGGCCTCTGCGGCGCCGGTTCAATCCCCGGCTGCTCCCCGGCCACCGGAGGAGGGTCCCACATGGTGCGCAGACCTCTCCTGCCGCCCGCTGCTCCCCTCAGCAGTGTACTTCGGTCCTTCTGCCTGCTCTGCTCCCCGCTCTGGCTCTGGTGAATTCTCTCACCCTCCCGCCCTTCTGACTGTACCCAGTGCATGTATAAACAAAACAAAAACAAGCAAACAAATAAAGAAAAACATGCCTCTATTAAAAAAAAAAATCTTTAAAAAAAAAATAATAGGAGACTAAGTTTTCAGTTTTCAATGACCTTATGATCTAGTTGCAAAGGATTGTTTTGTGGTAGGTTCAGCTCAGTGGTGAGTAAAGTCAGCATATCTCTACAGAAAGAGAACATCCCTGTTCAAACACTTTGCTCCCCATGGAAATATATATATATATATTTTTTAATAGAGGCATGTTTTATTTATTTATTTATTTGTTTGCTTGTTTTGTTTTATACATGCACTGAGTACAGTCAGAAGCGCGGGAGGGTGAGAGAATTCACCAGAGCCAGAGCGGGGAGCAGAGCAGGCAGAAGGACCGAAGTACACTGCTAAGGGGAGCAGCGGGCAGCAGGAGAGGTCTGCGCACCATGTGGGACCCTCCTCTGGTGGCCGGGGAGCAGCAGGGGATCGAACCGGCACAGCAGAGGCCGCGGGCAGCTCTGCAACCCAGCGCTCAACCGCTGCGCCACAGGGGAGGCCCTCCATGGAAATATTTATAGATTGCTATCTGCCTTAATATATAAAGACCCCCCCAACCCCCGCAAAAATTCAAACCTGTCATTCTCTCATCTTTAGTGAAGTGTTTTAATTAATACTTTCTACACTTAAATGAGTGCTACTACCCTAAGAGAAGGAAAGTATGAGCATAAAGGGGACATTGAAAGCATGATGCCTTCTTTACAAAAGCAGGAGTAGTCAAGCTATAGTACTGGGAAATTTCCAGTGGCAGAGGATAGTCAGGAAGCCTGAAGCCCAGAGAGAGAGACAGACAGACATCAGGGTAGAGAGGCAATAGATATAAAAGTGCTTTGTGATTATGCTCAGAACCTTGATGTAACAACAACTACCATATGCTGAAATCATCTCATGCCCACGATGCCTATGCCCACAGAAAGACCCAATGCTAGGAGCTGAGGTGTGCAAAGGCAAAGACCTCTCTCCTTGGCCCTTGTTGAACCACTCCCTTAAACAGAATCTGAAACATAGTAGGTGCCAAGTGAATGAGGGCAAATGCACTTGGAAAAATCTCTGAATTCTGGGTGTAGGTAGGTCTTTGGGGTTCATATTAGTTAATTTCCAAAGGGGTGGGGTCCAAGAAAGTACATTTGTGCTCTGGGAATGGCAGGAGACAACCATGAAGGCCAGAATTAGTGGGAAACAAGCTGGGAAAATGAGAGTAGCAGGCAACAATATCAAACTACTGTGATTAACATGAAAACCTCACAACTGACAGGGAGACTTGAGAACCAACTTTGGAAAGTAAGTGGGAACCAAGGGAGATCTGTCAGCAGGAAAACATGGCAAGAGTCACTGTGTGCGAACTCGCAGCCAGGACACTGCCATGTTGCTGTATTCACCCAGAATAGCTTCTCAGCTCTCCTTCTGTCTCATTGCATCACCCCCTGGAGATCCAGGCCAGAGTTGCTGAGTAATGAGGCCCCTGTCATTTCCCACAACCTGGTTCTCACAGAGGAGGGAGAGGTAGTATCAGTCCTTTAGGTTCTATAGGCAGTGATGGACCCAGTGGGGAGTTCCCAAATAGAAAAGGTGTTCAAATGTTAATCAGCGGGGGAAAAAGCAGATCCACTAAAGAAAAGTTGATCTTACTGTTCATTCTGAACCAAAGTTAGATTTTAGCCAGAAGGAAAGTCAAGCCAGCAGAACTTTCATAGAGTGTGGCATAATCCTCTTTGCTTTTTCTTTTTAACACTTAGGGCTGTGCAGAAACAGGTTGGAGTGAGGAAAGCCTGGTGGCAGGGACACAGTAACCATTTAAAAAGGTGCTATAGCAGCATGGACTGGAGATATTGACAGACTGAACTAATTAGGGGCAGTCAAGAGAGAGGAACTAGATTCCAAAGAAAGTCCTTAAATTTTTTCATGCAGAGGCTAGATTTTTCTTGCTGATAAAACCTAGGAACTTGTTTGCTTCTGGGTTGGAGTGACCTGCTAGACAATTTTGTTTGTGTAACCTTGTGTTGCATTCATTTGCTCTCGTTTCATTGGAATTTTCAGAATTATCTACTCTTGACAATGGCATGAAAACAATATGTTGTTACAAGGGGAAGCTTAATGGACTTATTGCAGACATCAATCATGATTTCCAGTATATCTTCTTTTTCTTCCTAAGCTGTAAAATTTATATTATACCTCTCATTCCGAAGTCATAATATTCTTATAATTGAGAACTTGTGATACAGAAGCTGAGAGGCAAAATTTATTATTTTTTTTTTTATAGAGGCATGTTTTATTTATTTGTTTGTTTGTTTTGTTTATACATGCACTGGGTACAGTCAGAAGCGGGAGAGGGTGAGAGAATTCACCAGAGCCAGAGCGTGGAGCAAAACAGGCAGAAGGAGGGAAGTACACTGCTCAGGGGAGCAGAGGGCTGCAGGAGAGGTCTGTGCGCCATGTGGGACCCTCCTCCAGTGGCCGGGGAGCAGCCGGGGATCGAACCAGCACCGCAGAGGCCGAGGACATCTTCGCAACCCAGCGCTCAACCACTGCGCCACCGGGGAAGCCCTAATTATAATTATATGGATGTAATACTACCTTCCTGGATGCCATATAGCACAATATTATTTCAGTCTTTTAATTAAAAAAAGACTAGTGTGACAAAATGATGGGGGTACTATATGTAAAAGTGGTTTAATTTATGTTTCCCAGATTTTTTTTTTTTTCTCATATAAGAGCTGGCGTGTGGGCCAGAGGTGTGGGGGGTGAGAGGATTCACCAGAGACAAGAGTAGGGAGCAGAACAGGCAGATTTATTGAAATACACTGCTGAGGGGAGCAGCAGGCAAAGCAGGAGAGTTCTGCCAGACCATGTGGGTTATCTCCCTGGCTGGGCTGGAACTCAGGCGGTGATAGCACTGAGACTTAACCCCTAGGCCACCAGGGAGGCCCTATTTCCTAGATTCTTGAGAAATAGTGCGGGGCAAGTGATGTATCTTGCTAAGTAAGACAGCATTTTTATGTATGAGAATGGTACCTAAAACAGCTGCATTCCATTAGATCTCTGCTCCCTAGATGAATGTTATTCTGGTAGAGACTAGTGTTTTCATTTTGGATGTCTCTCTGTAGGGCTAGCAAGGTCTCACAAGTGCTAGTTGACTCTATCAGAAAGGGTGTCAATTAAAAACAAGAGCAGGGGGCATCTGAGAATGTGAAGATATGATTGAAATAACTCAAAAGTACAGCATCCTATCTTCCTTACTCCTGGATATTGTGGCCTTATTTTCCTACTCAGAAAGGGTATTGCCTAGCTGTGGTTAGCTGTACCATCTGAAAATCTAGAACCTTTAATCAAAGATTAGCTAGATCTTTTCCCAAAATTACTCAGGAAAGAAATCTCAATCTGCTTCTTTTCCCAAAGGGACCAACAACTGGTGTTTCTTAGCACACCTAGTTTGTGACATATTTGGATCTAGGTGTTGTATTCTCAGTATTACATGATAGGTTAATGTTATTCAAAGCTTCACTATCAAAAGGTCTTACAAAGTGTGTTACTTTGATTGTAAAGATTTGATATAAAATGAAACTTTTTCCCAGTCATCTTTTTAATTTTGCTGTTGTCATATCTAATGTTGTTAAAAGCTTAAAACAGAAAATGTTCTCTTCTACTTTTGGTCATTTATTAAACTTTCTTGACCTGCCTTATCTTTTTTTCGTAATTTTAATAGCATGATTTTGTGTTCATGGACGTTTCTATTGATTATTACCCAGTGGGAAGATTGATTTTTGAGGTAAGAGTGTTTGTTATTACTTTTTAACAAGTGGGAGGAGTGGGAATCTGTAAATGTAGAAATATTAAATATCAAAACCTTTTATCTTTATTTTGTAGCTATTTTGTGATGCAAAATCCACTCTACACTTTTGGCTCAGTTTGTAATTGTTTTTACACCAGGAGCTGTGCCTGGTCACACTGCAGTCACAGCTACCAGTCCAAGACTGGGACATACTGACCTGCAGTCAAAGTGGCTGACACGTCTCAACTGTGGTGCTAAGGACCTAGTTCCTGGTTCCAGGTTCAGGATATGAGAGGTTTGGAGGTGAGATAAGGATGGCATTGAAGGAAGACAGGTACCCTGGGGATTATGACCCAGGTTTAGGGCCTTGGCAACTGCTGGCATGATTATGTGCAGAAACATTAGGATAGGGTTCTTTTAAAACTGACTTTTGATATACCAGTCATTTATTTGATCCAATATGAACTGACCAATGTGATTGTGCCAGTATCTTCAGTTCTATACACACAAATAATGTAGCTCATGACTGAAAAATATTCTAATTCAGAAAAGAAACACTAGTGCTCGCTTTGGCAGTACATGTACAGAAAAGAAATACTTGCAGAAAAATAATAAATTTATTCTCTTAGCTGCCATAGAGGTGATTTTTTTCCTTTGAAAAAACTATAAATAGAACTTCATTTGGGTCTTTAGTTTGTACATTTCTTAAGGTCACCAACATTGAATAATAGAATTTTAGGACTGAAGTGCTGAGGAGGTTCAGCAATTAATCTATCTGTAAGTAGAGATGAGACAGATGCAGTGGTTGAAAACTTTTTCAAGGCCACTGTGGACTAGCAAAGCTGGAGTCTGACCAGACTTTCTGGATTACAGACCAGAGTTTTTCCCATTGTTTTTTCCTCCCATGTGTATCTTTAACTAGCATAAAGTGAAACACTAAGTCAGCAGCTTTTTAGCATTGAGGTCATTCTGTGATCTTTTTTAAAGACAAATTTTACCATCTGTCATTCAAAGAGACACATTACCCTGACTGGCTGAGACTGAAAGTCATTGCATCAAGGCCCAGACCCTGTGGGGCCATTGCAAAGGCACTAAGAGCAATTGGGTATTTACCATGTGCCAGTAAAGGGGAAGTGAGATAATTCTAAAAGCCTGGTAACCCATTTATAGTGGACTTTAGAAGCCTTTTTATAAGATGTATTTAAATATGGGTGTCTAATATTTGACAACTTCATTTCAAGTCAAAGAACTAGTCACACTCCAGTGCTAGGATGGGCCCAGCTGGGAGGCTGCCCTAGTTTCCTGAGCAAGACCTGGCTGAGTTCCCTGCCTCTCCTTCCTGGCAGAGCAGGCATTTCCCCTTAACCTCCCTCCCCTTGCCTGCTTCTAGGCAGAGCTGGGAGCTTTGAGTGTGTAGGTCTTACTGGTTTCCACAGGATTTCTGCAAGAAAGTAAAGTAAGAATAAAGAGAAGGGAGAGCCATAGGGTACGCAGCTCATTCTGGCTGCCTGGATCTCAAGGAGAGTGACACAGTACTATTTACTCTTGAGGTTTGTTAGAGTGTCTGGTGTAGCAGTAATAAGAAACAGCATGTCAGCCAATAATGTGTCACCTTGGGTCAACACAGGTGTAGTGGAGTCCAGACAGAAGTGTGTCTCATCCGGGCTCTGTCACTTGCTTTGTAACTTGTTACAGGTCACAGCCTCTGTGACCCTTAGTTTCCTTTTCAATCAAATAGTACTGTTGTGATTATTGAGATTAAGATAATGATCATAGGAGATGCTCAGTAAAGAGGACTGGATATTTTATTAACAACTAGTTGAATGACCTTGTACAAGAACCTTCACATTCAGTACTGTTTCTTTTTTTCTTTTTAAAGATTTATTTATGCATACAAGAGCTGGAGTGTAGGCCAGAGGTGGGGACGGGGGGGGGGGGGGGGGGGGTAGTGGTGGTGAGAAAATTTACCAGAGACAGAGTGGAGCAGAACAGGCAAATTGACTGAAATACACTGCTGAGGGCTGCAGTGGGCAAGACAGGAGAGGTCTGCTGTGCTATGAGGGTTAGCTCCCTGGCTGGGGGTGGATCTAGTGCTGCAGTGGCTGAGGATTGCTTCATAGTGCTGAGAATTAACCCCTTGAGCCACCAGAGAGGTCCTCAGTACTGTTTTTTTTATGGGGAATATAAAGGTCACCTTATGGTCTCTCAAGCCCTTTTCAGCAATAGACCCTCTACCTCATTCTAGAATGAGCTTTTCTCCCACGCATGACACTCATTTCCTTCTTTCTTAGTAGTGTCTAATCCCCCCCTCCCACCCCGCTCCCACACACCGCCAGCACCGCCACCAAACCCTTCCTGCTTTCTTACTGCTCCTGCCACTGTGGAAGCTGCAGATTACCGGGTTCTCGGGAATGTGACCCGTACCCTTGCCCTCTGCCCGGATCTAAAGGCTAGTCTGTCTCAGGGAAGGGGAACTTCGATCCTGGACCCATCTGGGGCCCCCGGGCAGGTGGCAAGAGCGCAGCGGTTCCTGTGCCCCCGCGCCAGCCAGGGGCGTCCTCAACCAGGGGAGAGCTCCCCTCAGAAGCTCCTGGATAGAGTCAGAAGCCTGGAGCTCCCAGTCGGGCACCCCAGACTGGGATTCCTTGGTCCCCTACAAGCAGGCCCCTGGGAAAGAGCATCTGCAGCGCCACTCCCTCAGGCGCCACCCTGAGTGCCACCCTGAGTCCCGGGGATCAAGGGGTAATGAGATGCTAATGAGGCAGGAATAAAGCCTCAGCTGGCTGAATGCCCCGGTGCCACGGCCCACAGGCCACCAGACTCCCTGCTGGGGCGCAGCCCACAAGCTCCATTCCACATCCCCCAGCTCCCTCTCCGCGCCTCTTCTACTCCCTCTCTCCGCCCCCGCCCCTCCAGGTAGCCGCCAGCAGGAAGCAGCCCCTCCCAGCCACAGATTGTCCTGTAAGTTGCCCAGCTGTGCCAGCTGTGTACCCCCGCCCGCGGGGGCCGGGAGTGGGTGGGGGCGCGCTACTGGCGAAATACGGTCAGAGGCGCTGGGGAACCCCGTCTGGCTGCTGGGGCCGGCCTCCCCCGGCTCCCGCCCTGCTGAGCCGCTCTCCAGACCTTAAGGTCCAGAGTGTGAGTATCCCCACCCCAACAGCCAGCGGTCCAGCTCCCTCGCCATCCTTCCAAACCGCCCTGCGAGGTACGGCCTCGACCTGGCGTTTCCAGACTGGGTGGCCCCTGTCCCCTGGGCTCAGATCTTCCTTCTTCCACTTCCTCCACTTCCCTTCTGCCCTTCCTGCCTGTTCCTCCTCCTGGACAACGCTTGCCTCGTCCAGGTGACCTGCAGAGGACAACCTTAGTCTCCTGCTTTGGGGCGACCCTCTGGATTCCCGCCTGGAATTGCAGGGTGACTGCGGGCGTGGGGGCGGGGATCAACCCCAGTGCTCTGCCCCACCAATGCGGCCCACTTCCCTAACTTCCCCGCGAGCAACTCCATCCTCCAGTACCCTCTGACTCCCCCTAGTCCGAGCGTGAGAAAGTCCTCTCCAACACCCCTCAATTCGCTTGGGGGCCCCAGTGAGGGAGAGTTGGACAAAAGAAAGCCTTGTTTTGGGAGATTCCTGGGAGAGCGAACCCGAGCCCAGAGGGGATGGGGTGGAGCATTGAGCCCAACGGGGTTGGGTGGGAGGGAGGTGTCAGGACACACCCAACTGCTGTGGTCCCCTCCCCCAGGCCCCCTGGGGCAGAGGCAGGTCTTAAGGGAAGTGTTTTGACCACAGTGAGATAGAAATAGACCCAGTCCTGGTCACATCACCCAGTCAATCCAATATCCTCTGGCTATTAGTTTTGGTGATGGGAAGTGGAACCTACACAGAGATTGTCTCCCCACCCCCCCACCCCCCTACCCCTGTCTCCCCCAGGCCCCGCCTCAGGAGGCAAGGCAAGCAAGAGTACTAAATAGGAAACTTTGTCCCTGGCAATATGACACACCCTACATGCCCTGTGGCACAGGGAGGCATGGGGCAAATGGGACAGTGTGCATGCCCAGCAGCTGGGGTTGTAGGTTTTAGGTCTGTCCTGTCTGCACAGGTAGGTAAACTTTCTTCTCAGGGAAGTCCATCTTCTCTGGTTCTGAGAAATTCTCCCATGCTCTGCTGCCTGGGCCTGAAAGCTGGATAAGAATTCCTGCTGCCTGGGCCCCAGAGCAGGGCTTGGAGACCTCTGGACAGCTGGCAGCTCCCTGGCTTTCCCTTTTTCATTTCCGAATTTGGCAGGTTTCTCTTGGAGTGGAAGGGATGGCAGCTGTCTGGAGCGGATGGGAGTGGGCTGGGGGAGAGAGCAGAGCCAATCAGGTGGACCTGGAGTTCCCTGGGGATGCCAGCAGCTTTCTTTTTACTTTTGCTTCTTTATCCAGTCACCTCCCCTTCTCTTTCCTCCTCCTCCTCTCCAGCAACCAGGTGACTCAGATCAGCTGCTCCTCTCCTTGGGAGCTTCTGGGCCCTCATGACCTCCTCCATGTCCTCCAACCCCGCACATGCTCACTTTGAGAGCTTCCTCCAAGCCCAGCGCTGCCAGGATGTGCTGAGCAGCTTCCAAGGACTTTGCAGGGCCCTGGGAGTGGAGCCTGGTGGGGGGCTGCCCCAGTTCCACAAGATCAAGGCCCAGCTCAACTACTGGAGTGCCAAATCACTGTGGGCCAAGCTGGACAAGAGAGCAGGCCAGCCTGTGTACCAGCAGGGCCAGGCCTGCGCCAACACCAAGGTAGATACCCGGTGCCTGGGATGGGACTTAGAGAGTGGAGGTGAGTCAGGGGGGAGACCCATGCCGTGCCCACTCTGCCCTGTGTTTGCAGTGCCTAGTGGTGGGTGCTGGACCTTGTGGTCTGCGGGCTGCTGTGGAGCTGGCGCTGCTGGGGGCCCGTGTGATGCTGGTAGAAAAACACACCAAGTTCTCTCGCCATAACGTCCTCCACCTTTGGCCCTTTACCATCCATGACCTTCGGGCACTTGGTGCAAAGAAATTCTATGGGCGCTTCTGCACAGGCACCCTGGACCACATCAGTGAGCATCATGTGGGGCCTAGAGGGGTGGGTGGACCTGAGCCACCCAGTGGGAGGCTGCTGGCCCAGTCAAGAAGTGGATGACCTTCAGGGTTCAGGTCCCTCATATGTAAAATGGGCAGTTGGACTGAGTGATCTTTAAGGCCTTCTCTAGCTCAGACCAGGTGCACACTGGTGCGGGGGGGAGACCAGCGGTTCCCAGATCCCTGCTCCTAACATCCTCTCCCTTTCAGGCATCCGGCAGCTTCAGTTGCTTTTGTTGAAGGTGGTTCTGCTGCTAGGGGTGGAAGTTCACTGGGGGGTCACTTTCACTGGGCTACAGCCCCCTCTTAAAAAAGGTAAGTTCTCTGCACCAGAGAACCCCTACCTGCCAAGATTTTGGCCTATGAAAGATAAAAACTGGGTTTGAGAGTCAGCCACGGCTCCCTTTCTAGTAGTGTAGCCTCGTGCAAACCCCTCTGAGTCTCATTTTGATCATCGGTGAAATGGGAGTTGTTTCCTTCCTTGCCAACTGCCCACAGTTGTTGTGAAGGTGCAATTTGGTAGAGGATGCATCAATGCTTTCTAAACCATAAAGCTCTTCACATATTTAAATATTTCATGGGGTTGTCCTGGAAGTATAAGGACCCCTTCAGATTTCCACACCTTGTGCTTCTCAAACTGTCTTCCCCAGGGAGTGGCTGGCGTGCTGAACTCCAGCCCAATCCCCCAGCCCAACTGGCCAACTATGAATTTGATGTCCTCATCTCAGCAGCTGGTGGTAAATTCGTCCCTAAAGGTGAGTGATCCCTTCCCTCAAAGAAATCCGGATCTTGAGATCCTCCTGGGCCTTTCTGACTGTTATCCTCCTTGTCCTTTTACCACCAACTGCCTGCCCCATCTCTAGGTTTTACTGTGCGAGAAATGCGCGGTAAACTGGCCATTGGCATCACAGTCAACTTTGTGAACCAGCGCACTGTGGAAGAGATACAGGTGCCTGAGATCAGCAGTGTGGCCAGGATCTACAACCAGAACTTCTTCCAGAGTCTGCTCAAAGCCACAGGTCTGGGCCCTCTCACGGAGCTCCCTTACTGGCTGACTGTGGGCTGGCTTTCCCCTAAGGCTTGTGCTCAGCCCAGTGAATCTCCCACTCCCATCTTTATGGTCTTGGCAACAAAAGGGAAAGAAGTTGTATCCCCAGTAGCTCAGTAGGCACAGCCCCACTTTGCACTCAGCATGAAATATCTAGAATCTCTCACAAGATGCATGGGATTTTGCCTTGTGTTTCTTTACATATGCTGTGATCTAAAAATGATATAAATTCAAAATGGAAGTAGCACTTCAAGAAAATGCCTGCTGTTTACTTTGGCTTCACACTGCCATGCCCCCTGCCATGTGTAACACCCAGGTAGAGAAGCCAGGGGGTCACTCCTAAGGGTGGGCTTATGTGGTTCAGGTCTCAGCTGCCACCTCACCCTGGTTTCTCTCTTTGCTGCAAGTCCTAGGCCTCCTGGGTCTGGCACAGATGTGCCATCAAAACTCGTGGGCCCTGTGTGCGGGGCATCTCATGCAGTCTAAGATGTGATGCCTCTCTCAGAGGTGGGGCATGGCTGGGAGCTTGAAGAGGTGACATAGTAAGGAGGAGACTCATCTCTTTTCTCCCTGCCCCCCCCCCAGGCATTGATCTGGAGAACATTGTGTACTATAAGGACGATACCCACTACTTCATGATGACAGCCAAGAAACAGTGCCTGCTGCGACTGGGGGTGCTGCGTCAGGTGACGTCGGGGTTCATGCAGGGAGGTCTGGGTGGCAGTCCTGGGAGGTGGTGTCCTGGACACAATCTCCCCCCACTGTATGTGGTGGACCCCCTCTTCTCCTGCCAATGCCTTGGCATTTTCTCCACCCCACAAGCTCTTTGCTTCTGGAATTTACATGGCAATACGAATCACTTTCTGTGCTAACCCTGATGCACCACAGGACTACTTATGTAATCTCTTTGAGGGCACGGATTCTGTCTCTGTGTCCTTTGCCTGCTGATGACTCTCAGTACTTCAGATGGGATCTGGAATGTATTTGCTAAAGAGCTAGTTGAACATCTACTATGTGGTGGGTACTATGTTGAAAACCTTACATTCATTTTTCTCATCTGATTCTCAAAACTACCTTGAGAAGTTAATCATATTATTTTAAATGACGGGGAAACTGAGGTGCTGAGTTCAGTGATGTGTCCAAAGCAAGTGTCTGACACTAGTCATGGTCCTGGGCATCAGGGCAAGGTGGGGCCTGGGTCCTCCCTTCAGCAGGGTGAGTGATGAGGGAGGGACTTGACTTTGGCAAGCAGGACACATAAATTCCTGCACTAACTCATCCTTCAATTGTTAAGTAGTGTGGGGGAGTCCCTCTCTGAGCCTCTGTACATGCATGTTCTGTGCCCAGATGGGTCTGTGCCCAGATGGGGGTCTGTCCATTTCTGCTTCTGATCTCTTGGTTATGTAGGACTGGCCAGAGACTGACCGGCTCCTGAGCAGCACCAACATGGTACCTGAGGCTCTGCAACAGTTCGTCCGGGCAGCTGCTGACTTCGCCACCCAGGGCAAGCTGGGGAAGCTGGAATTTGCCCAGGATGCCCACGGACAGCCTGACATCTCTGCCTTTGACTTAACAAGTATGATGCGAGCGGAGAGCTCAGCTCGAGTGCAGGAGAAGCATGGTGCCCGCCTGCTGCTGGGGCTGGTGGGGGACTGCCTGGTGGAGGTGAGGGGGTCAGGGTCCCTGGTTGGGGGAGGCAAAGAACTGTCTGGCCCTTTAAGAGGTAGGGACTCTTTATAAGGAGGCATAGGGGCTCCATAATTGAGGAGTAAGCTGCCTAATGAGAAGGTGGTAAAAAAAAAAAAAGTTTTGCTTGCTGTGGGGAGGAGCTGAGGTCAGCTCTGTGGAGGTGAGAGACTACAGGGCCTGGTGGGGGTGGGGGAGTCTGCCAGGAACCTTAGGGGCACCTGGGCTTAGGGCTTAGGCACCCCTGTGGACTCCCACTGAGCTGTTTCCTGTCCTCTTGACCCTGCAGCCCTTCTGGCCCCTGGGCACTGGAGTGGCCCGGGGCTTCTTGGCAGCCTTCGATGCAGCATGGATGGTGAAGCGGTGGGCAGAGGGCACTAGGCCCCTAGAGGTGTTGGCAGAGCGGTGAGGCCTGTGTTGTGGGTTCACGTGGGTATGGCTGGATATTGGGCAGGGGTCAGAAAGAGGTTCAAGGGTGCTGGGTGAATAGATGGGGACTTGCGCAAAGTGAATAGCTCTTGAGGAGTGGATACTGATGGGTACCCTCTCACTCATCCCCCTACCCCCTGCCCTGCAGCGAGAGCCTGTATCAGCTGCTGTCACAGACATCCCCAGATAACATGCACCGCAACGTGGCCCAGTACGGGCTGGACCCAGCCACCCGCTACCCCAAACTGAATCTCCGGGCTGTGACCCCTAATCAGGTCAGACTCCATGGTACCCCTACACTGGACTTCCTAGGCAGTCCCCCCCTTCCAGGTCAGGCCTTCCCACTATCTGCCCAGTTACTGCCCCTCTGGGTGAGTCCCCTGGGCTGGGCCCTCTACGGATTGAGGAATGGTGTGCTCAGCCTGCCTTAAGACACGAAAAGGATTGCCATAGGTACGAGACCTCTATGACATAATGGCCAAGGAGCCTGTGTGCTGGCAGAATGACAAGACAGACACAGGAACGCCGGCCACAGGTGAGCAGACCTTCCCCCAGGCCCATGTCCAAAATACTTGCCAAATGCAATCATCAGAATAGCTGCAACCTCAGGCTCCAGGGAACAGGGTGTTAGAGCACTCTAGGGTGGTGGGAAGTTTGGGGGCATGGAGGACTGGAGGGGCAGTGGAGCACTGAGCAGCAGCCATCTCTGTGGAAGTATTTCAGCGTTTTACTCTCCTCGACAGCTGTAGTGGCTAAATGGCAGCCATGCTGTCAGCTGTTCTGACTCACCCCTTCCAGTCTTGCTGACCCCAAATCCACCTGTCCTTTGTGCCTCTGGGTCTCCGTTACCACTCAATTCATGACCTGCTATCTTCTATGGCAAGCATTGATCTCACTTTATTCATCCCCACGTGACTCAAAAAGCCATTTTTTAAAGTAAGAAAATCAGGGTGAAGGAGATGAGCATGAAGGAGATGAGCTTCAGACATGAGCATTAGACTGGTGCCCCAGCAGGTCCCTGTTCCACCTTCCTCCACCTCCCACACTGAGCCCTCACAACCAGCAGCTGTGCTCTGGGAGCCAGGGGGCCATGGCCCAGCACAGCCTCTTCTCCCAGGGTTGACAAGCACCCAGGAGGAGCTGCTACGCTGGTGCCAGGAGCAGACGGCTGGATTCCCCGGGGTCCATGTCACCGACCTGTCTTCTTCCTGGGCTGACGGGCTGGCTCTGTGTGCCCTGGTGCACCGGCTGCGGCCCTGCCTACTGTGAGTTGGGAATCAGGTTTTGGGGTCCCTCTTTCCTGCCTGTGCCCCTCCAAGACAGTGTGGAATGATGAGACGACTGTGGAGTAGGCACACCCAGTGGTGTCCCATCACTTGTTAATAATCCTTCTGCTCAAGCCACACACCTCTCTAGATATTATTCCTGCCTTGATTCTGCCTGTCTATAAGTCAAATGTGTTTAATAGGGAGAACTTTGTGCTCTCCCCCAAGACCAGAAGTTGTTGACACTGGTTGATAAAGGGCATGGCAGAGAATAGAAACCCTTCATGCCCCTTCCCCCCCTGCTGGCCTTCCCCTACTGCTCTCTCTCTACCCTCTCCTCTTGGGTAGTGTCTGGTGTTTGTGTCCTATTGAGTTTTCTCCCCAACACCCCATAGGGAACCATCAGACCTGCAGGGGATGGGAGCTCTGGAAGCAACTTCTTGGGCACTGAAGATGGCAGAGCACGAGCTGGGTATCACACCGGTGTTGTCTGCACAGGCAGTGGTGGCAGGGAGTGACCCTCTGGGCCTCATCGCCTACCTCAGCTACTTCCACAATGCCTTCAAGAATACACCTCAAAATCCAGGTGACCTGGAGGGCAGGTCATCCCGAGTGGGGTGGGAGTGGGGACAGGAGGTGTGTGCATTGAGAGGAGAAGGTGTCCTCTGAGGGACAGCCTGGGAGAGGTGTCCTGAACTGGAGCCTAGCTGTCTGATCTGGGGCTACCGTATTAGCCACCCATCTACCTGACTCCCTGACTCTCCCTGTAGGCCCTGTCAGCCAAGACTCCCCAGTTACCGCCAGTGCTGTGCTTTTCCTTGGCAAACTGCAGAGGACTCTGCAACGCACCCGGGCCAAGGTGGATTCCTGGTGGGGGCGCCTGGGCCACGGGAGTATATTTAGAATGGAGGGAGGGGAGGACCAGGAGCTCAGAGCCCCATACTTACAGCATAGGACTTGTTGCAGGAAAATGGGGAGGATGCTGGTGGCAAGAAGCCTCGCATGGAGGTAAGTGCAGGCACAGGCTGGACAATCCCTGTGCGGGGTTTACCCACATAGTTTTTCCTATATCCTGTTCCCCTATATCTTGCTCCCCACCCCAGGAACTTTAACTCCCCCATTCAATCTCCCTTCTCCCTAGTCTCACTCCCCTTCCCTTCCAGTCTTTTCTATCTGGACACAGCCACTCCCCATAGGGAGTGCCCCTCTACTCCCCATCCTGTCCCTCTGCTCCCCATCCTGAACACTAACCTCCTTAGGAAAAGGCTGAGACCCCAAGTACTGAAGAGCCATCTGTCCCAGAGTCCAGTCTACCCCTGACACCCCCATCCCACCAGGAGGAGGTGAGAACCAGGGCCCCCTTCTGCAAGCAGAAGCCTGGGGAGGGGCAGGAGGAGTGTTCCATGGTGAGGGAAACAGGCCTTGACTCCAGCTGGCCTGTTTCACGGGGGTGGTTGCAGGCTGATGCTGGAGACCTGTGTGCACTTTGTGGGGAACACCTCTATATTCTGGAACGCCTCTTTGCCGATGGCCGTTTCTTCCACCGGAGCTGCTTCCGCTGCCATGTCTGTGAGGCCACACTGTGGCCAGGTGACTATGGGCAGCACCCAGGAGATGGTGAGTGCTGGGAGACCTCCAGAGAGACTTTGGGCCTGGCCTTACCTGGGGGGCAAGGAGCTTGAAGGTAAGGGGGAATGGGGTGCTGGCCATGAGATGGCAATAGGCCCAAGATGGTACTTTCTTCTTCTGGGCCCAGGGTCTTCTCCCCAAATGTGCTGTTCTGAGAAACCAGGAGTCTATGAGAAATTGGGCAGCAAATCCACAGTCCTACCTCCCCCAGGGCCTTGAGCTGCCTACGACTGATGCCTACTCCCCACCCTCTTCTCTCCCAGGACATTTCTACTGCCTCCAGCACCTGCCCCAACCAGAAAGCGACAGCAACAAAAGCCCCGAGAGTCAGGTAAAAACTAAGTGTGTGTGAGGGTGGAAAAGAGTCTCTCTAGCCAAGTGGACTTTGCATTTTCTCTAATAGAAGGTAAGCTCCATGAAGGCAGGGATTTTTGTCCTGTTTTTTTTTTTTATTATTGCTGTATCATAAGTGTCTAGAAAATTGAGTAAATAGTTTGAGTGAATGTCAAGGCCCATATTTGCCTAAAAGGGTCAACTTGACCTCATACCATACAGTTCATTGACCAGATCACATGGTGGTTTTTTCAGGAGCTTCCCACACTGGTTGAGAACAGCATGCCACCAAGCCCCTCCAGTCCCATGGCCCCCCAGGAGGGAGCCAGTCCTGTACCAAGCCCCAGTCAGCCTACCAGTGGGCTGATCCGTCTCTCCAGCCCAGAACGCCGTCAGCTATCCTCCCTTAACCTTACTCCTGGCCCAGAAATGGAACCTCCACCCAAGCTTCTCCGCAGCCTCCTAACTGAGGCCAAGCAGGTCCTGGAGGACAGCATTGTGGGTTGGGGAATGCCAATCCAGACACCTCAAGGTAACCACTCTGCCCAGACATGCTGACCCAGGGTGGGGACAGGGCAGGAGGTATTGGGATTCCTGACAGGGAAATGCTCAGGAATGGAAAGGGAGGTTTTGGGGATCCCAGGTCATGTCACCTCTGTTCAGTTCTTGAGACCATGGAGATGGAGGAAGAGAGTCCCTCCTCCAGTGAAGAGGAAGAGGAAGAGGCGACTGTGGACTTAGCCATGGAGCAGGTGAGTGGGAGGAAACTGATCTGCCCAAGCCAGCATACATCCATTAAATATACCCCCCACAGGAGAAACCTACATTCTGCTCTCTCCTTTGAGCCCTTCTTCAGATGTCTTCTCAACCAGTCTCTTTCATGTCTCTAAGCTTCCATCTTTCCTGCCAGAACTTACCCCACTCCCAGCCTAGGTTCCTTTCAGCTCCTTCCAGAGCTTTCCCAAACTCTATCCACCAAAGAGCTAGGCCCTACCCCTGACTGGCCTGACCCTGCCATAGACCCTGTTAACCTTGGCGAAGAATCCAAGCAACATGAGCAACTACCCAACGTGGAATCGGACCCTGCTACGCCGTGCTAAGGAGGAGATGATGAAGCGGTTTTGCCAGGCCCAGGTGAGGCGCAGGGCCTCTTGAGTGTGGAGATCAGAGCTCCTTGAGTGTTCCGTTCTTGAGCAATATGAAGACTTCTGGGCCTCCTGTCTTGCACCCCTCAGGCCATCCAGCGGCGCCAAAATGAGATTGAGGCTGCTCTGAAGGAGCTGGAGGCTGAGGGTGTGATACTGGAGCTGAACTTGAGGCGCCAGAGCAGTGAGTGAAGACAGAGGCGGGACAAGCTAGGGCACCTCTGTCGCTAGCACCTTGTTCAGCCCTCAGCAATCCCTCAAACCCTTAGCAGGCCCTTTGTAGGCTCCACTTCTCATGCCATCACCTCTCTGACCCTGACTGGAGGCCTCCTGACCACTCTGCCCTGCTTCTTCTCATCAGGTTCTCCAGAACAGCAAAAGAATCTATGGGTAGAACAGCTGCTGAAGCTTGTTGAGAAGAAAAACAGCCTGGTGAATGAGGAGGCTGAGCTCATCATCAGGTAAGGGGTGGAGGGTATTGACAGTGGCATGTGAGTTGAGCCCAGCAGTCCTTGGGTACCTGGTCAGCTGAGTTTCCTCAATCCTGCCCTCTACAGGGCAAAGGAGCTGAACCTGGAGGACAAACAATGGCACCTGGACCAGGAGCTACGAGGCTACCTGAACCAGGATGGTAGGTGGAATGTGGGAAGATGACATCGTGTGGCTGGCATGACACAAGCCTTGTAATCTTAGCTACTAAACAAACAACATGGTTTTCTAGTCCCAGTCCCTCTGAGCACCTCAGGAGGCGGCCAGAAGA
Organism: Talpa europaea; assembly: GCF_964194135.1. Lineage (NCBI taxonomy): Eukaryota > Metazoa > Chordata > Mammalia > Eulipotyphla > Talpidae > Talpa > Talpa europaea. Next base: position 42,628,820 of record NC_140068.1, read on the forward strand.
TAGGGCCCCAAGTCCCTACTCTGTTGCCAGTTCAATCAGAGCTGCCCAATTAGGCTTTCACACAGTCCTTCCTTTGCTGCTGTTAAACAATGCCTTTCCCACAGGCACTGACAAACCTAGTTTCACAGATTAGGAAACAAAGCCTAGGATGTAGACGTCACATAGGCTGGGCCCAGGTTATACCTCTGCTGCCTCCCTGCCTAGTTTTCTGTTCTCTAAGCTTCCTGTCCTTCCTTCAGAAAACCTAAAATCAGATGATGATCGACGGGAAGAGAAAAACATCCTAAAGAAACTGGTGGACGTGGTGAATGAACGAGATGCCCTCATCCGCTTACAGAAGGAACTGCGCAGGCTCAGCGAGCTGGCCTTGGGGTCCGAGGCCCAGGCCTAGAAGAGGACAGGCTGCTGACCTCCTTTCCTACAAGACCATCTCATCCTAGGAAAGGATAGCGCCTGTTCATTTTATAATAAAAATATAAAAACAAAGAGGATTTGGCTTCCTGCTGGTGGGAGGTATGTAGATGTGCAGGAGCCTAAAGATGCACTTTGTGACAATCACTCATTCTTGACCCCAATCACTGCCTCTATAAGGAAAAAGGCAGAGCCACAGAAGCATCAAGCTTTATTCTTCCCCAATTCCGTCCCTCTCCTGCTGCCCAGCAAGCAGGACTAGGGGAGAGGGTGGGTTCAGGTCTTGGGCCTCCTCTGCCCTTTTCAGCACATGCTGCAGCTCAGACCGGGCCCTACATAGGTTCTTGGTCTCCTGCATGTGGAAGAGGTAGACCGCACCTGCCCCCAGCACCAGTCCTACACTGGGGGTCCAGAGTAGAATGGCCACTTGCCTAACACCCCCTTCAACCACCAGGGCACACAGTGATGCCAGGAGAAGCAGCCCCAGACCAATGGCATAGCCAGCCAAGGTAGTCCACCAGCGAGCTTGAGCCACACCCTGGTCCAGCTCCGTCCAGGCCTCCTTCAGCACACTGTTCAATGTTGACCTCTCTTTTGGTCCTAGAACAAGCAAGGCAGTGGGGTGTGAGAGAGGGTCAGAGTGGAGGAGCTGCCTTATGGTGGAGAAGAACCAAGGGAAAGGGTAAGAGGTGACTCACCATGGGTAGGGCTGGGGTTGTACTCAGGGGGACTGTGTCTCACACACAGAGTAGCCATCAGGGCCTCATGATCAGAGAGGGGGGTGCCAGAGTTAGGGTGATGGCCTGTTGTAGTTTTGAGAGTCTTACAGGAAATGTAAAACCCAGAAACCGCCTATGAAAAGGATGAGAGAGAACACATTTGCATTCTTTCCAGAGTAGCAACTCCCGGTTACCCTTTCTCCAGCCATCAGCAGTCTAAGACAAGTTGGCTGGACAAAGGATCTGCACAGGCTGATGAGAGACAATGGGACACTGGGAGAAGGCACACTGGCGGGGAGAGCTTCTCACCTTGAAGTCTTGCGTCTCCAGGTAAGCATCAAGTAGTCCTGTATACTCCATTAGCAGGCGGCAGCCCAGGTCCTTTGGGTGCAAGTTGAGGTCCCCACACAATAGAATCACGTCGGCCTTCTTGGATGTGTGGCTGGGGGAATCAGGTTAATGAGGCAGGATATTTTTCCTCACCAGCTGTTGCCCTTAGGACCTTGGCCACCCCTCAGTCCCTGGGTCCCTTCCCTCTCCCCCTGTTCAAGCCCAGGCTCACACACTGGATGAACTGGGCCAGTTCCCACTTGGGCCACACGATGTGCCAAGTAGATGTCCTTCTGTCGACTGAACTCGGCATGGAGCTGAGCAACATAGATGAGATGATAGCAGATGAGACGAAGGTCCCAAGGGGAGGTCTAAATCAGAGCTGGTGTCTGTCATTCAGTCTGATGCTTGGTAAAAAGGACTGAAACCTGCCTACTGATCCTAAGCGATCCTGCCCGCAATGCCTCCTCCCTAGGCAGCCCACTTGGGAGTCCCACTCCCCAACAACCCCCCACCGCCACTTCCACCAGACTATCCCTGTGCTTCACTCACGTGGGTCACATAGGCATTGAGCACCAGTCCACTTAGATGGAGCACCAGCAGCCCTACAGCCTTGCCACAGAACCAGTCACCATGATGGATCTGAAGGCAGGAGGGGGCAGAAACAATTCAGAGCACTGCTACCCTCCTTATGCACATGCCCTGGCGCCCTAGAAAGGCTCTTTCTTATTATGTCCTAGTAGGGGATGGGGAAGGGAGGTGGAAGAGGTCAGAAGGCAGGCTTACCATGTAGGGATAGCCATTGAGGGTATAGACATGCTGGGTGAATTCTTGGATTGGATGTTTGGAGAAGACACAGAGTCCACTCCCAATGATGCCGCTGAAAGCACAGTCCTGGTTAATAGCCAGAAAGGCAGGGCAGGAAATACCCAGCCCTCTCCCCTCCCAGTTCTAATCAGATACTGCTGGGACCAGCACCAGAACGAAGCTCAAAGTGACAGATTTTGTGGGATGACCAGATAGCCTTATAATAAGGAAGTGATGAGCCAGAGAGATAATATCTTTCTGATTCCAGCCTTACCTGCTCCCACACCCAGGGCAGAGGACACTATAGGGAGAGGGATGAAGGTGAAGGGAGGCTAGGAAAGGGCTGACAGGGCCCTGAGAATTCAAGTCTGAGAGCAGGCTTCCTGGCCTCACCTCCTGAAGTAGTGTGCGGCTGGGTAGGTGGGCAGCAGCTTCTGCTTCAAGTACTGGAAGTCCTGCTCACTCCACACCTGAGGGAAGGGATGAAGATGCCTGCCAGGTCCTTCCACCTGGGGGAACACCGTCTCCTGCACCCCCAGTTGCCTCTACTCCCAGCCTGGGTTCCAAACCAGTTCTGCACACCCCTACCTCCTCCAGTAAGGCTAGATCGTAGCTCTCCATGTTCAGAAAGTCTCCCAGGCGCTTCATTCGATCCTCCCGATTCTTGCTCAGGTAGGGAATAGCCCTGAGGAAGGAAAAGACCAGGGGAGGTAACAGCTGGGGGGCGGTGGTGTGCTCGTCCCCCTGGGCAAAACTGCAGCTGAGGTGCGGGCCTTGGAGATGCGGGTTCCTCCCCACCACCCTGGACCCCCAGATCTGATGGCAGGGTAGAGTGGAGGCCCAGACAAGAGGAAGGCCTCCTACTTCTGGTTATGCGGGTGCGGATGGGACCGTGGCCCCAGGCCCCAGCCGCGGGCGTACTCACCAGCAGTTGAGGTTAAAGACCCTCAGTCGCAGGGAGAAGTTGGGCTTCATGGCTGGGCAGCTCCAGAGTCGCAGGACCTGTCCTCTGGGACGCCCCGGGGAAGGCAGGGCCGAGGCCGGCGGGCGGACGCACCTCCCCGGGGCGGCGCGCACAGGTGGTCGGCCCCGCCCCGCGCCTCCCGGAAGAACGCGCTTCCCCCGTCGGCCGCGCTCAGGCGCCGGCCAAGGCGCGCGGCCCGGGGCGCACTTCCTCGTCACCCCCGGCAACGGGCGGCTCGCCCCAGACTGGCCGCCCTCCAGCCCCGAAAGGCGAGCGGCGGCGCAGTCCGGGCGCGGGCGGGCGGCGAGGGCCGCACGCGGGGAGTCCGGAGGGGCTGGGGGGGGGTCCCCCAAGGGGGCCCGGGAGGGCGAGGAGCCGGGCTAGGGCACTCGGGGCTCCCCGTTCCTTTTCCCCAGAGCTCACCCCCGGCCCGCGCGCCCTCCCGCGTTTTCTCGCCCGGGTTGGCAGCAACAGGCGCAGAGTTGAGGGAAGACGGGCCGCCCGCCCCTCGCCTCGCTCCTCCCGGCGAGCGCCGGGGCGGGGCCGCGCGGTAACCCTGGCGACGCACAGTGTTTGTGCCCCGAGTAGCCGGGGAGCGCGGCCATGGCCAGCTTGCAGCCCGGCGGGCAGGGGTCCGCCGCGTGCCGCTCCACGTCGCCGCCCGAGAAGCCGCTGCAGGTGAAGGTAGTGGGACTCTTCAAAAGCTCTAGCTTTCAGATGGCGAAGAACACAGCTGAGGTAACGGCGTTGAAACCAGGAGTGTGAACAACCCTTCCACGTCCCGTCAGGCGCCTCCTAGTGGTGAGGGTTGGCGTGTCCTGAGGGAGGGACACGTCCAGGCTGGGCGGGCTCGAATGATGGGTGCATGTGGGGGCCAGGTCCAGGGCAGGGCAGGCGCTCCTCTTCCAGAAAGGTGGCCTTGAAAGGCAAATTCAAGCCAAGGAAGAATACAGAACCTGAGTGGGAATAAAGGTAATTCCTCGTCACCTCTTTTATTGCACATTAATTTTTGGATTTTTCAATTCATGCAAAAATTGTTCAAAATATTACCATAGCACAGTATTACCAAGATTATTAAAGTATTTCTTAAAAAGGGAAAGGTATTATAAAAAGTTTGTTACCATTTCACCGGGTAATTTTCACACACTCCCAAGTGAAGAAGAGTTTTTAAGATTTTTAAATAAATTTGTAACAGTGACTGCATTCCGATCAAATTAGGTGCTTAAGGGATTTCTTAATATGACCCACCAATGCTTTGGGAAACCCCAGTATTTCTTTGTAAACACGTAGAACAAAATAAAAGGGAAAACACTTTACCTGGAAGAATTTCATCAGGTCACTATTGCTGCAACACACCTGTAACCATGCAGGAGAAATGTACAAATGTACATACTATTGAAATGTAGAATTCATTATGTTTTTGGGGCTCTAGAAACGCTATTGTAAGATCTTCCCAACCTTCCTTCCTTCAAACCTCACCAGACTCCAGTATCTTGCCTTGTTCATGTTTGTCTGCCCCAAAGTACCCAGCTGGATACTTGCCACAAAATGTTACTGCATAGAAAAAAATCTTTAGAAATTCCTGCTTTGTTAACCTGCTCCAAGTCTGAAGAATTCAAGAAAAGTGTAATTATATCAAATCAGGAAATAAAACTAATTTGTGGGTTCTAGGTAAAGTTTACATTAAGATGAAGAGAACAAGTGTTCAGAAGTCTGTGAAAACCATACATGAATTATCAAAGCAAGTAGAACTTATGGGCTGTAATAGTTGTATTGATGGGATTAGTAAAGTTTTATGGTCCAAGATGTATTGAGAGAATATGAAAGAATTCTTTTCCCTTATTTTGTCTTAACTTCTTTCCTGAAGGCACATGTTTTCTGTGCCTACCACCACAACCTATTGATGTTTTGGCAAATTTTTTTTTCCTGTAAAGTCCAGATAATAAATCACTGGACTTTCTGGTCCATAGGCTCTCAGATATAACTACTCAACTCTCTTCTTGTTGTGTGAGAGCAGTCATAGGCAGTATGCATATGAATAAAATATTATTATGGATGCTGAAATCTGACTTGCATATAATTTCACATGCCATGAAATATGATTCCTTTTTTTAACCATTTAAAAATCTAAAAATTATTCTTAGCCTTTAAGTCTTAAAATATAGGCAGTGCTGCAGATTTGACCACAGTTTGCCTACCCCTTTGGTAGAGGATACAAAGTCAAGAAAATTATATCTTTATTATATTAATAGCATTAAGTTTCTCTTTCTTATACTTATGCCACGATAGCTCTATTTGAGATAAAAATTTATCAATGTCAGTTTAATTAGCTGTATCTTAAAGGTTTCTTGAATATATTCCCAATGGGATGATTTGTAAGCAATCCAGATGCCTTACTAACTGATAAAGATTTAGATTTGTAAAGAGTCAGTATGGTATACGTACTCTAATTGGGATGTAGTCCATTCTCTGAACACTCAATTATGAAAGAAGTATAATTAAGTGTGCTTAATTTGAAAATTATTGGGCTATAGCTCAGCAATAGCAATCATCCTGCAAGATTGCCTCACACTGAGCATAGATGCTGGAACTGAGGAAAAGAACACATCATTTGTTGGTTGTGTACAGTGGTCTAAGAATTTAGGGAATGGTCCTATTGCTTTTGCCTCTTCTACCAGCCTGATCACACATTTTCCCCTCTTGAAATACACACTCCTGATGAAGCATGCCAGTCCAGTGTCCTCTTTTGGACCACAACAGGACCTATGAGCACAGTCCTTGGAGGAGAAGGTGCCAGCTGGAGAGGCCAGCTGTCACTTTTCCCTGTTGGCCCATCTATTTCACACACCCAATCAAAAAAGTGAAGCCTAATTGTTATTAACTTCTCTTGCTTTAGGAGGAGGCAAAATGTAACATATCAGATATCAAAGGGTTTTTTTGGACAGGATTGTTAACCAGCTAAAAATTTTCTCTGATTCACACAGTCAAAATAATACAATATATGTTACACCAAAACAGTGTAAATCTTAACATATGTGTAAACTTATACACATATAAATCTTAACATATGTGTAAATCTTAACATATGTGTAAATCTTAACATATGTGTAAATCTTAACATATGTGTAAACAACTACAAAAATGTCCATTTGGTCATCTTCCATGTATCAGTAAAGTAAAGCAATAAACACTTAGCTATTTTAGTTGAAAGTGTCTAAAGGTGCACTGAGGTTTAATAAGAGTTTATGGGGGCAGAAATCGTCCTAAATGAAGATGGGAGCTCACAAAACAATTGGCATAAACTCATTTATTTGTTCATTTGTTTATTCAGTTGCTATATGTGGATGGTCCACTGTGTGCCAGATGTTGAGGCCAGTGGGAATATAGGAAAAGTAAGACGTAGTCTTTGCCCTCAAGGAGTTTATACTCTACAGGTGAGAGACAAATAAGTCACAGCCAAGTGTGGTCTGGGGAGCACAGGGGCCTCTGGGAACAGGCAAGGGGCATCTAAGCCAAACTGTAGCCTGGGTGTGCATTATGTAAAACTTCTTCCAGACCCTGTAAAACTTGGGGGAAATGATTATTACTTTAAGAGAACGTATCTAAAATAATTATTCTGTTTTGAAACCTAGACTATGAAGATTAAATATCCATCCAAATTTCAAGATCCTATAGTAGTTCCTCTTCAAGAATTTGCATGGCATCAGTATCTACAGGAGAGGAAAAGGGTAAAAGATGTTTGGGATGTGGGAGATATGGACAAAATTATGCTTTATTATCTATGCCTCATTTTGGAAAAACTGAACCAGTAATTTTAATGCAATTACATTTTCTGTATGTTATACTCTTAAATTATTTCAATCATTTTACCAGACTGATTTTAAGAAAAAGTAAATCATTTTCAAGATTTCCTTTTGGAAGTTGTGTGATAAGGTAAGTTTTAAATTCTCAGTGTTACTACTTATCCCTGCTAATGTTACTCTTCTTTCCTTGCATATCATTCATACTTCCTGTGACCCCCTGACACTCAGGTCACTATATCCTGCCACTTTTCTTGCCCTTGCTCTAGAAGGTTTTATTTATTTATTTATTTTACAGATTTTATTTATCTATATTTTCATAGAAGAACTGGGGTGCAGGCCAGAGGTGTGGCTATGTGAATGCATGAGAGAAGATTTCCCAGAGACAGAGTGGGGAGCAGAACAGGTGGATCTACTGAAATACACTGCTGAGGGAAGCAGTGGGCAAGACAGGAGAGGTCTGCTGCACCATGTAGGTTAGCTCCCTGCCAGGGGATCGAACTCAGGCAGTTGCAGTTACAGTGATAACGCTGAGACTTAACCCCTAGGCCACGAGGGAGGCCTCCCTCTGGAAGGTTTTAGTGGTTGGTATACAGCACAGATAAAGAAGGACTTGTATGGAGTTGTTATCTAGGGGAGCTCTTATGACAGCCACCATGTTCCTACAGGGCAACCTTGTCCTGGTTGACACTTTCTTTTTTGTGTACTGTCCCCAACAGTACGCTTGCAGCAAATGCAGACCCTTGGGCTAGCAGAACTTGTCCAGGGATGGCATATATATTTCCTCTTGGGTGCCAGCCCTATTGTTGGTAGTGCTGCTTGTAGCAAGTGATGTGAGGATTCTAAAGTGACATTTCGCTCACGGATAACTGGTTTTGGGGGAAGGTTAGACTGGGGCATGCCTCCTACTTGTTACCCTGACCCAGTCTTTGTGGAGAGTCTCAGTCCTGGCTTCCCTGCCCTGCCCCTTCTCCCCATTGGCTGGTGAAAACCCTTTTCCCCACCAGAGCAGTTTCAATTGTTCTGTGCTCAGTTACACAGGATATCCTGTGATCCGGTGGTTATCATGTAGATGTAGATTGTGTTATTTTATAATACCTCTGCATAAAATGCAGATGTAAACAGTGCAAAACTGAGCCAAGAGCATTGTTTGTTAAGTCTTCTATCCAATTTTTGCACTGAAATTCAAATGAAGCCATAGTAGACACTTACACAAGGTGATTACTAAATACCAGATATTATTATAATAATTTTTTGTATAAATGAACTAGTCCTTACAACAAGAAGGGTAACCAGTGGTCCTGGTTTGCCTGGGACTAAGATTTGCTGGAAGGTAGAAATTTCAATGCAAAAGCTAGGCAAACCGGGACAGTTATTCACCTTAGCATAAAACAATGTTTTTCTTAATTTCGATCATAAACTACCATACTGCCTACCAGTGTTGTGCGCTCCATCAACAGGACAACCGTGATCTCATGTTTTGTATTTTGTACATATTCCCACTGATCCTTAAAGAAAGGTTGATGTGGATTCTAATCCATAATTTCCTGCCCTTTTCATTCTGGGTTACTGATCTTAAAGGGGACATAGTTTAGGGCCTCTTTGGTGGTGCAAGGGGTTTAGACGCAGCACTATGAAGCTATCTGCAGCCAGTGCAAGGCAAGTTTAATCCCTGGCCATGGAGGTGACCCACGTGGCATAGCAGACCCCTCCAATCTTGCCCGCTGCTCTCCTCAGCAGTATATTTCAGTCAATCCACCTTTTCTGTTTCCTACTCTGTCTCTGGTGAATCTTCTCACCCCCGACACCTCGGCTTATACCCCAGTTCTTATATGCATACATAAATAATTATTTTTTAAAGGGGGACATAATTTGGTGACCACACACTGGAATTTAGAAGGGTCACCATCACTACTATATGAATGAAAACACTAATCTCTTTATTTTGAGTAGCTTAGAACTTAAAAGTATTGATAGAGATGACTTATCTTCCTCACTTACTATGCCCAGGAAATCCCTGTTGGCTCTCAGGAAACATTTTCTCATCCTGACTACCTTCTGTCAAAAAGGCATTCTTCCAGTCTTTGGTACTGACAGCTGTGCGCAACAGCTTCCCCTTATCTGTGGTATTGCTTACTAGTTTCAGTTAACATGTGGTCCAAGAAAAATATATACAAGAAGATATGTTGAGAAAGAGAAAGATAGAAACCACATCCACACAATTTTAATTAAAGTATATTATTATTCTAGTTTATTATTAATTATTGTTAATCTCTTACTGTGCCTCATTTTTACATTAAGCTTTATTATAGGTACATGTAAATAAAGGAAAAAACATAGTATACATAGGACTCAGTGCTCTTTGCTATTTCCGGCATCCATAGGAGGTCTTGCAAAGTATCCCCCCACAGAAAAAGAGGGGACTACTAATTACACAAAACTCCTAACCTCATCCAGCATACCACAGTAAAATGTGCTTCAAAAATGAAGCCAGGGACTGCATCTTGTTGTCAAGTTAGTATAACAAGTATGCTATACACACAGGTGCCATCTGTTATCTACCATTATATCATATCACTAGGCGGCCCCTAGTGATGTTAGATTCTTAAGAATGTCCTTAAATTCTTTCTGAGAACAACGTTCTGAAAAATGACAATGTGTTTTTTAAAGATTCAGTCCCAGAGTTTAGAGTCTTTGTGGATTAAGCAAGTTTTTCTTTTTCTCATCACATTTATGTGTGTGCGTTTACATTTCCTTTATAGGAACTCAGGAATGAAACTTGGGTATATTCTTCCTTTGTGATGTGTTTTGTTAATGATCAACTCCTCGGTGATGAACTTGATCTTCAGAAATGGGCCCACAAGATATGGGATATAGTTGATTTTAAACCCCCTGCACTTTACGAGGCACTTACTGAGGATTATTCTATTAAATTCTTAAAAGACACCAAGGCAAGTTATATTGATTTTTAAATTCTTAATCTTTTACATTGATTCAGCATTAATTATGGATATCCTGACAAAAGGGACCATAAAATAGTAGGAGACTAAGTTTTCAGTTTTCAATGACCTTATGATCTAGTTGCAAAGGATTGTTTTGTGGTAGGTTCAGCTCAGTGGTGAGTAAAGTCAGCATATCTCTACAGAAAGAGAACATCCCTGTTCAATCACTTTGCTCCCCATGGAGATATTTATAGATTGCTATCTGCCTTAAACTATAAAGACCCCACCCCACCCCCGCAAAACGTCAAACCTGTCATTTTCTCATCTTTAGTGAAGTGTTTTAATTAATACTTTCTAGCACTTAAATGAGTGCTACTACCCTAAGAGAATGGAAATTATGAGCATAAAGGAGACATTAAAAGCATGATGCCTTCTTTACAAAAGCAGGAGTAGACAAGCTATAGTACTGGGAGATTTCCAGTGGCAGAGGATAGTCAGGAAGCCTGAAGCCCAGAGAGAGAGACAGACAGACATCAGGGTAGAGAGGCAATAGATATAAAAGTGCTTTGTGATTATGCTCAGAACCTTTGATGTAACAACAACTACCATATCCTGAAATCATTTCATGCCCACGATGCCTGTGCCCACAGAAAGACCCAGTGCTAGGAGCTGAGGTGTGCAAAGGCAAAGACCTCTCTCCTTGGCCCATGTTGAACCACTCCCTTAAACAGAATCTGAAACATAGTAGGTGCCAAGTGAATGAGGGCAAATGCACTTGGAAAATTCTCTGAATTCTGGGTGTAGGTAAGTCTTTGGGGTTCATATTAGTTAATTTCCAAAGGGGTGGGGTCCTAGAAAGTACATTTGTGCTCTGGGAATGGCAGGAGACAACCATGAAGGCCAGAATTAGTGGGAAACAAGCTGGGAAAACAAGAGTAGCAGTCAATATCAAACTACTGTGATTAACATGAAAACCTCACAACTGACAGGGAGACTTGAGAACCAGCTTTGGAAAATAAAGTGGGAACCAAGGGAGTTCTGTCAGCAGGAAAACATGGCAAGAGTCACTGTGTGCGAACTCGCAGCCAGGACACTGCCATGTTGCTGTATTCACCCAGAATAGCTTCTCAGCTCTCCTTCTGTCTCATTGCATCACCCCCTGGAGATCCAGGCCAGAGTTGCTGAGTAATGAGGCCCCTGTCATTTCCCACAACCTGGTTCTCACAGAGGAGGGAGAGGGAGTATCAGGCCTTTAGGTTCTATAGGCAGTGATGGACCCTGTGGGGAGTTCCCAAATAGAAAAGGTGTTCAAATGTTAATCAGCAGGGGAAAAAGCAGATCCACTAAAGAAAAGTTGATCTGACTGTACATTCTGAACCAAGGAGTTAGATTTTAGCCAGAAGGAAAGTCAAGCCAGCAGAACTTTCATAGAGTGTGGCATAATCCTCTTTGCTTTTTCTTTTTAACACTTAGGGCTGTGCAGAAACAGGCTGGAGTGAGGAAAGCCTGGTGGCAGGGGCAGGGTAACCATTTAAAAAGGTGCTATAGCAGCATGGACTGGAGATAATGACAGACTGAACTAATTAGGGGCAGTCAAGAGAGAGGAACTAGATTCCAAAGAAAATCCTTAAATTTTTTCATGCAGAGGCTAGATTTTTCTTGCTGATAAAACCTAGGAACTTGTTTGCTTCTGGTTTGGAGTGACCTGCTAGACAATTTTGTTTGTGTAACCTTGTGTTGCATTCATTTGCTCTCGTTTCATTGGAATTTTCAGAATTATCTACTCTTGACAATGGCATGAAAACAATATGTTGTTACAAGGGGAAGCTTAATGGACTTATTGCAGACATCAATCATGATTTCCAGTATATCTTCTTTTTCTTCCTAAGCTGTAAAATTTATATTATACCTCTCATTCCGAAGTTATAATATTCTCTTATAATTGAGAACTTGTGATACAGAAGCTGAGAGGCAAAATTTAAATATAATTATATAGATGTAATACTACCTTCCTGGATGCCATATAGCACAATATTATTTCAGCCTTTTAATTAAAAAAAAAAAAGACTAGAGTGACAAAATGATGGTGGTACTATATGTAAAAGTGGTTTAGTTTATGTTTCCCAGATTCTTTTTTTTTTTTCTCATATAAGAGCTGGGGTGTGGGCCAGAGGTGTGGGGGGTGAGAGGATTCATCAGAGACAGAGCAGGGAGCAGAACAGGCAGATTTATTGAAATACACTGCTGAGGGGAGCAGCAGGCAAAGCAGGAGAGTTCTGCCGGACCATGTGGGTTAGCTCCCTGGCTGGGCTGGAACTCAGGCAGTGATAGCACTGAGACTTAACCCCTAGGCCACCAGGGAGGCCCTATTTCCTAGATTCTTGAGAAATAGTGCAGGGCAAGTGATGTATCTTGCTAAGTAAGACAGCATTTTTATGTATGAGAATGGTACCTAAGACAGCTGCATTCCATTAGATCTCTGGCCCCTAGATGAATGTTATTCTGGTAGAGACTAGTGTTTTCATTTTGGATGTCTCTCTGTAGGGCTAGCAAGGTCTCACAAGTGCTAGTTGACTCTATCAGAAAGGGTGTCAATTAAAAACAAGAGCAGGGGGCATCTGAGAATGTGAAGATATGATTGAAATAACTCAAAAGTACAGCATCCTATCTTCCTTACTCCTGGATATTGTGGACTTATTTTCCTACTCAGACAGGGTATTGCCTAGCTGTGGTTAGCTATACCATCTGGAAATCTAGAACCTCTAACCAAAGACTAGCTAGATCTTTTCCCAAAATTACTCAGGAAAGAAATCTCAATCTGCTTCTTTTCCCAAAGGGACCAACAACTGGTGTTTCTTAGCACACCTAGTTTGTGATGTATTTGGATCTAGGTGGTGTATTCTCAGTATTACATGATAGGTTAATGTTATTCAAAGCTTCACTATCAAAAGGTCTTATAAAGTGTGTTACTTTGATTGTAAAGATTTGATATAAAATGAAACTTTTTTTCCCAGTCATCTTTTTAATTTTGCTGTTGTCATATCTAATGTTAAAAGCTTAAAACAGAAAATGTCCTCTTCTACTTTGGGTCATTTATTAAACTTTCTTCCAAGACATTGACCTTCCTTATCTTTTTTTCTTAATTTTAATAGCATGATTTTGTGTTCATGGACGTTTCTATTGATTATTACCCAGTGGGAAGATTGATTTTTGAGGTAAGAGTGTTTGTTATTACTTTTTAACAAGTGGGAGGAGTGGGAATCTGTAAATGTAGAAATATTAAATATCAAAACCTTTTATCTTTATTTTGTAGCTATTTCGTGATGCATGTCCCAAAACATGTAGAAATTTTCAGTTTTTGTGCACCGGAAAAGCAGGGTTTTCTAAAAGTGGCATCAGATTACACTACACAGGTTCAATTTTTCATCGAATAGTACAGAATGGTTGGATACAAGGAGGAGGTGAGTTTAAAATCTTAAATACAACTCAATTGCAACATAAAATCAGAGTATCCAAAATTCTGTCTACCTTTGTGAAATGCATATAAAATTGAATATATAAATACCTAATATATATTTAAATAGTGTTTTATATATGATCAAATACTGAATTAATATATTCACACTCTTAAAAATTTCCATAATTATTAAAATAAGCAAATTTAAAGTATGTTACCAGGAATATTCCAAATTAAAAAGTGATGTAAAAAAATAGGAGAGCGATAGTTAAAATAAAGATGCTGTTATGAAATTTACACCCATTCCAAAGAAATGGAGAAGAAATATCTGACCATGGGAGTGTTAACACTGTCATGATTCAGGAAAGTCTAGTTCTGCAGTCAGAGAAACTTAGTGAACAAGAATTTATCAACGTAAATGAGGAAGGTGGTTGTGATGAAAATGTACCAGAGGAAGTGATGCCAACAAAAAACTTCATATTAAAAGAGTCTTAGGAATATTTTACAACATTCAAACTGAAAAGGATAAAATGTTGGAAATCAATCCCACGTTAGAAAGGCATATAACAATTGTCCAAGGCATAGAAAAGATGCTTGCTGTATACCAGGAACTGAATCATGAGAAAGAAGCATTATTCAAACTATACTTGAGAAGTTATTTAAAAAGAAATAAAGCATTTCTGGGCCTCCCCTGGTGGTGCAGCGGGTTGAGCGCAGCGCTGTGAAGCTGTCCACAACCTCTGCAGCGTGGATTCGATTCCCGGCTGGCCAGGGAGAAACCCACATGGTGCAGCAGACCTCTCCTGTCTCACCTGCTGCTCCCCTCAGCAGTGTATTTCAGTCAGTCTGCCTGTTCTGTTCCCTGCTCTGTCTCTGGTGAATCCTCTCACCCACCTGTGCATCTGGCCTGTACCCTGGTTCTTGTATGCATGAATAAATAAATCCTTAAAAAAAAGAAAGAAAGAAAGCATTTCAACTCTGAAAAAAGAAGTAGGATAGTATTTTTAAAATCAAAATGTAATTTCAAGTACTTAAATAAGAGTACCTAGAAGAGGGCCTCCCCGGTGGCGCAGCGGTTGAGCGCTGGGTTGCGAAGCTGCCTGCAACCTCTGCAGCCGGTTCGATCCCCGGCTGCTCCCCGGCTGCTCCCCGGCTGCTCCCCGGCTGCTCCCCGGCTGCTCCCCGGCTGCTCCCCGGCTGCTCCCCGGCCACCGGAGGAGGGTCCCACATGGCGAGCAGACCTATGGTGAGCAGACCTATGGTGAGCAGACCTCTCCTGCCGCCCGCTGCTCCCCTCAGCAGTGCACTTCGGTCCTTCTGCCTGCTCTGCTCCCCGCTTTGGCTCTGGTGAATTATCTCACCCTCCCGCGCTTCTGACTGTACCCAGTGCATGTATAAACCAAACAAACAAACAAATAATAAATAAATAAATAAATAAGACATGCCTCTAGAAAATTAAAAAAAAAAAATAAGAGTACCTAGAAGATAGGGTGCTATTAAGAAATTAAATAAATGGAAACAACTTATTTCTCATCAAAGGTAATTATAGCATTAGAACTGAAAACTAAAAGCCAACGCATTTTGATGGTCACATTTGCTTTGTTTTCAGGTTAATCCTTTGACTTTACACAAACTGGCGCCTGATTAATGGCACCAAATTAAATTTTGAAGGCCTTTGTATGATATCTCATAGGGAGCAATCAGGCAGCAATTTAAAAATAATTGGCTTAGGAGATTTGCTTGAACTCGAGAACATACACAGAGCCTTAAATTAATATTTCATTATCTTTCTATAATCTGGAATGTTCTGAGGCTGATGAGGAGAAAAAGCCTAGCTTGTTTGTAAATAAACTGCTTTCCCCTCAGTTTGTACAAAATGAGATCATATCACTATTGCTTGTTGTCTAACCTCCTTGTCCACTTAATATATATGGCATTTCTCTTCCTATGTCTGCAAACATAAACATATAAATATTTAGGGTCTGCCTAGTTTTTCATCATAGTGTTATACCAATTTAATTGCTCATTGGTGAACATTTGGGTTGTTTTCAAATTTTTGGTAGTGTAAAACAGTTCTCATGGGGACCAATTTCAGAATCTAGTGTTGTATATTATGTGCTAGATTCTCAGGTGCTATGTTGCTTTTTGTTTGGTTTGATTTTGGTTTTAGTTTTTGGTTAGAGCTACATATCTCCCATACCAAAATCAAGATTTGGGAAAAGTAGGTTTTATTTATTTAAATTGAACTTTCCCAATTTAAAGTGTACAGATCTTGAGTCCTGTTTCCAAACATTGAGGTAATAATGTTAAGGACAGTCTGGGGAAAATTCTGATTACTAAATCCAAACTAAATCCAAACTGATAACATAGAAATTGTATCACCCTGGGTAAGGCACTTGGCATTTCTGAATCAGTTTCTTAATCATAAAATAGGAATAATTTTATCATAGGATGTGTTAAGGATTCAATAACATTGTATAGTGAAAGTGCCAAGCTCTGTAAGCGTTCTTTTCCCTACAGATGGACGATTCTCCCAGGGCTTTGTGGAGAATTTTGAAAAACAAGAGCTAAAGTTTGGTTTTGTACTATGCCTTAGGTGCATCCAGGGACTTATGTTGTTTGCCCTTTGTGACCAATAGGCCTACATAATCTACACACCTCCCCGACCCAATCTCATTTTCTGACCTCCCCCACTCGCTCACTCTGCTCCACACATTGGCCTTTTCTGTCCTTGAGCATATCAAGCATCTATGTGCCTATAGATCTTGGCCTTTTCTGTCCTTGAGCACATCAAGCATCTATGTGCCTATAGATCTTTGTTGTTTCTTTTGCCTGAGACATATTCTGCCCAGCTATTTCTAGTCACTGCCTTATTTCACTGCCTCATCTTATTTTTCGTAGTACTCATCTCAGCAAGAGCACTATTGTCACCTTCTCTCCTCATGCCTCCCCTCACCCCCTACCCTAGCTTCTTACTCTGCTTAATTTTTTTCAAAGTACTTTTCATCTGTGAACATACTGTTATGTATTTCCTAGTTAGTTAGTTTATTTTCTGTTTCTTTTCATTGGAATATAAGTTCCTTAGGGCAGAGAGTTTTATCTATTGATATTTTGTTCACTGTTACATCCCCACGTTTGAGGATAGTGCTTGGCATCTAGGAGGTGCTTAAAGAATATCTGCTGAAAGAGTGAATAAACAGATAGTTAAGTAGGAAACATACATGCTCTTCTTTCCTAAAATACAAAGTTAAAGAAGATACCAAGTCTTTAAGTGACTTTTGTAAGATTCTTTCTCTGTGGCCCCTGCTCAGCCTACCATCTTCAGGAGTTTCTTGAGATATTTAATATATTTTGTCACCACCATTGTCACCATCATCATATTGAGCACACTGGTAGTGAAGATGATGATAGTGATTCTATAAGCAGTGTTGCTGCACAAGGATGATGAGTGCTAATGAGCAAGCTGGTGTCCTGCCAGGTACTGCACTCTGTTATGCCTGCATGATTGCATTTAATCCTCTGTGCTCTCTGGGAGGCACTTGCCATTTTTCCTCTCTACCCAGCTGAGGAAGCAGGCTTGGAAAAGGTAATTAAAAACAAGATTTAAATCAAAATCATTTGACTTCAAAGTTTAATTTTAACTACTGTTCTGCATTGCTGAATTTGTCACCAGAAGTATAGAAATAATATCAAAATACAAGGCAAGGCTGAATACTAGGGGGTGGGGGATAGCCAAAAAATTAAAAACTGGTTGAAATGGTGTCATTAGAAAATATTCACCTGGGAGATCTGAAGAGGAGGCCAAGCTAAATGGTGGATGTTGGAGAGACAGGGCAAAGGAATATTACTAGTATTTAAGTAGGTTGGTAGGAGTGGGGAACCACCAGGACAGATTTGTCTGAGCCAAGGCAACTCTGGAAACTAAAGAAATTGGAGCCAGGGAACTTCACCTTCTCCATTCCTGAAATTAGTCTTCAGCGAAACAGGAAGTTCCTGAAAACTGTGGGTGGAGTATCAGGAAGAGCAGGGTTGGAGATTTACAGCTGGTTGGGCTTATCAATTAATGTCAGAACCAGCTTTATGAGTGGTATGATTTATATGCCACATGCCCTGTCTTGCATAAATTCTGTCCATGGACTTGTTATTGCATCAGATTTCTTTAAAACAACACAGAACTTTTATTATAGGTAAATCATCATACTGTTAACAAGGCACAATCCTTCAACAGTTATTTATTGCAAACTGAATTCAAGAAAAGTGGACTAGTTACTAATGGGGAGCCTGGAGGTAAAGAAGACAGATCTCAGAACCTCTGTTTTCACTGAAGCTATCTTTGCTTCCCTTTTAGCTGTGGTAGATAAAAGATAACATGTGCATGGATGATTTTTATAGTAGGAACATTGCCTAAACCAAAATATGCATGTAATGCAAAATAGGTCATATAAATGCCTTTTAAAAAGAACCTCACATTTTCATCATAAGAAAAAACATTTTGTTAACTATGTTTGGTGATATTACCTAGACATTCTGTGACGATCATTTTGTAATATATTCAATTGTCAAACCTGTATGTTTCATTCCTGAAAACTTATATAACCTTATTATATTAAACCTTATATTAAAGAAAACTTCATTCCTAAAATGTATATAAATGAGTTGTCACTGTAGTATTCCAATGAGTGAAAATGTGAACATTAATTCTTTTTAGACATCTACCTTTATTCTTGTTCCAAAAACAGCTTCCTGTTTCTATTTCATTTTATTGGTTTAGTATTTCCATTTTTTTCTGAAAAGCAAGATGAATTAAGGAATAACTGGTGACATAAGCAAAATTTATATGAACATACTTTAAGTCATGACCACAATTATAATTTAAAACATCATCATTTTAAGGTTTTGCATTATAATTTAACCTACTTTAGAGAGTTATTATGAAGGAAAAATGAGATCCTGAGTGTAAAAGTACTTGTAAAATACAAGTGAAATCATTATAGTAATTTTGTTCATGATATAGGTATCGGAAAATGAGCAGTGTAACTCTCGTCATTGCTGTAAGTGGAATCATAATTTAAAGCATTTTCTTTTTTAGTCTAAAAATTCTAATGTTCATTTATCACTACTTCCAGATATTGTAGCTGGAAAAGGAGATGGTGGAGAGTCAATTTATGGACCAACATTTGAAGGTGTGTATTTTTAAATTCGTTGAAAACCACAACACTGTAGGGTCCCTGGTGTCTCTGGAGAAAAGAATTTCACAAAGCACCAGAATGAAGCCAGCAACACTAGGAAACAATAGGATAGAACACTGCAAGAAACAGTGGGCAAGCTCAGAAAGTGGGAGAGCCACACTGGGTAGTAAAGCAAAAGGGTTTTTAAGTTTTTTTTCCTTTCTGGTCAGGAGAGGTCCCCTTAATTATGCATACTTTGTTCCCATCACTCCTCCTGATTCCTGACTAATTGATCTTTTTGTTGTTGTTGTTATTTAATTTTTTAAAAATAAAGTATCATTGTTTTACATCCTTGTTAGTATTTTGATGGTATAGGATTTCTCCCTTCAGGTGTGGTCATTTGTAGCTCTCCCACCACCACAGCACCCATAGTCTTCCACCATAGTCCATTGTGCTCTCCTTCTGATTCTGGACTAGTTGGAATTACCCCTTCCTCCCTCTTTTCAAGTCGGAGCAAACTGCAGTTTTTAAAAGACTCTTCCCAGGCCTGCCATATCTTATCTGGTCCTTGAAACAAAGATATAGCTACAGCTGGACTGTGGGATGACAGGAACGCACTTGTGCTCATCTGGGGGAGTGTGTGACAATCCCACATTCACATAATTTTTATTACAATATTATAGTCATTCTTTTTTATTAGTTATTATGAATTTCTCACTGTGCCTAATTTATAAATTAAATGTTATCATAGGTCTGTATTTATAGGAAAAAAACAGTATACATGGTTTTTTAATTCTCTGTGGTTTCAGGCATTCACGGGGGGATCTTGGCCTGTACCCCCACAGATAACAGGGACTACTGTATTTGATTTTCAGTGCTGGCTACACAGCTATATACTATTGTCAAGATACATCAAACTGATCATCTAAGATATATGCATTTTATTTTATGTTTATACCTCAAGTAAAAAAAAATATAAAAGTTTGAAATTACTTATTAAAAATTGAAACAGAATCACCAACACTAAGACATATTTTAGTAACATTATTGGACATTAAAGAAAAAGAAAAAAATTCTCTGGCCAGCTAGGCAAAAAGAACAAGTAATTTATATAGGATAGAAAAGTAAATCACCGTCATACTCTTTGACATCCTCATATTCATGTGCCAGAAGAAAATGGAGTAATTATTTATGATGTTCAAGCAAAGGAAATGTGAGCTAAGGATTTTGTCTCCAGCCAAACTGAATTTGAATCTTTTGTAATTCAAATTTGGCTGAATAAAAGGCACCAGAATTATCAACATATAAAACATCAGGGACGGTGTTGCCATGAGGCCTCTCTGAGGAATTGACCAGAGAATGAGTTTCCCAAAACCAAATTGCAAGAGACCTTGACATAAGAGCTAGTGGGAGCACAAATCATTGAGTGACTTGTAAAACTAAAATTTAATGAGGATTAAAAGGGTGAATGTGATATGTGCATAGTCTATCAAAAAAAATGAAAGAAAATTGGTACAATATATACAAAAGTTTTAAAAATTATTTTCAGTAAGTACACTGGTGATGATATTATAATATTGTTTTTCTGAGGTTGTTGTATATGTAATGTATGAAAACACAAGTAATTTATGGGGTGTTCATCTGTCATCATTTCTGTATCCTTGAGAATCAGGATTTCAATGTGGATGAAAGGAGGGATAGATGAAATATGATAGAGGCTAATAAGTAAATATTCTGTAATCTGGAATGTGAATTGCAGATACCATTTAAAACTCAGAAGTGTCATATATATTTATAGACATCTCTCTGTCTCTCTCTACACACACACACACACACACACACACACACACATCCACTAGGTTGGCCTACAGACAACAACCGACCTAGTAATAAAGCATTTTCTTGGCATTTAGATTGTTGTTTGAAATGCCATTTCTCACTAAAAGAAATTGTCAGGGATTCTGAGAGAAATGTCAGGTTCCAGTTCTGGGACTAGAAATTATAAAATGAACCTGAAGCTCTTTGTTCAGCCATAGCCAAAAGCCCTACTAAAAATGTATTAGGGTCAATCAGAGACTCCAGGAACCAATTTAAAAGACCCTCACTGGCCAAAGATGAAGTAATTTTAATTACAATCGGTTGAAACCCAACAAGTATTTGAAATTCAGGAGTTCATAATGATATATTATAATAAAATAGGGCCTAATTTTTACCTTTGGGCGACTGATAAAAAACTTACTCATTTTCTTGAAAACTGGTAAATATTGGGCTAAATATGGGAATGAATAATACATTTATCTTGCCTTTCCTGTATGAATTGTACCAACTTGTAAATAAAGGGAAAGATCTTGTTATAAAACTATTCTAATTAATAAGTGGTAAGGATATAATAGAATATCATCATTTTGCTATCACTACTGAAATAATGGATCTGGGCATTGGCTGCGTTGGTACCTGCTAACTTCCCCAAAACAGAGACAACCAAACATTGAGCCTCAGTTGAGAGAATACAGCACTAAACAGGTAGAACCTAGTCTGAATAAGCCTTTGACTGAGCTGCCAGTTTATAGAAAATACAGCCAGTTCTGCTATAATGTGCAGAATTTAAAGACCTTTGTACTTTGCAATGTCATGTAATAAAACCACAGGATCTACAAAAAAACAAAAAACACAACACAGGACTTACAGCAAAACTGAGGTATAAAGAGCTTCATCAGTGATTCATTAAAAATTAAGATAGTGACCTAATAAGAACAATAACATGTTTCACATATATTAATGGTGACATGAATTACACATGAATACTATAATAAATATGGCACTTTGCCTTGAAAATCCCTGACGTTTGTGGAAGGACATGGGAGAGTTGCAGAGGATGGGTGATTTTGAACTGCTGGAAGGAAGATTCTCTGGATCAGAGGCAGGTTGTGGCACCAGGTTGGGAGAACATGGCTCCTAACTCAGTGACCCAAGGTACCTGGTCAAGGTCTGAGGTATGTCATGTATTCCTGACCAGCTTCCTCTCCAGCTGGGTGCAGTCTTGTACTTTCACCTGGGGTTCTTCCAGAGGAAGTCTCACATAAGCAAGGATAAAATTCATTACATTCCAGTTCTTCCCTAATATATCAATCAAGTTGAAACTAATTTGCATCCTCAGCACAAGTAGTATAGTAGAACCTACAGGCCAGAGAACAGAAACATGTTGAACTGCCCCTATGTGTGCATTTAGCAAACTCTAATACTTGGATAGCTCAGGTTCATTAGCAGATAAAGTGTAAGGGAAACAAAGGGAGAGAGATAGAACCTGTAGAATAAAAAAGGTTTCAAAGACATAACAAGGCTTCTAGATGTGAAATACTAAGCTGTGGTATCTAGGGATGCACACTTGGATGGCAAAACTGTAAGAAAATAGTGTGTGATTATTTAAAAGAGAGGAGAGTGGTTACTGTTGGGGCCAGAGGGGGGACTTGACAAGGGACTTCAGAGGAGGCTGGCAAAGTTAATTTTCTTGGCTTTGGGTAGCAGCAGTTAAAGGGTAGTCATCTTCTAGTGACAGTATAACTCTACATTAGTTTCTGTGGCTTTTTCAGTCTGTTCATTTTAATACAATGAAAGGGTTTAAAAATTACATTGAACCCATGGCCGAAGGAAAAGGAAAAAGGAAAAGCTAATTTCCTTCTAAATTCATAGAGATACAGCTTTATCAAAAGAAATTGTAGGGACGAAAGACATTTCCCTTTTTGCCCTTCTAGTTTCTTTCACCGGCTTAATATTATTATTGACATAAAGCAGGTTAACAGGAAAAAAACCACTTAATTTCACATGTATGTGGGTCTCAGAGATCCATGACCCAGAGAAGTGACCAAAGCATTAGTTTTTATACATTTTAAGTAAAGAATAATTGAGGTGGAAAAAAGATTTGGGTTTGTAGCTTTATAAAGAAGTATTGATAATAGTTTGTTTACACTGATTTCTTGGCCCTAAATTGCTATCTCTGATGATAAGAGCACCTTCTGCCCTTCTGTTTCTGGGAGGGTTTTTGTTCACATGGAGAATTCATTTCCTGCTTTCAAGGACAAAGGTATAGCTGTGTTCTTGCACCAGCTGTTCTTTTTTTTTTTTTTTAAGGATTTGCATTTATTTTTTTATGCATACAAGCACTGGGGTGTAGGCCAGAGGTGTGGGAGGTGAGAGGATTCACCAGAGACAGAGTGGGGAGCAGAACAGCTGGATCTACTGAAATACACTGTTGAGGGGAGCAGCAGGAAAGATGGGAGAGTTCTGATGGGCCATGTGAGTTAGCTACCTGCCTGGGGATCGAACTCATGTTGCAGTAGCTGATGATAGCTTTGTAGTGCTGAGACTTAACCCCTTGCACCAATGGGGAGGCCCACACCAGCTATTCTTAAGTAACTTTAGTTCAAAGTTATCAATATGCCAACATGGTATATTTTGGTGCATCCTGCTCTGAACCCCATCAAAACAATCTAAGTAACACCACTCATTTATTCATGAAATATTGAACTCCTAGTTAGTTGCTCACATAATGCCAGGAACTTAGGAGACACCGATGACATACCAAATTTCCATCCTCAAGGATTTTAGTGTTTTTGTGTGGCCAGATGTTCGAACAGTTTAAACACTGTGTCAGTTGCTATTACAGAAGAACTGAGTGCTGTGGGAAGAACAACCGCCTGGGAGAGTTGGGAATAGTGGCACAGAGCAGCTTTTGAGTTAGGTGTCAAAATAAGGCATTGCAGATGGGAAAGGACATTCTTTGAAGCTTTTCTGGCATCCTTAATCCTTGATGAGAATACACTGTACCTCTCCATCTGGCAGCCATTATCATATTATCCAGGCTCCCTGTCCTGTAGGAGACCTGTCTCTTAGCTGGTTCTCTAGATATCCCCATGATTCTGCCACAACCCCTCCTTTTGGCATTAGACTCTTGTGGGGATCTGATTGTCCTCCATGCTCAGGGAGACTGCATATTGAGAGAAACCTTTATTACTCTGTCTGGCAGTGCAGTAACCAATCAAGTGAAAAGGAGACATGCTGTAGAAGGAAAGAGGAGAGATGGAAAGAGGGAGAGCATGACTGGCATGACATTGAAAGCATGGGTCCCTTCTTTCACCCACTTGTGGAAGCCAGTTCCTCCTCCACGTTGCTTTCATTGGACCCTGTTTTCATGAGGTGAAGAGTTAAAATCCAGGGCTTATTAAAAATAATTACAACTGCAAAACTCACCTTTATTAAGCTTAACACAGTGAATTTAAAAGGATGAATTGTAATTTAGTTTTATAAATTGATTAATCATTTTTTAATTAAAAAAAAGTTGTTTTGCTTTGTTTGAATGACAATTTTTTTTTATTGTCTTCCTAAATCCTATTTTGAAAGTTAGTAGCTGAATAGTAACCCTTTCTTACTCCTTGTGCAGTTGGATAATAACCCTAATCCTCCTCACCAACAAATGATTGGTGGCTAGATAGCTTGGGCAACTAGAGAAAAAGTCGTTTATATGAAATGCAAAAGAAAAAAGGCATATTTAAAAAAAATTGTATTATCCTTGTTATATTAAGCAGACCAGTTTCTCAATACTAACTTGTCCCCCTAATTCACAAATAGCTACAGTACTTAAAATCCATTTGTCTAACTTCTAGATTTCCTAGTCTTTTGTTAAAATAATAACCTATCCAAGTGCCCACTTTTCATATAAGTTTTTATCAAGGTAATATTGGTATATAACATTATATAATTTTCAGGTAGCAGTAAGTTGAAAGTGTGTTCGCCCTCTAATAACAGCATGTAATTCAAATCTGTGTACACTACATTATGATCGCCACCAAAAGTCTAATTTCCATCTATCACTAGAAAACTTGAACCCTTTTCATTATTTCTCCCACCCCCAACACCTCCTCTCTGGTAACCACCAATCTGTTTTCTGTATCTAAGAGATTGTTTTATTATATTCCACAAGAGTGAAATCATATAGTGTTCATCTTTCTCCATCTGATTCATTTCACTTAGCATAATAAACTCTAGGTCCATCCATGTTTTTTGCAAATGGGAGATTGCTTAATCTATAAATGAAAGTGGATATTAATAAAAAGCATTAAGGATGCCAGGAAAGCTTCAAAGAATTTCCATGCCCAATAATGCAACTAAAAATTATACAAAAGTATTATTATCTGGGTCTCCCTGGTGGTGCAAGGGGTTAAGTCTCAGCACTGTGAAGCCATCTGCAGCCACTGCAACATGAGTTCGATCCCCGACCAGGAAGCTACCCACATGGCACAGCAGACCTCTCCTGTCTAGCCCTCTGCTCCCCTCGGCGGTGTTTTTGGTCTGTCCCCCGCTCTGTCTCTGGTGGATTCTCTCACCCTCCCACGCCTCTGACCTGTACCGCAGTTCTTGTATATATAAATAAATAAATCTTTTTTTTTTTTTTTTTTTAAAGAACAGCAGAAGTCTGTAAAAGATAGGATGAGAGGAAGGGTCCTATCCATGAAAGCTGTCTCTAAGGAGGTGTTTTTAATTACCACACTGGGTAGTTTGAAATACCACTGCCAGAGGAGCACAAGAAAGTTTGCTGACTTTCATTGCTAAGCAAAAATCCTTCTTTACGTCATTTTCATAGCACACTTGTTTTTAGCCTAAGTGCTCAAATAGTCCTAAGACTTTGCAGCTTATCTTTTTTTTTTTTTTTTTTTTGTGGGACCTAGCGTTCAACTGCTGCGCCACCAGGGGAGGCCCTGCAACTCACCTTTTTAACAGTCCAGTTGCATGAAAGTAATATGAAAAAAATAGGATATTTATAATGTAGTGTGTTTTGATAAATGTGATTGAGAACACTCGATACCAAGGGTTCTATTTGTGATTTACATATTGCAATCAATGGAAATAATAGAAATATTTTAATGACCTACTGATTGTTTCTTTTCTAGATGAAAACTTTTCAATTCCTCATAATAAAAGGGGAATTCTAGGAATGGTCAACAAAGGTCCTCACAGCAATGGGTCACAATTCTACATCACCCTACAGTCAGCTCCCTATCTAGATAGAAAATATGTGGCTTTTGGGTACGTGCATTCTAAGTTTGTCTATGTAATATTCATACAAGTAAAAATGTGGTTCAAAAGATTTGGGTATTATATGTAGTCTAAGGGTAGTTAACAATAGGATATAAAGCAAAATTAATGCAAATATAGAAAAACATATTTAGAAAGAAATATTTTCTAAGAAGCTTTGTATCTATAAAACACAAAGAACCAAATTAGGCACTTTTATAATTTCTCTAGCCATCTAGTCCCATGTATCCATCCATCCAGCTGGGGAAAGGTTAGAGATGTAAATTAGGAGGGGTCAATATGGTAGCTATGCTGCAGCCAAACTATCACCCCCAGAAGAGAATTTGGACTTTTATTTATCTTCTCCTTTTCTGCCTCTCTTTATTCAACTGAAATCCTGTTGTAAGCCTAGGTTAGAAACCTCCCTAATTACCATATCAAACAGCTTTTTTGTTCTCTTTTTATACTACACACAATCGGACGCAGGGTCTGGGGCTCATTCACCTTGTACCCTAACACCTGTCACACTGGGCAGGTACATACAGTAGGTGCTCATTAATATTTGTGAAGGCAATTTGGAGCACAGACTTCACAATCTCTTTGGACAGAGGTGATTCTCTGTTCTGTATCATGGTTTCTGATTGGGATGGCAAAAATGGAGCTCAGGGGCAGAGAAAGATGGCTAGAGTACGTTCAATGCCAGCTTTAGCCATGTCTCTGTAAAGATTCACGAAATGAAAATTGCTCTTTCCCCTCAGTGACTGCCTCAAGTCCAGCATTGAGAGAGTGTTCTATGTTTAGGGGTTTCTGGCCCATGCTGCTTTTTTTTAGTTGAGAGAGCTAGAAGTCAGCTCTACTAATGCAGTTCTAATTTTTGGCCAGTGAATGTCTACAGAGGTCAAAACCAGCATGGCTTTGAGCTGTCTTTTATTAGGTGCCCTTGATTAGGTGCCAGGCATTGTACGAGGCCCTGAGCACTGGGCATGATCCCTGCCCTCATGGGGGAGTCAGAAATCCATCAAAGTAGAATACATGGAAAAGTTTACCCTGATAAGTTCAGTAAAGGAGAAGGGAAATGTGACATAAGCACCCAAGGAAGTCTGGGAAACTTCCCTGAGGAAGCAGTGATAGAGCTGAGATCTTAATGAAAACCAGAAGGTGACCAGGTAAAAGGATAGTGGGGAGAAAAAAGAAAGGAGACAGTTGTGGTAGGAAGGGTGCATGGGACTGCCTCAGAGAGAGCAAGGGGGGAGCACGCTACAGATCACCCTGAAAGGGTATAGGGAGGCCAGCCATACAGGCCATGGTAGAGATTTTAGTCTTTATCATAATAGGATAATGGGAAATTATTGAAGTATTTTAAACAAGGAGATGACATTGGATTTGTATTTTTAAAAGATCACTCTGACGGTGATGAAAATAACAGATTAGAAGAGTCTCATATGGGGGATCCATGGCAAAATGGACACAGTTAGTGCTATTTAAGATATTTATGGCTGATATTAATTTGTAGGAAATAGTCTTAGCTAGGGCTCAATTTAGGAACATATGCCAAATGTGAAAATTTATGACCAACTGAATTTTCCTTTTTTTCTCCTATGTAGGCAATTAATTGAAGGAACAGATGTTCTTCAAAAACTAGAATTAGTTCCAACACAGAATGAAAGACCAACACAACAATGTATGATTATTGGCAGTGGAGAGCTTTATTTTTGATTTTCATTCAATATTTTCTGATAACTTATTTTTATGTGTCTGATCAACTGTTTCTAGATTTAATTAAACAGTGCTCGATAAAATTTAATTTGAAAGTTGTTGTAGACACTAGAGTTGTAAGCTCTCTTCCGACCCTAAGAAGGTGATTCTTTGAGTAAATTTATAAAATCAATGACGATATTATTAATTTTGCATTTCAATTTCATTAGTAAAATGGGTGTACCTCATCACAGTGTTTTGAGGATTAATTCAGATATGTGAAGACACTTTTAATGATGCAGATGTTCAATATAGTTTCCCTTCTGAAATGTCAATCCACAAAAACCAGGGAAGGTACTGTTTCAAGCTAGGGTCAGTTGATGCCCTGTAGGCTCAGGTGAAACTTACCACCCTCGTAACTTCCTAGAAGAATGAAAATTGGGGGTATTACCTAGATTTAGGGTCATCTGCAGAAATAACCTTTCTATCAGAGAAAACCATCTATATGGCAGGACAAACATAACTACAGACTTTTCTTTTACTTTAGCAAGCATCGGAAATGCTTGAGCCTATCGAAACACTTTGCCCAAGTTTCTGATTCAGCAGGTTTGGAGAATTTGTATCTTTAACACATTGCAGGTGATGCTGATGCTGTTGGTCTGACAGCACACATGGGATGTATTAAAGACAGATCCACAAGTGACTTGTGGCATGCAGGTATGTGGAAGAAAGAAAAAAAAAAACCTGTAAAATATTTAAGTGTAACAACAGAAAAGAATGAGGAAAATTAATGAGACAAAAATTGTGACTTGGTGCAGGGTCTAAGAGCTCCTGGACAGGAATTGTCACCACTGGCTGCTGGAATGAAAACATGGCAAAGGCTTCCTTCTGTTTCCTAGAGGATTAAGTTATAATGAAAAAAGTTATAGCAGACCTAACAAAAATAAATGTGACTCAGGTACCAGCCTGGAGAACATGGGCTGGGTTCCATGACAGTAATACATCCAGGAATTTTGTGTTGTTTGCATCCTGACCTTACATTTGAAAAACAAAAAATCAAGCAAACAAAAAAGCTTTGCTAAATATGTTACTTGATGTAATTTTGTAACTCCACAAGTTAAAGTGCAGTCTTCTTAAACTTTAATAGGTATATACATAAGCATATCATCTGAGAATCTCATTAAAATGCAGATTGTGTTTCAGAAGGTCTGAGGCAAAGTCAGATTTCACAGTTCTAACAAATTTTCAAGTGGTGTGAATGATATTGAACCACACTTTGAAAAACAAGAAGGCAGTGATTTTCAATCTATATTGCACCTTAGAAACACTTGGGGAGCTTTTACTACTCTTATGCTCACTCAGGTACTACTCCAGGCTAATTAAGCCAGGACCCAAGCAGTAATCTGCCTCATGGTTGAGAGTAATTGATCTGAAGTGTAACGCTCCCCTATGACACCCAGTTATCAAAGAAATACCCGAAGTGGAGAACCTCCTAAAGAGGTTCACAGCTATCTCTAGAAAATCTCATCAATCCTAATCACAGTTAATAGTAAGAATCTGACTCTACAGTTTATCTTACTATAAATCTGATTACAATTCTCTGTGGAAATTTATTTAAATATTACATAAGGTTTAATATATGGCGGTAAAACTGTATTACAAATGCCAATTCTTGCACTGGATAGTGAAAATGACTTTGGAAGTATTCCTTGATCTAGGTCAACAGATGACATGTGGGCCTCCCCGGTGGCGCAGCAGTTGAACGCTGGGTTGCGAAGCTGTCCGCGGCCTCTGTGGCGCCGGTTCGATCCCCGGCTGCTCCCCGGCCACCGAAGGAGGGTCCCACATGGCGCGCAGACCTCTCCTGCCGCCCGCTGCTCCCCTCAGCAGTGTACTTCGGTCCTTCTGCCT
This sequence comes from Talpa europaea, assembly GCF_964194135.1. Classification (NCBI taxonomy): domain Eukaryota; kingdom Metazoa; phylum Chordata; class Mammalia; order Eulipotyphla; family Talpidae; genus Talpa; species Talpa europaea. Next base: position 42,658,092 of record NC_140068.1, read on the forward strand.
GCTCTGCTCCCCGCTCTGGCTCTGGTGAATTCTCTCACCCTCCTGCGCTTCTGACTGTACCCAGTGCATGTATAAACAAAACAAACAAATATATAAATAAAAAACATGCCTCTATAAAAAAAAAATAAAATAAAAAATAAAAGATATTTAAAAAAAAAAAAGATGACATGTGAAAGAAAGTAAGCTGACACTTCTAACCTTAAAGTGAAATATTCCCTTAAAAAAGGACTAACAAAAATCTCTAGACTAGAGTGAACATCCAGGTGATAAATGTAAAACAGTGGTATCCACAGTGGGGTGTGTTCATTCGAGGGCATAAACAAGTTCTGAGATGTAGGAAGAAAATAGAATGTTTTTAACTTAAAAGTTAAAAAGTGCCTTCATTGGGTTGGGTGTGAGATGGTCATATGTTAAATATGGTGTGAGGGCATCCTGAGAGAACAGCAGACTGCTCATTTTTCTGAAGACTGATGGAACCTCACTTAACTATTTGACTGTACTTTCATGCTTCTGGCCAGATTACATTGGTTAAAAATCACAAGTTTCTTGTTTACATCTGAGCAGATCTTCAGTTTGAGTAATCAATGGAACAAATGTTCACAGCTATGAGGGTAAAGCAGGGCCTCCCTGGTGGCGCAAGTGGTTAAGCGCCGCACTATGAAGCAATCTGCAGCCTCTGCAGCACCAGTTCCATCCCCTACCAGCCAGGGAGAAACCCACATGGGAGGCAGACCTCTCCTGTCTCTCCCGCTGCTCTCCTCAGCAGTGTATTACAGTCAATATGCCTATTCCGTTCCCCACTGTCTCTGGTGAATCCTCTCGCCCCTGTATCTCTGGCCTGTACCCCAGCTCTTGTATGCATAAATAAATCTTTTTTTTTAAAAGAGGGTACAGCAGGATCCCATTGGCTTATTTTAGGGAGGAATAATAGCTTACAAGTTTAGGCCAAAAAAAAAAAAAAAAAGTAAAGCACTTCCAGTTTAGGGAAAAAACAAAACACCGCCACCAAGAAAAAAAAACCCAAGTCATCTTGTTTTGGTCTTCTCATTGCCAAAGCAGACTATTCGAGTTATTTTATTGGGGTAAATGTGCATATTTAAATTTACATAGCAGGGACAACAGCCGAAAGCGGATTAAATACAGCCTTTATCATCTAACCCTTACCACGCCATATAAACCGGCGGCACTTGTGAATGCTTCTGTGAGCTTGGACGTTAGATGGCGCTCGCTCTTAGGAAAAGCCTGAACGGGGACAGACCAGTCACTAGCGTTCAGAAATCCAGTTCTGAAGCCCAGCAACTGTGTGTTTCGGTGAAGTCGCCTTTCTGGTTCCGGGGGTCCTCGCGCGTAAAGCTAGGGGTGGTTACGGAACAGATGACTTTCCACTGCAAACCGTCAATTTTGAATATAGTGGTGACGCTGACTGGCAGTGGCTGCCGCTGGCTGGGAGAGCGAACAATTCGGAGGAGTCAGGCTAGGAAAGTGTGACAGGTCGAGGGTGTGCGGCTGCGGCCGGAAGGCAGGAGGGTGACTGCGGAGCCCCAGCCCTGCACAAGACGCGGGCGGCAGAGCAGCATCCCGCTCACCACCCAGTGTCTCCCTTTCTCTGGGGAGCCCTGTCCAAGTTACTGCCAGAAAACTCGCTTTTCAAGGGGAACATTTCGCGCGGGTCATAGTAAGGCCAAACACACCTTGGGACACTTCAGGATAAAGCACTCGGGCCAGCGGGGCAGCACCCCACAAACTAAACACGCCCAGGCCCTACGTGCAAGCACAGCAGCAACTTCCGCCCGCGGGGCTCGGCCGGGGGGCGGGCCCGGGAGGTCACGTGGGGCGGCTCATTCCAGCCGGCGGGGCGCTCCGGGGGACGCCGTGCGCCACGTCACGCTGGTGGTCCCATCAAGCCCGCCCTGGAGCAGGAAAGAGAAAAGCCGGCTGCGTCCCGTGTGGCCACCCGAGGGCAATATAGTTTCCTGTGGCGGGCCAGCTTCCTCCTCGAGCTAAGTGGCTTGGGAGACGGCCTCCAGGGCGTCCGCTCGACGCCGCCGCTCCCCCTCGGGTAGGCGCCCCGTTGGTCTCGCCCTCGCCCCGCCCCCGCGCGGCCCGGGGCCCTCACGTGACCGGCGCGCTCCCGACGGGGGAGCGGAGTCTCGGAGGCGGCGCCGCAGGGGCCAGAGGGAGTGACGGAGCGTCGTGCGCCGCAGCTTTCTCCGAGGTACCCGCGCCGAGGACGCGATGTCGGGGCACTCTCGCCCGCTGCTCTGGGCGGCCGCCTGCCTGGCCGCACTCTGTGCGCTGACCGCGGCTCAGAGCACCGCCGTGACCCCGAACACGACTCAGCCAGCGAGTTCAGAACCTACCAAGCCGACCCCCACGGCGGCGCCCACCCCCTCGGCGGCGCCGACCCCCACGGCGGCGCCGACCCCCGCGGCGGTCACCACCCCGGTACCAGGTGGGCGCCGCGCCAACGGGCACCCCGCGCCCCCGGAGGGCCGAGCCGCCCTCCCTGCTCGCGGGGCGCGCGGGGCCGGGGCCGGGGCGGGCCGCGCTCCGGCAACATGGCGGCTCGTGGCGAGGCCTGAGGGAGCCCGCAGCAGGGCGGGTGGGAGCGCCCGGGTGGGAAGGGGCGGCCGAGCGGGGGTGGCCATTTCCGACCCCAGAGTGTCCCGCGCTGAGGGGCTTCTTAAAGGTTCCTCGTGAGCCCCAGCCTCGCCTTCGACTGGGGAGAGAGGCGGGACGTGGCGCTCTCCTCGGTGGAGGCTGCTGTGGGACTGACGGCGGGGAGAGGCGACGCGCCTCCGAAGTTGGCCGAGAGGTCCGACTCCTCGGGGGCCGGCGGGGTGTCCACCCGGCTCCTCGCTGCGGAGGGAGGCTTCTCCGCAGGTTGGCGAGAGAGGGGGCGAAAGCAACTTAAAGACATTGATGTTCGTTAGTGTCTCAGGTTCAGCTCTGAGAAAATAAGTCGCCTGAGATTTGATGACATTTCGCGCGTAGGTATGGGATAATACCTGAGGCTTGACAATGAATGAGTTAAAACTGCACGCCATGCTCTGTGCAAAGGAAGAAAAGCGCTCGTTAGTGTCCCTGGTGCTTCGCCTTTTAGAGTACACGGAGGTGATGAAACTTAGGAGAGTAGATGGAGAGAAAGTAACTGCCGGGACCGTGTGTTTAGTAGGTTGCGAAGCTGGGGTTAGGACCCAGGTTTGTCGATTTTCTAAAACCTGATCAAGGGCACGCCTTTCCTTAAGCTTAAGCTCTGCGGTTGGTTTGGAGATTGGTGGAGGCACACACCACATCTTAAAACAGAATTTGGCAATGCCCGGACAACTCAAAAGGCGCAGGGGGCGGGGTGGGGTGGGGGTGGGGGACCAGGAAGGAGGGGTAAATTTAATAAGGTGAAGAAACCCTAGATATTTAAAGCTGCCATCTAGTGTGACTGGTATTCTCATTAATATTGGGTAAGAAGTAACTTGGCATCTTCATAGAAGAATTGCTGAGTGCAAGGATTTTTGCCTTGGCAGTTTTTTGTTCAGCTTGGTCATAATGTTTTGCATCCCTAGTGTCTGTATTTTAAAGAGAACGTTTGGAATATTAAGTTAATTGCCTTTATACCATTGAAATGTGTGCAAAGGAGATGATTTGTTTTCTGTAATAGTTGGATAAGCTGTAGTCTGAAAGGCATCGAGTTTAGTTCATTGTATACAGCACTCACCGTGTTTTCCAGATATTCTTCGCCAAGCACAAAAAATTTTAAACAGCCTTTTCATCAGTATGCAAATCCCTGAAGAACTTATTTTTACTTTGTGCCTTCCCCAACCCCAAGGGTACCATACGTGTCCCAGTTTCTCATAAGTATTAATGGTAAATATCGAAAGCAGTGTCTATGTGCAAAATTATTTTTTAGAACTGTATTCTCATTGGAAAGCCAATGAGAATTGTTGTTCAAGACATTTAAGTTCTAGGAAAATGGGTAGAACCCAATTCTGTAGTTCTTTTGTTCTTCCAGACACGAAATTGTAATTATCCTTCCTTGAGGTCTTGTTTTTTGAGCCATTAAATTATTGAGAAACACCTTGCTAACCTGATAAATTATGTGTTTATGAGCGTAGCCCCCTTTAGCTATGTTGTTTTTGAACCCAGGAAAGAGTGGATTATTTATAAATTGGGAATCTCGGGGTTTTTTTTTTTTTTTTTTTTTTTCTTTTTTTTCTTCAGAATGGGCATCACCATAGCTTGGGTTCAACTTGTAATGAATTCTTATTACAATTAACATTCCAGTGTCGCATTGATGTTTGGGACAGTCCTATCCCTGTGTGTAATGTTGGCCATATAACATACTTTTCCCAATATTTTTATTTTTTAGGGATGCTTTCAAAATGCCTCAATAAATCTTGAATGTCTGAAGTAGCCCTGTAAAAAGTTTTTAGATACCATGATGCAGCGAACATTCCCACTAGCTTGTTGTCCTCTCCCCATCTTTCTCTTAGGTTAACTTCAGACTTTTTTTTTTTTTAATAGAGGCATGTTTTATTTATTTGTTTGTTTGTTTGTTTGTTTTTGTTTATACATGCACTGGGTAAAGTCAGAAGCACGGGAGGGTGAGAGAATTCACCAGAGCCAGATCGGGGAGCAGAGTAGGCAGAAGGACCGAAGTACACTGCTGAGGGGAGCAGCGGGAGGCAGGAGAGGTCTGCAGAGGCAGGAGAGGTCTGCGCGCCATGTGGGACCCTCCTCAGGTGGCCGGGGAGCAGCCGGGGATCGAACCGGCGCCACAGAGGCCGCGGGCAGCTTCGCAACCCAGCGCTCAACCGCTGCGCCACCAGGGAGGCCCTAACTTCAGACTTAAGTCACTTATAATGATTGGAATCTCTTAAGTTGATTTTTAAGGTGGGGGATAGTTAAAAAGCAACATAAGCATGAGATCTACTCTCTTAACCAATTTTTAAGTGTATAACATTGTAAATAATACATACAGTGTTATATAGGAACTGTCTAGAACTTTTTGATCTTGCATGAAACTTTATACTTATTGAACACCATTCGCCAATCCCCCCCCCTCACCCCCTCCAGGCTCCTGGAGGCAGCCACCATTCTATTTTCTGCTTCTGAGTTTAACTATTTTAGATACACCTCATGCAAGTGGAATCATGCAGTATTTGTTCTTCCGTGACTGGCTAATTTCACCAAGCATGATGGTCTCAAGATTCATGCCCCTTTAGCATATGACAGAATTTCCCTGAATAATGTTACATTGTGCGTGTGTGTAACATTTTCTTTATCTTTTCATCTGTTGATAATAAAGAAAAACTCTTGACTATAAAGTTTTCCCATTTCTCTGAATTAGCAATTCTGATACTGTATGTGTAATGCTTACTGTTTCAAAAAATAGTATAAAGTGAGATACCAGTTAATTGATATAAATTTTAATCTCCACCAGAACCCTGTGAAAGCCACAGCTGTGTTTCCTGTGTTAATGCTAGCCGTGATAATACTTCCTGCTTTTGGATAGAATGTAAAACAGGTAAGAAACTTTGGGATTGCTTCAATTTTGAGAATACAAAACTGTTTCATGTAACATTTTGAAATACACTGTAGGGTATTCCTGAACCTTGAAAATTATGTCGAACATTAAGTATAGTGTATACTGTTTATTTTGCAGATCAGATACTTTTCTGTTAAACTGCCAATCGATTACTTAACAGTCCTCCAATAATCTCTTTTTGTCTTGCATTTCTCTGCTCCTGTAATTTCTTAGACTTGGTAATAATTTAGGCTCAGTAGTCTTTAAAGGAAGAGAAGTTGTAAACTTTTTTAAGGTTGAGTGTGCCAAAACACTGAAATTAGATGTGAGAGAGAAAGTTGTAAAATTTTGCCCTAAAAACTGTTCCCCAGAAGATCTATAGAGATACCGTATAGATCTTCATTGGACATTTAGATGAGGGAGAAGAATGATGTGGGGAGAAGGTTGCTTAGTCTGTGCTTTTGTTAAGCTTTAAATTTACCATTAATTTGATGGAGGAATAAAGAGTTAAATAAACATATTTTGAAATAACTGTAAGGTTTTTCTTAAAACCGTGGGGTTGCAGCGTAGATTTCCTAACGAAGGTGGTTACAAACTAGGTCATAAAATGGAATTGAATAGTGCACCCCTCCCCCCCCTCTGCACATTGTATGACAATTACAGGTTTTGTCAAGTTTTGGAGATTGAATGCCTTGCTTTGGCATATGTTGAGGAAAGCTCTCCCTTCCTCTTGCTCTAAGTCTTCCCATCTTGGCAAGCTGATGCAGAAAGTATGGAATACTAATGTATGAGATCTAGAACAGAAGTCCTACTGCTGCAGGGCATCTCCCCTATTTACCAAGCCTTTATTAGATCCTGACTACTTCTCCCTGCGGACTCAGCCCTCTTATGGATTCTCCAAGACTTCTTTGATTGTACCATAGTTGTATCACAATGCTGAGGTGATCTCAGTGTTTCAGATTTATCTGATACTGTATGTATTCAGGTGGAATTTAGAAGGATATTTTGGGAAAGCCTGTGTCATAGTTTTAAAACAGGAAAAGAAAAATAACAGTATTTTGTTAATATTGGACTTCTGAGGTGTTTATACTGGAATTTGATTTTTGGATGCTATTCTGGAGCTTTAACAGTCAAAAATAAGTGAATGATTGGTGTCACTTGTCTTTTTTATTTTTCCGCAGCAGAGAAAAGCCACTGTTCACAAAATTCATCGAAAGTTGGTGATTGCCAGATACTAAACAGTACAGACCAGTGTTCTGGTAAGTATCCACCCTGGCTTCTGGGCACAATGGTCACAAAGAGGTGAGAAGATAATTGCTTCAGTTGCCCTGATTTAGTATTTGGTTTGAAACGTTCCAATGAATTTAATCTTGTTAAAAATGTAGATACGAATAGCATATTCATATTCATTGATTTGGCTATCCTATGGAATATTATAAATGCAGATGCTTCTTTTTTTTTTTTTGTTAAAATTTGTAAAAATTTCTCTAAGAACTCATTACAGTCAGTATAGTTTAGACCCTTTTTTTTTTTTTTTTTTTTTTTTGGCTAATCTTATTATGGCATGTTCCTGGTTATTTACTGGTGATTTGCATGGTTTCTATCATAATGCTGTGGTTAAATGAGTCTTCCTTGTATTCATTTGTTTCTGTACTTTGATTACTCTTTATTCTTTACTATGCTAGAAATTGCTAAATTTCTAGATGAATTGGATAAGTAATTCTATTTATTTGGTAGTAATCAGAATTTATTTCAGTTATGAAGGCCGATAAACTCCAAATTACAGTAGCTTAAACAATAGACAGATTTGCTTTGCTTTCATGTGAAGGAAATCTGGGCTTGAGTGTATCTGGAGAGATAGAATAGTAGCACTAGAACCATTAAGGTTCTAGGTTTTTACTGTTACTCCTAAAAATGGCTTTGCCCTTACTCTCCAAGGTTGTTGTTCACATTTCAACCATCACATTGATATCCTGCCAGCAGGAAGAGGATGGGATAGAGGCTTATCTTACTGATACTTCTTGGAAGTTGCACATGGGTACCTGACCACAGGAGAGGCTAAGTGTCTTTCCTGAGGAGAAAGGAAGTGTTGCTAAAAATTGGTGCTTCTGTCTAAAGAAGGGGAGATGGATACTGGATGACAGTCTCTTCTACAGGTGGTACTTAAATGTGAAAATTGAGACGTGATACTCAAATGAATGTAGGCTGGGAAATAGTGTGTATAGATTAGGAAAATTTTAGACAATTTTGACTTACATGTGGGTTTTTTCCTTTTTTTAGTAGTGCCTACTCCTCCATTGCCAACCCATTCTACAGGTAATACAAGATAAGTTACTCTTTTTTTTCTTCCTTTCAGGCTCTGTTGATGGGCAGTTTTTTTTTTATTTATTTGATACCTATAAGTTGATACTTTAAAGATTAGTAGACTTGGACCACAGTTATTGCATTAACATGTAGTGTTTGTGATAGTGACACATAACTAGTTTTTCACATTTATTGAATCTGCAAATTTGCCATAGTTTTTTATGTTAAGTCTGCAAGCCACTTTTTATGGATTTTGTGGAAATCTTGGGAAATACAGAAGCCTAATAAAGGAAATTAAAATTTCTTATAATCCCCATCACCAAAATGTTTTCAGTAAGTTCTTTTAGTTTTTCTATGTTGTATCAAAATAAGTGAACTACCTATAAAGTTGGGTGAGATGTCCATGCACATTTGAATTGCTTTCCCTCTTACTGCAAGCGTTGTTGTACACACTTTTCCAGAGCAAAGGGAAACAATTTCCCTAAAACCACTGTGGGTTTTAGAGAAATTTTAATTTCTTCCCCCTAAGTCACTCTGATATTTCTCCCTTGATTGCTTCACACTGGATTCTCCTGTGAACTGCCATAAGTCTCATGTTTTACCTCTCTTTGGTTCTGTTAAATGATAGGAAGTCTACAACTTAACTTGCAGAAAAAATATATCAGTTGAGTAGCAATTAGTGGTTGAAAAACATAACTTTATATAGTCTCTCTTTCCATAGTTACTGATGAAGAGAGCAAGTGAGAAATTAAGGGACTATTAAGGAAGTGATCCAAAGTAATCTGTTTTATATAGGAAGCTGTGGTGGGTTGAGTAAGAGAGTTTGGCTTTTTGGTCACTACAAGTAATATAAATCTTACAAATACTTCATAGAATAATTGAATTATGTCAAACATACAGTGGAAAATGTTCATAATATTAATTGGAAAACTGTAGTAAGTACTTCTAGTACAGTTTTATTTTTGTTATATATGCACTTAGAGAAATGGCAATTAGGAAGTAACATGTTACTCTGAGTGACAGAATTACTTGTCTATGGTACTTTTTAAATTTGGTGTCACCAGTAGACTTATCTGTGAATTATAGTACATCAATAGCAGTATAACCCCTTAGTGTTTGTTCAAAACAAAATGTTTTTGCCTGTTTGCAAAAAAAAAAAATGGATTTTACCATGTTATGAGGGTAGGTAGTGAGAACCAAGTAGCAAATTTGAGAATTTTTTTCTTTAACATTTTCAGATAAAATCAGTAATTGTGTTTTAAGACTGAAAGTTTGACATGTTTAATTTGTGAAGTGTATTTTTTTGTGTGTGGTTACACAGAAAGTGTATAAGCAACAAAAACTGAAGCATGTTATGAGTCTTAAAATAATCATACCCTCTAATTTAGGAGAATCAATCCTATGCAAGATGAGATCAGATATTTCCCTGTAAAATGTTAATAGCATGGAGAAATGAGAGAGGACCTAAGTGTCCATCCAGGAGTGGGAGGGAAAAAATGTATATAACAATGCTCCCTAGCAAGCGAGAAAAGCATACAAATGTGCCTGAGCATATCCATCAGTATGAAGATGTAGTCTGTTAGTATCTATTAGCAGTGTCAATGCTAACACAGTCCCTCAATGTGGCTGTAGCTTTTTTAGAGAGAAATTATCAGATGATTATTTATTTATTTATTTATTTATTTATTTAAATAATAAATTTTATTTTTATATTCCCCCATACAATTGCAAACGCCCCATTCTGACCCCAATCCTTCCCCTCCCGCCCCCCACCCCCCAAAAAGTGTCTCTGGGTCATAGTTTTTTGTTGATTTTGATTTTCACTTTCTTATATTCATTTTCCTGGTCCCTTATTTAAGTTTTCTAGATTCCTGCTATGAGTGAGACCATCCGGTATTTCTCTTTTTCTTTTTGGCTTATTTCGCTGAGCATGATCCCTTCCAGCGCCATCCATGTTGCTGCAAATTGCATGTGTTTATCTTTTTTGAATGCTGAGTAATATTCCATGGTATATATGTACCACATCTTCTTGATCCAGTCATCTATTTTTGGGCATTTGGGTTGTTTCCAAAGCTTAGCTATTGTAAACAGTGCTGCTATAAACATAGGGGTGCAGGTGCTCTTTGGAATTGATGTTTCTGTGTCCTTTGGGTAAATACCTAGCAGTGGAATTGCTGGATCATATGGAAGCTCTATGTTTAGTAGGTCCAGAAATCTCCACACAGCTCTCCATAGTGGTTGGACCAGTTTGCACTCCCACCAACAGTGCAGAAGAGTTCCTTTTTCTCCACACCCTCGCCAACATTTGTTGTTGCTAGTTTTTTTAATATGTGCCATTCTCACTGGTGTGAGATGGTATCTCATGGTAGTTTTGATTTGCATTTCCCTGATTACAAGTGATGTTGAACATTTTTTCATATGTCAGATGATTATTTAAACTCATGTAGTATGGCAGACTAGAGCTAACCTCTGGGCTGTTATATGTTGAAATCACTGTGTCACTTGGACACACATTCTTAGAAATGATTGGAACATAACCATGTGCTTTCATTTATGTGTTATCTTTGGCTGCTTTTGCACTTTACAGTGCAGAAATCCTGAAATAATTTACAGTCTGCTCCTTTAAGAAAAGTTGTCAACTCCTGAAGTGAAGATAAATCTTAATACCTATATAACACATACTGAGTACCCTTGCCTTTTTTTTTACCATGGTTTTTAAAGTTAATAGTTTTTGTCTTAGAAGATAGATTATTAAAAGCAATTGTAGTTTTCCAAGTAAAAATCAAAATCAACAAGCAACTATAAACCAGAGACACACTACGAGGAGGGGGTGGGGGGGAGAGGAAGGATTGGGTTCAGAATAAGGGGCGGGGGTGCAATTATATGGGGACTATAACCAAAATGAAAATGCATACATTATGCAAAAATGAAAAATGATGTAAGAATTATATAAAATAAAATATTTTTTAAAAAAGCAATTGTAGTTTCCCCTACTTTTTGCAGACTTCATCCAGATGTATACATAGATTTTATACTTAACTATACATAGATGTTAACATAGTTTTATTATTGCTTAATGTTTAAAAATGCATATAAAAGCTAGTGAATGTCAGTGAATTGTTAACTGAAGTGCGGCCTTTATTCTCTAAAATATTGAACACTTATTGAAGTTGATAGCATTATTTTAAAATGATGGATGCAAGAGAACTGAAAAGAGTAGAAACCTAAGGTTTTTAATACGTTGTTTATATTTCAGCTAAAACCACAACTCTGCCTTCCCCTTCTACAACTTCTCCCATAACTACTACATCAGGTAATTGAAAATTTGTTTTATGTATCATTGATTTAGGTTATGTATACAAAATTGCCTTTTACTCTTTCCACCATTTTCCAGTTTTATTCATAAATGTTTGTGAGCTGAAACTCATCTCTTCCATTTAGAGGACCAAGATAGTAGGATGTTAAAGCAATAAATGATAAATTTACTGAGAGGCCTCTTTTCAATGTGTAATCACATTTGGCATGACATGTTAGAACTAAGTGTTAAATGTTTTCCAAGCCCTTTAAATACAACCTGTGGTAAAATTTAGTTACTTATGACTTAAAAATTAAATATTGATTGCTATTAGGCAATTGTGTGTAGTATTAGAACATGACAATTTGATCACTAAGAAATGTATACTTCAACCATATTTTTAATCATTTTTACATTCTTTTATAATTCTTAAAAGTGCATTTGTGAAAATTAACTTTTTTATTAATGATTTGACAAAGTATAAATTATTTTTTGGTTATACCACAGGACACCATAGGTACACAGGGTTAGTAAAGCTCTCTCGAACCATATTTGATTCTGATGAAATTTTTTTATTGCCTTCATTTTTATGCTTTCAGTGAAATCATTTGTACAACTACAGAATAGTTGCAATTAATTTTAAAGCTGAACAACTTATATAGCTTTTAGTACCAGTGTTTATTTCATAATCTAAGAAAAAGCAAATTTGTGAAATGACGTAAAGTTCATGGTTCCACTTGAAATGTTATTACTCCCTGGAAAGGAATTTGTTTTGTTTCCTCTTGAAATCTTATACTCCCTGGAAATAAACTCAAATTTTTGTGTTATTTTCCTTACAGCTTGGTAATATTTTCTCATAATGTAAAATTTAGAAAGGCAGACTCAAGATATCTTAATTAAGAAAGAGTTTTTTTGCTTGTTGGAATTATACATGCAGGTACTTAAGGTTATTTTAATATTTTTAAAAAAACCTGCAAACTGCAACCACATTTTTATTTACCTTACATGATACTTAGTAAAATTCATCCTGTATGTATTTTAAAAACAAATGTTAATATTTACTCAAAAATAATACACGATCTGAAGAAACTGCAAATGTTTTGAGTACTTGACATATTCTTAGGGCATAATTTATATATTAGGAGAATCTTTTTCTGTCATTTTTGTAGTTGAAGTTGTGTTAGCAGCACTAACCACTTTGTTATCTCTGGATGGAATGAAGAATAGGATTGATAAATGATTACTTTCCTCAGTTTGGGGTAAATTCTGAAGACATGACTCAAAATACTGTATAAAATTTAACACATGGCAAAAATGGAAGCTTAGGTGGATCGAAATCACAATAGCAGACCATGAGACTTAAACGGTGTTTTTATTGTCTCTATCTCATTTAACAGGTACAGCTAATACCACTTTAACTCCACAACCTATGCGGAAATCTACCTTTGATGCAGCCAGTTTCATTGGAGGAATTGTCCTTGTGTTGGGACTGCAGGCTGTAATTTTCTTTCTCTATAAATTCTGCAAATCTAAAGAACGAAACTATCACACTCTGTAAACAGACTAATTAAATTAGCAAGAACGGACGTGTAACTCACTGAAACCAAAATATTATCTCAAGATGTCCCACATGGAAGACGCTATTCCAGGATCTTTAAATTTCCAAAGGATGCATATAGGATATTTGGAGCATTGTCTTTGAGGAAGAATCTGTTAAATCATTTTGCTCAACAGGAATATTTAAGATAATCTGCATGAATCCTTGTGGCTGTCTTCTTTTATTTTAAATGGCTGCTGCTGTGGGATTATGTTCTCTTCTTGACATGCCAAATGTAACTTTCTGTAAGTGATGGAAAATATTGTTCTGCACAGGCAACCTCATGACTCTTCTGGCAGTTTAAATTTAGTCCTTTTAAATCTTGAAAGCTGCATTATTTTTACCCTAACTCAGGATGTAGTTTAGTGACCAGAACTGAGAAGAAAGTGCCAAATGAGCTTCAATCAGGTGGATTTTTGGCTATCATTTCAAAAGTGGAATAAATTTATAAATTTAGTATCCTTAGAGTAAACTGTATCCTTAGAGTAAAAATTTGTGATTGATAATAATTATTTTTTTTCTACATTAGAAATAAGAGGCCACATAGGGAATTACATTCCAGATTTAAAGAAATGAATGGAAAGGATACAGGCATTAAAGTATAGTAGGTTATTGCTCGTACTTGTAAAGCACCTTATATCATTGAGAAAATAAAGAACAGTGCCTTAAAAGACAGAATGAAAGGTAGGCTGTAGCTTAAAATGACTGAGGCTAGAAGTTGGTCTGAGAATGTAACTTGATGTGAGCAGTAGTGAATCTGCTTTTAGGTACCATGCTGTTAGTATTCATTTGAAAACTTACTTTATCTCAGAGCTGAGTAACTTAAGCTAAAGGGTATTATACAAAATTGAAAGCCGCCTTTCTTATAGTGAACTTCCCAGTATTTTTCATATGGCTGTTAAACAAATAATAAAGATAAAAATTGATTTATATTTTCCTTTGTGCTTCAAAAAAAGTATCCTAACACTATTGTACCTTGAAGGACTTCACCAAGCTTTCTTGAAAAAATAACTTCTTTGTGAGGTAAGAAAATAAGTTATTTTGGAATGCTTTCCTTGACTTTTTGGGACAGTCATTTTTTAAGTTTTGAGACCACAGATGTGACTAGTGTAATTTCAGAAAATCAAAGGATTTTTTTTGGCTTATCAGATAACTATAGATTTTTAATGATTGCCTTGAACGGACGGATTGTGCTTTTGCTTTTTCTTCCCCCTTTTTCTTAGTTTCAGTTCCTGTAATAAGCATGCATACTTTTATTTAGTTTGTGAAGCACTACTTTTTTTTGGTTTTAGAGGTATATTTCTCCCTTGTCTTTGACACATTGGATTAGTTTAGAGGCTTAAATTTGTTTAAAGTGAAGTTTTGTTTTTCTAGTTCATTTACGTTTTATGTTTTAGTTTCTTTAGCCAATAGTGGCTGAGTGTAGCACTTGGTTTTCAATATTTTATAGTAGGATAGAACAAACTGCTTTGGTCCATTTCATAAACAAATTCCTTGCATTTAGATAATTATATTAAAGGCTCTTAAAAATGAAGATTTACTCTTTCTTTATTACTTGCTGATACAGCTGAAGTTTGTTTTACTTGCACATTTGTACATATACCTAATGTTTTCAAGTGCCTTAATTGTTTAAAAATCTCTGGCTTCAAAGGTTTTTGGGGAAAGGTAGGTTTACCTCACAGTTTTGTGTTTTCATTTCTAGTAATAATCTAGGTACCTCACAAAAAACTTTATTATGGTGCCATGGCTATTAGTTTTTAGTGAGTGCTATAAAATGTAAGATTCATTTGAAAATAATTTCCATTTCTCGCAAAAGTGGCAACAATTAGCTACAGTGGTAATATCTGTCATTTGCCTAAATATGAATACCTTGCCACACATCAGTGTCAGCACATAAACTATTTTCATGAGCTGATGAAGCCTCTCATCTGTAATTTTGAATACTGATCTAACAAAATCATAAGAAATTAGTTTTTGCAAGTCTACAGAAGAGCTCTTACAACAGAACTTACAGCTGTTCCCTCCACCCCCTTAACTTTAGCAGTTATCTTGAGCCATTAATAAATAATTTTTGGGTTTTTTAAATCCAGAAGGTATATAGAAACCTCTTCAGATTTTTCATCTGATATGTTCATGCAGATGTAGTTCTATCAGAAATACTTGTTTTACTTTACAGATATTTGTTGCACAGACACTGCTGTATGTAGAAATTTCTGTTTCAGTTCTTTAGAAACTGTAAAACCAATCTGTATCATGTACCAAACTGATTTAAAATAAAACTACATGTTTATTGAATTCACCAGCTTTTTACCTCTTTGGACTGTGAAATTTCATGCTAATGAATTTACCTTTCCTGTCTGTTTGGGGATGGTTGTCTGTTTATTTATGTTTTCACTTCAGTGTTTTTGGTCCCTGGGAATTAGGATTGATTTAAAGGTAGTGTCTAATAATCACCAAATGGTCTGGATATTTCTTTTTCTGTGATGAACAGTCGCTCTAGCAAATGATTACAGATCCCTTTGGAAAATGTTGGGAGAAGATTTATGATGTACACCTGCAGTAGTTGTGTAGAGTCCTTCCTCAAGGGTAACCTTTCACCTGCAGTCAGTGGTCTGTAAATTGACTTAGATCTGGAATCTGAATATGAAACTATGAATCTCCACCTTGCTGACTCAAGTCAGGTTTCAGCTATCGGAGTTTTTCCCATGTAGATCAAGAGGCACTCTAATAGGCTGCCTATATGATTCCATTGATCACAGAAATATCTGTGCCAAGACATTTTGAATACTAATACATCTCTGCTATCCTCTGTAGTAGGTATATGCACTTTGTCTGACAGTTGGCTTCTGCTACTCTGAGACTGCATCATCACCATTGAAATAAGTATTACAACAGAAAAGCTTGATGAGATTGTGAATTCAATTGTTATTGTAATTTAGCATTCTGAACTATTAAAATTTGGGCTTGTGACTACCAGAAATGAAATATTTTAAAAGGCTATTGTGCAAGCTCTCTAGTTTTCAGACCATGATTTGAGTTGAAGATTAAAGGACCAAGGTTGTCATTTCTTCAAGTGCTGAAGTGCATTCTGTCACAGGAGTAAGGGCCCTTAGTGTGATGAGTCAGGAGCAATTTAGGCTCCCAAGCCACATGCTTCAGCAGGTACTTCATTGCAGTTCACCATGGGTGATAGTGTGGTTGTCTTGCTGCTGTGTGCGAAGAATTACTAGCACTCAATTGTCTGTTGGCAAGGAGCACAGCACAGTGCTCAAGCTCAAACTTGCAACCAAACAAACCCCATCTTTGTGAATCTGTTTGCTAAGACTACTCCTGTTGTAAATCTCTATTTGTGGGCCAAAGAGGAGGCAGAAACCACAGTAATCAAACAGGGAAAGCTTATTACAAAGAAGTAGTAACTCTAACAAGAGCTTGAAGTAATGGAAGGACTGGCTGGTAAGGAATACAAGGATGGCAGATTTAAGGAGCAGCCACTATCCAGGCTTTGTGCTCAGACCTCATCGGAGAGGATGTGGCCAAGATTCACTGGATGATGGTGAAGCACCCGAAGGATTCCAGAACCTTTCATAGGAAGTACCACCCCAGTAGCACTTTCCCATCAGGCTGTGTGTACTGCTGGTGCTACGCACTGCAGAAGCTGCATGCACTACAGTAACTTGATGCTGCAGAAGGCATGTGCATTCCCGAAACTTTCCTAGAAGAGCACCTCAGACCTAGGAGAGAAGCCCTTCCTCCTACAGGTTTCCTCCAGCTCGCTACCGACAAAGGTAAAGAAGAAACATGTATGGGGTCCAGATTTATTATTTCACAGTAGATAATTAGGGATGAATTTCGAATTGAGCGGTAATAAATTGGTGGCTGGTACTGTAACTTGACATTTATAATTTTCCTATCAGAGTCATCAGTCTTACTCTTTGCTTTTGTTTTTTTATATTCTATTTCAGAAGTCCATTTTTTCAATATTTTATATAAGTCTTACATCATTTTTCATTTTTTGCACAATGTATGCATTTTCATTTTGCTTATATTCCCCATACAATTGCACCCCCCCCTTATTTTGACCCTAGTCCTTCCTCTCCTTCCCCCCCCCCCACCGTAGTGTGTTTTTGGTTTATAGTTGCTTGTTGATTTTGATTTTTACTTTGTATTAATAAGTCTTCTTCCTGGCCCCTTATTTAGGTTTTCTGAATTCCTGTTATGAGTGAGACCATCTGGTATTTTTCTTTTTCTCTGAGCATGATCTATTTCTCTGAGCATGATCCCTTCTAGCTCCATCCATGTTGCTGCAAACTGCATGTGTTTATCTTTTTTGATTGCTGAGTAATAGTCCTTTGTATATATGTACCACATCTTGATCCAGTCATCTATTTTTGGGCATTTGGGTTGTTTCCATAGCTTAGCTATTGTAAATAGTGCTGCTATAAACATAGGGATGCAGAGGCCCCTTGGAATTAATGTTTCTGTGTCACTTGGGTAAATACCTGGGAGTGGAATTGCTGGACCATATGGAAGCTATTTTTATATTCTATTTCAGAAGTCTATATTCTATTTCAAATGTCTATTTTAGATATTTAATCAATTTGGAATTCATGTATCTCATGCAAAATGATTTAGTCTACTTCAAAAAAAAGTCTCCTTAAACTCAAAAAGCCTCATATAATATACATAAATTTTTGTATTTAAGTATTTGGCATATTGTTTCATGGTCTGTTCCTTTGCCAGAGATAGATTTCCTTGTCTGAATAAAAATAGTTGGATTAGGACATTATAAATGTCTGAGGAGTGTTTTGATAGTTATAGAAAAAATGAAGACTCTTAGAGAAGATGATGTTCTTAAATGAAACAAATAGAAATAAGTGCTGTAAATTTAATTGGACTAATCTCTGTTCTAGTTTTTCGTATGTTAGAGATACTGCTAAGAAGCAATGCTCTCCTGGCTGTCCCATCTAATCAGTAACTAGATCCTATATTGAGAGGTTGCTGGTTGACCAGAGGCTAGGCTTAGGTTACAGAAGTGCATACCAAGTCTGATGTTTTAAAATCTAGGGCCAAACTCAAGTTACAGGCCAAAAATGGGACATACAAGATGTAATCATTTTAGTTATTCGACACTGCCTTCATAGTATTGCTAACAAAAATTAGATAACAAGGTTTAGAATCATTTTTATTTATTCAAATGCTCATAGAAATAAAACTTGGGGAAAAAAGGATATATGATTACCAGTCAAGTTTGAATGGGATTCTGGATGGAGCTGTTTGAACTTGAAAAGCTGAAAGTTGAACACTTTCTGCTACGTTGGGTAGGAAAACTTCATCAATCCTTTTTTTGTGTTTAGTAGGTACCTGCAATATAAATATTAATTAGCTATTTTAAAGAATAGCTGAATAATTACTGTTACGACATCATCACAAGTTACTGGTGTGACCAAGATCATTGGTTCCGTCTGGATAGACTTGAGTTAGGCTAGTTAGTGTGCCCTGTACATACTTTACCACTTGTCATAAAGAGAATTATCAAGAGTGACTCCATCAATGGAAAGCCATTTCCAGCTAAGGAAGAAACAACATCTTTAATATGAAGTAATCTAAAAAATTGTGTTAGTGCAGTGCTCTTTTCTAGATCATTGTATTATTTCTTTCCAGTCATGTATAGATTCTTCTTCAGTTGCTATTTATCTGACTTACCTTGCATTCGTAAGCCTTACTTAAGAGGTCAGAGCATAGATCGGAAGAGGCTTCAACTAATTTTGTGCCTTTCCTGGACCTCACACATTTTGCTTGGGGTCTCTTTACGTAAGTCAATGGGCCCTCAAGACACTTCCTGATAGATAATTATTATTAATGATTAGCCTTATACCAACACCCTTCTAAATCTTTCAAATATAGTAGATTGCCTCTAAAACATTATATTACAAACTATTATTTACTCTTAATATTCTCAATTATAAGCATTGTGATCACCACCACCCTCAATCCGGTGGTTGGAACATTGACTGAGGAATGGAGTAGCGATGAAGTGGCTCTTAAAAGCTCTTAGAGTTCCACACATACCAAATGAATGTTGCTTCCTTTGAAAAGGTTTTTGTAGACATAGACATAGTAGAATTTCACCTTTTAGTGAAATATAACTGCACAAAAACTAACAAGTCAAGCAAATAGTAGACATTAATAACAGCCTTATTTAAATGATCTCAATTGAGTGTTACTTCCTTCTGTGTGTGCGTAACTACATGTTTAGAAATAGTGCAATAAACTTTTAGTCCAGTAACTGAGTCCTTTAGCTGCAAAAGCCTTAGAATAACAAATTTCCTCTAATGGAATGATCACAATATCCCCTTTTTTCCTCAAGGTAAGAGAGGAGGAATTCT
Source organism: Talpa europaea (assembly GCF_964194135.1). Lineage (NCBI taxonomy): Eukaryota > Metazoa > Chordata > Mammalia > Eulipotyphla > Talpidae > Talpa > Talpa europaea. The sequence continues at coordinate 42,677,195 of NC_140068.1, forward strand.
TAAGCGTGTTAATTAGATATGCAAACCCTGCGAGGAGAAACAAGCACTTAGTAAAATTACTACTGTAATTCTTATTACAGTAGAATAGGCAGTGGAGAGGATGTAAAGGTCATTTTACATAGTCTAAAAGCTGAAATATAAAATATTTCATATATATGCTGCCATTCAACCTCATTTTCATTCCAAGTATTTCATCAGAGGGTATGTTTTTCATGTTTTAAGACTTCTAAAACTTTCTGCTCTGCCAGGGAACTCAGAGAAGGGATCTGATGCTGCTTGTTAATTACTGTAGATGACTGAGAAAACAAACAAAAATTTAAAGACAGAACATAGCAAGGTGTTGTTACTGACTTCCATACCCATTTATTGAGTTGTAACTGAGTAGGTACTTTTGGACTAAATGTTTCAACATCAACTAAAGAGTGACACCAACAAGATGTTTTTGTCAGCAAGATGGAGAACAGGAAGCCTTGAATGCTTGTTTCCCTGACAAACACTGACTCAGCAATAATTCATGGACAAGTTTCCTTTGTGAGAAATCCATATCCATACCCAAAGCACTTAGACAAGATACTGATCTATAATTTTAACCCTTTGCACTCCGAACCATTTTACGATATTTTGATTTAATTTCTTGTGCCATTTCAAGATAAAACTTCAGGGAAACATGCATGTCTCAAAAAGTTGCGTTGAAATAACCTCAATTCCCCGTAATCACTAATAAATTGCAATGTCCCCTGAGAGGGGATATCCGAGTGATATGCTAGAATTCCGATGTCCTCTGAGAGGGGACAGTGGAGTGCAAAGGGTTAAAGGTAAATTTGAAGTAGCCCTAAAAGTATAACTTTGTATTTACATTTTATATATATGATCAAATTTATCATTACTTACAGTCATTGGCCTTTGAATCTTCCTTGTAAGATTACTCTTTAAAAGATGTTGCTGGGGGTATTTGGATGAGGTGGAAGCAGAACTTAAGGCATACTGAGTCCGGGATATAAGACCTAAAATGTTAAAATTTTTTAAAAAGTTTACAACTGGTTGCAATGTGTAGGCTTAAATTTAATTGATAAAATTTTAGAGCTTAAAATGGGCATCTAATCCAGCTACATCAATTTTGAGTAAGGATGTAAAAACCTAGATGGAGTTTTTTTGCCTGAAGGTCACATGACCTAGTGAAAGAGAAAGAGCTGAGGGTGACTTTGGACTACGATGCATAGAAATGGACAGACTAAGAGGTATGTAAGTAATAAGAGTAGTAATTAACTAAATTTGCGAGTGAGGGAGAATAGCTCCCAGATTTCTGGCTCAAGGAACTGGATAGAGGGTAATTACATTTGCTGAGATGGCAACACATTATGCTCTCTGAGGAGCTGGTGGAGGAGGAGTTGGGAAGACAGGTTCCATATTTTGATCTCTTGAATTTGTGAGACTGAGACACTGAATGTAGATGTCAGCAGTCATTGGAAATAGAGGTCTAGAGCTCAGATTCTTAAGCTGCAGAGATAGACTTGGCAAACACTGATTAAAGTTGTGGGAACATAATGTAAATACCTGAAACAGTATAATGTAAGAGAAGAGGCCAGACAGAGCTCTGGACAACTCAAATGTTTAGAGGTTGGATCTAGGAGGAAGAACTGTAAAAGTAGATGTAGAAGAAGCAGTCAGAGAAGGAGAAGGAAAAGAAGTGCTATGGAAATAAAAAGCTTCTAGGAAAAAGGTGTGGTCAGCTGGCTCAAACTGAGACAAAGTGAGGAATCAACAGGGTTCATTAGACTTGAACATAAGGAAGTGATTGTCGTCTTGACAAGAGCAGTTACAATGGAGTGGTGGGGATAAAAATCAGGTTGGTGGTGGTATGGCTGAGACTGATACTTAGCCCTCAATTGCCATTTTCTCCTTTCTTTAATAATAATAGAATTCCCAACTTTTTTCTTGGATATATAATATCCTGGAATAAAAACATCCTTTGATGTAACTGAAGTAGCACCTTTGTCTTTAGCTACCATGGCCTAATAAGCTGTCTTTTTGCAGTTATGTGTGGTCTTGGGCTAATTAGCCAGTGAGGTATGCAGAAGTGTCATGTGGTTTCCAGGAAGTTTCCTTTAAGGAAGGGAAGGCGCTGCTTGTTTCCTTCCTCCACCCTGTTTGCCAGAAAGCTTAAGTATCCATCTTGGACTATGAGGTAGAAGCCACAAATTGAGATTGGCAAAGCACATAAAAATCCTGAGTTCCCAGTGATGGCAGAAATATCAAAATAATCCTGTATAGCTTATATCTGAATTTTCTTTTCTTAGATGTAAACTTTCCATTTGTTTAAGCCATGATTATTTTATTTTTTGTATATATATTTTTAAATCTTTTAAACAAATCTTTTAATTTTTTAATTTTTAAAGATTTATTTATTTATACAAGAACCAAGGTACAGGCCAGATGTGCAGGAGAGTGAAAAGATTCACCAGAGACAGAGTGGGGAACAGAACACTGATGAAATAACTGCTGAGGGGAGCAGCGGGCGAGGCAGGAGAGGTCTGCTGTGCCATGTGGGTATCTGACTGGCCGGCCAGGATCGAACCCACACTGCAGAGGCTACAGACAGCTTCACAGCGCTGCGCTCCACTGCCTGCGCCTCCAGGGAGGCCCTTTTTTGTGTGTGTATTTTTTTAATCCTAATGGATATCAACTAAAGATTGAATTAAATTTAGTGAATTAAGAGTCAGTTAAGAAAATAATGACAACTTTTTTTTTTAAGATTTATTTTATTTATACAAGCACTGAGTATAGTCAGAAGCGCAGGAGGGTGAGAGAATTCACCAGAGCCAGAGGGGAGAGCAGAGCAGGCAGACTGACGAAGTACACTGCTGAGGGGAGCAGCTGGCGGCAGGAGAGGTCTGAGCGTGGGACCCTGCGAGAGATCCCATGTGGGACCCTCGTTGGCAGCCGGGGATCGAACCAGTGCTGCAGAGGCTGCGGGCAGCTTCGCAACCCAGCAGTCAACCACTGCGCCACGGGGGAGGCCCAATAATGACAACTCTTAAGAAGTTTGACTGAAGTATAAGAGAAGGAATATGTAGTCAAGGGAAACTTGTTCGATGGTGGTTTTTAAGTATGGCACATATTAAGTATGGCACATACCATACTTACAGTTGGCTATAAGATTAAAGTATTAGCTGAATGGAAAATAAGAATGTATAGAGGATAAAGATGAGGATTAGTTTATAACTCTTGAGCAGGTAGGAGCAAACAGGATCCTGTGCCCAGGGATTGACACAGAGAAGAGAGAGGGCATATTTCCATTTTAACGTGAGGGAAGGAGAAAGCAGTTAAGAGAAGAGACGAGAGCTCATCCTCTAACTCTGCCTTTACTGATGTGGGGCGCGAGGAGCCTGTTGTTACCATCACCACAGAAAGGAGAGACCCCAGCCATCTTATGCTTCCAACTGGATAACAGTAGAAAGGATAGGTATGACTGGCTTCTAACTTTAGCACTAATAGCTAAGGTACTATCTGGCTGTCCCTTTGGAGTGCTGGGCACCAAATAGGTGTGACCCAGTCCCTCCCTTTGAATGAATCATGGGAAGTCCTCAGTAACCCCCCACTATCACTGCAGAAGGGGTCAGAAGGCAGCTGAGACCTGGGAATGATTTCTGCCTCTGCTTTCTGGTCACATCCCCAATCCTGGCAATTAGGGTTACCCTCACCTGCCTGTGGCCCCACTCTGGTTCTCTTTCATGAGTGTGCAGGTGTTGGAGAATATTGGTGTGTGAAAATTAATATTCAGAAACTATTTGAGATTGGGGGCCAGCCTAGAAGATAATTTTTATCACACTCAACACTATTCAGTCAGCTGAACTACCTCCTATGAAATCCTTTTGCTAACTACTCCCCATATAATTCACATGGTAATAACCTTAACATTGATACCATCCCCCTGCTATTACGAGCAACATTCCTCACAACTGCCCAACAGTAATGGATCATCTCCTGGCTTCACAGGATGATCTGTAAGACACCACTTTAGGTAAAGCTGACTTCTCCTTGTTCACCAGTGGTTCATATTTGCAAGGTGAAAATGGTAAATATTGTGTTGGATATGCAATATCAACATCCTTTGATGTAACTGAAGCAGCACCTTTATCTTTAGCTAACACAGCCTAATAAGCTGAGTCACATATGCTCAGATGGATGTGCACTCTAGTCAAGGACAAATTGACAACATTTGTACTGATAGGAGATATGCTTTAGAGTACCTCATAACTTCGGAATGTTGTGGATACAACATGGTTTCCTTACTTCCACTGGAGACAAAATTAATTAATTAATCTATTTATTTATTTATTTATTTATTTTTATTATAATGTGAACATAGGGCTGGGGTCAGGAATGTGATCAGAAATTTTATTTTATTTTTAAAGATTTATTTATTTATACAAGCACTGGGTACAGTCAGAAGCGCGGGAGGGTAAGAGAATTCACCAGAACCAGAGCAGGGAGCAGAGCAGGCAGAAGGACCGAAGTACACTGCTGAGGGGAGCAGCGGGTGGCAGGAGAGGTCTGCGTGCCATGTGGGCCATGGAGACAAAATTTAGTATATGTGCTGCCGAAGCGAGCACCATGGAGACAAAATTTAAAATAGACCTTACATTCAGGAGTTGGTGGATGCTATACTTTTACCTATTGTCTTAACTATTATCAGGATTCTGGAACATTCTATAATTGACTCCCTAAAACAAAACAATGGGTCAAATAAAACCAAACCAGTAACAAACTCTAGAAATCTGGCTAGAATTCAGGCTTACCAAAGAGGGAGAGTAAGGAGGGAGAACAAATTGGGGAGGAGACACAATGGACTATAGGTACTCTGGTGAGGTATGGTAACAGATATCTGAAGAAATGTGAACCTTACCTCTGAATCATACAAAGTGTTGTAAACCAGTGTTACATCAATAAAAAAATGAAATTGACTCTTCAGAATCTAGATGCTGAAAGAAATCACCTTGCTAACATTTCCTCTTATTATTGCAGCTCTTAAAGGAACCAGTAACAGCTAAACTTCCATCATGGTGCAAAGGGACATTTTTTCAAATAATAAACTTAGGCTAACTGGCTAGAGAAACCCAAAAATTGATCCCAATAAACAAAAGACAAGATTGGAAAGTCAATAATTTTTGGTATGACAGAAAGAGAAGGCTCTGACCTGGGTCAAATAACCCTATCCTACAGGAAGTCCTAAAATTTCCACTCGCAACCACTGTACATGCAGTAAGCCATCATTCTACTTATAAATACCATTCATGGATCAATATTGGTGAGGAAATATCAATAAAGCCACAAAATATGTCTACCTTACTTGTTCTATCTGTCCAAAATACACCCCAGGGAAGCCTGTACACACTGCTCCTGGACATTTTAAATTGCTAAAGTGGCCAATTGAGTTTTGGCAGTAGGATTTCTCACAGTTGCCTTGTCTTGTGGGTGGAAATATGTTTTAGTCATGGTCTGTATTGTCTAACTGGACTGAGGCCTTCCCTTATAACCAGGATCTGCCTCTTCTGAAGCCAAGTTTCTACCAAGGGCCAGGGTCTCACATGGAGGACCCTTCTAGAACTACCCATTTTACTAGTCAGGTGTTCCCAAAAGTTTGTTGCCACTTAGCTTGTTTTACATTTCTCACCATGCTTACCACCTTCAGTCCTCTGGTTAAATCAAATGCACCAACAGTATCATTAAACTCAACTACCTTGGCCCAAAGTCTTGCTGTTTATCCTTCTAAATCTCAGATCATCCCTTTTTGGAACTCAAACTCTCATCCTTTGAGGTGGTCACAGGGTACCTAATGCACTTAGTTCCTGCCTCTTTTGATCCACAGCTAATTTAAGGTGATATAGCTCAATACTATAAAAAGCCTATTAGCTTCTATCAAAAGAAACCATATTCTGGTTGTGCAATCTTTTCACAGAATGCTCCAAGGCAACAAAGGCCTTCAGCAACATCCTGTAATGTGGAGGTTCATCTGTTGGGAAGGACACCGCCAGAAAGACTTTTCTTCAGTCTCATTGGTAAGGCCCCTATATAGTATTGCTAACAAACCCTGTGTAGGCCAGCTCTAAGGAACAGACTTTTGGATTCACCTAAAGAAATCATTACCTCCGGCTGGGCCTGCAGGTACCTCAGGTAGTTCCGTCTGGTACCTCAGGTAGTTTCCAATGGGTGCACTTTCCCTCTGATGTAAGACATGACATCTAGGAAAGGTCCTTCCTGACACTAAGGAACAAAAAACACCACTGAATCTGGAATAAACCTGACCTGTGATCAGCAATGCTTTCAGAAAAAGATCCTGTTCAAAAGGGGAAAATGTGAAAATTAATATACAGAAATCCTATTAAAGGAAGAAAAGAAAAGAGAGTCCATATATCTAAAAACTATAGCACCCAAGATGCCAGTGGGAAGTGATGCTGCTTCCCAGTCCCAGCAGAAGGAAGGAGGTGCCTCCTTGCACAGTAATGGCCCCTCTAAAGGTATTATGGGGATTGCTGGCTTTGGTTCTAGAGATGTCCATTGTGTGTCTTGTTATGACACTGCACCTTCCAAATTGCCTTTTAGTTGTTTCCAAATAAATTCCCTGAGTTGGTGAAATAAACTGATTACTTTTTTTGTTTGAGCCTAACCAATGGTAGCTTTATCAGACACATTAACCCAGAGAGGGATTAAAAAAGTACTTGACAAAGTTGAAGACAGAGGGGAAAAAGAGAGACAGAAATACCCAGGGAGTATGGAGAGGACAGTGCAAGTTACAGAACTATCCAGAATCTGTGACCAAAGTAGGGCTCTTGGGTCTCTGCCGCTCTTCCTCTTTGGGCTGGGACCCTGGGACAGGGAACATCAGCCCAGCTGTGGATGCCAGGCAGCAAGACCCCAGAGAAAGGAGGAAGGCCCTTGGGCTTTACTGGCAAGCCCAGTTCTATTCTTAATAAACCCAAAGTAACTTTGTTTGCTTGATCTTTGAAACTGAACTTCCTGCATCTGAAAGGCTGTGTTTTCTCATATCAGTCACTCTTATAAGTAGCCAAAAGGAAACATAAAAGATAGCACACGTGTCAAAGTATAATAATTGACTTAGTGCTAATATACTATGTTGTAGATGTGCATTATTTTATTTAATCCTCAGATTGCACCTTTGAGGTGGGTGTTTCCATTTCATAGAGATGCTGATTAACCAGCATCAGGTCACAGAGCCCCAGTGACAGAGTAGGATCTGAATTTGTGCCCATACATTTAATCATTAGCCTCTGTTGTAGAACAGGAAAGAGGATTGGATGACCTTAGCAAGAGGACAGTCACGGTTACTGATTTGGTGATATTTCCAATAGTCAAACAGAGAAGAGAATTTGGAATTTACTTGATCCTCATCTTATAGGGGAGGAAGCTAATCTAGAAATGTCCTGTGACCCAGGCTCTGCTCCAGGCTGCCTGTTGGCTGCCTTACCTAGAAGGATTTTTGGATTGGCTATTCCATAGGACTTCTCACACCCAGGAATCATAATGTACTTTATAAATAACATCTGAGAAGCATGGTCATTAGTGTTCCAAGCCATTAAGATGCTTCAAAATCTAGTGAGATATCAAATGTTCTTCAAGTGGCATATTGTACACTTCTGAGGCCTGTTTTTATGATTGAATTGCTTTAGTATAGGATGTCAGTACTCCAAGGTGAAGTAAAGTAGAAAGTTCTGTTTGCAAATCAGAATCAGGGTTTATTCATTCATATATCACTCATTCAGTTAACAAACATGCAGCACCCACTCATGAACCACTAGGTTGTAGTTGCTAGTCCCTGACATCTGCCTTCAATTCTGCCCCTGGTCTAGCGAGAGGAGGGAGGGGGTATCCTTACCGCCTGGTGAACTCATCTGGACAGACAAGTGCTTGGAGTCGTTAAGCTGGCTTTGTAGTTCTTCTACTCGCTGGAAGGCGTCCAGCTTCATGCTGCGCTCCTGGGCAAGCCGGCTTCTTGTCTGAGGGGAAAATGTTTGGGAAGCAGACATGCTTTTTGATGCATACTTTAGTTTCTTGGGCTCCCAGGGAGAGTTGGGTCAAAAGCTGCCCCAGGAATATAAGTTTTCATGATGTCCTAGTCAGGTTGAACACAGCTTCTGAGAATATAGAGCTCGAGGAAGAACCAAGAACTTAGCCAAAGAGGAAAAGAGGCAACCCTGAGACCCTTATTACCTTGAGTATTGCTAGGTGTTTACTCACAGAGCTCTATCTTTTATGTTTATTTCACCAAAGAGGGCAGAGAAAAAGGGAGGAAACAGGGCCCAACTCACAGAGGACTTGTAGGCCAAACCATACATCTACCCCAAGGATCTACAGGAGGCCCTGGGTGATTTTGATCAGAGGAAAGACATAATCTTCCTCCAGATCTCTACCCTCACATCAATTTATCATCAGCTGGAAATGACCTGAGCACAGACTTCTAGGACGGATAGAGATCCCAGACTGGGAGACAACCTTTGTATTTCCTTGTGTTGCTCTCCCCTAGCACAGCTAGCCCCTAATCCCCTGGCCTGTGAGTAGCTAGGTCCAAAGGGCACATCATCTGCAGAGATTACATATATTTCTTTTATTTAACATATATATTTCTTGTCATTTCCTAATTGCTTTTGTAGTGGATTGAATGGTATCTGTCCCCATGCCTCAAGATAAGACCTTATTTGGAAATAGACTCTGTAGATGTAATTACAATGATTACTGGATTAAGGGTGGGCCCTAAATCTGGGCTGCTGTCCTAATAAGAGGCGGTGAGGACAGAAACAGAGGTACACAGAGGGAAGAGGGCCAGGTGATGAGGGAGGCAGAGAGTACAGTGTGCAGCCATAAGCCAAGGAAGGCAAGGACTGCAGGCAGCCTCAGAACTAGGAGTGGGCACACAGAACAGACACTTCCTCAGAGTCTTCGAAGAACCAACACTTTGACTTCAGATTTCTGGTCTCCTGTATTTTTAGAGAATAAATTTCTGTTGTTTTAAGCCAGGCAGTTTGTGGTAATGTGTTATGGCAGTCCTAACAAACAAACAAACATGCTAAGCCCAAAAAATCCAGCCATGTGTGTTTTAAAGTCTAGTCTTGTCCATACAGACCCAAACAGAATGTTCCTGAAATCTCAGAGCTGTAACAACAGACTAATCTTAAACACTCTTGTTAAAGAGGGTAATTTCATGTGTGTGTGTGTGTGTGTGTGTGCGCGTGCGCGCGCGCGCGCGCAAGCGCGTGCGCGTTAATGACCAAGGGCAGCTTAACTTTCAGGTGCCTAGAATTGGGAAAACTTCCTAACTACCTACTAAGGGGATTTATTTATGGCCCCTCATTCCCCATAGATGATAGCCAGTGGAAACATATCCAGAATCCCTGAGACAGGCTGGGGTTAAGTAAGTCTGAAAAGATTAGCAAAGGAAAGAAACATTTAATTAGCCTTAGTTAACCCTTTTATTAACACATCATACCCCTACTTCATAGAGGTCAGTGCAGTAACTTGCCCAAGGTGGTGCAAGTTCATGGCAGAACCAGGATTTGAATTCCGGTCTATTACCTAATTTAATCCTCCCCCAAATCTCACAGAGTGAATGTGTTATTCTCCATTATACTGATGAGGAAACTAAAGCACAGACAGGACACATTTTCCCACAGATCTTGCTCAGCTAGAGGGCTTGGGTGTAAATCAGGCAGGGTGACCTCCTCAGGGGTAGGATTCTGGCAAGGACCCTAATGCTCTCTAAGGTCAGATGGTGAACACTTGCCCCGGGAGTTGGAGGTTGGAGATGGATTAAAGGACTCTTGCTGACTGCAGGACTCTCATTGGCTGAGGGAGGCCTTCTGAGTGCAGGTAAGCCCAGGGAAGAGGTGCCGGGAGAGTTGGAAGGGGAGTTTAGAAAGAGTGCATGATTAGTTTTGCATACAAGTACTAAAAACATATAATGGTACAGAGAAAACTCAAAATCTTTGATTAATTTTAGAATCTCTGCCATGAAATACAAAATTAACATTAACTAAAGAAAACCTTGAGAAAGTAATCTATAGACATTCCTATTTTTGTGGTAGCTTTTAGAAAAGCATCATTTGAAGGACAAAAACATGACACCAAGTTTGCCTTAAACATTGGTCATATTTTAGTTTATTTTTCAAGAAATAATGTTGAGATTCTCATTTTCTTTTATTCTAAAGCTACTTGTTTTCTGTTTCTATAAAAATACTCTTTCTAGTGTTGCCTTAATTCAATTTTTATCCTTTCTTTTTTTGCCATCAATTATTCTAGAATTCTCTTTACTAATTTCCAATTTGAGCAATTCAAACACTTAGCCAATAATTTAACTTTCCAGTTTAACTAACAACTCTGGTAAATATGCGTGAAGAGCTGCTCTAGAAGGAACTGTTTCTTTTTCCTTTTGTATTTAATTACATTTTGCGTCTCCTTTGTTGGATTTTGCATTAATCCACATCTACATTATATTATTTTCTCCTTTTTTTTTCTGACTGTGGGTTATATGTTGTGTCTGGAGATCACTTTTGCCTTTCTTTTTTGTCTCTTCAGTTCCAGACACCATGTGTAAAATCTTCTTGTAAGAGCTCCAGTAACACTGGCTGCTTTTCCAGATTACTTGTTGGAGTTTTCTAAAGGATCAGTGGTTCAAGGATTAGAGCATGCCGAACACATTTTTCAAGTAATTCAAGAGAGCCAAGACACTGGATCTAAAGTCAATCAAGCCATCTTTCCCCCCTAAAAGCCATCCCAGCAATCACCCCAGTGGGGGTATAAATATTTTGAGGTGTGCCTAGAAGTGACAAAGATGGAGAAGCACTTCTGTGGAGGGCTCGAGGCACTACAGAAAGAATGAACTTCCGGCTGGCTTCCTAGAGGCCAGGGCCTCTCCTTGGAGTTACCTGTCGAAGTTCTCTCTGAATTTTCTTCTGCTGGAGCTGGCCCAGTTTAGAAGCCTTGTTGGCCTCTTCAGTGAGGAGCTGCAGGTGCTTTTCCTTTTGCTCTACCTCTTCCAAGAGCTTCTCCATGCTAGAGGTTTTCATTAAATCCAGCTGCTGTCGATGAACAGCTTCCTGGGTCACTCTATGTTCTAATTCTTTCAGCATTCGAGCCTGTGGCAGGAAAAGGCCAAAGGAAATGAAAAAAGGCACAAAATCTTAGCAGAAGGCAAGAAAAGGGGGAAGTTGATCAACACAGTAACTTTCCTTCCTTGGAGACCCAGGGGGCAGGACTGTGTGGAGAAGTCCTGGGCTCAGGATCATGCAGCAGCCAGCTTTCTGTCCTGTGCTAGTAGCAGCAAGACCACAGGGATCCACAGGCTGGCATTTCCGTAAGTCTCAAGGCAATAGTGTGTGAGTTTGGGGTGGGGCAGGGGGTGGAGGCGAGGACAGGATATAAAACAAACAACAAAAACCAAGGAAATGAGAATGCCACTCTATAGCATTATCAGGTCAAATAACTTGGTCCTTTAAAGCCAAAGTTTGATGATAAATTGCATGTTAATTAGCTTACCAATCAAAGAGCCAACTCTACCACAACCTGCATTTTCATTGATACTGAGCTTTTACCAGGAGATTGCTGGCAAGAGTTTCTCCTGGGGAGACAGAGTGATGCAATACAGCAATGAGTAGGCAAGGGAGTTCTATTCTTGCCTCGGTTTTGACTCCCAAAATAGCCTTGGGAAAGCCAGACTCCAGATGGTAAAGAAAGGAAAAGATGGTAATAATTTGGTCCTATTCTGAAATTTTTGTAATGAGTAATAGCATAACGACTAGATGGTCAGAACTTAATTAAAATATTAATGCTAATGATTAACATTTATATGGTAATTTTACAGTTTACCAAAACTTACACAATTATACATCCTAATTCACCTGCTGCATGAATAATGGGGGAATTAGGGTCCAAAAGGGACAAATTATATTTCATGTTTCAAGTAAGCCCAGCTTTCTCAGGCTGTTACTTAAACTCAGCTGCTCTCTCTAAAATGAAGGTCTCTCTGCTCAGGTTGGCACAGAGCAGAAGCTTGAAACACCTTTATTTTGGGGCCAGCACCGACTGAGCAGCAGAAAGTTCTGAGAGTGAGATAATATGAACCATTAGGAAAGAACCCAGGCTCTCGGCTTGGGGAATAAAGCTGACAGTTGAATGCCCCCACACATGAAAAAGGGCCTCCCCAAAATGTTCAGATAGGCTTTCCCCAAAATGGTCACCTTGACCTGTGGAGATTAGATCAATTAGGCCCTGCAGGATCAATAAAACTGTTACCATTATCTTAAAGAATGAAGATTACCCAGATTTAAGGTCGTCTCCAGAAATAACTTTTTCCTCAGAGAAACCTATTTTATGGCAGGACAAACATCTAGAACATCTGGTTTTATCGTATGAAGTCATCTCTTCCTAGTTCTCTTAATACTCCAGGCCCCTACTCCATTTCTTCACTCAGGATATAAACCTCAGTTTGTTCTGTTTATTCTAGGATTTACATCTATGAGTATCCCACTCCATACATATGTGATTAAATATGGTCCTTTTCTCCTACTAATTCTGTCTGATGCTAACATGTTTGCTTGACCAGCCTGGGAAGGACCCAAAGAGGTTGGCAATGGGGGTGGGAAAATTTCCCTGGCATGCCCACACTGCCATCTCCCAGCTTCACACTGTGGAGCTTCTGTGTCTGCTGCAGGCAGTACAGGCCACTTCTAGGTGCCATGTTCACAGTGCGGGGCTTATTCAGAGAGGGAGGAGGAGAGGTTCTAAGGCCCATACCTGGTTATCCTGCTGTTTGCACAGCCTCACGTTGTTGGTCTGAGCTTTGAGCAGGGCCTGCCTGAGAGCCAGTAACTGTTGACGAAATAACACCTCTTCTTGCTCTGCCATTAGCTTGATGCTCAAACACTCTTTTTTACATTGAACAGCTTCCTGTGAATATCCCAAACACAGTAAGATAGGAAATATGTTTCCTTTCCCTGCTTTTAGTTTCATAAGCAATATCTAAACCCCCACATTGTCCTTCATTCTTTAAAATGTTTGCTAGAGTGGAGTGCCAGCTGGTCACTGCCTCTGTGGTTTTAATAAGAACAGTGCAGCAGATCAGAGTAAGGACTTTCAGGAAAAAAAATAAGTTTCCAAACCACTATTAATATGTGCCTTGGTTTCAGTGTGTCTTAGGGCAGATTTTCCACTTATTATTTTGTTACTTCATTTTCCTCAATCATATTTGAAACCCAAAGATTTGCAGCATTTTGATCATGCTGCCTCAAGCCATTGGTAAAGTCATCCAACTTTCCCTCCCTTCACACTAAACTCTCTGATCTGTCCTCCCATTTGCTTCTTTACCATTTGCTGCCTACTCTTTGCTATTTCTCCTGAGGCCCAGACGTTGCCCATTTCCAGAAAAACTCCTCAACTGTCAGATCCTTTCAGATGGTCAGTCTTGCCACCTGACACCAGCGCAGCAGCTGCAGCCAAGGAAGCTGGCAGCCAGCCTGCCAGCCGGGCCACCCTCCCCCAGGGCTCACCTTCTCGGCCCTGCTCAGCTGGCCCCGGAAGTGCGCCTGCTGCACAGCCAGCCTCCAGCGGCCCAGGCTCCTGGCTTTGCACATGAGGGCAGCCAGGTTGCAGTTGTCCTGCTCCACAGCCTGCAGCTGCTCCTGCTGAGAAGGCTCATTTTCAGAAAAGGCGGCTTCAACCTTTTTCTCGCAAGGGCACGACCCTAACATCAAAAGATGACTATTGTCTAGTAAGCCCCAATGCTCTTTATTTATTTTTTTTTAGAGCCTAGTGCAAATGCTTTCTTTGGGAGACCAGATAGAATGCTAACGAAGTAGGGGGTAGGGATGAAATGAAATACAAGGATGAAATGCTGATATCCCACTGCTAAATGAAACCACATACTGTGACTGGGTTTTCTTTCGTTCCTTCATCAGGTCTGGCAGAGCCCCGTTTTTTCTTGAGGCCCTTCATATTGTCAATCCCTTCTGTTCTCACTTCTTCGATGATCTCACACACTTTCTGGATCAAATTAAGCTGATTCTCTTCCAGCTTCTCCTGCAAATTGCAGACTCAAGGGTTAGGACCAGCAGTTGAGGACGAGTCATTTTGTCTTCCAAAATCCAACTTTCAGAAATGATCTAACATTAAAATATCATCCAGACAACAATTCTATTAGGTGTCATCTGAGAGTCTCACTGGGGGCCCCTTTCTGCACCACCATGCAGCACAGTGCCACGAGGACTCGGCACATCTCAGAGTCTGCCTGGGCAGGCAGAGACCAGGGTGAGCTGAGCAGGTAGAAGAGTGGGAGGTCACAGGTGGAAAACCAAATTGTGCCGCCCTCCTCCATCCCCAAGTTCTAACTTGGGAAACTGAACCTAGGACTTTTGCTATAGGGTTGACTCAGCAGAATCTGATCAGAAAAAAAAAAAAATCAGATAAATCACTGATGAGGAACACCATTAAAAATAGATAAACAGAGGAAGAATCAGGCTGCCTGCTTTTTCTATTTAGGCTTCAGCAGAAATCTTCGGAATGGTTTAGAGCTAATGGCTTATGGTGCTAAGTACAAATAGAGACCCAGTGACATTGGGTGAGGGGTAAGAGTGGGGTCCCTCTCACCTTTGAGCCCCTTCCCTGGGGAGGAAGGCAGGAGAGAGTGCTGGCCACATAGAGAAATGTTCACCCTTCTTGGGACCAGGGGGTAGGGATTCCTTACTTTGGGACACTTGTGGAACTAGTTCAGCCTCAAGAAGGAAAGATTCCATTTTTTTTTTTTTTTTTTTTTGTCTAGGAATCTAACAGAAGCTAAAAAGAACTTGAGAAGATTTTCAAGATCTCATCAAAAGATGGGTTTGCGCTGGTCCAACCACTATGGAGAGCTGTGTGGAGATTTCTGGACCTACTAAACATAGAGCTTCCATATGATCCAGCAGTTCCACTCCTAGGTATTTACCCAAAGGACACAGAAACATCAATTCCAAAGAGCACCTGCACCCCTATGTTTATAGCAGCACTGTTTACAATAGCTAAGCTTTGGAAACAACCCAAATGCCCAAAAATAGATGACTGGATCAAGAAGATGTGGTACATATACACCATGGAATATTACTCAGCATTCAAAAAAGATAAACACATGCAATTTGCAGCAACATGGATGGCGCTGGAAGGGATCATGCTCGGCAAAATAAGCCAGAAAGAAAAAGAAAAATACCGGATGGTCTCACTCATAGCAGGAATCTAGAAAACTTAAATAAGGGACCAGGAAAATGAATAACTATAAGAAAGTGAAAATCAAAATCAACAAACAACTATGAACCAGAGATACTCTATGGGGAGTGGGGGGCGGGGAGGGGAGGGATTGGGTTCAAAATAAGGGGATTGCAATTGTATGGGGAATATAAAAATAAAATTTATTAAAAAAAAAAAAAGATGGGTTTGTGAATCCCAGCCCTCACTGTCTGCTCACCCCTCTCCTGCAGCACCAGGTTTGGTGCATTTTGGATTTGATCCTTTAATTGTCTCTAAGCGCTTGCCCATTGTGGAGCCTCCACAGAGGGACTCTCCAATCCTCTCCGGAATGACCAAGTGAAGGCAGAGCATGGGCAGAACTTCCTTTCAACATAACAAAAGGGCTACCCTGGAATTCCCCTGAAGAGCTAGCAAGGTAAGGACCCAGGTGGCTTTCACTTTGGGGTGTATACAATAGGGAAGTGGTCAGGGTTGGGGAAAGCTAGGCTTGGGGTAATGGTAGACTTGTACTAAAATTCACATGTATGGGGCAGTTGGATGAAGCCCCTGAAGGCCCATTTTAGGTGTTGGGTCTCCATCTTACAGCTGCTCTGATGTCATAAGAATGTGACAGGCCTCCATGGTGCTGTGGCACCTGGGCTTGCCGTCACTCCGCCTGTGATGGGCCCCTCACTGACAGCTCAGCCGCTCCCTGACACTGGATATGAGAGAGAGGCTTTCGGGTTAGTACAGTCTCTGAAAGCCAATTCAAATTCTGGATTTGGCCAGGGAGCTCTCAGGCAGTGCCTGTTGTTATTTTCACTGGGGTCTATTTGGCTGGTTATACTCAATAGACAAAATAGTGCCAGAAATTATTAGGGTTTGGAGAAACAAACCTCTCACTTTCCTCAAGAGTAGTCAGCTGGCAGCAATGGTAATAGGCAGGAAAGTGAGGAAAAGAGCAAATATCTGAATTATCAAAAATTCAGTGTCTGTTATGGTAAAATGATGACCATCCATTGCTGACTCTGCAGTGAAAGCTTAGATCTGGTTAAGTCTTAGGCCCAACAATCTTCTGTTATCACAAAGCCTACCCCCTCTTCAATCCCTCTGGCGGGATTGAAGAAGGACTGATCTGATGTCCGACACAGGTCACTTACTTTTATGTTTAAACATGTCACAAACAAAGCTTGGACTAATGCTTCATATTCTTCCTGGACTTCTTTTTTAATCTGATTTCTAAGATTCAGATTCTCTTCTTCCAAATCCACGAGTCGGGCTCTCAGAGCTGTGATTTCCATAATCATACTGTGACTGAGCTCAGCAACCTAGCAGCAGAAATGCATTTTTTAAATAGAAAAGGACTTCCAAGCTGCCACCACTTTGTATATCAATGTTGACTTTCCACTTTGAACCTAATGAAAAAGATGAATATCCTGTTGTGCAAATGTGGGCTGAAGAATCAAAACTTGGTTCAAATGTCCCAGAGCAGTGCCAGACTCATAGTAGGTGCTCAGTAAATGGCCCCTGAATGAATGACCCCAGAAGAGACACAATCAAGTACTTTCCATTTGGAGAAAGCACTTCCACCCTCTCCATCTCCATCTCCAAATTGGCCTTCCCTTGATACCCCAGTCTTCTTTGCCATGTACTTTAACTGGCCTCAAGAGAAAACAAACCAAAAAAGAAAATTAAAAATACCCCCCTCCCCCCAAAAAGCCACAACAAAAATTAAACAGTGAAAACACGCTCCGTGTGAGTTTCTGCAGTGGATTTTCACTGACAGGGCTTCTGTGGGCCTCCTCTGAAGGGGGCAAGAGAAAAATGGCTCTAAGGAGCATTGGTTACCTCTTAGATTGTGGATTTCAAAATCGAGGAGACTTTTTAGTAATAACTGACCTGACTAGCATCATCTTCAGGTGGCCTCTGACCTCTTGGTAGGATAGCCAATTCCTGAGGAGGAGAGAACAATGCATAATATACTCAAACATTTGTTCTTCCAACCACGAGCTTAATTCAGTGCAACATGCTCCAGGCATCTCTTATTAGTGTTAATGGTGCTTCATTTTGAGATACTCAGGCTCCACTTGGAGCAAAAATTCTGTGCTTGTAGTTCCACTGGGCTTTGGGATGCTCAACACACTATCAAAAGACAGCAGCGACTTCAGGATCCACACCAACGCAGAGGGTTCAGCTGTGGGGCTGAGTCAAGATGGAGACCAAGCCAAGACCCACAATTTGATACTCTAATGCTTCCTGTGATTTTTTTCAGACCTTTGCAGTTTTCCTAGTTACAAACTAAAATTAAACTGAACCTCTGATGCAATGCATTTCAGAACAGTGTGCAGACAAAGACAGAAGTGCTTGGATCCCACTAGTGGAATCTCATTTTCAGGAAGTCTCATCAGTGGGACCATGATGCCCATACCAAAGACAGAATTTGTCAAGGAAACTCAGGTTAACACAAGACCAAGAACAGCACAATGTGTCTCGTGTTTGCTGGGGGTGGGAAAGTCAGTTATGCATCTTTTCCTGGGGACCATCCCTTTGGTCCTTCTCCACGAGACACCTTGAAAGCACACCACCCACCTTGCAGCTGCCCAAGAAAATGAACCAACGAGAAAAGAAATTTGGAGAGACTTTTACCCTCAGCTCTTGCATAAGAATACCTCCCTCCACCTTCTGTTTTACTTTCCTCTTCAAAGTGATTCCCGGCCTTGCCTAGCCAGACCTTCCCCATCACAGTTCTTATGTCTCTGGGGACATACTTGCTCCTTTTGGCAGAGCTTCTGCCTCGCATGCTCCAGCACATGCTCATAAAACATGGAGTAGGTCTCGAAGTTGCTGCGTTCTCTTGCCATCACATCACAACCCAGGGAAAGGAGGCAGGCCTCGAGGTGGTCTTTCCTGAATGTGACCTGAAAAGGAAAGCGCATTCTTCACTGCTGCTGTGGCGGGGCAGCCTCACCACACTAGGGTTGCTGGCACACGCTGCCTTGGCTCACAGATCCTCTTCCATGTCTTCCCTCTAGAAAACCATCAGCTCCAGCTGCGCTGGCCTCTCTTTCAGGTTCTGCTTTTAACATTTGCAGAGCCAGGGACAAGAATACAAAATGTGCTTTCTGTGGCTTGCTTTATCTTAGAGTCCCTCATAATAATTCAAACATCAGCCACATATAAGGTGTTTTTAAAACTCACCCCTTCTGACAAAATGCTTCAGTGACTTCCCACTGACTTTGGGATAAAATCCAAACTCCTAAGTATTGCACATGAGACAATTCAGTATCTGGTCCTTGCTCACCTTTCCAATGTCTTCTTTTGAACTCTGCTATTGTCCCTCCCTAGATGTTTCTGTCTTGCCTCCCTTGCTCCCTTTCATCTGGCCAGCTCTTACTTGGGCTTTAAGAATCAGCCCAAATATATGGAAAGCTGTGTGGAGGGTCCTCAAAACACTAAAAATAGATCTGCAACCAATCTCCTGCACTCATTTTACTTGCAAAGCTGAACCTCCCTGAGCCACTGACAGCCAGATACTATATCACATTTCATCCATGCTGCAGCTACTGACAGGCCTCCCTTCTTTTTAAGGTGAGCCACAAATGTTTTAATTCGAATGCTTTTCTGCGCATACCCCACCACACCTCTGGTTGAGAACCTCTGAGCTACAGGGACCCAAAAGGAAACAGTTCACCCACTCACCAGTGTACACAATTCCATGTTTGGGTGTCACGGAAAGTTTAAAGCAAATACATGTAAATCAAGTTCAGAGAAAATTAAAATGTATTTGTAACCAAGCTTGTGAATTTTGTGTCATGTACAAAAGGTAACTAAGTATTATAAAACTGGGGAATATTTAAGAGCTTAAAAGATGTAAAATCAGAGAAAATCTAATTTGAAAATATGGAGCACATTTTCATCAGTCTTTGTTTTTAATAGTTGAATTCCAAAAGAAATGGAAATCATTCCATATTTACCTAGTCACTTATGGTTAATTTGCAAACAATCCTAAAAACTGTGTTGTGGCCAAATGTCCATATATACTATCTTCTCCTGCCTTTTCCATGATTCCTTTGATTTAGAAGGAATTCCTACCAAGAATAAACATGGTTTAAAACTCCAAGGGCTGAAGGTATGCGTGTTGTATGCATTACTGTTAAATATATGCCACTTAGCATTGTTATGAATTTAACTATGTATACACACAGGTAGTTGATTGGTTTCCTTTGTGGAGAGGAAAGTGGGGATGGTGACATAGATGAGGAAGAAAATGTTAATCTTTCTGAGTTATTATTTTGTTCATATTGTACATTTTAAAATGTTTTTTAAATGGTTGCATTATGTGGGTGTTTCTTTAATTCTGTTTATTGAGGTAATACTGATTTACAACACTATATATGTTTGGGGGGTCTACAAATGTATATCACACCACACCCATGTTGTATTTTATAGGCTATTTTGGTTTCTCTTTTAAGAATTTTTTACATTAAAAAATCAACAGCAGGAAATGTTGCTAAAAATAACTCATTCATAAATAAACTCCTAAACAAACTGAAACTCCTAAATAAACTTAACTAAACTTCATAAACAAACTTAAAAATATTGGCCAATTCTGAAATTAACCAATATCCATATTCTTTTTCTCCAATCTTTATTAGAAATCTGTGTTTTTCCAAAATTAAAATGACAACAAGTTATCACTACTTTGAGTTCAGACTCAGTATTCATATCACCATTCTAAGGGAATAAGAGAAGCATTAGGAAATATGTCAGGAAGAAAGTTTTCCTCTATGGGCTTATGTAGGAAAAAACCCAAAATGACTAAATACATACCTCTAATCCACCATCCTGGTATTTCTCCATTAATCTCTGTATAAATTTTTCAACTATTTGTGGTCTTATGACTGAACAGTTTTCTTTCATGACTTGGTGTTTCCAGAGGTCTAGGGGTAGAAACAGCTATAAATGTCTACAACAAGGTAACTCTGAGACAAAACTCTGGACAAAAAGCTGTCATTTTCAAATATACAAAATAGGGGGGCTGGGGATCTGAGGAGAGGGTTGAGGGTTCAGTATCCTCCAGTACATGGAGAGATATAACAGGATTCTTAATTTGGACTTCAGAACCTCTGAAGTCCAGGGAACATTATTCTGTTACCAAAACTAGAAATCCCAAGTGAAATGCTGTTATTGTCCTTACATGACTACTGGTTTCATTAAGTCCTTATATGTATGTGAACAATTATTTTGGTTTAAGAGCTGTCAGGAATAAATGAAGAGCTATTATATTTATCTGTTTAAGTATATTCCTGGTGTTACAAAGCAAAATTAATATGAATATATAATTAATAAATAAGGGGAGGTTATCCAAAAGAGAGAAGAATCATAGATTAGAAATGAAAAGAGCAGAGACTGTGAATTTTAGTTCCTTGACTGAAGCAGCAACAGGGCTGCTTTAATTGTGTATGAGGTACACACACAATTATTCAGAGTTGCATTGTTTAGGACAGCAAAAATCTGGAAACAACACATGAAGTATGATATAACCTCTAGATGAAATACTATGCCACTGTGAAAAAGAACGAGGCCCTTCTCCATGTACTGATGTGATAAGAGCCATAGATAAAGTAAAAATGATTGGTGCAGAATGTCGACATACATGTTTTCTCTTATAAGAAACATGATAAATATAATGTACTGGGGGATATCCCTTCAAGCACACTCAAGGTCATTACTCCAGAATTCTCTTACCTTTCTGTGATATCATCTCTTCTCTGTTTCCTGGATCATTCATAATACTGTTTCTCTCCCACTTTACAAAACTTCTTCTCCTGACCCAATTCCTCTGTCAGCTATTTTTTTTTTTTGCCTCATTTCTTTGCTTCCTCATGTAGTAACTCTCAAAAAGCTATGTTTACACTTACCATGTGCAATTTCTCTCAAAATCCTTCTTAAACACATTGACTTGTCTCTCACCTCTACTACTCCATTGAAACTGATTTCATTATAAACACCAGTGACTCAACATAGTTAAAGCCAATGGTTTTATCTGACAACCAGCATCATTTCAGTTTCTCACCTCTTCCTCCTGCTTGAGAAACTTCCATCCCTGGATGTAGGGGCACCACCCTACCCTACTCTTCCTTCTACAAGATGTCTCTTAATGGTTCTCCTCCTCCCCTCCCTACCTCCAGCTCTTGACATTAGCGTGTCCTAATATTAGGACATTTCAAACTTTACTTGTGCTTAATTCATTCCTGAACATCCCTCCCAGGCTTGCGCTATAGAGAGACCTCTCCATCTCAGCTGATGACAATTCTACATTCCCAATTGCTCAGGTCAAAAACCAGGGAGTTATCATGGACTCTTTGCCCCACACCAAGTATCCAGTCCTTTACTGAGTGCTTCAAAAAATAAGTCTAGGGGGCCTCCCCAGTGGCGCAGCGGTTGAGCGCTGGGCTGTGGGGCTGCCTGCAGCCTCCACAGCGCCAGTTCGATCCCCGGCTGCTCCCCGGCCACCAGAGGAGGGTCCCACATGGCGCACAGACCTCTCCTGCCGCCCGCTGCTCCCCTCAGCAGTGTACTTCGTCATTCTGCCTGTTCTGCTCCCCACTCTGGCTCTGGTGAATTTTCTCACCCTCCTGCGCTTCTGACTGTACCCAGTGCTTGTATAAATAAATAAATAAATAAATCTTTAAAAAAAAAAAAAGTCTAGGAATTGAGCACTTAATACTTCCACTTCTCCCAACCTTGTTTTATCTCCTCTTGCATGGATTATTGCAAAAGTGTCCAAGGCATTCTCTCTCTTTTTTCATCCTTTCCCTCTTCATAGTCCATTCTTAACACAGCAATTAAAGATTCTATCAAAATGTAAATCAGATCATGTCACTCAAAATCTGTGCTGGCATCACCATTATAGTCAAAGCAAACACTGAAGTCCTGGCAAAGCCCTCGTGATTTGTCCTTTCCTTCTTCCTCTCTGCCTTCACCTCCTATGACTCTTGGGTCCTTGCTATCCCTTAAATATGACAGTCACATTCTGCTTAGGCTTCTGTATGGGCTGCTTTTCTCTCTGGGAATGTTTTTCCCCCAGATACCTACATAACTAACTCTCTCACCTTTTCAAACTTTGCTCTAAATGCCAAATTCCTAGTGAGGGCCTATTTAAAATTGCAATGTGTTCCTTCAGCCCCCCATACTATCATCCTTCTCATTCTCTTATTTTCTAATTTGTTTATTGCTTATAGTCTCTTTACTCCTTCTAGGCATAAACTCCACTAGAGGAAGGCTTTTGTTTCATGAAAGTAAGGTTGTGTCCCTAAAACTGTGCTTAAAATAGAGTAGCCTAGAACATAGTGGGTGCTCAGAAAATAGGCACTGAATGAAAGAATGAACTAGTATATGTGTAAAAAATATATTTTTTTAAAAAAATTACTAAAAGTGTTTACATGGGGGCAGTAGAATAGGGTGCAAGGAGGCCTAAACACACGACTTTTTATATTATTTTGAGTTTTTTTTTTTACCGCGTGAATGCACTACCTGTTAAAAATTAATTTTTTGGAAGGTATGACAGTGCTGGAACAATGGTAGTATGTCAACACTTATGAGCTTCCATATGGAAGAGGGAAAGCACACATGTAAGATAATTAGTGGGATGAGGTCTAATTCCTTTGCATCACCCCAGGGGAGTCTTGAAATAGATTCCAGAGGAGGCAGAGGGAGGAGCCAAGTCTCATCCCACTCCCTTTTCTGCTGTGGGGTTGTTGGCCATCAGCAAGAGCACCCACAGGGCCACTCCTCCCTCCAGCTGTTCCTAATTTCAGATGAGATTTCCGACTCATACTTTCATTTTTCTGCCAGGAGACTCAGTCATACAAGATGAAGCATCCAGCACAGTCCTCCCAGAAATGTGCATATGACAGAGCAGGAGCCTCTGGTATGTACGTTTATTATGTTATTTATTGGGGGGTCCTGCTTCTGAAAATGGAATTTCTCACTCTTCTAAATGGTTACTTTCTACCATAATAATAAATCTGACTTTGCTGTTCCTTTATGACAATAAAGGTGAATATCACTAGTGTCCCAGCAGAGTTGAAGAGGAAAATCCAGAAGAGATTAGGTGTCTATTAGTAGTTCACCCTTCTTAAAATGTTTTAGACTTTTGTAAGTCTCAGTTTTGACAGGACAGAATGCAGGAATATTTTAGACATTTTTCAGATAAGAAATTGGGTATTTTTTCCATTGTGCTTTTGTGGCAGATCTTTGGCTTACAAATAAGACTGGTGAGGGATCACATGAACAACATACTTTTGGTTTGGGGACCGTCACCTGGCAAAACTGGTTTAGGGTTTAGCTCTGGGCTAAACTGAAAGGGGAAGTGTTTTACAAGAGTGCTAGGAATGACAGAGAATGCATCTTCATAAAAGGGGAGAAGCATCACAGGGCAGAGAACTGGGGCCATTTTCCCCACCCCCACTTTAGTCACCAGGAATTACAAGTCCCAGTGTGCCATGCACTGGACTTCCTGAGTAGGGGAGCTACTGGGAACTAGGGCAGAGCTGAGTGGCTAGGTGAGGTTGTATAACACAGAAGGCAGGTAAGCTCTTGGAATCTGGTTTCTGTGGCCCGAATTGCAGCATGGTACAGCTGGGAAGGGGACTTGGAAGAAACATGTGGAGGAGTGATATGTAGAAATAGTTGAAAGAAACACATGGGTGAGAGACATGGGAGGCTGACCATGGCAGCTGTTATCTTGATGTGGTATCTCCTTTTGTCTCAGGTCCCTCAGCCCTGCCTAAACACCTTCTGGTTATTCTCTATCATTGTTACCTTAAACTGTGGCAAGCTAGCAGGTCTTCGCAGCCCCATTTTGGGTCAACCTGTTTTGCTGGGCATTTGCCCATGAGGGGAATGGGGTTTTATTGGGAAACTATTATTTTTTTATTTTTATTTTTTTTAAGATTTGATTTTATTTATACAAGAACCCGGGATACAGGCCAGATGTGCGGGAGGGTGAGAGGATTCACCAGAGACAGAGCAGGGAACAGAACAGGCAGACTGACTGAAATACACTGCTGAGGGGAGCAGCAGGTGAGACAGGAGAGGTCTGCTTGCCACGTGGGTTGCTCCGAGGCTGGTGGGGAACGAACCAGCACTGCAGAGGCTGTGGACAGCCTCACAGCGCTGCGCTCAACCTCCTGCGCCACCAGGGAGGCCCACTGGGAAATTATTATTAAGAATATCCTCTCTTTTGTTCCCTTTCTATGTACACTAGTTCTACTAGATCTTTCACAGTAAGAGTCTGCTTTCTTTGCCTTTGTGCAATGCACTGTAGTATCCCTTTTAGAGAGTGCACCCCTTAAGTGTGGGGTCCCTGGGTACCTATCAGTTGCATGCTAACAGGAAGATTTCCCAGAATGTTTTTTCCTTATGAGTTCAAGTTCAGACATGCATCTGCATCTGTAGGCAGGAATTAGAGGAAGCCAGATTGAGTAGAATTCATCTAAGAGAAGTTCCTGGCCAAGTGGAGCTGGCTGTCTCCAAATCTGTCTCATGTTCAGTGTGCATGTGGTCATGGCTTCTCTCGAATGAAGCAGCTTTTGACAGAAGAATGAAGGTGAAGGCAGACATCACACTGGATTCTAGGAAGGTTTTTTTTCTCCCTTCTCCTCTCACTGTGTTCTCAGGTCCCTTGAAAAGAGGAAACTTTGGCTTCGTGGTGACCAGACCACTTCCCTTTCTTGTCCTCTGAACAATGCCTCCACCCAGGTCCTATTCCCCAAGAAAGGGATCTTGGTTTGGTAGCATTTCATTTCTCTAACATAACCACCAGTCTTCTGTGACTCAGTAGCCCCTTCATCCTAAGCCACTGCAGGACTGAAATATGAAGGTACACATCTGTCAGTCACTGTCATTCTCTTGACCAGCCAGGGTAGCCCCCAAAGGTGGGTAGGTTTAAAGCCTTGTGGATCCAAGCATATGTGTAAATTCTATACTCTCATGTTTCTCTCACTGCTCGCCAGAACACTAATTCCCGAGCTGATAATAGATCTTCCAAAGGGAGATTATTTCTTTGGTCAAATAAACTTAAAGAACACTGCATACTCACTCTCTTTCCTGGGGATTTAAAATACACAGTAGAATAGTAAAGACTCTGAGAAAGTCTGAAGTAAAGGAACCTTTTAAACATTTTCTAATCTAAGTTTCCCAAACTTATTTTGACAAGAACAAGCAAGTAAAACCTTTCTCCCCAAGCCCCTGTAAAACACAGTAGAAATCCTCCTACCCAATGCAGTTAAGACTAAGAATTATGAGCCTCCCCTGATGGCACAGCGGTTGAGCGCTGGGCTGCGAAGCTGCCCGCCGCCACCGAGGGTCCCACATGGTGCGCAGACCTCTCCTGCAGTGCCCGCTGCTCCCCTCAGCAGTGTGCTTCGATCCTTCTGCCTGTTCTGCTCCCCACTCTGGCTCTGGTGAATCCTCTCACCCTCTCGCACTTCTGACTGTACCCAGTGCTTGTATGAATAAATAGATAAATCTTTAAAAAAAAAAAAAAGACTAAGAATTGTTCGGTTAATTAAAAGAAGTTTGTTAGAGCAGAGAATGCTTTAAAATGACATGCACTGTCTTAGACATTTTATTTGATTTAAAGGCACATAAATATATAAACACTTGCCAATATTTTGAGAGCCGAGACCCTAGTTTTCTGTGTGTCTGTTCACTGGAGTTCTGTACTATCTTTCTTCCATAAACCATAATACACCATACATGGACAATTTCTAGTGCTTTGTTGTTTTCTTTTATGTCTTTGTTTTCACGGAGAGAGAACATAAAAATCACAAAACAATCCAAATGCATCCTTTTTTGGCTATTTTTCAAAAGCAGCTTTAGATTCACAGCAAAATGGAGCACACAGGACAGAGAGTCCCTATATATTCCCTACTAGCCCCAGAACAGCCTCCAACATTATCAACATCCCCTACACTGTGGTACATCTGTTACAACTGATAAACCTATGTCATTATCAGAGTCCATAATTTACATTAGGGTTCGCTCTTGGTGTTGTATTCTGTAGGTTTTGAAAAATGTATAGTGACATATCTACCATTGTAGAGATGTATCATACAGATTCATTCAATTGCCCTTAAAAGCCTGTTTCTGCCTGTTCATCTCTCTCTCCTTGCTTAATACCTGGCACTCACTGTTTCTTACTCTTTTCACAGTTTTCTTTTTTCTAGAATGTCACATAGCTGGAATCATACAATTTGTAGCCTTTCCAGATTGACTTGTTTCACTTGTTATATGCATCTAAGTTCCCTCCATGTCTCTTCATGGCTTAATTGCTCATTTCTCTTTAGTGCTGAATAATATTCCATTGATTGGATGTACCACAGTTTATTTTTTTCAACTTAGTTTTTATAGAAGAGATATTTTTTTGTACTCCTATTTCATTGGTTTATATAACACTTAATTACTCAAACACGAGGACCAGAAAACTGGCAAAAACAGATTTGGCACAAACAACGATCAATGATACTAGGTAAATATTTGCAACCCAAACACTGTGTTTAGTAAGTACATTTCTGGCTTGTGTTACACAGGGTGGAAAGCTTCGGGTAACACAGGAGTCTGTTAGAGAAGGGAGACTGGGAGAAGACTGCCTTTACATTTTGAGGAACTTGTGTTCCTCATAGAGACGAGATGCTCCTAAGTGTTTTGATGTGTTTCCCTCAGGTGAAGTGATTTCTGTCCACTCACCTGTAATATGTTATGTTTACCTGTATGTAACTACCTACATTCCCATCACTGGCTACCATTGCAAAATATGCTATATTTAAGTTAAGGTTCACTAACCATGTGCATGGATCTCAATGCACATTCCCAAAAACTTTTTTGACCTTTAAAATTCTTTATCTGACTTCTTATCAGAGGACAGATGAGGTTATCATTTTTAACCTCATAAGGTGGTTTAAAATAAGCACATACTAGGATATGGATCTAATATTTTCTGATTGTTCACTTGTCTGTTCCCTCCCAATGGTAACTTTAAGGACCCTCAGTGTGGAGGGTGACACATGCATTAATCTATTTAGAACTTCTAATGTTTTCTTCCCACATGTCTGGGATACATGTACTCCACTTTGGAGTCTACTGACCTTATCACTGCTCAGGGAAATTTAGAAGATCAATTAAAAATTGCTTCAATGTCAACATGTCAATGATGGGCAAGAGCAGAGCCCTTTCAAATCAGTGGAGTCAATTTCTCTCCTGAGGCAAGCTCTGAGGCCCAAAGGGGGTTGCTAGAGCCACTTTTGAAAGTCCTCAGGGGAGTGCTAGTTCAACCACCAAGAATTAACACCAGAGCCAGGTATGGCTGCCACATTTTCAGTAACTCACTGCCAAACTAGAAACTCACTCAGAAGCTGTATGAAAAGATTGAGCCCCAAGACAAGATGGGATGGAGGAAAGCAACAAAGGGAAGATATAGTCCAGGCTTCCTTTCTAGCAGGGGTAAATGTAGGTGCTGGAGTTGATCAACAAGGTGAGAAGAGACCCCCAAGGAAGGGATAAGAGCTGATACTGCCCTGATTCTCAATACTCTCCACCCCCAGCTCCCTCTGGAGAAATTCCCAGCCCCAAGCTCACCTATCCTGAAACACAAAGGGTAGTATTCTGAATGAAGAAGCCCCCCTCCCTGGAGGCCCCACCTAGTATGGTGGCTTCTTGCTGCTGAGATGAGGAAAATGGGTGGGGATTCCAAGTTTTTATCACCTTCCTCAGACTCACAGAAGACTAAGTTGAATAACCGTATGTAAAAGCTCCTCTGGCATATGGGGGGACCCCATCACTTGTGCTGGGGGAAATCAGCACTGCAGGCCTCCACATGGAGCCTTGCCAAAAGGGCCAAAACAAAACAACAGCCCTCATCAAATCTATGGGTAGACGACCCAACAAGGCCTTTAGAATTGGCCAGTATGCTCTAGCCAAAGTGAGGTTTGGTAATAGCGACCTCACCACCATTAAAAACAGCTGCCTGCCCCTCTACCTGACCCCATTAGCCCCTGACTGAATCAGTCCCTTCCAAGCACAGCTGACAGGCACCCTGACCAGGCAAGACAGGCACCGTGGCAGGGCAGATTCACTTCCAATCCCCTCCTCCCTCCGGGTGTCTCTTGAGAACTGCAGCCCCAAACATCAGATGGGTGCACCTGCTGTGCTGTGGATTTTCTCCAAGGACTGAGAAGGAGCCGCCTGGATGCAGCCAGCACAGCACCAACAACAGGCGCTTTGTCTGTTAAATGCTCTGTAATTGGAGCTCAACCACGCTAGCTCTCTGGTGACAATCGGAGCAGCCCAGCCTTGGGGGGGGGGGGGAAGGGGGGAGGCTCCCCCTCTCTCTGCACAGCCTTCTCCCTAAGTGCTGTTTACAGAAGCCTTTGCTTGAAGCAGTGATAAAATGACAATGTCTTAGGTGAGGACAAAAGTTATTAATTAACATTACAATGTCTGTGGACTGCCTCTCCAACGGAAAAACTAATTTACTTTGCTTGTCAGACAACTCTTCCCTAGTGCAAAGATTGTAGATTTCCCTATAGAATTAGTAGGAGTTTGGAGTAAATCCTGTAGTTCAGATTGAACCAGCTACACAATCCATGGGGCTCCTGAGCAAAATAAAAATGCAGGGTCTCTTATTCAAAAAGCGGTGTTGGGGTGGGGAAGGAGCATTGTTACATATGGTAATATAGAACACATTTTCCTTTTTTCTGTAGTCTCTTCTTAAACCTGTCAGGATGTTTTCATTTGTTTTCAATGCTGCACTCCCTGGCTAGGGGAATTCTCACAGGGCAAGTGTGACCTCATGGGGACATGGGGAACCCCCCTACTCGGTGACTGGGCATGTGAATGCTTGAAACCCATCAGTTACCACACTGAGGCTTCATGCCGAGGCCAGAGGTGGAGAAACTGAGCTAGGTGTCCCACCTTCCCATGGCTCCCCACTCCCCCCACCCAGAGCCCACTGTGGAGAGGCATGCCCAAGGGTATTGCAATCTGGGATATCCTGGGTGTCCAGGGGTGGGCAACAGGCTTGCCCTCACTGAGTTGCTATGGTCCTTCAATGTTGCCAGGTATAGATGCCCCTGTCCAACCCTCCCCAGCCCACTGTGAGTGCAGGACACCGTTGAGGTGGAAGACCACAGCAACTGTTGGGTGGGAATGGTGAGGGTGATACTAGAGGCACCTAGATGCCAGAGACCAGAAAATCAGGCAACTGAGAACCCCTGGCAAGGTGGGGAGGCAGCAGGAGGTGGACCTGGGCAGGAGTCAAGGCTCCAAGCCCTTGGTGCCTGCTCTGCTGAATCACTTATGAAACACAAACTATACATTAAAATGAAGCACTTCAAGGTAGCAGCAAATACCCCTCTGCATCCTCTGAGAGTGCTCCAGTCACATTCCTGTGAACTGACTAGACTGCAAACCTTAGATGAAGCAATTTTGATTGCCTTCCCACCCCAGGTACAGGAATTTGTAAGATTTTGACATATTTATTTCATATATGTGTGTAATATATATATATATATACCTGTGTGCATGTGTGTGTGTGTATGTGTATATATATATATATATATATATATATATATATATAACAAATTAGAAAGCCTTTATGTGCTTCCCCCAGTTCAACTTTAGTTCAGTCATGAGTTAATCAGCAGAGTGGAGACGGCAGCTAACATGTTCTTCTATTTGAAAGCCCTTTTAGTGGAAGGAAATATACCAAAGTATTAAAAGTACTTTTCTCTGGCCAAGATGTAAAAGAAAAATTTTAATATCATCTTCTGGGCACTGAAGTGATTTCTACAATCAATATGAATACATGGATTGCTTTTGTAATTAGGATAAATGATGGATATTATTTTGTGAATTAATGAAATAAGCATACTTTACCTGTGGGAAGAGTACATTCCTCCTTGGACTTCTCTGATACAACCAGTGTTATCTCTCTGTTAACTTTTCTTAACACCTCCTGGATCATAAGAATTTCAAGATTTTCCAGGAGTTTCTGAAGCTAGAGTAAGCATAGAGTAAGTCACTTTCACATTCTGCTTATCCATGGATCCACATTATATTCCTGCAGCAGCAGGGCCCTGGCCTGGTCTTGTCCTTCAGCTACTGTCTCTCAGGGAAGAGGGAGGGGTTTCTTTCTTGGGTTTGCAACTGCTCAGAGAACATCTTTCTTTCTTGCCTATACCCTGATTGATAAAATAACAACCCTTTTGACCAAATTCTGCTAACTAGTGAAGCGCTCAATGCATTTGGGGTCTTTAAGTGTGGTCAGGAATTTTGTTAGCAGTCACGATGAGAGAAACCCTGGAACTTGAAACTCAATTTAGACACAAAGGAGGATTTCATGAGATTTAAAGCTCCATACATGACCAAGAGAAATCTTGGTGAGCCCCTTTTGCTCCCGGTTATGCTTGAAGAATTCACATTTCTCTCTGTAGGCGGACCTCACATGCTAAAGGGGAAACAGGGGTCAGGAGAATTAGCAGTGGGGCTTGGAGCTGGGGTGGGGTGGTGCTGAAATCTCCTTAATGTTCAGTGGACATGCATCTCTGTACTGATACCCAAACAGCAAGAGGCTTTGCCTATTGCTATAAGCACAGCCCGGAGAGTTCTAGGATCAAGGTGAAAAACACCCTCCACACAGACTACATAATCCATACCAAATAGGCTAATTCATCTCAACAAAGAGATATTTTAAATACCATTTCCAAGGGTATGGGGAGGTGTGTTATTTATATGTTGGATTTTATGTTTAAAATGCTAGCAGCTAGCTTATTTTTTTAAAATCATAATCTTTCTTGGGGAAATGTCCCTTAATTTGAGAAAAATCAAAATATAACAATCTAGACTTACAGAACTGATACATTAAGGAGTAGTTATTTGCTTCATCAAAGCCTGTCACCTTAAAATACTTAGCTCTGTCCCTGACTTTGTTCAATGATTTACAAACCTTCAATTTACAATTAACTAAGAAAAAACATCACTTGGGTATATCTGTAAGTTTTCATGATAATGCCATAAAGCAAACTTTGAAAATCAAGTTCAAGATAGCTCCTACATACCTGGTGAGTTTTGATTTCAATTTCTGAAGCTCCTTTTGGGGGAAGAATAGACTGACTACAAATTATAAGTTCCTCAAGTTCATCTTCTTTCCCCATCTGTCTAGCTAATGCTTTCATGCTGGGGTAGAGGATGTCAGTCCTATTAAGAAAGAGAGACAGGCATTAGTAAACATATTTTTTTCTCATTTAGATTCCCTGACAGTTATTTTTATTCATGTTCTGTTTCCTGTCATGTATAAACCTCCCAATTCACCACATTTGCCACTCTCTTCACCAACATTCAATCCTGAGGTCTTTTCACATGGGGTACACTTAATTTCATTCATCATTTTGCAAAATAGCTATAGCCTCTTTTTTATTTATTTTTTTATTATTTTATTTATTTATTTGTTTTTTATAGAGGCATGTTTTATTTATTTGTTTGTTTGTTTGTTTGTTTGATGGTTTGTTTATACATGCACTGGGTACAGTCAGAAGCACGGGATGGTGAGAGAATTCACCAGAGCCAGAGCGGGGAGCAGAGCAGGCAGAAGGACCAAAGTACATTGCTGAGGGGAGCAGCGGGCGGCAGGAGAGGTCTGCGCGCCATGTGGGACCCTCCTCCCGTGGCCGGGGAGCAGCCGGGGATCGAACCGGCGCCACAGAGGCCACGGGCAGCTTTGCAACCCAGCGCTCAACCACTGCGCCACCGGGGAGGCCCAGCAATAGCCTCTGTTCCCTAGTTGCCAGAATAGCTGACTACAATAACTTCATAAGGAACTGATTCGGATTGCACTGCCAAAGTAAAACTCATACTCAGTAAGATCTAGGGTGGTGGGTGTGTGTGTTCGGTAAATGCTTGTCTGGTAACAGACATATGACAGGAGAAAAATGTCTTCATTGCCAGTTAGGTAAGCCCAGCACGCGCTTGAAGCTGCAGAAATACCCACCATCCCCCCGAGTTAAGCCCTCATGTTGTGCCATACTATATCCCTCTGACTGCAAAGCATGAGGCTCTTAGGCTCAGCACACGTCTAATGGGGCAGAAAATGGGGAGGGAATGGAAGCAGCATCTCTGCACCCAGTGCTCGCTGGAATCTATGCACTAAAAAGCTTAGAGTCAGTACCTTGGGATGCACCAGAAGCCCTGCTTCTGGGGGGCAGAACTGTGGGTAAATGATTTGCAGTGCTGCTCAGTGGAATCCTGCAGTTAATAGAATCAGCTTTGCCCCTAAAACACTATTTGGAGACACAGACTGCTGGCTTCTCTGGGGCTGGACAGACCAGAATTCATGGAGCAAATCTTGTCTTCAGAGCAAGGGGCAGGGATTTGTTGAACCCCAGGTTCTGCTCATCCACATGAAATCCACCTCAGCAATACTCACCCATAGATCTCCGAGAAGTGTGTATAAAGAGAGGACGAATAGATATCCTGGCCTCGAAGCCTGAGGCGGCCCCAGTGCTCCTTCAGCACTTCCAGCTGCTTCCATAGCACCAGAAATGATCTCAGCAAAGCCAGGGACATCACAGGGTCGCAGGGGCCCTCCAGCAGCTTGGAAGCTCTGGGGTGGCTTTGCAACAGACTTCCGAATCCTGGCCTTAGGGGCAAATTTGGCTGCAAGCATTATAGAAATGTTTTTTCATCAATTATGGACTATACAGGAGAACCTTCTACATGCGGCCCCCACACAATGAAATCTCTGGAGTGGGGCTCTTCTCCCCAGGAAGGCTGGTTACAGGCCTGCACACACGCAGCGCCTGGAGGGGGTAAGCATCCTGCTGGCGGGAGCCTCAGGAGGGAGACCAATATCTGCATCACTGGCTCTGCTTGAGCCCTGAACCACTGCTTAAAAAGCACTTCCAACATTTATCTGCTTTGAAAAAAGGAGCCCGTGCATGGTACCACTGTAATGATACCTGAAATTGGGGGTTTTATCCATTTCGTGGGTAAGGAAATGGAAACTTAAGTTTGTTTTACCTCCTTTCCATCTCCCATCTTTTAAAAGTTAGGCAGAAAACATGTCTCAATTTGAATTTATTATTCAATAGGCAATTTTACTTAAAATTGTGATTTATTCATTCATTCATTGGTGTTCAGGGGCTGCTTGGAGCCCTGGAGGATGTGGAGGAAACAGGTTTTTAGGTCCCTGCTCTCTGGTAGCCAACCGTGTAAGAGCTGGGTCACCCAGAATGTGACAGAATGGGGGCCTGGGTCCAGGCCTTCAGAGCATCACAGGAAAAGGAATTTTCCTCTTCAGGGAAGGTGGCAAATCTGAGTCATGACATTATGACAAGAAGGGCCTCAGAGAACACTCAGGTAACAGCATTTTAGATACTGGAGTTGCCTGGCAAGGAACAGGAAGAACAACCACCTGGTGTAATAGGATCAGTGCTATTAGCATAGTTAAAGAAAGGCATAGCTGCCAGAAAGAGGAAAAGTTGGCATGCATGACCCTGAGGAGAGTCAGCCCCAGCAGAAAACTGGTCACCCTTGTAGCCCAGATAGGTGCAACAGTCAGCTAATCCAAGCATTTCCAGATTCCTTTTATCTGCAGAAAACTTTCATCAAATGAAATTTTACAGAGTGACCCAAAACACCCACAGACCAAGGTGGGCATGGAGAGAGCAGCCTACAGGTCACCATAGGTGGTCCCCTCTGCCCAGTTGTGCTTCTGAGGAACCCCAGGACAACCGGGGCACATATCTAAAGACGCTGAGCTAATTCATCCACTTCACTTTGGAGTTTTAAAGACTGAAATCTAAGAGATTACAGAGCTAGTGGCATAACTGGGGCAAGAAACTAGGAGCCCTGATACTCAGGCAGTGCATGCCCCATGTCTGTGAGTGATTAAACATCCCTAAATAGTATACGTCATGGAACAAAACTAAACAACTTTATTTATTTATTTATTTTTAAGATTTATTTATTTATTTATACAAGCACTGAGTACAGTCAGAAGTGCGGGAGGGTAAGAGAATTCACCAGACCCAGAGCGGGGAACAGAACAGGCAGAAGGACCCAAGTACACTGCTGAGGGGAGCAGCAGGCTGCAGGAGAGGTCTGTGCGCCATGTGGGACCCTCGCCTGGCGGCCGGGGATCAAACCAGTGCTGCAGAGGCTGCGGGCAGCTTCGCAGCCCAGCGCTCAACGACTGTGCTACCAGGGGAGGCCCAAAACTAAACAACTTTAAAGCAAACTTCCCTTGTTAATATATTCATATGACGAGAAGTCTTTTCCTGTGTTTCATAAGATGGGACAAGGAACAGGAGACAAGTAAAAGGGCAAGACGGAGAGGGTGGGGGTGTGAGGGAAAGCTGGCAATCTATCAGAGACAGGACTAGAAAAGGGCGATCGAAGGGACCAAGGGCCCAGCAAGCTTCTTCATCTTGGCATTACTTTCTCTAATCTTTGTGCTCCCTCTGGGTGCAACATCCAATCCTGTGGGGGAATTTAGAGGGCACATCTACACACACTGACTTTTTCACTGATTGTGCTGATGGGAGCTCTGAAGTGACTCAGTCTTAGCTGGTCAGATACAAGGAAACTGCATCAGATGGCTTCTGGGAAAGATTTTCCTTTTTGATAAAAGATAGATCCCCTCAAAGAGAAACCATTTTACCCCACTTCCATTTTACAAAGATGAGGGGCACTCAGGATGGCACAGTTGAAGTTCCCCAGGTATTGTTGAACGGCTGCAACAACTTGAACTGCCTCCTTCCAGACTTGTTTCAAAAGATGAACACACTTCTCTAATTCAAGTCATGGCTGGCAAAGCCACGTGCTACTTACAGCAGCCGTGCTCGCACTGGAACAGAATATATCAGCTCAAAGGCAGAGGAAAAAGCTGCCAAAAGATAGTGGTTTGGAAGTTGAAACCTGAGGATAAGTAGGAGGAGAGAGTACACGTTGCATTTGCCAAAATGATACAAGTTCAGAGCAGAAAAATTGGCAGGAGTCAAGTTGTGAAGGTCTAGTTAAGGCACTTGGCCCCTATTCTCCGGCATTTGGAAGTCCCTGGAGGATTATAGGAGAGAAGTGACATACTCAGGTTTACATTTAAAAATATTGTCCTGGTAAATGGACTGGAAGATGGTAGCAGTATAGGCAGTCCGGTTGGAGGTCATATGGTGATGAGGATTCGGACTGGTGGAAGGGAGTGGGGATAGGAGGTTGGGGAACACAAACTCAAAGGATTAAAATAATAGAATAGTAAAACTTGGTGTCTGTTGTGAATATGATAAAGAGAAGTGAAAGATGATGTCCAAATTTCTTGGCTTGCATAAGTGGACAGCTGGTGGCTGAGTGACCGAGAGTAAGAGAGATGAGTGACTCTGAGAGGAGTACAATGAGTGCAGTGTGGGACACACTGTCGCTCAGGCAGAACCAGGCAGTTGAATATTTGGATCTGATAGGATGGAGCTTGGGGCTACACAATTAGATTTAGAGAGTCACGCTATGTTACTGTCATCACAGCTCTAAGGAGATGGTTTTACCTGGGGAGAGTGAGTGGAGCGTAACAGCAGAGAGGGATCTCCAGGCCAGCCTGTTGGCTTGAATCTGGGTCTCTCTCCAATTTTTCTAGCAGTGTGGGCAGTCCAATTGGAGGTCATATGGTGATGATAATTTGGACCAACTTCCAAACCACTAGGCATGAGACTTTGGGCATACTATATAAACTTTCTGATCCCTGGCATTCTTATTTGTAAATGAGAATAATGAGAGTAATTCCTTATGGAATTACTGTAAGGATTAAATAGATGAATACTTACCAAGCCAAGAACTCTGAACAGATCTCAACTCATAACCCATTTATTGAGCAACCTTGAGCATTAGACTCAGAAGGCACAGTGCCTAGGGTCCTGCAGTTGCTTTAATTTCTTTTAAAATGAGAAAAAAAAATAGCTTTTAGGTAGAAAAAATGCCTTCATGTATCATATCAATTCATATTCCTTATAGTAACATAGTTGTAAATTATAACTTTAATTTTTTTAATGGTATAGTTTATTTATTTTTTAAGATTTATTTATTTATTCAAGAACTGGGGTACAGGTCAGAGGTGCAGAAGGGTGAGAGGATTCACCAGAGACAGAGTAGGGAGCAGAACAGGCAGAATGACCAAAATACACTGCTGAGGGGAGCAGTGGGCGAGACAGGGGAAGTCTGCCGTGCCATGTGGGTTGCTCCGCGGCCGGCCCGGATGGAACTGGCACTGCAGAGGCTGCAGACAGCTTCACAGCACTGCACTCAACCGCCGGCACCACCAGGGAGGCCTTTTTTTTTTTTTTTTTTTTTAAATGGAGATAGGGGCCCACAGAGGCTGCAGTGCTGGGTGTCAAAACGCAGCCCAATAGTAGCAGTAATAGCAGAAACTGAAGGACAGAATCTGAAAATACACACATTAGGGGGACTGGCAGGAACAGAGAGGCCTACAGTGGGGCCTGAGATGGCGTGGCCAGAGATGTTTGAGCAACACTAGGAGGGTCATGCTTCAGAAGACAAGGCTATAGACGCTTCTAGACCACACCGTGCCAGAGGCTGTGGGGGTCGGGGGTGTTTTGAAAGTATCCAGGGACTTGTGACAAGGATCCTGGTGCTCTCGATGAAGTAGTCTCAGTGGTGGAGTGGAGAAGAAGACAGATGGTAGTTTCTAGAGAGTGGATGGAAAATAAGGAAGCGGAGATGGCTGGTGCAGGCATCTCTCAGGAAGTCTGACTCTGGGAAGGAGCCAAAGGGAGCTTTTATGGGGCACCAGTAGCTCCCCCTGTGTCCAGACAGTCTGCTGCCTGGTTCCTGATTCAGGCACAATTACTTCAACTGATACTAAGGCCCTGAGGGCTCATGGTACCTTACAGCTTCAGAGGGACAAGTCTGGAGGAGGGAGTGCTTTCCTAGGAGACCCTGGCTAGCTGCAGGAGGAGAACCAGAACCCAGGCTGGAATCGCTCACCTATGGCCCCTGTCACACACCTGCGGTCCTTCCATGCCAGTCCTGAAAATGTGTGACTCACAAGAAGAGCAGCCAGTCAGAGAA
Organism: Talpa europaea; assembly: GCF_964194135.1. Classification (NCBI taxonomy): domain Eukaryota; kingdom Metazoa; phylum Chordata; class Mammalia; order Eulipotyphla; family Talpidae; genus Talpa; species Talpa europaea. The sequence goes on from NC_140068.1 coordinate 42,714,587, forward strand.
TTTTATTTCACTTATTTTCAATGACCCTCCCATTGACTTTGTTCTATTTTTTTTTTAATTAATTTATTTATTTATACAAGCACTGGGTACAGTCAGAAGCATGGGAGAGTGGAGAGTTCACCAGAGCCAGAGAGGGGAACAGAACAGGCAGAAGGACCGAAGTACACTGCTGAGGGGAGGAGCGGGCAGCCAGAGAGGTCTGAGCGCCATGTAGGACCCTCGCGGGTAGCCAGGGATTGAACAGGCACTGCAGAGGCTGTGGGCAGCTTCGCAGCCCAGCGCTCAACCGCTGCGCCACCGGGGAGGCCCCTGTTCTATTTTTTAAATCAGAAGAAATGGATATACCACTGCTCATGGGACTTACTAAGAAGAAACCCTTTGGAGGGGCTTTCACGACTCCCTTCCGCTTCAGCGATGTTTCCAGGCGGCATTAGCATGGGACACTGGGACCGGTGTGGCTCTCAAGGCCACCTCCCAATGAGGACTGGCTAACTGTGGGGGCAGTTCACCAAGAATACCTGTGCACTTCTGTCCGGTGGGGCTTGCTCTCCTGGGGGACTGTCCATGACCAGATGACAGCTGCTCACACGTACATCTTCCATCAGCAGCTGCATGCCCACCAGCTCGCCATGAGCCACCTTGAGGTCACCGTCCCTCAGGCTGCAGAAGCACAGCTGAAACCAAACACACAAAATCATCCTTTCCCCACACTTCTCTGTATCCTTTATGTATGGTACTATAGGAGAACACTGGAATAATTGTGTTTACAAGCTCTACCTCTCAACTATTTAAAAAAATCCATAAAAGCAGGGTAACATTTCTAGCTCAAAATCTTCCTGGGACATGCCAGACATGGAAGTACCAAGCTTCCCAACCCTTCCAGCAGTGTCTGCACATGGTGAGCATGTAGTGTGATAGGAATTTTTCTTTAAAAGTACAGTTATAAAAAAAAAAGTACAGCTATAACTGCAAAGGGAAAAATAAACTAGAATGTGAATTATCATTATCTCTTTGTGGGAGCTACAACTGATTTTTTTAAACCATTTTTCCTACTTTACTTTAAAAAAAACCAAAACCTTTTTACTATGGAGAGTTTTGATTATATCCAAAGCAAACAGAACAGTTCCCTCATCCAGTCCCAAGAACCACCAACCTATGCCCAGTTCTGCTACACGCCCCCACACTCCTTAGTTCTATATTAGTTTGAAGCAAATTTTTAATTGACTTTCCTGTTGTTCTTAATACTTTTCTATATTTTCTATTTAAAAAATGAAAACACAATAATATCTACTTCAAGAATGAAAAAACACAGTTGAAAGAAATCCTCCTCCTGAGTCCTGCTAAAGAGTTCTTTCCCCACGGCTGCTCGTGGGCAGGTCGGGAGTCACATGCTCTGGGCCACAATCTGGGAGATTCTCTAGAGGCCCACAGAGTGCCTGGGGACAGACGGCTCTCTCTCCCATCATTACTGGTCATGGGATCTTAGCTGAGTCTACACCCAGGTCAAAATCAGCTGAGTCCATCATTCTCCTCCGTCATAAGAAAGCATGACTCACCTTGCAGCATGATTTGACAGCTTCAAATCCAAACACTCTGGTTATTTCATATACGACTCATTGCTGACTAGAAGATGGAGAATCTGACCTATGGACCCAATGGCATCCTGCTAAGCAATCTGCATTCTGTGACAAGTGGGAAGCTCTATCCTACCTGCATGTTATACTCTAGGGTATCTGGACTGTTACTCATCACTGGAAACAGTCCTCCATCTTCCAGAAATGCTCTCCAAGGGAACAGCACAAATGCCTAAAAGAATCAAATCATAAACATGTCAGTACTTTATGTGGCCCCAAGTAATAGCGTTGTCTATGGACAGGTGTCTGTTGTCTGTTAGATGATCTATTTATTAGTGGAAATAGCTCTTGGTAGATCCTCCCTGATGCTGAGGGGGAGAATAACAATGTCATGTTTTTAATTGAATTTTCAGAAGGTGGTTAGATTACTAACGCCATTTGTGACCTTGTGCTGTTGCCATGACTTTTTGGCAGTCTCTAGCCTTCCTGGACCTTAAACCCCTTAGTTGAGAAGGTGGTTGATATTATTAGTGCATAGGAGCAATACTAGTTGCCAGGATTACATTCAATAACACATATTGTCACCAATTTTAAGGCTGCTTAAAATTCAGCTGCTGACCCAATTTATGTATTACACTGCTGCCATTGTTATTTATTAGATGGAAAAGATTCAGTGATGGTTTTGCAACCAGCTGTAAGCAGATATGATGTTGCTCTCATTAGCCTGTTGAGCAATGTGGAGGCAAAGACCCTGACTGGAAATAACAGCTGCCCACAGGGGCTCAGACTGCTCTACCGTGTGAATGGAGGGGAGCCAGCCAGGACTGCAGGCACTAACGCACTAAAAGTCCCTGCAAAATTTTAACCAAATGTAAACAAACGACAAAATTCCCTCCACATGATATACCTTTTATAGGTATAAAAACACCTCTAAACACACCTGGTGGCTCCCTGGATCCAGGGGCGGGGGCAGGCTGAGCTGTGAAGCAATAATGCTCTTCTTAAGAGGGCTGCTCAGTGGTGGCAGCCCGTGGTACAGGCCATCTGTGACACACTGGTAGGCAGGAACATTTCCAGTTGCCAAAAATGTCCTCCTATCAAAACATGGGGAGAATCTCACTGAAAGCAATTACATAAGTTTTTAAAGAGCAAAGGTTTCTTCAAAGTTACTATACAGCAAGATAACATTTTGAGATATGCACAGGTTTCTTCTTCAGCAAGCTCATCCCTCAGCCCCGTTTCTTCACACACTACCCTTCACTCTCACAGTCACGGCCCTCAAGGAAAAGGTTGATGCACCTGAGGCCACCACTGCCCAGTAGAACTTTCTCTGATGTGGAAATGTTCTATATTTCAATGTCCAAAATAGAACAGCCACCAGCCACATGTGGCTGCTGAGAACTTGAAATGTGATTACAGCAGCTGAGGAAATGAACTTTCAGTTTTATTCCATCTTGATCAATATTAAACTTAAAAAGCCACAGGTGGCTACTCTATTGGACATTCAGAGGAGGCTCTCAAATACAGGTTTCAATTATTGAATTGATTATTTTAAGACAGTAGCTAAAACAATAATTCTTGAGATGTAAAACCAAATTCTAAATTAAGTAGTACCTGCCTGGAATTGGAGAGAGAAGGGTTTTCATTTTGAACAAAACTTGGTTTTGCATAACAAGAACAAAAAATCCTGAAGCCTAGAGTATGAAATTTCTACCACAGTTATAGAGAAGGAAGTATGCATGATAAATTGCAATGGTTTTCCTGTCCAGAAAGAAATAAGAGTTTAGAGCAAGCAAAGAAGGACTGTTTCTAGAGCTTAGATCTAGTGGATGCCTAAGGAAAGAAGCTGACATGGGAGAGGTTGGTGGGGGGTGGGTATCTCTGAACAGAAGGGACGTTTGCCCGAAAACTTCATGGACTTGATCCAAGTCCTGGTTAGAAGGCAGACATGCTTTATAGGAGAGGGTCAATGACTCGGGAAGACTTTAGCACTGATAGAAACTAGAACCTCTCAGAGATGAACATACCATCAAAATGTGGAGGAAGATCCAGGGAGTGGCTGAGTTCCTAGAAATGGGTGTGTAGGTGGGATGCTTAGCAGCAAGCGAACCCAAAGAAACCCGAGATTGGACCAGCTAGCCCACAACAGAGATCGGTGAGGTGGCAACCCTTGCCTAACTGCTAGGATGATTTATAAGCGTCCCCGGCAACTTAGATCATATCCACGTGAAGGAGAAGGGTTTGTGTAAGGCCTAAAATTCAGGTCTAATATTTTGTGCTGCCTGGCCATCTGGTAAAACTGAGACCTCGAATGACCTAAAAACAAGTTCCCCTTCTCACTCAGCTCCACTGGATAAGTCCCCCAGTCAAACATCCTTCCTATTCAAAGGGACCAAGTTCGGCTTCTGCTCATCCATGAGTAGTGGTTTCAGTTCCTGCCAGGAACAGTCACCACTGATACAATGGCCCCCCCATGGGCTCTGACCTTCCGTGAGCAGATCTCCTTACCTGGCTGCTTCTTGCTGTCCTCTAAATGCCCAAGGTACATTCTACAGACACACATCCATTATGACACATATAGGTTGTACATATCTTCTTAAAACAATATTATAAAAGGAACATGTATTATCAGTCCAAGTCAAGTGAGCAGAAAGGCATAGTGTCCCAAACAATGTCTCCTGACTGAGTCCATTCATGTCATTTCTGCTCTTTGCTCCTACCCATCCATGGAACTCTTTCTCTCTCTGGGTCCAGCTTTGTTCATATCTTACTCAATTAACCCTTGATTGTATTATTTACATTTAAAATTTTATTTTGTATTTATTATGTTTTGACATCTTTTTATCACATTTTTTGAAATTGAGGTAATATTGTTTTACAACATTGTGTATGATACAGAGGAGTAATTTCACATCACTTCAGCTGCATGTCACCCCACCACACTCTGTGTCAAGGCACCCGTGGTCCAACCCCGTATCTTCTCCTCACTCTGCTCCCCCCACCCCATGAGAGTTCCAGGGATTGTTTTGTTTGTCCCATTGTTTTATTTCTTTATAGTCTGTCATCTTAAACAACCTTTCTGACCAGGGAAAGACTATCTCTCCTTGGGCTGCTTAATTCTTAGAGGTGGCAAAGGACTCAGGAAGAGCATGCCCTTGACAGGCAAACTAACCAATCCAGAGGTGGACCTCTTTACATCAATTCAGTAAACCCCAGGAAGCAGTATTCCTGACTTGATAATCCCAGGGACAGTCGTCAGGCACCTAGAGACCACATCGACAGGCCACTGGAATTATTCCAACCAGCCTGTCCTAGGACATTCTCCCTGCCCAGACTGGCCATTCTAGGCCATGGCCTGAACACTCTGCCTGCTCCTCTGAGCTCCTTGCTTTCCCATGTGGCTCTGTGTGCTGGTGCGTCTCCTGTTTCAAGGGCCTGTGGGCATATTAAATTTTGTTTTCCTGAGCCTCTCCTGTGTCTGCTGTCATGGCTGCAACCCCTTCCCCGCTAATCATCACCTAAGGGGATCCAACATTCACATGTTCTCTGATCCTGTGAAATACAGGCAGAACTTTGAAAGTACCAAATGTGAATGGGATCACAATCATAAGTACAGTTTTAGAGCTGCAAACATAGTTTTGTGCAGATATTAGGTTCATTAATTTATGGATGCTTGGAGAGCGATAAAAAAATATCAGTACAGTTCAGATGTAAACGTGACTGCTATTCTTAAGATATAGATTCATAGCATATGATATATACTCTCTAGAGAGACCAGAGTCAGATTACAGGCACCACTGATCAAATCATCAGTTACCCTCACTTTCTAATCCCTCAGTCTGGATCACTGTCCTTCCTAGGACACAGCTATCCTCCATCAGTAGACTAGCTTACTAGGGAACATATATAATGTAAAGCGGTCTCCAAATGATAGGCACCATTTTTAGCACTAGATAATATATTATTTTCTCCTTTCCACGGACTCTGTATTTTGGGAAAAAAAATCTTCCACCAAACATCCATTAAGCTCTTTCCTGTTTTTTAAATTAGTCACACCAGCCCCCAATTCAAGCAGTCAGCTGCAGGAAAAAGTAAGGAAACATGATACAAAGGAAGAGGTCTGGAGTCAGACCAACTGTAGGACTGTAAATTCTGCTACAACAGCTGTGTGACCCTGGGCAAGTAATGTAACTTCTCTGAACATCTATTTCCCCTTCTGTAAAATTGGCGAAAATGATACCTGTCCCACATACTTGACTTTGCGGTGGTGAGGAGTCAACCAAAGCAAGTTCCCTCTCTCTTAACCTTACTCAGTTCTAGTGATCGTCTATCATGCCTTTAGAAGTACTGAAAATGGTTTGTGAGCCCCTTGGCTTGTAACCCACTGGCTCATAACCCACTTGGACCTTCATTTGGTAAACTCTGGCCCATGCCTTCTTCCAGGCTGAGTCTCATCAGCACAGCTTGCTAGTAGTACCTAAGATACAGGGAAGATTATAGGAATAAAAGGCTGGCTTGCTACCCATGCCAATCACCAGCCCTAGGAAAGTTTTCCCAGCAGCTCCCTAAAATACAGGAATATCTGCACCAAATTCTCCAAACTGTCTGCCTTACTGTCAATAAGCAGCCCAGAGTTTCCTAGAACCCCTAATCATCTTCCCACAGCAGGATCCTAGGCAAGCTGGTTCAAACCACAGGGAGCAGGGAATTCATGGGGTACTTGCGAGGGTTTTCCCTTGAGGCAAGAATAAAATTAAATTAAATTAAAAACACAACCTCCCCCTGCAAAGTGGCCCTGATGCAGCAAGTCAAAAGGGGTGACTCTCCATTTCTCAGCCCAGACCGGGCAGCCATGATCTGAGGTAGGTCGAGCTCACAGGAGGTCTTCTGAATGTCTCCCAGAAATCCCAAGCACAGTTTAATATCTGCTTGTTTAAAGACACTCAGCCAGATAAGCATGCAAATAAAAATAAATTTAAAGATGAAGACCAAAGCAACAAAAATGCAAGGACCAAGAAGCTGATGTTTTCTTTAGAACTGGCTTGATGTTCTCCTAAGTCAGGTTTAGCGCAGGAAGTTACTGTACCTTCAGGGTATTTCCTCAAAATTCTCCTTTTCATCTGAATCACTTTGAACATCAACAATACATTTAGATTAAAGGCACTTTCCATACCATGTTATATTCTATTCTGTGTTGTTCCTTTGAGCATTTTTTAAAAATTGTATTTGTTTGCCTTTCTCCTAATTCTGATTTAAAGAGTCTTAAAATCAGCATATGGCAGACCCTTCCCTTAAAGTGTCAAATAGTGAATGTTTTCAGTCTGGGGGACTGTATGGTCACTGCTGCCAAGTTTCTGACTCTGTGACTATGGTATGAAAGTAGCAAAAGATAATACATAAAAGAATGGGCTTGGCTATATTCCAAAAAAATTTTATTTATTGACACTAACATTTGTATTCCATAAAATTTTCATATGTCACAAATACTACTCTTTTCTTGATTGTTTCCCCCCAACCATGTAAACATGTCAAAGCCATTCTTAGCCCACAGGCCAGACAAAATCAGGCAGGGGCCCAGGAGAGTAGTTTGCTAACCCCTGACTTAAATGGGAGAGACTGATTACAACCACCACACCACGCAAGCATTTCATTTCAATGTGAATGATTAATTCATTGGAAATGAAAAATAAGCTCAACCTTCAGGCATTTCTTTTATTTTTTAAATTTTTAAAAATTAAAGTCTTTAAAAAAATTTTTTTTTGCGCTAACATTGGTTTGCAACACTGTATATGATTCAGAGGTGTAGGGTCACACCTCAGAGGCAGGTTACCACCTCACACCAATTGGCTGATAACACCTGCAGGTTGGTGGAGGTGTTATCACTTCACACAGAGTGAAGACAGACCCTGGGCTTTGTGCTTCTAATATTGTGGAGGGTGGTTCCAGTATCCTTGGGTCTTGCCCTCAGCTGGTGCAGAGCAGGGTGAGGGCGTGGAGACTGCTCTGCCTAGGAAGGCGCAGCTATCAGGGAACCTGAGCTAATCTGCAGAGAAGCAGGAGTCAGATTAGATGACTCACTGTCCTATTGTTCTTGGGTTTCATCCCCCCCCCCCCCCCATGTTGCTCTTATTCTAGGTAAGAGTTCACACTCTAGAGGAGTCTTTAGTTTACCTAAGCAAAAAGCTCCCCAGGGTAAACAGCAGTCATATTTACTCAGAGCTGGTGAACTCTGGGAAGGGAGTGGGGAAGTTCCTCAAGCTTCCTGCTGCTTTTGATTATCTAAGGACTTCTTGTTTGCAGGTTCAGCACTAAGTAAATGATCAGGAGCGTTGACATTTATCTTTCAGCTTCTCACTCCTGGCCCCTCTTTTGGGTCCCCTTTTCTATCTACATTGCTACCTGGCCTCCATCACAGTTCTCAGACTTGGGAATCAAAGACACCGAGGTTCTAATTCTGATCTGCCACTTACTAGCTGTGTGATTTCATATATATATATATATATATATGTATATATATATATACATATATATATATATATATGTATATATATAACTCCCGGAAGAAAAAAGATGGGAGGAAATGTGAAAAATGAAGGACTAAGGGGACACATACCATCCTGGGCAGTTCTCTCTGAGGTTCTCTGCAAATATAATCAACCCAGATACAGGACTCAGTGCCCTTCATTCCTGCAGAGTGCACCAGGACCAAGTTTCCTGGGAGAAGTAGTTAGTTTAACCCCAGGTAGCTGGAATCCAAAAAGTCTGGGGTACAGTCCTATTTCTTCCCCCTATGTAAATTCCTCACAAATTCTGGGGTTTCAGAGTCCTCAGGTTAATGAATGGACCTCCTGGAGATTAGTCAGAGCTTTACATCCTACAAGGTTGAGTAAACGATAGTGCAGAAAATTGTATGTTAATAAAAGAAAGTACATTAACTTGATTTTTTTTTTTTTATCCAGTTGCATTTATATTCTGAATCAGAGTGCCCTGATTCTCACAGTAAAGAGGATCCTGAGAAGAGAAGATAGAATTCAGGACAACTCCCATCTCCATTCTTTAGAGACACCCATGTTAAGGGTAGGAAGTTATTATATCCCACCGGTGGGGTGCTGCTCTCTGAAATCCCTCTTGTTGGATAAACGATCACACTGGGAATTAATCAGAGGAAGTTAATTAATATTGACATTTTAAAAACAAGCAGATAGCCACAGGCCTGACCTCTTCCCTTGCCATGGAAAACTTAGATATACTAGAAACATGTGACTCTTATTCCAAACTAATTTTCTCATCATAATCAATCAATTAAATAAACCACCTTGCTGTCTGTAGAGTACATCATATCTACAAGGTCAGAGGTAAATTTATTGATTTATAATTTTAACTCAAGATAGCCAATGCTACTCACATCAGAAGTACAGTGAAGATTCTGTTCTTTTGAAGGTAAATAAGGGCTGAAAAAATAAACAAATCTCTGGGAAAGAATCATCTTGTGGTGCCTGGACATTGGTGGGGGTGTGGTGAGTTATGTGCTATAGCTGAGGTGAGAATATGTACTCCTGGAACCAGTACTGTGCTGTAAACTCATGCTACCTCAGTAAAAGAAAAATATCATGTTCAGAAGTATAAAAATATATTATTCCCAATTAGACCACATTGAATATTGAAGGCAAACTAACTGTATTGAAACCACATTTTAACAAAATCAAGAATACTATTACCTGACAAAATTCGCCACTGCAGCAGGGCACACGAGGTGGCCCCGTGTTCTGGATCCAATCTTGCTCCTGATTATTTTAAGTTTGTTATCTAATCTTGCCAAGAGCTGCCTCCCTCAATGGTCACACAGAAACACTTGCCCTGCAGAACGTTCTAGAGAGGGCTAGGACTCCAGACCTTACCGGATGAGGTGCCTCACTGCAGTGTCAAACTGCAGAAACATAACCTCCCTTCGAAGGAGGAGGGCCTGGGCCACCTGGGAAGGGTCTTGGGGGTTCTGGAGGCTGTCAATCATTCTCTGTAGCTCTTGAAGCTCAGATCCTGGAAGATGGACAGCATTTTAATCAGACAATGTGAAATACAGGCTATTATAGCTAACCCAGTGAGCCATCATTTCACTTCCAAAGCTGACTATCTAAATGGACTTCTCTTTCTTTCTCTGTGGGTATACTAATTATATGTTTTGCAAGGCCAGCAAAGTCTCCTTCTCTAGAACCCACGGTCTGAGTTATCTTTCCTTCCTTCCTTCCGCCTTTCCTTAGGAAGATAAAAACTTGCTTTGCTTTCTAGAATAAGAACATGCTGTTAAAAGAAAGTTTGAAAATTGACTAAGCTATTTCAGTCTCTAAATAGACTGAAACAGAACAATGGGAAAATATAGACCTCAGTAAATCTATTAAGGTCTCTTGAAATTATTTTCGATTTTAAACCAGCACTCATTTCTCCAAGCCATACTATCCAAATAACCCTTCCTGTCAAGCCCATATTGTCACTGGTTTATTTAAGAAAACTCCAGACCTTCCAAGGCAAGAAAAAATACATATATATGCAAATACGTATACTGTACGTGCACACATATCCATTCTTCTAGGAGATTCTCTTCATTTTAGAACGAGATATGAGAGATCCTAAATTGATATCTTGTACTTTTACTGCAAGGAGAGGCTGGTATAAATACATCTATATGTGTTATGGATGGAAATTTAAGTTGGAGGCCTTTTGGGACACTCAATGCTGGGTTGAGGAACCTGACCTGGATCTAAATGGCAGTCCTAGCATTTTTATTATTGGCCCAGGGAAGATGCTGGTCAGAATGGGAAGACAGCAAAAAATTATGAGCCCTTAGGGAACACAGATGGGGAGGGTAGGCCCACCATGCCAGGGCCACCAGAATGTGCGCTGATCCAAAATGCTCACTATCTCCCCATGAGGACAGTAATAGCTTTCTACTTGAGAGGACATTCCTGTTATGGGAAGAGAAGGATTGTGGAAATTGAATAGCACCCGATATGTAGCCCAAGGCAGGAGAGAGATGGGAGATCCACACGGTATTTCTAGTCATTCTATCTCAACAGCATGTCTTGACCCAAGCAGACTGCCCCGTCTGGCCTGGTATTGGATCTCCTCCCACGGTTCTGATGTGGCAGGCAGAGGAGTTGAGAGAGTGCGGTGCTATCCATGACAGCCTAATCAGAGCAGATCCAAGACTGAGGATGGTCAATAATACTTGCAATATATGCTCTTAGCTTTAGGGAAAAATGAAGCATCCAGATTTCACATCCAGTTGATGTTTTACATATGACACACAGTCTCTTACGGTCATATTGAACTGAAAGGAAACTTCCACCAGAAGAGAAGTTGTGCTGTGCGAGCTGTGCCCACTTTAGTGTTGGTGATGGGAGGCTAGTGAGCATTATTGGTTCAAGTCCTAGTGTGTTTGGTCTACAAGCAATGAACTCTGTTAAACAAAGCAACAACCAGCGGGAAAGATTTATAATCCTCTGCACATATATTGCACAAACTCTGCAGTTAAAGCTATGTAAAGTATAAATATAAAGTGTATTTGGGGAAGGGAGTAAAGTTAAAAATAATTCATTCATTGGAATGGTCATTTTATAGGGTGATTTCCTCTCTCTTCATTATTTCTACTACTGTTTGTATCAAGCTGTGGGTGTACTTTTACGTGATTGTTTCCACCAAAATTGTTCTGTGCTGAGGCTATCATTAAAATATAGACATGCATGTGGGGAATGCCCTTTCCTTGTTATTTACTGATTTTACAATCATTCTGGATTCTCTGTTTGTGGGGTCACACTACTTGATGGGCGCTGAAGTGGCAGACGTGGGCAGTGATGATGGGCTGAGGTTGCCAGGTGGCAGAGGTGACAGGGTGGGGGTGGAGCCTCGGCCAGGATGGGAGTCTTTTCTGACACCTTTCCCCAGGAGGGTCTGGCTTAAAGACAGAAAGATCACAGTGCCCTGTGTCCTCATGAACCCTCAGGGTAAGTGCACTTTGTTCCTAGTTTGTCTTAAAAGTTCCTCATTTGTCTCAAGAAACTCAGAGCGTACAGTATTTGTCCTTTAATTGGCCTCCTAATCCTTTAAAAGAAAATCTAGGGTAATTTCCACATTCTGATTACATCTGCTTCAGGATGAGTCCAAAGGTTGCTGCTGGCTTTCAAGGAAGGAGAGAGCTGAGCAGGCCCACAGTGTCCAGGAGCTGCTTCTTCAGTCAAATGAGATCAAAAGCTGAAACTTGGAGTATTCCTCTAAAAAGCATTTTAGAACATTTGAGTTCACAACAGTAATTCATCTAATGCTAATAGTTCCAAGAAAGTAGCAGGGTGGGTCTAGAAATAGACCGTCCCATCTTTTCACCTTCATTTTCCTTGTCTCCTCTGGGAAGCAGGCCAGGTACCAGAAGCCTAGTTTTCTCTAAAAGGATGATTACCTTAGGGTGAGATTTTTTTTATATAGTTCAGTGTGCTCTTAATCTATTTTCAGCAAAGCAGAGTTTGCAAAAACTTTGCACATTTACCCTGGAGCACAAATGTTTTCACTGGCAACATGACAAGGCGCATGTCTCTAATTGCACACCTCAGACAACCTGGGCCCCACGTATCGGAATGGCTTCTGGTTCATAAGCAGAGAAACAATAAGAAACCCATTTCCTTCATCCTGAATTTCCAGGCCCTCAACAATTTGGCCTTATTCCTGTGCTGCTAACTCTCACACTGGTGGGATCACCTTTGTCTGGGTGGGGTAGCCCTGCCTGCTGCCTTTGTCAATATCCTCCTACTTTCACATTTTGCTCCTACTTTCCTCCTATTTTTCCTCCACTGATTCAAATCCACTCCTCCCGAAGGAAGAAGCCTCCCAGATCATCTTCTCTGCAGGCTCGGCCCTCCAAGCTGCTGTTGGACGCCTTGTGTAGTGACAGCCTTTCAAAATATGGCTCTTTCTCAGCTTCTCTCTTATCTCCATATAACACCTATCTTCCCATCTCAAGGGCAAGGATGTATTTTTTCCTGGCTCCTGTCTGAAGCCCAGCTCCCACACCTTCCCAAAGCCAGCAACTCCCCTGAGAGGGCATTAGTTCATTTTCTGGACAAATAGAGACCCAGAGAGTGAAGTGGTCAGCTCCCAGGGGCAGAGGCAGGAAGACCCGCAGGTCCTTAGTTCCTGGTGTGGCATACTTTATGGTTTAATCTGTAGATGTGGAATCAGTTGGCTGGAGACAGTATGTAAATGGGACTTTCCCTTTGCCCTGCTTATCAGTCACTGATAAAAAAATGTTACTTCTGTCTTTCCAAGTATTAAGAACTTTATGGTAATTAAGGAGGCATACTTTCACAATATATATATATATACCAAATCATCACAGTGTACACTTTAAATATCTTAAAATTTTATTTGTCAATTGTACCTCAATATAGCTGGAAAATAAAACAGCCTTATAGAATTGCAACAGAACACTGAAAGTGATTTTAACCACCTTGATCACTTACCAATGCCCTCGGTTCCTCCCCAGTCACCCCTCAACAGATTAGGACTTAGAGGAAATGCAAAACATGCTGGGCAATTTCCAAGTTTAGAAAAACTGCAAAGGTACGCCACAATGTCATGGAGAGAGGCTATCAGCTGCAAAGTCAGCTTTAGGGCTCTAAAAGCTGCCTGTGGGTGAAATCAATACAAAGATATAAGTTTTAAAAAGTTTCTAAGCGGTGTATAAAGACAAGCATTGATTAGGGACAATATCTTTAAACAAGAAATATTTAGAAAACGTTTTCACAGTACGATATAAATAATAATTATAAGATACTATCAGAAAAAAGAAAACAGCAAACTTATTCATGAACAATGTTGGATACCTTTAGACAATGTAAGAGGGTATGTCTGTGTGTGTGCGTGTGAGACACTGTTTCTTTTTTGTTGGTGGCCAAGGTCATTGGTGGCCATAATCACATCAAACGTCAAAATGAGTCTGTATAACTATCTATGACTCATAGGATAAAAATAAATTCCTTGCAGGTAACTGTGTTCAGACAACATTGCTTTGAGGGAATATTCTATGAGCATTTATCAACATTTTAAACACCCAACTGAAAATCAAACACTGGACCTTAAATAGCACCCTTCAAGTGAAGGAAAGGTGAAAAATTGTATCTAACTGCAGAAGATAGTATATAGCTATATATAGTATATATATATATACAGTGTGTATGTATTTATACATATATACACGCACAGTATATATACTGTATAAATGTATATTTATGTATTTAAAACATATCACAAGTGTTCAATGAAAGAGTAGTCCTGTTTTTCATTTTTCCAAGGAAACTTAGTACTGTTTTCCATAGTGACTGTACCAATTTACACTTCTACCCTTAGGGCACCTAGCTCCCTCTTCTGCACAGACCTACCAATATCTTTTGTCATTTTGATAATAGTCAACCTAACAGGTGTGGGATGCTATCTCACTGTGGTTTTGATTTGTATTTTCCTGATGATTAGTGGTGTTGAGCACCTATTCAAGTACCTGGTGGCCATCTGTATGTCTTCTTTTGAAAAATGTCTATTCAGGTCCTTTGCCCATTTTTTAAATCAGGGTTTTGTTGTTGTTGTTATTTGTTTTGTTTTATTTTGTTTTGTTTTGTCTATTGGGTTGTATGAGTTCCTTATATGTTTTAGGTATTACCCTCTTATCAGATATATGGTTTACAAGTATTTGCTCCTATTCTGTAGGTTGTCTTCATTTTGTTACATGTTTCCTTTGCTGTGAAGAAGCTTTTCAGGTTGATGTAGTTCCATTAGTTTATTTGTGCTTTTGCTGCATGTATTTTATTGTTATATCAAAAAAATCATTACCAAGACAAATATCAAGGAATTTTCTCCCCCTATTTTCTTCTATTAGTATCACATCTTACTCCTAAGTCTTAAATCCATTTTGAGTTAATTTCTGTGAGAAATGTACGGGAGCAGAAAGAAAATTCCACAACCTCTCTGAGGTTCTTTCAGGCTGATAGAGCAAATAAATTAACATCAGACAGAACTAGGAGAAAAAAAGACTAACCTTAATTATATATGTATGGAAAATTTTTATGGCTAAAAATTCTAGAGTAAATGGGATATCTGTGGGTTTGTACCTAGCTAAGGACTGGAGTAGGGGCCTAGGATTTCAAGGAGAGAGGAGAGGGTCTCACAGGATGAGGAAGGTATGACTTCTTATGACAAAACCAGATGCCCCAAGATAGGGTTCTCTGATCAAAATGCTCTTTCTAGAGATGATCCTAAATCTGTGTAATTTTCATTCTTTAAGGTAACGGTTACTGTTTCTCTTGAATCTCATGGGGCCTCTATTGACTTCAGCTCTACAGGTCAAGGTGGTGACACATACTGGGAAAAGTCTGCTCTGGACACCCTGGGGAGTCCTATCCTTCAAGTGTAAGATAGAGGTCTGGTTTCTTTCTTTTGGTGTACAACAACCCTGATCCAGTAATTCTACTCCTGGTATACAGCCCAAGGAAATGAAATTAGTACTTCAAAGAGAGTTGTGCGCAATAGTTAAGATACATAAACAACTTAAGTTCTAGTGGACTGATGGATAAAGAACACACACACACACACAAAATGGGATATTATTCAGTCATCAGAAAAGAACATTTGAGGCAACATGAATGAACCCAGAGGGCATGAAACATATTGAATAAGTAGAGAAAGACACATACTATATGATCTCATTTATATGTCAGCACTAAAAATAGATAGATGATAGATAGATAGATAGATAGATAGATAGATAGATAGATAGATAGATGATTGATAGACAGATAGATAGATAGAGACTCATAGGAAGGTACTTCCCAGGAGGAAGGGGAAATAGAGAAATGTTGGTCATTTAGTTATAGATGAATAAATTCTGGGGATCTAATGTACCTGATGCCTACAGTTAATGATACCACATTGTATACATGCAACTTGCTAAACATAGATAAATATTCTTAGCACAGTAGAGGTGATGAATGTGTCAATTAAATGAATGTGGTAATCATTTCACTATGTACACACATCAAATCACATGTTCTATACTTTGGATATATAATTCTATTTGTTAATTATAATTATAATTCAATAAAGGTGAAGGGGAAAAGGGTGAGCAATTTAGATTGTTAGACAAGTTTTCACTTTCAATGAAAAATTAGAATGTTTCCAAATTGCCATTTTCAACATAGCACTTTATCTGGTAAATACTTATTTGAGTGTTTAAAGTACAAATACTTATTTGAGAGCTTTATGTATTTCTATATCCACTCTGTTTTTAATGATTACCAATATTATCCTCTAGCAGTAAGTTGGGTACTTAGAGCAACCGCTCAAAAACAGTAACCTGCTGACTACTGTGATTAAGTGTATGTCAGCCTCCACTTAGCTTCAGGGCATCACGGTGGGGTTTTCTTGAAGGGTCTGGGAGGAAATTGAGGATTAAAAAGGAATTTTCGAAGATTGAATTAGAGTTCCCTAATGACCATAGAGAAATAGAACTCAAGAAATAATGAGGCCCGAGAGAAATCATAATAAAGCAGGCAAAAATATTAGAAGTTGTGAGAAGATTTCATTTGTTAGATGTCCCTGGAAAAAAACAAGAGACGTTCTCTGAAACTGGTATGTTTAATTGTGAGACATAAAAAATAGCCAGTTTCCATTCTGGCACACATTAAAAATATACAAACCTTTTCTGGCAGAGTTTTGAACATAACCAACACTTCAGAAGGATGGGGTATGAACCATATATTGAGGAAAACGTTCCCATCAGCAGACAGCAAACTTCGTGGCCGGGGCTGAAAACTGTGAAATTAAAAGAAAATTCTGGAAGGCACAGCATTTCTCTCTAAACAAGAGGTGGGGAATGTGAACTATTTATACCACCATCCTCTGGCCATAGTGCCTGAGCCCAGATGGTGGTGACCCACAAGCCCGGTGTCCAAGGCTCAGTGGCCTCTTTCTTAGGCCACACACAGGTGGCCACAGTTATAAATAGCTCCACAGAAGAAGGGCAGTCAGGCTGATTTTAACTTCAACTGTGTCAGAGGAAGGCGTGGGCATGGAGGGAGGGAAAGGTGTGGTAAGGAAGGAAAGGAAGGGGGTGAGTTAAGTGGCCAGCATCATACAGGGTGTAGCTTATTTTCTCACTGAACTCTTGTAACAACTGAAGAATGTGCCCATTTTGTTCCCATTTCACAGATGTGGAAATTGAGGCCCTATTGAGGTTAGGTAGGTCTCACTTACCCCACTCTTAAGAGATGAAGTTGAGATTATTTAAATACAGATCTGTTCAGTTCTAGATCCAGCCTCTATTTTCCTTCCTGACCCCGCCTCGCCTCCCCATGTATTTTGTAGTGTTCTTCAAATTCTGGCCTTCGTTTTCCTTCTTTCTCCTCTCTCTACACTGCTCTCCTCCAAATACCTTATCAGTTGGTAGATGTGGCCATCTCTTTGTTGTGGGTTTATACACAAACACATCATCTATCTATGTCTGGTTTCAGAATTCACATAAGCCCAGATTCCTGCCATTTGGCTTGAGAAATAGATGTTACCAGCTTGTCTATAAAGTTTCAGTAGCTTTCTAAATGGTCACTGACAATCACCTTGCTCTTTCACCCTGTTTGTTGAAGGACAAACACCAGATTTATGGATCTTTCCCATCACTGTACATTCTGCTTCCCTAGACCTTGGGCAGGAGCTGCTCAGAAGTGCATATGCTGTCTCGCATCTGTGCCTTTGCACATGCCGTCTCCCAGCTTGAACTGAATTTCTTTTTCTTGTCCACCTGAACAACTTCAAGACCTAGGTTAGGTGTCCCCTCTTCTCTGAGGCCTGCCTTTCTCCTCATACCCACCTTCCCAATTCTTCAGACAATACTGAACATTTCCTGGTGGGTGCTTTCAATATAGTTTTATTTTATTCTATATCACAGTGCACCATAACTACCTCTCTCTTTCCTCTTGCTTGGAGGGCAAGGACTCCGGCTAATCCATTGCTGCACAGTGCTTGGCACCACAGTGCCATGTACTGTTGTCCAGGTCATGCCCCGAGACAACCAACAGTGGTCAAGGTCCAGCTTATACTTCACTTGCCTAGCTCTGCAGCCTGTGTGGGACTGTCCCCACCCAGATGAATGGGACAAGTGCTGGCTCCTGTGTGTCACATTGTAAGGGCTCAATTAATATTAGTGTCCTTGCTCTCTGTTCTTTCTTCATTTGTCCACCAGTCATTGCCAGTGCTCCTGGGAACATGGTCCACTATGAAATGTGGTCAATATCACCCTAGTCTCTCATGTCCTCTGGAATGTGAAGGACATAGGGGATTCAAGGTGTGTCCTTGGAAAATGAGTTCCCTGTGGCTTTCAGCTGTAGAGACAGGTTGGGGGCAAGGGTAGGGTCTCTGCAAAAACCAAACAAAGCACAATACAGTCTTCTAAGGATTAGGTTGCATCTTCAAATTTTAAACTTATAGAGTATATGCTGCTCCTAGTCAAGGGATGGCAAGCATACAGAACGGAGACCACCTTTCTCCCCTTCCTTGACCATGGCAGAAACTGGCAATCACTTGCAACACTTTCAAGCTCAGGATGACTCAGAGCTCTCAGCAGGTCACAAACACATTGTTGGAATTAACAGTGGAAAGAAAGCTTATTTCTTACCCTTGATCTAACCCAACTCCTTTGATGAATGAGAGAACCTCTGTCCTCCATGACCCTCATTCCCCAACTCTGTCCCTTCATCTCTAGTTAATCTTGGCCTGGGATGATTCCCATCTATCATTTCATGAACATTCTTAAATATTTCCTTTCTAGGAAGTCTCTCCTCAGCAGCCCTATTCCTTGGAATAGCTTGCTCTAGACACCTTAGCACTGAGAACCACAGCATGCTTAACTTCAGAGAGCTGCTTCAATTTCCTCACTCATAAAATGAAGAATTGAGATACAGAGGTTGAAGAGTAATGATTTGCCCAAGATCTCAGAACAACTCATGACTGTTTGCCCAAGATCTCCAAACAACTCATGACTGAGCTAGATAACATCCAAATATTCTAACTCCCAGGCCATGGCTTTCTCCTTCTTCTGGCTATGGTTCAATTCTTATTATGATTCATGGAATCATAGACTTTGGAATTAGAAAGAATCTTATGCAGTACCTTTTCCAAATTTCCACAGCCTTTCTTTAGGCTTCATTTTATGTGAATGTTTTAAAAAAGGAAATTTTAAACTCTAGAGAGCCAAGGAAGGAGGAGTTGGGTGTAGGGGCAAAATACTGAATCTGTATCGGTGGCAGCTCCTGCAGCGCTGGCTGTATGGCTTGGGCTCTGGCAGGCACTCACTTTGCTCACACTTTCCTGGCCTAAAACCTTACCCTGAAATTATCACACATTAACTGACCAAATGACTAAGGCTCAAGGCTTTTCCACCTTAAGTGACTGTTTCCCGTAATCCTTAGGAAACGTGCAGTTATCCACTAGAAACAATAAAGGAATAGAGCAAGCCTTGAGGGTTTTTTTTTTCCTTTCCACTTCCTGACCTCTTTATTTACTTGCTGCAAATAAAACAGATCAGAAACAAAAATAGACTTCCCAAATACATTTTATTCTAAATACAAATGTAGTGAACTAGTGGTCAGATTTCTGGAAACTATTTTTAAAATTTGACCCCAAATGTAGATTGGGCTTATAAATGGTGAGTTGGCTCATTGGTGAATGAACTAATGGAACTAAGAAGTCATAGAAGATTTTGCTGCAATGTTTCATATCAGAGAAAGATGCATTTTAGTATCCTTGGGTAACAGGTATTCAGTCAAACCCTTTAGCAAAATAGTCGGAATATTCTCCCAGGGCTTCCCTGGTGGTACAGGGGTTAAAGTCTCAGTACTATCAAGCTATCACCAGCCACTGCAGCATGAGTTCAATGCCTGGCAAGACAGCTGACCCACATGGCACAGCAGACCTCTCCTGTCTTGCCTGCTACTCCCCTCAGCAGTGGATTTCAGTAGATCTGCCTGTTCTGCTTCTTACTCTGTCTCTGGTGAATCCTCTCACATACCCACCCACCTCTGGCCTGCACCCCAGTTCTTGTGTGCATAAAATAAATCTTACAAAAAAAAAAAGATAATCTCCCAGTAGGAGAATCCTGAGGTCCACTATAGTGACTGTACTAGCTGAGCTCATGAGACAAACAGTACTTTCCATAAACTGTGTATTTGATTGGGGCAAGATAAGAATGGCCTATTTTGACAGCCAGCTATCAATCAATCTGGCTTAGGGACTCAAGTTCTTTCACTCCCTAGCATTCTCTAGGCTGTTCTATTAACCCCCTTTTTCTTTGTGAACTCCAACTTACCTGTCACCCCATCTTTGAAATTATCCCTGAGGCCCTGAGTTAGAGCTAAACATTCCTTTTGTGTCCTCATAGAAATTTTCACATGCTTCTAACATGTTATCTTTGAAATTTTTGAAGTTACTTGTTTGGTTATAGAGTTTTCCCCCATTTGAATGAACTCATTGCCAGAGTCAATGACTTATTCACCTTTGTAACTCCAGTATGCAGCAAAGTACCTGGCACTAAGTAAGCACTGAATAAATAATGACTGAACAATGCATAAATGAGTAAGTGAGTGAAAGTGTGGTCTGATACAAGTGGTATTTCAGTTCCCTTCTATCTATGATCATATTGAGACACAAGGCAAGCTAGGAATTAGGCAGTTTTAGGGACACTGCAGGAGGGGACCTCAGAGAATTGAGGAAGGCTTCAGAGATAAGGGCAACAAGAGGAGTGTAACCAATTCCACTAGGAAAAACAAACATCCCAGGACCAAGGACAACATTGTTAATGCTGGTCCTGGTTTCCTTCAGGTGGTAAAGGGAGGCAGAGAGAGGAGAAATAGAGAATGGTTTAATTTATGGACAACTTAGAAGGGCAGCTGTTTAACTTCAATGCAGGGATGCCCATCCTAGTGTTAGGGGGGAAAAGGATGTCCCAAAGCTAATTCCATATAAGCTTTGTGGACTCCACCCCCACCCCAGGTCAAAGCCAAAGACACTGGGAACTCCAAATCCCATCACCACCAAAGGGAAGGTGGCTGGGACCTGAGGGTGGGGTTAAGCAGCCAGGTGGATATAAAAGGCAGACACGTGGGCTTTGGAGGATCCCCCATTTTTGGCTCTCCGCCAGCTCGCAGCGCCAGCTCTGAGAGTGACTTTGGGTTTCCAGGTCGTCGGATCGGGTAGGACGCATTAAAGACTTTATTTCCCTATTTTCTCCCTGCGTTGTACATTTTCCTTATTTCCTTTTCTCTTGTAAATAAACCTTTTATTAACCCTTTTGTGTGTGTCTGTAGTAGAGTATTCATAAGTCCCTTTAAAGCGCACGGGTGAGGACCCACAGCCAGGAACCCGTTTAATATCGGGGTTGCTCTATAACACTAGGACTGGGCCATAAAGATAAAGATGCAACAAATGGGGAAAGACAGACCTGCTAGATAAGGAATGTGAAGATCCCCCCCTCAGTAGCAAATTAAGTGAAACAGCCGAGAACTAACCAATCACCAAGAGACTGGTGGAGCTTCAGAATAATTAGGGGAAAAAGGTCTATATTCCCTGAGACACGACTCCACTTTGGCTTCCTTGCCCCTTCCAGGCCTGGTTTCCTGGCCTGGGAGTCCCACTTTATTTCTGTTCTTTTTCTCCTCAATAAACTTTTTCTTTCTCTAAACAAACCTGCCTCTTCTCCCTTCCTTGCCTGAGCATCTGCGAAGTTCCTGCTGTGGCTTCGTGAGACACCAACCCATGGGGGTCTAGTGGCCGGGACTCAGCGCTGCCCCTGCAGCCTGGGATCCGCTCCAGGCTGGGAGACTAGGCCTGACAATTCCGGTATCAATATTTATTAAGAACTGCTGTTACTCAGCGTTCAGTTCCATGATGTAAAGGAAGGGGAAAGAGAGAAATAAGGTCATTCTATGGGATGTCTTTGCTTCTCCTTGGAGACTACTGACTATGTAGCACCCCCTTGTTGTTGTTGTTTCTAAAGGAAATATGGCCACTGAGTGCACAGGTATGCCCCTCCTCCTTCCAGGTGACTGAGTTCTAGGACATTTGGATTAAGGAAAACTGGATAAAACCTGATAAGGAAGTATGAGAGTAACCTCATTCTTACCACTTAATATTGTTCTCTCTCTATTTTTTCTCTTCCAGAAATACAGAGGGTCACTGATTTATCTAAGTTACTGGCATATCATTGTTTTTTTCCTGAATATTTTTTCTGCTCCATTGAGTAAAATATTTGAAGCCAGGACAGCTAAAGATCAAATTTACTCATTTGTTTGCTTATTTTAGATGCTGGCTTATGTAAAAGGGTGTGACTGATGAAAATCTCTGGGCTCTCCAGGGGAAAACAAAACTTCATAGATTGGAAAAGCAGTCAAACAGCCCATAAACAAAGAACTCCTTCTGGGTTCAAATACAAAGATACTCTTATTCTTGGAGAGCTAACTTTTTCTGTTGACCTTCAAGATCAAGGTCAAATGCAGTAAAGGGAGCAAGATTTACATACCAAACTTAACAGGTCTTTCCCTTGGGGGGGAGCAGGGGTAGTAGAGGGAAGATGAATAGGAGGCTTTAAAGGGAATTACTTACCTGGGGTCAGCCTTGGGGCCCTCCTTGGAATCCCTCAACCCCTGCTTTTCTTGCCACTGCCCCATTATGAAGAAGGTATCTCTGATGGTAGGGAAATCCTCCAGCAGGGCTCTCAGACTATGACCATATGCCATGATCTGACCCCGGAGAGCGTAGTGAGACATGCGGCGGTTAAACCTGAAAAGTCAGGAGAGATGATGTCCAGAGGTGAATCCATGTTGTTTTATCTCTCACAAAATTTCCAGAATCTACTTCCCTGGAAGACTGTTCAAAGAGAATAGCGGACCTCCGTCAAGAAGAAATTTCCATCTGGGTCAGGTTACTATTGCCTGAAAGTAGAGGGCCGGACCTCTTTAAAGCACCCTCTTAAGTATGGCTTAATTTGGTTTTATCCAACAGAACTGTGACTTATTTAAACAGAAAGCCCTGACCCACTGTCTGGATTTCTACATAATACTGCTGGTTACAGAATTCAGGGTCAGAGAAATCAGCATGTGTTGTTCACATATCTATACTTACTTCTGACAATATTCAATGATAACGTCCCGCTTGACTTTTCCAATTTCATCCTGTGATAAAAGAGAATGACACTTCTCTTAGCTAGCTGGTGATGGAAGATGCCCATCCTAGCTCATGGGAAAAAACTTAGCGCATACTTCAAGCAGGAAAAGGCCCTGTGGTTGATAGTTTTTCTTAACTTCAACATGTTGGGAGATACTCCTCCATGAGTCTCTTCCACTCCTACACATCTTGCTGAGTATGGCAAGAATCTAAGACACTGTTGCTCTGGACCATTTCTCTGGGTTATGTTTGCAGAGACAAATCCTGAGGGAAGAAGTAGTGTCTTCCTCCAGGAAAAGCAGGCTTGCGATAAAAGAGGTGGATTCCCCAAGTTCCGAGTTACTCAGTGGTGACACAAACCCTCTGCGTGCATCTAAGCAACTTAGTGTTACCCCCTTGGGCATAGGGAACAGATACAAACATGAAGCTCGTGATGCTTCCTCTGCTGTGAGTAATAAGTTCTTTTATCTCTGAACTAGAAATCTTGCATATTCTGCCAGCATCCACAGTACAGTGACAGCCTAACTTACGAGTTTGTATGTGGGCTAAATGCCAGATCTAGACAAACTGACATTATACTGTATGACTTCTTCCTAAACTGAAAGGTAGGGGATAATCCTGAAGGCAGGTAATGAGCTATTATGCTTTTGACTCAGTCAGTATTTTTTGAGAATTACTTACTAAAGGGATCTTTTACTTCCATCATTTCCCAGCAGTAATCTAGAAGGCCTGGCTTCACTCATATTACATTTGTAGAAGTAGATTATATTTAAATCCCCTTTACAATCATAGGTAGGGACAAAGCCTAGAGGTTGTAAACCTTGTCATTGCTCTCCCACTACCCTAATGGTTTCCTCATCAACAAAAATTAGTAACTAAGGAGACAATATTCACAAAATTAAGCAATACTTTTAACTGATTAAAGGATGGAGGTTTATAATATTTTTCAATAGAGTAACTACAATAAATCCCTTGAATGGAAACACGAGGGTCATATCTGAAAAACCAACATAACAGTTGAATTAGAAGGGAAGGGGCTTTGTTCACCTCCTCCAAGCCTGCGACTCACTCAGGAGGGCCTCACGTTCCAGAGCATGTGCTGAAAGTAGTTCAGTTTAGACAGTGACCGAACAAAATGTGGTCTTGGAGAAAAGCATATAGTTTTAATACAATTGCCTTGAATTGCTTCCTTTCTAGTTCCTACTGAGCTCCCTTTTCAGTTCTTTGTATTTCCAATGGTTCTATCAAATTTGCTGAAAGCAACAGAGTCCAAGTAAAGACTTTTTATTTGCTCCAATGTAAAAGACTACAAGTGCCTCAGGGAGCCCTGTCTTACCACACTCACCAGGCTCTTCGTTCTGTCAGCCATGGATTGTTTCTTGAGCAGGAAGGCATTCAGCATCATGTCCCGCAGCCCCACCTTTTCCAGTTGTATAGACACAAAGGCCTCCGGAGCCCTGACAAGTGGACAGAAACATCTGAGCCCAAGGCAGGAAACAAGAGGACATATAACAAGGAGACAATTTGAAGGTTCTCAGAAGGACAGAAACACCTGAGACCACGACTGGGCTTTGCAGGAGAGCTGGTGCTTCTTTCCCCGTGGTTCCCACAGGCTTCAAGTGTTTCTTATTAGTCCCTGGGTTGCTGATGGGTCACCGTCCTCTTTGGGATTCTCCACGTGCCCGCAGCCTGCATCAGCAGTGCCTCCTCTGTCCCAACTTTCATAGCCTGGCCCAGTTACCCCACAGGTCCCTCTGCCCGACCTGAGCTGCAGGGGTACCTAGACTAAGGTGCCTCCTAAGGGTCCACTCCATTAGACACATACATGGTCTAAAACATCCATCCACATGTTGGGAATATGGACTTAGGGCACTTGAACTCTGGCTTGTGTCAGATTAATGACATGTTGAGTAGTGGAATAATTTTGCCTGTTATTTTTTTCATTCTACATTTGCCAGAATTAAATTAAACTATCATTGTATGCCCTGATAAAGTACTCAGAATATCATAATTACTCCAGAATACAAATACTTTTCTTGGTCATGGTAAAATGAGATCAGCTATAACAGGGAATCCCTGACCCATAGACACGTCCCCGCAGAGGCCCTGCCCCTCTGACAACACAGCATCCTGTTGTTCTCAGCAATGATAACACTCATACGAGAATCATGAGGGGGGTTCTGTGCTTTCAGTTTAAGACAGACATGGAAAATTTGCAGGCCCATATTCTTCATACTCTTCTTACTTGTGTTCCACCCTCTTTGGAATTTGAAAAATAAATAGAACGAGAAAAAGAAAAAGAGATCGAGAAAGAAGGAGAGGAGAGAAGAGGAAAGAGGTTGAAATTCCTAACAGTTGACTTTCCTGTGTGGACTGGCATGTACTGGGAGGAGCTGGACCTTCTCAGTGTTCCTACAAGCTCATCACAGAAGGTTTCAAACACGAAACACATTCTGGTCACTGGGAGCTTAGGCATCCTTCAATCCCACAATGCCGTGTTATGAACTCATTTAAAAGAGGACATTTTGTCATTTTAAACAATCCCTGGGTGCGGTACCTTTTGGTAGCCTGAAATATCTCTGAAGGATGAGTAAAAGTGTCTGACGCTTTTGGAGCTGGGGCTAACGGCAGTCTCTCCATACCATTCACAGTTCTGGAATTTCTTCTTTGGGGTGGATCCATTCCACCGTGATTTCTCCAATCTAAATGTATTTCCTAAAATATTTCAAACCAAAGTGAAACAAATGTGTTGGATGTATAAGTCTTGTGGTACTGAATGTAAATTTATCTCACAACCACAACTGACCCAAGCACATGTAAAGGCCTGAGTCCATTTGGGGGGCCGGGAGAAAGGTGGTTGAAGGGGGAAGAGATGGGGAATAAAAGAGAGAGAAGGTAAGAGGAGGGAAGGAGGGAAAGGTGGAGAGTTAGAGAGGGGAGGGAAGAAAGATACCATTTGGAGCAATGAAGGGGTGAGGCACAAATTGTGACTATTTCCAGAACATAGTGCAGTTGTCTGAAGGGCTCCATGTTCTGCAAAGTGGCTAGAGTGGCATCTCCAGAAACACTGCTCATAGATTTCATGGCTGCAAGATCTAAAAAAATTTGTCTCAGATGCCCACTGTGGAATAGTTCTGTGGAGAGAGGCAGGCTTTATGTGCTGCCCTACACAGTGTGATGATGAAGGCGTGACAGCTGGAAGGTGGGCAGGGAGAAGGGAAGGGGGTGAGAAAGAAAGAAGAAATCGGTATCTTCCCATATTCCTGTTGGCTATGGAGCTACAGGGCATGATGGGTGGAATTCTTTTCTGAAATACTAACTATAAGAAAAAGACCATTTTTATCCTAAGAAAGAAATAAGGAGTTTTCTATAGCTATATTACTGAAGGATATATAAGTAGGGACAAAAGAAAAAAATACAGGGTGAAAAGTCTAAAGATTCCATCCTGATCTTTTCTGGAGATCCTGGGCTACCCCAGACTTCCAGAAACAACACACACACTCATGTAGGAGCTGGGGGAGGCCTCAGAAAGCTGTGATCAGGGATGCCAGAGCTGACACTTAGCCGGTGGCCTCAGCCCTGTTCCTTAGTCTTTCAGAAACTGCTTCCTCACCGAAGAAAAGGGGTTGATGTTCCCCATCTCACAGAGCTGCTGAGAGGATTCCATGAGCCCATGTATGATTTAGTTCATCACCCACTGGGTCACAGAAACTGCTGAATTAAACTCTTAACTCGCTGGCTCTCTCATCTATTCAAAATACCAGCCCTCCAGCTTTCATTTCTATCCTTAATTCTTTCTTCTTGTGCAGTCCCTTCCTACAAATGTTTTCATGATCCATTTTTATTCTTTAATCCTCTTACACTCTCAAGCTTCCTCCTTCATCCTGACCAAACTTCTTAAGGAGCTATTGTGGACTCAAAGTTTGTGTCCCAAATTCATAAACTGAGGTTCTAACCACTAACGTGAAGGAATTTGAAGACAGGACCTTGGGGAGATAATTGGTTAAATAAGGTCATATGACTATACCTAAGCTGAGAGGGCTGGTCCCCTCACAAGAAAAAGAAGAGATACCAGAGCTTTCTCTCTGCTATGTGGGAACAGGCCATCTGCAAGCAAGAGCTCTCCCTAGAAACTGCCATGCTGGCACTTAGAATTCTCACCTCGAAAACTATGAGAAAATAAATTCTGTTTCTTAAGCCATCACATCTATGACATTTTGGTAGGACGGCTGGAGCAGACTAACACAGGAGCAGGAAATAGACACTGCTTTTGGACTTCTATCATGCTTTCACTCCTTGACTCTGACAGTCTGCCTTTCACTTCAGTCTCAATAGAACTGCTCTCTGGAGTCAGCAGTGAACTTTTGAGAATGTCCAATGACCTCAATTGATATTCTGGTTCTTCCTTTACTTTATCAAATTTCAGTGTCTTGTCTTTTCTTCTTCTTTAAAAAAATAATAGCTTTATTGAGGCATAAACAATTGTCAATAAAAGGCAAATATTTAAAGTGTACAATTAGATACATGGTGACATATGTATACAAATGTGGCATTATCATTGTAATAATGACCGCAGCCATCTTCCTCAAACAACTTGCTCTGCTTTCTGAAACTATAGATTAGAAAGTATTCCTAGAATTTTATATAAATCAGGTACGTACTATGTACTCTTTTGGTCTGACTTCCACCACTTTGTTGTGAGATTTCAATAGTTCATTTCTTTGCACTGCTGCATAGTATTTCACTGTATGAAAAGTATTGCAATTTGCTTATCCCCATTCACCTGGTGATGGACATTGAACTTTTTCCAATTCTTGGCTGTAAACATGTGTGTGTAAGTTTTTATATGAACATGTGCTTTCAATTCTCTTGGGCAAATTATATGCGTGGAGTGACTGGATCACATGGTAAGTTTAACTGTTTAAGAAAACCCCAAACTGTTCTCCACAGTGACTGTACCATGTGCACTCTCGTCAACAGTGTCAGCATATCCTTGCCAACACTTGGGACGGTCAACCTTTTAAATTTTAATTATTTTAATGGGTGTTCAGTGGTTTCTCACTGGGGTTTTAATTTGTATTTCTCTAATGACTAATGGAGTTTACAACATTTTATTTACTTACTTGCCATTCATGCATCTTCTTTGGTTACTCATCTTTTCTCAAAATACTGCCCTCCTTAGGCTTTGGTAGCAGTGCACAATTTTGTTCCTCTCTGCCTTTGTCCCTTTCCTTCCTTCTCCCCTTCCCTCCCCTTCCTCTTGCTCCCTTTCATTGTTGCCATCATTTATTCATCCTTATCATCTCATCAGTTCTCTTCTTTTTGCTCCATACACACATTACCTTAATGCCTCTGTACCCCTCCCTGTGCTGAAGGTCTTTTAAGCTATTACTCTAATGCCTTCCCACACCCACCCTGTGCTCCTACCAGTGACTTTCAACATTTGCTGTGGGGGTAGGTCTCAGGGGGTGATTCATGAGCCGCACAACTAGAATAGCCACCCTTATATCTGTTGGTATTTACACGTTGGTATTCTTCATAAGATCAATTGAATAAGGGCCTCCCTGGTGGCACAAGGGGTTGAGTCTCAACACTGTAAGATATCAGCAGCCACTGCAGCATGGGTTTGATCCCTGGCCAGGGAGCTAACCCACATGGTGCAGCAGACCTCTCCTGCCTCTCCAGCTGCTCCCCTCAGCAGTGTGTTTCAGTCAATCTGCTTGTTCTGCTCCCCACTCTGTCTCTGGTGAAACTTCTCATCCCCCTATACCTCTGGCCTGCACCCCAGTTCTTATACGAATAAATAAATAAAAATAAATCTTAAAAAAAGATCAATTAAATAAGACTCTATATGTTCAGTGGCATGAAAACCACAGTGATTGTCAAACTGGGCTCCTTATTTTCTCCTAGTTTCCATCTGTCCTTTCTCATCCATGCCTGAGTATGGGGCTCTCTATATGCAGAATGATCACA
The DNA here is from genome assembly GCF_964194135.1 of Talpa europaea. NCBI lineage: Eukaryota > Metazoa > Chordata > Mammalia > Eulipotyphla > Talpidae > Talpa > Talpa europaea. The sequence continues at coordinate 42,743,374 of NC_140068.1, forward strand.
TGGTCATCTCGATCTGTTAAAAAGCACATTGTTTAGGTATTCCCAAATGCCCCCTCTTTGTGTTGGTCTCTCTGATGTCCCAGATGAGACCTTTCTTTTCTTTATGTTCCTCTTATAACTTGTTGCACCTCCTTTATACCTCGCATTTGAACCACTTGTGGGCCTGTCCCCCTTGTACACATGGGTCTATAAGCACCTCAGGATGATGAATTGCACCTCATGAGCCTAATATTTAGCAGGTATTGCATTAAGATTTTTGTGGTTGAATTTTTAAAATATCAACATAACTCACTCTATCCCTATTTTCTACTTCAGTATTTGATTTCTGTGGGAATTTAGTATTTGGCAGTAGAAATGAGAATTAGTATTTTTGCCATACTCATAAATTTGCATTCTCCTAGCAATGGAAAGAGTAGAAGTTGATAGCAGTAGATAAATATGAAAAAGTGTGAATGTAATGAGCTGCATAAACTCCATGAGGCTTAAAGATGTTGAAGACCATCTGGAAAGTTAATTTCCTAAAACCATATTTTGTTTGATACTTAAGTTACATTCACCAGTGATCAAAACATATGTCCTTACAAAAACTGTACACAAATTTCCTAATAGCATTATTTCTAATAGGCCCCAAGTAAAAATAACCCAGTATCTGTCAACTGATGAATAGGTAAACAAAATGTGTTCTATCTATATTATGGGATATTACTCATCAATAAAAAGAAACGAAGACTTGACACATACTACAACATGAATGAAACTTGAGGACATTATGCTAAGTGGAAAAATCTAGTCACAACAAGTTGGATGATTTCATTTACATGACATGTCAGAAAAAGCAAATCTGTAGCGATAGAAACTGGATTAGTTGTTGCTAGAGGCTGAGAGACGGGGGGGATGGGAGTTACTGCTAATGTAACAGGATTTCTTTTGGGAAAGATAAAAATATCCTAGAAATAGATAGTGATGATGGTTGCATGGTTTTGTGAATTATATGCTTTCTGGTATGTAACTTATGTCTCAAAAACAAAAAAAAAAAACACATAATGTATTACTTGTGGAAAAATAAGGCACAAATGTATCTGCTTCTGCAAAAAAATAAACACAAGAAGGACAAAACCAAAAGCAAAAAAAATCACTGATCTACAAAGGTAAGGTTGGGAGCAGGACATTTTTTGCTAGATGATTCTGGATAGTCAATAATAATAGTTACATACAAAAGAAAAATTATTTGCAAACTGCCAAAAATTAAGGTACCACTAGTAAGGATTGGGTCATATATTGACACACATTAGCAAAAAAGGAGGGAAGACCATGAGGGAAGGAAAATAAAAAGAAAGGAAATAAGAAAAAGGGGGAGAAACAGAAGGAGGAGGAAGGAAGAGAGAGGAAGGGAGGTGGTAGAAATAGAGGGAAAATTGAAGAGGGAATTTCCTTGGAGAGGGAAAATTCGTAGAAGGGAAGCAAGAGATTGCTGTGTCTCAGGCTTCTTTGTCATAGATCAATGCTACCATAGACTGACCTTGACATCAGCAGGACAGCCTCCTTGGGAAGCGTGATAGAAGGCTGCCTGCTGGACAGCCACCATCAAGGCATTTTTCTGAACAGCTTGGCATGCGAGGGTCACTTGCATATTTTCTACTCCTGAATGGAATAAGAGCTAAAGGAAGAAAATATGAAAGGTATTAAGAATTTATCTCATAAAAAAAGAGGTGAAGTTGAGGGCTGAGATTACCACCATTCAACATGCAAATATAGGGGTCTCGCTGCAGGATATGCTGACATCTGTGCTCCTCAGCCACAGACTGACTCTGTCCACTCCCTAAACACCATTTCACCCTATGCAGGCAGTCTCCAAGCTGATTTGCCATGCAGATTTCCATCAGGCTTCCATCAGATTTCCCCAGTGGTCAGAAAAGGTTGAGTAGGTGTTGATAAAACTAGCAAACTTGTGCTCATCGGCAGGCTCTTGTAAAACTGCCAAGATTAGATTAATGTTTAAAAACATACACAGGAAAAAAAAATGCACACCTGCACGCACAGAAGCAAGAAATTCTTCTGAATGGCAGGGAAAAATAGCACCAGGTTTTAAAAGATCATATAAAAGTTCCAGTAACAAGTATGTATTTTAAAGCCTCGATGCAAAAATGGTTCAGTACCTGTGCTTCTTTTTAATACCTACTAGAGGTTATTACAGGTGGTGCTGCAGTTTCTGTGGTTCAAACTAGGCCAATGTGCACACCCAACAAAGGAATGCCAGCATCATCATGAAGCTGGGAGCTTTTCTTATATATGGAAGCCATGCTAATATGAAATACATGATTTTTTTTAAAGGAATACATGAGTAAATTGCTTAATTGTCATTTCTTTTTAAAAAAAAGTAATTAAAATGATTTACCTTAAGAATGGCTTCCTTCATATAAAAACTAAATTTGCCCACTTGGTTATCATCCAACTCGGAAATGGCCAAGAGCAAGGTAGCAGGGGAATATCTACAAGAAGAAACAGGAAGTTGTTTCTTTGTGCCTTGACATGGGTCAAGTGATGCCCATTCTGATGGGACAGAATGACAAGGATTCAGCTTGGATGAATTCTGACATATCAGTGGTAATAGCAAGTGTACATTTTATACAGGACTTTATATTTTTACCCAAATACCAAAATGCTCTGAGATATTTTCAGTCCTTATTGGTGTGATTGCACTCATCCAGGATTGTTTGAAGCTCTTTTTCTCTTGATTACCATACCTCCTGCAACTCCTTCATCTCACTTGCCCAGGCTCTTTGCTGATTCAACCCCTTTTGTCCAATCCCTAAGGGTTGTTCAGTTTCACTCTTTTCTGGTCCCTGCGATCATCTAAATGTTCTTTGCAGTCACATTTCTGCTTTGAGAAACAGTCCTTTGTCCATAACTATGAGACTCCATCAAGTAATTTAATATCTATGAATCTTGATTTCTTTTTCTGTAAATGGAGGTATTACCTCCTTACAGGATAACGGGATAATATGCATGATTGTGCTTTCTAAGAGATATCTCTCTACTCATACTTGGTATATGTTGCTGTTGGAACAGCCCTCCAAAGATGCAACTCTAGGTATTAACATTCATAAAATAAATGCGAACTGAAGACACAAATTCCTTGGATATATAAACCTTCCCCTTCAGAAGGTCCCCAGATCTTGTAGGGTCTCTGGGTCATCACATGGAGGACCAATTGCCACTTGACCAGGCCACAGAACAATTGGGCAATTTGTGCTGACTGGTTGATTCAGGCTGAACAAAAACATGTCCTACTTTCACCACACTGTGAAATACCATCTCAGGCAGGAGGTCCTCGAAGAGCCAGAGAACAGCTTGGCTCCAGGTGAGAGACCTAGGCTCGCCTGAGGCCCAGTTATACCTCCTACCTTTCAGCTTCTGTGAGGTATTTCTGTATCCTTACATAAATTGTCTTTTGGTTTAATTAGTATGACAGGATATAGAAGGCGATATTTTACCTTCAGGGGACAGTTGGCAATATCAGAAGGCATTTTGGGGGTCTCCCAGGTGGCGCAGCTGGTTGAACACAGCACTGTGAAGCTGTCCGCAGCCTCTGCAGCGCAGGTTCGATTCCTGGCCAGCCAGGGAGATTCCCACATGGTGAGGCAGACCTCTCCTGTCTCGCCCGCTGCTCCCCTCAGCAGTGTATTTCAGTCTGTCTGCTTGTACTGCTCCCTGCTCTGTCTCTGGTGAATCCTCTCACCCTCCCGTACCTCTGGCCTGTACCCCAGCTCTCATATTAAAAATAAATAAATCTTTTTTAAAAAGGCATTTTTGGTTGTCATAAATAGGGGAAAGGTATTTGGCATTTGGTAGCTAGAGATCAGGGGTGCTGCTGAACCACTTCTGATGCACAGGACAGGGCCCTCCAAGAAATATTATTGGAGTTATGTAACTCCAAATTTCAATGGTGTTATGGCTGAGAAAACCTGGGAGACTGTATTCTATCATCCTAGCCCCCTTTATTTCAACCCAGGCTTTCTCTAGGGAGAGAAGACCTTTAGCTTATTAATACCTCAAAATTATACTTTGAGCAACCCACACTGGGAAAAGAAAGGTGATTATCCTCCTGGGAGTGATCATTATTTTCCGTGGGGTGGAGCCAGTACCAGGACTCTCCAGGAACAGAACTAAGACCAATCCACAGAGGGAGGGCAGATTGGTAGAGAAGGTAGATGCCAAAGGCTGACTCTGTGGTGGGGAAAACAAGATTCCTTTCCCCAATTGAGTAATTGATGATTTGTTACTAGTGAGAGAATTTCTTTCAGGCAATGGATTGAATCTATGGGGCATGACAAAGAGGTTTCACTGGTTTGCATTGGCTTCTGAAACTGGCCAAGAAAAGGACCTGGTAGAGATCTTGCCATACATGCTAGATTTGTACACCCCTTTGTGCCCCAGAACAACATGATCAACCCAGGCAACCCCTGAGCCTGGTCACCCCACCTCATTTGAACTCTGATCTGATTCTTCCATTACTGTTACATGGTGCTTTTATATTTAACTATCCCCCTTGATTGAGATTTTAATCACCTCTTATTAAAAAAAAAAAACTGAAAGAAAGAAAAAAGAGAGACTGAAGCCATGGCAGATAGAATATAAGGGAAAGAATTTTAAAATACGTGTCCAGTGGTGATAAATAATTATTTCTCACTTTCACTGGTCATTAAATCTATGGTCATCTTATTTTTACGTTGACCCTCTCAAGGCTCACCTGTCTACACGATCACTGTCCTCCAGCAGAGAGGTTATAAAGGCAGGCGGTGAACAGTCCACTTTATCCTTGTATGATGCAAATTCAAAGTGAATAGCCCTCAGATACAAATGGAATTCTTCAAAACCCATCTCCAATGCCAATTCCTTATAGAGGCTAAAAGGGAAAAAAAAAAAAAAAGAGTCAAGAACATTTGCTATTATTTCCACCTAAAAGGGAAGTAGGTGGCAAGAAAACCAAAACATAAGAATAAACACAAAAGCAAAAATCAAAACAGAAGTGAGGCGAGTCCAGTCTGAAGTGAATGAGTCACCAAGGCCGTAAGCCCGCTCTATGCAATGGTGGTTAAAGAGTTCAAGTAGGAGGAGATGTGCTTGAACACTTGTTCGACTCTCATTTCCTGCAAGCTGACTCTGTCCTGAGAGCCCCATCCAGAGCACCATACTGCCCTCAAGCTCCCCATCTTCTCTCAGAGTGCTTCAAAGTGAATTTTTGTCTCCCTCTTGAGGAACATCTTTGTTCTCCCGGATCTCCATGCTCCTGCCTCATGGCCCCCCTCTCTCTATCTTTATTGGCTTTTCCTCCTCTTTATTTTCAAATCCTGGTTCAAATCTTTGTCTAGGGTTCCAAACCTGGTCCTCTTCTCATCTTCTCCATCCCTTTTTCAAGGAGCCTTTTGCTGACCCCGAGTGCTTATGATTGTTCCCTTTTATGAGAACCTGTGACCTCCATCTCTGTCCTGCCTCCACTCTGAGCTCTACTCCCATGTTTCTATGGCAGGCAGCTGGGCTCATTTAGATGTCTCGCAGGCATGTCAGCCTCAGGTGGCCAAGATGCCTTCCCCTCCTCCCTTACCCCCATCCCAACTCAATTCTCCATCTTGAGAAGTTAGTACAGTAAGACTGAATTTAAATAGCATCTATATTAGTTTGCTAGGCTGCTGTAACAAAGTGCCAACAAAGTGCCAGGTGGCTTAAAGAACAGAAATCTGTCTCACGGTTCTGGAGAATGCAAGTCTGAGGTGAAAATGCAGGCAGGGTTAGTTCCTTCTGAGGTCTGTGTGGCAAGGATCTATTCCTTCTCCTTGGCTTATAGATGACCAACTTCTCCTTATGTCCTCACTCTGTCCTCCCTCTGTGTGTGTCTGTGTACAAATTTTCTCCTCTTATGTATACCAGTCATACTGGATTAGGGTTCACCCTAGTAACTTCATTTTAACTTAATTACCTCTGCAAAGACCCTGTATTCAAATTCACAGTCTAGGGACTGAGGCTTAGGATGTGAAGGGACACCGTCCCATAACATAACACATTCCTTCTTCTACGAAGATCTCTCTTATCCACTTGGAAGGAATACAATACTCCATTTTTTGTGTTCTCAGAGTATTTTATCCATATAACTAAAATATATTAAACTGTTTTAGTGGGAACGTTTACATTGCGAGTTCCCTGAGAGCACGGATCAGAAATTATGGGGCTGCGGTATCACAGAAGTTAACACTATTGTCACTCATAACTTGATTCCTGCTTCTACTGCTCTGCAGTTATGTGATCTTATGCAATAACTTTTCTGAGCCTCTGTTGCCTTGCTGGTAAAATGTTTGTAAGCTACCTCAAAAGGATAGTTTGAAAATGAAATGAACTAACACACATAAAGTCATGAGTACTCAGCCAGGCCACAACGGGCCCTGGTAATGGTGGCTAGTGGATGGCAGGAATCTTTGTGTTGTATGGCCTCACATGGGCATGAGAACACAACAGCACTCATACACATTTGCAGCAAGCCCTCCAGGTCCAGACTTTTCCCGCTTGTATAATATGCCTACTTGGATGTGCTACTGTCATCTCCTACTCATTCCCAAAATACATTAATCTCACTGTCGCCCCTACCTGCTGAAACTTCCACACTCCACACAGAAGTGTCACTCACTCATTTCTCTCCTTTCTCTAGGCTGTCTACTGCTTCTACTCTGCTGTTTAAGACCATTATATTCAAGACTAAATCAAATCAATATCCTGTGAGTGCCTCACATTTTGTCAGGCCTCATACCAGGTGATGGCTTAATATGGTCTTGTCATCTGAGCTCACGTGACAAGAAAACAAAAAAACCAGTATTAAGCAGCCAATTAAAAGGGAATGCGCTGAGTGGACAGGAAGCTCAGGTGCTGGGAGGAGGATGTAGTCCAGCTGAGTGTCCAGAGAAGCATGTGGGAGGCTGGGAGAGGAGAGGGGAGCAAGGTGACCATTTTAGCCATTTAGGAAGCTCTCTCGCTGCGCTGAGGGCACAGAGGCGGCAAGGCTTCTGGGCAGGAGACCCACAGTCTGTTATCTCCCCCCAGATCCTCAGTCCTACCACGGACCGTGCTAAGTAGACACTCTCCAGACTCATTCCTATCAGCCGGTGGCGGAGGGTCAAGAGTTCCAGGAGCTTGGAAAATGTCTCCAGGAGCAGTGCGTGGGAATCCTGGTCCTGGCTCTGCCCTCCGACCGCTGCAGACTTGAGTGCAAGCAGGCCTATCTCCTGCACGAGGAAAGGATCACTCATCACTTTAGCTGAAAACAGCTGAAAGAAAGCAAAGTACTTTTTACAAAACAAAAACAAAAACAAAAAAATTCACATATTATGAACAAAATAGCATCAGTGGCACAGACTCTGGGCTCAAGTCCTAGCTCTGCCACTTACAAGCTGTGAGATTTGGTGCAACTGACTCAATTTCACATATATTTGGTTTCCTCATTTGTAAAGTGGGGTTCAGGATAATAACAGTACCTAACAGAAATTAATGAATAATGACAAACCAAGAGGGTTGTTGAGAAGGCTAAATGAGCTTAGAGATGCAGAGTTTGGTACATAGTATTAGCCGTTACCATTATTATAAATGTTTTGAGCCAAAATAAATAATAGAAATGACAAAGATGCCCTAAACAAAAATAGAAGTTCCCAATATTTTGGTGACTAATAATTATAATAATTTCCTATAAGCCCTTCTAATTGAAGTTTTAAAAGGTCAAAGAATGTCACATATATTAATTCTATTAACTATTTTTATTTTCAAAATCTCCGTGAAGTAGCCATCACAGACACCATTATTTCCATTATTACCAGTGAGGGATCTAAAGTAACATGGAAATTTGCTGAGGTCACACAGCAGTACGGTGAGTAAACTCAGACTCCCAATTCCAAGCTCAGTAACTTTATAGCATCCAAACCACCTTTATGGTGCTCCCCTCTTCACAAGCAGCCTGTGCAAGTTAGGAAGTAACCATGTTGTTCTTTAAACCCTCCTACATCTGGCTCCTCTGCTCTGACGTCTTTGCTGTCCTCTAACATACTGCTCCTGCATGGAGCCCGTTTGGGGCTCCCCTAATCTGCCTTTCCTGATTTGGCTCCCCAACGGTGCACAAATTCCCTTATCTACCCATATATCTTATCAATGGTATTGCCTACTCAAGGATACTATTTTGAGACTCTGGAAGTCTTCCAAAGTGAAAATGAGATTTATCAGACTATAGTGAGTCCTCACTTAACACCATTGATAGGTTCTTGGAAGGTGCGACTCTAAGTGAAAAGACATGAAACACAAGCAGGTCCTCGAGTAGTGTCTTTCATGTCCTTCTGTTCCACGTCTGCTGGGATTTTCATTCTCTCATTAATGTTATAAGGGAACGTTGAATGAATGGCTGTTAATCAAGGGCCTGCTCTAACCTGCCTGTCCTCTGAGGGCAATCTTGATCCCATTTTCAGACCTACCAAAAAAGATTAATCTGAATATTTATCATTACTAGATCCAAATGAGAACACATTTCAAAAATAACAATAATTAAAACTGTGACATCAGTGGGAGACTAGAAAGTTATCACAAATACTATGATTTGTAAGAAAATTTAAAATACTTAAAAAAAAAATCCGGTACTAGAGTACAATGTGATAAGAATCTTCAATAGATGGCAGTAGAAAGTAGAATTCATGACTGATATTTTGGGAAAAATTCTATTTTGAGTTAAACCTGACACCACTCACACACACACACACACACACACACACACACACTCCAGGTGGAATAATAAAGGAGTTAAATACTTCTGAAATAGAAACCAAAGCCTTAAAAAATTGAATGAAATAAGATAAACATAAAGCATCTAGAGGAAGATTTGCTGGATTTAGGAGTATAAAGAAATCACAAAGGCAAGACCAACACATTTTACTATATTTAAACAAGACCTTTCTGTTAAAAAATAAAAAGACAAATTGGGGAAATATTTGCAGAAAATGTGATAGACAAAAGTATAAATTTATTTAAGAAGAGTTCATGAGCTGAATAGGAATGACAGTAGGATTCCAAGAAATAAAAGGAAAGAACAGAAAATTTAGCAAAAATGTAGATTTGCAAGAATATTTAGTGTCAGTATATAGCTAGAAAGTTAAATTTAACAGTGTAATGTCACCTTTTAGGTATATGTATACATTAGTGAAAGATGAAAGATTTATATGATCTGAAGAGAAGCCAGAGTATGTACATGTATATACTGGCACACACATTGCCTCCTCACACTTCACACTGCATGCTGTGGTGGACTTGTGCTCTTATACATTACTGTTGGCATTATAATTTGGCACAACCCTTTTGGAAAATCACCTGCCAGCAGATATACAAAGACTGAAGTTTAAAAAACAAACGAAAACAAAGACTCGAGTTTGTTTCAGTGATTCCACTTCCAAGAATCTATCAAAAGGAATTTATTCAATATATGAAAAATCTGTAAGCATGGAGATATATTTTATAGCCTGTCTAACAGTATTGAAAATTGGAAATGACTTGAGTGTCTATCAATAAGGAAATTATTAAATGATTTTGATTCACCATTTAAGAAAACAACGTGATCTTAAAAGTGAGTATGAAAACTAGTTAACAATATGGGAAAGTATATGATCAGATATTAACAGAAGTAACAGTATAAAAGGATATGATGATAACTATATAAAACAGGAGTATGAAGAGCACTTGAATTCAAAAAATAATGACTGAATGCATTTGAATGGATATATTCAAAGTAATTTTTTGCATTCCTGGTTTGCTAAAATTCTGCCTTATATTATTTTGATCAATTTAAAATAAAACAAAATTTTAGTTTGAGAAGGAGAGGATAGAAGGCTGAGGTACACTTGTGAAACTGACATTCCTGGCAGTTGAGGCCCTTGAAAGTCCCTTTCACACAGCATGCACCCAGTCAGAGTAAGGGTCAGCTATGAATGCCTTAACAGAAAAGGAAGCAAATTAAAATCCAACCACATACACCTGTAAATCATCAGCCCATGGGTCCAACTATGAAGCATTAGAGCTAGAAGGGGTGATAGGGATCACTGAGCACACTTCCACCCCAAATACACAAATACAATCTTACAAAATAGGGAAGTGAAGCTCAGAGAGGCTGACTGACTTGCTTAGAATCACAGCAAATTAATGGCAGCACTGAACTTGAGACCAGGCCCCTGACCCCTCACTCAGTACTCTCTCTCCTCTACCAGATCTCAGCTCTGGAAAATAGAATAAATTTTAAGGAGTCTTTGTGTAAAGGGAGTAAATAATTTTTGATTAAAAATATATATATTGCCAAGATGTAAATAATTAACTAGAAAACATTTACCCCATACCTATATATATTTCTAGAAACTTTGAAATTGGAAAAAAAAAAACCCACATGAAAATGTTGGCAAGGTTTAGATCTATGATCTGTCTCTGGTCAAATTGGGGAATAGAGCCAAACAGAAAAACATAGCTAAGTAGTAACATCTGGAAAGAAACATTCTCTTTGCCAAGGACCCACCTACCCTACAGAGAACCTACATCTTTCTGAAGCTGTGCACTGTACGCAGACTCGGGCTTGGCAGGGGTCAGCCACACGTCCAGGGCCAATCTAAGGATGCGTCTCTCCAGCAGGGTGAGGCCACTGGCTGATGTGGGTCTGCAGGCACAGCGGGCCTCCCGGAGGAGGTGTTCAAGGGTTCTGGGAATGAGTGAAGCTAGACCCAGGGAAGGGTGGAACTCCAGCAGATAAATGTTTTTCAAGGCTGGGCTTAAAGAAGAGGAACAGTTAGTGACAATTTTACACAAGGAAGGACTTAACCTGTTTTCAAAAATCTTTAAATTTTATGATTTTAAAGACAAAGTAAATAGTTCCTATAATCCAGGACATTATAAAAGACCAGAAGTGTGAAGGGACCTCAGAGGCTATGAGGAAGCCCCATTATGTTAAATAACATGTTCTTTGCTTTAATTAACACTTCTTTAAATTTGGAAGACAGAGGAGTATATTCTAAAAACTGAGTAAGAACAGGGCTCTCAGACTGCATATGGCAAACTTGTCAACATTCCAGTCAAATATTTGAAAAAATAATGTAAAAGTGACTGAATATTAAACAAATAATTTTCGTGGTTAGCTTCTGCTTTTTTTCACTTGAGTTTGTATCCCCTTTCTCCCCAAAAAAGGTTGATAGAAAAAGACAATTTTAAAATTTTGTACAGAACTGCCGAAATCATTTCTATTTGCCCTAAGGATGTTTTATTTTATAAAATGCTTTTCGGTGAGGATACAGCACAAGTCAAGGGACTTTCTGGAACTACATACAACTTACCATACATACTTCTTAAACCTACCCAGTGGTAAGAAATATAACCCTAAGGCTAGAAAGGAATCTCATCAAGTAAATAACATTTGCTTTTGAGACTATTCTGGCAAGCCTTAGTATCCATATAGTCCTAGCTTGTTCTGCCAAAACCGATTTCCTGGCAGGAGAGTCTTGCCATAGTGAGCTGTACACACAGCTGGTGTCTCAAGTTTACTACAGTGAAGAAATGAGTCCTGAGAAAGGTCTGAGGAAAATCAGCATTGTTCCTGGAACTCCCAGATGCTTTCTCAAAAGAGAGGTTAGAATCTCAGCTGTGAAATCCCAAGACATTCTGCCAGTTCCCAAGATGATACCATGGCCTGTTGTGGCAACTTTTTGCTGAACAACTCCTTGCACTGCCGGACAGGGCCCTTCCCAGGAGCGGGGTCTGTGCCTCTGATGCTTCATCTGTGTGCCCTGCTCGCAGCACACCTCCTGGGACATACAGACATGAAGATGCTCGACAAATATTTTCTGGATGTTGAAAGGAGCTAGACAATCTCTCTACCCAGCTGAAGGCAGTAGAGAGGTTGTGCTCATGGGCCATTCACACTGTCCCAGAGCTTGTGCTCCCTTGCAGATTCCTGCTCTCTCTTCAGAGGTTGGAAAGGAAGAGGGGAGTCATAATACATGGCAAGGGGTGACATAAAGCATGTACTCTCTCTGGGTGCTCTCAGGATATTTAATCTGCTCCTTAAAGTGTCATGTTGTGTGGCCCCTTGGGATAAATCCTCTGCCAGCATTTCAAAAGGTTTTGCACCCACTGCCATGGGTTTAAATTCTAGCCTCCTATTCTTTATTATTTACAAAGTAAACCCGCCTCTGGCTTTCATACCTATTTCTCTCATCTCCCCAAATACTTGAGAGGAACTTTGTAGAATAGCATTTAGGTTTAACACAATGACTTCAATTTATCTAGAAGATTAAATGTGAAATGTCTAAAGACAACATCAACTTACCAGCTATTGTTTATGGAAATAAGTTGCTTGCAAATGATGTTAAGTGGAAGTCCAAATTTATTGCTATCATCTGAACGGTCTTCCTGCCAAAGCCTCTGGACATACTCCCGCTGATTTTCTATCTAGAAATGTAGCATAAAAGTTAAAATTAGAAAAGTTAAACTTTCCCATGGCTGTGAGTTGTGACCCTTGGCATGAGAAGAACATCAGTCTTTTGTGTTTCTTCATTACTTAAGTAATTTTCACCCAGACATGATTTTGAGGATCCTCTCGCACAGAGACATGCTGCTGTCTCAGCTGCAGCCATGGGTCAGACAAGCTCCGCAAAGGCAACCAATTTCAGACAATCTCCAGACAGGAGAAAACTTCTTTTGTCAGATAACTGACTACAAGGAAACAATTCCAAACAGGCAACAACGTTTATATTCTGCTTACTTCCTGCCACTACCTGTACCCTGGAGGTCAAACACTGTGACATTTCCTTCTGTGTCCTAAAAATAGCCACAACGTTAAAATATATAATTTTATGCATGGACATCTTGAAAAGAGATCTATTTAGTTGTTTTTCCACTAGTGATAAACTCTATTATACTATGAAAACAGGTTGTCCATTCTTTGCAGATCATTAGATGTAATTAGGGTTGAAAACCTCCAATTAAAACTGTGGGCATGATTGGAATTCAACAGTGCAAATGAGCTTATAGACAAACATGCTGTACATGCTGCCCTAGAAAACCCAGGTTCTGGACCCACAATTTTCAGTTCTGGCCCGTGTTTTCTAGCCTCTCCTCACATGTAATGCCATTAGATCCAGCTGTACCCACCTGCTGGTTGAGGATGGCCCGCACCAGCTGCCAGTGGAGCCTCAGACAGGCGCACTCATCTTGGTAGGACTTGGTGAAATACGGGTGGCTGAGCTCAAACCTGGGGCGCCTGTGCATGATGTCGGTGATGACCTGTGCTAAGGCAAACCTCTCCTCGGGGTCCAGCACATGCTGATAGGCTTCAAAATAACTGTCAAGAAGCTGCAAGTAAGGTTGAGACTCAGGTAAGGGCAGAGACAGCACAAGGCCCAGCGAAGAGAGGTGAGTGCCCCCGACCCCTTCACCCTTGCCTTGCTCCATGCTTTGGAAAGCTGCTGGCATTGGGGAGAGAGAGACAGCCTGAACCTCTAGGTACCAGTCTGGGGTGGGCAGTGGCAGCACCAATGCAACCCAGAGCCATCAGCACACCCACAGCAGAGGGAGGCCTAGGGAAGAAGAGTTGATTTTGCCTCTGTCCTACTATTTCCACAAATAAAAGGGGGTTACATAATTATAATATCTAATAATTATCAACTCCGAGGAGCCCGCGCATTCACTGTCATTTCACTGAACATACATATCTACAACACTAGTCCCACACACTCATTCCCTCTTCCCCATTTACTCCCTCCCCAAAGGCAGGCAGGTGACCTCCCTTCTTCTACATCCACAAGCCCATTTCTGACAATTCTCTTATATAGTTCACCCAGATTTCATCTATATAGAAATGATGGGGGTGGTGGTGGTCGAATAGAAGGTTGGGGGTGAAAATGATCCCTAAATACAAAGGCATTCATCGCAGACCAGACGCCACTAGAAAGGGCCTGGCACATGGAACTCTCAAAGGCATGGAGTAAGCCTCTGAGTGGCATTCAGTCCTTTCTAAAATCTAAAATAACTTTTCAGATACTAAGTGGGTTCTCAGTGTGGGAATTTATTTATTTATTTTTTAAGATTTTATTATTTATTTATTTATTTATTTATTTATTTATTTATTTATACAAGCACTGGGTACAGTCAGAAGCGCGAGAGGGTGAGAGAATTCACCAGAGCCAGAGCAGGGAGCAGAGCAGGCAGAAGGACCGAAGTACACTGCTGAGGGGAGCAGCAGGCGGCAGGAGAGGTCTGTGCCATGTGGGACCCTCCTCTGGTGGCCGGGGAGTGGCTGGGGAGCAGCCGGGGATCGAACCGGCGCCGCAGAGGCCGCGGGCAGCTTCTCAACCCAACGCTCAACCGCTGCGCCACCGGGGAGGCCCCAGTGTGGGAATTTAAAAGAGATATTTTTTATTTCACTTTTACGTTTGTCTGTCAGCTTAGGGAGTTTGTGCTGCCTGTGTATATTCTATTTGTATATAATTAGCATATTGCCAATCAGAAAAAGCTCTTCAGAGTTCACTGGGCTAGAATCCCAAGGAGGAACCTAAAGGCAACAGAAGTAGTTCTGAACCTTGTAATTACTGTTGAAGGGTTGTTTTATAGGCCTTAGGTACTCTTACTTTTGGAGGCCCTGTGCCACCATAGAATAAATGTATTAAAATGTGCTCACATCCCAATCAAATCCTTTGCTGTAAAAATATGAAATGATATTTATAATTTTGCATTTCACATCATTTGGCTCTGAGCAACACAATTAATTAATGTATACTTGGGAATCCCTATGAAATGAAAAATTTTGATCTATAACTTGCTTTCAAAAGTAACAAAATTTAAGTGCTCAGTTAAAGTTGTTGCATTTTACAGATACTTAATTAAGCAATTATATATATTTATTTTGTATGTCCTTTTTATATTTTGAAGTTTTGGGGTTTTTTTAAATTGTTGTTTTCAGACCTCAAACGTTTGATTCCTGAAAATCTTTTATATCCTAGATAGGAGATTATATTGCCTAGTGGACAAATCAGCTCTGTATGGAAGCTTCTGAACATTTTTACTTTATTTTATTTTATTTTAATAATTTATTTATTTTTATATTCCCCATACAATTGCACCCCCTTTATTTTGACCCCAAACCCTTCTTTACCCGCCTCCCCCCATAGTGCGTTTCTGGTTTATAGTTGTTTGTTGATTTTGATTTTTTCTTTCTTATAGTTATTCTTTTTCCTGGTCCCTTATTTAGGTTTTCTAGATTCCTGTTATGAGTGAGACCATCTGGCATTTTTATTTTTCTTTCTGGCTTATTTCGCTGAGCATGATCCCTTCCAGCTCCATCCATGTTGCTGCAAATTGCATGTGTTTATCTTTTTGATTGCTGAGTAATATTCCATTGTGTATATGTACCACATCTTCTTGATCCAGTCATCTATTTTTGGGCATTTGGGTTGTTTCCAAAGCTTAGCTATTGTAAATAGTGCTGCTATAAACATAAGGGTGCAGGTGCCCTTTGGAATTGATGTTTTTGTGTCCTTTGGGTAAATACCTAGGAGTGGAATTGCTGGATCATGTGGAAACTCTATCTTTAGTAGGTTGAGGAATCTCCACACAGCTTTCCATAGTGGTTGGGCCAGTTTGCACTCCCACCAGCAGTGCAATATTTTTAATTCCATGTCTCACAACTGAAAGAATTCTCCTCTCTCAACACATCTTCAGAGTTTTAGCTCACCAGGCCCCTCCCCAGTTGTTTTTTTTTTTTTTTTTGGACTACCTCTCTTATGGAAATGCCACTCTTCTAAAAAGTCTCAGCTCCTACTGAAGCCACATGGAAAAAAACACAGACACATAGGCTTGGCCTGCGTGACTTTGTTTCAGTAGGGGGGACACTTGTTGGGGTGCAATTTCTGCCAGTCCAACAGCCTAGTGCACTTGAGATGCATTAAAAGCTTTGTTTCCTGGGGAGTTAGTCTTCCTGGTGACTTGAGATGGGAATGTCAGTACTCTTCTAAACTAAGGAATTTCCTGGCTCCTGTCAGTCCTGGCTTCTGAGGCTCCCAAGAGAGAAAACCATTGCAGAATCAATAACAGACCAGGAATCCAACACTGCTTTATTAATACAAGTCCAGTCTGTGTTAGAGGGCTTCAATGCTAAGGCTCAAGGAGGGACAGCCTGGGGCACTGCAGGCAGCATACAGTTTTGCAGGGTGCCATTTGGGTTACATTGGCCTAGGGAATCTTTGGTCAACCTCAGCCTGAAATTAAAACACCCCCCCAAATACCTAAAAACTCAGGACACAGAATATACTCCACAGGTTAAAAACTCATATTGAGTGACACAAAGGTAGGTGGAGATCCCCTTGCCTTTAAATGAAAGGGGGGAATGAAATAATTAGGGTGAATTAAATTACCTAGTTCCATCCACAGAGCTCGACTATAGAATAACAATCTATTAAACAGCAGAAAACAAAGCAAAAATGGAATGACTGACCAGATGTGCTAAGAACAGTGTCATTCAATAGCCTTGGGGCAGATTAGGACAGAACAATTAGTTCCCTAATTCTTTCTGGACTAACTTGAACCTTTTGGGCTGGGCCAGAGCAGGTGCAGGAGCTAGTGCATCGTATTTATATTGCCTTGACCTGGTTTTTGTACAAAGAGCCCAGTTGTTTGATGATTGGCAGGGGAAGTTTGAGGGGAGGCTGTTTGCTAGTGACTGCATTCTGGGGACACTAGGTTGCAGAGGCTGATGCTCAATTATAGTGCAATGCTTACTTTTGTTGTTGATATGGTTGCTAGATATAACAAATAAAAATACAGGCCATCTAGTTAAACTTGAGTATCTGATAAACAAAGAATGCTTTTCTAGTATAAGTATGTTACAAATACAGTAATCTTTTACTTGACAACCTTAGCTGTTGAGAAGGAAAGGGTCGCTCTTTTTAAAAAATTGATAAGGCATTTTCAAGCTTTGGTGGCAACCTCGGGAAGCTCTCAGAAGGACCCTTGCATAATTTTTTTATGAATTCTTTCCCAACAGGGGTAGGCCCGTGATATTTCCACCTCACGGGTTCTATTTATTATCTGTTTGCTAACTGGCCCATTTCCATTTAAACTCTGGGCTGGTATTTGTCTAAGAAGTCTTCCCAGCCTGTCAAATGTCACCTGTGTGTGTCAAGAGCCAGCTCTCTGGCAAAATAGTATGCAGTACACAATGATGGTAGGCATCCAATATTGGAGAAATCAGAAAAATAGTCAAAATGAATCATCTCAAATCTCATTTTGCTTATATTATTTTTACTTCAAACTTTACTGTTTTGTAGATTTAAAAAACCTTCTTCAAAAAGTATTTTAGGTCCATTGAAAGTGCAAGATACAACTTGTTGCAGAAGTTGGGAAAACTTTCAAAGCAAAATCCCTCTACTTTTCAAAGGAAGAACATGAAAATCTTTTTAGTGCTCCAAACACTGATTCAAATTACCCCGAATCGGCATTCCCTGGAGGCTGTGGGAGAATTAAGCAGTGTCACAAAAGTTGGTACAGTTGAAGCCTCTCTTCTCTGAGTTCCTTGATCATCTAAATTCTCACCAGCTCTAAACACATGAGCATTTATACGCAATATGATTACTTTAAGGATTTAAGAGAACCTGATTCGTAACTCTAGGGATTCCAATATATTTAACAATCTGAAAACAGCTGAGGAAAGTAGGCAGTAGAGTCTGTACTGGGGAAACCTATTTATACTGGAGATAAAAATCTAGTTCATTTGACAGAATCGTGATTAAGAAGACCACATGTTACAATTTGGGCACAGATGGATAATTTTCTGTAGGAAATTTATTCTCAGGGTAGAAAGGAGGGGGATTTTTAATGATAATGTTTAAGTTAAAATCATTTCATTTACCCAAAGAAGAATTAGCCCATAATGAACCCCAGGCTAAAGTGTGCTGAAATTGGTTTGTTTTCCAGTACGCTCCCTCTCTTTATTCTTCTCTTGCCATTGAATCCTACCTGGGCCCCCAGAAGAAACTAGAAACACTGAAAGGGGAAATGGGGGAGGGAGAGCACAGAGCAGGGGGACTATTTTAAATTCAGGTCTTGCCCATGTTTAGGGATTCTGTCTAATACAGAATTACAGAATAAAAGATTCCATTTAATACAACGTTTCCAGTTACTACACCATGAGTCTAAATCTCTCATTTACTCAATTTATCAAAGTTAGGTTCTCATTAGCAGATCAAGATTGCAGAAAAAACTCCCTGCTGGTGCAGGGGTTAAAGACAGCGCTATCAAGCTATTGCCAGCCACTGCAGCATGAGTTCGATTCCCTGGCCAGCCAGGGAGGTGACACATGGCACAGCAGATCTCTCTAGTCTCGCCCACTGCTCCCCTCAGCAGTGTGTTTCAGTAGATCTGCCTGTTCTGCTCCCCACTCTGTCTCTGGTGGGTCCTCTCACACACACACACGCCTCTGGCATACATCCCAGCTCTTATATGTATAAATAAATAAATCTTTAAAAAAAAAAAAGATTGCAGATGCAAACTCGCTAGAGACCAGCTTACTCTTAAAAAAGGCAGTCTCCAGAACCAGGGCTTGCACATTTTAAACCAGTCAGTTATTTTTAAAAAAATTGGGTGACCTACATCTCCATAGTAGACCGGAGATGAAACGGTGAACCATCTGTTCTACTAGAAAAACAATTCAAAGAAAACATTTCTACTTCCCTATCTTCTCATCACATTTCAGTGCACTGTAACCTGGCTTCCACACCTACCCTCTGAGAGAATCCAGGCTGACCCCACAGCCTGGTCTTCAGGAGACATCTTTCCTGGGGTTCTGCTGCACGACACACTAATTAAACTTCTACTTAAAATGATTTTTTCTGTTGACTTTCATAACACTGTTCCGTACTCTTTTTTCCTTCAGTCTGTTTGGCTACTTCTAGTTCCTCTCGTGGGCTCTTGCTCCATGACCCTCTCCTTAAAGTGTCACAAGGGTCACATTTCAGACATCTCTGGTGTTTCCTAGTTTTTTTTTTTTGACTCATTACTGTGGTTCAACTTCTTCATTCATACCTCAGCTCATACCTGCTCCTCAAACCCAAGGCCCCCACAAATCATTCACAGCTGTGTTTTAGCAAACCACTCAAATGCCTTGTGTCCTAGACTCAGTATTATCTTCCTTCCTATCTGCCCCTCCCTTTGCATTGTTTTGGCTAACAGCCTCCTCCCAGATGCAGAGGAGGTCATTTTAATTCCAATCTTATTCCCTCACTAAACCAGTCAGTCTTCAAATCTTGCCATTTTCGCTTGTGCAAAATGTTCTCAAGTTTGCTTCCTATTCTCACTATTATGTGTTTAGTTTAGGTCCCTGCCTAACTCTCCACCCCCCCCCCCAACTTCCTTTCTCCAGGAGCTTTCCATTCCTGTCTATTCTCTCCACTGACACCCCAACAGCTGTATAAGACAAAGCTATGATCATATTTCTCCCCACTGAAATTCATCATGGCTTGTCTTGCCAGTCAGACTAATTCTAAACATAGCAGGGGTCAGCAGGCCCATCAGAGGCTGCACCCAGACCATAGGATCACATTGCTTCCCATCCTGCCTTTTATCCCTGCCATAAAGTCTTCTTGCCATTTTCCCAGCTCACAGTTCCCATATCATGCCTCTTTGACATTGCTAATGCTGTTTTCTCTGCTTAAGAATCTTTCTTTTTCTGCCAGGCAACATCTTCCTCATCTTCAGTATCAAGGTTAAATGGCTATTCCTCCGGGAAGACTTGCCAACATCTCCTTTACTCTGACAGCCCTCCTCGGGGCAAAGGACTCCTCTACTGGGGTTCCCTCAGTTGAAAACTGTTAGCCACTGGGTTATAATTTTTACTTAGAGATTGGATCAACTTTTATAGACTTAAAGCTGGAAATCATCTTCCCTTGTTTATCTCTATATCCATACTGTTTGGAATAGTACCTGTACAGGGTAAATCTTCAGTGTTTGATGAATCACCTTGCAACAGTGGGTGTCTATCAGAGAAGCATGACTCACCCATGTTAAGGACCTAAGTGAAGAGCAGTACAACTGCGCCATTTTGTTTCTACTGAGATGTGAATCATCAGTGATATGGTGATGATTTAGTAACACGCTGTTTCACTGTTGTAGCCTTACCTTGTAACTGGCTGCTGTGAGTATTCCTTGCTCAACTGCTTTCACCCACCTATCTGTGGCACTCATGCCACAAAGTCACATGTGAGGCTTGTCCTAATAAAGTATGCATCTAAGAGAAGGTATCCTTCACATTTTATTTTTTCTAACTAAAAAAAAAAATAAAATTTATTACTTACATCCTTACAACTAATTGAGATTGTTTAAATAAAATAATTATTCACTTTATTGGGAGTCACCATAACTGATCCACTGGGTTAAGGAAAACAATACAAGATTTTATGAGAATGTTTGATAAGTGTTTTGTTTTCTAGGCAAAAATACCTGGCGCTTGTTTTCTAGAAGAGCTGCTTCCCAAGTCCACAAGTCATACAGCACAGCAAACCTGTCCACACCCGCATGGGCCCATCCCCAATCCAGGCCAGTGTCTGACTCGCTGCCCTCTTTGTGACCTGCGGGAGAAGGGGATGGGAACGATCAGAGATGGGGCTCTCTAAGAAACTGTTCCCATTAGAAATGTGACCCTGGCACTGTCAGCTCCATCTCAGGGAGGAAATTACTGAATTGGTCACTGGGATTCATTCCTAAGGATCAGCCAAAGACCCATGGGCAAATAGGTCCTAAGTTCAAATGTGTCAACAAGGTTTTTTGTTTTTTTCTTCTAACTTTTAAAGACTAATTTTAGAAATATAACCAAAATTCAGTGAACTTGAAAACTTTACCAAAATGTTCTCAATCCTATAATTTAAATGCAAGACATATATTTCTCCTCTAAAAACAGGCCCTTAGTGGTTTAACAGCAAACCCAGTTTGACCTGCTATTTCAACTGATGCTAGGCAAATTAAACATTTTCAGGAAAGTTTCAGAGATATTCCTTAATTGTGTTAATTACTAACTTAAGAATTGAAAGTAATCATTGTCACTCAGCTAAAATATTTTCTCACTATATTAATGTTAGCTTTCACTATCAACATTATTAATGCTTAAAATCCCTAAGGGGTTTCTTTCAGAGTGAAATATTAAAAAGTAAGAGATTTTCAGTGCTAAAGTTTGAGTTCAGTAATTATCACAAACATGATAGGTAGTGAACATGAGGAAGTCTTTGATCTGGAATTTCTCTAGCTGCAGTTGGGAAATCATTTCACAACAGGTGACTATAGAGTTGCTATAGTTGAGAGATGCTCATGTGTGTAAATGATTAGTGAGTATTTCAATCAAATTACGTTCTTAGCAGCTGGAAATGATAGCATGGTAACATAAATTAATATCAACATAAATGATATATTAATGTTTAGGATAACCAGTAAAGATAAGCATTACGAGCTGAAATTAACTGCCCTGGAATGTCAGCTGCCACTACTGCATTTCACGATCCCCGTCCCAATGGTCTATAGCAGAGAGGACAAAGAGGTCAACCTGATATTCTGATTAATTTTGTCTAGGATGTGAAATGCTAATTGTCAAACATTCTTCAAGCAACGTGTTGTAACAATATGAAAATGAATTATCCTTACTTACAGTCTACATATATTACAAAACAACACAATTGCTAAATTTCCCTTTAGGTGCTGCAGTATATTCAGAAACTCTAACCTCTTTCTAAATATAATGCTCATGTCATATATTTCCAAAAGGAATAGCCTTACCTCACCTATTTCTAAAATGGGATAAATTTGACCAATGCCAAAAGGAAGAGAGAATAAACATTCTTGGTTATTTGATTACCGTGAGTAATGATTTCTCCCTTTGGGCTTCTCTAGCATTTCTCTAGCCAGATCTTCTTGCATCCTGGTGCTTTTCTGTTAGCAACCCAGGAATATCTGTGCTTCTAACTGCAGTTTCCCAAAGTCAATCAGTTTTTTTTTGTCACTTAGAAAAATAGCCATCCATTTCCCTCACTTGCTTTGCTTCCCCTGGGACCCTGCACCACAGCCCCCTATATTTCTGCCTGATGCAGAAATGTGCCTGGGCAGTGAGCCTAAATTATAGCACAGCTCTGGGATGGACGTCACAGTTGCCAAGAGAAGGGGGATTTAAGCTGGAAACAGAACTGTATCTTTTCTGAAGTAGATATGTGTTGGGAGGTGTAAGTGCTTATTGAACTTTCTGGTACATTCAGATACACATTTATGTTCTGGGGGGAGGTTATTAAATGGAGCCCTTAGTGTTTTTTGGTCTGTTTGGTAAGTTTTTAACAAGCTAACCTCTGACCTTTCTCTTTCTCAATGTAGTGGCTGGCCACGAGCAGCAGCTCTGCCTCCAGTTCCTCCAGATCACGCAAGGCTTCATCATACATGACATGCAGCCCCTGCTGGTCCTGGGTGTGGATGCAGCCAGCTCCCGTGCTATAGTAGTCGTCCTGATTCTCCACTTCTGAGAACTCCATGAATTGCACACTGTGGACCTGGGGAAAGAAAGCCAAGCCCTGAAGTTACCGGAAAAGGGAGAGCTATATTTTGCAGCCCAAATGGACCAAACAGCAGGCTTCCGCTCCCACGCAGTGGGCTGTCAGCACGGAGCTGGAGACATCCTGAATGTATAAAAAGCTGTATGTAGAGAAAAAGATATTAACAAGGAATGTTGGCAGGAAAGGATTGTTCCTGAGGTAAATGACTGACTGATGAAGGTTTGTTTTTCTGATTAACTCAGAATTACCTGGATAGAGGCAGGCAATAGAACAGTATTAACAGTGGAGGCTGGAGCGAGAGTGCCTGCGGTCAGGTCCTGGCTCTGCAAGATGTAGCCTGGGAACGCCATGCAGCCACTCCTAGCCTCCTTCTTCTCATCTGTAACACGGGGGTTGGAGACATCACACGGTGTGGGAAGTGTATGACACAGCACACCAGGCACAAGAACTATGAATGTTAGTGTCAAAAGATTTTTTGCTTTGATCTCATGTCTTAGTAACATTCTGGGTAGAATGGTGTTCCCCAAAAATTCACGTCCACCTAAAACCTGTGAATATGACCTTATTTGGAAATAGTCTTTGTGGATTTATTCAAGACAAGATGAGGTCAGACAGGAGTAGGGTGGACCCTATCCAATAACTGGTGTCCTCATTAAAGAGAAACATTTGGAGACAGATACACAGGGGAGGCCAGCTGAAGTCAAGGCAGAGGTTGGAGTGGTGCATCTATAAACCAAGGAATACCAAGGAACACTGAGGTTTGTTGGTGACTACCACGAGCTTGAGAAGGCAAGAAAGGCTGGCCAGAGAGATCCTGGTCCTGCTGGCAGCTTGAGGTAAGGCATCCAGAGCTGTGGACCTCTCCCAGTTGTGAGCTACCTGTTTTGTGGTGCTTTGTGTGGCAGCCCAAGGAAACCAATACAAGCATTCAAATATTCCAATCATAATTTTATTTTTTTGGAGGACCAAGAACCCGTTGCATTCTGAGAATCAAAATTCTAATACTAAATTCTCATACTTTTAAACTTCCCACCCTTCATAAGCCTCGTAATTCAGCGCTCCCATGCCCAGCCTCAGCAGAAGCCCCTCACTCTTTCATTCACACACACTAAACCCACCACACTCATGCCCCCCCAAGCCTCCTGAGCTCTAGGGGACAATTCCCTCCCCTTCTCTAAGGTCATTTCCTCCCTTGCTTTGGATTCATCCCCACTACCTCTGAAGCAACCCTTCTCCTTGGAGCGCTAACTCCTTTCAACCAGATATTTCCCACCTGACGGGGAGACATGTTGACATCCCTCTCATTTTAAATCATCCTCATGCTTCCCCCAGGTTCCACCTTACATTTCTCCTGCTTCCCCGTGTCCAACTTCCCAAGATGTTATCTGTACTCATGGTTTCCATTTCCTCACCTTGCACTCCTCAGCCGTTTCTATTTGGCTCGCATCTCCATCAAGCCACCCAAGCCACTTTCATTAAGACCAACAATGAACTTCTCTCCACATCCCGCAGACCTTCATCAGTCACATTCCATCCTCTCCCAGCAGCAGCTGACAGGGTAGCCCTGCCCCCTGGCCTCACCCTTTCCCCTGGCCTGCTGGGACTGCACATTCTCCTTGTCCTCAACAGCTGGTGGTCATGCTCAAGCACCAGGCCTAGGGCCTCATATTTTCTCCGTATACCTCTTCTTTAGTACATGTTCACAGCAGAGATTATCATCTTTAGATCCTTTGCTCCCCAATTTATATCTCTAATCTAGGCCACCTAGGGCTCCAGACTCACATGTGCAATTACCTATTTGGCATCTTTTTCTGGGACTCTCAAAGACCCCTTAACTTTAACGAGATCAAATTGTGTGATCCCCCCACAAATCTAGGCCTTCATAAATAGCTCCACCCCCTCCGCTTCCCCTAGCATGATTCATTCCGGGTGTCTGGGTGTATCTATCTGCTTCACCCTACATGTCCAGTCATCATGAGGTCCTGTTGACTTTAATTCCTATCTCTCAAGTCCACCCACTTTTCTATCTTCACCACCCGCCACCCTAGTCCGAGCTGTTACTATTATCTTTCACTAGTACTAGTGTAGGAGCTTCTAAACTGATATAAGCTTCATCTGGTCTTTCTGCATGCCCGCTGGCCTGGGCTTTCCCTTCCCTCTATGCTACTCCCTGCTGACAGAGGATCTTTAATAATGCTGGGTTTTGATTATGTCCTTCCTCCTTTCCTTTAATAATATCCTTAAAGGCTTCCCTTTGCTCACAGAATAAAGAAAAACACCTTTAACATGACCTAGAAGTCTGGGTCCTGTTTCTCTCTCTCTAGTTCTCAACCATGTGTTATTTTGCCCTCCCTCCAGCCCAAGGTCATTAGCCATGTGTGGAGGAACTTCTGGTTGTCACAACTCAGGTGGAGGTGTAACAACTTGGTATCTACTGAGTAAAGATCTGGGATACAGCCAGATATCCTGTGTGCACCGGACATCCTCTCACAACAGAGAATTATCAGGCTCAAATGCTAATAGTGTCAACATTAAGAAACAATGGGAAGTTTCACTTGCATCACTTTCCAGCCACTCAGGCGTTTTGGTTTCTTGTGTGTGCTATGTTCCCACTGGCCACAGCTCCTTCGGACAGGCTATCCATCCCCCTTTGCCTAGTTGAAACTTCTTGTCTTCCTACCTCAGCTCATGAGTCACTGTTCTAGGGAGCTCTCCCTGGCCTCCGTAAAACTCCAGTATCTCTCTCTCTCTTTTAAAGATTTATTTATACAAGCAATGGGTATAGGCCAGAGGCACGGGAGGGTGAGAGAATTCACCAGACAGAGCAGGGAGCAGAACAGGCAGAAGGACCGAAAACACTGCTGAGGGGAGCAGCGGGTGAGGCAGGAGAGGTCTGTCTCATCATGTGGGAATCTCCCTGGCCGGCTGGGAATTGAACTCACGCTGCAGAGGCTGCGGACAGCTTCACAGTGCTGCACTCAACCTGCTGTGCCACTGGGGAGGCCCTCTAGTGTCTCTTTTCAGGCACATTCTGAGGTCACTGCTTTTCATTTATTTGCGTGGTTAGTTTTACATACAGATTTCCTTTAGTCTATAGTTTTATGATGTCTACCTGTATTTTTAACATATACCAGTCAGAAATACTGTGTTTTACCCTCATAAGAAGATAAGAATCTTCTTATCTAATATCATTACAGCCCAATACATGCACCCTTGAAAGGGGTGATCGTATCCAGGATAAATAGCAGTTCTTAGGGGACAAAACAATCTTACTCTTTTTTAATATAAATTTATATATTTTACATGGCACATCTCTGCTATTAACATTTCTTTGGAGGGAGACAATTAGTTTTTACATTATGTAAAATATAATTTTCTTGTTATCCATGAGACAATTAAATTATGGAACTAATGGCTCCCAATCTTTTATCCCCCATCTATTCATTCTTATAAAATTTGCTAAGTTAAGTAGATAATTGTTCAGTAGACTCCATTTATCTGTAAATTTTAAGCAATTATTGTGTCTTGGCTCTCAAAAGACCAGTCGGTTGGTTTTCATATGTGGTGCTACCTATTGTAGGACTATACGAGCTTCTCTGGAAACTTCACAAGCATGGCAGATCCTGTTAATCCTAAGAGGCCTGTTCAGCCATCCTTTTTGTTACCTACAGTTCTGCATTCCTATACAAGGTCAGAATTGTCGGGTCAATCACTTATAGGAGTCCAACTCTACAAGGTGCCTTTCAATCAATCAAGAGCAGAAAGCTTGATCACCTTGGGAAGGGCTATGTATCGTGAGGTATGACCAGGAATGCCTGGGGGACGTTAACTGATGTATGACAAGGGACCCCAAAAGCTGATCAGTGGAATATATTGATAAGATTGAAACCATCCTGGAGATCTAGGGATTGATCTCAATCTCAATACTGAGTCATCAAGTAGATGAGAAATGCCTGGGGGGCAAACTCACTTTGCCTGGCGGGCAAAGCACATTATCTAGTTTCACCCCTCCCTTTTCTTTTTGTCCTCCCTCCCCACACAACTGATGCTGTATGATTATTCTGAGAATAAAAAGGCCAGGATCTTGCTCTTTCAGCAGCATCCTGTGTTGTGCAGCTTGCTCCATGACTTCCATTTGTCAGTGCAGTGTTGTCAATGGAACAGCAGATTATAATCTCTTGGGTGGCTGACAGTCAAAGTCAGAAAGTTGGAGGAGCAGTGCTCTCAGTTCTAAGGTTCCATGCTTCATTTTTATGTGTTGATAGAAATACACTAGAGGATGACAGACCTAATATTCCTGAAGAATCTCCTCTTTCGTGAATTGCCCATTCAATGACAGATTCCTAATTATTCAAGAGAAATTTAGAAATCTTCTGAAAAGTAAAAGTGAATCCATCTAAATAGTAGCTATGGTCCATAATATTCCATCAAATGAACATTTCACAGTTAGCATTAATCTAGAAGATGATTGGTTTGCTTTCCTTTTTTGCTGTTCTTTAAGGCACAAAACTTTTTAATAATTAAGAACTTCCTTAGGTGTTCCCAAAGTCTACCACCTATTAAGCCAAAGGAGCTCTCTTTTGAGGAAAAAAGGACAACTTGATGTGGTATGCTTTGCTACTTTGCTAGAAAAGACCTTTCTCAATGTCCTTGTGGGAGAGGGATTTTATAAGACTAAAAAAATGACTACTGGGGGGGCCTCCCTGGTAGCACAGGTGGTTGAGCACAGTGCTGTGAAGCTGCCCAAAGCCTCTGTAGTGCCAGTTTGATCCCCACCGGCCACAGAGATACCCACATGGTGAGGCAGACCTCTCCTGTCTTGCCTGCTGCTCCCCTAAGCAGTATATTTCAGTCATGCTACCTGTTCTGGTCCCTGCTCTGTCTCTGGTGAATCCTCTCACCTGCCCTCATATCTGGCCTGTATCCAGGTCCTTGTATGCATAAATAAAATAAATAAATCTTTAAAAAAATGACTACTGGATTGAATTCTGAAGCTGATGTAAAGTGGGCAATGTCAAGCTATTGACTGTAACGCCAGCATCCTTGTATTTTTTTTTATTGAATTAAGTTTAGTTTACAACACTGTATAGGTTTGGGGTGTACCATTTTTCACCTCAGCAACTCTACCTATCACACCACACCCACCGCCATGTGTCTGTTCACCATCCATCAGCTGTCATCTATTTAAAGAGTCTTTCTTCCCACTCTCCCCAGTCATACCCTATTGTTCAAGTCCTTGATACACATACATATTCCTTCTCTTTCCCTCTCTCAGGGAAATGAACTCCTCATCTCATAAGAGATGAACTTTGAAGACAAGATGGCCAAATTCCTTCATGCAGGGTCATTTCCTTTTTATTTTAATTCCTTCCATGCCATGTGGGAGACCCTTCTTCTAAAGTTTTTGTGGTGTAGAGAGTTGATTTTTCAATATTATGCTTAGAGGAGTGGCAGGAAGGGGAAGGCAATAATTACCTGTTTGGATAAGAAATAATCAGATCCTTGGTATGATTCATATGTTTTTAAGTCTGCAAATTAACTGATGCCAAGATAACTATGAGCATACTAACTACAGGAAAATTGGTGGCCCATAATTCATTCCTTCCTTCTACTGGTTTCTGTCATGACTTGTTAATATAACTTTTAATTACTTATTTATTTTGCAGTTTTACGGCTTTACTAACACAATATGGTATATTTTCTTGGCTGCACAGCCTGGCATGGGGATGGGTGACTCTGACGGCCAGATGGGCTGCTCTCTCCTCAGTGGCTTTGCGGTTCTTGTAGGAGACGCTGTGAGTAATCTCAGCACAGTAAGATTTGTTGTGCATCTGCAGCATGTAAGCCCCTTTATGCCAAGCACCTGGAACTTCCAGAAGCATGTGCTTTGTTTCGTTGTTTCTCCCATAACCAATGTTGGTCATCAAGCTCTGGCCCTTGAATCTTCCGTGCACCCCACCCACCAATCTTTATAAGCTCACTTTTCCTCATTCACTCCAGCTGCACTGAGCTACTTGCTGCTCCTGCAGACTCGGCACTGCCTCAGGCCTTCACATTGACTTTACCCTCGCCTGGCTCTCTGTTCCCATCATCACATGGTTTGCTTCCTTATTGCTTTAGGTCTTTTCTCAAATAGTACTGTCCCAGTGAGGCATTCCTCAATGACCCCATATAGCACTGCACTTCCTCTCTACTCCCCTTGCCTTCTTAAGTTTTCTCTACCTACCCATCTGTGAATCCCCAAAGGCTGAGTTATTCTGTGATAAACATTCCCAAAGCTTGCACTTAAAATCCCTTCCTCACCCTACAGACTAGTTGCTTTCTAAGACAGCTATCTTCCAGCAGAGATCCAGGAATACAGGAAGTTTCAATCTTGTGACTCAGCATCACTTCCACTGGCTGCAGCAGAAGAAAGCTGGAGAGGTCAAAGACTAGCTCTAAAATGCTTTGAACTGGAAGTGCTACATGTCACTTCTGCTCTCAATCCACTAGCCAAAGTGGGCACTCACTGTGGCCCCACGCACCTGAAGGAGCTAGAAAATCTCAGGAAGCTTTGGTGCCATACCATCTGACATTATACATGTCACTTGTTAAGTGTCTTTTTCCACTAAATAGTCCTATGATTGCAGGGATTTGTGCCAGTTTTATTTATTGCAGTATCCCTTGTGTCTAGAACAGTGCCTGACATATTTATTGGTCAGAAGATTTATGGAATGAATGAGTGAGTGAATGAATGAATGACAGGCTCACAGCCTGTGGGTGTAGACAAGCCAACAGTCTGGCATGGCAGTGAGCTGAATGCTGCAATGGAGGTCGATGAGTGATGGGGAGAAGCAGTCAGCGCCACATAGAGACATAAGGAAGGCTCCCCAGAGTAGTGGTACTTGAATGGATCCTTGCTAGAGTAGGCATTTACCAAGGAAGAGGAGGTGAGGGATGGAAGAGCCAGTATGTACAAGACCCAGGGGCATGAATAGCTCTTCTCATTTAGAGGAGGGCCACACTCAGCTCTGTGCAAATGGAGGCGTAAGGACAGTAGGGGGAAGGTGAGGTCATGAGGTTGGCAAGAACCAGATTGTGCCCAGTCTTGTAAACTTCACCATGAAGACTGGACTTTATCTTATGAGAAACAGGAAAGTCATGAGAGATTTAAAGCATGATCTTTGGGAAATTTACAAAGTTATGTGGAGAACCATTTTCCTATATAAGATTCTCTCTGTTCCCATCAATCTTGGAGTTAATCCCACAACCCATGTAAACAGCCCTCCACAGTCTGACCCACTTTTCTCTGCAGGCTCATCTCCTACCACTTGCCCAACACAACCTCTGTCAGTTGCATATGAGGTCTGGCACACACCTGGGGTATCAGGTCTTGGGGCCTGAAGTCAAACAATCACCGTCCAGTGGCTGGGAACAGCCTGTGCCCTGGTATTCTGGGGCTCTTTTCACTCTGCCACTTGCCTTAAATTGGCTCATAAAGTTGTAAAGTGTCCTTGCTGGTGTTAGGTGCTTTCCTTTTCTGGCCCAGCTTCCCCTGCTATCTAAAGGGGGGAATTGTTAGGGGGAAAAGGATGTCCCAAAGCAAATTCCATATAGGCTTTGTGGACTCCACCCCCACCCCAGGTCAAAGCCAAAGACACTGGGAACTCCAAATCCCATAACCACCAAAGGGAAGGTGGCTGGGACCTGAGGGCGGAGTTAAGCAGCCAGGTGGATACAAAAGGCAGACACGTGGGCTTTGGGGGCTCTCTCCATTTTGGCTCTCCGCCAGCTCACAGCGGTCCGGCCAGCTCTGAGGGTGACTTTGGGTTTCCAGGTCGTCGGATCGGGTAGGACGCATTAAAGACTTTATTTCCCTATTTTCTCCCTGAGTTGTACATTTTCCTTATTTCTTTTTCTCTTGTAAATAAACCTTTTATTAACCCTTTTGCGTGTGTCTGTAGTAGAGTATTCATAAGTCCCTTTAAAGCGCGCGGGTGAGGACCCACAGCCAGGAACCCGTTTAATATCGGGGTTGCTCTATAACAGCTTGGCGCCCAACGTGGGGATCTGAAAGTAGGAGGCTCCTATTTGGTATGAGTTGGTAGGTTCTTGGTTTTGGCCTGGAAATATTGTTGCCATTAAATTATATTAAAAATACATAATAATTATAATAATTTGAATGCCACAACAGACGGCCACTTCTTGGAGTTTCTCACACTAAAGTATTAGCTGCTGGTAGCTTCACAGGTGCTGCTATTCCTGTCATTTAGGAGCACATAGGAGAGAATATCGTGTTACCCCTGAGCAGCTCTTCCTACAGTCAGGACTGGATAAGAATCATCTCCCCTCTCCCCACTTCACTCTACCTCCCACCTCTTCCCTGGAACAAACAAAATGGGAGAGAGTTCATTGGCAGGAAAGATTTTTTTTTTTAATCTATTAGCAAACAATACACCACAGCTGTGTTATAAGGCAGACAGGAGAAAGATGTTTATTTTACAGGTGTGTCTGTTTCAAAAGTACTTAATCCCCTGGTCTAGCTCCACTGAGACACAAAATGACTGGACTGGACTGACCAGGAGGTAGGGTCAAGGGAGGAGGGCAGAGAGGGAGGGGAAGTTTTTGTCTGTTGCACTGGAATTCTTGTGTGGTGAAGGGACTCACTCGTGGGGGTTGCTTATCAGGGAGGGAGACCAACAAGAGAAGGGTCTCCCAGATATTGAGTGAAGATTGGTTTCTAGGTGACTGGATGAGAAAAACAAGAAAAGGTTTTTCAACGTCTGGAGCTGAACTGTTCAATACAATAGCCTCTAAACACATGTGCTATTGAGTGCTTGAAATGTGGCTTTTGAGCACCCACCTGAGATGCCCCTTGTCTGAGGTGTGTTGTGCAAGACAGAAGGTGCACACCCGATTCTGAAGACTTAGTATAAATATATATATAATATATAAAATATCTCACCAATGAGTTCTTTATATTGATTCCATGGTAAAATGATAATAATTACACTAAATGATACTAACTTGAAATACAGTCTATTATCAAAATTAGTTCACATATTTCCTTGTCCATTTAAAATTATGGCTAGGGCCTCCCCGGTGGCGCAGCGGTTGAGCGCTGGGTTGCGAAGCTGCCCGCGGCCTCTGCGGCGCCGGTTCGATCCCCGGCTGCTCCCCGGCCACCGGAGGAGGGTCCCACATGGTGCGCAGACCTCTCCTGCCGCCCGCTGCTCCCCTCAGCAGTGTACTTTGGTCCTTCTGCCTGCTCTGCTCCCTGCTCTGGCTCTGGTGAATTCTCTTACCCTCTTGTGCTTCTGACTGTACCCAGTGCATGTATAAACCAACCAAACAAACAAATAATAAATAAATAAATAAGACATGCCTCTAGAAAATTAAATAAATAAATAAATAAATAAAATTATGGCTATTAGTCTCTTCTAAATGATCTCTGTGGCTGGTATGTCTTTCTATTGGTCAGTGCTGCCCCAGACTCAGCAGATGCTGTGGACTCACTGGTGACTAACAGCAAGATTTCAAGCTTCGAGACATGACAAGTGTAAGTTGGGGGGGTCATACAAGCTTAGAATACAACTTGTTGTGTAGGTAGAGGGCTTTTATTTTTCACATTTGTCAATCTATCTTTTAAGAAGATATAACATATTAAATGGTATCTTCAGGAACAAACTCTCTGGAGATTGAGAGAGAAATATGGCAAGCATGTCTATGATATTCCAAGAAAATATAGGCATTTTTAACTTTACTCCTAATGAAAAGGATTTAATGACCTTGTGTTATACAGGATTGAAATTACATAAACTATAGAAAAGTACCTTTAAGATCTATCAAAATCACCCAGGGTCAAGCAGGTTTTGGGAGGAATAAAAGATTTTTTATTTTTCAGCTCAATTTTTTATCTTCATTATTTTTTTTTTTTTTCATGTTTATTTATTTCTTTATTTGTTTGTTTGTTTTGTTTATACATGCACTGGGTACAGTCAGAAGCGCGGGAGGGTGAGAGAATTCACCAGAGCCAGAGCGGGGAGCAGAGCAGGCAGAAGGATCGAAGTACACTGCTGAGGGGAGCAGCGGGCGGCAGGAGAGGTCTGTGCGCCATGTGGGACCCTCCTCCGGTGGCCAGGGAGCAGCCGGGGATCGAACCGGCATCGCAGAGGCTGCGGGCAGCTTTGCAACCCAGCGCTCAACCGCTGCGCCACCGGGGAGGCCCTATCTTCATTATTTTTACCTTTATTATCTTTTACTATTTTTCTCATTTGTAGATCGGAGAATAGGAAAGAGGCAAAAAGTTACCTCTAGCAATGTCAAGGAGAGCCTTGGCATTGGGCTTCTCTATAAGGACATGTTACGCTGGGCTTAGAATTACAAAAAGGGTCCCTAGTGCTCAACAACCCGTAGCTGACACACCTTCCTCCTACTGTGGTCATCAGGGCTGCTGTCAGAGTGTCCTGCTCTCAAGTGGACACTGCATTTTATTGTGTTTAAAAAGCCACTTCCTTTGTCACCACAATTTTTATTTTTTTAATTTTTTGAATGTTTTATTTATATTTTTTACATCATTGTTCATTTTTAAACAATATTTGCTTCCTCCCACCCCCTCAGGTGTAGTCCCCAGAGTTTCCTTCACCAATGCACCCATGCTCCATCACCTCAGTCCCCTGTGCTCCTCCCTCTCTCCTTGTGGTCCCTCTCCCTCCTCCTGCAGTATGTCTCTGCTTTATAACTGTCTGTTTTTGCTTTGTTGTGTTTTGTACTGTTACTATTCTTTGTAGGGTAAGGTAAAAGTATCAGGCTTTTCTGCCCTCCTGCCATTAGGATGGATGATGGATCCTTGCGGTCCTGAATGCATGCCTGATGGCGGGCACCTGGAGTAGGGTGTGGGCATAAGTAGATGGGATTCACCTGGGCTAAGACTGGGCTTTTAAGGGCGGCGTCACGGGGACGCCAGCAGAAGCCAAGAGAGCAGAAGCCGAGAGAAGAGAAACAGTAGAAGCTGAGAAGCTGAGAAGCAGAGAAGCAGAACAGAAGCCTAGAGAGAGAGAGAATGCCAGAGAGCCCATATAGAGTGAAGACTTGCTGGCATGTACCTGGTAAATCCCAATAAAAGCCTGCAAAACCCACTGAGGGCTCCAGGAATCCTCCTTTACCTGGTTTGCTGGATCAGAAAACCTGCCCTGTGCCATTCCTGCCCCTACATCTCTTACACTGATGTCTTATTGGGTTCCCCTATATTCCTGCTCTAAATGAAACCTTTTTAAAAAGCCATTTCCCCAAGAAACTCCATCTTGTTAACAGATTCCAGGTGCTAAGCAGGAGGTGGTGGCTCAGGAGACACCACTCAAGTAATAAAAAATTCTAGCCAAATACCTCACCTTTTGCTCAGCAGGTGTCCCATGGACATAGAGGTGAGCTCCTAAGCCTTGCAAGGTGCCTACTCCTCCTTTTGCCAAATTTACCCTGGAACTCTCTTCCACGGTGGAGACCAGGTTGCCAGCAACCAAGGTAAGGCCCGCAGTATTGATGGTCAGCGTTCTCTCAACGGATCTGAAATAGTTCAGCATTCCTAAGCAGATGCGCTGAAACAAAGAAGGAACAGGATCAGGACCCTGCCCCTTGTCAGTCCCACCCTACGGAGTAAAACTTAGTGGGCTTCTGGAGGTTGACAGTTCAACCCCATTGCTGAAAAAACACACCACCCCAGAAGGGCACTGATTTCATGGAAAAATCAGAACAAAGAGCAAAGTTACACACGTGTTGTTACTAAAATAGCATAAAAGCTCCTTCCTACCCAACCAAACATTTTCAGATGCCTGAATCCAGCATTCCTGGCGCTCCACGTACCTGCAGCTCCCTGATTCGCAGGTGACGCAGATACAGAAAGGACAAGTAGGACCCTCTCATCAGGACAGAATCCCCATCCCTGGACCCAGTCCCATCATCCAAACCCAGCAGTTGTAGGGTCATTGTGTAGCTGTACCTTCAGAGGAAGGAAAAATAGAATAAATGCCTTTCATCTCCAAGGGGTACAGAAAATTCACATATACTAAACTGAAGTCATTTTACTTAGCTTCAGGGAATATTGCAATAATTACTTTTTTAAAATGCTTTGGAGGGAAAATAATTAACCTATATGTGTAAATATAAAATGAGAATTCTCTTAGCAATCATTCTTGCTAAAACCCAAGTCCTGGGGTGAAACATTAATTTAGTTGTTTGATCTGCTTTAACAATCTTGCTTTCTTCTCAGTGTCAAATATTTTTGAGTTAATATGTAACCAACATATTAATCAACCATTGAATTTTCTCCACAGTGTTTAATCTCTTTCCTGGAGTCACCAATAAAATGATTTATTTTACCTTTTCTTTTGTTTCTGCTTGACAGGCACATCAGCACATTGGCTGAGACTTATTTGTGCTAAGTCATTCTCATTTCGTTCCGTTGAAAGGTCATCTTCCCTCATATTTTCATTCTATCAAAAAAAAGTAGCATTAGTTGAATTACATAAACATTTGCACTATTATTAACAAAATCACAGGTGGGTCATCACAACATTACACCTCATGACTAAAGGTATATTTAGATGCATAAATAGAACATCACCTTGATTCATTTCAACTTGACATAGGAAATCTGGATTTCAAAAATAAATTAGGGGTCAATGTTTTTACTCTTATTTAATCTTTGCTTGATGAAAGTCTTACAACTTTTCTTTTTTTTTTTTTTTTTTGTTAATGAATTCATTTTATTTTTTTTTTTTTATAAATTTTATTGTTATATTCCCCATACAATTGCAGCCCCCCATTCTGACCCCAATCCCTCCCCTCCCGCCCCCGCC
The DNA here is from genome assembly GCF_964194135.1 of Talpa europaea. Taxonomy (NCBI): domain Eukaryota; kingdom Metazoa; phylum Chordata; class Mammalia; order Eulipotyphla; family Talpidae; genus Talpa; species Talpa europaea. The sequence goes on from NC_140068.1 coordinate 42,778,826, forward strand.
CCCCTAAAAGTGTCTCTGGTTCATAGTTTTTTGTTGATTTTGATTTTCACTTTCTTATAGTTATTCATTTTCCTGGTCCCTTATTTAAGTTTTCTAGATTCCTGCTATGAGTGAGACCATCCGGTATTTTTCTTTTTCTTTTTGGCTTATTTCGCTGAGCATGATCCCTTCCAGCGCCATCCATGTTGCAGCAAATTGCATGTGTTTATCTTTTTTGAATGCTGAGTAATATTCCATGGTATATATGTACCACATCTTCTTGATCCAGTCATCTATTTTTGGGCATTTGGGTTGTTTCCAAAGCTTAGCTATTGTAAACAGTGCTGCTATAAACATAGGGGTGCAGGTGTTCTTTGGAATTGATGTTTCTGTGTCCTTTGGGTAAATACCTAGGAGTGGAATTGCTGGGTCATATGGAAGCTCTATGTTTAGTAGGTCCAGAAATCTCCACACAGCTTTCCACAGTGGTTGGACCAGTTTGCACTCCCACCAACAGTGCAGAAAGTCTTACAACTTTTCAATGCCAGCCACCGCAACTCCCCACCTTTTACATGATTCATTTTCTGAAAAGTTGATATGCACATTTTTCAAGAATTTCTATATTTGGAACCATGAGTCTCTCTAATTTACTCTTGTTCCAGGCTGAGAAAGATCATTGGCTGAAAACTCTCTTTCTGTGTTTTAGAGTTATGATTTAGTGACTTAAAGTCTCAAGCCTGATTTCACATTTGTTAAACGGTATGATAATGGAAAATGTTAAGTTTCTGTGATAATGAAATACAGGGTGGATATAAAACTCAGTGAACAGCATTAAGTGCCCAGCTCATGTCAGAGCTGCCCTGGTGGTGGGGTACAGTATTCAGGAGATATCACAGAATTTGTAGCTTATCTCCACAGTCATCTTTCTTGATGTGGCCCCATTTTGTTGATACTGGTAATATCCTCTGGACAGCCCCTTTCTCAGTTGCCTTCTCTGCCTGTCCCTGGGCACACACCCCATTCTCACAAGACATGTGGCACTGATCCCACAAAAACACTGAGTGGCAATGGCTTAGGTGGAACATTTCTCTTTGAGTTACTTGTATTCTATTCATTGGTTCTTAGAATTTCAAGTCTCCAGAAATTGTTGACTGTTCCCCAATATTCATTTTCCTTTTTTCCCATAGTCTTTATTGAGTCTTTATTGTGATATATGGCTGCCCAGATGAAGATGATGTTTGTAAGTGTGACTTACAGCTGTGTATGCTACAAGTTCTAGCCAGTGGAATGAAAGTGAAAATGCCACGTGGCAGTTTCCAGCAATTTCTCTGAAGTGGCAGCTTCCCTACCCGAGTCTCCACCTGTATGTTAGGACATGAACATGACAGCTAGACCAGGTAAGGTGGTCACATTTGTTGGAACTATAAGAACTCAGGTCCCTGAAGATAGCATTGAACAAATGGCCACAGCATCCCTGTTCTTCCTACCGCTGGATGTAAATATGAGGGGAAAAGAGAAATTTCTATTGCCTTTTATGCTATGTTATATTGCATTTTTCCATTACCAACAGCCAATTCTAATCTTAGAAGTTACAGTCCCCAAGACTCTAAATATAGATTACCAGTCTGCGACAGCAGTAAGAAAGAAAATTTTGGACAGGGACATTAGGAAGAGTAGGTGAGAGAGAAAGATGTCCAATTGGGTATCGGCAAGTGGTTTCCCTTCCTGCCAGTAAGTGAAATGAGCCCATTTGTTCTGGGTAAGTGTGCTCATCAGTGTATTTCTGTGTAAACATCCCATAGTCGTAGGACTGGAAACCCTGCCTTGGGAGGTGATGTGTGCACTATAGTTCCTTAGTACAGAACACAAGATCTTCATCCCAAAGTAAAATGAGCTTCCATTATCTTTTAAAACCATAGCAAAGCATATACTTCATGATGGAAGCTGAATTTTGACAGTTCCTATTGAATGAGAATTTGGGGTGAGGAGCTCCTAGGCCTTCAGTGCTCTTCTGCTGCAGTTCTGCATGGCCCTGTGTGGTTCCAGAGGGCAAGTTTGTAGCCACAGCCTTTCTTTGATGGTACTGTGATTTCCTAGAACTACATAAGAAGGAACAGAAAGTGACGTCAAGTTACAGTGAGACAATTTGAAGGAATCACCGGCCAGACCAAAAAGTACTACTGGAGTGGCAGTTTGCCAGGAATAAAGGAATTGGGGAGCTACAGGCTGGGGAAAGTAAAACAGCAGAGTACAGCATCCTCCGGAAAGGGGGCCAGCCACAGCCCACAGGAGGGGCTGCTTCGGGAAATGCCAAGAGTCCTTGCGTGGATTCCCCTAAGGGAACAGGACGCAGGGCAGGTAAACACAGATCTGACGAGAAGCCAGATGTCAGCCCCCTCTGTGCTCATTCACCTGGGGCAGTAGGTAACTACTTTGACATTTACTCTACCTTGTGGCTGGGTTTTTCCCCGCATGGCTGAATTCATGTATTTTGACAATTTTGAGATCTCCACTGATTGCAAATCTCATTTTTTCTTCTGGGAAATTGGCAGGAGAAGTGGAGTAGAAGGTAGGGTGGAAGGAAATAATTCGAGAAGTAAGTCTATTGTGTATTCTCTATCCCCAAAATGTATCTACAGCTTACTTGAGTACATCCACTGTGGGCAAAAAGACTAGAAAGATACATACCGACTGTTAACTGTTAAATCCTATTTTACTTGGGATGGTAAAATAATGGGTGATTTTTATTTCCTTCCTTGAACTTTTCTATATTTCCCATATTTTCTGTGACACATGCATGCCATTATTGTCATCAGAAAATGCTTTTTAAATGTTCTTTTGAATTTGAGGAGGAAACCAGGAGGTTCCCAAACCCAGCTCATTACGTGAATCTAGAATTAGAACTGTGTTTAAAGAAAACAGTGATCATCTTTTAAATATCAATGTTTAAATGAACATATTGAATGTTAAAATGAATATGGGAAAACACACATCTCATAAGCATGTGCTGGTTGGGGGAAATGGTATAATAGCTTTGGCAGAATCATGAAAATTTTTGAATGTGACCCATAAAATCCACTTCTAAATATCTACCCTAAAGAAACACATATGTGTATAAGGAGGCAAGTGAAAGAAAGTTCAGCAGGCATGGTTTCTAAATGGGGGGTAAGCTAGCAACAAGTGTCCATGGGCTGGTGGCGGGGTGGGGGTTGAGGGGAGGTGGCTGTGTGGTCTGCCATATGCAATAATGGAGAATGCAGCCACTAAAAAGAACAGCAGAGACAGATCTCCAGGACATAGTGTTGGGTGAAAAAAAGCAAGTTGCCCAAAGACATCCACACAGTATAAGATATTGTTTATATAGAAAACTAAAACACAGACTTATACTGTGTGTATTTTATGGGGACATATGTATACTTGTACATGCATTGAAAAGGCTCAAAGCAGCCTTTATAACTGAGAAAGTGGAAGGGCATTAGAAGGTAGTCAAAAAAGTATTTAACATTTGATTAATGTTTCCTTTTTGTACCAGAAGTTAACCATTGCTAATTTATGGCTCCTGTAGCTTAAAATTAATTTAAAAAACCCTCCTCATTCAAGAGAAAAATGGCAACTTTATGGTGGAGAAATCTGGCAAACACCAGTAGTAGCTTCACCACATGATCAAGAGCAACACCCACAGGCATAGCAATGCCGACAGCGTCTGCTGTACTGTGGTGAGAAGGGTGCTTCCCCTCTGGATCATCTTCCTCCAGATCTATAATCTCCGCTCAACCAGACAAACTCAAGTTAGGGAACAGTCTGCAGGCCACCTGGACAGTATCCTGAAGGTCAGCATCCTGTTAACAGGGAAAATCTGAGAAAACCTCAAGAGCTCTGAGGAGCCTGGGCCAACGTGGCGATTCGGTGCGATGTGGCCACCTTGCCAGCGTCCCAGAGCACTGAGAACACATTAATAGAAAACCAGTGCATTCCAGGTAAAGTGTAGTTTACTTAACAGTAATGAACCAATGTTGGTGACAAATGTGCCATAGTAATATCGAAGGTTAATAACAGGAGAGACCTGGTAAGGGATACCTGAGAATGCTGTACTATATTTGCCAACTTTTCTGCAAATCTAAAACTATTCCAAAAGAAAACATTTATCTTTTTTTTTTTTAACTCCCTCAGGAGAGGTTACTGGAGAACAGTATTCACTGAGAATTCATCAGGAACTGTTCTGGAGTTTGCTACAATTACTACTTACATTCTCTCAGAGCTGTCAGAATAGACAGTCCTATGAAGTTTGGGTTGTTCCATGCAGAAGGCTCTTCTTCAGAAAGTTATTTTTCCTGGGGAATTGGTTATGACCTGCCAACTTCAGAATCAGGATGCTGACCACAACACAGATGCTAAAATTCATACTTGACTGCTACATGCTTGCAAAAGAGTAATAGAGCTTCAAAATTTATACCCACATTCCTGTGGCTCCTCCCTGCTGCTACCTGTTTACTCACTCCCAGTCTCATCTGACTGGTATTTTATATCAGAATGGCAACATGCTACCCACCCCCGACCCCGGTGCCCTGATATTGTATAGAGACTATTAACCAAAGCAGAAATGCTTAAAGAGGTCACAAATGACACCCATAGGAAAATATAAAGAAAAGTATATTGGTTGTTGCCTCTAAATTTCCTTTCTTACATCATCCTGTGTTACTTTCTTTTTTTAAAAAAAGATTTATTGTGTTTATTTATGCATACAAGAGCTAGGGTGTAAGCCAGAGGTACAGAGGGATAAGAGGATTCACCAGAGACAGAGTGGGGAGCAGAACAGGCAGACTGACTGAAATACACTGCTGAGGGGAGCAGTGGGTGAGACAGGAGAGGTCTGCTGCATCATGTGGGGCAGCTCCCTGGCCGGGGATTGAACTCATTCAACTCAGTGGCTGTTGATAGCTTCATAGTGCTTAGACTTAACTTCTTGTGCCACCAGGGAGTGCCCCCCACCAACTCCGTGTTATTTTCTGTTCCCTATTTGGAAGGCTTTCTCCAGCCTGTTGGTACAGACTCCTTTCCATTCATCAAATTTCAGCTCAGATGCCCCCGTCTCTCCCTCAGAGGGTTCTCCTCTATACCCCTTTGCTCTTTATTCTGAGATCTTATTCACGGCACCCACAAGTTAGAGATGCAGATTTGCTTCTTTCATCACTTTTTAATTGGTGTTTCATTCCCCAGCCCAACACAAGTCCTGGCACAAAGCATCATCCATATAAAAATCACTGAATGAATGAATACATGGAAAACTGAAAAACTTGCATAGCCTAACAGGTAGGATGCCTGAGTTATATGTCTTCTCTCATGCTTTGCCTCTAGAATCTATAGGCATTCTAAGTCTCTTTAAGGCAAATATACAGTAAATCAACTTAAAAAAATACAGCGTTCACATCTTTCTTTCTTTGGTCAAATCCAAGAACATTTACAGGTCAGTGAAGAGAAAAAGGAAGTGGTTTTCTGTCCCACCCCACCTCACCCCACCCCCTCTCTCCTCTCTCTCTCTCTCTTACACACACACACACACACACTCACTCTCTCTCTCTCTCTCTCTCTCTCTCACACACACACACACACACACTCACACACACAAACACACACAGAGCCAAGGCTGTTCACAGGCTTTGCCCACATCTTATCTTTTAACACCTGAAAATTCTGTGAATCTGTTCGCCTCAAGGGAAGTGACGTTATTCCTCCTCTCTCCACCAGGCTTCTCCATCCCATGCCCCCATTTCCCCCCATGCTCATCTGCTTCTCAAATTACTCTTTATATCTTCCATCTCTTCTCCAATGCTCTTTCCCCTCAGACTATAAGCACATTTGAGTCGTCCTGTCTTAAATAAGCCAAGGAAGGAAAACTCTTCTCCTGGAGCAATAAGTAATAGACTATAACTTAAAAAATGTTACCACTGTAAATACAAACAGCCATTAATTTTGTGTAGAAACTTCCCTTCAGTGTCGAACTTCATGCCTTTGCCATGTAGCAGCCACTTGACTGTCCCCCATCTCTCCCTCTTTTAATATAATTAACACCTTACTGCCACATTAATCTTCACAGAAAATACAACGTGGAAATAACACTTCTCATATAGAATAAAGCACAGATTCCTTAGTCTGGAACTTACCTTCTACACACCCCACCCTACAAAAAAACTCTCTCTTCCCTATTTCCATATGAATCTTCCACTCAACCCACTGGACTTTGAACACAAAATACAGTTCCTCCACACGGCTGTTCATGCTTCTTCCCTCGTTCAAGAGGTTTTCCCTATAGAGGCAGCCCTGGGAGCTCTTCCCCACCCAACACTCCGAATGTTTAACAACTGTCTGACACAAGTGGTGTTTAGCACTAGACTATGTGCTTTGTATTAATATGTATCAGTTTAAGTACATGTCCTGCAGCAGCAATATCTTATATTACACCTTTTTATACTCCCCCTTTAATTTGCATTTAATCTTTTAAATAATGAAACAAATTTGGCTAGATAAAAGAGTGGTAGGGGTGGGGGGGGCTCTGAAAGACTATCAGTTAAATTTCCAAGAGTGGTGGTGAATTGAACAGAAAGGCATATTGGTTATTTCTTCCTTTTGTACCTGGTAGAGCTTGATGTTGTTATAAATATCCTCCCAGATTTGATCATAGTTGCACTGGTGCAAAACTTGGGAAGCCATGAAAGCTGGATGAGAGGGAGCCAGCGTGACTGTCTTTGCAGCATGATCTTGGAGTACTTGCATTACTCGCTCAGGCTTGGAAATCTTGAGTAGAAAAGAGAGAAGGATTGGTTGGGAGAAGGGTTATTCCCTTCATCTCAGCAAGAATTTGATCAGATACAATTGACTAAGAAGGAAATTCTAGGTGAGCACTCACCAATTAAAAAATATAAAAACCTCAAATATCATGATTCCCATAGGTATGTACATCCATCCAAACTCTAAGTATTCAAAGAAACAGAATTTCACTTAAAAATCTATAATGACACCCTAAATACAACAGCAGGTGGTATCCCCCCAAGGGTGGCACTGATGGAAAAATCAACATCCATCAGTTTGGGGCACAAATGGTTTGCTGTTAGGAAGCTCCCAGGAGATGGAGAAGGCAGCTGTGTACTTGAGGGAAGCACAGACTTTGCAAGGACACAGACCTAGACTCCTATCCTTGCCGAATCTGGATTTTTCCATGCAGAGCAGAACAAGTCTACCTGACAAGAATACTAATGATGTCTCTTTCAGGACTGCTACAAAAAATGCCATGCAACACGTGCTGAATAAATGTTTCTTCTTCATTTCTGAAGGTTAAGACTAGAACAATAGTCCGAGTTGAACTACTTTAGTGTTACAAATATTGCTCTATTTCAGTTATTTTAGTGTGACAAGGAACCTCAAAGATCATTTAGCCTAAACTCTATCAAAATCTCAATGGCACTTTTTGTAGAAGTAGAAAAATTCATCCTAAAATTCATATGGATTCTCTAAGGATCCTAAGAAGTCAAAACAATTTTGAAAATGAAGAAAAAATTAGAGGATTCACACGTCCTGATTTCAAAACATATTATAAAGTTACAGCAATCCAAGCAGTGTGGTACTAGCATATGTTTGCTATGTAGACCAATGGAATAGAATAAACCTAGAAACAAACCCTTGAGTATATGGCCAAATGATCTTAGATAAGGGGTCAACACTACTCAATGTTGAAAGGATAGCCTCTTCAACAAATGATGCTAGGAAAACTGAATATTCACATAAGATAAGTTGGACCCTTATCTTAGACTATATAGCAAAACTAACTCAAAGTAGATTAAATATATCAACATAAGACTTCATGCTCTAAAATTCTTATATGTGTTGAAGTAAGCAATGATGTCTTGGATATGACATCAAAATGCACACAAAAAAAGCAAAAACAGACAAATCTGACTACATCAACTTAAAACTTCTGTATATCAAAGGACACAACCAATTCAATGAAAATCAAGTGACAGAATGGGAGAAAATATTGTGAATCATATATCTGATAAAGGGTTAATATCTAGAATGTATAATATCTAGAATGTAATATCCAGAATGAAAGAACCCCAACAACAACAACAACAAAAATCAAACAATGATTTTAAAAACTGGCATAGAACTTCAATTGACATTTCTACAAATACGATATATAAATGACCAGCAAACATATGAAAAGATGCTCAGAATAACTACTCATCAGAGAAATGCAAAGCAAAACCATAATAAGGTATCATTTCAAACTGACTGGAATTGCTAATCTAAAAAAGAAAAGGAAAGGAAAAAAAAACTAGCAGGTTTTAGTGAGGATATTGAGAAATTGAAACCCTTGTGTCCAATTGGTGAAATTGTAAAATGGTACAACTGCTATGAAAACTATTATAGAGTTTCCTAAAAAAAAAAAATTAAAAACAGACTTACATTATTTTGCAGTGATTCTAGTTCTGGGTATATATCCAAAAGAATTGAAATTAGGATCTCAGAGATATAAGGTAAAAGCAACCCAAAAATCCATCAACAAATGAATAGATTAACAAAGTGTGGTAGACACCTGCAAGGGACTATTATTCAGCCTTATAAAGGCTGCAATGTGAATTAACCTTGAGAACATTATGGTAGGTGAAATAAGCCCACCTTGAGTACTCAAATTTATAGAGATAGGAAGCAGAATAGAGACAGGGGTTTGAGGGAGAGAGAAATGAGGAGATATTGGCTCATGGGTATAGAGTTCCAGTATGCCAGGTGAGAGGAGTTCTGGACAAGAAATGTGGTGATGATGGCACAACAATAAGCAGGGACTTGATACCACTGAGCTGCACAATTAGAAATGGTTAAGAGGTAAATTTCATGTCATGTGTATCTTACCATAATATAAGAAAAGAGGGGGAAATAATACAAAGAGATCCTTTGTGCCCTTCATAGGACATTTTGCAAAACTATAGCACAACATCACAACCTGGATACTGACAGCAACCCAGTCAAGACAGAACATTTCCATCACAGTGTTCACGCTCTCATGTTGCTCTTTTATTTCTACACTCCTTTCCTTTCCCCACCAGTATCTCCTTAGTTTTTAGAACCCATGAATCTGTTTTCCATTTCTAGAGTATTGTATAAATCTATTTATACAATTTTAATGGGATTGGCTCTTTTAACTCTTAGCTCTCTGAAGATTCTTCCAGGTTGTTTGGCATATCATAAGTGCGTTCTTTTTTGTGGGACCCTTGCCAGTGGCGGGTGAATGAACCGGCGCTGCAGAGGCTGCGGGCAGCCTCGCAGCCTAGCGCTCAACCACTGTGCCACCAGGGGAGGCTGAGTGTGTTCTTTTTTACAGCTGAATGCTATTCCTCAGTATCAATGTACCCCAGTTAGGTTAACTACTTACTCACCCACTGAAGGACATCTTGATTGTTTCCTGTTTGGGACTATTGTGAATAAATATGATACAAATATATATGTCCCATAACATGGACAAGCCTCGAGGATATAATGCTAATAAACCAGTTACAAAAAGACCATTTACTTATATGAAGTCTATAAGAGTAGTCAAATTTCTAGAAACAGAAAGTAGAATGGTGGGTGCTAGAGGTTGGGGGTAGAGAGAGGAGGAAGCACGGAGTTGTTGTTTAGTAGTTTCAGTTTTGTAAAGTGAAAACGTTCCAGAGATCTACTTTACAACAGTGTGAATATATTGAATGATACTGATCTGAACACTTAAAAGCAGTTAAGATTATAAATTGTATGCTGTGAGTTTATTTTTAACCACAATAAAAATAAGATAGAGTCCAATGTTTTTGTCTCACAGATGAGGACACTAAATTTTAAGGTTATGTGACTAGAATGATTATCACATAGAGATTTAATGCTCAAGCTGAACTAAATTCAGCTCTTTTGGCAATTGTTACTCTTTTGAAAGCAAACAGAATTATTAAAGTTTAATAATTAGGTTACTAATTTCTAAGTAAGGGCTGCAAAAAAGTGAATTTTCTGAGAAGGATTTTGCAAGAATTTTATCTACAAAGGAACATAGTTATTTTCTTACCTTCAAAAACTTAGCTTGAAGTTGCATTAATGCATCTATTCTCCTCTGTTCTTTTAGTTTGGTCAAAAGCTTTTTTTGCCAAGGATCACATTTGGGCTTAATCTGGTGGACAAACACTCACAAAAAGTTATAATAGAACAGAATGGTTCTCAATAAAAGTTATAAGCTATGTGATTCAAGGACCTTCCGATATGGGCATGCTAGAGAATTCGCTAGAACATATGACGTCTTGGAAAGGCTTCAGCATGGGTTCACAGATGCATGGAGGGAGTTCCTGCCAGGGCCTACCCTGTGAGATGCAGTAGTTTCATCCGGGATGGCGCAGCCCCGTTGACAAGGTATATTTCAAAATTAGTTCTATAGCTGTATAGACACCAACATACTAATAACTCTCAGACTTTTATTTCAGGTCTAAGCTCCAGTCTGTTATATCCAACTACTCCTTGAGAGTTATACTTGGATGGCAAGTGCAACAATGGTAAACAAAGTCTGGTGTCCCTTATTCCCACCACCTATTTGCCCAAACTCTAGTTGGCTGATGGCCCTCCTTTCCCTCTGTCCATCTTTCACACACAAGACATAGAACAGCTAATCCTCATTGTTCATGGATTTCATGATTTGCAATTTTGCCTAATCACTAACATTTCTTTGTAACCCCAAAAACAGTTTTGGTGATGCCTTCCTGGCCATTCACAGACATATACAGAACAGTAAAAATAGTCCACATTCCCAGCTGAGGTCAACAGGGTGACAGGCAGTCACCTTTGAGCATTATTCTTTTTTTTTCTCATCAAATAGCCAAGATCACTAATAATGTGAAGGGCATTTTGACCCAATAGAGAGGGGTGCAAGAGTATGGGGAACTTCAGAGAAGGCAGTCAGTATGGTCAACTTCCTGGGCTCAAGGCAGGAAGGAGCTGGGAAACCCTGAAGCATGAGGCCAGGTTCTCTGCCCTGACTTTTCTGAGAGCAGCAGTTACCAGTGTATGGTCGCAGAGGGTAGTTTGCTGAAGGCATGGAGGTGAGAGGACAAAAGGGACCTGGTGGCGCTAGTATTGCCAGGTTGCCCTGCCTGCTTGGAGGAGAATGTGTGACATCCTTCTGGCATCACTGTCAGGCAGCTGTCCTCACAGGTCTCCTACCTTTATAAATGAAATCCAGTTGGCTTTCTTTTTCAAGGCCATACAAGATGCTGCCAAGCCCCAATTCGCTGCTTTAGCTACCCCAGCATCATAGTCTGCAAATGTTTGCATTCTCTGTTGCTCCATGAAGATGCTTTGAAATTTTTGGGAGACCTAAACAGAATTAAAAAGAGAAGTGTAGCCCAAAAAGAAAGTCTTATGTCATAGGCAATTTCAAAAGCAGCCTTTGAAATACTCTTCGATTCAAACTAATGCATGAAACCTGTCTCTGTGATAGTAGCAGGACCTTAAATGTATATACCTGTTAGGCACATGTGCTCAGCTTATTACCACACTGTGTGTGTGTGTGTATGTATGTATATGTACATGCACATGTGTTACATGTTCCAATCTCTCCAAAGATTGGCGATACATGTAATATGTTCATTTATATGTATTTTGACTTGGATCCTAAATGGGAAGTAAGCTGGCTGCCTTTAGAAATGCATTCACTTTTTCTGGCCACCTTGTAAACTGTGTATCTAAGTATTAGATAAACCCTGCTCCCAGCAGTCTGACCAAAATGTTGCTGGCGAGAAGGATCCAGATGCTAGGACCTGTTAAAACCCTCTATGTAACTCGTCAATCCTGTCACGTCTCATTTCAGACTGAGGCTACCAGTGATTTCTCTGACTTAATTTCCTACTGCCAAAAATGAAAAATAAAAAATGCTGAGCCCTTCCCCCTTTGTTCTCCAGAGCCCACCCATTTCTACTGAGTCTGGGGAGAACCATCATCATTACACTGGCCACAATGAGTCATGATTTCCTCACTACTTGCCAAGCCTCTTAAAGGCACAGATTATGGATCTCAAGAATCTACCACATAGTGATGGGTGCACAACAGAGTGAATGTAATTCATACAAGTGAATGGTCTTGAATTATATACTTAGCAGTGATTAAATCATAAATCTTAAAAATCATAAATCTTATGTTACATATATTCTATTACACACACACACACACAAACCCCACCACCACCGCAGTGCTGGCATACACAAGGACCTCAACAAAAGTTCTGGAAGGAATGAACGAGTTCGTGAATCTCATGGCTTGATTCTCTGAGTGAATGCTTGTACTTTCCAGGCTGTACTTTCTATGACTGTTGCCCATGTGGTTCTTAAACATTTAAATATAAATTAGCTAAACTAAGCAAAGTTTCAGATTGAGTTCTTCAGCTACACCAGCCACTTTTCAAGTACTCAACAGCCTCCTGTGACTAGTGGTTGACAGCAGGGCAGCACTGATACAGATCAGATCCTCCAGGGCAGGAAGTTAGGTGAGAGTATTCCCCTCAGGGTGAGGTGGCCCCTCAGAGTGGGGTGGTTCACTGCTTCTCCCAGGGTCAGATAGTGATTTGGCCTCTGCAGACCAGATGATCTCTGTTGCCACCTCTTAAGGTGGTGGTTGTAGTGGGACAGAAGCCATAGATAACACATAAATGAATGTCATGGTTGTGTTCCCATAACACTTTAAAAGAAAAATACAGATGATGGGCTGCTGAATGCAGTTTGCAGACACTACTCTAGGGCATTAGAGAACCAGAATAAATAGTACTCCTATGTAGGAACTCTTCCAACAATAGGAACTCTTCCTACATAAAAAATGGTTGTAATGTGATTGATTTTCTCAGGGGCACAATTAGCATGGTGCATAGTACTGTTATAAGAAAATCAAAAGTGCAAGTTTTCTCATTGTAAAGATAAGCTGTTCTTCAGGAAGAAGGCTGCTCTGTGAGAGTAGACAGTCACATGTTCTCTGCTTATCACTGAGTGTCTACTGCATCGTAATTTATTTTTTATTTTTCTTGACACAATTAAACATCATCTGACTGTTTTTTGACAATCATGACACTTGGTGATAATGAGGGTTATTGATACTTGCTTAGAAGAATTCTGCCACAAGTAGTGGTGCTAGTGATAGGGAAAGACAGGCAAAGAGTAAACGCAATCCTCTTCAGAGAAACCAGAGGACACAGGATACCATCACTCCAGTGACCTCAAAAGCCTGTGCTATATAGTACAATAGTAGAGATAATTCTGGTAAAAGAATGCTGGAATAAATACTCCTGCCAGTAAAACCTCAAGGTCAAGGCAAATGGTGATAAAGCAGGCAGACTCCTCCTTTCATGAAGTGTATTCAGAAATATTCAAATTTTATTTTTCCTTGTTTGGGTCAGTCAGTTAATTGCTTTGACCCAGTGAGAATATGTGCTTGCAGATATTATATACTCAGAGCTAGAAATTTTTCTTTATTGTTCTAAGTCTGGCTAAGAACTTTGCTCTAATAAATCTAAAGTTCTCTACCCATGATCCTCTTCTTCCCTTTGAAACATGTTTTATCATGATTTCTGATAATAGGAGTTATTTTTTAGGAAGCGCATCACTGTGTTACAAGAGCAAACTTCACTACACAGTATACACTGTGATGAATAAAAAGCATCTTGCCGATAGGAGAGACATTGCAACCCTTTCTGAGAATCGAATAGCTTTAGACACTCGAAAACTCTAGCACACAAATTTGCCAAATCTTGGTGTAGGGTAAAGAAAATATCAGGCTTTTCTGCCCTTCTGCCATCAGGATAGATGATGGATCCTTGTCCTGAATGCATGCCTGATGGCGGGCACCTGGAATAGGGTGTGGGCATAAGTAGATGGGATTCAGCTGAGTTAAGACTGTGCTTTTTAAGGGCGGCGTCATGGGGACGCCAGCAGCAGCAGTAGAAGCAGAAGCAGAACCCAAAAGAGAAGCCGAGAAGCAGCAGAACAAACGCTAGAGAGCCCAGATAGAGTGAAGACTTGCTGGGGGCTGCACCAGCCAGCACCCCTGCCTGCCATATGCCTGGTGAACCCCAATAAAAAACCTGCGAAACTACTGAGGACTCTGACTCCTCCTTTACCCGGTCTGCATGGGATCAGAAAACCTGTTCTGTGTCCATTCCTGCCCCTTACACTTAGCTACATTTACATCAGTTATTATGGACTACAACCGATATTTTTTCATAAATTCTGAAAGGAAATAAAAGCCTACAACCCCTCAGGGCTGGATATTCAGGAGTCCCATTACTCACATAGAGAGGAAGTTCAACTGCTAATCTAAATCTTACCAATTACTATGCTATTTATCTTCTAAAACAATTGTGGCAGTATAGATCTCCAACTTTGGAGCAAATGATGAGGTTTTCTTTTATGAACACCTCTATGTATATGTATTAAGAAAGAGTCCATCAAGTACCAAGGAAAAAAGTTCCATTTCCTTAGCGGCACCCACTAGCTCCTCCACGTCATACGGGATATTGAAATGGGAGAGCAGGCGCCTCAGCTGAGGTTTCAGGTCTTCTGTTTCTGTCGTGTGTTGGGGTAGGACAAAAGGAACTTCTGTTCTCATCGACCCTGAAAAAAGTTCAAGTCAGGAGTATTAAGATCATTGCACACCAGCTGGGGGAGGAAAGGAACAGTCCTTGAGATAACTGGAGGCAGGGCCTCCTCTGTTGGCAAGGAGGTAAGTCTGTTCCTGACCCAACCTTCTTGGCCACAATTTATAGACTGCACCTCACTTGGCCTTAGACATCACCTTAAACATCCCTCACCACCCCTATCTGACGATTCCTTGATGTTGGTTTTCTGTGAGAGGAGCAAGAACCCCTTAGCTTCTCACAGCCTGCAAGAGAAAATCAACAGACCCTTTAGGGACTGACTTAGTGGGAGCAGAGCTATTTATAGTCTTTCGTGGTAAACAAAGAAAATGACATAATCAGCTAATCAGAACAGCTGAATGCTTTCTCCTGGCTCACTCCTACACATCATTAAGGACCCAGTTTAGACGCCCTCTCTTCTCTGGTGGGTTTGCTGCCTCCCCAGATGCACCCTGCCTGGACCCCACGTAAATATGTCACGCAGAGACGCTGATCAGGTTTCTTAATCATCTGTAACTAAGGGCAGGAAGACTGTCATATTGATTCAGGTAAGGGAAGTCTTCTTAAATCATGTGATGTTAAAACTGGAAGGACCTTAGTCATTTAATATGAAAGGCTTGGGTCTCCCTTGGCGGTGCAGCGGTTGAGCGCCGGTTTAATCCCCGGCCACCAGAGAGGGTCCCACATGGCGTGACAGCCCTCTCCTGCCACGCCTGCTGCTCCCCTCAGCAGTGTATTTCGTCACTCAGTCTGTTCTGCTCCCTGCTCTGGCTCTGGTGAATTCTCTCACCCTCCCGCGCTTCTGACTGTACCCAGTGCTTGTATAAATAAATAAATAAATCTTTTTTAAAAAAAATGAAAGGCTTATTTTGGAGATGAGTAAACAGAACCAAGAAGAGGAACAGCACAGTGAGGCTATGACAGGAGCAGGTCGAGAACTCAGTACATCCAAACTCAAGCTGAGTAAGTGATTTTCAGGCTTTTCTACTCTCGCGCCATTAGGATTGATGATGGATCCTTGTGGTGCTGAATGCATGCCTGATGGTGGACACCTGGAGTAGGGTGTGGGCACGCGTAAGTGGGTACGCCTGGGCTGAGACTGGGCTTATGAGGGTGACGTCACGGGGATGCCAGAAGAGCAGAGAGGAGAAGAAGAGAGAACCAAGAGAGGAGCAGAGAAAAAGGCTGTGATAGAAGGCCGGAGAGCTCAGACAGAGTGAAGACTGGCCGGGGGCTGGGAGGCATGCCAGCCTACCAGCCTCCCCCCCCCCCCCCCCCCCCCGCCGGGCCTCTGCCTGCCGTGAACCTGGTAAATCTCAATAAAAGTCTGCAAAAGCCACTGAGGGCTCCAGGACTTCCCCTTAACCCCATCTGCTCGGATCATAGAGAAACTGCTCTGTGTCCTCCTGCCACTACAAAGTTCATTGATTTTTTTCTTGTCTCTTAATTTTCCAGTTATAACAATAGAGAGAACAATTTCTAAGAGAAGTATTTGTTGTTTTCCATCATAAAATATTAACATTTGGTTATTTAAGAGATTTGACATTTTGGTGTTTAAAAAATTTCAAGCAAGATCATGTGACAAGACAGTACATGTACAAATCACAATTTTCTTTTCTCCATGTCATCACAGGAGAATGAAGACTAATTTCTTACCTGAAATGCTGGCATCTGTAGGGCCTGGAGATGCAGAACCCTGTATGTCAGGGTCAGTATCTCCAACACAGAACTTCTCATTTTTCTGACCAACCTCAAGGACTTCATCGACAGTAACCCTCAGCACTTTGGAAATAGGCAGATACTGGAGTGCCTGAGGAAGGAAACATTCAAAAGGTGTCTGTCAACTCAATTCTTATAGAAGTTTCCACACATAAATTCCGGGAGAAGTCTTTGCTTTGATAGAGAAGGAAAGAGATAGATGTTGGTCTCAGGAGTGTGCCAGATAATCAGAAGCTAAATCTGCAGCTGGAAGACCTGGTACTGTCACCACTTCTAAGTGACCTTCACCTTGGACCAGATGTACACTGATCAAGCACCCATAATGGACAAGATACTGTGAGAGGTGCTAGGGATGCAAAGATGTCCAAGCCATGTACCAACCTCAGAGTTCACAGGTTAGCAGAGAAGCCAGAATAATGAGCAGACTGTTATGTGACTGGGAAGCACAGTATTAGAGGTGCACCCCATTTTCACAGACTAGGGAAGAGATGAAATAAAAATGACAGGCAGGTTTCTGGTTTGGCTCACTCCATAGATGGAGCTACCATCCACTCTGTGGGTGGTGTTGTCACTGAGATAGGAGTAAAGGAGTAGGAACAGATTTAGGTGGCAAAACCACAATCTTTCTAAAATGGAAATGTGATCCTGTCTCCCCTTTCTGGTGTCTCTAGCCTGGGTTAAGGCCACTCCTCTGTGACTCTTTGCCTGTACTTAATCTGTTCTTCTTATCACATTGTATTTCAGTTTCAAAGGGACTATTGTTTTGCCCCCTTTCCTTCTAGCTTGGGGCCTAGTTACTATTCAGCAAAGACCAGACCTTTTGCTGCAAGTTGGCCCAGAACACACCTGGCATATATCAGACCCTCAAGAGATACTGTGAAATAAAAAGTAGATCTATATCTGAACATGATAATGAAATCAAGAACTTAGAGTGATTTGAATATAGCACAGAAGCAACTTTCCAAATGCTAACTTAATGAAGTGATTGATTAGAGCAAAGTTCCAAAAGAAAACAGTGAATGTTATTTTCCTGTCATTTGTGGGGCAGGTAGAATACAGAAACTTGACAATCTAAAACTGGGCAACAGTGTGAGAAAACAACGTGTTGACCATTGGGGAGGACACTGTGTTTCAAGTAACATGCTTCACATACCTGCAGATAGTGGTGAATAGTCCTGAGTGAGTGCAGGTGACACACTAGCCATTTTGTGTAAATGGTCAGGTCTTCCTGTGTCACTAAATTAGGAGGATTGTTTTTTCCCATAAGGAAGTTTTCTCGAGCAACAGACAATCTTTCAGCTCTTTGAAGGGCATCATTGTATTCCTGCATAATGTAGGCAACTTGTTTCTATTGAAGAGAGATGCAAAGACAGAAGTTGGCTATTTGCAAGTCTTATTATCTTACTCATTTGTTGCCAAGCATAGAGAGGAATGCTGTTTGGAGGCCAAATAAAGGGCTCTTGGAATATCAGAATTCTCACAAATTCTGAATTCGACTTACAAGGGCAGTGACCAGCAAAGTCAGCGCATAAGGATATTTGGTAACTGGAGTCAGTGTCTTAGCTTGTTACCTACAGCAAAGGAGGCCATATCTATGAAGAAAAGTGCATTTTCTATCACACAAACCTTCCTCAAATCCCATTCTTAAAAATAGGTACCCTTATCTTCTGTCACAAGCACGACAGGCAAGTGGGTTAGTTCCTGTTAGTTCCTTTGCCATCTTTAGCTGTGACTTAAAATTTTTTGCCAAGCTATATACTGTTGGTGGGAATATAAATTGATGGAGCCATTATGGAAAGCAGTACAGAGATTCATCCCAAAATTAAAAATAAAACTACCATATGATCCAGCATTCCACTTCTGGGGAAATGAAATCAGTATCTTGAAGAGATATCTGTATTCCTATATGTATTATAACATTTACTTACAGTCAAGAAAACAACCTAAGAGTCTGTTGATGGATGAATGGATAAAGAACGTGAATTAGATAGACAAATAGATGATAGGTAGGTAGGTAGACAGACAGACAGACATCGAAATAGATATCTTACCTGATACATATATACATGTATATATATATATATATATATATATATATATACACACACACATAGATTTGGATATACAGAAATACCAATAATACATACAAATGGAATATGATTCATCCATGAGAAAGAAAATTCTTACATCTGCAACAACATGGATGAATCTTGAGAACATTATGCCAAGTGAACTACGCCAGATAGAGAAAGACAAACACAGGCTGATCTCATGTATCACTTACATGTGGAATCATAAAAAGCCCAAGTCATAAAAGGAGAACAGAGAATGGTGGTTACCAGGGGACTTTGGGGAGGAGGTGGGGAGATATTGGTCAAGGGGTACAAATTTGCACTTAAGTAGGATGAATAAGTCTAGATATCTAATGTACAGGCATGATGTCTATAGTAATATATAGACAAACTTATCAGTCATTTTGACTCATTACAAAAAATAGACCACGGTTTATGTTTATGGGTTTCCTACCTTGTAAAGAGGATAAAGTTGCTCCATGATCTTACTGTGCTGGCAAAATCTCTTCCACCTAAGCATGTGTAAATATTTACTCTGGGCCAGCTGGGTAATTCTCTCTGTATAATACTTTAACAACAACAGCAATAATAATTAACAGTTAGAAGAGAACTATGTTGGAAAGTTTGAATTCAGTCTTAAGAACACTAACAACAGGGAAATCAGTATCTGGTTGTTGGAAAAGTATATTTTTTCTATATGAAAACTATAAAATTAAGAAACCTGCTCAATATATCACTCAAATTTAAATGAAGAAAGTAAGCATTTCTAAATCTATATAATCTGTTGCCAACCGAACAGATTGGAGTCTAAAATATAAAGCACATTACAGGCAAGACATTCTATTTATACTTCAAAATAGTTAAATAATCCAACTCTTAAAATATTTTATTTCTGATGCTAGGGCTAATACTGGCTATGATGGAATAGGTAGGACCAGACTTATCCTTCCATGAAAAACAACAGAAAACAGAACAAAATACACAAAGCAAATGTTTTTTGATATGGGACAACAGGCAGTGTAGGACTGTGGTTCTTGGGAAAAGGGAAACTCATGAAATGAGCCCAATAATCACTCTGGTTTTCTGCCTAACCAAGGCAGTTTCTGAATCATGGTGTGGGAAGTAGAATCCTAACCAAAGAATGATGGTCTCTCTCTGTTAAGGAGAGAGAAATTGAAGTTTGGAAAGCTATTCAGCTGGAGTTTGCAGGGCAGAGCATTGGAGGAGAGGAGGTTATGCAGGGAAAGGGCTCCAGAAACCTGCACAGGGGTCCCTTGAATGTCTTGCAGAGTGCTAAGTCATTCATGCAAAGGATGAAACTCCAGGAGCCTGTGCAAAGAGTCAACGACAAGAGAACTGTTAACTGAGCAGTTTTTGGAGTTCATGCAGGGCTAGGAAATGCTCTGATTCCAATCAGAGAGTGAAGAGTCCTGAGGCATTCAATGGAGACAACAGAGGGGTCACACTTTAGTAATAAGGATTTAGTAATAGAATAAAGGTCACCTTAAATGTGTTCTAACCAGGCTTAAAACCAAGTCTTGAAAGTATGAAGACAATATGCAGGTAAATTAATGGATTACCAGAATGAAGTCTAACACTCTGTAAAGAAATAGAATTATGTAAAATTGACACTGTCTGGTACCCAAACAAGAAAAATAGTAGATACACAAAGAAACAGGAAAAGTGTAATCTATAAACAGGAGAAAATTAATGAAGAGAAACAGAAACGACAATGGTACCAGTGATGAAATTAGCAAACAACGACTTTATTTTTTAAATTGTACCTTTTTTTTTTTTAAATTGAGGTAATGGAGGTTTATAACACCAGATATGAGTCAGAGCTACAGGTTCACACCTCTTCAGATGTGTTTCCACATGACTCCCACCAGCAAGTTACCCCTAGTCCTTAACCATAGTCCATTGGTTCTCCCTCATCCCTTTTCTCTGTACCCTACCCCTCTGGTAACCTCAATTCTGCAGCTATATTTCTAGAGTTTGTTTTGGGTTAGTTTTATCTGTTTGTTGTCAAACAAAGACTTTAAAAGAGCTAATATCATTATTAATATGCTCAGCTATTCAAGAATTGAAAGGCAATTGTGAATATATTGAGAGAAATGAAAACTATTAAAATAATGAAATAGAACATCTACAAATAAATGAAATGAAAAATTCACTGGAGGGACTGACAATACATAACAAAATGGTTTGCAAACCATTTTGTATACAAAATGGTTTATATATGTATACAAAATGAAATATTGAGAACAAAAGACAAAACAACAGACCCTCAGTCATTTATGAAACAATATGAATTTATTTAACATGTGTAACTGGAGTATCATAAGCAGAAATGAGGACAGAAAGTATATTTGAAGGCATAATGGTGGAGATTTTTCAAAACTTGATGAAAATAATATCATAATCCAAAAGACCAACCAACTCCAAGCAAGAAAAACATGAAAAGTTCACCAAGGGATGTCATAATCAAGCAGCTTAGTAAAAAAATTGTAAAAGCAGCCAGAGGATGAAAGGATGTGTTGTGTTAAGGAATGGAAACTATACAAGCCAGAAGACAAGGGAGCAGCTTCTTTAAAGTGATAAAAGAAAAAAGCTATCAACTTGGATGCTGTATTGAACAAAGATATCTTTTCAAAATGAAGGCAAAAATATTTTTCAAAAAAAGAAAGACTGAAAGAATGTGTTCCTGGCAGATCTTTACTATGAGAAATGTTAGAGTTAAGTTCTTCATGCAGAAGATAAACATTATATGTGATGTTTATATGGTAAGACTTAGATTTTATCAAGGTTTCTCAACCTCAGGATTATTGACATTTGAGACTAGATAATGCCTGTGCATTGTAGGATATTAGCAGCATCCTCGGTTTCTATCCACTAGATACCAGTGGCAACCCCAAATTGTGACAACGAAAAATGTCTCCAGATACTGCCAAATGTCCCCAATCCCCACCCTTTGATTCTCTCTGATGACAAACACTGATCTACAGAGAAGTTAAAAGTACCAGAAATGGTAAGGAAAGAGTCCTGGATGAAGCCAACAGTTTGACTTACAAATAGAATCTCAACATCTTTTGTTTCATTGTGATTAACTTCTTAGTTAATATTAGCTAATTTCTAAAGAACTAATTTGAATGCATAGCAAAGCTATAACAACACAAAGAGTAAAGAGCAAGGAATTTTAAAAGTCAAAACAGTAAGTGGTCATTTTGGAAAATCTAGAAAATACTTAAAAGAAGAGGAAATTAAGTATGTTGTCATCCAAAGAAAGATTGTTACAAACATTTTAGTCTATGTCCTTCAAGTGATTTTCCTATGCATTATGTGACCACTATTATGATAGGCATACACAATGTTGTTAAGTAATGTTACATAAAAACATAATTCCCTATTATTATGCCAAAAAAAGTTTAAACCAGAATAATATTCTACCAGGGACCAGTTTTTATTAACCCTTCTCCTATTGTTAGATATTTAGGTAATTCCAATTTTTTAATTTTTATTACTATGATGCAATAATGATCTTTATGCAAAATCTCTCTCCCTGTGTTTTGAATTATTTTCTTAAGAGAGTTCCAGAAATACCTTTTCTAAATCGGCCAACAGTTTTCTGAGGACAGAGACTTAGTGTTGCAATGACTCATCGCACCAGCACAGGGAGTAATAGTAGAAACTTCAATTGGTTAGTGACGATAACTAAACTGAACTATGGTGTGGGTCTCTAACAAAGAACAGAATTTACCATACCAAATACTGCAAACTACATATGTAGACAAAATCCCACTCTGGCCAGGGGATATACCAGAAAGCCAACTTCGTTCATATATTTCTATAATTTTCAAATCTACTTTTCAAATTTCAAAATGACCCTTACCTGCAACAGAAGCAAAGGTAAATTTTCAGGCGTGTACTCTCTTCTTAGGCAGCTCTCTAGCTCCCTCTGCATGACATCTGCTTGAACGACAAGGGGCTTTGGCTCAGCCACCTGAATCCGTGGGCAACCATGCAAAGGGAAATAAGGAAATAAAATCATCAGGGTTTATCACAGAAAATGCCATACACTTTATGTGAGTTTTTATACAACCCATGGTGATGTTATGCCACACCTCCCAAATAACAAATTGAACATCACAAATCAAGAACTGTAAAATTGAAACCGTGAAAAAAAATCAGTTATCTCCAAAGAAGTTGTAACTCAGCACTAAGCTGACTGTTTGGTTATTTGTTCTCATAACCACTGTCAATAGCATCAGATGTTTGTTTGCAAGAATTAACATTTCTTGCCACACATTTCTTTTCTTTTTTTAAGATTTATTTATTTTATGCACACAAGAACTGGGGTACAGGCCAGAGGTATGGGGGTGTGTGTGAGAGGATTCACCAGAGACAGAATGGGGAACAGAACAGGCAGATTGACTGAAATACACTGCCGAGGGGAGCAGCAGGCGAGCCAGGAGAGGTCTGCTGTGCCATGTGGGTAGCTCCCTGGCCAGGAAGCGAACTCTTGCTACAGTGGCTGCAGACATCTCATAGGTTGCGTCTTAACCCCAAAATCTAAATTGTTGTTATATTGAGCAGCTCTCTCCCCTACTCACCTGTAAAGTTTGCTTTAGTGCCAGTTCTCTTTCTCTTCTAAAGTAAGAAATGTCCTTTGGTATTCGAACAGAGCTGCAGAAAGTTGCATGCAGTAGAAGTTGTCATTACAGAAGTTACAATAAACTTGATTATAAATAGGCCCTGCTTCATTTGTAATCCTTCAAATCTGTTCATTTCTAAATAACCATGTATCACATTATACTGGCTTGTTGGGGACGTGACAAGGCCACAGGCTCCTGTTTTCAGAGGGCTCTTATGTATTCTTTGTTTTTGCTAAATCTTTCTCTGGGCCACTTTTTCCTCTCTTCCCCACATTGACACAGTCTTTCCTTTTACCCAAAATTCCCCTCTCTCTTCCAACTCCAGAGTACAGGAAAGGGCATAATGGTGAGAATTTTTATTTTCCCCACCTGTATTTCTGTAGCCTTATCACTAACAAGTACTGTGCTTATCAGACATCAATCTCAAGCTAATTGACACACTTATCGTTTAAATAAAATCTTATCATTTAAATAAAATGTTTTTATTTTTGTTTTTGCTCAAATATCGAGGGTGAAAGTGACTTTTAAATGTCAGAAATGTAATAGTTTGGAAAAATATTTTAACCAGTTTATGCTTCAGAAAACTTATTTATCCCTAGGAAAAACAGCAGAGGAGCCTGCTTAAGCCTCCTGGACCTGTGACGAGGGAGCCGTTTGCGCCTTAGGCTCTGACACAGGAGGCACCAGCAGTACCCCAGACCCTGGGTCTGGTAAAAAGGTGGGCCCCACAGTCGGGAGGAGGAGAACTCCTCATTTGGTGTCAGCTCTACACCTAAACTTTGACAGCATCAAGAGACAGCAACCCTGGTGTAGTGGCCACTTCTCAAGATGGAACTTTGCAAACATCGCAAGGTCATTCTGGAACACATGAAGGAAGCCACCTAACGATCTGAGGAGGATTACAGGCAGTAACATTTAGGTTAATGTTCAGATGAGCCTATCAGCCCCCATGGATCAGTCTTAAGGGATGATGAAAATACTATTAGTTTTGCACCCTCGACAGCAGTCCCTCCACCCCAAACCCCTGTAGGCAGTGGTCCTGGAAAAAGGGCAGTAGGCTGATAGGCAGGAGGGGCCTCAGCCTTGTGAGCCTAGCAACCCACTGAGCCATCTGTGCGGAATTCCCATCTGCGGTTGGAGATAATGCCGTCTTATCTCCTCGCACTGTTGCTTTGTTGAAAAAGAATTATTCTTTTAAATAAGGCAGGCTCTGAAAGTGCCTTGAGAGTAAAAACATTGATAAAGCAAATGTATACTTTCTGTGATTACTGGGTACCCGAATCCTCATTAGCCTCATGGAGGAAAAGAAACAGGAACCAACTCAAAATGGGATGAGCTATTAAACAGGCAGTCGGGGAAAGAAGAAACCCACTTCTTTACTGTCCTGTTATCTGGGGAGATTGGGCAGGGCCAAGGCTTACTCTCCCAACCCTCTCTTACTCAGATCATGTCTTTCCTCTCAGTTCACCTCCAAGTGTCTCTGAAGGCTCTTAAAGAGACTGGTGAACAGCAAAGGTGTGCACATCAACCCATTAAAGAGACCATGTTTGTTCAGAAATAGACATTGTTTATTTAACAAACATTCACTCCTTTTTTTCATTCAACAAGCAGTAATGAAACACTTAACCCTCTCAAAGACCTGGGCTTATGAGGTAAAATGAGGGGGGAAATATAAAACAAACAAACAAAAAAGTAAAACCAGACAAGCACACAGTCATCCTTTACTTCTCAATATTTATTTTGGTTTAGTGGTGAAAGACAATGCTAAATTGATGATCAGGAGCAGACATTTTCCATTTTTCTTTGTCTCCAGAACCTACTACAACACCTGGCAAAAGTATTTATTGGAGTAATTACATCTTCCAGGTGTATTGTTTGGTGGTTTTAGGGATTAGAGAAATACAGGTATCCAGAGATTTCCCATCACTGTGGCCTAAAAAGCCTTCAAGAATCCTTTCTTATAGCAATGTATCTCAGGGAGCTGGGGAGCTGCTTGCTCTGACTTTAATTGTAACAATATTAACATTTGATCTGTGTGTGGTGTGTAAGTTTTCAACATGCTGCAATACAGTCAGTAGTCATAAGGCTGGCAAGGTACTCATTTTTAATCTTGTTTTTCAAACAAAGAAACCAAAGTTGAGAGAACTTATGACATGCATGGTTCAATTTCCTTTCTATTTCATCATGAAATCTGCTTCGTATACTCAAGTGCTTTAAATATCAAACTTACAAAACATATTAAATGCTAATGCACCTATTGACTGCTGCTGCTTCTCCTGATCTTCCCTCCCCAGTCCACTGAGTTTACTCTGCTATTCAATATAACAGGGTCCTCAAATAATTCCTCTTGATCTTTTGTGGCAGTAACAGAACAAAGGGGTATGCAAGGGATATTTGCTATTGATACTAAGGGGCTGATCTGGCTACACCATCCAAAAGAACTAACTATAGAAGAGCTCCTTAACAGAACACTTCACATTACCAAATTCCTAGCATTATTTGTTGTGAAATTCCTCATCAAAATCAAGGTCAAATTCAACTAAAATATTATTGAGTAAAAATATCTCTTTTCATTGAGTATTACTTGTATAATAGCTTCTGCAACTTGAAGACAAATGTAAGCGCACTTTTCCTTTTTATTTGGTAGAATATTGCCTCTAAATGCCTTGACAATTCTGGAATATAGGAGCACCTGAGGAGCAGCGGTCAAATTTGAGCTTGAGCTAATGCCAGTTATCTTTGTGATGCCACTGATGGAGATAGTGTAGTGAGAGTGGCCATGAAAGTCCGGAAAGATTGCCTGCACACTGCCACTATTTACCTGTAAGGTCCACGAGCTGTTCCCTGAAGAATCCCCTGTTCTTCTATTTCAGACTTCAGTTCAGTCAATTGCAGAGCCAGTTCTTTCTCCAACAGTTGGATCCTTTCTGTGGATGCAACCTTGTAAATTTCATCCATGGTTTGCAATTATTGTTTTTCTGTAACCCTGAAAAGAAAGAGCACAAAGTTCATGGCTGACTTCCTCAGTGACCATTACCTAGTGTGTGGGATTTTGTCCAAAAACTCATGTTAACTTTGTGGAACTGGAACAATGTGAGGAAACAGCCACACTAGATAGTGGTTGTTTATGATTTAATTACCATTTAGTGAACAGTAGAGAAAACACAGGTTAGAATCTCTTCTGACTACGTCTTTGTTCAGCCCAGACATCTTCAGAAAGTTCTCTCCTCCAGCTTTGTCTATAGTGGTGTTTTTTCTTTCTTTCTTTCTTTTAAATGAGAGTACATCCTCCTTCCTGTCCTCTGTAGTCTTCATAAAGACATGTGGGCATTACTCACGAAATTCTCTGAATGGTGGTTATTATTGACTTGTAATTTTCAATTCAACTGGAACAAATTATACGTGTGTACAGGATTCCTCTACACAACTGGAGTATTTTGCCATAAGCCTTTTTGAAGGCATGAGCATTTAACTGGGTAGAATATTCTGAGGGTGGAGTACTATCTAATGTAATTTTGACCCATTTTGGAGAAAAACGCTATTTATGAATTGGAATGGGTGTTTTAAAGTTTGAATGTTTATATTTGGCATAATGTCGTCACCATTAAATAAAATAGTTGATCACACCCACCTCCACCCAGGTTACAGCCTGTCAAATTCAACACAACTATTTGCTGAGCACTTGCTGTCAGTATTCTAGTTAACAGCATAGATTAACTGCATGACCCAGAAGTTCTGAACCCATGAATTGCCAGGGATTCCCTCCCTGATGTGTTGTTCCCTATTGCTGCCCTAGAAACAGAGCAAACCAGAGAGAACCGGGCTGACCCCGTCAATGGGTCCTCACCCACGTGTTTATAATTGTAGGACACGACCCAGAAGCAGACACACACACCTTGTGAAACAACAAGGGGATTTATTTACACGGGGGCGGGGGGGAGGAGCGGAGAGAGAGAATTCAGAGGCTGGCACATGGCTATGGGCCATCTGTACTTCCCCAGATAGCATCCGTTCAGTGGTCCTAACCCAATCCAGGGCAAGCC
Source organism: Talpa europaea (assembly GCF_964194135.1). NCBI lineage: Eukaryota > Metazoa > Chordata > Mammalia > Eulipotyphla > Talpidae > Talpa > Talpa europaea. The sequence goes on from NC_140068.1 coordinate 42,805,968, forward strand.
GTGGGCTTTTCCACGAGCACTCCCCCTCAATAGCAGGAGGAAGCCAGAAGCCTCAGCTCCGCCCTATTACCCATCAGCCCCACCTCAGGGTGCAGAGTCTAGAACACCCCACCTTCTACCATCCAGTTGGCTATGCTTGCACCCACTGGCTGGGAATTTGGTTCTCCCTGTTCTTGTTTACACCCTCACCTCTACCAGACAGGTAGAAATAAAGTCACTCCTAGGTCATATTTAGAGAGCTTTAAAATATATAAGGCTTCCTTTTTTTTAATGTTTCTAGATTTTCATTCTGCCTTTCAGAGATAGTTCATTTCCTCAAGTTCATCTGTTATTGTTCCAACAAACAAACTGTGGAAATACTCCGTGTAGAGAGTACACGGAATGGGTACCTACTATTGCTTTTTATAAAAACTGAAAATGGAAATGAGCGTCCATGTTCAGTGTAGGCTATGAACCTGTGGAGTAATAAATCTGCCATGTTTGGCATATTGCTGGAGCTCTGTAAAATGCACTGTTGTTCTCAGCAAAAGTAAAATGTTGTTATGAAAAATATTTGCCACTTGGCAGTGTCTTTTCAAGCTGGGCAAACAGTGAAACAGCTGCCTTAACAGCTGCATTCCAACAGTCAGCCAAGAGTGGCAGCAAAACAGACCGAATGATTCTTCTCCCAAAGGATGGACATTCTGCCTTCATTTCCTGATCCATTTCAACACTTCACAGCTCAGAAATAAGAACATTTAATCCTGTGCCGTTTAGCCTGCTGCACAATCGAGAACAGTATACACAGGAACATGAAGAGCAGTCAGCCACTGACAACTGTCCCTGAAATGGATCCAAGGTAGAGAAATCCCTGCTGGCTGAGCGCTCATGTCCAGCATTCAAAGATGAACAACTGTTATTTTGGAAGGTGGATAGGGTGGTTTCCATTTATTGAGGACCTGTTGTGTGTCAGGCAGCACTAAGACTCATTTTAAGTCTCAGAAAAGACATTCTCTAGAATTGATTCAATGGTATTCTTAAAAAATAAGTACCTGTAATGAACTGTGAATTGCAAACAAATAAAAAAACTTTTATAGAATTTAAAAAAATTGATAAAATATAAGCACTAAGACAAATAATTTCATCGGGGTTTGAGGGTGGTTAAAGCAGGTATGATGAGAACAGAAATAGTGACTTTAGACTCTGCTAGGAAAATGTAAAAGAAAAGACATGTAACCTAGAACTCACCAAATAAGTGGAAGTGAGGGAAAGGAAGGGATCTTTTTTTTTTTTTTTTAAAGATTTATTTATTTATGCAAGCACTGGATAGTCAGAAGCACAGGAGGGTGAGAGAATTCACCAGAGCCAGAGCGGGGAGCAGAGCAGGCAGAAGGACCGAAGTACACTGCTGAGGGGAGCAGCGGGCGGCAGGAGAGGTCTGTGCGCCATGTGGGACCCTCCTCCAGTGGCCGGGGAGCAGCTGGGGATCGAACCGGTGCTGCAGAGGCTGCGGGCAGCTTCGCAACCCAGCGCTCAACCGCTGCGCCACTGGAGAGGCCCAAGGAAGGGATCTTTAAAATCTAATAGAAGGCAGGAAAAGATGGAGGGGGGAGGGAATGGAAACAAAAAGAAATTTGGTAGAAGTCACTTATCGGTGATTAAAGTAAATATAAATGGATTAAGCCCATCTATCAAAACACATAAATCAGCACAGCTTCAAGCACTTTTAAAACATATAAAATTTGATAACATGATGCATAAGACCAAACTTTTTTTTTAATTTTTTTTTTTAATAGAGGCATGTTTTATTTATTTATTTGTTTGTTTGTTTGTTTGTTAATACAAGCACTGGGTACCGTCAGAAGCACGGGAGGGTGAGAGAATTCACCAGAGCCAGAGCGGGGAGCAGAACAGGCAGAAGGACCGAAGTACACTGCTGAGGGGAGCAGCGGGCGGCAGGAGAGGTCTGCGTGCCACGTGGGACCCTCCTCCAGGGAAGCCCAAGACCAAACTGTTTTAACAAAAACTTAGCGCCTGTTTGTATAAGTCTGATGTGAATGGTCCAGGAGTAGAGATTCTTAACTCCTCCTGGGCATTTAAGGACCTGGCTTCCTTCCAAGTCATCTCCCCCATGGGCTAGGCAATGTTCAAACACTTCAGTGAGGCTATAGAACATGACCTCGGGGGAACGGACACAACAGAAAAACATGTCTGCATTTTCATCTTGGTTATAGTCCCCATACAATTTCCACCCCCCTTGTTTTTATACTACTCCCTTCTTTCCCCCACCCCCTGTATGTCTCTGGTTTATAGTTGCTTGTTGATTTTGATTTTTACTTTATTATAATTAGTCTTTTTCCTGGTCCGTTATTTAGGTTTTCTAAATTCCTGCTATGAGTGAGACCATTGTGCAAAAATGAAAAATGATGTAAAAATATATAAAATAAAATAAAATAAAAATAAAAAATAAAAAAATAAAAAATAAAAAATAGCAGGTGGGGAAAAAAAAGAAAAACATATGATTACGTGAATAACCTGTTTCTACTGTACTGAAAGTCTGGATTTGCTTGTTTTCTAGTGGGTATTCAATTTGTGTTAAATGCTTTTTCTACATCTATTGAGTTAAGCATGTGATTTTCCTCATTTATCTTATAATTTGTATTTCACAGTTTTTTAATTATTAAGCCAAAATTTCTTTCTTGAAATAAATCTCATGTGGTCAAGATTAATTATCTTATTTTAAAGAAAAGTAGACTCAATTTGCTACTATGTTGTTTAGGATTTTTGCATGTATGTTCTTTTTTTTTTTTTTTTTTTTTTGAGAATTTGAGTGGGGTCAGTAAATATTTAAATAGATACTGATGGTTGGGTCCTGCTCTAAGTCAGTTACAAGGGAAGTAATAATCCAGATTCAATGTTAGAACTGCTTTTGCATATATTTTGCTAATAGTTTTGCCTGTAGGTCCTACTTATACCTTGGTTTCCTCTAATTTTTCCTGTAACAAAATGATTGCAATGCATTCCACACTCACACACATTCATTCACACACATGTGCACATACTCCCATATAAACACGCACACATAAACTTTGTGGTTTCCACTGCATTGAGTGAATGCTGAAGGAAAACTCAAAGAAATAAATACCCTATAATTAGATGCCAACTTCATAGGCCTTTTTTTTTTTTAAGATTTATTTATTTTTATACAAGAGCTGGGGTACAGGCCAGAGGTGTGGGAGGGTGAGAAAATTCACCAGTGATAAAACAGGGACCAGAACAGGCAGACAGACCAAAATATGCTGGTGAGTGAGCAGCGTGTGCAACAGAAGAGGTCTGCCACACCATGTGGGAATCTCCCTGGCCGGCCAGAAATCGAACCGGCGCTGCAAAGTATGTTCTTAAAAGAAACTGGGCTAACATTTTCTTATAACAGTCTTGTCAGATTTTTGTGTCAGGATTATGCTACCAAGGGCCTCCCTTGGTGGCGCAGCGATTGAGCGCTGGACTGCGAAGCTGCCCGTAGCCTCTGCAGTGCCGGTTCGATCCCCAGCTGCCAGGCGAGGGTCCAACATGGCGCGCAGACCTCTCCTGCCGCGCCCACTCCCCTCAGCAGTGTATTTCATCAGTCTGCCTGTTCTGTTCCCCGCTCTGACTCTGGTGAATTCTCTCACCCTCCCGCGTTTCTGACTGTACCCAGTGCTTGTATAAATAAATAAATAAATCTTAAAAAAAAAAAAAAAACACTCCTTTAAAAAAAAAGATTATGCTACCCTCATAAAAAACCCAAAGTGTTCCTTTTTGTTCTATTTTCCAAAAACACTTAAGATAGGTAGGTATTACATCTTCCTTAAATGTTTGGAATAATTCACCTATGAAACATTTCAGCCTGAAATTTTCTTTATGGGAAGATTTTTAAAAGAATATTTGCTTCCCCCCACCCCCTCAGGTGTAGTCCCCATAGAGTTTCCTTCACCAATGCACCCATGCACCATCACCTCAGTCCCCTGTGCTCCTCCCTCCCTCCCTCTGATCCCTCTCCCTCCTTCTCCCCTGTAGTATGTCTCTGATTTATAATTGTCCGTTTTTGCTTTGTTGTGTATTGTACTGTTGTTATTTTTTTTACACTGATGTCTTATTTGTTTTCCCCCATATTCCTGCTATAAGTGAAACCATCAGATATTTTTCTTTTTCCTTCTGGCTTATTTCACTGAGCATAATTCCTTCTAGCTCCATCCATGTTGCTGCAAATGGCATAAGTTTATCTTTTTGATTGCTCAATAATATTCCATTGTGTGTATATGTCACATCTTCTTGATCCAGTCATCTATTTTTGGGCATTTGGCTTGTTTCCGGGTTTTACCTATTGTAAATAGTGCTGCAATAAACATAGGGGTGCAGGTGTTCATTTGAATCAATGTTTTTGTGTCCTTTGGGTAGCTCTTTATGGTAAGATTTTTAATTGCAGATTAATTTCCTCAACAGATTATGATTACTCATATCTCTTTTGTGTGTTCATTTTAATGAATTTTTAAAAAATTTCATCTAAGACAATTTTTTTGGTATAAGGTCATTCATAGTATTCTTTTATATTTTTAACCACTTTGTTGATATGTAATTAACACACCCTACAATTAACCCACACTAATTTAAAAAATCATTAAAAGTGGACAACTCAGCGATTTTTAGTGTACTCACAGAGTTGTGTAATCATTATCACAATCTATTTTAGAATATTTTCATCATCAAAACAAACCTGTTGCCCATTAGCAGTCATTTCCTACTTTTCTCTAAGTCACCCCACTCCCTAGCAATAAGCAACACGAACCTACTTTCTATCTCTATAGATTTTCCCATTTTGAAAATTTTATATAAATGGGATCATATTACATATAGTCTTTTGTAACTACCTTCTTTTATTTAGTATTATGTTTTCAAGGTTCATTGATGTTTTAGCATTTATCAGCACATTTCTTTTTATGGCTGAATAATATTCCATTGTATGAACTTACTACATTTAATTTATTGGTTCACCAGGTGATGGTGAACCATCACTTGGTTGTTTACACTTTTTGCCTATTAAGGATAATGCTGCTATGAACATTGATATAAAGCTTTTTGCTGACTGTTCTCCAAAGCAGTTGCACGATTTTACATTCTTACCAGCTATACTTATGAGGGTTCTAAAAATCTCAACATCAACTTGTTGTTTTTTTTCTTTTTTTAGACACCCAAGTGAATGTAAAGCAATATCTCATTTTGGTTTTAATTTTTATCTTTCTAGTGGCCAATGATGAGCATCTTTTCATGTGCTTATTGGTTATTTGTTTATCCTCTTTGGAGGAAATGTCTATTTAGATTCTTTGTCCATTTTTAATTGAGTTTCTTTGGGGGGTTAACTGATGAGTTATGGATTATTTTTATGTTTTGGATATATGTTCTTTATTAGCTATATGGTTTGCAAATATTTTCTCCCATTCTTTTCATGTTCTTGATATTGCCCTTTGAAGTCTTTTGTCTTTTTAGAGTCTTTCAGTTGTGTGGTATCTTCTCCTTTTACATTCCTAATATTTCTATACTTGCTGTTTTATCTTGATCAGTCTTATTAAGGATTTAACAATTTTATTAATCTTTTCAAATAAACCATATTCGTTTTATTGAATTTTCTCTACATTTACAGCACCTTCTCTTTCACTCTTCTGCCCTTAACTACTGTAGGCTGAGTATTTAGTTAAGTTCTGCCCTTTAAAAAATTTAGTTTAGCTCTTTAACCTCCTGCCTTATGCAACTTCAAAATCTGGCAAATGTCCTGAGAGGGACAAATGTTAACCATGTGTTTCTTGCTGGCATTGTCTCTGGGATTTTGTCACTTTAGCACTGTGGACAGATTTTTTTCTGCCTTTCTAATCCAACTATCTCTACAGATTCCTTTATGAGGTTTCTGATGGAAAGCGTGACTTTTCTCTTTCTTCTCATCCTGACATTCTGTCCTTCAAATGTTTTGAGCATTGTCTTCTACTCCAAGTTCAATTTCTGGCAAAAACTGGAGGGAGAGGCTTGTTATATGTTTGATGTAGTCCCATCTTCTAGTAGGAATTTATCTCCTAAACTCCCTTGGGTTACAGGTTTTATTCTGCCTTTCTGGCCTAGTTCCCTGATCTATTTTATAATCCAGTATCCTTTAGACTTCTTTAAATTCAAGTGTGTCAAGGCCTGCAACAATGACCTCCAACCCCCACCCCCAACCCCCAGCCTCTCTTTGTCTCAATAAAAACCCTTTGCTAAAAGCAGAGCCATTGTGACCAAAATTGGACTAAGAAAATAGGCAAGGATTGTCAAGTCACTGGAGGGCTCTTCCCTTTCTGGAATTTTAGTTCTTCTAGTTTTTGTTGTGCTCATAACTACCCAATGTTTTAAAAACTTATAACTATAATTTATCTGCCTTAGTGGGAGAATGGTCTTTTTACTAAATCCAAATTGAAGTAGAAGTCTCAGTACCTACTTAAGAAGTACTATATCCAATGTACTCTGATGACTTTTCCTCTATTTCTTTTTTTTTTTTTAAGAGGCATGCATTATTTATTTGTTTGTTTGTTTGTTTGTACATGCACTGGGTACAGTCAGAAGCGCGGGAGGGTGAGAGAATTCACCAGAGCCAGAGCGGGGAGCAGAGCAGGCAGAAGGACCAAAGTACACTGCTGAGGGGAGCAGCGGGCGGCAGGAGAGGTCTGCGCACCATATGGGACCCTCCTACAGTGGCCGGGAGCAGCCGGGGATCGAACCGGCGCCGTAGAGCCCGTGGGCAGCTTCGCAACCCAGCACTCAACCACTGCGCCACCGGGGAGGCCCACTTTTCCTCTATTTCATTCAAAACAAACTTCTGCTCACACTCACTATTAATCAATATCAGGATCTACCCAAAGGATCACAATCTACATTTTGAGATAAACTAGTCTAAACTCTGGGAAAATCAAGGTACGTTGGAACTGACTGGAAGAGGAGGCTCATCTAATGAATTGAATAAGCCTCAATTTCTTGAAGTATAGAATTATGCCTGTATTTCTCCTGGAGGGCTGACAAAGTCAGCTTTTGCAGTCAATCTAACCTCTCATTCTGCAAATGCCATGGCAAATTTAATTTTGTTCTACCCCTTCAGTCTTTTTCTCAGTCAAAATACAAATTTTGAGCTATAATTGACATCTAACCTTATCTTATTTTCAGGAACACAGCATACAAAATCAAATTTTTAGGATTTGTCTTAGTCATTAGTATTATATTTCCATAATTTCTAAGTTTCAAATTTTTGTTCCACAAGGATATGATGATTTCTTTCAAAAACAGAAAAAACAATCCTGCCCCTCAAAGTACCTTCCTCAAACTTTGGCTTCCCCTCCCCCTATGAATTACTATGACTTTGTAATTTAAGTAATAATTTGCTCAATATATGCTCACGGAAGGATTTTGAGCTTCCAAGTGTGTAAGCTTCTGCTCTGTTGTCATAATCAATAAGTGTCTATGTCATAAGCAGAAAATAAGCAACTGGTTCCCTGGCAGAAATAGCCAAACAGAGGCTCACTGTGCTTGGTTCACTGTCCCATAATAAAAGAATTCTTAAGTTTTGTGTATTAATTACTGATTCACTAATAAAAGCAAATTTATCACCAACTTTTCTAATATTGACAGCCTAAGATCTGTGATAACCTTTGTTGCAATGTTGGTAATTTAGTGGCTTCTCCCCTCCCCCCACGCTCTTGTGCATTTTGTTGTTTGATGAATTAGTCCTTTTTAAACTTCCACTTTCTTGCAAACTTCTTGAAAGTAAGCATTATTATTCTAAATGCTTTGTTTCTGTGTATTCCTTTGACAATTCTATAGATTCCCCCAAGATTTTACGTGCATATGCATTAGAGGAATGAATTATTCACTAGTTAGAAGTAAATCATATTGCCCATGAAGACTAATTAAAGGGCTCTTTAAATTATAACTTTTTCCAGAAGTAAAACTTCTGTGGCAGTAGGATTTCAGGCTAGTTGATTCTATTTCTTTTTCTGACTCTTCATGTTTGTTGGGTTTTTGTTTCCTGGTTAAGCTGATTTTCATGCTAGTTTTGATTTCAATATTACTATTTCTTTGCATTCCGACCTCCTGCATGGACCTTTCAGTGGCAGCAATGTTGATAAGACAGCTTTTAATGGTCTGATTGTCTAGCTTTCTGAGACAATCAATGACAGAATATCTAGTTGTATTTTATGTTTGTCCTGAGGATTCTGTTATCTCTAGTTAGCTGAGATACAGCTTTCCTTTGCATCTGAATCTCTAGTTAGCTGAGATACAGCTTTCCTTTGCATCTGAATCTCAGACATTGGTTTAGTCTACCTGTAACTGGTTTCATGATTAGGTTGAGATGTTTCTCACATCAACCCCCACTCTATGAGCTTCTTCGAGATCTCTGTGTCAAAAAATATGTAAACTGCCATGTTAATCAGATGCTTTGATGGATAAACACATCACGTTCCAGAGTCAGAAAATAAGACAATACTGTGTAGTAAAGGATTAACAAAGTAGGTCTAGGTCCTATAAACTTTTCACATTCCAAAGAAAGATTTGGCCTTTGCTCAGCTTCTGGAAGATGACCTCTAAGTCCTTGGAATATATTATCTGATCACAATGTTTTTGTTAACCTGGGTACTTAGACCATGTCAAATAGTCTATGCTAACAATATGACTTATGGTAGGGGTCCTGAGGTATCAGCTTGATCTCTGGAGGGGCTGGAAACTGGAGGTCAACCAGATGGATAGTCAGTCATGTCCATGTGACCAGCCCACAATTAAAAATCTGATCACTGAGATTCAGAGGAGTTTCCCTGGTTGGTGATATTCCAAGCAGATTGTCCACACACTGTAGCAAGGAGAATTCAGTGTTTGATGCCTACATGGCCTCACTGGAAGAAGTCAATTAGAAGTTTATGCCTGCTGTCTCCTGGACTTTGCCCTATGTCTCTTTTCAGTTGCTTATTTAAATGTTTCTTTTCACTGTAATAAAATATAACCATGATTATTAATTTTAGTTAACTCTGAGTTCTATGTTTCCTTCTAGTAAATTATTGAACTCAAAGGTGGGGGTCTTAGGGATCCCCTAAGACTCTCTTTGCAATCCCGAGATACAGTAACATCAGCAAAAAGTCAACCTGTCTGGTTCTCATTTCCCAGGTAAATGTAAACTTGAATCTTTCCTGTAAGTTACTCTAATAAAAACAACTATGTCCCTGATTTTGGCAATACCGATGATGGAAGACACATGATTTTTGGATGTGCCAATCATGTAAAAACTGCTGTTTTCCTTCTTGAAGAGAGTAAATGTATATTTGGAGACTTTGGTAACTTGGTACTTTTGTTTCCTTTAAATACTTGTGACTATTAGGGCTTTGGTGGTGGGTGTGGTGTCACATACACTTGTAGTGGTGTGAAACTCTAAAACATATAGTGTTATAAATCATTACCTTAATAAACATAATTAAAAACATAAATACTCTCAGATTTTTAAAAAAATTTTTTTTAAAGAGGCATGTATTTTTATTTATTTGTTTGTTTGTTTATATATGCACTGGGTACAGTCAGAAGCGCGGGAGGGTGAGAGAATTCACCAGAGCCAGAGCGGGATGCAGAGCAGGCAAAAGGATCGAAGCACACTGCTGGGGGGAGCAGCGGGCGGCAGGAGAGGTCTGCGCGCCATGTGGGACCCTCCTCAGGTGGCCGGGGAGCAGCCGGGGATCGAACCGGGGCCGCAGAGGCTGCGGGCAGCTTCACAATCCAGCGCTCAACCACTGCGCCACTGGGGAGGCCCCCTACGCTCAGATTTTTAATTTGATAAGGTTGTCCTTCTAAAGGTTGGGCTTTTTGCAAATCTTTGCATAAAAATTTTTCTTCTCTAAATATTTTAGTTTTTGAGTAGCTTATGCTTTATTTCAGCAGGTGGTAGTTTGAATCAATATTTTAGTAGACTGGTTAGGAGAATCATACTCTATCTTTTGTGGTTTATCCACAGGAATGCTCAGAAGTGGCTCTGAAATCAGAAATTACAGGCAAATATCTTACCCAAACCAAACATCAAAGGCAGTCCTCCTTCTACTTGAGAAAGAAACTGTAAAAGAAAGAAAAAGGCCTTTTCTGAAAATTTAGCTTATGTGTTTTTAAATCATATCACAAGTATGTAATACTGATGTAAATTCTTCCAAGGCTATCAAAGAAAGAAGTTACATACATAAAATCTTAGGCTAGTTTTTAAAAGACTAGTTCCTTTTGAGATTAAGGTAGAATTTATTAACCTAAAAATAACTTCTTTTAATTCTGGTACTGAAGTGCCCAACTTTAAATTTGTAGTTTATTTTTTGGCAAATGAAAGTAATAATGCTATTTGTGTTGTGTTCAAGCATTCACTACTTTAGATATTAACAGTGCAATGTATTACATATTTTGGCTTTAGCTATCTCTGAAAAAATATTTTTAAGATATTAAAGATACTTTTATTTTGCTATAAATTATAAACTGTAAAACCATAAATGTTCCATGGAATTCTCTGGAGTGTTTTTAAATGTAATTTTAAATGGGTTTCTTGTGTACCAATATGATTTATATTTTAAATAACATATTTGTAAAGTTAAAAGAACCTACAGTGATGAAAAGTGAACTTTCCAATTTCGCAAGAAGATTCTGGACAACTGCCCTGTAAACATCAATCTTATATTTCAGACAAGAAATGATTCACATTCTTTATGAGCTCAGTAAATAGATTTTTTTTTCCAAGAAATACCCTACAAATCAATGAGCATTTAACATTAAAGTAACAGAGGAAACCACTTTTCAAAGTTTTTTAGAATTTATCTTAAAATTCACTAAAATTGAATTTAATCTGATTAGATTAAGGAAAATTAGATCAAAAACTATTATATTTTAACTATGCCCAGCTCACTTTACAATCTTCTTTTCATAAAGACTAAGATCTCTTTAGTGACTTAAGCAACTTTGGAAATTTATAAGTGGGTAGAATTCCATTATGATAAGCTTCATTCTACTGTTGGTACTTCTTTCTGTGATCGGAGCAAAGTTGTTTTTCTGATAGTTATCTGAAGTTGAATGGGATATCAAGAGTCACAGAACCACAGTCTCTCAGTTAGTAGTAGTTACCTTATTTAATAAAGCTATTTTTCAGGTCAGATATTCGTACACTTGTACTCACCGTTTAAATATATTCTATCATTTAAATATATTCTGAGGTCTATTGCTCAGAAAGATGACATGTTTTTAAAGAGATCTATGTTTATATCAGGTTTTATTTTTAGTGCTTTTGACTGTTGAAATTCAGTTTGTCAAGGGATAAATCTTTGCTCATTTCAGACTCAAGAGATAAACATCATTTTTCTTCCAACAAATCTCACAAATCTTTTTAAATTTTAAAACAGGCTAAAGCACCTGCAGAATGAATTTTTTTCCTAATCATAAAACCCACACTTGGCTAGATTTTATACAGAGGCAGTGATTAAGTAGCAACAATGTCTGAGAAATAATGGGGTCATTTGTTAAGGACTTTGTGTTGAATCTATTTATTTGTGTGCACACTAGAAAAGTAACTTCTCTAGAGAGGATTGGCTAGTGTCTGAAAAGAATATTCTGTAGACTGGGAAATTAAAACAGGAGTTCTATCTGTAAAACAAACAACATACATGTATTTCCCAGATAGATTAGTAGATAACCACAAACCAGAGTGGGGGATATGGAAAGATTCCTATTTCAAATTGGGTATCTCACTTTTTTCCACATCTTTCAAAGTCATTCTTTTTGGACATTATTAAGAGTTAACATCTTCCCCAAATAACATTTAGCACTGTGTTTTAAAATTTAATACTCATAAAGTTCCACAAAAGATAAACTTCTCTGTGGGTAATTGTAAAGTAAACTGTCAGGCTTTTCTGCCTTCCCGCCATCAGGTTAGATGATGGATCCTTGCGGTCCTGAATGCATGCCTGATGGCGGGCACCTGGAGTAGGGTGTGGGCATAGGTAGATGAGATTCACCTGGGCTGAGACTGGGCTTTTAAGGGCGGTGATACAGGGACTCCAGCAGAAGCAGAACGAATGGGAGAGAAGCAGAGAGAACGCAGGAGAGCCCAGATAGAGCGAAGACTTGCTGGGGGCTGGAAGGCCTACCAGCCTCCTGGCCCCCCAGCACCCCTGCCTGCTGTGTACCTGGTAAATCACAATAAAAGCCTGCAAAAGCCACTGAGGGCTCCAGGACTCTCCTCCTTACCCCATCTGCATAGGATCATAGAAAACCTGCTCCGTGTCCATCCTGTCCTTACAGTGACGTACGCTGATATTTTGAAAGCTATTCATTTGAAAGTTGTATCATTTAAAAAATGTTGGAGTGAGCCACTAACTTAATTTTATAATCTATTACTAGATTGTCCTTTGAAAAACACTGACTTGATTGAATCGATGAGGACGCTGAAGTATGAAGACATCGAATGGCTTAAGTTCATAAGGAAGGTAGGCAGTAGTCATTTGCATAACTGTACAAGTCAATAATTTACTGAAATATAAATTTTCTGTCTATGTAGTATTTTTCTGTTTTGTCTAAGTCATTATTGATTTTTTTGCCCTCCTCACTCCCTTCCCATTTACCTCTGTTTTATTCCCATTTTTTCTCCTCATGTGTTTAAAATTAATACTGGTTATGTGGTGTAGGGGCAGGAATGGACACGGAGCAGGTTTTCTATGATCCCATGCAGACAGGGTAAAGGAGGAGTCACAGTCCTGGAGCCCTCTGTGGCTTTTGCAGGTCTTTTATTTCGATTTACCAGGCACATTGCAGGCAGGGGTGCTGGGGGGCCAGGAGGCTGGCAGATCTCCCAGCCCCCGGCAAATCCTCACTCTATCTGGGCTCTCTCTGGTGTTCTATCTCTTCTCTCGGCTTCTGTTTGTTCTTGGCTTCTGCTGGCGTCCTCGAGACAGCACCCTTATAAACTCAGTCTCTCAGCCCAGGTGTACCCACTCCAGGTGCCCGCCATCAAGCATGCATTCAGGACCACAGGGTTCCCTCATCTATCCTAATGGCGGGAGGGCAGAAAAGCCTGATACTTTTTTTTTTTTTTTTTGGTGGGACCCTTGGGGCGGCCGGGGAACGAACCGGCGCTGCAGAGGCTGTGGGTCAGCCTCACAGCCCAGCACTCAACCGCTGCGCCACCAGGGGAAGCCCAAAGCCTGATACTTTTTACCTTACCCTACATGTGGGTATTCATTTGAAATTACTAAGTAGAAGGGTATTTTCATTCAAGACTAGTGAAAATTAAGAATCTAGTATAATACTGCCACCAGGTTAAAAAGCAGATGACAGCACACGATAGAGAATAAAGAATTATAATACAAAGACACTAACTTTATCAAGAAGTCAAAACAAGGATATAGGAGACAAATATTTATTGAGTATTCTGTGCTGGTCACTACACCTCTCTCTATGGTTTCCTTCTTTATTGTATTTATGTTCATGTCTTATCACCCCTATCAGACAATAAGCAACTGGAAGACAGAATCCAAGCATAAATTTGCATTTGAATCTCCAATAGCACCTTATCTTTTTTTTTAAAGATTTATTTATTCATTCATTTTTTTTTTATTCATTTAATTATACAAGCACTGGGTACAGTCAGAAGTGCGGGAGGGTGAGAGAATTCTCCAGAGCCAGAGCGGGGAGCAGAGCAGGCAGAAGGACCGAAGTACACTGCTGAGGGGAGCAGCGGGCGGCTGGAGAGGTCTGCGCACCATGTGGGACCCTCCTCCGGTGGCTGGGGAGCAGCCGGGGATCGAACCGGCGCTGCAGAGGCTGCGGGCAACTTCGCAACCCAGCGCTCAACCACTGCGCCACCGGGGAGGCCCAACACCTTATCTTAAAATCAACAAATACTTGATTACTAGAGATCAATAAATACTTGCAGGAGGAACAAATCAAACACACCAATATGCAAATAGAGAACTACCTTGACTTTCAAACCTCTTCCTCTTAGCATCACATAATCAAAGAAAGCTTGATTCCAAATATATACTGTCTGTAGAACTTGACTCCCACTCCCAAACAGTGTTAACCAGTGGTAATATATTTGGTCATAAAGCCTTGATTGGTGAAATAGCCTACAGCTGAGCTAGTGCCTGAACCAGCAGTACCTGACCCAATAAGCTCACTCAGGTGAGACCACCATATAGTATTAATATATTTTCATGAAATACAATTATCAAATACTTATTGAGAGGCTACTTATAGGTATTATGCTTGGTGCTGGGTTACAGTGGGAAGCAAGAAAGTAGAAATACCTAGAAAAGGCACTTCAGCCAGATTTGGGAGAAGACAGAAGTGAGAGGGGAAGCATAAAAAGAGCTGCTTAGAGGAAACAGTAAATTGAGCCCGGAAGAATGAGGATGAACTAGAGAAGCCAAATGTAGGTTGGGAAAATAGAGACAGGGTTCGGTGGATAATTCTTATTTTGAAAGATTATTCCAGAGAGCTGTTCATTTCAGTCACAGAACTTCATCATTTTTTGACAGACAATTCATACTGCCCCACATTCTTTTTTTTTTTTATAGAGGCATGTTTTATTTATTTATTTGTTTGTTTGTTTGTTTTGTTTATACATGCACTGGGTACAGTCAGAAGCGCGGGAGGGTGAGAGAATTCACCAGAGCCAGAGCGGGGAGCAGAGCAGGCAGAAGGACCGCAGTACACTGCTGAGGGGAGCAGCGGGCGGCAGGAGAGGAAATGCCCCACATTATTTCTCCAACCAACCCCTGGGTCCAGTCTCCCAACATTACAGACTATTGAAACAGCCATTAACAAATCTTACATGGTCATGAAACTGCTTAAGGGCATAAAGTAACATGTGATCAATTTGTTTTTTTACTATTTTCTGCTAAAATTGCTAAACACATAAGTATAAAATGGTACATGCAGAAAATAAACATTTTCTATAGTGATGGGGTGTTAATTTTGAACGACTGGCTATGACAACTAGTAGAATCTTGCACCAATGATTCTATATCAATATGAAGATGTCCAAAAACACCAAGAGAAAAAAATCTTCATTTTTTTAAAACAATCTATAGCTATAATAAAATAAACCTGACCTAGCCAATATTTTAAAACTTTAACTTCATAATTTTTTAGTCTAATTTTCCTTACATAACAAAATATAAAAAGGAATCAAAGAAGGAAAGTTAGTTGAAAATAAGCATGTAAGTTAAGAAGAAAAACTGAGGCCTTGGCAGAGTCTATTTATTTACCAAGAGGCAAATTTACTTCAGATCAGTGACAGTTAAAATTATTTTTATTTGGGCCTCCCTGGTGGCGCAAGGGGTTAAGCAACGCACTATGAAGCAATCTGCAGCCTCTGCAATATGAGTTAGATCCCCGGCTGGCCAGGGAGCAACCCACATGGCGCAGCAGACCTCTCCTGTCTCTCCCGCCCCCTGCTCCCCTCAGCAATGTGTTTCAGTCAATCTGCCTGTTCTGTTCCCCGCTCTGTCTCTGGTGAATCCTCTCACCACCCTCGCCCTCGCACCTCTAGCCTGTACCCCAGCTCTGGTATACATAAATAAATAAAGCTTTAAAAAATTATTTTTATTTATCCTCATTTTACTTTAATTGAAAGGTGCCATGGTACCCACAAGAGGTTTTTAATTTTGCAGATGCTATTACGCCTCAGGGAGGTTTGGCTTGTACATCTGGGAGTCGGCTTGTACTTATCTAAACTTCACATACAATTAAGTGTTCTCAGTAGGTACAGATTTAGTCACAGCTGAATAGAGTTCCAGGAAACCCCATAGGAGTTTCATTATTTACTTGACACCAACAATGGCAGCTGGCGCATTTTTGGCGGCAGTGAGCACTCCCCGCTCCTATCACCACGCACAACCAGCTGGCCTTTTCCCCTTAGTGTCTCACGTCACAGGTCAAATTTTAATTTTTCATGTCTTATCTTGGATCAAGAATATTACTTTATAGTTAAAATTGTATTTTTAAAGAAGGCTAGACAAAAACCTGAAAAATAATTTTCAAGTATAGCATCCCAGCCAGCTAGTTCATTATCCCAAGGACCTCCTTTAAGCTTAAATGGCTAAATACTGAGCATTTCTCTCCGACACTTCTATCTTGCTAGAACATAATCAAGATGGCTAGCCTATCAATGACCCACACAGATACAGTTAATTCAGGATTCCAACTCCCCTTTCCAGGATTAGAATATTCACAATACCTGCTGCTTCAAACATTCAAACCTTCTAGTTTCACCAAAGTTGAAAGTCCCAATTTCCTTGTTTTGATTTCTGATGAAAATTTTAAAAAACCTGTTTTTCACTTAAGTGAACAAAATCAATGCTATCGTGCTGAGTTTCTGCCAGGCACAGCATAACTGTGGGGTTGCTACAGCAACTCTTGTACACTTACCATAGATTGCCAGCGTCCAGGAAGGAAATCGTTTGCTCCACCCCCTAAGGAGTCAAAGGCTCTGGCAAGCAGCAGTCAGTGGGCAGCCGTACTTTTAGTTCAGTTGCTGTGATGGAGCAACATGAAACCAGTCTTCATTGTCTCGCCATAATAAATATCACCACAACAACCAAAAACAGACTCCAAAGCAAGTTGCTGTGTGGAGCACGTATTTCTGCACTGGGGTAGGACATGGTGCTGCATGGTACTCTTTACTCACTCCAGCTATAAGCAATTTTCTGAGGCACACAGAAAAGGAGAAAGTAAATTAGAATATTCCTGCTTTTTTGAAGACTACGTTTCAGTTCTTGCTTTCAAGCTTTAATACTTGCAAATTTAGGTTCTACATCTTTTTTTTTCCCACTCAGATTTAACATTTTCTGAGTGTTTACTCAATGTCAGCCCTTGTATTGGGTTCCTTGACATGCCATGTCTTCCTCACAACAACCCCATGATAGAAGTAGTACTATAACCTCCACTTTACAGATGAGAAAAGAAGACTCCAAGAAGTTCATTAAGTGCTAAATGGTAGAGTCAAATTTGAGCCTGAATCTCCTAATTCTGGCCTTCTGTTTTTCTACTACACTGATTTTACAAGTAAATTTTCTTTTTTAAAATTTATTTATTTTTATATAAGAACTGGAGTATATATAGGTCAGAGGCACAGGAGGGTGAGAGGATTCAACAGAGACAGAGTGGGGAACAGAACAGGCAGATGGACCAGAAACACTGCTGACAGGAGCAGCGGGCGAGACAGGAGAGGTCTGTCTTGCCATGTGGGTATCTCCCTGGCCAGCCTGGAAAGGAACCGGCACTACAGAGGCTGCTGACAGCTTCACAGCACTGCACTCAACCCACTGCGCCATTGAGGAGGCCCTACGAGTAAATTTTCAATTTTTTTTTTTAATTGATGTTTTGGGGTCATTTAAGATTTATTTATACAAGAACTGGGACACAGGCCAGATGTGCAGGAAGGTGAGAGGATTCGCCAAAGAGTGGGGAACAGAACAGGTAGACTGAAATACACTGCAGAGGGCAGCAGCAGGCGAGTCAGGAGAGGTCTGCTGTGCCATGTGGGCTGCTCCGCGGCCCGGCGGGATGGAACTGGCACTGCAGAGGTTGCAGACAGCTTCACAGTGCTGCACTCAACTGCCTGCGCCACCAGGGAGGCCCCAACTTTTCAATTCTTAATTGCAATATATTCAAGCATTCCTCAAAAACTTCAAATATTTTAATGGTAGTTTGTCTTAGTAATATTTTTACAAGTAATGACTTTATTACTGATGAACATATTCAGTCACTGTTTAAAGTGCAAAGGGACATAAAAAGAACTCCATTATAGTCCTCGTGTTTTGTTTTGTTTTTTGCTAAGTATATATTATAGAATTCTTGAGGAGGAAAAGCAAAGTACAAAAATGGGCAAGGTGACAAAACTGAATTTAGATAAAGCACTATGGAACATCTCTGAGGCTGAAGGACTCGCTATAGGAAAGGGAGTCAAAGTGGTACTATTTAAATCTGAGGGAGAGAAACTTAACTCTGTTTTTAGGCAATTTTCAAGGGTAATTCGAAGTATCAAACTTTCAATCAAATTTTCAATCATTTCCCTATTTCAGGTACGTAAAGGTCTTCTAGCATGGGACCTTCATTCAATGAGAAAGACTCACAGTTCTTCCTGGAAGGTCCACAGCCCCCACTCCCTTATCTACATACACATTTTGGGAATCTCCCAGGAGGACAAAAGGATTGTCTTTTAAAAATTGCATTTTGACCTAAAAGTCTTTCATACTATAGCTTGAACATTCTCCCATTTGTGGATTCAGGGAATCTGGTAAAGTTGTGCCTCCAACTCCTTTGGAACCACTATCTCTTAAACTGCTACCCTCTTTTGAGCTTGTCCCCTTCTATCACACCTTTTCTCTCTGTGCTCTGCTTCTACTTCAGTTGATGAAGTCCATTCTCTAGTTGCCCCAAATTATTTCTATGAGAAACCAAAAAAGTTCAGAAGAGTTGTATTAATTTCCATAGATTTCTGGAAAAGTAGGCAATGAGTATAATTTTATTATGAAGCACACAAAGAAATCTTGTATGAGATCACTGATGTAAAAATATAAAATATGAAAGGTGCCATATTTCCCTCAATTTTTTTCAGAGTGAAATAATGAAATGTCCCACTTCTTCCTATACTTTATTACCAAAAATATGCCCATTTTCTGGGTCCTGGAAAATCACATTCTCAATTTACTGATGGATACTACATATAATAAAAGGAACAAAAGTCATAATTATAAAAGTTATAAAAGAATAAGATAAGATAGAGCACTGGTATTTAAAAAACCGATTTATAAAAGAGAATGGGAATAGCAGAGAAGGAATACTGCAAGATGAGTTACTATTGTAAAAATGAAATAACTATGGGTTTCTATTTGTAATTGCCACATGAAAAGTTGGATTAAAGGTCTCTTCACAATACTGAAGGCCTATTAAAGTTTTTCATTCACCAAAAAGAAAAACATTTCAGAGCTCTAAAATAAGACAGGGAGGAAATTGCAGGAAAGCTAAAAGAGCTTACCATGTTCTATTCATTTTACATTGGTTTAAGGTTAAGGTTACAAGCGTACCAAAGGAAAAGTGGAATGGTACATCTACAACTTATTTATTAACAATCTAGCATAATTCCTTAGATCTAGTCTAAGATACAAGTTGAACAGTGTTTTTAAAATAGGGTAAGATTATATAGTTCATCAGTTAGAAAAACAAAACAGCAATCATTTATTATTTGTAACGATTAGGAAGCCATTAGGTCATTCATTTAAAAATAATACAAGTCAATATTTTATAGAGGCTAGAAACATAATTCAAAATTTCATAAATGTATATTAAATTAAAACCACTTTAGACAATTCAATCTTTCATTGACGAGTTCATTTTTGGTGACATTTTTGCAATTGTTACTGTTCCCACATGATATCATCTTTTCTCAATTTCATTTGAAGATTATGGACCGGTATTGGATGAAAATTGCTGTTCTTCTGAAGAGGGTTAGTTAGCAAACATTTTCTGGGGCTTCTTCTGATATCCTTTGAGCCCTTAGGATTGCTGTCTTCTCGTTGAATACTTGAAGCTTCATTCATCATTGAGTTTTGAACTTTTTGCTGCAATTTACGAACCTGGAGAGAAAAAAAATGTAGTATTTTAGCCAGAAAGACACTAAAAACATAACATTGAATAGATGGATCAAATTGATGGTTTAAAGATTACATGACATTTAAAAGTTCAATTTAAATTTTTATTTAGTGAATACCTATCAACTGCTTCACACTGCCATTAGTTAGAAAAATATGACAACAAATATAACAAATACTCTCAAGGAACTTTTTTTTTTTTAAAGATTTATTTATTTATGCATACAAGAACTGGGGTGTAGGTCAGAGGCATGGGTTGGGGGGAGAGGATTCACCAGAGACAGAGTGGGGAGCAGAACATGCAGATGTGCTGAAACACACTGCTGAGGGGAGCAGCGGCGAGACAGGAGAGGTCTGCTGCACCATGTGGGTAACCTCCCTGGCCAGGGATCAAACTCATGCTGCAGTAGCTGCGGATTGCTTCATAGTGCTGATGCTTAACTCCTTGTACCACCAGGGAGGCCCTTCTTTTTTTATTAGTGAAAGAAAACCACATATGTGACAACTAGAGAACAATTCAGGTCAGAGTAACTTTTAGTAGAATGAAAAGTGTATATTTGAGAAGACCAAAGTAGGACATGATCAATGAATGGACTAAAAAAGCTAAGAAGCAGCATAGGAGGACATGAAGTGAGTAAAAACTGAAGAATAGGGAGAAGGACCTTTCAGGTGATATTTTACACACACACACACACACACACGCACGCACACAAATAAAATACATAAGTATATACACATACACATTTATATGTGTGTGTCTATATATACATATATATATATTTACTTAAAAATATTCCAAAATTTAAAGTACTAGTAAATGCCAGATTTAAAAAAAAAAGTCAAGAGAATAACCTTATCTCAAGGAGGAACATCTGATAATAGTTGGGTAGACAGAATAAAACAAAACAAAACCTAGCAACCCTAGCAATTATGTATAGGCATAATTTATAGAGATGATCCCAGCACTGGCTAAGTACCTGGTGTTCTATTTTTCTAAGGCAATTTTTATTACAGACATTAAATTTATCATGATAAAATGCTTAAAGATTTATACTGCTATTATGGATTACAAAGACTTTTCAATATGTAATTTATGTACATAGGGCCCAAGTTTTAAAAATGTGACTATTATTCTCACATTTCTCCTATGAGATTACAAGAAAGTGTACAAGTTACATAATCTTTAATCTAACACAATCATACAAAAAAATTTCACTTATAGTAAGCAGTGCCTTCAAAGCCAATAAAGTGAAAATATTTGTTTCACGTTTCCTTTCTTTTCTTTTTGACCATAGAAGAAAAACAACTGAAATTATATATCCTTTACTATTTTTCCATAAAAGTGGGGAGGCTTCATTGTGAGATCAACAGATCACCAACTCATATGAATGCTGATTATTCCATACGTAGATAGCTAGCTACATGATGTGACCCAAGGACTCCTGGTAAGACTGGCTGCCTTTGCCTTCTGCTCCAGCAGTGTAACAGCACTGATTATCCAAATTATGAAGTCATTGTCTTGGGAGAAAATATTACAATATTCCATGAGTCTTGTGTTAAAATATTGGGCTATGAAATCATTCTGAGTTATTAAGAATTCACATGTAAATAAAGAGTCTCCACCCTACCACAGCAAGCTCAGTGCAGGCTCCTGGGAATGGAACATAGCACAGCTTGTTCTGGGAAAGTAGAATGAGTGGTTTTAGGTCTGGGGTACTGCTTAAGAAGCCAAGTTTATGTATGGTACTGAAGTAAAGATCTTAATGATGACACAAGGGTCATCATTAAGGCATCAGAGGGAGTAAGGGGCAGGGAAAGAAAGAATACTACAAAGGCAATTGGAGGCTGCAAAGGCAAATTCAGAGTATCTCACAATTTCCCCAAAGCCATTTCTGAATATGTAAGTAAACTTACTTGCTCCCTATTCTTTAAATTATCTTGGAGAGATGTTTAGAAGGCCATGTTATTCCACTGGCAAAAATGGCTCTGTTTTGTAGCCTAAGTGATTACTAGACAGAAGTCACATTTTCACTTACACACATACAGACCTCAGACTTGGAAAGTCATAGAGACAGAACACTGAATCCAGATAGTTTACATTTTTATTAAAATACTTTACTAAAGCCTTCTTACACTGTCTTGATGCTTCTTCAGTTTGGAAATTTGTTCTCCTTTAATTTTCATTTTCTTAACTAAATGCTGTAGTTCATATTCTATGTCTTCATAGACTGAATGGCTTTCAGTTTCTTTCATTTGATTGATTAGTTCTTGGTGTTCCCTATGAAAGAAAGCAAATGTCAAGCACTGTTATAGTTTTGGTATATGTCTTTACCAAAATTAAGCAATATTCTGTTCAATCATAAATTTCTGAGCTAAATATTAATTTTCAAATATAGTCCCTTTCTGTAATGTTATCTAATTTAAAAATATGGTAAATATAACTAGACTATGATTTGAGGTTAATACATTTATTTATTTTTTATTTTTTATTTTATTTTTTTTAAAGGTTTTTTTTAATTTTTTAAAATTTATTTATTTATTTATTTTTATTGATTGATTGATTTATACATACATGCATACAAGCACTGGGTACAGTCAGAAGCGTGGGAGGGTGAGAGAATTCACCAGAGCCAGAGCGGGGAGCAGAACAGGCAGAAGGACCGAAGTACACTGCTGAGGGGAGCAGCGGGCGGCAGGAGAGGTCTGCGCGCCATGTGGGACCCTCCTCTGGTAGCCAGGGAGCAGCCGGGGATCGAACCGGCGCTGCAGAGGCTGCGGGCAGCTTCGCAACCCAGCGCTCAACCGCTGCGCCACCGGGGAGGCCCGAGGTTAATACATTTAAAAATAACTTAAATTTAGGCTCGGCAACAACCTTTAAAAATCATAATTCTTGATATTCAAAGCTAAATGTAGCAATGCAGTCTGATATCAGCCCAGATCTGGGAATACAGGAACTCCTTAGATTGGAAAAGTAAAGTTGAAAATTTAAACAGTACTAGCAAGTACAATGAAAAGACAGCTCTAACAAATCTGTAGCTCAAAACAGGTTCAAATGGCTAAGTATGGTCTTTATGAATCGTAAGTGGTATTCTTAAAATTGAGGAAAAAATGATAATCTAAATATTATGCTACTTCTTTTGATAAAGAACAATACTTACATACTCATTTGGTCCAGCTCATCTTGCATTGCCACTAAAAGTTCAGACAAACTGTCACAAATGGAAATGGACTTTCCTGAGTCAGGCAGAACAGTTTTACACTGGAAAGTTGTTCTAGTAGGCTCGTAAAGACATCTAGGCTTAGCCACTTCAGCAGGTTTCCGAAGGTTATGTGGGCCATAATGTTGCATCATCTGCGGGAGGTTTTGCATGCTTCTATTTGTGGAATGCAAGTTTGTACAGCCAGTCTTTAGGGAAAAAGAAATCATTGAGAACAGTTTCAAATAACTGATGGCATTTATATAGCACTTAGAACAAAGAAGGAGTTTTTTTTAAACAAGTACCTTCATTTTTCCCTCTTCAGTCCCAAAAGCCAGTGATCCAAACTTTGAGTAATGTTGCTGAGGTGGTTCTCTCTTTAAACATTTAGTTTTCTAAATATTGACAAGGGAAGAAGCAAAGAATTATTTTAAAAGACATTTATGACAAAGAAGTCTCAAAATTCAACTGCAAACAAATAATCCTATTAGAAAATAGGCAAAACATATGGATAGAATTTCACAGAAAGAAGATATACAGGTGACAAAGAAACACACAAAAAGATATACAACATTAGTGATTAAGAATATACAAGTTAGGGCCTCCCCTGGTGGCGCAGAGGTTGAGCGCTGGGCTGCGAAGCTGCCTGCAGCCTCTGCAGCACCGGTTGATCCCCAGCTGCCAGCGAGGGTCCCACATGGCATGCTGACCTCTCCTGCGGCACCCGCTGCTCCCCTCAGCAGTGTACTTCGTCAGTCTGCCTGTTCTGTTCTGGCTCTCGTGAATTCTCTCACCCTCCCACGCTTCTGACTGTACTCAGTGCTTGCATAAACAAATAAATAAATAAATAATAAATAATCTTAAAAAAAATCTTGAATAAAGAAAGAATATGCAAGTTACAACGAAATATCACTACAGAGCTACCAGAATGGCCAAAAACTAGTGAAAACACCAAAAGCCAGTAAGAAATGGGGTCACTCATACATTCTTGGTGTGAACACAAAATAGCATAGCCACTTTGAAAGATAGTTTGATACTTTCCTATAAAACAACACATGTACTTACTATACAAGCCAAAAATTGCACTCCTAGACACTGACCCCACAGAAATAAGAACTCAGGTAGGTTCACATAAAAACCTGTACATAAATATTAACAGCTTTATTGGTAATAATCCCAAAACTGAAAATAACCCAAATCTTCGGTAGGTGAATGGTTAAACTGTGGTACATTCATGACGTGAAACAGAAAGGAATAAAAAGAAATGTGTTCCTATATATAACAACTTGGTTAGAGCTCCACAGAACTGGCTAAGTAAAAAACACTATCTCAGAACGTTAAATACTGTATGATTCCATTTATAAAATATTGAAACAAAATAACAGAGGTGGTGAACTGATGAGAAGTTGCGAAGGGAGAAGGATACAAGGCTATATAACCCCTTTGGATTAGTGCCCAGAATCTTCTCTGATTGCAAAGTGGCACTTCATAATGGTAGAGCAATTCTGTATCTTGATTGTGGTGATAGTTATAAAATCTACACATGTGATAAAATCTATAAAATGACACACACTCACATATACAAACAAATGAATCTAAAAATTGAAATTCAATAGGACTATGACAAATACAGTCAATATAACTACGATTTGTTATAAGTCTGAATAAGCTCTGTGTGTTGTACCAAAGTTAACTTTGGTTTTAACACTATATTTATGCAAGATGTTACCATTTAGGGAAACTGGTTGAAGATATAAGGGATTCTCCGGTATATTTTTGCTGTAATCTTCTATGAATCTATAATTATTTCAAAATAAGGATATGAAAGAATGGTCACTGCTGGTTGAAATGTAAACTGGCCCAATCACTTTGGACATTATCTTGTAAAGTTAAGGATACATAACTCTATGGTCCAGCATCTTACAGAAACTCCTGTACATATGCACTAGGAGACATGTATAACAATATTCACAACCATATTGCTATAATAAAAAAAAAGAAACAACTCAAATGTTCAATGAAAGGAGAAATGATATATTACACTTTATCCATATAATAAAGAATTTATAACAATAAAAAGCAGTGAATCACAGGTATAGATATCAATTGAGTGACTTTAATAAACTTTGAGTAGAAAAAGTAAGCTGTGAAAGAACACAGAATAATTCCATTCCTATAAAGTTCAAAGTTGTTAAAGCCTAAAGAAATGTATATTTTAAAGAATATCTATCTGGCAAAGCATTTTTTTTTTTTAAAACTCAGAATGATAAATACAAAAATCAGAATTGGGGTTACCCCTTGGGGTTTAGAGGAGAGAATGCAACTGAGGAATGGAATACTCTGACCTTCAACAGTATTGGTATTGTTCTAGTTCTTAAGCTAAGTGAGTACAAGAGTTTTATTATTGTGTAAGCAGCAATTTTTGTTACACATACCTTTTCATTTAACATTTTTAAAATGGCATTAATAAGCTATATTCTTAAATTCTTAAAAATAATTTAAATTATTTCTCTAACAATTTCTGTTGGAGGAATTAAACTAGTGTGACCAATTGTCCAAAATTGCTTATGCCTGAGGGAGTTCCCAGGACACAGGACTTTAGAGTGCTAAAACTGAGAAAATCTCAGGTAAACCAGAATATTGTTACTGTAGTTAATACTTCAACAAAGGAACAGTCAACAAAATGACCAAATTCCATAATGTAAACAAAATAATCCCAATCCTAATAGAAATTTAGAAATGGTAACTATTACAAATCTCAATGTTTTAAAAACAGAATTAAAGAAATAAAATCACTTACAAGTAGACAAATTGAAAATATTTGAATCAGTTCTTATTCACTCAGTTATCTGGTGACCCTGAACAATCACTTAAGTTCTGTGTCCCAGTAATAAGAATTCAAGTAATGAAGATATGCCAATTGCTTGGCATAACGTTATTTCAAGCAATTATAATTAAGAGCAAAAGAAATTTAATTCTATTCTCTACAGTGAATGTGATCTCTGATTACAATTTAACCTTTTAAGAGAATAATGAAAACCTTAAAGAAAGGCTTCCATCATCTTACTTAATCTGATTCTATCTTCAGCAACATTAGTGCTCCAATCAACTTTGAAGAGTGGTATTATTATATGCAGATTCTATGAACTTGTGAATTTGAACTAAGTACTTCTATAAAGTGATTTTGCTGTTAATGATGCTTTCTTCTCTTCCCTTCCAGAAGATACCTTTTCCTTCCTTCATTTATTTTACCTTATTTCTCTCTCTGTACCTTCATTATTATTACGATGAACAGGTAAATTAAAAAAATTCCATGTACTCATCAAAGAATGCCATAAACCATAAATATAAAAATAAGTCCATATTTTTCCACTTGCAAATTATTTACAAGTCATTTTCTTTTTTTTTTTTCAGTAGTTTGTGGAGGTCTTTGTGGGAAGCACAATATCCTCATTTTTTTTTTATAATTTATTTTTTTATATTTTACATCATTGTTTATTCCCCATAAAATTCCCACCACCAGTTCATCACCATAGTCCCTTGTGCTCTTCTCTCCCCTGTTTTGATCCGTTTTCTTCCCCCTCTCATAAAATGTCTCTTATTTATGGCACAAGTCATTTTCTATTTGGTTTGTAGCTTCTCATCTCATTGTACAAATAAGACACAAATATGTGAGGAAGTAAAGAAGTAAAATGTCAACATAAAGTTGCATTGGGAAAATGTTTTTCCATTATTGTAGCTTGCAAATACTTTGAAACAAAAAAAAAAATATGATGAAAAATGTAGGCAGAGTACTGAGCCTTAATTCTTACTTAGGCTAATAAAAGAGTAGCCAAAGTTAAGTGCAACGCTTTCTCCATTCTTGTATCTAAATAGGGTTAGCCTAGGCTATTTACAAATAGTATCCCTGACTCCCACAGCAAATCACACACAGAAACAAAACATGCAAATCAAATAAACACTAATAATAGTCATCAAAATTCTAACTTCAGAATCATAAGATCAAAAGTAATTAAAGGTCTTCTTTCTTATTATTATAGATAATTAAGAAGGTTTAATACAATCTATCCAAAACATCAACTCACCTAAACAAAATATTGGTCAGTCTACAAAGTACTAACTCCCCAATTCTTCCTTTTAGGCAAATTCAGAGCACATAAGCATAGAAAGAAGAGTAACAATAAATGTTTCAGATAAACTACTTTACAGAGCTGTAATTAAATATTCTTCTTTTTTTATTGTGAATTTATAAAACTGCTTCCAGAAGCCACTGTGTTGTCAGCACTTATTGCATTATTTAGTACCTCTTTAAAAAGTAACACAAAATAGGTTTCTCTAGAGTTTGCACTAGGAAACTGTCTTTCTAGAAAAATTTTAATGTTTATTGTTATCTCATAAAGACATATATACTGCTTGTCCTATGTTACTTTTGCTTTACTTTCAAACAAACTAAAAGCTAGGTTTTGTGCTCAACAACTGTTACTTTCTTTAATGTAGCTTTTATGGAATTTCTGTCCTGACACCTAAAGTTATCATCACTGGACACATATTTTTATCCTCATTTCACAGCATTATTGCATATCTTTTATTATAAATATCTATAGATTCTTTTTGGAATTGAATAGGTATAAATATTAAAATGGTGAAAAAATAAGTTTTAATGAATTAAAAAAAAGGGATTGAATACCTTTGAAGATTTCTTCTTTTCCTTGCAGCATTTTGGATTTGATACTGAAGACATTAAAATTCTATTGATTTCAAGTCCAGTTTGAAGCTATAATATTAAAAAAAAAATTTATAAAATTGATTTTTTTTTTTAAAGATTTATTTATTTATTCATACAAGCACTGGGTACAGTCAGAAGTGCGGGAGGGCGAGAGAATTCACCAGAGCCAGAGCGAGGAACAGAACAGGAAGACTGATGAAATACACTGCTGAGGGGAGCAGCGGGCACGGCAGGAGAGGTCTGTCACTTCATGTGGGACCCTCGCCGGTAGCCGGGGATTGAACCGGCACTGCAGAGGCTGCGGGCAGCTTCGCAGCCCAGCACTCAACCGCTGCGCCACCAGGGGAGGCCCCTAAAATTGATTTTTAATAACCTCTTTAAAAACATTATAATAAGAAATCAGGTCTCAGTTTATAAATAACATGTTTTGAGAAAGAAAACTCAAAATACTATTTTTTGTGTGAAAATCACCTAGTCTCTTTGTAATTACAATCATATACTGTTTATAAAAGAATGAATTATTTCCTCTACATATTAAATTGAAAAAATCTATACCAGGAATTCTCTCCAATAAAAATATATATTTATCAGAATTTCAAAAGAGCAAAAGACCTCTTGTCAATGCATCCAAGTATGTAAAGGTATATAGGCTGACTTATTTAGAACTTCATTATCAGAGCAAAAAGAGACAAATTAAAAATCTAGAAAGCAGGAATTAAGAGTCTGGATTATAGGCTTTAGTTAATGAAAATGAAGTATTATAAAACATGTATGTTGTGACAAATAATACAGTGCCTCATTTACCTCAGAAGCTTTGTCTTGAAATAGCTTACGCTGATGTTCTTCTTCCTTAAGTTTTTCTTCTAAATGTTTAATCTTGTCCTGCAAAAGAATAAAAACAAATGGGATTATTATGTAAAAACTAGTCAATGTTCTTTGTTCCTTTACCAAATAGAGCTCTTGGGATCTTGATTTTTAATATTATAATCAACAGTAGGCAAATTAAAGCAAAAAATAAGCAAAAGGAATGGCAAAATATTTTTTTTCCCATGAAGAAAATATGCTTTTATTTCTTTTTTTTTGTTATGTCTTAAAAAAATTATTTTATATATTTTTTACATCATTTTTCATTTTTGTACAATGTATGTATGCATTTTCATCTTGGTTATATTCCCATACAATCCCCCCACCTCCCTATTTTGACCCTAATCCCTCTTTCCTCCCCCCCATAGTGAGTCTCTGGTTTATAGTTGCTTGTTGATTTTCATTTTTACTTTATTATAATTAATCTTTTTCCTGGTCCCTTATTTAGGTTTTCTAAATTCTTGCTATGAGTGAGACCATCTAGTATTTTTCTTTTTCTTTCTGGCTTATTTCGTTGAGCATGATCCCTTCTAGCGCCATCAATGTTGCTGCAAATTGCATGTGTTTATCTTTTTTGAATGCTGAGTAATATTCCATGGTGTATATGTACCACATCTTCTTGATCCAGTCATCTATTTTTGGGTATTTGGGTTGTTTCCATAGCTTAGCTATTATGAATAGTGCTGCTATAAACATAGGGGTGCATGTGCCTTTTTGAATTAATGATTCTGTGTCCTTTGGGTAAATACCTAGAAGTGGAATTGCTGGATCATATGGAAGTTCCATCTTTAGCAGGTTGAGGAATCTCACACAGCTTTCCACAGTGGTTGGACCAGTTTGCACTCACACCAGCAGTGCAGGAGAGTTCCTTTTTCTCCACATCCTTGCCAACATTTGTTGTAGCTTGTTTTTTTAATATGTGCCTTTCTCACTGGTGTAAGATGGTATCTCATTGTAGTTTTGATTTGCATTTCCCTGATTACAAGTGATGCTGAACATTTTTTCATATGCCTGTTGGCCATTTGCATTTTCTCTTTGGAGAAGTTCCTTTTTAGCTCTTTTGCCCATTTTTTAACTGGATTATTTACTTTGTTTTTGTTGAGTCTCTTCAGCTCTTTGTAGATTTTTGTGATCAGTCCTTTATCATTAGTGTTGTGTGCAAAAATTTTCTCCCAGTTGGTGGGGTGTCTCTTTGTTTTGGTTACTGTCTCTTTTGCCGTACAGAAGCTCTTTAATTTGATGCAGTCACAGCTGTTTATCTTAGGAATGGCAAAATATACTAAGATTTGTCTTGGCTTTCTAAGGGAAAGCAAAGAATGTATACATATAGGCTTTAACTTCCAGAAACAAAACCATAATGATCAAATCTTTCAAAGTCTAGGTCAAACAATTATAGTTTAAAATGTCAGTGTTTCATTCAAATCACAATAGTCAAATTACAAATAGACAAATTACAATAGTCTACCATGTGCATGTGACAAGGTCAAAGTTGTTGGAAAAGGGAAAAAACAGAAACATTTATTAGAAATATAAGATAGGGTCCTATTTACTTAATAATCTACATTGCACTTAGGGAACAAGAGTAACACACATGAAACAAAACAACAAAGCAACAGATATGATGTGACACAGACGATGTATACACTGTGTAACCATAAAGACAAGGTATTTCATCTTATATCCATGGTGTGCCTGAAAATAGGAGGACAGTCCTGTTTCAAAGGGAAAGCTTCCTGAGTGCTGAAGAATTCAAAAAAGGCTTCACAGAAGAAATAGCCTTGGTGAAGTTCTATGAAATGAATAAGGTTTGGGTGAAAAAGAGGGCATTTCAGGACAGGATCTGGGATAGGTTTAACTGACTGGTAAGCAGTGAAATTTATCCTTTAGGTAAATTATTTGACAAATGAAAATGTTCTGCCATTTCACAAGAAATCAAAATTGTAATTTCACATAAAAAGGCAAACTCAGTCATGCTGTGACAAGATATTAACTTTTCATCTCTTTAGGCAGGAATTCATATCTGTCTTACTAAAACTTATTAAATGAAGTTTTATAAATCTAAGATTTACTGTACATATTCACATACAGTGCCAATTATTCTAACACTTAAGATTTATTCCTGGCATTACCACTTCAAAGAAACAAGTAGAAGCTTACCTCGGCAGTTTTCTGTGTTGTTGTAAGTTTAAAACATTCTTTTTCTAAGATATCCAGCTTTTCGAGTTTTGCTTGCAGCTTCATATGATCTTGTTCTTTCTCCCTTTGAAGCTGAGCCTGGAGAGGATAAAAACAAAACCTGAATTGGCAAGTGATGTCAATGGCTCAAGAAAATGCAATTTCTGAAAATTCAAAGCACAATATAAATCTGCCATGAGAATCACATACATACTTTACATGCATTAGGTGCTTGCAAACAAAAACCAAGAACTCAAATTTATTTTTTAAAAAATATAATGTGTAAAAATAATGTGCTATATTATTAGTATCAATGGAACAAACTCTTTTATGCATCTTTATAAACATTTCTACTAAGAAAAACATCAGTAAGACCTGTATTAAAGTGTTATTCACAAGGTAACCAAACCTACTTACTGATTTACCCTCTATGAAACTATAACATAAAAAATCAGCCATCGGAGGAATAAAGCATACATAGGACAGGAAGAAAAGTTAAACATGTGTTACATATATGCATATCTATATACTACTCTGTAATAGTATTAATTATCAAACTGATACAGGATGTTAATAATGGAGACTACTAGAAGGGGGGCAAGGGGTATATGAGAACTCTTTGTATTATCTGCTTGATTTTCTATAAACTTGAAACTGCTCTAAAAAAATTAAGTCTATTAAAAAACAAAACCGAGAAACAACAAACAGAATCTTGGTGACCTGGAGTATTCAACTGGAGTTACAGAAGCAGAGGCAAGAAAAGTGGAACAAGAATAATTACTTGAAGGATAATAGATAAAACTGTTCTAAATGTGATGAAAACTATTATTGACAGATTCAAGAATCTCAAAAAACAAAACTCTAAGAAGAATAAATACAAAGAAAACTACGTACCAGTGTATGATTATCAAATTGTTTACTGGCAATAAAGGGAAAACTTAAAAGTCTGAGAAATGATGAACGCATTATGCATGGAAGAATGAAGACAACAAATCTCATTAGAAAACTACAAAAACTAGAAGACAACATCTTTAATGTGCTGGGGACAAAAAACTGTCAATTAGAATCCTATGTCCAGTGAAAATATCCCTCACCAATGATGATGAGATAAAGACTGCCAGACAAATACATGGTTAAAGGGACTATTTTTTTTTTCTTCAAAGTGATTGCCATTCATCCAAACAGACTGTGAAATGCACACAGTAGATATTAGGTGATTCTGAGCAGTGGAGTTGTGATGGATAAATATTTAAAGAGTTATTGTTAAACTCACAGAGATCGCCCTAGCAGGCCTACATATTCCCCAGGACTTGGTCATCATGAAATCTAGTTTGTAATGGGACTCTATAATCTCCTGAGCAGCAACTCCTGTTGTTGATATTGTGACTTACTGTAATTTTAATAAGACTACTAATCTCTCCAATGTCTTTGCATAGTTTTTCCTTTCTCTTCCTCACTCTCTTCCTTATTATTGCACATAGGTTTTGAAATGGTGGTTTTTCGTCCATCCCCTTGTTAATCCTCAAAGGCATTTGTGTATTTCTTTCCTTTTCTGCCTTTTGTCTTTTTCTTTCCCTTCTTCCCTTCCTTCCTTTTTAAATATTCTATTCAGTCCTTCCTGTTTTCCAGCTACAGAAAGGTTAGTCCCTCTGGATCACTGTAAATGGAATTTCTTATGTACAGCTTTATATCCTTAAGTTATGGCAATTTTCCTATGTTAAATATCCCTCAAAAAAACATAAAATTATATTTCTTATAGAAAATATGCTTACCTGTTGTTCTAGGATCATATTTTTCTCTCGTTCTACATTGAGAACCATTCGCTTTGTATACTCTAGTTGCTTCTCTAGAAGAGTACAGCGAGACTGGGCTGAACTTAATTGTATACTTATACCTATGAAAAAGAGAAAGTAATGATGAGTCAATTCATTGATTTCACAAGAAATAGCCAAAAGTTCAAGGTTTCTTTAGTTCTTCCAGAGTTAAGAACAATATTTTTGTGAATATCATGAACTACATGTACTTAGCTTAACACTGTCTCCTAAAGACCCAAAGGGCAGGATAGTAAAAAATCCTGGCTGCTCCTATGAAATGGCATTAAAAGAAATATACAGGACCTAAAGTCTCTTCCCTATCGATACATTTCTTCTCTTTCAGGAAACTAAGCAATATATATTTTACCATTTCCATGTTCCTTCCTCTTGACTACTGATAGCACAGTTAATTCTATAAAGTGTAAGCAATCTCTAATACCATTTTTACTTTTTTCAGTTTTTTCTTTCACTTTTTTTTTTATTTTTATATTCCCCATACAATTGCAACCCCCCCATTCTGATCCCAATCCCTCCCCTCCCGCCCCCCACTTTGTCCAATTATCTCAGAAATTTTTTTCTCCCTATTTCTTCATTCTGATTATAAGCTGGAACTCAAATCTGAACCTTGTGTATGAAGGTGAATTTAGTGTTACAAGGAAAAAGAAAGCGCTATGTTTTAAAGTAAAATGACATAAACATGTTCTAAATCTATAAAACATGTATCCAGCTATCCTTTTCATAATTTCAACAGAAACCTCCACTTTCCTGTTCATTTCCACTAATTGATTTCAAGTTACATAAAATTCTTTCTGCAATTTTTATTTTATATTGCTTAATTATATTTTATGTTTTCAAGTTTTAAAAAACTGTTAACTGAAAATATAAAGTATTTCAAATAAATTATAATTCAATTTCAATTAAATTATGGGTTAACCTAGAAATATGATTGCAGAATATGACTTAGAATTTGATTGCAGAGGGCAAACAGTAGTGAACAGCAAAGCAGGAACCTTTCCCCTAAATTATATACAGTGTGGTAAAGCAATGTTAATTTAAAAAAGCAAATAAAATGAATTTGGCTTAGAGTGTGTTAGTATTATAAAAATGTTCTGACTTCTAAACACAATTTGTCTAAAACCTTAATTTTTCTTTTAATCTCAAGAATTTATTTACTGTGGCAACAGGTATGATAGAGGTATAAGTTCATATCCATTTCCTGAAAATATCAAAATGTCTGGGAATAAAACCTCAAGCTCTGAATGGACATAAGCAATTTATTTAGACAGGGCTTGTTAAATTGTAAACTTTGGTAACCTCTTGTTTCTGAGAAATACTGAATTTTCTTACCTTTTTTCTGCTTTATCAGTTCCTGGTGTGCCAAATCTCTCTCATTTGTTTCATCCTCCAAGGCCTTTTTATACTGTGCTGCTTCTCTGGAAAGAATGTTCAGGTTATCTTCTGCTTGTGTCCTTTCTAATTCTAAACGGTGAATCTTTTGCTGAAGACTTTTTAATGCTAAAATAAGAGCTGTTGAAAAAAAATCATTGTTATTTTAAGTTAACCTTTTTAGACAGCAGCATATAAAAGTGTATCCTGGGCCTCCCCGGTGGCGCAGCGGTTGAGCGCTGGGTTGCGAAGCTGCCCGTGGCCTCTGCGCCGCCAGTTCGATCCCCAGCTGCTCCCCGGCCACCAGAGGAGGGTCCCACATGACGCGCAGACCTCTCCTGCCGCCGGCTGCTCCCCTCAGCAGTGTACTTTGGTCCTTCTGCCTGCTCTGCTCCCCGCTCTGGCTCTGGTGAATTCTCTCACCCTCCCGTGCTTCTGACTGTACCCAGTGATATATAAACAAAAAACAAACAAATAAAAAAAAAAGTGTATCCTTCTGTTTTCTAATGATGTTTTCATAAGTCTGTGATATATATATTTATCTGGTTATACTAATGGTCATCTTATAGCTGAAGAAGCAAAAAAAAAAAAAAAAGTCAAGTGACTCGTCTCAGCTTATAGAAACTTTTAGCAATAAAATCAAAATTAGTTTTATTAAGATTAATAGTTTTTCACATAAAAATGAAATATTTTATATATTTTATATTATCCCCCAATTTTAAATAAAATTTGTTAACATTACCTTGACTGTTTGGACTATGAAGCATTTTAGTAGTGTTAACATCTAAGTTCACAGAGTGGTGAGTCTGAGATGTTTCATTACTCTGGGTGAATGATGGAACAAACACTCTTTCTGGCGGTTTAGAATAGCTTCCTACTATACTGTGCATTAATTCTGGATCCATTATCTGTAGAGAATAAAGGAATGATAGCATCATTCTTTCCCATTTGAATGAAAAAAATTCATATGTATTCAACATAAATAACAATCACATACTGCAGGGTTGTATCTTTAAGAATTTCTAAAAATTTTAATTATAATAAGTTCAGCAATAAAAGGAAAATGACTGTTTACTATAAAAATAGCATGGGCAATCTGATTCTCAATGAACATGTGCCTGAAGTAAGCATGACCTGGATGGTGTGAATTTTTAGTTTCTCAGTTGATCAAAAGTTCATATACCTCTCATTGTCTGAGCACCTCTACAGTGATTCTAGGGCTGAAAGACAGTGTAGTGTTTAAACACAAGCCACTCATATAATTTGACTCTTTAAAACTGTTGAACTCCAGTGTGATGTTTTCCCAAGGGACTTACAGTATGATTTTGCAAATTATCAATTTCTGAACCCTTAAATTATTTTGCAAATTATCAATTTCTGAACCCTTCAATAAGCTACAACCCCACTAAATGTGCTAGCATTCTAATCACCTAGTTTAGAAGGTTTTCAAATATGAAGAATCTAAAATTACCTTATTTTGTCATACTGGGCTTTTTCTGTGTTTTGTAGAAGAGACTTTTTAACCACTTTAGCAGGTAATTTTTTTGTCTAACTTTCCCAAATCATCCTATTTTCTTTCTGAAATCTAGATATTTTAGAAATATATTTTCTTTTAATATATTCTAATAAATGTTAATTGAATTAATTCATAAAGAAGAAACAGGGTGGGGGGAACAGTAATAATTATTCACACAAAACATTTTATCAGCACCACTTTAGGAAAGCAAGCATGTTTTAAAATGGGAATTTAGGGGCCTCCCCGGTGGCTCTGGGTTGCGAAGCTGCCCGCGGCCTCTGCGGCGCCGGTTCGATCCCCGGCTGCTCCCCGGCCACCGGAGGAGGGTCCCACATGGCGCGCAGACCTCTCCTGCCGCCCGCTCTGGCTCTGGTGAATTCTCTCACCCTCCCGTGCTTCTGACTGGGAGGGAGGGAGGGAGGGAGGGAGGGAGGGAGGGAGGGAGGGAGGGAGGGGGAAGGAAGGAAGGAAGGAAGGAAGGAAGGAAGGAAGGAAGGAAGGAAGGAAGGAAGGAAGGAAGGAAGGAAGGAAGGAAGGAAGGAAGGAAGGAAGGAAGGAAGGAAGGAAGGAAGGAAGGGAAAACATGCCTCTTAAAAAAAAAAAAAAAAGGGAATTTAGAATTTCATTACATAATTAGCCTATTTTGGTTTGTGAGAAATGTAATCACCTAGTTTAGAAGGTGATTTTCAGTTATTTCATGATCTTCTCAATTCACAAGGCAAGACAATTTCCATGACTATTTCCTGGCAGGGCAAAGAATACACCTTATTCAATAGGATTTCTACTTAGGCCACTGCCATGACTGACTATCTTCCAGGCATTCTGATAGGTCTAAATTCAAGGTTATGCAGCCTAGAAAGCTATGCTAGAATACCTGAGGTTCTTTGCTCTGGAAAAACGCACCTTTTTTTTTTTTTTTTGCTATTGTTATTAGCACCAGTTACCACTCACTAAACCTGCCTCTGCCTCTGAGTTGCTGCTCAGGCACTGTCTGCTCCCCATGGAAGACTGCATTTATCTAAGTTAATGAACTTGCCCGCCAAAAAAGAGCAAAGTAAGTTAGTCACAGCTGGCACACAATAAAGTAGAGGTAAGGCCCCAAAGTTCTGAAGATAGCTGTACATCTTCAGGAAAGGTATGTAATTTGAAGCTATCTCAAGAGTCTTGGTATTAATTAAGATAATGTACTTAGTTTTCATCTTTGGATGAGTTTTTCTAATAGAGGAAAGAATGTGTATGAAATGACTACTCAAAAGATTCCAATAAGCTAAAAATTGAAAGTTTATTAAATGAAATATGTAAATGTGTAAATACATCTTAAAATGGGGCATAAGCAAGTAATAATCCACTGGTAGGATGAAATAAGGTGAAGGGGATAAAAAGGAAACAGTAAAGAAATGAAAGAAGTCAAGTTTTAATGTGACATAGAGCTTAGGGGTTCTCATTGTATTAGGAGTCCCTTCTCTAGTCCTGTGCTGCTAACAAGTTTATTTACATAAACAAGGAAACTCACTCTGAAGGAAGATGAAAGTATAAAAAGCTTAATCTAAAA
The DNA here is from genome assembly GCF_964194135.1 of Talpa europaea. Taxonomy (NCBI): domain Eukaryota; kingdom Metazoa; phylum Chordata; class Mammalia; order Eulipotyphla; family Talpidae; genus Talpa; species Talpa europaea. Next base: position 42,842,883 of record NC_140068.1, read on the forward strand.
TTAAAGACTTAATTTAATTTGTGACTAAAGTGATTCTGAGTAGAGCATGCTCGAGAAAATGCTTCTATGGTATATAAAATTGGTGTACGTGGTAAAATTAAGATACCTTAATTGGAAGCAACTAAGCAACCCATGTATTAAAAAGAACTATCCACCCAAAATATGTTATCACAGAGTATGTGCACTAGTTTTTGAGGGAAACAGTTCTTCCTACATGTTTCTTTTAAACAACCAAAATCTATTTCTACTGGAGGCTAACTGTGTGGTCATCTTTGCATAATCCCACAGGACCATTAGGGAGATACATTATCCACATAGCAATCAGAATGAGTCTTTTAACATTATGTCTCTCATTTGTTCAAAGTCCTCCCAATGAAGCTTCTTGACCCACTCAGAAAAGTTCCTATACTGGCTTACAAAGCCACATGTGATCTGCGCCCCCTCTCCCCATTTCTGACTCTCCTTTAGTCTCCCTTTTGGGGCGTTCTCTCCAGCCCACACTGTCCTCTCTTCTGTTCCTGTCATATATCAAGTATGCTCCCACCTCAGGTCTTTTAACTTCTGGTTAGTACTGTCTAGATTACTTTTCCTTCAGATATCTGTACTTCTGCTCTAATGTTGCCTGCTCAAAGAGGCTTCTATTGATCATTCTTTATAAAATACGAATCCTATTTTCCCTTCCCCATCACTTTCCACATCCCTCTAATTTTTCTCCATGAATACAAAATTGTAGTCCCATAGCCAATTAGAATATAAATTCCGTGTGGGCAGGATCTTTGATTAGTTTCCCATTCTATAAAATTTAGAATTGTGCCTGGCACAGGGAAGATATTAAAAAAAAAAACTTGTGAATATGTAAAAGTAGTAAACAATTCATTAAAAGATGATCATATAATATCATACAGTCATTAAATTATATTTAAGATATGACTAAGTAAAAAAATTATGTAAAATTACAATCATTAATAAAACAAAATCAACATGGGAAAGATGGAAATATATTCATGGAAGTGTATTATTTTACCAGAAAAGTCAAGGTTTTAAAAATTAACTTTATTAAAAACATGGAGTTTTAATTATATACAACATAAAAAATAACATAGTTTAAAGGAAAAAAACAAGCTTTCAGAGCACACTTCTTTGAAGCTCTGTTCTGTGAACTTGGGCCAAATGTTTAATTGCTCTATGCCTTGATTTCTTCATTTGCATATAAAGATTGGGTACCTTAGCCCAGAAGACTGCTTGAAGGATTAAATGAGATAGTACAGGTAAAGCACTTAGAAAAATGCATAATCCCACAGGACCATTAGGGAGATATATTATCCACATAGCAAATGTGGATAACATTTACACAGTAAATGTTCAATAATTGTTGGCAATTATTAGTTTTAAGGGTTAAAGGAGAAGAAGGATTCAAAGATAACTCACTGGGTTACCTGAATTGGCAACTGGGAAGATGATAGTTTAAAGAAGAATAAATTATCTGAAAAATTTCTCTAATAGAAGAAATAAACATAAGGGGCACTTCTGAAAAGGAAATATGAGTGACTTACAAATATATGTAAGCAGCTCAGTCTCAGTACCTATCAGAAAATGCAAATTAAAACCATAAACTAGTATTTCATAAGCATCAAACAAAAAATTTAAAAGTATAACAATATCAAATTCTAAAGATGATATAGAACTATAGGAATTCTAATATCAGTTGGCATATAAAGAAGTACAATCTAATTTCAAAACAACTTTGTAAAACAAGTGAATTTATATAAAATTATATACATACATAGATATAGATATTATAATCTTGTGAATATATCTTCACAAAACTTTTACACATGGTCACCAAGAAACATCAAAATGTTTGAGAAGTCTATGATACCCTAAGTTAACAGAATGCACAAGAATTTGAAAGTTCTATAATTTATAGGGAAACTTCATATGTGTGCTAAAAATTTTTATTAACTCCATTATTCTCACTATAGATGTAGAAACTAAAGTCCAGAAATGCTAAGTAATTTCTTTAAGATCACACAGTTCAAGTTTCCTGAGCTCCAAAATTCGTGCAGCAAGAGAAAAACATTTTTTATGGAGTCTGGTTGGCTAATATTTATCTGAACAAAGACTACTGTAATGGAGTCCTAAAAAAATTACCTCCTGGAGAGAAATGGGTGGTGAGAAACCCCAAATTAAACAGAGTCATATAATCTTATTAAAGTCTAAAAGGGTCCTAAAGGCCATCTATCCTAACCCTTTCTCTCCATACCAAATGATTCGCATACTCTCTTTTAACAGGTCATCTAAGCTCCACTTAATATCTCCAGAGAGACAATGCTCACTGTCTTCATGCTCAATTCAACGCTGCCTTCTCTGATTTTTACAGAATAAGTATAGTTTCTGTACTTACTGATGTAGATGTTACACTGAATATTTACTGTGATATTACACATGAAATTCAACTAGTAAAATCTTGTTGCAAAATTTAGGATCAAACTTCAAATTTTATCATTCACTGCATGTGAAATGCCTAAAAGAGTAATGAAATTCACCCCATGACCCGGTGAAGGCAAAATGAATGTCAAGCAGGAATGATCACTTAATTAACAAAAAAATTCATTTCTGATTAACTCTTAGTGCACTTGACTGTGTACAGATCAGCAGAGCTGAATACTAATTATAGGATACATCACCAATAATGCAAATTTATTCCTCCTCGATACCTTAACAGAGTTTCCTTGTTTTTAAGTAATTTACCATATACATAATACATTCATATACAAATACATGGGTATATGTGTAGTTTTAGTAATTATAATAAAACCAATTTCTGTGTATTCACACTTGAGAAAAAAGAGAGCAATTTCCCCATGTCTCCCTTCGAATTTTCTGCTATTCATTCTAATGCTTTATGAATTTTTTTGCATCTGTATGTATTCTTAATTATTTAATATTGATGGCTTTTAAACTTTATATAAATGTAATGACACTTTCATTCAATCAAGTATCTCAGTACTTGGTGCATGAGCTGCATATTCATTTTCGCTGCTGTATAGTATCCTGTCATGTAACAACACAGACCTCAGAAAAGGTTAATGTCAATCACTTCCCTTCAGACCCATAATGCTATCTAGGTCTGGGATTATCTTGATTTTATCACATACATTAGACAATATTTTCCCCATTCTTCTAATACTTTATTATATTTTATATAATACTGGTTTTGATTTACAAATTCAATGTTTACGTACTGCAAGTTTTCTTTACTCGTTGTGGTGGACATTATGATGCACTGCCTGTATTCCCCTTCAGGAATGGGGACTTTTCCCACAGTTGCTGGGAGTGCTGCCAGAGGCAGACCTTGGCTCTCAGTCCTCTTTGGGAATTGCTTTGCCTAAAGAACACTGTCTCATCCAACACCAAGATTCCTTTCCAGGACATACTACATTCAATGAGGGTAAAAAGGCTGTTGTGCCATCTTAAAACAAATGTTTCAGAGTTCCCCGTGGAATCAGTTAAACCTTTTTAGGGGTCTTCACTGCTACTTAACTTCTCTGCCTACTAGAACTTCAGTCTTCTTCCTTTCATAGTTCTGATCCAATGAATACTCTCCAATAAATATATGCTAATCCTTGTCTCAGAGTCTGCTTTTCCAGAAATGTAATAGGCAATAATAACAATTCCTTCTTTCTTAGGCTTTCCTCCTGAGATTACTTTCTTCCTAAAGAAACTATTTTAGAGGCTCAGGGTGACTGTGTATCAGGAGTAAATTTTCTTAGTTTTTGTTTGCCTTAAAATGTTTCTCTTTCACTGTTCTTCTTGAAAAGAAATTTTACTGAATATGTAGTCCTGGATTGACAATTATTTCGTCAGCACTATCGAAATATGTCCTCTAGTTTCAAATGTTACTGTTTAGAAGGCAGCCTTCAGTCTAATTGGGAGTCTTTACAGGTAATCTGCCTTTTACTCTGTTGCAAGGGCATCTCTCTGTTGTTCTACTTTCATGTATAGTGCGGCCATCTTTTTTGTTTAGCTTACTTGAGATTTGTGCACATCTTAAATCTACAGACTTATCAATGCTATAAAATTCATAGAAATTTTCTTTTTGAATATTGCTTCTTTATATCTATTTTCCCTCTATGGAGCCTCAATCAGACATGTATTAGATATCTAGCCTCTTAATCTATCATATTGTGTTTTATGAGCTGTGCTACATACACCATGGGTAATTTCTTAAGCACTACCTTTCAGCTTATTATTTTGCTGCATTTGAATAGCTTATTAGTGAATAGCCCATTTACTAATTTTTAATTTTATGTTTTTATAATTTTTTTCCCCAAATTTCCTCAACCAATTTTAAAAGTTTCTGGTTCGGTCATCACACTGTCAATCTTTTAAAAAACTTTTCTTTAAATATTTTAAACATATTTTTATTCTACTGATGATTAAAAAATCAGTCTTCGCAGTTTGTGGCTTCTTTTGACTTTTATCTATGATGTTTAGTTTATTCACATGCTTAGTGATTTTTGATTTTAAACTCACATTAGCACTTTAATTATGGGAGTTTTTCAAAGCCAGTATTTAAAGCACTTTTCTCTAGAGAAGATTCTATATTTATTCTTGTTAGCTCCCTGGGTACCCAAAAACCAAGGCTTAATATTATATTGAGGTATTTTTGGCAGTATGAATTCCAACTCCAAACCAACATGAATACAGGATTGTGATGAGGATTTTTCAGGAGATTTTATCTGTCCATTCCATATAAAACCAAGGATTAAATAGGCAGGTGATGAGCAGGTTATTTTTCTATCATTCATTCTTTGGGGATCCCAGCTTTATGTTGCAGTGTTGAAATATATCACTCACTATGTCCAGGTTCAGACTTTGTCTCCTGTCCTAGGCAAGTAGGAACACCTCCTTAAGCCCAGGTTCCAGGCCATGAGGGATCAGAAGGTGCCTCAGGGATAAAAGAGGCGCTAGGGCTCATTAATCCCCATGGAATTAGACTTTCCCATTATTTACAGCCTCATATTTTCCACTTACTTTGATGCCAATATAGTCATGCTTTTAAAAAGATGTTTTAAGCATTTTATACAGTGTTTTTAGTGTTCTTTACCAGGAGAGGTTTCTCTAATTTGCCATATTGCCTGAACCTCCCCATAACTTTAGACATATTTTAGAGATGTGAGCTATTCCAGACAAGCCAGCTTTACTTATACATATAGAATGAGATTTGAACTTTAAAAAGGAAAAAGGGCCTTCCACTTGGTTGAAGTTCTCAAAGATATGGAGAAAAGGGAACCCTCCTACACTGTTGGTGGGAATGTAGACTGGTCCAGCCCTTATGGAAAACAGTATGAAGGTTTTCCAAAAGAAATGGATCTACTAGATGAGCCAGCCATTCTACTCCTAGGTATCTACCCCCCAAAATACAAAGACAGTCATTTGAACGGAAGTATGAACTCCAATGTTCACTGCAGCACTATTTACAATAGCCAAACAACGGAACCTACCTACCTAAGTGGCCCAAAAGAGATGAGTGGGTGAGGAAAGGGTGATACATATACACAGTGGAATGCTATTCGGCTACTAAAAAAGATAAACTCTTGCCTTAGATGACAATACAGATGGAGTTGGAAGGGTTTATGCTAAATGAAATAAATCAGAAGGAGGAAGACAAATCCTGGATGATGTCACTTACATGTAGCATAGAGAAAAAACAAAAGGTCAGATAAAGTCAAACTAATAGCAAACTCTAGAAATCTGACTATAACTGAGGCTACCAAAAAAAGAAAAGAAAAGAAATGAAAATCCACAAAATAAGTTAAAGAAGAGTAATCAAAGACCTTGGGGGGAAAAGCGGGAGAAAGGGCTAACAAAGGAGTGAAAATGAGAACAAGTGATTACTTAACATTTATAAGCTAATACAGGGCATGGCTTCCTCTATCAAGCAGTTTGAAATTTCACTGTTGAAAAGAGATCAACACCGGGCGCCCTGAGGTGAGCGTGGGGTTTGTCCCGGGCTCAGGCTGCCGGCCCTGAGATGAGAAATGTTCCCTCAGAAGGGACGGTGTCATTTGAAGACGTGGCTGTGAACTTCACCTGGGAGGAGTGGCAGTGCCTCAGTGAACCTCAGCGCACCCTGTACCAGGATGTGATGCTGGAGACCTGCAGTCACCTGGTGTCCCTAGGGCATTGTGTTACCGATCCTGAGGAGAGCATCAGGTTGGAGCAGGGATTACAGCCGTGGTCTGTGGACGATCCCCCAAGCCAGGACCTCTCAGGTCACAACCTCAGGAGATTTTTTTAAGTGTGAAATGAAACCACTGCCATCCATGGAGGGCCTGGAAAGATCTTAAAATATTGTCATATGTCCTTGGGCAGCTTCTAGGAGCAAGGAAGGCAAACAGAATATATTCTGATGGGAGAAGAGACGGTGGTACTAGAAGACACTTACGAGCTAAGAAATATCTGGAGGATATGGGGAGATAAATCACTGCACCTTCCAAGATGATTCTGAACAACCACTCAAACTATTCTTTAATGCCCAGAAATGTATGGCTTCTTCTACTTAATCCATTTCTTCTATACAACGTGAAGAAAACAAGTGCAAAGGATAGACTAAGGTCATGGACTACAGGTGCTTTGCTGGTTTCTAGATTCCTGCTATGAGTGAGACCATCCGGCATTTTTCGTCTTCTTTCTGGCTTATTTCGCTGAGCATGATCCCTTCCAGCTCCATCCATGTTGCTGCAAATTGCATGTATTTATCTTTTTTGAATGCTGAGTAATATTCCATGGTGTATATGGACCACATCTTCTTGATCCAGTCATCTATTTTTGGGCATTTGGGTTGTTTCCAAAGCTTAGCTATTGTAAATAGTGCTGCTATAAACATAGGGGTGCAGGTGCTCTTTGGAATTGATGTTTCTGTGTCCTTTGGGTAAATACCTAGGAGTGGAATTGCTGGATCATATGGAAGCTCTATGTTTAGTAGGTCAAGAAATCTCCACACAGCTCTCCATAGTGGTTGGACCAGTTTGCACTCCCACCAGCAGTGCAGAAGAGTTCCTTTTTCTCCGCACCCTCGCCAACATTTGTTGTTGCTAGTTTTTTAATATGTGCCATTCTCACTGGTGTGAGATGGTATGTCATGGAAGTTTTGATTTGCATTTCCCTGATTGCAAGTGATGTTGAACATTTTTTCATATGCCCGTTGGCCATTTGCATTTCCTCTTCAGAGAAGTTTCTTTTTAGCTCTTCTGCCCATTTTGTGACCGGGTTATTTACTTTGTTTTTTTGAGTCTCTTCAGCTCGCTAAGAGCATTCATTATTCTATGAGGACATCAGAAGTCTGCATACTTAAATCTCTAGAAACTTCTAAATATTGATTTTACACATGATCATCACCAAAGAAATCTTTCAGGATCAGTACAATCCTGATTACTTTCTGAACTGTGTAGGTTTTTCTTCTGATTCATCAATGAAAAATACTTGTTTTAGAATTGAAAAATCCCCATACTTTGCCCCCTCTTGTCACCGATGAAGACATGGAGGTGCCAGCTGAAAGCCATCTTCCCTCAGCGCCCACAGGCCCTAGGAGGAGACAGTGATGATCACTGAGGGAAGGGAAGAGCAGCCGTAGTCTCTTCTGACTTGCTGGAGAAGCAGCTGTCAGTAGTTCTCCTGAAGCCTCCTAATAAAGGTTAAAGGCTCCATTTAACTAAGCCCTTGGCGGGGCCTCCAGGATGGCCTAGGGGTTAGGCTCAGCGCTCTCACCGCTGCGGCCTGAGTTCAAGCCCCGGCCAGGGAGCTACCCGCAAGGAGCGTGGGAGTTAGCCCCTGTAAGGGGGCATGGAGCTAGAGCGCATGTGGTGCAGCAGAAGGGCTCTTCTCTCTGTGCCTGCTGCTCAGCTATGATCTGTGCTTCAGATCTGCCCCGCCCCTCCCTTCCCAGTCTAATAAAATCTGACACCTAGATACTCCCGAGTGCAAAGCCTCCAAACACCCTCCGCATGTAAAGCATCGCATGTATTACCCCTTAGTACCTTGAGGTTTTTGGCGTTTAGATTTATTTATATTATAAATCAACTACACCATTTGTTCTTTTCCCTTAAAAAAATCAACACACGAGAAGGGAAAAAAGAACGTGGGGTCAGTCAGCAGTACAACCAGTAAAATCAGTTAATTTCATATTATTAAAATTTCACTGAGCATACTTCAAACTCATTATTTTGAGTTTGAATAGAAGAAATATGATTACTCTAGGTCATTTTTTAAAGTACAAATGCTAATGTTTTACAAATATTTTATAAATTATAATGCAGCATCTATTGTTACATGCAATTAATTCAACTCAGAGCTAATTTCCAAGTCATTTTATCAGTTGCTGAATTTAAAATTACTAGACTCATGAACATTTTATCCAATAATCAGAAAGTTAAATTTCCCCTTACTGAACTTGAATCCATTTTAAACTTACAATGTCTGAGATTACGTAAATGATTAGACTTTCTATCTTTACCTGTAGTTTATCTTGAATAGTCAACTGATAAGAAAATGGTCCTGATTTAATAACTGAATACAAGATATAAACTTATATAATTATAGCCCAATTTTTAAAAGGAAATAATAGATAAAATACTAAGTAAATGTACTAAAATGTTAATAGGTGGCCAACAGATTTTCATTTTCTTATTTCTACCTTTTTATACATTCTCTACAACAAGCATAATATAGTTCTATACTAAGAAACAAAATTTACTAAAATAGTTTCCTCTCAACTGGATTTCTGCAGAGATAAAAAACAGCTTAAGATGTAGAATATCAATTATTTATATGACTATCTGTTGGGACACTTAAATACTTCCATTTTTAAGGGTCTTTTGCCTCCTATATGAATATAAACTCAGAGAAGGTAATTATGTTTATTTCTTCTGTAAGTTTTTATGGTACAAACTGCTATGCTCTACAAAGGGGCACTATATCATATCCTTAATACCTGAGTTTTTAAAATGTTCTAAGATGAATCCACTGAAACTAATTTGTTAGGTCAACAACTTAACTTTCCCCTACCTCTTTATGCTACTGTGTGCAATGGTTAAGCCCAACAATTCTACAAATACTGTCCTAAGTTTTAAAAATACATATTGTGCCTTGGCATGGACTTCTGCATATAGTGTTTTAATTTAATATCTCTTTAAGCAAATCATAATTCTTAGGATTTTATATTGCTGGCAGAAGTTCTTCAGAAAGTTCTCTTTTAAATAAATAATTTTGAAAGGGTTTCAGCATTTTTCTAATGTTTACTTATCTGTTGAACTTAACTGTTTCTAACCATTTCCCTTTAGAAGGATTGATGGCAAATATTAAATGTAGATGTTAGAAACTGAGTAAACAGTGCATTTTAACAGTACTCTGATTAACTGCTATAAATTCACTTCCTTAGCCTTAACTTTTTTTTTTCTCCACAGATCACGTATATTCAATAGTCAGAATTAATTATGCTAGTGTACTGATCAGTCAGGTAGCCCAAGGAGGAATGAACCGCTGAACAATGGTAAATAACTAAAGTTTACCTATTTAATTGCCAAGGTTTATTTCAACTAATTTTAAAAGAAATATTTTTCAAGTGTTTATCTTTTTCTTCTTGCTTTTAAGTAAAGGATACTCAACATAACTTAACCTTTGGGATGACTTAAAAGGATATCCTCATAGCGTTTTAATTATGCACAATGATACTTACAGAGCTACACTACTATTTGTTAAATTGTTTGCTCCTTCACTGAAAAGTTGAAAACTATTATAGATTATTTTGCTGTCTTGTGTTCCTTTCCTTTTCCCTTTCAGTCTTCTTATGAGCTGTCTACTTACTTGTCCCCTTTCTAATTGGCTTCTCAATCTACAGCAAATAAGAAACAAAGCAATCAAGTTTCATTCATTAACCATTCAGAAATGAAAACGCAGTCCCTGGAAATTCTTGAGTCATTCATGGTTTAAATACACTGCAAAGGGCACTCTGGGGGATTTCAATGATGGCTTTCTGGAGGAGCTAGATATAAAGATGAAGATATGAAGGGTGAATGAGTAGGAGTTGATAGATAAAAGAAAGTGAGAGAATGGGTAGAAGAGATCAAGTGTAAAGCCAAAAGAAACTGCATGGCATAATATATAAAAATAATGGTAACTTACAATTACTGAACACATATGTGAATTAACTTACTATACAGACCTACTAACTGTGAGGCACAATGACCCATTTTAGAGATGAGGAAACTGTGGCACAGAAAAATGCTTTGTCCAAGATCACACCCTGGTTAAGTGGTGAAGTCAAGATGTAGTCAGGAAGTCTAGCTCTAAAGTTTATACTTTCAATCATTACACAATATTACAACAATAATGTTTGTTTATGATAAGTTAGGAAAGCAAGAAGAGGATCCGGTATTTCGGGTGAGCTACTGCAAGCAATGCATAAAGCTGCAAGACTGAAATGTGTCTGAGTGTTAGAAGGCAGAAGTCAGATCTAAGGAGGCTTGCAAGCCAGGCACAAGTGTTTGGATTTTATCCTAGAGGCAAGAAGAGCCAACCAGCAGAGGAGTGTAGAATTACACTACCTTGACAAAAGATTTCTGTGAGATTAGTATGGAGAAAAACAACCAGAAGCTAGAAGTATAGGTAGACTATTCCAGAACTCTCCATAAGAAATGATAAAAACCTGAATCAAAATAATAGAGTAGGAATAAACAGAAATGAGGGAGGAAATCAGAGATAATTAGGATATTGAATTCATAAAACTTAAGACCTGATGAGGAAAATCAATGATAAGAAGAAATTAAATAAAGCTGCAACCAAGGCAGAAAATAGATTTTGAGAGGGAGAGTGAGAGGCAGTATTAAGAGTTTCATTTTAGACATGTCTGAGATTCTTGTGGGACAACAACATAAAAACAACTAACACATATACTGAGCTTGTTTTATACCAGGCACTGGTCAAAGAATTCTTCATGTATTGATTCATCAGATCATCAAGTTACCCTATGAAGTATTTACACTAATTTCATTTTACATGAGGCAACAGCTAAATTTAGTAACTTGTGCAAGGTCACACAATTATTAATTGGTTGAGCTGATATGTAAGTAGCCCAAGTAGCCCGAATCAGAGAATATTTTGCCTTTAACTGGGACTTGTCAGTTTTATAGATGAGTTTGGCATCTAAGAAAAGTGGTTTAGACCAAAGGATTTGGAGGTCATCACTATACATAGATGGCAGCTAAAGCTATGAGTTTTCACTTAGATTAAGCAGTCAGAATTTCTCTAAGGGTGGTCCTTAAATTACTTAAAAATACCTTGAGGCTGTTTATTACAAGTGCACATTCCTGGGTGTCACAGGCAAATGGAAAGGAAATCTTTGGGTATAAGGCCCATAAGTATATAGTTTTAATTAACTCCCCAACTGATTCTTAAGTCAAAGTTTGATGGCCACTGATGAAGAATGAGCAAAGCAATGTGGAACAATGACTTAATCAGAAGTGTCTACAATAAGAGTAATAAGTTCTGAAGAAAGATAGTAAATAAGGGCCTCAGCAAGTATCTGATGGGTCTTTTATCAAATCTAAGTCACTGTCTATTATAAGATGCATTATTCTTTTATGTAACACAAGGAGGGGGACCCAAAAATCAGGACGCCACTTAGATAAAGCTGGAACAAGATGAGCTCTACCACTGCAATGCAGTATAGTGTAAATGGAAAATAAATCCACCATGCAGAAAGAGATAGCAAGGAAACCTGAAAGTCTGTATCTTTCAAGTACTGTGCATCAGGTAGGGAAAATTTTATCCAGAAGACAGTTCTTACACAACTCTGTTACCAGAAGGGGTAAAAAACAACTTCCAGAGAATATAATTTAAAGCAGTCTCAGATTGGTAGTAATGCAAATGATTGGCAAAGGCAAATATAAATCCTCTCTGAAGTAATCTGACTTCAATCCAGGTCAATAATGATTACAAGATGTCTCCCTGTTTTAGAAATTTTTTTAAATGTGAAGAAATATGTCTTAGAATCACAAGTCTTTCAGCTACAGAAATAAAGCAAAGGAAAAAAAAAATCATACCAATGGAATACAGTAAATGGAATGTATACCAAAGTATTCTCAATGCCCAGAAACTTTGGGGGTAGAAGTAGGTGGGGTTGCTTTCTCATTCTCAAATGCTGTGACTCAATAAATTTCACATAGGCGTTGATTTGTTTTTTTTAAATAAGAACGGAAAAGTAAAGAAAGATTAAAATCTTTTTCCTTCCAATTACATTTGACCATTTTTATAGTTTATAATTTTAAAATATAATTTGTAATAAAATGATCAAACATATTTTTATATTTAAAATGAAAAGTCTCATCCATAAAAAACCACAAACAAAACAACTAACAAATGAAAGCAGATCACTTGTACTCCAGAGTCCATTTAAATGCTTCAGCATTATTTGGAATTTTAAGAACTGTATTCCAAAGTTCACCACAGGCCCTGGTAACTATCCAGACACAATAGGAGGAACAGTGAACTTTGTTCCTGTGCCAAGGACGAAGATTTACAGTGCCAGTCCAACACTTGCTATTCCTCCATTCAATCATAGGCCATAAACACACTGATATTTTCATCAGTTCCAGGGTATCCTCGCCTTTTTAAGATAAACTAATCCTTTCACAACAAAGCTAGTATAGACATATTCCTTTCACACTTCTATAATTTTCAAGAAAAGTAGGTTTTTCCTAGTTCAAATATATGTCTTCCATATTTTTCAAGGTAATATAATAAGTATACAAATTACATACCATAATTCTTCTGGGATCTCATAAAACTGCAATTTCACCGTACAGCAAGCATATCATCCAAACAGATCATTAGAGGACTAGATGGCTTTAGAGTGAAAAAAAGTACCAACTGATCACTATGAGTAGTTCCCTAATTTAAAAAAGTGACTTAAAAATAAACTACTTACACCAAGGGCTTCCCCGGTGGCGCAGCGGTTGAGCGCTGGGTTGTGAGGCTGCCCGCAGCCTCTGCAGCGCCGGTTCGATCCCCGGTTGCTCCCCGGCCACCGGAGGAGGGTCCCACATGGCGCGCAGACCTCTCCTGCCGCCCGCTGCTCCCCTCAGCAGTGTACTTCGGTCCTCCTGCCTGCTCTGCTCCCCGCTCTGGCTCTGGTGAATTCTCTCACCCTCCCGCGCTTCTGACTGTACCCCGTGCTTGTAAAAGTAAATAAATAAATAAATAAATCTTAAAAAATAAATAAATAAAAATAAACTACTTACACCAAATCCTATCCAGAGCAATTGATATAAGAACCTAAATCTGATTCCCACTCTTGCCATTTCACCCAGGAAAGTTATGTCCTATCCCTGGAGCAAAAGGATACATGCAAGCAGGTATGTATGTATGTATGTGAGTATAGAGGTTTTCTATAGGATTGCAGAAAGTGATGTTTCCCACATTCTGACCTATAATATTCACTTTCTTATAAAAACATACGAATAATGGTTTTATAGTGGTACTGCTATTCTACCATGTTATAAAAATGTTTCTATGTGGATCTGTGGAAAATCCACTTGAATGTCAACATTAATGTACTCAGTAACTCTTGGGATGAAATTTGTTAGAAAAGAATTTGTTTAAATACTATATAATATTAAAAAAATTAAAACAGTGGTTTAAAATTACATTATACAGAAACCCCTAACACTTTTTAAAAAAGTAACATATTCACAGGTAACAAATGTTGAAAATAATATAGAAAAGCATAAATAAAAAGTAAAAATTTCTGACTCCGAGTATGCTGATTCCCAATCACATCTACTGCTCTCCCCCTCTGAAGTTAACTACATTCAAAGTTTTTTACAGAAAGAAAAACAACTATTCATATACTGAAGCACTTTTCTGTGCTTTTCTTTTTGGTGTCTTTCCTGTCAAATACATCAATCAGCAGGCAATGGAGAAAAAGATTCATCAGATCCAGAATAGGTAAATCTTTTCATTACAGCAGCACTGGGTCACTCCTTATCGTTACATCCCTTTGAGCTGATGTTACCCTCCTGGATTTAGCGATGATGGACTACTTCTTTTTATAGGCATTCCCTCTCCATTTCTAAGAATTTAAGGGAAGGAATGACTCTGCCTGGTTTGACTAAGGAATATGATTTAATGGAAGGAGTTCTGAATTGAGTCAGAAGACCTGAGTTCTTTCCTGTTTCTTATACTTACAGAGTATAATCTTAGTTAAGTTGCTTCCTTTCTCTAAATTTTGAAAAATATAAAATATAACTATACAGCGGCAGAAGTACCAGTGATAATAAACACTTCTCTTTATTATTCTTTTCTGGGAGTCTATTTCTTTACAACTTTACAAATAATTAATGTGACATAAACTCTACCCTTTTCACCCTATAATAATTTAATTTCCTATATTATTCTATTTCCCTAATTCTTCAGTCTTGTCAGTTTTCCATTGTGCTTAATAAACAATGTAATTTCTTTTTAAATTTAAAAAAACAGATTTTTAACTCTAAATTATTTCAGAATTTCATACAACTTTACATTTCTAGAAATATGACCTCTATAGGGACTTTGTTTACATAAAACATTTTCATGATTACATTCTCCCTAATGAGCAAAGGTACCTGTAACCTGTGTTATTTGATAAGGTAATATAGCATAGTGGCTAAGAGGTTTGTCATACATTGTTCTTCTTGGTATCCAGACCTCCATAGTCATAATTTTAATTCTTACTCTTACTAAGATAAGCTGCTATATTTTAAACACACTTATTTTTGACCCGTATGTTTTAAGTGAACAATTGTTCGAAAGGGCTGAAGTAATCTATTGATGGACAGAATTGTTGACAGGCTGATCCGTGCAGAGATACTATCAATATATTAAGCCCTTACTTTTTTTCAAACTAGACTTGTTGGCACAGCTGTTAAGGTCTTAACATGAGAAACAACATATGTTGTTGAATAGCACAGATGGCAGAAGGACAAAACCTGGTTTTCCTGTTTAGCTGAGGCAGATGCTTAATTAAGATGATACAAATATATTTTACTTAAAATGAACCTATGAAAATTTGTATTGGTCTCTTCTTAAATGTTCCAGTCCTTCATCGGTTTCCAATGTGTGTACTTTACTTCTAGCTATGCAAAAGCTCCAAGTGTTGAGGCCCTACCAAAATACCCTTAGCAGTCAAAATACAAGTTAGAGAAGACCCTATGATGGTTAAACATAAGAGAACTGTATTGCTTCTAAAAACTTCCCTTGCAGCCACAGAAATTGCTTGTGACTGTGTCTGCATAGTTTGCTTTAAAGCTAACATTAGGAATCTGCATAATTTTCAGTTCATTCCATTTCAGTTATTATTAGCTGAGTGCCAAACATGCCAAACTTTGTACCAAGATTTGGAGGTAGAAAGATGAAGAGATCTCAGTCTTAGGAAAATAAATGCCATGTCTAATCATTCAGGACTTTAAACTTGTTCTGAACTAGTATAAATATGATGCCCCATAAAACATAGGGTTGACCCTCCAATGCTGCTTTCATGATGATAGTGGGCCAAGTTTACAGATCCTGTCCAGACAAGCCCTGGCTAAGGCCATCACAGCCTCCTTTAATATCAGCAATTTTCACCCTTCAATTAAAAACATCCTATCAGTTGCAAATTACAGTCCATCGAAAGATAGAGAAGGTCTATAAAGTGGCAAACTCAAAAAGTACAGTTAAAGGCATTTGCAATAAGTTCAATTATTAGTGATACTCATGTACATGAATATTGCTTACCACTTCTTACACTTACACTATATATAAACCCATGATATGTTGTGCTAGCGGAGACTAATGTGAGAGTATCTTCAAAGAAGTTCAATAAAAAGAAAGCATATGTATTGTTTTTTCCTAATTATAAGAGCAATAATGCTCACTGTACAAAATTTGGCAATTATAGAACAAAGATCACTGTAAATTCCACCAATCTGAGATTGTTAAAATATTGTTAATATTCTGGTATCAAACAAATCAGTCTTTTATTATTTTAAACAAAGTTCAGATTGTACCATAAAATTTGTATAAATTGCCTTTCTAATAGTATATGATAAACATTTTTGAAATATTAAATATTCTTTCAAGTATGGTTTTTTTAATTGCAGAAGATAAATATCTGTGTAAATTACTAATTTTTGCATAATACAGTCTAGATGGTATTGCTATATTTAATATACATACACATATATATATTAAAGGCAGTTTTAATGCTTCTAATACAGATGGTCAAATAATCTGGAGTTATTTGCAATTAAGGCATTATTAGAGCTTTGTTTAGACTAAGACAAAACAATTCTTACCATGTCTTGAGACTATTTCTCTAGCCTATAAATACCCTATTTTAGACAAAATTTCTCTTGCTTAACTTATTAAATTTCATTACAATCAGATCTAGAAAAATAGAAACTGTACATATACAGCAACATGTCAATTTGCCTACCACATTGTTAATAAAAGTATCTCTAGAATACAAAATAGGGAGAAAATTAGTTTCTAGGAAGTACCCAAAACAAATTTACATTCTTTTTTTTTTTGACTAAAGCTCAAATACAGATCAATCAAAACAGCTAAACTCACTTCTGCAAAATATGTAGTCTTCTACAGTATCTTCATATTTGTACTAGAAATTACCAACTAACACTTGAAGAGTATAGTCACCCACATAGCCTTTACAATATCAAATGTAGTCTTAACAAACTTAAAAAGTGACATTACCATTATTACGGTGATTTTTAACACACAAGGAAACTGAAATAAAAGACTAAGTGATTTGCCTAAGTTTACATATCTAACAAATGGTGGAAACGGAATTCAAAGTTAGGTCTCCAGACTCTAAATGTGGTATTCATTTTGTTTCTACAGTGATTCCCATAAATTACAGAAATAATACTATTTCTTCTATATTAAGATGTTGATAAAAATATTAATATTTATGTTCTTCATGCTTTTTGTTCAAGGCATAATTAAAATAAGTCTGCATTCCCTGATTATTTGTATTAAGGTGCTGATAACCAACTTAAAATTAAATTTTTTTCTCTTGTATAAATCTATACACTGAGAAACAAGTCTGGCTGAGTATAATTCAACTGTAAATTTTCCAAAGCAACATTATATTATATTCCCCTTCAAGTAGACTTACTATGGATTTAACAACTGAGGGGAAAAAAGATAAAATACCTTTAAAATAAACTCTATTCTCTCCTTTAAAAAATACACATACACACATATCCTCAAATTAATGTTTATTCATTTACCTCTCCTACACAATAACCACTCAACTACCTAACAATAAAAAAATAAAAAATCAACAACAGATGGTCTCTGAAGTTGGTAATTTATAACTTACAAGTTACCTACTGACATTAATCTAGCATAATTGTTAATAAATTTATTAGTTGTCTCATTTAATCTAGTTGCTTTAATATATCTATTTTAATAATGTCCACACACGTCTGCTTTCTTCTGAAATTTCTTATGAGCAGGGACATCTTATTAATCATTCTGTTATCCACTGACATATATATGGCAGTCATTCAATAAGCACTTGCTGCACATAATTCAATTTATATAGTAGAAACACACAAAGAAAAATAACCTAAGTGTAATAGTTAACAAACATTTACCAGTGTATGTAATACATACAGCTTATTTCTCTGAAATCAGGACTCACTTTTAAATTATATTTGGCAACATTTTTCTTTCTTTGTGGTACATAAAATAGTATTGTGCCTTATAATAAAACGGCATCTTAGGTTCAATCAATAAAGTATAAAATATTTTTTCTCATGCTTTCAAATAAGTAAATGCAAAGTGCTAATCATGGATGCCTACAATTACATAAAGATATAAAAGGATATTCCCTACAGTTGGCTCCCCTGCTGTATTAGGTCTTAAGAGCAAGAAATGCATTTTATTCATCTTTGTATTTAAAGTATGTGCTCCCTGGGGCTCAATATAAGCTAAATAAATAAAAATATTTGGTGTGGGGAAAGGGAATGAGTGGATAAGAATATACTTTTTCTATTATTTAAAGATTATAGATCTAAAACTCATTAAAGATTCATACTCTTGAATAGTATTTAACAAAATGTATCCTAAGGAGTCCTCACTTCATAGGTTATTAATTAGGATTATTCCTTAAATAATTTACAAGTCATTAAAATTGAAGAAGTGGGTAAAATAAAATTAACCAACTTCTTCACCTGCAAGTCTTATCAGTACATTTAATAGTCTACTATCGTGAATTTTCAAAACAGGGAAAGAGTAATAATTTCCCAAACTTAACTACAACCTTTTTGGGGGATCCTCTTGAGAGATTAGCATTCTACTGAATAGACCTCAGGTAAATGTATATACAGAATTTTCAAAGTAGTTCTACATGGGAGATAATTATCAAAATATTATAAGATACATAATTGATGAAGATAAAACAAGTAATAACAGAAAAAAAAGCAAATTTAAAAAATACTTGAATCAGAATTTTTCAGATTTTACCTTCTTTTATTGTACATAATTTTATAAGTTAAATGTCTTTCTTGAAAGTTTTAAAAGTGTTTCTAGAAAAGGGTGTTATAAATATTTGTTGAAATAATTAAAACTATATATTCAACTTCTTGTGGAGAAGAGGAAAAGAAGAGAAAAAGACTGTCCTATAAAAAAGGGTGAAAAATTATAGTTCATGAAAAACTATTTGTTCATGTACTCAAGCTTACTTGATTTAGTAAGATATCACTCTGGAATTTCTGCTTCAATATTATAAAAAAATTTGTAATGTTCTTTCAAAGGTACATGTCAGAATCATGATATAGCCTAATCACTTGGGTGATGCTATATAACATTTTCTCATTAACACAACTCATTAAATAAGGAGCGTTCACAGAAGAGAAAGTAAAAGTAATCAACAGAATTCAAACAATTGACATAAAATTATTTTGGGGCAAGAAATCAAATTTGTCTCTTATGTATTCTAAATGAATAAAGGCAAAGAAAAGAACATATCACAACAGAAGGTCTCACAGCCAACACCTGTACCTTTCTAAACAGAGGAGTATAAGGTAATGTAAATAGATTCTAACAAAATGAGAAAAGTGAGGAGAATTAGATAATATAGTCTTTATAAGGCAGGTGTCTGAAACTCCTTCCAAACACTTCTACTTAATTGGTTGGGCATTATATTTGGATTCACTTGTGTGGTGGTAATACTGAATTTTAACTAGTTGTAGGACCCTACTCTAATTAAAGTTTAACCTCTTGAAAACTTTCTCTCTAAAATATAACATTTGACTTATATAATCTTGAAGCTTTTCTCCATTTCTAAAATTCTACTAAAAGAAAGGTAAACTTACAAACCTGTTGAACTTAAGTTTTGCCATAATTCTTGAGTTCTAAACCTTGGGTAACAATTGAAGTTCTGTCTTACAGTGTATACCCTTATGTATACTGTGATGATCTCACCTAGACAATCATTAAGTGAACACTTAAATGTAAAGAATACATATTTTAAATTAGCTGGACAGATATTTATTTACAATACCCATGTTCTAGAAGTACTTTTAAGATGTTTAAGAAAGACTTTTAAGTGACTTATAAAATCATATAAAAAAAGGCAAAACAAAATTTGAAAAGTTCTGATTAAAAAATGTTGAATATGAAATAGAAAAGCTCCCCTCTACCAAAATACTGGATAATACATAACATTTAAAAATACATAACCAAGCCCAAATTAAAAAAAAAAAAAATGTCTGGATGCCAAAACCAAAGAGAACACTCAAGTCATAGTGGTGAACTGGAATCGGATTTTTTAAAAAAGGGTATAAAGTGATCTTAAAACCAGCTTTATTGGATATGTAAGTCTGCTTATGTCACTAAATGGTAGCTAATTAGGATAACTTCTTTTAAAAATTTAAATTGAAGTCAGTCATCATATAAAGTTCAGATGACTTTAATGCTTCACAGTATAAAAAAGTGAAACTATTGGAGAAAATCCACAGGAGGATTTTTGCAAACCATTATGATTTAGGCAGAAAAATAGAAAGAAGTAACAGGATATTTCAACTGAAGAAAAATATTGCTGCATGTAGGAAGTCTCCCTGACTAACAATTTGCACCTATAGCACTCGGTAAACTGCACATGTTAACAACAGATAACAGTAAAGTAGTAGTGAAATGGAACTGTCAGTCCAGTCTCCTGATGCATTCCAGATAAAGCTCTCCCTTGGGCTGACTTCTAGCCTCTCCCTAGGATGTTTTGAACAATAACACTAAACATAGTTGTACAGACTCAGTATACATTTTTAAAGTTTTTTTTTCATCTTTTAACACTATTGATCTAAATAATTTCAGATCCAGCAGAAATTTTATTAATAAATATATTAATGAATTCCGACATATATCTTCTCCTTTTCACAAAAAGCTAACTCAAAATGGACCATAATCCTATATGTAAAACACAAAATTATAAAACTTCTGAAAGACAACAGGGGAAAATCTGGGTGACCTGGGTTTGACAATGACTTTTTGATACAACACCAAAACGCAGTCCATAAAAGAAAAAATTCTTAAGCTGGACTTCATTAAAGTTAAAAATTCTTCTTTGCAAAAAACACTGTCAAGAGAATGTAAAACCAAGCCACAAAGTAGGAGAAAATATTTGCAAAACACTTATCTGATAAGGAACTTGTGTCCAAAATATTCAAAAGAACTCTTAAAAGTCAACAATAAGAAAAGGAACCACTTAATTTTTAAAATGGGTAAAAGATCTGAATAGACACCTCACCAAAGAAGATGTACATGTGGCAAATAGATATATGAAAAGATGCTCAAGATCATATATCATAAGGGAATTGCGAAGTAAAATGAGATACCACCAGTTAGCTACAAGAATGGCTAAAAAAAAAAATCCAAAACAATAACAGCAACTGCTGGTGGGAATGCAACATGGTGCAACCACTTCTGAAGACAGGTGGCAATTTAATACAAAGCTAATCACAAGATTACCATATACTGGGGCCTCCCCGGTGGCGCAGCGGTTGAGCGCTGGGTTGCGAAGCTGCCCGCAGCCTCTGCGGCGCCGGTTCGATCCCCGGCTGCTCCCCGGCCACTGGAGGAGGGTCCCACATGGCGCGCAGACCTCTCCTGCAGCCCGCTGCTCCCCTCAGCAGTGTACTTCGGTCCTTCTGCCTGCTCTGCTCCCCGCTCTGGCTCTGGTGAATTCTCTCACCCTCCCGCGCTTCTGACTGTACCCAGTGCTTGTATAAACAAACAAACAAATAAATAAATCTTTAAAAAAAAAAAAAAAAAAAAAAAAAAAAGATTACCATATACTCTAGCTATTATGTTCCTTGCTACTGATCCAAGTGAAAAGAAGAACTTACATCCACAAAAAACCTGCACACAAATGTTTACAAGAGCTTTATTTATAATTGCACTCAAACTGGAAGCAACCAAAATGGCCTTCAAAAGATTGGAGAAACAAACTGTGGTAATTCCATTAAGTGAACATTATTCAACCATAAAAAGAAATAAATGAGCTATCAAATCCTGCAAAAGGCATGGAGGAAATTTAAATGCATATAGCTATGTGAGAGAAGCCAATCTGAAAAACGTACATTCTGTATGAGTCCAACCATATGGTATTCTGGAAAAGGCAGAACCATAGTAGAAAGATAGTGGTTGCCAGAGGTTCAGGGAGAAGGAAGGACCATGAATAGTTGGAACTCAGGGGTTTTAGGTTGAAATGATTTTGTATGATATGCTCTGGTGGATACATAGCACTTACACATTTGTCAAAACCCAGAGAACAGTATAACACAAGTGTGAACACTAGCACAAATTACAGCCTTTAGTTAAGAAAAAGAGAAAAATCAGTCCCACTCCATTTACAGGTGAAGACTCTGGCGCCCAGAAAGATCAAGAGACTTGATAAAAGTTACACAGAAAAATAAAAGTGTACAGTTCACAGCTGCTATCTGTTATGGATAAAGCTGATGACAGGGCACCTTAAGAAAGCAGAAAATCTTTTTTTGGAAAAGTAGAATGAACATTTGATCTCTAACTTGGTATCTGACCTCTATATTTGGTACCAAAAAGAAAAGAAAAAGGCATCTGTAATGAGAAAAAAATGTTACTATACTAACAGCTCCAATTTATGGTGTACCCTCCCTTTCTGAGGGAAATGAGAACAGAAGCTTTGTCAGGAAGCAGATACCCTGTTTTCCAGTTCTGAGTTGGCCAGATATTAGTTATATGTTTTGGGCTATTTAAACTATCTGGGCCTCAGCTTCCTTACCTGTAAAAAAAAAAAAAAAAAAATTATCTACTTCACAGTGTTATTGTGAGGCTTAAAAAAAAAAAAAAATCAAGATAAATCACCTGGCAAAATACAGGCACAGATTAAACATACTGTGAAAATTAGCTATTAATAATAACTATGAGATTTTTGGGTATGTGTTAGAGGTATCGCGAAACTTTTTAGAAATAGAACATAGAGGAAACACACAGAGGAAATGGTGTCAAGCACTTAGAAGTGCATTACATACATTATTTTATGCAGTCTTCCTTAAACTATGAGGGAGGTGTAGTGAGCCACTGGGTCATGTATTTTGGGAGCATCTACCACTGTGAATCACTGCTTGAGGCACTGGGAATATAACGGTAAACAAGAGAGAGTACTTGCTCTCAAGGAGCTCATATTCTCAAGGGGAAGAACACACAATAGCCATGAAACAGACAAATACATTCAAGTGAATAACTAAATTGCTGGTCAGATTAAAAAGGGTAATAGGTGGTCTGCTTTGGTTAGAATAATTAGGTAAGACTTCTTGAGGACAGGAATTTTGAATGAGACCAAGACAGTGCAGACAGTGTATGAAAATCTTAGGATAGAGCACTGGGAATAGAAAAAACAGCATAAGCAAAGGTTCTATATTTGGTATATTAAAAGAACAGAAATATAACAGTAAGTATTGTAGTTTATAAATGAAAAAATGAGCAAGGTTAGCAACGTGTATAATGACAGAGGGACAGACCTGTAGGTCTAAAATCAAAATTCAAGGTCTCATAGAAATACTATGCTGCCTCTCCCCAAAGTCAGCAAAACATCTCAATCTGTTCTCAGCCATCAAATAATCCTATTTCACAAGTACGCTCCTACAATTTCCTTATGAAAATTTATTGACCCAAAGAAGTTATTTTAAATTCTGTAACATCACTTCATTACAGCAAAAATAAGGCAGAATTACAAGAATAAGAACTCTGCATTAAACTATGTAAAACTGTGTAACATTAAATAAAATGTTATGTGATTAGTAATTAATTTTTTTATATCATACATATGTTACCAACTAGATATGGTGATTTTAATAATTTCCAAAACAAAGCTTGGCATGAGTCTTTGTCAGGAATATAGTCTCTTATTGCTGTTTTATGAGAAACACTATGGTTTTACTTATGGTAATATACCCCAATTAAGTTAAAAATACGAAAATATTTATTTTGTTTGTAATATTTATTTATACACATATTTTACATCATTATTCATTTTTGTACAGTGTTTGATTTCTCCTCTCTGGTGTAGTCCCTGTAAAATTTCCACCACCAAGTCATCCATGAACCCACAGTCTCTTGTGCTCTTCCCACCCCTGTTTCAATCCCTCTCCCTCCCTGCACCAGTGTCTCTGTATAGTTGCCTGCTAGTTTTGTCTTTTTTTTTTTTTTTAATATTCTTAAAGCTAAGTTGCAAATTTAGGGAAAATGAAATAGAACTTAAGATTTCATTATGAAGTCTTAAGAATGCCAACATCAGGATAATAAACAAGATGGTATTTTTTCAGTTAAAATATAAAGCACTTCAGAAATATTTCATTGATCTTAATTAAACTGAAGAACAAATAATTTTATATAGAGAGACAATTTTAAAAGAGATTGATTTTGGGATGCCTTATAGATACCAGATGCTAATCTAAAAGCTTTATATACATTCTCTTATTAAATGTTACTGCAACAGGGTGGTCCCCAGGAAAGGGGGAGGTTCCCTGCCCCACCCAAGGGAGGGTGGAGCTGAGCAGGGAGAGGAGAAGCTGCAGAAGAGACTGAGGAAGGAAGCAGGATGGAGCCAGAAGGAGACGTGGAGGAGGCACGTGGAGCCTAGAGACACGTGAAGAAACTGCGCTTGTGTTTTGGTTGTGGACTGGGTGACACAGATGTGGGTGAGACCCGTGGGGAGGTGACAATGGCAGCTTTTATCTTGATGTTGGTTTTGCTCTTTTCCTTCCGGGCTTGTCCCGTTGTTTGTGACCCTTTTCTGTGGGTCCCCACTGGAAGATGCTTTAGACTTGTGGCAGGCCTTGGGGCCTTGCTCTGGGCCAATCCCATTTGGATGGACCTTTACCCATGAGGGGACGGGTAACTTTGGGTGCTTGATTTAGAAACTAGATTCTTTGCCTTACCTGTATTGTTTCCTAGTTTTATTAAAGTTCCTTTTTATTAAAGTCTCCTATGTTTTGTGTTGATGCGGCGGATGGCAGAACCCATTTAGTATAGGCAGGTTTGCGGGGTTTGGGCTGCCCCTCTCCCTGCCCTATAACATTACAACAGTCCTGGGGAGGTAGTTATTACCCTCTTTTTTAGATAAGAGAACCAATGCTATCTCATCTCCCAAACCCAAAGTGAGTGAGGTTAAACAACTGGCCAAATTCACATAGCTAGTAAGAAGGGTTGGGATTCAAACCCAAGATTCCTTAACTCTGAAGTTCATGGTCATGGTACTATTTGGATCTATAGATATAGTTTACTGAAGCTGTTCAGTAGTACTGGGTATTGTTCACCTGAATGACTCATAAGTCACTCAAACAAGATGAATAACATTTACAAATCAGGACTCAGTATTTTTCCATCCCAAGACAAGTCTTCCTCACATATTCCCAACTCTGATTAATGGAGGGAGTTACCCTTCACCATTTTCCTTTTTTATCGCCTACAAGCAGTCACTAAATCCTGTTGTTTTTACCTATTAAATATCACTACTCCCTCATTATCTCTTAGCTAGACCTTCAGCTACTCCCCTATCACTATCCCTCATTGTTTAGCTAAGTTTTTGCAAGAAATGATCTCTATTCTATGCTTTCTGAAGGGCAGTTCTTAAGGGCAGCATCTTAAGTACACTGTTGTACACTCAGCATCCATCGTAAGGCTTGTCCATAGTAGGTTTTCAGTAAAAACTGAACAAATGAATGTAAATACCTGGCTGCCACCCTCCATTCCCCTACAAAGGCAATGAAAAATAACACTGATGAACTTGTGACAAGAAAACAGCACTGCCTTCTTTAATAAATAAAACCCATGTCTTACTAGGTTGACTACAGAAGAAGAATGTCCACATGATAATAAAGGCAGCAGGTACCAGAGTTCCAATTCTTGTCCTCAATATTCACTCTCCCTTTGGAGATCTAATTAAGGTTGCCCCCTCCTCACTGATGTCATTGGGAGGAAGATGCTAATCCAAGATTATATGGCTCTTATATACCTTGATATTGCAAAGATTAAACCTATAATATCTAAATAAGCTTTTACCAAGGTTCAATGATAATGAAAGAGAAGAAAGCATAGAGACCAAAAGGAAAGTGGGTAGCATGTCTTTAAAATTTGGATTTTCTCTCTGATTTTTTTGGCCCCAGTCTAGCCTAGCTCCCTGATCGACTTTCAAATGGTGAGCATTACTTTAACACTCACCACCAAAGAAGCCAAGCTGCCATATCCCCTCTTTATAAAAATCAACCTAGCTAGGAAGAGAAGCCCAGAAAAATCCAGAATTATCCATTCCCACTTACTTAAATTCTCTTATCTAAGTTGTAGTTTCCTGATCCGGAATATACTTTTTTGGTATAGTTTAAACAGGGAAATGCCAATCTTTGAGATGAAATCATCCTATGAGAAGAAATTGGTTTTACCCTATAGGTCTTCTACGCCAATCAATTTTTATTTCAATATGGCACAGTAATCCAATATATGCCATATATATGTGTATACACACACACATACACACACACACATATATATTACTGTAACAGGGACTATTAAATGTCAAACCATATAGAAATTTTGGCTTTCTAAACATGTTGATAGCATTTTGCACTGCAGTTTAGTCATTCTTACTTGATATTTTTATTTTATTGACAGATATAATTTTTATATTTTTTAAATTGTGGTAAAACTGCTTTACAACACTGTATGGATTCACACCTCATCAGATGTATGTTATCATACTCATCCAACACCAAGGTACCCCTATTCCTCCATCATAGTCCTACCTGAAAATTTTGAATCCTTGAATGCTCATGTCCTTGTTTTTTTATTCCCTCTTTGAGACTACCATGGCTCCTTCTAATCCCACATTCTCTACATTGTGTAATGCTAACATGATGATTAAGAGTAAACTTTGAATTAATTATATAATTTTTTAGCTATGTAGGGATAAAATAATATATACAAGGTATTTAACAGAATGCCAGGAACATAGTAAGCATTTAAGACATGGTAGTAAAAAGCAAGGTAAAAGAAAATATTACGGTATGCTCAGACCTCATTGCTGAGCTCAAGTCAATATACCCCCTATTTTATGTGGACCTTGGAAAACTTGTAAATAAGCTTACCCTCTGAGAGTTGAACTATAAATCAGTAAATAATGGACCAGAGTGGATGTATGCAAAGTTAGCTTATTCAGACAGAATGGCTCCAAGACCAGCTACTAAGCGACAATAGAATTTTTAAAACATATTAAAGAAACAATGTTTTCATCAAAAGAAGAGTTGGTCAGAAATGGAAAAAAGACAACCCTGAGAGGCAAAAATTGAAAGCAATTAAAATTCTACTATGGTAGTTCTCACAGCTTAATGCCATTAAATTACCACATCCTATATTAATTTCTTTTGTTCTTACTCCAAGCTCCTAAGCTAGCTGCTAAGTTCTCATGTAATTTTCCTACAGAGAAAAGTCCTTGGTCAGAGAATCAGACTTACTACTTGGCAAATATCCCAAGTATACTGATAAATTAGTATCCTGGTAAATTCATCACCTGTGACTATCACACACATATATACACAGATACATATACATATATCTCTCCAAGTTTCACAGTCACTATTGCACGAGCGAGGTTGTGTTTCCAAGCCACAAGAGTTAGGAGCTTTGGTTTTTGTTTGTTTTTACAGTAAATTCATCAATGAATTTAATAATGAAGGTCTATTGGAGGTCAGCAGCTTTTTCTTTGACTAGAGCATTAGTCATTTAAAGCACCAACTCCTCTATGCACATTTTTACTCCTCTATACATAGTCAACTATCTTGTAACAGGATGAAGTATGCAGGAACATGGTAAAAATATCAGCAAATTCTATTTCATGAGTGTGAGCACTACAGTTCACTAGCAATAAAAGTTTTGCTTTGGGCCTCCGTGGTGGGGCATGGGTTAAGTACAGCAATGTGAAGCTATCTGTAGCCTCTGCAGCAGAAGTTCCATCCTGGCCGACCAGGGAGCTACCCATATGGTGCAGCAGACCCCATTTGTCCTGCCCGCTGAAATATACCAGTGTATTTCAGTCAGTCTGCCCGTTCTGTTCCCCACTCTGCCTCTGGTGAATCCTCTCACCCACCTGTACCTCTGGCCTGTACCCCAGTTCCTGTATACATAAATAAATAAATCTTTAAAAAAAAGTTTTGCTTTCTTTTAAAACTAATTTTCTAAAATGCTTTCATAAAAAAAATCTCATTTATTATCTTGTGATTTTGTAAACAGGTAAATAAGCAAGACCTTTGAAAATTCTGTGATATTACATTTTTCTTCCATTCATTTATTCATTCACTCCTTTATTCATTCAACAAATATTTATTGAATTCATACTAGATGCTAGGCACTGCACTCAGGGCTGGAGATACCCTGTTGAATAAAAACTGGCAGTCACTGCTCTTGTGTGCTTAAGAATTAAGAGCAGACACTAACTAAATTATCACACAGAAAGTTGTAAAAGTACATCTGTAACTTATTAGCAAGTAAAGGTATATGGTACAATAAAAGTTTATTTTTAATAAGGACATTTAATCAGGTCAAGGAAACTTCTCTGAGAAAGTGATATTTAAGCTAAGATCTACAGGACAAGGAGTCAAAGACTGAGATTTTAACAATCTGGTGCTTGTAAACCAGAGGTGCCTACATCTACACTCATTCTCCAGTTTTTCTCCCGCTCTCTCTTAAGTAAAATGCCCATCTGATATCTACTACTCTTTCTTCCACCAAAACTGCTTTCAAGATTCTCAGTGACCTACCCTCCACAGTGTCTCAACCAACCTAAAGCAGCATTTAACGTAACTTAATACTCCTTCCTCTTTAACCATTTTCTTCACTCAGCTTCTAAGACATCTCATTGTGGATTTTCCTCTCAGTTCACTGGTCACTCTGCATAGTAACCTGTGCAGATAACTCCAAATCAACCAAAAACTCCATGAAATACTTCTTTGTATAATACCAACTATTCTCAGGCTTTAACTGCTATCAAAACACTGCTATGAAACCTACAATTATACCCACTAGCCAAATCTCTCCCTTCATCTCCAGACTCATTTATCTAACGGCCTAAACCTCACCTCTACTTCAGTGTCTTTAGAAGCAGTTCAAATGTAACGTGGTCAAACTAAACACCTGATCTCCCCCCCACCTGTGTACACTTTTGGAAATGTTCCCAAAACAATTAATGACAATTATTTCCTTCAGTTGCTCTTGAGTTATTTTTGATTCTTTTTCTTTCACATTTTCAATCTGTCAGCAATATCTGTTGGTTATAGTATATTTCCAGACTCTGGCCTCTTCCTATTGCCTCCATTTTTATCACCCTGGACCAAGACACCACTATCAATACATATGGATTACTTTAGCTTCCTAACTAGTGTCTCAGCTTCTATACTTGTTTCTCTATTGTCTACGCTCAATGCAATTTTTTTAAAAGACAATATTTTTTAAAAGTCAGATCATGCATTCATATACTCAAAACCCTTCAATGACTTCCTTTCCTATCTCAATCAAAAAAGTTCTTTCCATCACCTACATGACTTATTTCTTCTATCACCTCATGTTATTCTCCTGCACCCAGGCACAATGCTCTTTCTCACTATGAGAGGGTAGAGGACTTTGCTGCTGTCAGCAGCTTTGCATTGGCTGTTCTCTTCACATAAATGTTCTTCCTCAAGGAGTCTGCAAGACTTACTCATTGTCCCACCCAGGTCTCCTCAAATTTCCCCTTCATTAGGTCTTCTCTGATCACTTAAAAATCAATCTTTCTCCCCACCACCTGGCACTTCCTTATTCCTTTTCCCAGTTGGTTCATACTTTTTTCCCACTGCATTTCTTTATTATAACATACACATTTGTTGTCTACCTCTCCTTGGTAAAATATAAGCTCTATGAATAGGGACTTTTATACATTGTGCTCACTGGTACATTTTCAATGTCCCATTAAATAGTAGGCACTCAACAGATACTTACTGAATGAATGAATGAATAAAAGAGAATGAGACTACAGAAAACACTGTATGATTGAAACAGATAGGCAAAGAGTGATAGTCTAAGTAAAGCTGGAAAGTGGAAAGGGATCAGATGACGTTAGGTTTTTATAAAGAAGTTTTGCCTTTAAGAGCATTGGAACATCACTGAATAGTGTTAAGAGAAAAGCTGACTGAATTTGCACTTTGAAGGGACCATTCTGGCAGCTGTATGGAGAATTGAAAGAGAAGGACCAGAGTGAATAACCAATATTACAACATCCCTGACAAGAGAATATGACAGTTTAGAATGAGGCTGTGCTTCTGTAAAGGAAGGGAAAAGGATGGATTATTTGGGAGATAAGACTTGCAATACTTAGTAATAATTTGGCTATAGAGTTATGAAAGATGAAGAAATCAAGAATGTTTACCTTTCAGATTTTCACAAATTAAAGTACAGTGGTAGCCTTAACTGAAATAGGGAATACTGGAAAAGAATCAGATTTTAGGCACTAACCATGTATTTGGTTTTAGGCATGTTGAGTTTAAGATGCATTTAAGATATCCAAGAATAAATATCAAAGAGATGGGTTTATGAAAGCTGAAAAGTGAAGCTGATGAAGCTATATATTTGAGAACTCCAGGTGATGGTGAAACCACAGGCATGGATGAGGTCACATCAACCATGCAATCAGAAAGGAAAGCTAGGTTTAAGAAATTACCCTGATCTTTGTGGGTTGAACATAGGAAGATGAGCACAAACAGGAACCAAAAAAAGGAATGGCTTTTTCATTTGTGTTTTAAAATCACACTCAGAAATTACTTTCATTTTTAAAATTCTGATTTAAACAAACAGAATGAGAATGTAGCAAAGCTTGCCACATTAGTCAGATTCATTGAAACTATAAATCTGTTTTAGAAACTGTCTCTGCAGAACTTCAAAGTACATCGGTAAGCAATCAATCACCCCTTCCTAAATATATGATTTGACTTATTGCAGTTTCCTGAAAGTACCAAACTTGTCTCCCCTCTAGGCCTCATCACATGCTGTTCGTTTGTTCTCCACTTCCCCATGATGTAGGTTTCCCTGATTTTCCCAGACAGGGCTAAGTGATTTTTCTAGCCATCCCAATGATATATTGTAGTTCAACAGTATGCATAACTGTTGGTTTCTCTAAGCAGATTTAAAAAAAAAATACTCAGGACCTACAAGGCTAGATTTTTAGAAACACATCTTTTCTGCAATGTGAAGAATTAAATCTAATTTGAGTATCATTCCACTGACTGCCTTTCAAGTCTTAATTTTTCACCTCGACTTAAAAAAAAAGCACTTTATAAACAAATGCTTGAATCTTTTAAATATATTGAATTCTGGAGTTTTGTGTTGGTCTATTTCATATAGTGCCCGTAAGCCTCGCAAAAAGTCACGTCCAGGAATACTGGGGATTCTTTTCCACTCTGTCTCATACAACATCAATCCGAAAGCTGGCTTTCAAAGCCCCGTTTGGGATTTGACAGAGCAAATGAACATCCTAATGCAAGGACAAGTAAAGGTGCAACCGTGGCAAGCAAAGGTACAACCGCACAGGCATCCCTACTCGATCCAGCGCGAGTCCACTAAAAAGGGCAGAGCAGAGACAGAAGCTAGGAGCACCCACTTTCACATCATTCCTTTCGCCTGGCCTTAATCTGCTCCCTGTGACCTTGAAATCGCGACCATTCCCAAATTCTCAGGAGTGTCCTCAGGCTTGGGTACCCGGGCTAGTCCTTCCCACGCAAACTGCTGGGGAGAAAAAGCCCTTGAGAGGGCTTCCCTGGATGGCTTCGTCTCCAAAATCCCAGAAGAAATGAAGGAAGGGAAAACCCTGTAAAAGGAAAAGTGCCCGCCAAGCCCACAGTGCTCACCAACTCCACGCTCTCAAACTCCGTCTCCTTTAACCGTCAGCTCCCGGGCCGGCCCTGGCAACGCCGCAGTGGCTCCTGGGGGCTGTAGTTTCTTGTCGCAAGCAGAAACGCGTCGGTCGTGTCAAAACTACATCTCCTATAAGCCCTTGCGCGGAAGCCCTGCCTCCTTAAATCTGGGGTGTGGCGTAATAAGAGACCGCCGCTATTTTAAGACTAATCTTAAAATTTAGATTCAATCTCTATAGACGTGCCTTCGGGCCCCCTTTCCTTGTGATTTTCTTGACTGTGATAGTTTCAGTGTATTTCACCTTCTCGTCCTTTTCTTTCCCTATCTCCAGCGCCGAGACGCCGAAATTCGACGCACGGAAATAACACCGCCAAGGCGTACTTTGCGTCTTCTAAGGCGCATGCGCCCTGCTTGCGTCACGCATGCGTAGCAACCGGCAGCGGTTGGCGGCCGTGCGCGGACTTGGGGTCTGGAGGTAGCCTGCGGAGGGCGGGGCTTTTTCCAATGGCTTTGCCTCCGTGGGTCGCGTCTGCCGGGGCGGGGAAGAGGGCGCTGGGGCAGGGGCGGCTCCTGGCTTGTGCCGGGCGGAGAAAGGGGAGGGGCTGGGGTGAGGACCCCATCTCTCCTTCCTGCTCCCGCCCTCTGGGCCGAGCCCCACCGATGGGGCTGGGCGAAGGGGCGGACTGTGCGCCTGGGGCCCTGCCGCTCCTCCAGCGCCGCGGCCCAGCCCTGCACCCGGGGACTGCGGGGACGCCCTGTCCTCCCCTGGCGTGGCCGGCGGTGGGCTGGGTCGCGGAGACCGGGGGAGAAGTCCCGTCTGCCCGGGGGTCTTCAGTCAGCGGGGCGGGAGCCGCTTCCCTTCTACGCGACCGCCGAGGAAAACGGAAAACGCCCCCAGGGCGGCTGAGTCCGCAGCAGCCGCGGCCAGCGAGCCGGGATTCTGCGCGCCCGAGCGGCCAGCGTCCGGCCGGCTGCGGAGACGCGGGGAGGAGCTGCGGAGGGCGGGGACTGGTGCCGGAGGAGGGGCGGGGTGGGAACGCTCCCGAGAACACGGTGGCTGCACAGACAAAAAACCCCCGAATGACTGGAGAGCGTTCCACGGTTAGCAGCCTTTGGGGGCCGAGCACGGATTTGACAGCTCCACGACGCGAGGACATCCGCTGACCCCGAGAGACGCAGGAGACCGCTGCTCGGAGATCGCCTGTCAAGCACAGCCAGCGCTGTAAGGTTTCAACTTTCCAACTTTTTTTTTTTTTTTTTTTTTTGGCAGTCTCTGACCAGAAGACTGTGTCCCTTCGTATCTTTTCTAGCTTGTAGGCTGGTTGAAAGCCATCAGTAGAGAAGACATTTCTGGTTCCACATGTCGCGCAGACGTGTGTTTTCATGACTGTTTTTGATTTTTGCATTTGTCGTTTTAAAAAACACAAAGTGCTTTCGGTGACATGCTGAAAGGTAACTGAAGACCGCGAGGAAAAGCTCCAGTTGTGATGGCTGAAGGAGAGAATGAAGTGAGATGGGATGGACTGTGCAGTAGAGATTCAACTACTAGAGAGACAGCAATGGAAAACATTAGGCAAATCGTTTTGAGAAAAACTGAGTATCTTCGTTCGTTGAAAGAGACACCTTGTCCTCCATCAGACGGGCTTTCAAATGCTGTTTCTTTGGATGGGCTGAATAAGCTTCTTGCTCATCTGCTTATGCTTTCTAAGAGGTGTCCCTTTAAAGATGTAAGAGAGAAAAGTGAGTTTATTCTGAAGAGCGTCCAGGTAAGGAAGAGTATTATAAGTACAACTCTATTACAGTGAAATTTTACTCAAAATGTTTACTTTGTGTTTGCGTTATGATATGAACTCTTATTATGAATTTACTCTACATCCTAAACTTAAAGTGTTCTGTAAAATATTAAAATTAGGGCCTAAACTGACAAGATAAACTAAAGTAAAAGCAATTTGCAAACATAAGTAAACAAGTCTTTTCTTTCTAGGGTGTTTTAGGCAGAAACTGCATTCCTTTTGGGAAAACGTGCAAGTTAGAGATAATTGCAAGTAAACACTTGCTTTTCCTTACATTCATTTTTACATGTTGGGAAGGGTAGCCAGTATGCTTTTTACATTGTTACAAACAGTGTTCTGTGTGGAAAGTTTCAAATTTCAAAGCCTCTAAAATGATAAAGGATATTAAATGTTTCCTACTCAGCTTGTTCAAAATAATTCGTCAGTTTTCTCTTGTTCTTAAAACAAAAAGCCAGGGTGTGTTCTTTAAAATGCAACCTTTCTTCAAAAATAATTACATAGAATAATGAAAGCCTGTGTTAAAAAGGAACTGACATCGTCAAATTCAAAAGTTGGATCCAGGTGGAGTATATATGGTAGAAAGACTCTCATGGTAAATTGCTCAATCAGCTTTCTCTGTGTTTGCCTAAGTTGTTTCTTTTCTTTTTCACATATGTACCTATTTAAGTTGTGAGTACAATAGATAAAAAATACAGTTTTTCACCCGTTTTGTACATAATCAGCTTATCCTATTTTGTTAGAAGACTTATTAGAAGTTTGTTTTTTTTTTGGAAAGGTAGTATTTGGATATTAAGAACAGTCAGTACTGCTCTTCACATTTTTAAAAATTACTCCACATGTGTTGTTCAAGACCATATTGTGAGAAGTTTTTATAGTTTATCATACT
This sequence comes from Talpa europaea, assembly GCF_964194135.1. Lineage (NCBI taxonomy): Eukaryota > Metazoa > Chordata > Mammalia > Eulipotyphla > Talpidae > Talpa > Talpa europaea. The sequence continues at coordinate 42,877,071 of NC_140068.1, forward strand.
GGGATATACATGTGAGCTATGATGGATTGTTTTTCTATTCTGGTTTGAATTTAATATAAAGCAATAATCTTGTCCATAAAGTAAAGGCTACTTATGCTCTTAGGCTATTTCTCAAAGAAACATTTTGGAAACAATTATTATACTTCCTTTATTCAGAGTTACCAGAGAGGAATTAATATTCTAGATACCTTAAGTTTACCCTTTTAAATATCAAAAGTTATTTTTCTATCATTTAGACTGTAGTGACTATAATAACTTTTTCCCTCCCACAATGGGGTCATCATTATGCACCTCAAGTACTGTTGTAAAGTAGTGGGTGGCATATATACGAGTGACCCATGCATGCCTTTTTATTTTGTCTTCTGTTTTTATAGTTTTTTGTTCCTTCCTTTGCTGTCAGAAGCCGCCACTTTCTCTTTTCTGAACCTATTATTTTGCTTCTTATTTATATTAAAATAGGAACCAGATAACTGATTTTATTAAGAGTTATATTGGAAACAGCAGTAATTAGACTCTGGGGAGTAAAGGGTCAAGACTGATATAATGGTAAGTAAATGGCTCCTGAAGTCAGACAAGCCTGGCCTCAAATCCTACTCTTTCACCGAAGTATTTCTTAACTTTGGACAAGTTATTTGACCCCTTTTAGCTTGGATTTTCACATCCATAAAATAAGAATATCATCTGAGCTGTTGTGAGAATTAAATGAGATGTAAAGTACTCTGGTATGTAGTGGGTACTCTTCTCCCTTTCGTAAGTGAAATACATGGACTATGTGATATATATTTCAAGACTCATTCATCCTCTTTTCTATAAAGGTTTCCCATAGGCTTATGCTTTCTTTTCATCTCTGCATCTATTGTACTCCATTCCTGCCGCTTTACGTAAAGTGCTATTATAATCATATGTTTATGTGTCTGTCAACCCCAGGAGGGCTATAAGTTCTCAAGAGTATTGGCTGGGACATGGAAGCCACTAAATACATATCTGGTGGATGAACAAATTTATATGTGACTTCTTTTTGTTCCTTATCAGCCTGATTAAATGAAGCTACTAGATTAGGAAATTTCCACACTCACATTCATTTATGCCTTCATTCAATAAATGTTTATCGAGCACCTGGTGATAGACATTCTAAGAACTGAGAAGTTCTGATACTACTGAAGGGAAATAGATCATTAAGAAATAAACAAATAAATAATGGGATTTATATATTAAGGAAGGCTTCCCAGAAAAAGATATTTAAGGAGAGATTTGGTAAATGAATAGGCAAAATGAGATTTGTGAAGGGAGATATTCCAAACATTGGTAACTATATGGCTGAAGACCTTATGGCAAGAGAGAATAGATAAATTCTAGGAACTGAAGGTTAAACAGTGTAGCTGGAGTGTACAGTCTAGGTGAACATGAAAACTTAAAAGCACATTCTCTGAAGTATTGTGTCTGACTACAATATTAGCTTAGATAAATTACATATTGTCCCTTTGATTTAGTTTTCTAATCTGCAAAATGAGGAGGATACTAATAGTTCCTACCTAAGAGAATATAAAACAAAATAATGCTTGCAAAGCATAGCATATAATAAATGCTCTGTAATCATAAGAGTTTTTACTGTTTTTAGGTAGGAGTCAGATACCAGAGAATCTTGTAAGCCAAGAGTTCTGGACTTTGTTCTAATAACAATAGGGAGCTACTAAGGATTTGTTTTTTTTAATGGTGAAAAAAATTATATTTAGAATTAGCCAGTTAGACTCAGTTTAGATGATCTCAATTTTGTTGGCAACATCCAGAGCATCACATTCAGCAGCCAGTTGAACACATGCCTTCTCTCCATCAGATCTGATCAGGGCGTTGACCTTGGTCACCTCAATGTCACAGCCTATTTGGTCTGGTGCTTGTTGGTCTTGACATCTACAATGAGCACATTGCTTTGTTGTCTTCTGTTTTCTTCATGACTGACTCAATGGTCAGGGGGAAACTTAAAGATGGCAGAATGGTCAAGCTTGTTTCTACCAGAAGCACTCCTATGAGGACATTTGGGTTGCCTTTGGAGTCACGGTGTCTTGGGCCTCTGAAAGGTGGGTGAAGTTCAGATCTTTTTCTTGTGGCTGTGGATGCCTTTCAGTATTGCATTCTTGGCCTTCAAAGCTGCTTCTTTGGCTTTGGGAGGGGCAGGGGCTTCCTTCTTCCTTCTTGGGTGTCATCTACAAGAAAAGCACTAAGGGTTTTAAGCAAGATGGTGAAATGTTCTATGGTATAAGAGAGGGAAAACTTTGGGATCAATGTGGAGAATGAATTTAAGACATGAAGAGTAAATATGCAATATCAGTTCGGAGGCCATTCCACTGATCCAAAGCAAAAATAATGGTGGGGTACGATATAATGGGAAAAGCAGGGAAAAAAAAAGTGAATGGGTTATGGAGCTATTTAGCAGTTAGAAAGCACAGGATATAGTATTTGATTTGCATTTAGGAGATAAGGAAAGTATCAAAATCAAGGCTGACTGATTTTCTAGCTTGAACTACCTAGTGAATATTTCAGTCATTTCCTGAGACAGAAGAGTGTCAGAGGGTCATTTAAGGGAGAATAATGTGTTGTTTTAGACATGTTGAGATTAGTCACCTGGTATACATTTTATTAGAAATAACTACTAAAGGGATTTCTGCTTCTGCAACCACTGTTGTAGTTCTGCCATCATTACCTCTCACTTCTCCAGACATAACCATCCTCTTCATTTTATAGCCATCCTTCACATAACTGCAGAGCCATTTATCTAAAATAAATATCTGAACATTTAACTCTCTTACCTAAAATCCTTTAGAATTGGTAGAATCTAAACTTCTTAGGAATGTAACTTAATGACCAGCATGGTCTGGCTTCAACTTACCACTCCTGCCTCACTCCTCATATTCTAGCATCAGACTTACATGAAAATCAAATAATTGAAATGTAGTGCTCCACAATGTTTTCTGTTATTCATTAGTAAAGCCCCAAAAGCTGAGCTGTATTTGCAATTCCTGCAGCTGTTTCTGAAGGCCCTTAATTGCTAAAGGTCAACCCAGATGATTCTAGTCAGGGAGTGATAGTGAGACAGAGGTAAAATGGATTCCACTCAAAATGGCTAAACCTATGGGGACTAAATGGCACTTTAGGAAACATTTTCTGGATTCCTATTCTCGATTTATTGATTTCAGGTCCACATACTTAAATCTGTTTAACACATTATTTGAAAACTATTCTTTGCCAGGCACTGTACTCTGGAAGATCAGTAAGATTGGTTCCCTGCTTTTGAGGAATGTCTTCTATTCTCACAGGAGGCTTTATTTAGACTAGCTTTTTTGGGGGTTGGGATATATGTTTGACACCCTTTAGCAAAGGAACAGAAATATTAACACTCAACCAATATATTAATAGTCTTCAAGTAAATTGTAGTCTTTATGATATATATATATAATTAATTTTTGTGTGTGTATACATATCGAGATGATGAGTATCCAGAATTGCCAAATACTTTTCCAAGAATGGTCATTTGATCATTTTCATCTGTACTGTGAAAGGGGAAAACTTACATTTTTACAAGCTTGCCAGCACATTGTCTGAAAGTAATTTGGCGTAAAATAGAAAATTTAGACTAAGTAAAAAAGTATTGCTGTTACAGAATTGATGAGGCTTTCATTTAGTGATTGTTACCCCCCCAGGGAGAAATGAAACTTGAACTGTTGGTAATGGGGCACATTTACAGCTGTTAGAGTTGCAGTTGGATTATCCAGTTGGTATCTAATTGAATAACATATAAATTTGCAGATTTAATAATAAGAGGTTTATTATTTTGCATAATAAATCTGGAAGCTGGATGTTTTGAAGCTTGGTTCATTCATCAGCTGAACAATGTTACCTTTTTTGCTTTCCGTGTTTACAATGTTACCTTTTTTGCTTTCCGTGTTTTTGTCTTCTTTTCGGCTTAACAAGTGCTGTTTCCACCCATGGCTGCAATGTTGCTACGGTTCCAGGCACCATGTGCAGTCATAACTGTCTGACATCTTAGAAGAGTTTCTTCCCATGTGTCCATCAAGGAAGAAGAGCTTTTCCCAGAACCCCTCCAGCAAACTGCCTTAGTTTCTATTGACCAGGTGGGGTCACATGTCTTTTCCTCAGCTAGTCATTGGCAAGGAAATTGGGAATTTCTATTTTGGGTTTGGACTAATAGCCACTTAGCCTCTAAGAGCCAGGAGGTCCCTATCACATGAATACAGAATTTCTGTTGATGAGCAAGAAGGGGGATGGAAGGCATGCAGTTCTAGTCTGAGACTGCGACTGCCATTAAAACTGCTCTGATAATCTAAATAGATAATGTATTGCAGTTATAATTGCAGTGATCTAGTTATAATTTAGATTCTATTTGATTAGAGACACAGTTAATTTGTAATGATACTTTAAAATGTAGCATAACAGATTAGGGATATTCAAGAAGCAGATTTGGCCCTATTTTAAATGACTGCTTTGTTTTGATTTATTTTTATTGCCACATCTAGTCAAAGCCAAAAGTTTAAGATAGTTCATGTAAAAATTTATTGCTGACTGTTAGAAATCATGGCAAATATGAGAGTCTTTTTTTTTGATATTTGTGTTACTCCTCTCTCTTCTATATCCACTATTTTCTGGCCTCTCTTATTTTATTGATACATTGAGAACTCAGTTCCTTTTCCTCAGAAAGCCTCCTGGCTTACTTCTCCACTCAGTGCTTCCTCTCATTCCTATATTCATTCCACTGTTTTCCTTGTTTTTGAGCTCAGGGGAGGATACTGTTTACTTTCAGATTGTTGAGGCTTCTTTGGATAGAGAATGGGAAGAAATTGAATGCAAGTCTTTTAACTGTTTTTTTTCTAAATGGTTTGAAGACAAAGTAAACAGCCTTATCTTTTTTCTACCTCCTGACTTACAGGATGAATTATATCTGCACTATCTCCCCTCAGTGTCCTCTTTATAATATGTAAATACATCCTGTCCTCTTTGTTCTAAATTTTCAGAAAAATTGAAACTGACAAGGATGTTCTTTATTTTTAATCTTTGTATTTCAAATATTTTCTTCTTGGTACAGTGCCCCAAGTGATTTCAAGCATGAAAATGTTTTTCTAACATAGCTATTGTTGGTTTACAAATGGGAGGTAGTGTTTTGTAGGAAAAATGGGACATTAAACATTTACTTGATTTCAATTTAAAGTCATAGGTCCATCATGATATCACGGAGGCTCTCAGAAACAATAGTTTAATTAGAATTATCTTTTCCTCTTCAACATTTTGTGCACTTCAGGTGCTATAATTGAGATTATTCATGAAGCTCAAAGAATTAGAAAATTGGTATGCTGTTTTCTTTGTTTTAGGAGTTATTTCTTATTCTTGTGGTTAGCCACTAGAAACTTACAGATCTTATAACCATTTGAATAGATAATAAATTGTATATATCACATTACATAATAACATAATTCAAACAGCCAACTTAAGGATTTGTTGAAACTTTAACCTGACAGAAAGTAGCCATGCAATCTTGGGTATGATAAAGAGCTACTTATCACTTAAATCTTTGATGCAACAGTTTACTATTTGGTGTTATGCCCTAAGTATAAGGATACTTATACTTTTTTCATACTTAAAAACAATGTTTATGTGGTAGTACCTTAGCATGAATTGGAGGAATCGTAGACATTGGTAAATTTTCAGATTTTGTAGAGGACAGGGGAAATGCTAGGGGAGGATGGCAGTGCTTGAAAGGCATAGAAGAGTGAAAATTCTGCTGGAAATACATCAGCACTGAGCAAGCCTTGCCACCAGGTTTAGTCTCTTCTTTTGTCACAATTTCTCAAATTAGTCTATTTTTTCATCCCATGGTGAAATATCTAACTTTTAAAAATGGAAAGTCAATGGAAAATAGAATTTACGTTGATCCAGCTTGTCTAAATTACTTTTATGACATAAAGTGAAATGACCTTAATTGACCTTGATGAAATTACGTGGTATTTAATTATGCTGATGTAGTATATTCACAGGCATCCGAAAGAGAGGATTCTTTAGATATTTGATGATGCTGTTGGCAAACTGGACATTTAAGTATGAAAACCTCTGCAAGATCATCACACTATGGGAACATTATTTCATGCTTTGCTTCCCCCCCTTGCATTGGTTAACATCCAATAAAACTAGTGTCCACAAAGATGCATTTACCCTTAAAGTTTGAGTATAGGAGAAAAAAGTATTTTAAAAGATGCTTATTTTAGAAAATATTTTTTTTTTACTGGAAATACTTAAGTATTTGCAGGATAAAAATTAGGACCATTTCCTGGATTTTCCAATGTGGTTGTGGCTTTTTTATTGTTAAAAGTCTATGTATGGCTAGTAGACTATCACAGTTTATATTTCAATTTATTATGTTAAATTTGGTAACACAAGAATTATCTCTCTTATGTTCTAATCTCTTGTATAACTACTTATAGAAAAATCTGATTAGATTGCAGTGAAAATTAAATTATCTTAGAGAAATAAAATACTTTCAGTTTCATATTTTCTTTAACTCTTATACTGTTTTTAATTTAACAAGGGAAAGATCTGTTTAGATTTATGAATTACAGCATATTATAAAATTACCCTAAAGCTACTTCCTAAAATTTTAAATTATATTTCAGGGAACTACAATAATGAGGTTTTTGTTATATTACCCAAATCAACTTTCGTGTATATATAATAAATATATGTATTCATTAAATGAATATTATTTATTTGGTGTTTTAGCTTTAAAATTGTTTGAATTGACAAGCTAATATAAAAAATCGTGCTGGGGTAGTTTGTCAGTTCTATGTATAATGTTCAGTAAAGTATAATTAGAATTTAGTTTATCCCCTAAAAGTGAGCATTTATTGTTTTGATATCTCAGTTTTTGACAAGTATTGCGTGTCATCTTTAAATTTTACATGATTTCATTTGCTAGCAAGTTGGCAGGTGTTAGCTGTCTATAATTATAACTGAGTAAATTTTCAAATGCTATTCATAGCCTAAACACAGCAAGAAATTCTTCCCGTCATGTGATAAAGACCAAGCCTTGCAAAATATTGGTAGAGTGATATGTGCTACTGAAAGATATTTAAGAGAAGTTTTTCAAAAGTAAAAAAAAAAAAATGATTTAAAATTACAGGAAAACAGGTTTTCTCACAAAATAAGATTTCTCAAAAATGTTTCTACCTCCCCATATTGATACCATGTATCTACTTTTTCATCTAATAAATAATGTATAATACATTGGCAGATTTAAATTATGAAATAAAACATTTAATTGAGTTTTGTTGATGACAGATGTTCTTCTACAGAAGTATAAGTCACTGAAAAATTATTTAGACAGTATAGATTTTACCACTGAACCTAGTGATTAGATTCTTCTCATTTCACTCATTAAGTATTTGTTGTATACATACTATATGCCACACACTGGGCTCAACTATCTTTGGACATGTCAGAGTTTAAGTTTCATTTAACTTTAATGATGCCACTTAAAAAGCAAAAAGGAAGCTTATATTTTCTTTTTCTTGATTTTATTTTCTAGTTATCTATTCTAAATACTCTCACATTGACTAGAAATATTAGTTCAGAATGGTTTAAAGATCTTGTTGGATTTTGTTTGAGTCCTATGCTCTTGAAAAAATTAGTTTCTATAGTTTGTTACCTCTTCTCTGAGTTGACATAATTTTTTAAATACAACTTGTATGTGATTATAAAAATTAAAGGAGATGATATTGGTAAAGCATTTTGTATATTTCAGTATACTGTGCAAATTTAATTATGAGTAAACTCTTTGAGCCTCTGTTTATGTGTCTGTAAAGTAAGTGTAATAATAATGCCAGTCTCACAAGGGAGTTTTGAGAATTAAGTGAGCATGTAAAACATATAGAAGTGGACCTGGTGCAAAGTAAGTGTTCATTTAATATTGATAATGATGAGGACAAAGAGAAGGGGGAAGAGGTAAAAGAGGAAGAATAACCATTTGATCTAGGTCTTTTAGATAATGAGTCAAGACTCAAATACACATTACTTTTAGGATTTTATATTTCATTTTCTGTTTTTCATGTCGTTGACTTTCATACTTACCATACTTTGTAACCACATGTATTAACACCACTAATTGACTTTTGTACACTAAATTTTTTATATATGTTTGCTTATTAATGTGGATGTTCAGCTATATCATAGAATGTTTATAACAAGCTTCTGTTGGTAAATGTTGGGCTTGCCCAGAGTTTTGCCCCAAAAGGTGATAGCAGATCTGTAACATTCATGCCCTCCTTGAAGTTCCAACCCTTTCTTATATCAGCATTTCACCGCCAGGGAGGGATTCAGGCAGGCAACTGTATGTGTCTTTAGGGTGGTCAAGTGTACATGGCCCATGTCCAAGGCCTGTGCTTCAGTGCTGGGACAGCCTTGACAGTAATGGTCAAGATCATGGGCTTTGGATACTTAGACTGGGTTTAAGTTCTATTCTGCCAAACCCTGTAACAATGGGCACATTACATAACCTCCGTTGGCCTCAGTTTCCTAACAAAGTTGTAAGGATAGAATGAGGTGTACCATATGTGCAGTGTTCATGGAACCCATTTAACTCAGTGACTATTAACTATTAGTATTCTTTCATGCCCCTCTAGAGAGATGAGGGAGAGGAGATGGGAAGTTGGGCCTTCTGACATCATATGCCCTGTAGAGTCCCCCAAGTCTCTGGGCAACTGGGGAAGTTTTCGCCTACTTTCCAGATTGCCTGGAACCAAATTAAGGATTTTATTTTATTTTAAAGATTATTTATTAATATTTATACAAGCACTGGATACAGTCGGAAGCGCGGGAGGGTGGAGAATTCACCGGAGAGCAGAACATGCAGACTGACGAAGTACACTGCTGAGGGGAGCAGCGGGTGGCAGGAGAGGTCTGCGCGCCATGTGGGACCCTCACCCAGTGGCTGGGGATCAAACCGGCGCTGCGGAGGCTGCGGGCAGCTTCACAACCCAACACTCAACCACTGCGCCATCAGGGAGGCCTTAAGGATTTTATTGTTTTAGTTTTCTGGGAACTGAATTCTTCCCTCTGCTCATACCATGTTTAGCCTATTATTCCTCTTGTGAACATTTGACTTTCAAATACGTCTTCTTCTGTCTCTCATATAGGAAAACAAGTGATGGCTTGTATGCCATTGTTGTCAGTAAGCAACTGAATCCTCTGCCTCTGGTCAATTCATACACAATACTTCACAGGCAAGTTATATACAAGACAGAGACTGACTGCCTTGAAAGTATACTGAGGAGATTAGAGATGCACTATCAATGGTCCTACTCTGCTTTGCCTCACACAGTAAGCACAAAGTGTCCCAAACAGTCTTTTCACTCTTGTCAGACAGCTTGATATGATTAAGAACAAAGTAACTAAGCAAAGATCATGATAAGATACTCAAGAAAAGATAAGGGACTTGAAGAGAGTTTGTACCATGTTTGATTTCTTGAATTTGCTTGACTGCATGTGGCAGCTATCTTTTGAGTCTCAAGCTCCCATGCCTACCACCCTTGTAATCTCCTATGACTTGGTTTGAGAGGGTCAGGGGAGGAGACTCTCCTATCTACTTTAAAACTTATCATGACTTTGGAACCAAGTTATTTTAAGTCATCTTCAGCAGTCTGTTAATTTCTAGTTTTGTGGACTATATACTTTTGAATGTAATAATAAATACACTATATGCATAGTTTTTAGCCCTTTTCAAATAATAATTTGTTCAATATTCACAACACTGATTATAGGTATTATTATCCCCATTTTATGCATCAGGAAAAACCAAGGTTTAGATTGGTTGACTAACCTGCCAAACAGTATCATAGCTAGTAAACTAGTAAAAGGAGGAGCCAGGTTTCAAAGCCCAGGCCATGGGACTCCAGAGTCCATGCTTCTCGCCTTCATGTGACACAGTCTGAATGAAAATTTAATATAAGGTTCATAACAGTAAAAAAATATTACTTCTTTTCCAAATTATTTTTCCTTCAGGGTGAAATTTAAAACTTTGATGTTTCTAGGGGGAAACTACATTCTCAGATGTTATTAAATTACATATCAAATTCTTATATAAACCCTGACCCATCTTGAAATTGCATTTGAACCCTGCTAAATCTTCACATTTCACTGTGGCATATAATTTTCATTATGTTGTCATTATAAATTTCAGCTGATTGCAAGGAGGTTCTGGACTGTGATCCTGGAATATGGTGTATAAAAAGCTTATCTGTATAGTTAAGAGGTTCCTAAGTAAGATGATTTCTTTAGTGAACAGTCTAAAAGAAAATTTGGTATATTTCCATGAGTAATAGACTCAAAATTAGCTTTGGATGTTAAAAGAGCATTCTCCTAGCTAGTTCATTGTTGCCATGACAGTGCTGGCAGTGTGAGTGTTGTAGTAACTCCTTGCAGTGATCTTATTTTAGACCCTAACGTTTGCAGTGCCTAACATCCCCTTCCCCGCCCCACAAGTAACTCTAGTGGAAAAGTACTGGTTTTATAACTGGATTCTGGCTTTGTAGCTGAAAGACTGCACTATTGTGGACTTAAAAAAAAAAATAGTGTAGGAGTGTTGAGTATTTTTCCTGTGGATTATGAATGTTTGAAATTTCCCAAAATATGGTATTGCATTACATGTCACACAGCAAGTTGTTTACAGCTGAAAAGAAAAGGGGCCTCAATTGTCTTTAGTAATCAAACACAGATTGTATAATACATTGAGCTCTTATAAATTAATTTTTCCATGCATGTGTCTCCCATGCATACTTTAAAGTTTTGGAATTCTTCACTTATTATGGAAAATTGTCATTAGGACCATAAAGAATTGTTTAAATAATGTAGAAAAATATTTTTTCCCACATCCTTTCCATAGTTCAACATTTATTTGGTCAGATTGGAATATCTTAACCTTGATTTCTTAAATTGTGAATTGAGTTCAGTTATATAATGATTTTAAGAAATTATTCAATTTAAACTGGTACATGAACTAACATAATTGCTGAGATTTTTTTAAGTTTGTTGACTATCTGTTGTAATTTAGATTTTAAAATGCTACATTGATATTTTCTCATTGCAGTCCCATAACTATGCTGTTAAGCACAAAACATTTTCAAACTCATAATTCTAAGTACTATTTTATATATTTTTGCATATCATTTATTGGAGTTTTGGTATCTATGGCATTGTACACTAAAAATCTAGTATAGCTTGATGAAACAAAACGACTTAGACAACTAACTTTGTCAGAGAAGATGGGAAATCTTGTCACTTCTTTCATTAGTGACAGCTACTAACAAATAATTACATTTGCTTTTTACCCTAAAGACCATAATAAAATATTTGTTCATTTTTCTTAGATGCTGAAGATTTAAACAAATCTTGCACGATAGGGCCTCTACTGGGTATTAGAGGATGGTTGTCAGGCAACCTCTTTCTTTTTCAGTTTAATGTATAGAAATAATTTCCTAAACAAAAGTCTGTCCTGGGTTAAGTTGTTTTTGTCTGTCCACCAAACTATCAGTATTTTAATCTTTATTTTTATTTTATTATTATTATTCCCTTTAGTACATTTTATTATTTCCTTATTGTAATTATTTAGGATTGAGGTGTCTAATTCCAGTCTACACTCGTCTTTGTGGCTCCTTCGTTGATTTGAAAGTAGGTGTGTAGTAAAATGTGAAGAGTCAACCTTGAGATCAGTGTTGTCATTTTAATCCAACATATTTATATTAACTGCTTTTTATTGGTTGGAATGAAACTAAGTTGTGGTTAGTTGTTTTTCCTTTCTTAAAATGCTCAATAACAGGGTAGTTGTATTTTTTCCTGAACCCTAAAGCACCTTTAGCTGACCTCCCTACCCATTTAAGGCTGAATGAGTATGTATTTTTAAAGTTAGAATTCATTTTAAATCTTTTTCTGTGTTTGACAGTTCTGGCACTGTGAGGGATATAAAAAGAAGTAGAACGCAACAACTACCTTAAGAATTTTGCAGTGATTTAGAGGAAACATTTAAGAACAAATCAAGACTAAATTTTATGATAGTGTCTTGACAACAGTGTTAACTGTTGATGGGAGGGTATATAGACAATAATTCCATTCTAGAAAATCATCTCAAAAAATTTATGTATGATGATAATCACTCTAATATAATTTATAATGTAAATGTATTATGTATATAAATTTAATAAATGAGTAATATTTATCAATTTTATAAATGAGTAGTAATATAAATAATAAGGGAGTAACTAAATTATACATCTATATAAAGGACTTATACAGTTACTGAAAATTACTTTAAAATATTTGAACAAAAATAAAAAATTAGGGCCTCCCTGGTGGCACAAGGTTAAGCACCACACTATGAAGCAGTCCGCAGCCTCTGTAGCACGAGTTTGATCCTCAGCTGGCCAGAGAGAAACCCACATGGCGAAGCATACCTCTCCTGTCTCACCTGCTGCTCCCCTCTGCAGTGTATTTCAGTCAGTCTGCCTGTTCTGTTCCCTGCTCTGTCTCTGGTGAATCTTCTCACACACACCCCCCCCCCAATCTCTGGCCTGTACCCCAGCTCTTGTATGCATAAATAAATCTTAAAAAAAAAAAAAAAGAAAAGTGGGAGAGCAACTTTTAAAGTAGTATGCCAAGTATATATATTGATATTTTTATAGTGAGCTAGACAAGTCAGGAAATTTGCATGCACCAGAATACTAAACATAGTTGTCTTTCAAGTGTGGAATTATTGGTGGTTTAAATTTTTCTTTTTATAATCATAATCATTAGTAAAAACCAATTTTATTGCATGCTTGCCTTGTCAGGCATCGTAAACATTTTACACACAACATTTGCAAAATTTCAGGTGGGATGTAGGTTTTGTGGAAAATACCTTCCCCAAAACAAATATACAAATGTGAATATACTCACTGTAAGATTATATTCTGATATATTTAATCAAGGAAATGGGAACTTTTCTCAAAAGGTAGGTTTCTCATTGAGAAGACTCCTGGGTGCTGCTTTCCTTGGCCCCCAGGGCTCCTAAAAGGAGTGCAAGTGCGATACTTTTGCCTTTGTATATCTGGGGTTTACATCTCAATTCTGCAAGGATTTACTCAAACTATGCACTTTCTTTGAAGGTCCATTACCCTGCAATGCTAATTTTAAGCCTACAACAATTCTGTGAGGTGAGTTTTACATTTTATAGATGAGGAAACAGAAAGATGAAGTAACTTAACTCCAGTAGTGAGTACTGGGATTCAGGCGGTATGTCTAACTCCTAAGTCTACTCTTAACAACTAATCTGTTCACCTCTAGTATCATTTAAAATTTTTTTCATTTATTTTTATATTGAATAACAACAAAATCAAAGTAGAAAAATATATGTGCAAAGTTGTTCAGAACAAGGAAAGATCAGGATGGGTTGGGATATAAAGAGACCTCAATGGAGCAAATAAATTTTAATTTAATAATTAACTTCTTTTCAGCTTATCTGTATGTTTACACAAGTATTCCCTGCTTCTGTCCTCAGCGTGCCCAAACCAAGCCTCCAGTGCCTGGCTAGAAGTAGTTAATGCTCTGTTTTACTCTGCTGCAGACTAAGTTTTGGCCACAGTTTTGTTCCCTTTTTGCAGTTGCCTTTTATTTTCCTTTCGCCATCTGTTAGTGCATGTATGAACATGTATCTTTGACTTTTGTCAGAGCTGCTTCTCGCTACAGTGTTGGGTATTATAAATAAAACAATTCTAACTTGGCAGTTTCATGTGGTAATATCATAATTTAAAGATTGAGATGACTAAGTTCTAAAAATTAATTGTATCTAGAATTCACTGGAAGGAAGTTGGACTAGGATCTTGAACCTTATCTGACAAATTAACTTTATAGTATAAACTGAGGCTGATGTTCAGCCAGGATGCATTTGCATAATATTTGTTAGAATACTGAAGTATTTTTATACCAGTTGATAGTTAAGTTGAAATAGCAAAAAGCAATAAAATTAATGCATAGGGCAGGTGGTTTATCTGAGTTTACTTGCAGTTAGATCTCAAATTGGTTTGGTCACTGAAGCATGGGGCTAGGAAATATGGTCAAATTTCCTCTTATTTATTTCAGAGATTGAAGATGCAAAGACCTTTGGGTGGGAGAAAGAGACAAAGCAGGTGAACAAAGGAGAACCTAATATATAAATCTGCCAAAAAAAAAAAAAAGGCCCAGTTGTGCCAAGGGGAAAAGCAGGGCCCAAGCTCATGTAGTGATTGGAGAAGCAGCCACAAGCCAGAGGCAAAGTCTCTCAAGGTATGATCCCTTGAGTGTGTCTGGGAACTTTTCTTTGTTAACAACTGAATCAATAATCTGTTGCTTTATAACACATTTTGAGGTTTAAAATAATACACATTATCTCATAATTTTTTCTGTGTCAGGAATTTGGTTATAGCTTACCTAGGACCTTTTCTTGAAGGTCTACCATGAGACTACTATTAAGGTATGGAAATAAGCTGTGGTCTTATCTGAAGACTCAAATGGGAAAGGTATATGCTTCCAAGATCCATGGTTGTTGACAACATTCAGTTTCTAGAAGGGTATTGCCTAAATTCTTGGTGCAACTGAGTGAAAGCTGCTCTCAGTTCCTTGCTTCTCTGCTGGCCTTATCAGAAAAAGCACCTGGGGAGTGTGTGGAGGGGGCGGGGGAAGGGGGGAACGTGCCAGCAAAAGAGTGCCAAGAAGACAGTGTTTTATTGTAACCTAATCTCAGAAGAGTTGTGCATCACTTTTGTCTTTGTTGATCAGAAGCAAGTCACTAGATCTAGTGCATACTCAAATGCACAGATTATACAAGAGAGTGACTACCAGGAGGCAGGGTCATTGAGAGCCATTTTAAAAGCAGCCTATCATAACAACTTATCACCGGAAGGTAGGAGTTAGACACAGTGGACCTCCTTACATACTATAAACAGAGTAGTGATTTAAATTACATGCCCAGGAATCTAGTTAAGGTCTAGCAAAGATCCAGCAGATGTTAAGATGAGACCAGTTTCTGTCCACTCCACAGAGCATGCCCTTGAAACCAGTCTCCAGGTGAAGAAACCTCACTATCATCCTAGCCAGTGGATTCCCTTCCCTAGGCCTTACTCCTCAATGTCTGGAGCCCATCAAGGCTCATTTGGATCAGCTGGCCCACCTGCCTCTCGCAAGTTCTCTACCTTCCCCCATTCCTTTTCTGTCCCCTGTCATTTCTGTGCAATCCTAGGAAGTTCCCTACTTCCCATTTTTTTTGTACTAAAATAGCATGTCTTAAATGGTATTGGGAAGTGGCAGACAGCTTTCTTTTCATCATTCAATGATTAGTTGATGAGCCGTGAATCAAATCTCAACTGATTTGAGGGGCAAAGGAATTAAAAATAAAGCCGAAAACTTTTTTTTTAAAGATTTATTTATGTATGTATACAAGAACTGGGGTACAGGCCAGAGGTGTGGGGGTGAGAGGATTCACCAGAGACAGAGTGGGGAACAGAACAGGCAGACTGACTGAAATACACTGCTGAGGGAGCAGCGGGTGAGTCAGGAGAGGTCTGCTATGCCATGTGGGCAACTCCCTGGCCAGGGATTGAACTTGTGCAGCGGTAGCTGGTGATAGTTTCATAGGTTTCATCTTAACCCCTTGCCGTACCAGGGAGGCCCAAAGCCGAAAACTTTTATGAGTATTCTAAAATGAATAATGAATTAGATTAAATATTATTGCAAACCAAATTTCTATTCACATCTCCCAAACATTAGTTGGTATGCTTTACTATTAATCTGGGTATCTGAAAGAAAATAGATAAAACAATTTTTTTTTCACTTTATAAGCCCCAGGTCCTTATGGATTCTGCTTATTGCATAACCAGAATAAAATGATTATATAACTCACAGCTATTTTTTAAAAAAATTTTCTACTGAATACAGTGTTATGTTGAGGCTAGGGCTTGCTTTTCAATTATAGGGAAAGCTCTTGATTTTAGTTAAATTATTTTTTAGATTTCATTTTCAATGCCTTCACCAAGTATGTGATTAAAATTAAGATATCTTTCTTTCCTTGCATATTTTAAATCTAGGAGAGGTGTGTGTGTGTGTGTGGGGGGTGTGTGTGTGTGTGTACAATTTCCCAAAGCTAATAGTGGCCATTTCTGGACACTGCTTTTCTACATTTCCCCAAAAGTTCTATAATGGATAATTCTATTATTTTTTTAAAGATGTATTTATTTATGCATACTAGAGCTGGGGTGCAGGCCAGAGACCTGGGGGCTGAGAGGATTCACCAGAGACAGAGTGGGGAGCAGAACAGACAGATCTACTGAAATACACTGCTGATGGGAGCAGCGAGCAAGACTGGAGAGGTCTGCTGTGACTTAAGCCCTTGTATCATCAGGGAGGCCCCTCTATTTCTTCTTAAAACAAATAAACTCAATATAACACTTCCCATTCATAGCAAAATGACATTTATGATAAGTAGAACTGCAGTATACTCTTTGAAATAAGTGTCTTCTAACATGGTATGTACTAATTTTTAAAAAATGTAATTCTTTAACTTCCTTTAAAAATACCTTTCCCCCGGCCCAAGACTTTTGACTCTTGAAACAGCATATATTTTCCTAGTGGATTTTCCATTTATGTTTTTTTTTTTTCTATGTACTGTCTGAACATTTACTCTAAATTGTTGTAGCTTCTAGGAGCACTAGATGGCACTCTGGCTCAACTGAAATCAAGTTTCTCAAACATTTTGGTGCCTTGGGCCTTGCAACTTAAAAGTATTTTTTTTTTTTTTTTTTTTTTACATTTTGCTTAAACAGGGAGTTTGAGTAGAAAGAGAAAGTTGCCAAATTTAAATAACTGAGCATACTTAAATGGTTCTGCTTTTGCATTTAGCAGAAATGACAATGATGTTGATGACATGTTGTCAGCATTCCACATAGATTTACATATCTACTGTTTTTAGGCACTATTCTAGGTACACAGATATTAGTGGGCAAAAGAAATACAAGTCATAGAACTTATATTCTAGTGCTTGGATTTTTTTTTTCCCCCACCCTCCATTCTAAGCTCCATATATGCATTCACCCATTAACTCATCTATTTAGTAAGAAGTCGAGGCACAGAGAAGTTATTTAACTTGTCCCTGTTCACCTAGCTAGTGTAGGTGGTAGAACTGAGATTCAAACTCAGACATTTGGTCTCTAGAGTTCTATTAATCTCAATATTTTACCGCCTCTCAAAATGAAAGAATATTTTATTCTTGATTCTATTTAAATGCAAATAATATAAACATACCTAGTTGTTTTTAAATGTTCCTAATCTGTTCAATTTATGGGTATTGCCATTTTTTATTGGAAAAAATACTGACTAAATAAAATGCCTTTTTTTAAAAAAAAAAAAAAAGATTTATTTGTGCATATAAGAACTGGGGTGTAAGCCAGAGGTGCAGGGATGGGGTTGTGTGAGAGAATTCACCAGAGAGAGTGGGAAGCACAACAGGCAGATCCACTGAAATACACTGCTGAGGGGAGCAGTGGGCGAGACAGGAGAGGTCTGCTGCTCCATGTGCGTTGGGTCTCTGGTGCTGGGGATCCAACTGGGTGTTGGGTCTCTGGTGCTGCAGTGGCGCTGGTGATAGCTTGATAGCAGTGTGTCTTTAACCCCTGTGCCACCAGGGAGGCCCCTAAAATGCCTTTTTTTAAAAAAATGATTATGTAATCAGTTATATTGTCTTAGTTCTCTTTTAAAAAGAAAATGTGGATGAAGTCACAAACACAACTGGCCTTGTTTATGTATATTTGAAGCATGGTTGTAGTCTTATCTGCTTTAAACTCTGTGTATTTGTTATGTGATTACTTGGATATGTAGTATTGATCTGAGCTTTACCAGAATTTGATCCATTTGCTGTGTAGTAAAGCACCAAGCAATAAGTATCAAAGAAGATTATGTTACTTGCCTGCATGCTCTGTTCTGTCCTTTTACATTTGATTACAGCTCTGTTTATTAAAAAAAAGAAAAATAGGGCCTCCCCAGTGGCGCAGCGGTTGAGCGCTGGGTTGCGAAGCTGCCCGTGGCCTCTGCAGCACCGGTTCGATCCCCGGCTGCTCCCCGGCCACCAGAGGAGGGTCCCACATGGCGCGCAGACCTCTCCTGCCGCCCACTGCTCCCCTCAGCAGTGTACTTCGGTCCTTCTGCCTGCTCTGCTCCCCGCTCTGGCTCTGGTGAATTCTCTCACCCTCCTTCGCTTCTGACTGTACCCAGTGCATGTATAAACAAAACAAACAAACAAATAAATAAATAAATAAAACATGCCTCTATAAAAAAAAAATACATTAAGTTTAACAATACACTGTGACACAAAAATGATACAGTGCTTTTAATCAGTTCATAGTAGTTGAGGGATGCTTTCATGATTTTGGGAGAAAGGGAAAATTTACTCAAAAAAAAGTTGTTTGTGACTTAGAGTAATTTATAATCTACTTGTATTTCTTAAGGACCAGATTCATTTTTCAATAACATACTTGTAAGTTACTGAGTATAGAGGGAAAATCAGCCATCATAGTATAAAAATATTGATAACTAATTTGCTCACAAGTAATGATAAATAAAACTTGCTTTCAGAGAAACTGAAGTAAGTAGTTCTTAACAACTTAACAGCACCTAAATCTTTTTTGCTTCAGAACTCTTAGATTACAAAATTATGTTTTTGATATGCTAATAAGTAGAGTTAACTGTTCTTTAATTAAATGAAATAATTAGTAGAAGAGAATCACTCTTGTTCACCAGGGAATAGAAGGAAGTTCTCAGAGCAGACATTTGGCAGATGCTGCAATTCAGGAGTTTTCAAGTTGAAGATACAGTTTTTCTAGAAGTCCGACCCTTCGATTGCAGGCAGTTGTGTACATTGTAAGCTCAAAAGATTGAAATCACAACTAAAACTGGCATGACTTAGACTTAGATATTAAGCTTATTTTCCTTAAACTTTGAAGAAAATTTAAGTGATTGAAATCAACAAAGGCAAAATTTTGTTGATTAAATGTTAGCTTATCCTTATTGGTTTACTGATGGCCCTGAGGTGAGTCTGGGGATATTGGTGCTTGAATTTGTTATGATGCTTGTCATAAACTGTCAGGTCCACACTGGGCAGTTTTGGGGTTAAAGAGTTCAAGTCTTGCTTCAAGAATGTTAAGACACAGGGAGCCCAGCTGAGCACAGCAGCACTCCAGCCCTCATGTAACACAAGCAAGAAACACATACTTGAAATCCACTGAGATTTGGAGGATGTGCTTTTCCTCAGCAAAAGCTAAGTAATACAGAAATTGGCAACTGCTAGACTGCCAGGTTCGCATTTTGGTTCTGCTGAGCTGTCAGCACTTGTACAAGTTATTTAACTATCTATACCTCATATCACTGACATAATAGTACCACTTCTTACTTTCTAGCTCATTATCTTAATTTATTTTTCTTCTTAGTCTTAACCTGCAATGTTATTATTTACTTATTCTTTCTGTCTGCACTACTGGTCCCAAACTCTATGAAGATTGAAAACCTTTTCTTAGTCATTGTTGGTGTCTCTAGGACAGTACTGGTACACACAAACAGATGTCCAATATTTGTTGAATGAATGAATAAATGTTAGTGATTACTATTACTTAGCAATTTCTGTCCACCTCTCTCTAGAATTCTTAATTTTCTTTTTTTTTAACTTTAAAAAAAAAAAACTTGTTCAACAATTCAAAGAATAATACCAATATCTAGACAGCAAATGCCAGTACCCTAGATTCACATATTGATGTTTTGCCACAATGACTTTTTCTATTTTCTTGCCTTTTGCTGAACCTCTTGAAAATTACAAACACTTCACCCCTAAATGATTTTATTAGTATCAGAGAGAACTAGGTTATTCTGGCACTTAAAATGTTTTTATTTACCCTGAGAATTTTAAAATTTCATTAATATGTATTAGAGTATATATCTCTCCTTTTATTATTAATCCTGGGCCCTTTCAATATAAAGATTGAAGTTTCAAATTATTGTTCTATGATTTCTTTTTCTCCATTGTATGTGTTTGATTTTCCTTTTGACCTTTCTTAACCTTTTCCCGTATTTTTACTTCTGAGAGAGTTCCCTGAGCTTATCCTTCAAATTACAAATTTGCTCTTCAACTTGGTTTTATTTAGTTCTCCTATTGACATTTTTATTCAGAATCATGTTTCTAATTTTTAGTAACACCTTCTTATTCTCTGATTGTTCCTTTCTCAGAACAACCAATTCTTGTATTAGGAGTATTTAGGAGTATTCTCTGTAATCTCTCTGAGGATGTTAATATAATTTTGAATTAGTTTCTTTTCCTCCCTGCTGAATCAATCAGGATCCTGGCAGGAAATGGATGGCACACTCAACTGGGGTACTATAGATATTAGTGGGCAAAAGAAATACAAGTCATAGTGTTAAAGGGCAGCCCCGATATTTAACGGGTTGCCTGGCTGTGGGTCCTCACCCGTGTTCTTAAAAGAGACTTATTAATACTCCACTACAGGCATACACAAAAGGTTAATAAAAGGCTAATTTACAAGGGAAAAGGAAAGAAAAAAATGTACAACTCAGGGAGAAAATAGGAAAATAAAGTCTTTAATGCGTCCTACCCCATCCGCCAACCTGGAAACCCAAAAAACACTCTCAGAGCTGGCCGGACCCTGCGAGCTGGTGGAGAGCCAAAATGGGGGACCCCTCCAAAGCCCACGTGTCTGGCTTTATACCAACCTGACTGCTTAACCCCACCCTCAGGTCCCAGCCACCTTCCCTTTGGTGGTGATGGGATTTGGAGTTCCCAGTGTCTTTTTGGCTTTGGCCTGGGGTGGGGGTGGAGTCCACAAAGCCTGTATGGAATTAGGTTTAGGACATCCTTTTCCCCCTAACAATAGAAGCGAGTTTAATGATCTTTTATTCATCAGAAAAGCAACTAAATTAAGTTATAGTAGAAGGGCTTAACGTTTTCTTAAATTAACCTATCTAGGGAAGATTAATTGATTTTGCTTATATTGTACCAGAATAACCATGTGCAAGGAGGAAATCATGAGCGGATGATGATAGTTTTTTACATTTTTTTCTAGATTTGAAAGTTTCTTTTATGTTCTGGCATATTTTTGCTACTTGAAATATGATTTATATTTTCTGTACTGCAAGTCTTCATTGACATGTGACCCAAGCAAATCAGTTTTTCTCGTGGATTTACTAAAACTTAAGTTTAACGCTATCGTTCCCAACTTAGAGTTGTATGATTTTAATCTTTTTTTAAAGATTTATTTATTTATGCATACAAGAGCTGGGGTTCAGGCCAGATTGACTTAAGTGCACTGGAGCAGCAGGCAAGTCAGGAGAGGTCTGCTGCGCCATGTCGGTTGCTCCCTGGCCAGCAGGGGATCGAACTCGTGCTGCAGAGGCTGCAGACTGCTTCATAGTGCGGTGCTTAACCCCTTGCACCACCAGGGAGGCCCCTGTATGATTTTAATTTTATCTCATTAGGTTTTTGGTCTGTTTTTCATAGATTCTGATTGTTCTATAGGAGGTTTCCTAAAGGTAAGCATCTAATTTATACCGTTCTCTTCCTGGAAGTCCCCTTAGCTTTTATTTTTCTATAATTAAATATCTGTTATATTTCTTGGGTTTCCACACTGTTGCTAGGTTATTTAAGTGCTTTTGTCATTTTTCATTAGTGCCTCCTTTTCAGAGTCTCCTCCAAGATGACTTCCCTTTCTTCATATGACACAGTCCCCAAAATATCAACAGA
This sequence comes from Talpa europaea, assembly GCF_964194135.1. Lineage (NCBI taxonomy): Eukaryota > Metazoa > Chordata > Mammalia > Eulipotyphla > Talpidae > Talpa > Talpa europaea. The sequence continues at coordinate 42,898,921 of NC_140068.1, forward strand.
AAAATATTAAATTGGCTTCTTTGATTTTATTTACTTTATAAAATTTAACTTCCATTAGATAATCTTTGTTAGTTACTCAGATTGGTCAAATTTTCCTAAGAGAAATTGAGTAGACCCACACACGATTCCTGTCTACTTTCTTTCTTGCCATAGTTCAGAGAAATTCACATGCCCCCACCTTTACCCTCACTACAGTGGGGAAAAACCCTTACTCAAGTCTGTGCTTCCTTAGTAGACTTATGCTTGTTTTTTCTGCCATTAGGAAGCTCTAGCAAAGCTCTTTCTCTAGAGAGAAGAGATACTGATAGAAATTGTAGGTTTATGTGGTTTTAAAAATTACTTTATGGAGGGCCTTCCTGGTCGTGCAAGGAGTTAAGCACCGCACTATGAAGTAATCTGCAGCTTCTGCAGCATAAGTTCGATCTCTGGCCTGGTCAGAGAGAAACCCACATGGCGAAGCAGACCTCTCCTATCTTGCCCACTGCTCCCCTCAGCAATGTATTTTAGTCAATCCACCTGTTCTGCACCCCACTCTGTCTCTGGTGAATCCTCTCACCCCCTGCATCTCTGGCCTATACCCTAGCTCTTGTATGCTTAAATAAATAAATCTTAAAAAAAATTATAGATACGCTATTAAGCCAAAAATCAAGATACAGGAACTAACAAAGGATTGTTATTACCTGCTGGTATGAGTTGTTATTTGGAGTGGATTAATTTGAATGTAAAACTAAGATTTCTAAGATACTGTAGTAATTTCATGATTTTACTTTTTAGACATGTATCTTAAAATTTAAGGGGTCATTTCATTTTTAGTTACTTTAGGCTTTTAAATTAAACCAAAAGAAGTTCTTATCTTTGTTTAAAAAAAAAAAAACAATAAAACCCTTTAGTGTGGTGGTTTTAAACTATAATTCTATAATTATAGATATTATTTTGTATTGCAATACAAAAAAGGTGTTGTTATATTTTTTAAATCATATTTTTAAGTTTTGTATTTTTTGTTTTTAACAAAAGGTCAGTATTTTATGGCCAAGAATATTGCTCTCACTCTCCACAAATGTCTGAAAGACAAATGTATGATCCATAGCTGTTCACACTCCTGAGCACACATTTATTTTGTTCCTTGGCCTACAGCTACAGCCTTCTTTTTTCTGACTTTTTTTTTTTTAATCCTGTAGTTCTCCCACTTTCCCTGTGACCTATTTCTGAAAGAAGGATTACTCTACTTCAGAGTTTCCTCCCCACTTCTCCATGCTCAAATAGAAGGTAAAGTGTAAGAGGGACAATTAAATAATTTTTGAGACTTAATGAGATTATATTTTAGTGTTTTAAAGCACAGTGAATTATTTCTTTTAAATTGAATAATCGGAAGAAACAGAGCTCTCAAAATTGATTGAGTAAATGGAAAGGAGAAACTAAGTAACATTCAATCTTATAAAGCTAAGAAGCATCATCACAATCAGAAGATTAAATCAGAAAAGATACATTAAAAAAATGCAAAGGGAATCAGCAGTGGCCATAGTAGTAATCTCAGAGGAGATGTCAGGATTCAAGGATTAGGCTAATGTCAATCACAGTGAGTTCCCAGTAAGGATGCACAGATAGTTCCCTAGAAGCAGTTCCCTAAACTTTGTTGATTTTTCTAGTCTCCTTCATGAACAATTTCCACATCATTTTGATTCCCCATCAATCCATCACGGGTACTGAACTGACTACTGGGTAAGGCCTGTGGAAAACTGGGGTGCAAATCATTGATCTATTGTTTCTTGCTGGCCTTGCCCCCAACTTGACACAAGAGAAGGCTTCTTTTCTGCATTCTCTCTCATTCTTACCCCACCCACACACTTATTTTTCCTTAAACAGTTATTCCTGGGCATATCCTGGCAGTTTCCTTCTTGTCTGTCTCATAAACATGAACCCCCACCCTGGCAGACAGATGTATCCCTGTTTTCCCTCTTCAGAACTGGGACTCAAACAGGGCAGGAGCCAAGGGCAGTAGCCAAGTCCACAAGAGCTACTTCTCTCTAGAAAGGTTTCATTGCCCATTTATTTGGTACTGTTTCAGATGTCTTATTTTCCCTGAGACAAACTGTGAAGTGCATTTAAGTATTTTGTGATTCAAGTTGGGACATTGTGAAAGGAAGACTTGTGCCAGTTGAATAGGAGTTAACAGGGAAGAACAGTTCCCCTCCCTATAAGGCCCTACCTGGCCTCTGCAGCCTTCTCTTGCAACATACTCTCTTTCTTGCTCTGTATGGTCCAGACTCAGAAGGCTTTGCAGTTCCTTTTTCAGGTGATTGTGCTTCTGAATGCTTTCTCTTGCTGAGAAGTCTTTATGCGTACACCCTTCTCCCTCTCACTAGACCGAAATCCTCTCTTTTTTATCTAGTAAACTCCTACTCATCTTTCAGATCTAACTCAGTTGCTCCTTTCTCAGGAAAATCTTCTGACTTTCCTGACTAGATCCATTCTCTTCCTAATTTTTCTTCAGCCCCATACTTTATTATATTTAGATTGTTGCTAGTTTGATGTCTTTCACTTTCGTGTAGAGACCATCATTTCTTTTTCTGTGACATAGTCAAAGCTAAATAAATATCTTATAGAGTAATTAATTTTAAAGAGAAAGGTAAAGATCAAGTTTATAACACAAGATATTTAGGTGAAATTAATTGTGATATGTCCCATTTAATTTTGTTTTAAAAATAAATAATACATTTTACATTTATAATGAAAGTTCAAAATTTTAGAAATTTTAAAATTTTTTATGTTCATATATAAATTAAAAGTTTCAACACTCATTACATTTATTGAAAAAGATTTTTCATCCGCGCTGGTTCTTCCTTGTATGACATACCTTTCAATTATATTGGTTTAATCTGTGTACTTAGAGGTGTTTCACAAGTATCTGTATTTGTTAGCTCATTGTTCTTTTTTCCTAAGGGAACTTTAAATTAGAAAAATACTTACTGTTGCTTTAATTTGTAATTATGTACATATTAAAATCAGATATATATCTGAGTTCTGAATAATATATATAAGATATTTCTAGGAGTTGAATGCATTTTTGAAGAAAACATTAACTTTCTGAGCAGCAGTTTAATTACAAATTAAATTAAGCTCCTGCTACTTATTGAATTAACTATTTACATATATTTAACTTGAACTCAGTCTATCCTGACAGTCGAAAGACTAGGAAGTTAGAAAGAGTAGTATATACTTTTCCTCGTGAGTTATTGAAAGGTGCCTGGCTAACAAAGAATATATAATGATTACTGATTCTCTTGGTCATCTCTTTTGGTAGGAAATTCTTACCGTCTAGTAACATATTTTCTGAGACTTTACTAGTCTATGACATAGTCAATACTGATCTCATTTAATCATAATTTAAATGCGATTATTCTATATAGTTAAAGTAAAATGGAGCAGGCTATAGATGCTGTACTCATTATAGTCACTAATGGCCTACTTTTTCTGACCTAAATAAATGAGAGAATAGTCTTTGCCTTTGAGGGATTTTCCCTTTAGGAGAGATTAATTCATTGTCATTTTTTTTTTATGTGATACTTTTCTAGAATCTTTACAAAACTCCACAGCACTGAACTAATGCATAGAAAAGGCAGAAATCATCTTCTCTCACGGGAATGAAGACTTGGACTGGTCAGATCAGGCAGATCAGATCTCTTCCACTCCATTTAGAAGTTGAAAAGTTTTATAAGCAGGCACTTAAAATAAAAAATTGGACCTATGGTTCAGAAATGCATGCATTTCTGATTTGAATTAGTTTAAACATGCTAGTAAGCATTTCTTACAATACTCTGAAAAGTCTCCTTTTAAGTATTTACAATCTATTTTAGAGGGGAAAAAAAGCCCTCAACCAATTATCCTTTGGTAATGTTTTATTTGATGGTGTGGCTTTTTCCAACAGATTAGATGATATTTACTTCTTAATGCAAATGCATATGTGTGTTGTTTTTATTGTTTGTTTTGCACAATATTGAACAGAGACCTGACTTTGATGCTTTCAGACTGAGAACTAAAAGGGGTGGCTTGTAGAAAGTCAAAATAAGTCAGTACTAGTGTGTAGCAGAGGGGAAGTCCCTCAGTGTATTCATATTGTCTTGCTTCTGGTAGAGTTCACTTTCACTGTTATTTGCTCTGTTTTCCTGTAAATGGAAGAAATACTCTAAATTGCAGAAAGTCTCAAATATTTTCACAGAACACTATGTTATTGTCAGTTACTGGGAGGGCCAGTGGGGGCAGTAAATAAAAACTAGAGGATAAAAACTAGAACTGAATTTAGCCTTAAATTAATTCCACAGAGCAAAAGCAAAAAAATTCCGTAAGTACTACGGCTTCTCTAAGTATGTGAGGAGTGCTGTGTGGGTCTCAATAGGATGGCAACTAACATTTTGCCTGCCTGTTCTGCTTTTGTATCTGTAACTGTGTAGACATGTTCATGTTTTAGAATCAAGGAGCTATTCCAGGTTTATCAATCCATGTCGCATTAGTTCTCAAAGTATTTGAATCCAGGCTGATTCTTCCTTATAGTAACAAGTCTTTCGTTATCTCAGTTTAATCTGTATAATAAGTGTTTCACAGATACCTGTATTAGTTAGCTCATTGTTCTTTTTTTCCTGAGGGAACTTTAAATTAGAAAAATACTTACTGTTGCTTTAATTTTTAATTATGTACATAGTAAAATCAAATCTGATCACCAGAATACCATTTTGAAACACCATTTTGTACCTGTTTAACTATGATTATTAGAAAGTAGGAATATATTCCAGGTAACTTAAAAGATCCTGGAAAGTTCTTTGCATCTCAAAGTTAAAATTAAATTTTCTTAAAATCAAATTTTAGAAAAGGCTTCATTGGGTTAGATAAATGTTATTATTTACACATTTCATATATCCAAAGTTATATATATTACATTATGTAAATTTTTGAAAATTATATTGTTTGGTATTTCTTCAAATATGCTGTGTGATCTCTTAGAGCAGAAAGTTTATTTTCTGTCTAAATTTCCTTTCTTGGGTTCTCTTTCCCCTCACCTTTTTTAAGGGATGGAGACCTGTGAGAACCCTAGCCTTTTAGAACTTAGAATAGCTGAAGTTATTTTCTATTCTTATGTTTACCAAGAATTGCTGACAACTTAAAAGTTATTATATGAGTGGATACCAGTTTTCTAGATTGTTTGATGATTTTGGACAAGTGTGGATCAGGATTTCCTGTAATTTTTCTTCTTCTGCTGGGGCTGTGTTGCCTCTATCTCTGAGTAATTGTGTACTTGGAATAGGAAAACAAAGCAAGGTCACTGGGCCTAAATTACTTTTACTCCTGTGCCAAACGAAACTTTCCTTCTGTTATGTATTATAGTCTTGGCACCTTTTGTTATCTTGAGAGAGATTTGTAGTTAGGAAGGAGAATATGGGGTTTTTAGGAGGAGACTTTTTGATCCTAATTTTTCCTGTACTTCATTCATGATAGAAACATGTTCCTCAATCTATATGATCAAGTCTTTTTAAGAGACCCATTTTCCTATGGATTATATAATCTACCAGGTTAGAGTCCATTGTTGGATTCTCTGTGTTTTGGGGTATAACAGAATGTATTTTTAAAAAGGAAAGTCATAATTTAAGAAGCAGTTCTACTGGAAGAATTGCTGCTTGCTGAATAAAAGAGATAATCCTAGTCACTGCCTTTAAATACCAGGAGTTCCTGCAAGACAGCCTGGGCATTTTTCTCTGGATCAGGAAATAAACAACTGGGTTCCAGAAGATAAAAGTATGAACTTCTCAGCAGAGGCAGATCTTTAAATAAAAGGAACCTTTCTCTGGAAACTATAATTGGGCTTTGGGAATTGTTGAGTGTGTCAGTTAGGTATGTGTTTGACTACAAATAATAGAAAACTTTATTTTGTGGCTTAAACAGGTAGAAATCTCCCTCCGTAAGAAAGTATAATTTAGATACTCCAGAACTGCTGCTGATGCTCAGCTATATTAACAATGGTCTGCTGCCATCTTTAGACTGTGATTCTTACCACAAGGTCACCAAATGGCTGTTATACCTTCAGGTGTTAACTGTATCTATTGCTGCATAAAAATTACCCCCAAACATAGTCACTTAAAACAACAAGTACTTGTTATTGCAGTTTCTGAGCTTTGAGAGTGGCTTAGTCAGGAGTTCTGACTCGGACTCTCATGAGGCTGCACTCAGAGTAATGACTGGTGCTGCAGTTCAATGAAGTCTTGACTGAAGAGAAGATCTGCTTCCAAGCTAACTTTCATTAACTATTAACTGAAGACTTCAGCTTCTCCACACATAGAACCCCAGCCTTTCCCCACCCCTGCTGCTCAGGATTAGGCCGTGGGCTTCCCCTAGGGTAAATGGTCCAAAAGAAAAGTATGAAATGCCATCTCTTCTGCCATATCCTGATGGTCACCAGCCCTGATGCAGTATGGGAGGAGACTTCACAAAAGTGTGACTATCAGGATCACCGGGCCATCTTGGATTCTGCTTACTACGTATCACAATTATGTTCCCATCAGAAAGAAGGAAAAGAAAATGGCAGACTTCTGTTTGGGTCTCATTGACCAGAAACATCTCACATGGCTTCTCACAGGATACTGTGAAATTAACTGTCTAGCTTTTACAGCCTATTTAGTAGACATAGGGGAGAAGGGATTGAGAAATAGAGTTGGAACTGGCCTGCAGACCATTATCTAGGACTACCAGGGCATTTGATGACTGTACCTACTGTAAATTTGCCAGTGTTGCCTATTTATTAAGAGTTAATGACTTTCTAGGAAGATATTTAATCAATAAAAATGTGACTAAGAGGATCCCTGAAAGTTTTCTAATGTAGCAGTTCCCCTAGTTATAGAAATAAAGCTCTCATTGGCGACTAGCTACCAGAAAATATTTGAAGTTCACTTAATTATGAATTATAATGTAGTTTAATATGAGGAAACTTTAGGTTATTTTCTCCTCTGTATTCTTTTGCATTTGTTTACACAAAATATTCTGAGAGTAGAAATTCTGAAATTTGAAACTATAACAATGTCTATATTTTCAGACCTAAAAAAATGAAATTTTTCCTTACAACAAACATTTATTAAGGACTTATCATTTATCATATACAGTTAATATAGCAGCTTACAAAATGTTTGAAAATTTGAAATAATCTGTCAGCCACTGTTTTACTTGGTGACCTTTCTCATTATAACTAGATCTTTTGAAAACCTTATTTGCTTTCCAGATATTCATTCAATAGCTAATACTAAATTACATTTTTACAAAATACCACACAATTCGAAAACATAGGGTAGAATCTGAACTTACACCAGGGATCCTAGAAGGATTAGAGAGGAGGTGGCGGGAGTTGGGATGCAAAAAATAAAGAGATAGAAAATTATCCTACCCTCATTTACAACTTTCTCCACTCAGACCAGATAGGAAGAGGATTATCTGTACAGAAAATAAGACAAGAGGAAGAGGAACCATATAGACACTGTCAGATACAGATAAGGATCAATACATAGAGCATCAATAACATATCCCACTGGTGGGGGGGCCTTCCTGATGGCGCGGAGGTTAAGTCGCAGCACTATGAAGCTATCTGCGCCGCTGCAGCATGAGTTCGATTCCCAGCCAGGGAGCTAACCCAAATGGCATACCAGACCTCTCCTTTCATGCCCACTGCTCCCCTCACAAGTGTATTTCAGAAAATCCACCTGTTCTGTTCCCCTCTCTGTCTCTGGTGAATCCTCTCAACCCCACACCTCTGGCCTGTACCCAGTTCTTATATGCATGAATAAATAAATCTTAAAAAAAAAAAAAAAAACCCACCATATGCCACCGGGCAAAAGGAGCATGTTCCATACTTCTTGGGGAAAATAATGAAGTCTGAACCTATTTCATGCTAAAAAGTATAACTTTTTTTTTAATTTCATCCCAAGTTAGGGAAGGTTTTAATAAAGCATAAAAAAGGGGAAAGAACTTTTACTGGGGAAAAAAAATAGTTTTTGATTGCATAGAAATTAGTTATATCAAAAAATACCATAAAACTAAAGTAAAAATCACCAATTGGAAATGAAAGAAATATCATGTGTGGGAAAGTTAATATTGTAATGTATTAAAAGCTCTTAAAACCAGTAAGAATGCAAAAGACAAAAATAGTGGTTATATGAACAAAAATGCTAATAATATGCAAAAATGTTAAACTTAACAATAATAGCAATGTTTCAATTGATTTTTTTTCTGCCTTTAACATTGGCAGTTTTTTTTTTGGGGGGGGGGGCCCTCCCTGGTGGCGTAGCAGGTTGAGTGCAGCGCTGTGAAGCTGTCCACAGCCTCTGCAGTGCCGGTTCGATTTTCAGCCCGCCAGGGAGAAATCCACATGGTGCAGCAGACCTCTCCTGTCTCGCCCACTGCTCCCCTCAGCAGTGTCTTCAGTCCGTCTGCCTGTTCTGCTCCCCACTCTGTCTCTGGTGGAGTCTCTCACCCTCCCGCACCTTTGTCCTGTACCCCAGTTCTTGTATAAATAAAATAAATCTTTAAAAAAAAATTGGCAGTTTTTTTAAAAGATGATAATCTTCATTTGGTCAGGATACATGGCATATAAATTGATGTACCATGGTTTTTCATATCTTTTTATTCAATAATTCCATTTAGAACAAAAATATTTCTTCACAATATATTTCTATTGGAATATGGTCAATATTTCAGGGGGCTGTGAAAATCAGATATAAAACTTAGTTTGAACTTTAAACTGTACTATCTCCTATTAAACTGAGAAAATTTACTATTCCTTCCTCTTACCTCCAACTTTTGTTAGTAAAATTATTATTATTAATGGCATTTAAATTCTATATTGTAATCATAGCTTCTAGATTAGTATTTTGGTGAATTTGTGTTTCATTATTGACAGGGATAATCAATAGAAAATTAAACTGGCAATAAATCAGAACTATGTTCAGGGAAAAATACTGGGAGAAAAGAAAAGAAACATCTTTTTGTAGCACTGAAAATGAAAAAAATGACAAGGGAAACAATGTGCAAAAAAAAAAATCCCAAAATAAAGATGAAAACTACTGAAATTTTACAAAGTATGTTTGCCAATAGAAAAAAGCATATCAAATTCTCTCATCACATTTGAGAATATTAGACTTGGTGAAAATGTGATGGCTGCAAAATATAACTCAAATGACAGAACCTGTAATTAAATAAATTTCTTAAGGATGATAACATTTGACATGGACAGGAACCTGATGGACAAATCAAATCTTCATTATAAAATTTATGGAAAAGAATTTACTTCTATGAGAATAATTTCAGGCAACTGAAAATTGGGGTGAAACCTGGTATAATGTAACTACACAATATAGATTATTGCTCATAGACTACAGTTGCTGTAGAAAACACATTCTAGATGAAATTCATTATTGGCATAAATTTCCATAAATAAAAATTCAGAAATATGGAGTGAAAACCTTTCAAAACTTTGGTGTTCAAAGGGCTACATAAGTGAATATAGCTGCTGATCTGCATGTTAATAGAGATTACAAAAATTTATAATCCAAGGGTCAAATCCATTGAAAGTAACAGTTTGTACATGACACACAATCTTGTTATGTTAAGTTGTTGGCAGATAAGGAGGATATTTTATCTTGAAAATATCTTTTACTAAAAACTTTCCCTCTAATCTCATAACCTCATGAATAAGCCCATGTTTTTCTAGCTTTTTCTCAATAATTTATTTACTGTTTGCATTTTTATATGCAAACAGTACAACATTGCAGATCCTCATGCCACCATTCCTAGACTGCTACAATGTCTGAAATATAAGTCAGATTTCCCTGCTTCTTGCTTAATTTTTGTAGACCCAAACCCATTACCATAACAAACATATTTTCCAGTAGTCTCTCCTTTGTAGAATCCCTTTTTTTTATTGTTGCACATCAGACCCAGAAAGGAAAAAACCCAAACCTCTTTTAATATTATCTTACTGGAGTTTATTTTAAACCATGTTTAAAACTAACACATTTGTTCCTGAAATATTTATTGATACAAGTATAATAGGTCCCAGCAAATATTTTCAAAAGTGAGCAAATTATTCATCCACCCATTCTTTACTTCATTAAATCCAACCTTTGTGAATTTTTCCTCTCAAATATTTGAATTTTAAATGAAAGTAGTGAAAGAATCTTTGTATTTTGCATTGCATTTAGGATTGAAGCCAACATCCTTAATATGGCTCATGAGGGCTTTCCCTGCCTGGGTCCTGCCCATTCTTCCAGTCCCATTTCCATGGTTCCCTTTACTCTGCATTCCTGCTTAGTTCACTGGTTTTGTCATTGTTGTTCAACAACATTACAGATCCTCATGCCTCTCAATCTGCGTAGAATGTCCTCTCCATCCACCCTACCCCTTCCCATACTTTACTAACACCTACTAACCTTTGTGTCAGAATATAAATTATGTTGCAAAGTAGAATATGTAGCATATGACTTCAGGCTGCTGCTTTAGTATCTGGGTCCCCCCTTACAGCTCTTTGTTTAGTTGTTATATAATCTTAGGTAAGTTATTTGACTTCTCTCTAGATATCCTTATCAAGGAAATGGGGGGAAATGATTCTGGCTTATAAGGTACTGTGACTGTTAAATGAGAAAATGAGATAAGCCATGTAAAGTACCCAATACAACCTGACTAGCATTGAATGAAATGCTCAGTAAATGTTAGATGAAATTTTTTCCAACCCATCTCCTATCCTTGTTTCTTGCTATACACACACACACCCCATAGGCCAACTTTTATTATATAGTAACATACTACTAAATATCCCTTATTCCTAACATTTTCAGCTTATCAGTCGATTTTAAATTTGTTAAATTTGGTCAGTTAATATCTGTCACCCTCATCTAGTTTAGAAGCTCAAAGGATAACAACTCTGTAGTTTTGCTCACACATAGTAAGCCAAAAGTGAATATTTGTTGAGTGGATGAACAAATGGATAAAATAGAAGTATGTCCTGTCTCCTCTCAAAATAGAACACTTGGTAAAGTTTCCTATAGGCTATATTACCTTAAGTCTATAAATCACAAATTCAAAATCCAATGATGAGAGAGTAGTACCTTATATAAAACTTATTTGTCACTAAAAATTATTTTCCAGTCATTTTGAATGTTCAAATATGGCATTTAAAAAGTACTAGAGGAGCCTCTTGTTTTCAATATCATTGGGAAAGGCTTACATTTAAATTTTAAATGCAAGATGAAGGCTAGACTATTTTAAGTAATATTTGCTCACATTTATGTAAAATATGCATGAGAAAAAGAACTGGAAGTAAATATATCAGTGTGTTAGAAGTGGCTTTCTCTGAGTGGTAGAATTATGATCAATTTTAATCATTTTTATTTATAGATATATATTTTTACTTATAGCAAAATTGTTTCATATTACAAAAAATTATCCTTAACACTTTTTTAAATATTTCTGAAATTTATAGGCAGATATTTCTCATTCATTCAACAAATATTTATTGAGCAGCAGCTAATGCCAAGAGCTATTCCTGGCCAAGGGAATGAAGTGATAATAAAACAGCAAAAATTTCAGCCTTTGTGTAATTTCCATTCTGAAATATTTGCATTACCCATGTGATTTTGGTTTGAAATTCCTTTTCCTCTCTTTCCTAAAAACTATTGATATCACTTTAGTGATTTATCATTTTCATCTTGTAACAGTTATAGTTAAAAATCATTAATCAGGGTGACTTCCAAACAACACTTCTGATATTTTTCACGTCCTAGATTCTTTAACAAAATAGTCCTGGGCAAAGGTGGTACAAGGAACCTAATTTAAACATTCTCCTTAAAGACTTAAACTTTCTCATTCAAAAGGCAATTCACCTGTAGTGTTACTCATTAATATACAATGTCGCTGCTTGTCCAATTCCTTTAATGTTAAAAATAATCCCTGATTTGTTACATTATCACTAAACTAGCACTATTATAATCTCAGTTCAAATATTCAGTAAATAAACTTAATTTTTTTTATTATCAAAGGTACTGATTCCCTTTGAAACATAATGGAACTGTTATTTTGTAAAACTAAAAGTTACTAATCTAAAATAATTTTTAAACCATTGTAAAACTGATGGCTAAAAAAAATCTTTTAAAGAAAAACTGATGGCTAAAATGAGTTGCCCTGTTTCTTTTTTTTAATTTAAATATTTTATATAATTCTTACATCTTTTTTCATCTTTGCACAATGTATGCATTTTCATTTTGGTTATATTCCCCATACAGTTGCACCCTCCCCCTTATTTTGACTCTAGTCCTTCCTTTCCCTGCCACTCCCTCCCCCCCCCCACCCCTATAGTGTGTCTCTGGTTTATAGTTGCTTGTTGATTTTGATTTTTACTTTGTATTGATTAGTCTTTATCCTGGTCTCTTATTTAGGTTTTCTGAATTCCTGCTATGAGTGAGACCATCCGGTATTTTTCTTTTTCTTTCTGACTTATTTCGCTGAGCATGATCCCTTCCAGCTCCATCCATGTTGCTGCAAACTGCATGTGTTTATCTTTTTGAATGCTGAGTAATATTCCATTGTGTATATGTGCCACATCTTCTTGATCCAGTCATCTATTTTTGGAATTGCCCTGTTTCTTAGCAGGTTTCCCATTTGATTCAGAAGTAATTTCCTCTATCAGATATTAGGGTTCTTCATATAAACAGCATATAAACTCAGTGTATAAACAGTATTAATGCTTGTTGATTGACTTCAAGTATCAGCTCATACACAAGGTATTCAGCCCAATCTTACTTGAAAAGTTATGGTAACTGAACAACTTTTATAAGAACATATTACTACTTACAATTTTATTTGTATGGAAATGTGTATTTTGAAAACCACATGCCCCCTACCTAAGCCACAGACTGTTGTTTTTATTTCTTGCCTCCCTATCCTAGACTGGGAGCCCAGAGGCTGCAAAGAGTATGGAAAGGAAGGGAGGCTCGTGGTCAACAGGTATTTGTTGACACCAGTATTTTCTTAACTCTGCATGCTTACTACAAGGAGAAAGTTCCTTTGGAAAGTTGCTCTTCCTCAGACCAAACTGGAAAATGAAGCATTTACCTTTAGGGTTAGACATCCTGTTTAAGAATTGTGTTAAGATCTAACACTCCTCTCTTCCTTTGACTACCATGTGATTAGGTCAAGGTTGTAACATGCCACAGAACCTGCTAAAAACGAAAAAGTTGTTAAGTCAGATGTCTGTTACCAATTTGGCTTTTTTCACTGACTTTGGCCAGTGTTTTTATTTCATATACGTGGTGCTTTAAACATCAGTTGTTCACATATGCATTGCTTTTTCTTTATTAGTTTTTTTGTTGTATTTTACAGTACTTTCATTTATGAATCTTCATTTGAAAAATTCTTTTAAAGCTGTTTTTTTAGGCTTCAAACCAAGTTAGATATTTAGTTTTATTTACTTTTTCTCTGGGTATTTATTGTAATTTTGATATTTTGACATTACTTTCCATGACACAATTTTCTAGTTAGGATTTTTTTGCAGTTTTATGTAAGCTTACTTCCTTTCAGTTCTGTAAATATATAATTGACTTCAACGTGTTATATAGCAATACAAATTAAATGAAATCTATTAATATACTTAATAAATGCCTACTCTCCTTCTTTCCTGCCCTGATGTCCCAAGATATTTTTCAGGTCTTGCAGAGATTATGACTGTTTTTTATCCATTAATATATTCTACAGATGTTTGTTGAAAGCCAACTTTGTGCAAAAATACTATGTCCCACCTCCTGCCCTCAAGAGACTTATTGTTCAGTGAAAGAAATAGAGACATAAACAATTAAAATGTTTTAAGTACTTGCTCCTTTACATTTTATACTTGCAACTTCCCAAATTGAGAATTACAACCTTGAATCTGTGGCTGTATGCAGGGTATGCAGGAAAACAGAATAAATGCAACATATTTAAAATAGAATGGGGGGAGGAGGTAGGTAATTTAACTGGAACGTAATAAAAAAAAAACATCATGGCTATCTGAAAGACTAAGATCTGAAATTTAGCATATAGAATTGTCCTCTTTGTGGCCAGCTACTCTTGGACAGTCATCACTTTATCCTCTACAAAAAGAGTTCTCTTTCCCTTCAGAGATTAGAGATGCCTTTGTGGGAAATCTTGAGAGGCCATCCAATCTGATCTTATAAACTCATTTGTATTAGAGAGGCTAGAGAAGGTGGCTCCCTTTTCAAAGGGAGCAGATCTCAAGTTAAATAGACTGGGTAAGTGGAAGAATGTTTCAGGAAGGTAGATCCTAAAGTCATTCACTTGTGTAAACTGCCAACACCACCTTTAAGTAGGACGAGTTGGGGGCAGGTGAATGTTTATTTAGGCCTTAGTCAACTTGAAAGACTAAAGAAAGATTAAAGGGTGGGGGGGTCCATTTATGAAGGACATATTTCTTGTCACTGTTTCAGTAAACGTTGAGAGCAAAAATACCGTATCAGAATTTTTAAACCTTGTAAATGTAACTTCTTTCATTTGCTTTTATATATGTGAATTATTGAATATTGAGGGCAATGATTTTTCTTTTAGAATACAGGATGAAACATACTTTTTTCAGTCTGCATAGTTTCAGGATCAAAGACTTCTTCCCATCAAGTCTCACATTAATGCACTTAGGAATAATATATTCTACTAATATATTATTCTAATGCTATATTCTAATATAATATACATAATTATATATAGACTATATATATACACACACAGATACATATATATGTTAGAATTCTATATGCATATATTTTGTCAGGGACTTTAGTATCCATAAAAGTATTAATAAAAGTTGCACCTTACCTTTTTTTTTTTTTTTTTTGGAATTATCTTTGGTTTTGGTATTTGATACTAGCTTCACAAAATGAATTCGGAATCAGTCCTCATTTGCTTTCTGGAAGAGATTATGTAAAATTGACATTCTTGTTTATATGTTAGGTAGAATTATCCATTGAAAGTGGTGAGCTTGGGGAATTCTTTTTTGGGGGGAGGGGTTTAGAATTAAAAAAAATCACAAATATAATTACCTTAACAGTTATTGGACTAGTGGTTTATCATATAGCAGATAAGTTGTGGTGGGAAAATATCCATTTTCCTCTAAATTGTTGAATTTATGAGTATACTGTGTTCATAATACTTCCTTATCATTTGGTCTCTGCAGGTTTTTTACTGATGGTCTTCTATTTCATTCCCAGTGTTGATAATTTGTAATCTCTCTTCTTTGTCAGTGTCGCTGGAGGTTTGTCAATATTTTCTTTTCAAAGAATCAGTACTTTGTTCCATTGATTTTTCTGTATTATATATCTTTTTTCTGTTTTTATTTTATTTACTTTTGCTTTTATCTTTATTCCCTTCCTTCTTCTTGCTTTTAAGTTTTGATGTTCTTTCTCTAGGTTCTTGAGGTAGGAACTTAAATTACTTATTTGAAGTTTTTCTATAATATATGCATATAGTATTCTGAATTTCCCTCACAACTGCTTCACTGTGTCCCACAAATTTTGATATGCTGTGTAATCATGTATATTCAATTTAATGTATTTTAAAAAATTTTCTTAGGTACTTTCTCTTTTGCTTATGAATTATTTATAATTGTGTTGTTTAGTTTTCAAGTTTTTATTTTCCTGTTGTCCTAATGCTATTACATTTGGAATTACTGTGATCCATGAACACACTTTGTATGATTTCAGTTCTTTTATATTGTGGTTTGTTTTATAACCATGATGTGATCGATTTTGGTTTCTATCCCCCTGGGCATGTAAAAAGAATGTGTTTTCTGCTGGTTGATGGCATTTTTATTGACTGTCTAGTTCTCACTTTTTGAGAGAAGGATTTTGAAGTCTCCAAATATAATCTGGACTTGCCTATTTTTTCCTTTCAGTTGTGTTAGGTTTTGCTTCATATATTTTGCATCTCTTCATATATTTTGCATCTTCATATATTTGCATTTAGTGTATGAATGTTTAGGATTACTCTATCTTTTTGATAGGTTGATCCTTTTATCAAGTGTCCTCTGTCTCTGGCATATTTCATTGCTCTGAAGAATAATATCGATATATCCTTTACTACTTAAAAAAATTGGTAAAATACACATAAAATTACCATTGCAAGAATTAAGTATACACTTCAATAGAATTAAGTAAATTCATGATTTTTTTGTGCCATATCACCACCCATCTGTAGATCCTTTTGTTTTAATGTTTGCATGCATTATTTTTTCTGTCTTTTACTTTCAATCCTTCATTCTTGATTGACATTTACACTGGATAAAGTATACTGGGTTGACAGTTCTCCCTTTTTTCAGCACTTGAAAAATGTTGTGCATTTTCTTTCTGGCTGGCATCTCTGGTTTCTGGTAAGAAATCTGCTATTAAATTGTTTTTCCCTATAGGTAAAGTGTCATTTCTCATTTGCTGCTTTCAAGACTTTTTTCCTTTGTCTTTATTTTTCAGAAGTAACTCTGATGTGTTTGGTTTATCGTGTTTTTGATTTGCTCACCTTCTTTAATTTGTAGGGTACTTTACAGTTCTTCTACCTTTCTGCTTTCCTTTGGGGACTCTGGTGACTTGAAATATAGATTTTTGTTACAGTCTCACAGATCTCTGAGGCTCTATTTTATGTCAATCTATTTTCTCTCTCATTCAGACAAGGTAATTTCTATTGTTCTATCTTCCATTTCAGTGAGTCTTTTGTCCACTCCTTTTTGCTGTTGAGTAAGCCCACTGAGTTTTGAATTTCAGATCTAAAATTTCTGCTTTGCTCTTTTGCTGAGGCTTCCTTTTTTTTTTTTTTTTTTTCCTTTATTTGCTTCAAACATGTGTAATTGCATGTTGGGGAATTTTTATTTAAAACAATTTTTCTTTAAAACAATTCTAATATTTCTATCATTTAAGTGTTGACATTTTTTCAGTCAAGTTAATATTGGCATGATGAAAAGTTTTCAATTGAAGACTGCACATTTTGAGTATTATCTAATAAAACTTTCAGATCTTATTTAAATACTCTGTTTCTGTTGCCTTTTTTCTTCTCTCACTTCTCCAATAGAGAAAAGAGTAGCCACTTTCCTGATATTGCAGGATAGAGGTAGAAATCCCAAGTTCCTCACTTGATCTCTATTAACATCCAAGCAGAGGAATGAAAAGAATTCTTTGATAGTTCTGAGTAGGGGTGCAAGTTCTGGCTCTTTACCTAGCCGCCAATGATATCTCCATGTCTGGAAGGTGGAGAAGTGCCTTCTTACTGCTCGCATAATACCACACTGGAGGTGGCCTCCTTACCATTGACCATTTTGAAAACCTTGACTTTCCTTAGGTTTTCTTCAGTGCCACTCCAGGCTAGAAGGAGGGATGCTCATTACTTCTATTGTGAGTGGAAATGTAGGCTCCCTATCTGGTCTCCACTCTGGCAGTCAGGGATAAGAAATATTACTGCCCAAATGGGGATGAAAATTCTAGCTCCCTATTCTGCTATCTCTGACACTACCCTGGCAGGGGGGGGTTAGGATACCTTTTTACAACCTAGCAAGGATGGAAGTTCAGGTTCCCACTCAACTTTTTCTGCTATGAGTGAAAGTACAGCCACAGATTTTGTTGTGGTGACAGTACTGGTATTTGATGACAGTAGAGTGACTATTGTTTACAAGTATTTTCTCTTGCTAGGCTGTCCCTTTGCTGGTCCTTTAGGTAGAGAGAGCAGTGCTTTCATATTTCTGTAAAATATGATCTGATCTATGATCTGTTGGATTGAGAAAAAAATCCTTTCACTAACAGAGCCCCATTTAGGGTCTTCATTTATAGTGTGTATACTGTTTTAACTTTGTGTGGTAGGAAGACACAGGCTTGTTGAATTAAAATCCTTTAATATGTAATCTGTGATAGCTTTCTGTCTTCTATGTATGCAAGTTTTAGAAACTTTTTTCAATAAGTAATTTGTTTGCTTATTTGTTTAAGATACTATTTATTTTTGCATAGAAGAACCTTGGGTATAGGCTGGAGTTGGGTGGGCGATGAGAGGATTCACTAGAGACAGAGTGAGGAACAGAGCAGGCAAATTTACTGAAATACACTGCTAAGGGCAGCAGAGGGTGAAACAGGAGAGGTTTGCTTGTCCCTCAGGCCAGAGATCAAGCTCAGGCTGAGGCAGTGATAGTGCTGACACTTAATCCCTAGGCCACCAGGGAGGCCCAAGAAACTATTTCTTAGGCACCAAAAATTTTCCCACTTTTCAGCAGTTCTTAAGATAAAACTAGAAATATTTGTATATTTACCTATGTAAACATATCTTTTTCATCAGTATTTTAAATAGTTTGCATCAGGATGCTTAGAAAATTGCTAGATTGTTTAAATTTGATTGATTTTTACCTCAGGTTTATGGCCTTTGTCTTACTGCTATTATTTATTTTTTTGCTATTGTTATCTAAAAGCTGATTTCTCAATACTATGTTGGAATATTTCTTTAGAAAATATAAAAATATTTCAGGAATTATGACATGATTTAAGAGAGGTGATATCCCAGGATTCTTAATCAATTCTGAACTAATCATTACTACATTGTTATAATAGTTTATATTATTCACATATTGGTTACTAGCCTTGTAGTCTTCCTTATGTTCTGGAAACTTCTGCCCAACTTCATTACTCTCAAAAACCCTCCTTTGGGGGCCTCCCCGGTGGTACAGCAGGTTGAGCGCAGCACTGTGAAGCTGTCCGCAGCCTCTGCAGTGCCGGTTCGAGTTTCAGCTGGCCAGGGAGAAATCCACATGGTGTGGCAGACCTCTCTTGCCTCACCTGCTGCTCCCCTCAGCAGTGTCTTCACTGCTGTTCTGCTCCCCGCTCTGTCTCTGGTGAATTCTCTCACCCTCCCGCGCCTTTGTCCTGTACCCCAGTTCTTGTATAAATAAAAATCTTAAAAAAAAAAGAAAATTGAAAAAAAAAAACAAAACCCTCCTTTGGCTCTATGGTTGTCACTGTACAGATGAATGCTGAATTGTTCTTGGAGAGAAGAAATAGCAAAATGTCATTTTATTTTTCAATATAAAATGATATAGTCTGCAAGCTGGGTATATATGTTCTTAAAATTTATTCAGGGTTATAAAGTAGAAAGTTAACAATTAGTTTTTAAGAAGTTAAAAGCAAAGAAGTGATACAAAGATAGCTGTTTTAATTTAATCACTGTAGTAGAACACCTGATGTAATTTACTGTTGTGGCCCCAAGAGTCCTTGGACAAATGTTTACACACTGAGTGAGAGTGGTACGCTAAAATGACAGATTCATAATAATTTTCCCACCTTTAACAGCTAAGTTGAGGAATCAAAGAGCCATACATTAAATACAATCTTTTCTTCTTTTCTCAACCCATCACTGCCCCCAAAATCTTCAGTGATACTTTGGTGCTTAAATAATTCATTAGTGCCTTGGCTGAAAAACTAGCAATTCAAATAATAATCTCTGATCCCATGACTGGGTTTTTCATGCTCAAGATAATACTTGGTATCAATAGACCATGTGTTTCCATTTAGTTGTTTTCCCATTCGTAGTTCCTAAGTGAGCTCAGCCATCTACATTTTCTCACAGTCCTGCATTAGACTGAGGGTACATGCACATTTGTGAAACCCCAGCCGCAGCTGTGGTGCAGCGTGCCACCGTGAAATAACACCATTCAGCTGTGCTTTCTCCTATCTCTTATCCCTGCTTCCTGTTCAGATTTGAAGCACAGTAATCACTTGACTAACATTTTCTTCATGAACAAGACTCTACTTTGAAAAAAAAAAAAAAGAATCAGCAAGGTTCTTGAAAAACTGATTTTGTAGCCTAAAGAATTCTTAATAGAAACTTAGTTTTGAAATTTAATAAAATACTTGTTCCTCTTACTAGCAACGTCATTTTGTTATTTGGGTCAACCAGTTTAGAATCTGAAAATGTAAATCGTATTTATCTAAATTAGCAACTTAGGATTTTTAATACTAGTGGTAGGTCTATGACTCCTCCACATGAATTGCTTTAGCACTGCTTATCAGGATAAAGTAGATAGTACTTGCAGCAGTGCTCAATAAGAACAGCCAAAGACAGCTCTGTGATTTTTAAACTTGATGCATTTGCCTTCAAGTTACTTTAAATTGAACCTCAATATTGAACTGAAACGAGCAAAATATAAAGATGACACATTGACATTAGTAGTTACTATTTGCAGAAGTGAAGGAAAATTACAGTAAATCCCAGTTAGCTGTTATGTTTGAGAATGTGGGATGTTATGGTTAATAAGCCATTGTGACTTAAAAGTTTTATGCAACTATATACATATCTATACTCTAAACAAATTTGTGAAATAAAAATTATTTAACTTTTAACATTTAACTTTGGCCATGGTCTTTTCCCACTTCCCATATTCCCTTCCTTACTCTCAGTCTGTTTTTTCCCTCTGCCTTAATATTCCATCAAAACTTGCTCTTAAAGACCCCTACAATTGAGTTATATTGTCATAAATTTAACCTCTGCAAATGTAGCCATTCTTGCTCATCAAAAATGTTAAATATGAGACAGAAATTTTTGCCTTTTTAAAAATTATTTTCTTACATCTTTGTTAATTTTTTGGATAGTATTTGATTTCTCCCCTTAGGTGCGGTCCCTGTAATTCTTCCACCACCACCGTAGCACCCATGATCCATTACCATAGTTGTCTGTGCCCCTCCTTCCTGTTTTAACCCCTCTCCCTCCTCCTCCCTTGCTGTATGCAACAGATCTGTGTTCAGCTTACAAGTTTTGTCTTTTTTCTGATACTTTGTTTGGTTTCTCTAGATTCTACATATAAGTAAAAGTATGCAATATTTATCTTTTTCCTTCTGACTTACTTCGTGTAGCATAGTCCCTTCCTGTTCCATCCATGTTGCTGCAAATGGCATGAGTTTATCTCTTTTTTTTTTTTTGAGATTGATTTATTTATGCATACAAGAACTGGGGTGTAGGCAAGAGGTGGGGGAAGGGTGAGAGGATTCACCAGAGACAGAGTGGGGAGCAGAACAGGCAGGTCCTCTGATATACACTGCTGAGGGGAGCAGCAGGTGAGACGGGAGAGGTTTGCTCTGGCCATGTGGGTTAGCTCCCTGGTCAGGGATTGAACTCATGCCACAATGGCTAGTGATAGCTTGATAGTGCTGAGACTTTAACTCCTTGGTCACCAGGGAGGTCTGAGTTTGTCTCTTTTGATTGCTGAGTAGTATTCCATTGTGTGTATATACCACATCTTCTTGATCCAGTCATTTCTTTTTGGGCATTTAGTTTGTGTCCCTATCTTGATATTTGTAAATAGTGCTGCAATAAATATTAGGAATGCAGGTTTCCTTTCAAATTAGTGTTTTTGTGTCCTTTGGGTAGATTCCTAGGAGTAGAATTGCTGGGTCTTATGATAGTTGCATTTTTAGTAGTTTCAGAAACCTCCATGCAGCTTCGCATAGTGTCTGGACCAGTTTGCATTACCACCAGCAGTGTAAGAGGCTTCCTTTTTCACCATATCCTCACCAGCATTTGTTTCTGGAATTTTTGATATGAGCCATGGCAAAAAAAAATATTTTTAATGTAAATATCGCAGGCAGTGCTGCCCAACATCCATTCAATGAACATATGGCCCTGGATAAGTGTTAAATGAGGGCAGAAATCTCTGTGTTTTTTGTTATTCTGACTTCCTGCTTCCTTCTTATACAGTGAGCATCTCACTTTTCTGGGAGTATTTCATGGGTTAAAGGCATGTGATTTTTTTTTTTTTGTTCAAGACTTCTAATCACAAGCCAATGACCATAAGTCACATCAGCAGTCATCTGTTCTAATGCTGGAGGACTTACTAAGAAGTGGCATATCAGTCTCAAGTCAGGTACCTTCCAAAGAGATTTTCAAGGATAATCTTATCAACATTTTTTCCTCACATGCCAGGTTTGAATCCATTATATAGTTTAGTGAATTTACTCTTCTATAGGATATTTGTATTTTAACAGAAAATAATGGAATTAATATGCTTAAAGAATTGTATGCATTATTAAACCTCAAGCATATAAAAGAAAGTCAACTAAGTATCATTTTACCATTTTCATCTCTTGAGGAGAAATTTGGATAAGAAGTTTTTATATTTTTTGTAACATTTCTGAAATTATACCAAATAAGCAGTCATTTACTCTATCAAATCCTGAGTCAGCCTTGTTTACACACATACTCAGATTTCTTAAAACTCTAGTATAAATACATCAACATTAAAGCTATATTTCACCTGTTTCTCCATTTTTTCTTCTATAGAAAGAGAATATTGATAATTAGAAACTGCAAATAACTATTCTAACTTCACTCAGTTTATTTTATAATTATTTTGGCTCTGGAATTCTGATTACATCAGGTTTAGACTAGATGCTGAGTATAACTCATTGTTTAAACATGAGAGAATATTAACATCTTTCCATACTTACAAGTCATCTTTGTGAATTAATTACCATAACTATTTCTATGCCCCCAAAAAACCTATTAGAAATTTATACTTTCTAGGGCTTAATGATAAAAACATACTTTTTCTGTGCACTAAATCCAATTTAAAAGAATTAGAAAAAAAAATTAAGATTTTTGTAGCCTTACCAGAAATATTTGAATTAGGATTTTGATTAGAATAATACATTTTCTAAAAACAGCAGAACAATGATATTGCATCAGAGTCTTACATAGATAGCATGGTTTACAAGTGAGAAGATTTGTTTTCCTCGACTTCTGGCCTATTGGGGAGAGAACTATTATTGTCACTATTTTGAGTTGTTTTTTTTAATGCTGTAGGAAGAATCTAACAAGAGTTACACTTTGGCTGTATGTTATGAGCAGAGACTGTGTAGCAAAAGACAAGTAACCTTGATCAGTAAGAGTTTCCTGACTCAGGTGCTGAACAAAAGCCAAAGAAAATTTTTAAGCATCCTGTGAACTTTTTTGGTAGCACTGATGAGGCAATGTTCCTCTTTTTCTCTGTCTCAGGTTTATAATTGTTTTATGATGATTATCTTAAGAGCATTTTTATTAGGTTAGAAAGAGAACTCTAAGTGAACATATGATAATTTACTAATGGAGAAAAACAGAGAATATAACATTGCTCAACTGGAAACAAGAAAGCTAAAATTGTGGTAGCACTTCCTCCAGGTACTTAGCTCAAGCTTCAGCAGAGTTATCTGAAAGGTAACAGGAAAAGAAACTATTTGTGAAGTGTTAAAACCACAGTCGAAGAAAAAAGTTTTTCATAATGTTATAAAGTATTAAAATTTCAGTCAAAGTGGTTTAATAGCATTTAATAAATATACTTTCCCTCACCTATGATAGAACAGCAACAAAAAGTACCAAATTCCAGCAACTGTAGCAAGGTTGTTTGTGGGTTTGGGACTTTTTTTTTTTTTTTCTTTTTGCGGGGGTGGTGGGAGCTTTTTTTTTTTTTTTTTTTTTCATTCTTCTGGAGCCCCACATGTCCAACAATGGTAATGCTGTCTTTATTTAGGCAAACAGTGATGTTAGGGTTTGTATATCTTACAGAGGGTTCTGTAGTTAAAATCCATTAATTATTTGAAACAGAACTTATTTCCTCACTAGCGCAAATCTTAAAGGCAACCCATAAAAGCTAGTTTTCACTGCATGAGGTTGCTGAATTACAGAGTTAGTAATATAAATGTCTACATTCTAGTGTAGCAGTGTTTCTATGAGAAAATTAAATATTAGTTGGGGATTTCAACAATACTCTCCCCATTCTGCTCAATCACTTCTCCTTCAGAAGACTCTGGTAGAAGAATATTCCACTGAGAGGTAGGAAGAGGTAGAATGGGGACTAAAATTGGGAAAGAATAGTAGGGAACTTTTTGAGGTTTCTGAAGGTCCTTCTTTTTGTTTTTAACCAATACAAAGGGCAGATATAATAGTAAGGAGGGCAACTGATATATGTTCTAGAAGTTTAACAATAAGCTTATCCCTGTTAATCATTAAAGTGTGGAAGGAGGGTGTGAGGATAATAAAAAGTTTAGTAAAATTAAATGAAATGTGTTCCTTTCCCTTCCCCTTCCTTCACTATACAGTCATGTATTTGCTTTTGTCCCTGAGTTCTCTATACTTTTTGCTTCCTGTTCCCTCTCCATAACATCTTTCTCATAATCTTTTGCATGCACCCATCTTTCACATTGATCCTATAGGAAAATTTAGGACCACAAATGTGTAGTGCACAAATAATAGAACAATATGCTACATTTTTAATTTAATATTTGCATACACTGCAAAATACTTGCTACAATAAGTCTAGTTAATATCCATCGTTGGAGTTACAAATTTTTTTCTTGTGATAATTTTTTTATTTATTTATTTTTTTTTTTAATAGAGGCATGCTTTTATTTATTTATTTATTATAGTTGTTTGTTTTTTTTGTTTTTTGTTTATACATGCACTGGGTACAGTCAGAAGCGCGGGAGGGTGAGAGAATTCACCAGAGCCAGAGTGGGGAGCAGAGCAGGCAGAAGGACTGAAGTACACTGCTGAGGGGAGCAGCGGGTGGCAGGAGAGGTCTGCGCACCATGTGGGATCCTCCTCCGGGGCCGGGGAGCAGCCGGGGATCGAACCGGCGCCGCAGAGGCCGCGGGCAGCTTCGCAACCCAGCGCTCAACCGCTGCGCCACCGGGGAGGCCCTCTTGTGATAATTTTTAAGATCAACTCTGTTAGTATCATTCAAATATATGATCCCCATATTATTAACTGTAGTCACATGTTGTACATCACATCTCCCTGACTCATTTGTTTTGTAATTGGAAGTTTGACTTTTGACTACCTTTACCCAGTTGACACACCATCTACTCCCTGACTTGACAACCACCAGTCTATTCTCTACCTATCAGCTCAGTTTTATTTTGATTCAGATTCCACATAAAAGTAAGATAATGTGGCATTTGTCTTTTTCTGTCAGGCTTATGTCACGTACCATAATGCCCTCAGGGTCCATCTGTGTTGTTGCAAATAGCAAGATTTTTTTATTTTTTATGGCTGAATAATATTGCTCTGTGTGTGTGTGTGACAATTTATTCATTCACTGATGGACACATGGGTTGCCTTTATGACTTGGCTATTGTAAATATTGCTGCAATGAATATGAGAGTGCAAATATCTTTTTGACTTAGTGTTTTCATTTCCTTTAGATAAATACACAGAAGTGGAATTGCTAGATCATATGTTAGTTCTATTTTTAATTTTTTGAGGAGCCTTCATACTGTTTTCCATAGTGATTACACCAATTTATATTCCCAGGAACTTTTCTCTATATTCTGCCAACACTTGTTACTTCTTGTCTTTTTGATAATTGCTATTCTAACAGGTATGAGAATATCTCATTGTAGTTTTGATTTGCATTTATCTGATGATTAGTGATATTGAACATCTTTTCATGTGCCCATTCATCATCTGTATGTCTTCTTTAGAAAAGTGTCTATTTGGATTGTCTATCCATTTTTTAATCAGATTGTTTATCTTTCTATTGAGTTATATAAGATCTTTATACTTTTTGTATATCAAGCCTTATCAGATACATGATTGTGTATATTTTTTTCCCATTCCATAGATTTTCTACCCATTTTGCTGTACAGCACTAAATTAAATTTACAAATACTGCCTGGCTTTGTTCTCTGAATTCAGGATCTGTTTTATTTCTCATCTAACAGAATGCCTAACATACAGTAGCCACTTAGCAAAAATTTGTCAAGTAATGAATGAATTGTTGTTTTTGAGGTTAATTCTTCCTTGGAATTAAACTTCCAGGATGAAGAGCAAAATGGGCCCTAGACAGGGTAGGCATAGAGGAAAGCATAGTGAGGAATAGGATATCAACTACAGCAGTGATGGAGAAGCTTAATGAATTCACTGCACACCTTCTTGCTCCCTTCCTTAATATAATGGAAAAGAATCAAAGGTACTGTTTGTCAGTGTCCAAGAATCTGCAGTGGGAATAAGAAGAAAGGGCACATGTCTAAAAAATCGGGTATGTATAAGTTGAGAACAAACTTATTAAGAAAATATGTGAATTTTGTCTCTGTTCTCTTGTCTGTATTATTTAGGATTTGGTTTAGATTAAGCTGTCAGTGACAAAACCCAACATAAGAATTCTTTTTTTATATAATTTTTTAATATTTATTTTTTGACATTTATTATTTTTTAAAAAATTTTTAAACAATATTTGCTTCCCCCTTCCCCTCAGAATGAGTCCCCATAGAATTTCCTTCCCAAGGCACCCGTGCACCATCACCACAGTCTCATCACCATCACCTCCTTCTCATCCCTCTCCCTCCTCCTCCTCTGCAGTATGTCTCTGATTTATAATTGTCTGTTTTTGCTTCCAACATAAGAATTCTTATACAGAAGGCCTCCCTGGTGGCACAGGGATTAAGTCTCAGCACTGCTATTACCAGCCAGCTACTGTGGATGAGTTGGATCCCCAACCAGGGAACTAACCCACATGGTGCAGCAGACCTCTCCTGTCTCACCCACTGCTCCCCTCAGCAGTGTATTTCAGTAGATCTGCTTGTTCTGCTCCCCACTCTGTCTCTGGTGAATCCGCTCAACCTCCCCCCCCCCATCCCCCACGCATCTCTGGCCTGCACACCAGTTCCTGTATGCATAAATAAATAAATCTTTAAAAAAAAAGAATTCTTATACAGAAAAGTAAAATTTATTTCTCTGTTATACAAATAAAAGTAGTTCAGGACTGATGTAGAAGCTCCATGTAATCATCAAGTACCCAAATCCCTTTTATGCTTTTCCGGTAACCTCAAGATGTGGCTTCCATCTCTAAGACATCCAAGATGCCTCTAGAATCACATCCATATTCCAACTCTAGAATCTAGGTTACAATTCTAGAATCACATCCACCCTCCTGACACTGGAAGAATTTACTAAGAAAATGAACATGTACTTCCTCACTTTGGTGACACTGTATCTGTTTCCCTATGTAATTGCTTTGGCCACAGCTTCCTAATTTGGTCACACCTAATTGCAAGGAAAGCTTGAATAATGTATCTGTATTCTGAATGGTCATGTGACTAGCTAAAGGTTTAGGGATTTATTAACTATGAAGGAAGCAGAGAACAGAAGCTAGGGACAGCTGGCCACCTCAACCACACTAACCAATGGATATTCTTGAAAAAATATCAATAATTAAAGGTTGTAGAAGAATTACTAAGTTAGAGGTAATAGTCAATATTGTTTTCTTATTATTTTTTTGAGTATTACCAAATGTTTTTCAAGCCTGGGAACTTTGTCTAATTTACTGTCCCTGAAAGTTTGGGGAAGCTGAGGGAAGGAATAATGGCAGCTGGAGACTGGATAAGGAAGGTTGAAGGTCGAGCTCCATCCAGCGTTGGGCTAGCCTTTATAGAGATCTCTTCCCACCTCTGACTTTTTTTAAAACCAGATTAGTGATGCATTCTGTTGCTACAGAGTACATATTGTCTCCATCTGCACTAAGCCGATTTGCACATATTACCTAACTTAGAATTTATTTTTTAAAAATAGATGATTTTTTGAATAGTGTTAGATTTATAGGATAATTGGGCAAAAATTAACCAGCGTTCCTGGCACCCAGTTTCTACATTATTAACATCTTTTAGTGTGGCAAGTTTGCTATATTTAATGAACAAATACTGAGACATGATTATTAACTTAAGTCCCTAATTTACATTGAGGCTCACTCCTGGTGCTGTACTTTCCATAGGTTTTGACAAATGCATAATGACCCCTATCCACCATTATAGTCTGGTTCAGAGAGCTTTCATCATCTTGCTCCACCTATTCCTCCCTTCCCCTCTATTACCCCAGCCCCTGGCAACCAGTCATTTCTACTCTCTGCATAGTTTTGTCTCTTCCAGAAAGACCTATGGTTGGACATGGTGACCTTTTCAGACTGGCTTCTTTCACTTCAATATGACTTAAGTTTTTCCCATGTCTTTTAGTAGTTTGGTGGCTTATTTTCTTCCACTACTGAATAGTATTCCATCATATGAATGATCCATGAGGTGTTTGTTTACTGATGGAAGGATATCTGAGCTGCTTTCCTATTTTGACAGTTATGAATAAAGCTGCTATAAACATTAGCATTTAGGTCTTTGTGTGGATATACATTTTCAGCTCATTTGGGTCAGTCTCAAAGAGCATGATTGGAACATGTGGTTAAGACTGTGATTGGCTTTGTAAGAAACTGCTAACCTGTCTTCCAAAGTGGCTACCCCATTTTGCATTCTCACCAGCTGCTCCACATTCTAGTCCACAGCTGATATTGTCAGTGTTTCCATTTTTAGCCATTCTAATAGGTGAGTAGAGTTAGCTCACCATTGTAATTTGCAGTTCCTTCAGGCTCTGTATCTTTTTTGGTGAGGCTTCTATTTAGATCTCTTGCCCACTTTTTTTTTATTGCCTCCACCAAATAACCCATGCCCATACCCCATTTGCCTCCATGCCCTACCCTCTACACCCTTTCCCCTATTTTCTCCAGTAACCATTATCTACCTTTTTTGCAGAGTTCATATTTTTATTTCTTCTGTTGTTTGCGTGTAATTAGTTGGGTTTTTTTTGGGGGGGGGTATTCTGCAGGTGTGTGAAACCATCTGATATCTGTCTCTCACTTTTTGGCTTATTTCATTCCACATAATCACCTTAAGGCCCATTTATTTTGTGCCAAACCTCACCACTTCATCTTTCAATATTATTTTGTTTTTAAAGTATAGATTCTATTATAATATATGAAATCATTGAGACTAGGTTGTGTTCAGTATTAAATTATTACAGATACTTAGATAAATATTGTAAGAATTACAGAATCACAAATGCTGAATTTTTAAGGGCACGTCAACACTTAATAATTTTTATCTTAGCTACATTTGTTCAAACCCAAAATACCAAAAGGAGTAAAATTTTTTTTCATAAATGCTGTGCTAACAGTTTGTTTAATACATATACCAAATGAGACAGGACTGCTGATTCAGTGTATTATAGCTCTTGCCATATTAGTCCCCACAGGTAATATTTACTGGCTACTTATTATTTATTGAACATTTGCTACTACAGTCACTGTGCATGACTTTATGTAAGACTGTGGCCCTCTAAGGTCAACTGTATTATTCCCATTGCACAGATGAGCACATCAAAACTAAGCAATTTAATGTATCTATGGAACCCAAAATTGTTGGACTCTAATGCCAAGCTTTTAGCCGTTGTACTCTATGGTTTCTTTTTTATAAATAATATTTAATAGTTTAGTCCATCTGATTGTAATCTTGTAGCTATAAAGAAACACAGCTGGAATCAATTGTAGAGTCAGTGTTAACTAGAAGCTTATTGTGGATTATTATGAATAGCTTCTTTCCAGAATGTAACCTGACAGTATGAAGGCACTGTCAATCTAGTAACTTACTTATTTCTAACAGTTTTTGAATTATGACATCTTGTTCTTATAGCAACCCCATGAAGTAACTAACTCCAGTTGAGGAGATAAAATAATGTGGCTAGAATCCAGATCTTATTTAAGTTCATATTCTTTTCACTTAATTGTGTTGTATTAAGCTCTGAAGAAAATTGCAGAGGGAAATTAAAACTGAAAGTCTCTGTCCACATGTGAATAGTTACAAATAAAAGTAACTTCAGTATTCTATCCAGAAGCATCTGCAGAAAAACTGTCTTTGACAATACCACCTTTGCATTACATTTTTTTAGGTATAAAGCAAAAAGAAGTAAAAGACTGCCTGGGAGAAAAATTTCTTCTTTTAATTAATAATCAATTTTCCTGACTACCTTCTTAAATTTACTATGTCCTCTCCATTACATTTTACCATCTTCACTCTAGTTTATAACTTGTTTACCTCTTAGACCAATATACTGTCTTAATGTCAACCTACCTTTACCTTTTCCCAACAAATGGGACCATCCTGGAGATTCCTCCTCATGTTCAAAAATTAAATTTCAGTCACATCACTTCTACACTTGAAGTCTACACTTGAAGTATTTTTTATGATCCCCTTACTTCTTGCCTCCCTCTGAATTCATAGCACTGCTTGTACCTTAAAGATAATCTCAATGTATGTGGCTCTTTGTATTGCATTATATGGCTGCTTTCAACTGGAGTTGTATTTATTTCATCTTTGTATACTTTGAATTGTCTGGGTTCTTGCAAAGCACTGTCCTCTCTGTAGAGCATTGTTAAATAAAAGTTGTTAAATTCCTTCCCCCCTGTAAGCCAAAATATGTTTTTAAAAAGTTACAAATCTTGTGAAAAAGCACTTCTTAGTCTTACCTTTGCCATGACCCTGAGCCAACCCTCCCCTTCATTAAGGGACATAGCTGGATTTAAAAAAAAAAAAAAAAAAAAAAAAAAAGGCTTGCAGTATCTCTTTCACTGAGCTTGAAGCCCTTTCTAGTTTACTTCCTTATATTTAATATGCCTATATATGTATCTATTTTCTTACCTTTTCATATAATTTTAGGGGATATAATCCCAAATCTGTTACCTGATCATGTACCCTTCCTTACTACTATTATAGAAAACAGATTCAGTGCTGGAACAGATGGTTCATTTCTTACCTTGAAGCTTTCAGTTTAATAAGGGAGACTAGCTAACCCACTAGAAATGAGAGTACAGAGACAAGTGCAATGACAGAGGACATTTTCAAGGGGGAACCATCCAGGAAAGTCCTCAACAAGTCAGTGACTTCTAACTTCAGAATGAAGGTGAGAAGTGGACCGGGATTAGAGGGGACAGACTTGTGCACAAGCACAGGAATAATCACTGTAGATAGACAGTGAACTTCAGTAAACTTATGAGACGAAGAGGAAGGGGAACAGTTAGTCTCACTACCGCTTCCTTAGATGTACATAGATTTCCTTGGCCTGAGGTCATCTTGCACGCTAGTGAAAGTCACTGCTCTCACCTCTTTATACCTATACCTCTTAGAACTCCGTTGTTGATTCCTACATTGTCCAGTCTTCACTGGCTTTCTAAGCTCCCTAATCTATTTCCTACTGCTTCCTTATTTTTGAGTCGTTAATGATCAACTGGATTGTAAGTTCCCTGAGGGCTGGCTCTGAAGCTTTGTTATAACTATTGAGTGGTGGAAAGGAAATGGCACCTGGGCATTCAGAGTCTCATTTCTGAGAGTCCTGCATTCTGGAGAATGCATTCTGAGATTCCTGTTTCTCCAGAATGCATTCTTCTTCTTCTTGATTTTCACACCTCTCCTTAACCAGATTCTCAGATCAGGGGGTTCAGACAATCTTGTCATGCACCAAAACTCAGATTCTGGGATTCCCGAGTTAGCAATCTTGCTCATGCTGATGTAGGACCAGGGAATGGAGAATCAGAGGATGCAGACACTTCCCTAAGTGTCAGGAAAAGAAAGCGATAGCCAAGTTAAGAGGACATTTTATTAATTTTTTCCTGTCACTTATAGTGGGTGGGGAGGAGGTGAGTCTGATTGTTGGATAGCTTAATATCTAAGAGCTTATTTTATTTTTACTATATTTAAGAAGTTTAATTGGGTTGAAGAAGCTCAGCAAAATAGACTTTAATTGAACACATTTATGTAGGAAAATAATGAACACTATCCTCATCACTAAAAAAAATACGGTGGACAAATCTTATTATTGAGAGGAAAGGAGTGGAGGTGGGAGGGAAGGTGGTAGAAAGGTAGCAACATTTTAAATTCAGTATTCATGTCATCTTGGGCAATAATTCATTCACATTCAAGAAAAAAAGATTTAGTAAAGCAAAATCATCCATGCTACTCATGAGAATTGGACTGAATAGTAAAATTGCCATGGATCAAGTGTCTTTAGGCTGGAGACCACTCTTTCAGCACAATTACTGTGTTTTAAACCAGGTTTTCATTGTTCCTAATAGTGACTTTAGTCATCAGTGGCTAGGAAAAAATGTCTTGGACATGGCACACTGTAATCCTTAGAAATAGTAGCTCTCTGAAATTTCTTATAGAATTGAGAACCATTCATGCTACTTTGGTTCCCCATTTACTGCTTACATTATTACAAATGTTTTATAGTAAATAATTTTCTTAAGGAGAAAGGATAGAAAAGTAGCCTGAAGTCATCAGCTTCATGCACTAAATCTCTGCTTCAGAGTAGATGTGAAACTATAACAACTTTAGACTATTACCAAATGAACAGTTTAGACTCTGAATCTATGAAACAGTTAATGTATTTATTTCAAAATAATCTTTTTTTATAAAGATTTATTTATGCATACAAGAACTGGGGTGTAGGCCAGAAGTGGGGGAGTGAAAGGATTCACCAAAGACAGAGTTGGGAGCAGAACAGACAGATCTACTGAAACACTGCTGAGGCGAGCAGCGGGCAAGACAGGAGAGGTCTGCTGCACCATGTGGGTTATCTCCATGGCCGAAGATGGACCTTATGCTGCAGTGGCTGGCGATAGTGTTGATACTGGATAGTGTTGAGACTTAGCCCCTTGTGCCACCAGGAAGATCCTATTTCAAAATAATCTTTAAACCCAATTCAAAGATCCTTTCTCTCATGTTACTAATATGTACCTTTTCCTTTTTTCCATTTCTTCAGCTACAGGTTTATTGGAACATTTTGGGGGGTTGTTATTTTCTGATACAAAAAGCCATGATTTACAAGTCTTTTTTAAAAGGATCTCTTTATCCAACACACTGCTTCCATGGCACAATTTTTATTCTGTGCCAGGTCCTGACATTGGGGGAATTATTTCTAAGTAGTAGCTTCTCTTTGTCTCTTTGTTATGTGCTGCCCAGTTATCCATGAGGCATCAACTCATACTCCTTTTAAGAAATGCTTTTGTATGACCCAAGAATGCTAGAAGTAAAACCACATTGTTTAACCCCCATCTCACTCCAGTATATTCCTGCTCTTGTCTCTGGAATACTTTTTGCCTTATGGAATTAATGTAGCAGAAAATCATCCGAGAGACTTAGCCATGCATATCTATTTGGTCCCTAGAACATTTCCTTTAAAAGTTTTAAAACACATGAAACTATATTCTGTATAATTCTAACCCCTGAAGTCTTGTAGGCCTAACTGTTACGTCTTCTTTTGCTCTTGGTGGGTGGGGGGCATGACTCTAAGGATAACTTTTTTCTGGCATTGTAAGCTCATATTCACTGGAATTTTATCTCTTTCAGAGATAATTTATATTTATGACTAGAGCCTGGAAAGCATAAAATAACCCACCTTAAACTGAATCCTTGACTTATATTTGCTCTAAGATCAGACAGACAATAGGGAATTAAGGCCTCAACTCTTAATGTGTGAGTCACTTTGTGTTTATGATTCTTCAGGTGAGGTATCACCACCCACCCCCTCCCCCCCCCAACCAAGAGCAGAAGTTGAAGCAGCTAAATTTTCTTTTTATCTCCTTTTATACATAGGTTCACCCTCACCCCCCCCCAACCCCCAGTTTGTGCGTTTATTGATAGTTTAGTCCTTTGAAGTCTGGCTTTATGATGGAATCTCTGGGAAACCATTGCCCCCAGTTTCCCAAGTCCTAGACTTTGTCTTCTGGTCCCTGAGCTGCTGCTCTAGGTTATTGGGGATCCATGGGTACCAGTCTCAGTGATCATTATCTCCCTGAATTCTTCCTGTTGGTCAGTTTTGACTTCTGAAGATTTCTGTT
This sequence comes from Talpa europaea, assembly GCF_964194135.1. Classification (NCBI taxonomy): domain Eukaryota; kingdom Metazoa; phylum Chordata; class Mammalia; order Eulipotyphla; family Talpidae; genus Talpa; species Talpa europaea. Next base: position 42,932,678 of record NC_140068.1, read on the forward strand.
ACTTTGCTAGTTCAGCCATATATTTTAAATTGTATTTCCTATCAAAAGACTTACGGGTGTTTAATCCAACAGCAGTAAGAAGCACTATTATAGAGATTAGTTATTATCCTAATTGTCAGATTCAGGGCTCCTTATGGCTTACAGGACTAAGATGACCTCTTGCTCTGTCCAAGTTCTCTTGCTCTGTCCACATTCTCGCATTTGCTTTTTAGAATTTCTCTGAGTCTTCCTTTAGATGATTGTCTGTCATTCTTTCTCTGCTATCAGTTTAAAATGTCTTCTAATTTACTGTGGATTTAGAAGCTAGATTAACAAATTTGTTATAATTTTGTACAAAGTAAATTTTCTCTGAAAGAGGTAGTTATATAAACCCTGTGGCATCTATTTTACATCTTCTTACTCCTATGTGTACTAGATTCCTTTCGTGAGAGTGTCCAAAAAAAGAAATCCAGGTGTAATAAGATATTTCTATATCAATAGTCTATAATAGTCAGCTATTTTGACCACAATTACTGATTTTTCAAATGTAGGCAAAAACATTTCACTGTGTGTGTGTGTGGTGTGTGTGTAAAAACCACTGGATTTATTCAGTTACAAATAAATCACTCTGACTTCTTTTTTTATTTTTTGAATGGTCAATGCCAAATTTAGCAGCTAAGAAAAATCTACATTTTCTTATGTTTGAAGTCTATTAAAGTGACTGTAGTAATGTTTGTGGGTCACTTTCACATTTTGTTTATGCTTAAAAATTTCACTCATTAACTGTTTTTTGTTAAACTGTGCCTATTTTCTCTTTAGTGTTTTATGTACAAAACCTATATGATAAAAATGTATTTTTAAATTAACGGTATGTCATATTTTGGTAGTTATAATTTCAAAGCAAGATTTACATACTTCCATTCCCCAAATCCTTACTTCTCAAACAGAATGTACTCAAGTTAGTCCAAAAGGGACATACTTACTCTGAGTGAATGGTATCTTGGCGATTAAGAGACAATATTAGTGTAGTAAACTGCCAAGTTTTAGAAGATATTCCAAATTGAACATGACAAAATTTACAAATTTTCATGCAAAAGAAATTTTAGAAGATCTCAGAAGAAATTATAACAATGAATTCTTAGCAAAAATGTGAGGGAAAAGTGTTTTCACGTGTCAGGAAGAAACACCTCTAAATGTTCAAAAGAAGGATCACAGGTAGACAAATAGAATAAAGAATATTGGCATAGGACTATCATGTGTAAGGAAGGCAGTATCCAGGGAGAAGGAATATTGAGAGATGTTATGGAAATTTTTTATTTTGGCAATAGGCTCAGTGGAGAGCCAGTCCACCTTTCCCAGAGAGGAATAATGTAATTATTTTTGGTGGTCACAGAGGGTGGGGTGAGCAAATGGTCAGACAGAAGAAATTATAGGGAAAATAGTGCAGGAATGATAAAAAAAAAAAGGAAGAAAAGAAGAGTGAGGTCTCAATCTCTTGCTGATTGACACACAATCACTAAAATATTAACAGTGCAAAGGAAACTAAAACATTACCAGGCAACATCATGGCATAGTAGAAAGAGCATGCCTTTGGAATCAAGTAGTCTTGAGCTCTAACTTTTACTCAAACCTTCCTTGCTGTGTGACCTTGGGTTAGCTACTTAGCCTCTCTAAGGTTCCCCGTTTCTCTAATTGCAGATAGCATCTATTTAAAGGGTTATTATGAGGACTATATAAGTTAAAATATATGTAAAATACTTTCAGAGAGTGCCTGACACATACTGATCACAATATGTGTTAGCTGTTCTATTAATATTACATCTGAAAACATGAAGTGTGGTGTCTAGCTACTTCTGGAATAAAATCTTAAGAGTAAACATCTGAGATACTGCTTTTAAAGCTCTCCATCAGCTGGCACTCATTTACCTCACTACTGCAGTAACAACCAGATGTTCAGCATAACACAGAATCCTGCTCTCAAACCCTTTGTACTTCCTTGCTTTTGTAACTTAAGGCATCATTTCTCAGTCCAGGGTCCCCTTTAGGAACAAAAGAGTACAGAGGTTAGCTCACTATAGGAAGTAAGAAGAAAGATGGAGAAGCAAAGAAGACATGATATTGTTCTCAAAGATAGACTGAGAAATCCCTCACTCATAGCATTGCTTAATTAATACTGGTTGAATGAATATTGAGTAAATAAAACTAATATATTCATACATAGAGAGGTTACCGAATTTTGCAGAAATGTACACAACCAATCCCTAATGTATAGGTATGTGTTAAGTAATTGATGAAATTTTCAGCAAGATTTGGATGGATTCTCTTTTATATTATTAAGGTTTAAGAACATTTAAGGAAAACATGAGCTTGTAGTAGAGTGTGTGTTTCCCAGATGATGTATTGCAACTACCCTTTTCTAGATTCAACATAGCTTAGTTATCCCTAACTGAGGTTAGAGGAATAGGTTGAACTAAGGATATTATCAATAAATAAAACATAGAGCTAATCTCTCAACATTATTTAATTTTTCCTCACCTCTTCTAGGGGGTAAATGGAATACAATAAAATATTGAGGGGGATGTACACATATATGCATTTTTTTACAGTATCCTACAATATTAGTAACAAACCCTGTGTGTTACAGTGCCTGGTGAGGAAATAGTTGATGATATAACAAGTCAAGCTGATTTACTTAAAATAATTATATTTTAGGGAACTAAAACCAGTGAGTGGTTTAAGCAGTACTTAAAGAAAAAAAAAAAACAAGTGGTGGTTCTTGAAGATTTTCATGGAAAATGTTAGAAATGTTATAAATTTGACAGCCCAAAAGTGAACTGGAGAAAACTGTTAACTATGGTTTCAGTGTTCAGTTCAATGTCTCTATTACACTTAATATTCTATAAATTTAAACAAATGACAAAGTTCACACTAAACATTGCAGTGATGAAATATGTAACTTTGAAAATCCCTGCTAAATCCTAAAAAAACTTTGTTCTCTCAGAGGAAAAAGATAGGTATTGAGTGATAGAAATAAAGAGGAAAAAATTGCATAGAAAGGCATTGTGCAATTTGTTTGATTTGTTTGGAAGGTTGTTATTGGTATGTCATTTTCGCTATTTTTTTTTTCCAATTTGAACCATAGCATTCCATTGCTGTGTCCCCTCCCTTCTCCCACTCTCCTGCAATGAATTTTGGCAACTGATATTAGGAAATTTTATAAGACTCTTTTCTTATAGATAGTCCCACCCTTATTATCTTTTCACAAAGAAAATTTCCCACAAAATTCTATATTTTATTACAAATGCACTAATATTTTAAAGGGGACTCTAATGTATGCAGTATCTGGCATAATAAGAATGAAAACAAAATGATTACCATGTTGACAACATCTGATATATTTTGTTAATGGTGGGTGAAGAAATTTTATCTTTATGTTACTTCTAACCCAGAACAGTATATCCTGTTTTATATCTTGTGCCCTGCCCTGACACTGTATAATTTAAAAAAACATTGAAGGCTGGAGCTCACTGGTATCTGGAGCAGTTGAGTCCTTACCTGTTTGTCTGCTTTGTGATTGGCTGACAGCTGTTGCTAAGCTTGTTTTTTTGTTCTTAGGGAAAGTTAAAAGTTGAGTGTGACCTATTTGAACTGCATCCTGCTGCTTTTGACTCTGCTTTGCTAGTTCTCCTGAACCACATATTTTTTCTGATATCTTTTGAAGCTTAGATGTTTTTCAAACCCTCCAATTTGTAAATCTAGTATGCACAATTTTAAGTTTTTAGTTGTGTATTTCTAATGCACAAGTTAAAGTACTGTGGTTTAAGTTTTTAAATCTAAAAATTTGAAAGTTGGATTTTCTGACATAAAGTTCTGATTGTAGAGAGCAAACATATTATTTAAAAACCTGTCACACAGAAGATTTATTGCATATCAATAATGGCCTTATTGTTAATAAAAGCAATTACAAAGTACTTCATTAAAAAATTAAGTCGACTTTTTGTGAGTTAAGATGAAAGGTATCATTGATCATACTGGCATGTGTGTCACTGAAGGATAAGATTGACTATGTTTTCTGGAGAAGGACTAGAAGGATCAATAATCCTTTCATTTATACAACAGCTGCAGGACAGGTTAAATGAAAGTTCTACCACAATGTGAATTTGGTTTGTAATTCAGTAAATCAACATAAATGGTTCTGAATATAACACCCTTTTTCTTTAATCCTCTGTGTGGTATTGATGGAGATAAGTCTTTGAACTGGATTGCACCACAAGTAAAAATCCTTGAAACATTTTCTGTACCTTAAAGCCTCACCCAAGTCTTAGGTGAATAATGTATAGAGCCACAAACTAGCACGAATCCTCTAAACCTGCTGTCAGTTCTAGTCACATTAGGTCTGGAGATGTGCAAGTCTAGTATGCTATTCAAATGTTTTACTAATTGTATTGTCTGCATTTTTTTTTTAATATTACCAGAATTCTGACATTTTGTTAAATAAGTTCAACTAAATAAAGAGTTAAATTACTTTTCAAGTCAATTAGTGAGAATTATGAGGCTATTTTAACTTTTAAACACATTTGAAATTAAGGGGTATGGATGATAGTTGCAGTGTTATATCTGGGTTTGTTTGGGGTTTTTTTTCGGTGTTTTTTGTTGTTGTTTGCTTTTTTGTATAGCATCAAGGAAATCTGGATTCACACAGCAAGGTACATGGTGTCACGGTCCACTCCCTACTATAGTTTTACTCAAGGCATGAATTCTTTAAAAGGCTCACACATACTAACTATACCATATCCTTCCTAGTCACTGATCCATTTACAAGAATGTCCAAATGTGCCCACAGAGATGGTGGAATAAGCTTTATTTAGTCAGGTAACTAAATTATTAGTAGCAACAGATTATTTTGCTTGTTTCCAATACATTTAATGTTGATATCCATTTGTAGGTTACCTTGGGAGGGAGGGAGTAAGTTCAAATCTAATAGTTTGTAATGACTATAAAGTATTTATAAGGAATGGATCCTAGGAAATAATCATTTGAAAACCACTGGTAATGGTAATGTTTAAAGAAGACTGGCATAGGAGGAGGGCAGGTTCTAGTTTGCTTAAGGCTATAACTCTTGATAAAATTAAGAATAGTATTAATAGAACTTTAGAGCTGAAATAAAGTTTGAGAGTCATGAATTTCAGTTGTCCTTCATTTTAAATTTGAAGGGACCATAACTAGAGTAGCTGTTAAGAGATTTCCAGACTTTTTTTTTTTTGGGGGGGGGTGTTGTTTTTTGTTTTGTTGTTTTTTGTTTGTTTGTTTTTTGGTAGAGTTAGGCAATAAACTAGATCATTCCCCCATTTAATGCTCCCTAACAGAGGCCCAAGCTGTCTAACAATCTATCCAACTTATGTGAGACATAAAATTTAAAATAGACACCCATCTCAAATTAAGATATTTCTGCTTTTTCATTTAATAAATTAAATACATATAATTGACATTCAGTACATGTTTATAAATAATGAATGAGTGCTACGTGGTTACATACTATTAAGAATTCTGTTAACTGGTAAAATAGTAAATACCATTGGCATCTAAACATAAATCTATACCAAAAAATATTTTTATTAGAAGTAAAACAAATTAAGAAAGAATACTTACTGCCTTTCCCAATCTGTAATATATGAGTATTTTAGTATTTCTCAATTACTTACCAAAAATTTGGAAAATCAGATATTCTATTAGTACAAATGAAATGATGTTGAATTCTTAAGTCTTTAAGTTCATGTAAAAAGCAATTCTTAAAGTGACATTTTCTTTTTTAGTATTTTTACCCAAATAGAAAGATAGTGAGTATCTTTGCTTGTTGAACTCTAGCACCCTGAATGTAGCACACCCTTTTGGGCAAAAAGGAAAATGGCCTATAGAGGAGCAATGAGGATTCTGGAAACAAAAGAACAGATGGGGAAAGTTCATTGAATGGCATTTTATTTCTGAGAAGCATAATAACATTCAAGTAGTCTAGAGATGTGGCCTTATACTTTATGCCCAGGTTAAGGATCTACATCTTAATACTCTTAGAAAATAAGAGTTTTCAGAAGGAGGCAAAGAAAGAAGGTAATTTAAAGGATTAAAGGACCTATCACAAAGGAACTGAGTGGGAGTTCTTTAAGAGTGTAAGAAAAGTACATATTGAAGAACTCTATTCACTATTTGGTAGTAATAATCATAGTGGAGGAGCATGGCTCAGGAGGTCATAATAGCTGTTATAAACAAAGCAAAACTTGATTAAAAGATTTTAGAATATTTCAACAGGATTTGTCCTTGAATCAAAAGTATTAAGCATGAATAAAATTCAAACATGATTAAGCTAATAACCATTAATATGCATTTAGCCTAAATAGTTTAACTATGGGTAAATTCAGTTTTACAAAGAAAATAGGTACTTCATTTAGTTCCATAAGTTTGTATGATCAGGATAAGTTGAAGATACTAGGTTTGGTTCTAATCTATTTTGAAAAACTAATTTCTGCATTATGCCAGACTAATATATTTATTAGATTTAAAATTGTAGGTTACAAATTAAAACCAATTTGTGTCCCCACAAACAGAAACAATCTGAATATTTACAAAATATTTTCACATGTTTTTAGGTACAGATGAAAACCAACCTCTCAAACACTATGTTAAAAAATTGACTTAATACATTTTATATGCATAGTCTGAGAAATATTTTCTGCTTGAATACATCATATTTTAATTATCTTGAATCACCTTTTTTATTTGTATCATTTCCTCTTTCTTCTTCTTTAAAAAACCTTCAGAAATTCCTATGAACATACGGAATAAAGTCCTAACTCAATGTTTCACTATATTCCCCTTTCTTCCTTATCCTCATCCTATTCCATATTGAACCTATCCTTCTTATTTGATTTAATGATGCTAGAAAGAAATGAACCTCCAAAAGTTATATTTCTAAATAAAGTCTCCCAAGTATTTTTGATATTGCAGTGGATAATTTCTTCCCTTGTCATTTCACTTCAGATAGGCCTGAGGATGTTTAAAGCCAAACTCAGTTATAAAATGTTCCATGGATTTTATCAAACAATGGTATGTATATAGGCAGTGTCTGTACACAGACACAGAGTTGTGAATTGTTAGTACCTGCCTTTCTTGACAAGTGATCCATATATACTGTTGCCCAAACCTATCTAACTGCTACCTTGGTTGTGCAAGAAAACAGGCACAGAAAAATCAAAGAAGTTTGGGAGTACCTGTGGGTTTCCAGGGAAAAGGTGGTAAGAGTAAGAAAAAATAGAAAGTGCTTAGCAAAGCTGAAAACAGGGACAAGCTATTTGCCAAGCAGAGCCTCCCTGCCTATACAGTAGCCTATTAGGCTCTAAAAATGTGGGGCTAGATGACACAAATTCAGTTGTGTGCCTTGAAATTCATTTTTAAGCTTTCAGTTGCATTAAGGTTTTTTGTTGTTGTTGGTTTTAATGGAAACATCTCTGCAGAGTTCCTTTATTAAAAAAAATACTTATTGAGAGTCTACTTTGTACTGGGCACTAGGACATTAGAAACACAATATTGGACATAAAAGGCATTCTGATTTTTTTAAGCTTACAATCTATTGAGACAGACTTAGTAAATAAACTACTATGACATGTCAGTCCCTCATACAATAAATAGTGTGAGTTAGTTTAAAAAGTATTCTATGAGGAATGGGGTAATGTCAGAAGTATTTAAGAGGTTGAGTAGACTTAGGTAAGTTATGTGGTGAAGGAGCTTTGGGTAGCATGAGGTCAAACAAGGCCTGTAAAGACACAATGAAAAAAGTCACAGAATAAAGAAATTGAGGACAGAGTTTTCAAAGACTGAGATCATTCACTCATGATTTTTTAAAAACCAGATTTCTTACTCTCACCACATTTTCCTTGGAAACCCACAGGTACTCCCAAGCTTCTTTAATTTTTCTGTGCCTGTTTTCCTGCACAACCAAGGTAGCAGTTAGATAGGTTTGGGCAATAGTATATATGCATCACTTGTTAAGCATCCTAAGTATAAGCAAGTTAGATAATTTTTTCCCCTCTCTGTCATCTTTTCTTATGCTCAGGATTAGAAACTCAGTTTTATCAAAAAAATTTAAATATTCATTAAAAGGTACCCCCCAACTTATGCTTCTTTGGATTCAGACAGACCTGGGTTCTAACCCCAGACTGCATTTTTGTGTTTTTATTACCTTGGACAAGTTACTTCATGAATTTCTGTTTTACAAATTTGTAAAATAGAAATAGTTATATCTGCCTTACATGTGTAAAATGCTTAGTATCTGATAGTGGGAGTTAATAAGTCACTGGTCCTATTATCCTTCACCTGGAAAACCTAAGCATGATTTAATATCCTTATTTTTGCAAGTGATTTTCTAATTTAGAACCACTGACAATATTTGGAATACCTACTTTTTTACAACTATGAGTAATGGCCTGTGTTTCTAAAACTCTGCATAGAAATTTCAAATGTGCATTTCTAAAAGAAGAAACCCTGCAGGAGAGAAAGAAGGCAAAAATTTGTCAACATTCTTACTTTTTTATAAGCAATATTATTCTAAAAATTAAATAGAAGAAGTGAAAAAAGTAGAGGACAAATAATAGAATGTAAAACTAAAGTTCAGTGCTAAAAGGATCTCAGTGTACCCAAAACATGATGTTGAAAGGAAAAAAGTGCTTAGTAGACAAGCTATATATAAAAACAGGAAGATATCAGCTAAAAGAGAAAAATCTTGACAAAATTAATAAGAAATAATCTTATAACCAGCATTTATTCTAAAGAAAATACTTTAATGATGAGAGGGCATTTTGAAGAATACTTAAACTACAGAAATCTAACAAAGCCAAAGAAATTCTTTGACTTAATGATTAAAACCATTGCTATGTGTTCCTAACCAATTATTAAACTTAATTCCACTTTAATGAATAGATCTTTAAGTCTATAGTACTTTAATTCCTTTAGTTAATGAAAGACTTAATATGTGGTCCACAAAATTGTCATTAGTCTTTGGCCTGATCATCCTTTCTGCTTTTTCATGTACTGATAAAATTTTTAAGTCTAGTGGATTCAGGGAAGCTATTTAGCCAGGAGAGCAGATAATTTGAGATTTATTTCCTAAATTCCAAAAACAAGAGTATGAGGCATGATTTCCTTTCGCAAGAAACTTATTGTCATGTTGGAAAGACAAAAATCCACCTTTATCCCTACACTTTGCTTCATTCCCATTGTTTTTCAGACCAATCTTTTTTTTAACCTGGCCTAAATTGCCTTGACAGCCTTCATAATTTACTTCCCTGCTTTCAGTTGTGTGCCTTGCAATATATTTTGAAATACAAATCTGATGTCATTCTGCTGTTTAAAGCTTTCAATAACTCCATGTACTTATTTTTGTTAAAGATTTATTTTTTTTAGTATGCATACAAGAACTGGGGTGTAGGGGTGCAGAGGGTGAGAAGATTCACCAAAAACAGAGTGGGGAGCAGAACAGGCAGATCTACTGAAATACACTGCTGAGGGGAGCAGCAGCCAAAACAGAAGAGGTCTGCTGCACCATGTGGGTTAGCTCCCTGGTAGAGGATCAGACTCATTCTACAGTGGTTGCCAATATAGCTTGATAGTGCTAAGACTTAACCCCTTGCACCACCATGAAGGCCTCCAACTCCATATTACTCTTAAGAATGAAATTTATATTCATTAATGAAGCTTGAACAAGTCCCCTTTTTACCATTTATTTATTTTTTTAAAAAGATTTATTTATTTATTTATACAAGCACTGGGTATAGTCAGAAGCACGGGAGGGTGAGAGAATTCACCAGAGCCAGAGCGGCAAACAGAACAGGCAGACTGATGAAATACACTGCTGAGGGGAGCAGCGGGCGCAGCAGAAGAGGTCTGCGCACCATATGGGACCCTCCTCCAGTGGCCGGGGAGCAGCCGGGGATCGAACTGGTGCCCCAGAGGCCGCGGGCAGCTTCGCAACCCAGCGCTCAACCACGCGCCACCGGGGAGGCCCTGTACCATTTATGTTTTGCCTAAACTCCATTTGTTACTCTCTAGTCTGTCCACTCTTGATCCAATGAACTTCCTTTTTTCAGCTTCCCTAATGGTCCACTCTCAACTCTCCCCTGCCTCTGGGCCTTAGTACATGTTAGTTCCTTTACTTTGAGCTCTGTCTCTACTCTTCTAAACTTCCCCCTTCCCTCAGACTTCCTGCCAAAGCCTCGCTAATAATCCTCTAAGTCCCAGCTCAAATGTCTCTCTCTTTGGGAAGAATATCTTGAACCACCACTCCAAGTTTGGACTTTCTAATGCTTCATCTGTTTAGATGAAGTCATTTAAACCACCCTGCTTTTACATGGGTATATCAGCTTGTTATTGAGAAAATTAGCATTGGGGCCATAACTGCTAATGACAGGTGCAGAAACTTCACTTGGAGACAACTGAGTAAGTTTACCAAAACATTTTTAGAGAAAATTAAAAATTTCAGGATTACTATTACTTGTTGTATGTCAGAATTCTTCCTAGAAGAAACAAAATGTTGAAATAAAAAATAGGAGACATTGTAGATTAGCTGCTGGCATACAATGATAACCTGTGATAAATATCAGAAGCATCGTCTTTTCCAGTTACTCTTCTGTGCTTAGGATGTTCATCTTTTCAGCAGATGGGTATTGTGTGCCTAGTACTCAGGACATCTGTCCTAACCAAGAATTAAAGTCTTTGGAAAAGGCTAGCTTTTTATTGAATGACTTAGAGCAGACCATTTCCAGAAATGAGATCTACACAGTGATATTTGCTGGTCAATATATTTGTTGTGAATAATAAATATATTTGGGGGCAACCTTTTTTTGTTGGAGAATAGAGTGACTAATTCACAGTACTGCTCTATCAAAAATAGCAGGAATTAGTACTCTTTGAAGAAGTTAAGTCAGTCTTTACAAAGACCGTAACTTGACATTTAATTAGAATTTGTTTGTTAAAATTTTTCTTTTTACATAAGACAGCATCAAAACAAATAAGTAAACTGAAACTTTCAGGAAAAAAGGAATTGTAACTGGAGTTTCCTACAAATTTCAGTATATGTGGCTTCAGTAAATATTCAGCAAGCACTAAAAATCAAACACTGTGTATATAGTTTTAGTTTGTATTTAATTATTTTAAATCATTTTGAGATTAGCTAAATATATGCTTTCCTCTTGCTTCTCATTTGAAAATAGAAAGGTAAGCATTCTCCATTTTGCAAATGACATTAATGCCACAAACAAGGTTAAGCCCTCCTAGACAACGGACCCCATTATTTTTATTCCCTCCAAAAATAAAATTACAGCTCAACTCTAGAATCAGAATATCATTCTCACATTTCCCTCATTCTCTATCTAGCTTTGTAGCTTATAGTCCCATGCATCATGTCCATTTATGTTTACAAATTATTCATCTCAGTCATTTTTGGGGGGAAGATATGTCATATTGCTGCAAATTTGAGGATTTGCTGGATTTATTTTTGCCTGATTGTGGCTCAATGTGCATTTGATTATACTATTTGTTTTTGTGGTTGTGCTCAAAAGAAAAGGCCTTGGAAGCCTCTGTAACCTTTTCTCATGTTATCATTAACCCAAAGTTGCTTTTTTTTTGAGCAGTAAAAAAAGTATTTTGGGTGCCCGGCAATGTATAAAAGCAGCCTATGAGAACATGTAACATTTATTTATCTGGAGAAGATAAATAAAAAGTAACCATTTTTAACTCGATACTTTAAAAATATGACAGTTTAAGAGCTAAAAGTAACTTAGTTTTCTCTGAGACATTGTAACCTCACTCCTGAGACTGAAACTTATTTTCATTTAAGAATCCTGGTTCTGTGTCTGTCAGTATTTGTTGATTTAAACGCCACATGTTTCCTTCTGTAGAATGTTCCAACTTTTATTTTTTAACTTGAGCATTTAAGCTTTGAAAACACAAGGGCAAACTTGCATGAAGAGATCTAATTTAGGAGTGGGTTGGTGTTTTTTTTTTTTTAAGATTATTTATTTATTTATTTATAGAGTTTTTTTTTTTTTTTTTAAAGAAAATGGAATCTTGTAAGGCAATATTGTTGACATGAGTCCTTGAGAGATTTACGTTCTGAGGCCAACAATGTCAATTATTTGTGCTTCTTTATAACCTATTTTTTCCCCAAGGTCCTCATCAGATTTCAGAGAAATTCTTTCTGTAGAACCGGGTTGCTTATGTGGGAACATTAGTAATTGTAAAGCCTACGAATGTTCTTGGGAAGAAAAAAGATAGTTCATAGATATGCTATTTATTCTCTGTTGCTTATCTACCAAGGGCGTGATACTTACAGATACTTACATAGCTAGCTTACCAAAAATAATTTTGCATTGAATGTAGGGCATGGTCCCATACTTGTTCCTGCATTCTGCGGCCCTTTAGCGTTGTTTGAGCATTGCTGGACTGGAAGAAGGGGAATTTCAGTGGTTGATAAAATGTAAAGCAAACGTGATTCCTTCTGGCGGCGTCAGAGTCAGCCTGGAGAGTGGCTGCTGTTTGGCGCTGGGTAAATTGACCCGGCGGGTGAAGGAAGGGCAGGCTCGGGAGGAGCTGATGCTGGGGGCAGGGGCATGTTGGTCTTTCCCTGCAGCCCGAGGGCGAGGGCCGAGGCGAGGGCCGGCGCTGCACCGTCAGCCAGAATGCACGCTCCGCTCGGGCGGACGCAGCCCGTTCCGGACCCGAGCCCTCGCTCGCGGCGGCCTGGGCCCCGAGGTTGTTTTCGCCGAGCGCGTCAGGCGTCAGACCGCCGCCGCCCGCCCCTCCGCGCCAAGGGGGCGGGGCTCCAGGGCGCCGCGGGCCCGCATTGGCTCGCGCGGACGGCGGAGTGGCGGCGGGGGCGGGGCCGCGCGGCTTGTTTGTTCGCACCGCCCCCGCGTCCCCTCCGGCGGAGGCTGCAGCCAGACCCTGCCGGCCGCCCAGCGCTCCCCACTCGCTGTGCCGCCGCGGCTCCTCTGCGCGCCCCGCGTCCCCCGCCGACATGCGCCTGGCCACTGCCGCGAACGAGGCGTACAAGGCCTCGCTGACCGTCTCGGAGCTGCTGGGCTGCAAGCAGTGCGGCGGGGACCGCGGCCAGGACGAGGTACGGGCGAGGGGTCGGGCCGGCCCGCGGTTGGGCGGGCGGGGACGCGGCTGAGCGGCCGGGGATGCACGGAGGTCGCGGCTTCGCACCCGATCAGTTTCGGACAACGCTCCCCTGAGAGGACGCCCCTGAAGCAACCGCCCCGCGGGCGGGGGCGTCTCCGACGGCCGGTGCCCCTCAGGTGAGGGGGCGGCCTGCGCCAGGTGGGGAGACGTCCTCCACCGTGTGGGCAAAAAATGCTGAGGCTGGAAGAGACAGCTCCCCGGGTCATTTAAATGGAGCTCGCCAAAACGTAAATAACTAAATAACGTTGTCTCCTGTGCAAGTCTCCACAAGTCAGAATCCGAACAAAGCTCCAGTCTTGCGCGGAACAGCCTGTGGCTTTTGCCCTCACTTCACGTCTTGACAAAACCCATTAGGCTGTGACCCTCACTCCCTTTGCCTCCTCCTCGAAGACAGGGAAAGAATACATTCGAGTCGTTAAAAGATGATGTTGCCTTGCATAAGTATGTTCTGCCAGCTCTATGACGTTATGCACAGCGTTTACTCTTGTTTATTAAACCATCCCTTTTGTGTCAGAATTGGCCTTCAGAGAGAACTATTTAATGGTAACATTTTGTACTTTTTGTAAGTGGTTGCCAATAAGGCGCAGCTTGACAGGTATTAATATGACCCTCACTAAAATTAGTGCATTTTGAAGGTTTTGATGCAAAAGGTGGCAAGGCAGAAAATAGAAAAATAGCAATTAAACTTTGAATTGAAATCAGGTTGTTGTATTGTCTTAGCTCAAGAAACCGAAATATGCAGTAATTTCTCTGCAGTATTTTCACTGACATGAATGTCTTAGCATTTGTATTTTTGTAAATGCAATTTACATTATCAGTATACTCCATGTATATCCATAAGTTTAAATGAAGACTCTTTCTTATAAAGGTGGTAAAACACCAGATACTTTGTCCACATTTTAATATTCATAGATGTATAATATGCTTATTGGTTTACAGATAATACAACCTAAAAAATGTCTTATAACTGTTGATTTGGAAACTTTACCAAGAGAGAAAGCAATGTGAAAGTGTTGAAATGCATTTACAGTTTCTGCTTACAGGCCATAACAGATTTTTTTCTCATTTTGAGTAGAAGTCAGCCTCAGTCATCTTGCTTGAAGAGCTCTGCTATTTCTGGTGGTATTTGTGTGCAGGATCCTGGTTCTTGCCCAGATCTAGAATCTCTAAAGATAGTCTTGTAAATTGGAAGATAGAAATAAGGGGCATTTTGCTTGCACATTGATTGCAGTGCCTGTGATATTATATCAAGAAAACCAGGAAGCTTTGAATAGTTCTTTTTCATTTTTAACACAGCGAACATGTGGAAAGGTATGTTAGGAAGTAGTGCTTTATAGGAAAACTATTCCCTTTACAAAAGAATCAGTAACATGACTCTTACAAATAGCAAGTTTCTATAGTGCTTTTAAACGAAATTCTCTCTAGTATGGAACCCCTGTCTAAAGTATAGGGCACACATTGTAAGGCCTAAGTCAGCCTCACAAATTCAGTATTTTGAAGTCAGTTGAATTTTTGTTTTTCTGGAACATAAATCATAGACCAGACATGGAAGAAGTACCTGAACTTTAAGTATTTCTAAGTCCCCTAGTAATGTTTATGATAATTTAAAAAGAAGCAGTAGTATACTTTGTTGTAGTAGGAATATTTTTATTAGACTTCTAGATATAAAAAGATTAATGTATAATACTTCTAGATCTCCATTTCTGTTTAAAAACTTTGTCAACATGCTAGCACCCAACTATGGACAATGATTCTCCTAAAGAAGGGAACCTGAGATGGGAACTTTCACTTTTACACAATATGTCTTGATGAAATGTGTTTCAGAAAGCACATACTGCTTTTGTAATTTTTTAAATTAAGTATCAGTGTTAAAGTTACCAGTATCAAAACATCTGGGCAGCTTTTTTTAGTGCACCAAATACAGTGAGAAAAATGAAATGATTGAAATGTGATTTTTTTACTTTTCAAACAGTTTTGCTAGTGAGTAGCCAATAAATAAACCAACAGATTCTTTCATTTGTGGTAAATTGTTCATTGTTTCACTTAAGGATGTTGATAAAGATTCATAAATGTTATCTTTAATAAATTTGAAAAATCTGATTACAACAGTACTTTCAGTACACTCTGACTCATGTAGTGATATTATACATGTAGATGTCATTCTTAGTCAACATTCACTGAGGATTTTTACACTGTGAAAATTAGTGTCTTTTATACACTAATGAAGAAACATGTCAGAGAGATGAAACAGTGTTGTGATGGTGGAGGCTGTTGTTATCTTTTTTAAAGATGCTGATTAGGATTGTTGAGGGCAGAGAACTGTGAGTTCCCACATAAGTTTTCCAGCCACACCTTCACTGAGAGCCTGTGACCTGTGTCCTGTGATTACCATCTACATCATTTTCAATAAGGCCATTTGCTGTTGGCAGTTCTACCTCTAGAATCTGGATCGGCCAAAATTTCCGGTGTCTGTAATTCAGTTTCTTACAGCTACAAATGAAGGCATAATTGAAGCAATCTTTAGGCAGTTATGAAATGTACTTAATTTGTCTTGTGATCACCTGCCCCTTGAAGACCTGCAGTGTCTTTTATTTAAATTAATATCTGCTAGAATATAGGATAAGAAGCTCATTTGTCATATAACTAGAAAGTGTTCAAGAGTGAATTTTTCAGAAAATTGATCTTAACCATTTAGAAATCAAGAGTACTATTTATAATAGTGGTATCTAAAAGGCTCTCTAATGTATCAAAAACTTTTAGAGAAGCTCAAAAGAGTGATAATTAAGGGCTCTACATCTCAGACCAGATTTCCTGGGTTCAACCCCTTACCTCTACCACTAATACTGAGCTAAATGATTTGGGTTCTTAACTAGATAGATAAAACAGGTTTATATTTTTTCAGTTTATCTTGCTGCATTGTTGCTGTTTTTGTACAGTAATTGGTTTCTCCCCTCAGATTATGCTGTTAAACTTTTTGATCTTAAGCAGTCTTTTAGATGGCAAATGATATCTCAGAATAGTTAACCTGTAGTTATTTTATCATGAGGGTTGATAATTTTTCAGCCATTATATTTCCTTTTGTTTGACCTGTCTGTGTCCTTTGTTCATTTTCCTATCAGATTGCTGGGGATTTTCTTCACTGATGTGTAGGAATCTTTATGTAATAAGGAAATTTAGCCCTTTGTTGCATGAATTGCAAGTATATTTTACAGCTTTTTTTAATTTTATATTTTTTACCCATGTAAAAGTACTTTTATGCCACCAAACTTATTAAATTTCTATTTTATGACTTCTGTATTTTGTGGTATTCTTAGGCTACTTTACTATGATTTTTGTGAGGTTTTTTTATACTTTGACTTATTGTAGAGTAAAATATACTTGAGGACTCCATCTTCACTTTTTTTCTGTCTAAACAGTTGTCCCAAGGTGAATTTTTGAATAATTCATTTCTCCCTCTTTTGAAATGCTACCTTTTAATATACTTGAGTCCCAAGAATAGTGTCTCTTTGTTATAAATAAATAAGTCTTGCTGTTGGTGTTTTTGAAAATGCATGTTTTTAAAATAAGATAGCAAATAAATGAGAAGGGATAAATATTAGTTTAGCCTTAAAGTTTTGTTTTGAAATGTTTTGTTTTGAATTGTTTATAATTGGATCAGAAATTCAGCAGTTAGAAAAGGGCTAATGAAATTATTTTATAATAAATGGCTGCATTTGTGCCAAGATGATATATTAGTATTTTTTCCTTACATTTATTATGGGATTTTAAAATAAAAACACATACATGGCTGGATCAGTGAATTCAGTGACTCCTCTAATCAAGGGTACAGTTGTTAGAACACTACTATCTTCAGTATAACTGTGAAAGAAATCAGAGTAAGAAATAAATCTCTGATCTCCAATACAAGATTATTTGAATTATGTTATTTTTATAGAGTCATAGAAATATAGCCTTTGAATCTGGATATGAGTTCTAATAAAAATTCTCTTCAATTTTATCCTGCCTGCTTGCTTTTTAAAATCCATTCTGCTCCAGTCATTTGCTTGGACCAGATTTCTTGAATCGCTGCCATATGTCCTTCTCTTGTCTTCCCTGCTCCTCCCCCTTTTTTTTCTTTAAAAGGAAAGCATCTGGTTTATATCTTGAAGGACTTTTGGGAGCAGTAGGGAAGGGTGGGAATAATATTTATATGTAATTATAAATATAAACAAAGGTTAATTTTTAGAATTTTTAGTCGTGTAAACTCTAAGAAGTTGGGTTTTTTTTTTTTTTTTTGAGACCAGATTGATAGGACATGAGCCTAAAAAAAAAAAAAAAAAAACCACCACACACCAGGATTACATTCATTTTTATTTTGTTTCTGTAACCACACTGTTGGAGTAAAAGATGGAAGCCTTAATACTAGATTGTCAGTTTTTGTTATCACACTACACTATCACATAGGTATAAAATTCTAGGTTTACTGTGTTAAAAAGCAGAAAACCATTTATTTCTCAGTTAAATGATTTTCTTGAAAAATATAAACAAGTTTGATGACATCCTATAAATTAAGGCAAACTTAAAAGCAAAATGAATTTCTCTAAAATTGTTTTACTTAACCATAGGGAAAACTTGACCTGTATTACTTTTTCATCTTTTTTCCCCCTATTTTCTTAATATTTTTCTTAATATTTCTGTTTCTTATTGGAAGTTGTTGTTATAGATAGAATGATAGCTATCTAAAACTGAAAGAAGTATAAATATGTGGAAATTTCTACCTTTTTATTTCCTCACAAGATGTGTAAGATTTGATATTTTGGTTTGGTTTTGGTTGTACAAATACACTGGTCTTGTTTTGTATCAATGACCGTCCACAGGGTTGACTGCTATGTGCTGAACTTTCTGTTCTAGACTTTTTGCCAAGCACTTTATGCAAAATTTTGTTTTAGTGAAACAGGTTTTATTGTGTTAGTTAGAGTCATAGTATAAGCTGTTGTCAGCTATGGGATACAAGCAGAGGAGTTGGTATGTATATATGACCATGAAAACAAACCACCAAAACAAGTCTGTCTCTGTTCTACTGGTTGTTTTTCCCTCCCATTCCTGTAGTCTCAGTTCATGTTGTTTACTGCTGGAGGCCTGAGATGGTGTAATTTTCTTTTCTAGGAACTTGGAATTAGAATTCCTCGACCACTAGGACACGGACCAAGCAGATTCATCCCAGAAAAGGAGGTATGTTGTTTGTGAAAGTACATAGTGAACTGTAAGCTTTTAAGGAAAAGCTTTCTTGACCCACATCTTGGCATCTGCACAACTGTTGGTCAACAGCATGTTTTACACAGAGTTGATCACAGTTAATCATCATGCTTTGGCAATGAATCTGTTGGATTAGAAAGCTCTTGTAGTCATGTTGATTTCTAGTATTTCATGATGCTTTTCTAACAGCTATATTTAATTAAGGAAAAAACTTGTTTTGACCAGTGATACTCTGTATGCTTAGATGTTGAGGGGTGCTCATAATCTGAGTTACTTGGTCTTGACCATCTCCATAGGCTGCTATCAATGCTAGATCAGATTTTTAATTCTAAATGTGTAAAAGCACCTATGTTTTGTTTTCACAAGCATTGTGTGCTGTTCATTTTGGTTCTTCTTACTCTCTCCTTTGAGTGAAAGTAGGCCTTGTTGTGAGGAAAGACTTTAGTGTCTGTTTGCAAACTGCAAGTTTGGTACTCTAAATCTGCTCCTTTTTCTGCAAGCAGCCCATCTAGATATCCTTTAATACTTGACCTTTGTTGTTGTGATGTACATGTGTTTTTTATCTTGCTCCCAGTTATATTAAATTTGTAGAATTTCAATCTCTCTCTCGATCCAAATAATCTACATCTAGATGACACTATGAAAATGTGCATGTGCAACTTTCTAACTTTCTGTCTTGATTTACAGTTTAACCATGATTTTTCTTTTACACAGATTCTCCAAGTGGGGAGTGAAGACGCACAGATGCATGCTTTATTTGCAGATTCTTTTGCTGCTTTAGGTCGTTTGGATAATATTACGTTAGTGATGGTTTTTCACCCACAGTATTTAGAAAGTTTCCTAAAAACTCAACACTATCTACTGCAAATGGATGGGCCATTACCCCTACACTTTCGGCACTACATTGGAATAATGGTTTGTAAACCTTCAGTGAAAAATTCTTTCTGCCTACTTTACTAATCTTTTTTAGAGATGGGTTAATGCTTTAAACACAGGGATTAGTATTTCTGGCTTGTAATTGGATTCCTGTTAGGTAGTATCTGCTTTTCCTCTCTAAGAAACATGTATTTACACACTGTTGAATCATTTTCCATTAAATAGGAGAATAAAGTAGAACCCAAGATACAGTTCACGTTGACAGAAATGATGTTATTCCTGTTAGATGCCTTATATATTTCTTAATCTGAGGTTCTGAAAGTTGGTATACAAGTAAACATTCTAAAGTTCAAATACTTTTATCATATATTTTGTTCTTAAAATATATGAGGTACTCTTATGGGGTCAGTGAGTTTTTTAAATGTTTATATGAAACATTTTTATACTTTGTGGAAAATTTGGAAACATAGTAACCAAAACCATAATTAGCTGTACATTATAAAGGAAAATTTCTACTTTAAATGACTCTGTTTTTGAACAGTCTTTTTGTTTTCTCTTAAGGCTGCAGCAAGGCATCAATGCTCCTACTTAGTGAACCTCCATGTAAATGATTTTCTTCATGTTGGTGGGGACCCCAAGTGGCTTAATGGTTTAGAGAATGCACCTCAAAAGCTACAAAATTTAGGAGAACTTAACAAAGTGTTAGCCCATAGACCTTGGCTTATTACCAAAGAACACATTGAGGTAAGTGGTGAAGTAATATATCTAGAGTACCATTTTTTTTAATTTAATAGACTTTATTTTTCAAAGCAGTTTTAGGTTTACAGGAAATATTGAGTTCCCATATTCTGCCCCCTCAACACAGTCTCTCCTATTAGTAACATCTAATATTGATATGATATTAACTAAGTTAATAGGGTTCATTAGGGTTCACTCTTTGTGTTGTACAGTTCCATGGGTTTTGACAAATACATAATGCCATGTGTCAAACATTACTGTATCATAGAGAATAGTTTCAATGCTCCAATCTGCTACCCCTTTCATCTCTCTCCCTTTCCCCCCTGAAACTGTCTTTATAGTTTTGACTTTTTCATAATTTGATAGCAAATTCTTTACTGCTGAACATGTACCACAGTTTGTTTATGCATTCACCTATTGAAGGATATCTTAAGTGTTTCTAGTTTTAGGCAATTATGAATAAAGCTGTAAAAAACATTCACATGCAGGTTTTTCAGTAGACATAGTAAATAAGTAGGAATGTGATTTGTTGGATCCTCTGTTTAACTTTGTAAGGAAACTGTTGCTATACCAATGTGCAATCCTACTGCTAAACATCTTTGCTAACATTTAGTGATATCAATGTTTTGGATTTCAGCCATTCTAATAGGTTAGAAGTGGTATCTTTTCTGCCTTTTTAAAATACTGTCTTAATAAACAAACCCACAAGAAACTAGCTTAAAAATGATAACAGAATAATATTGCCATTCTCTAAAAGTATATCTACCATGCAGTGGAAATTCTTCAAAGTGGTCTTGACTTTTTATTTTAGAGCATTTTAGATACAGTTACATAACTGAAGCATATTATCAAGGAGATGTGAGATTTGAATATGATTAATGCAACAGTCTATTATACTGTCTAGGAACACAGATTTTTAAGTCTTGGAAGGATTATAGAACTTGACCTAGGGCATAATTTTAAAATATCAGTTGATGATTTAGGAATATTCAGTCAAAATGTTCAAACCACTATCTTAATTCCTTGAGAAGGCCTGCTAATAAAAAGAAAAAATATTTTATACAATAGCTTCCACTTTAAAAGCAAGTTTGAGGCTAGTTAATATGTTCATAAACCTGGCAACTGATTTTGATAATACGCATTTTTATTACATTTTAAAATTAGGATTCTAGAAAATCAAAATGTCATGTCATTAGCAAATTCTGAGTTCTGTGTGTCTCAAATTGTAATTTTATACTGTTTGTAAAGTGGCTAATCCTGTTTTTAATATATTGTGCTTTCACCCAACACCATATCCCAATGTAAAATATGTTCATTTCCCTCCCCCTCGCCTCAAGGAACTTTTAAAAGCTGAAGAGCACAGCTGGTCCCTTGCAGAACTGGTACATGCAGTAGTTCTACTCACACACTATCATTCTCTTGCCTCGTTCACATTTGGCTGTGGAATCAGTCCTGAAATTCATTGTGATGGTGGCCACACATTTAGACCTCCTTCTGTTAGTAACTACTGTATCTGTGACATTACAAATGGTAATCACAGTGTGGATGAGATGCAGGTCAACTCAGCAGGAAATGTTTCGGTAAGTATATTTGTTAGAGGATTTTTATCAAATCAATCACAATAATTGCTGTTCTGTTACTTTTTCATTTGACTTCTTAGAAAATCTACCCTGTTAAGTCCGTAGAGATATTAAACTCGTAATATCATTTGCCAAGTATTTATTGACTGCCTCCAAATGCCCACTACTAGTCTAGTGCTAAGGGATATGCAAAATTATAAGGTCCCCTGGGAGGTTACATTCAAGTAATTTTTATATTAGGAGCCACCAGCGTGTACCCATCAGTCAGCCAGTGTTGAATGGCTCCTTCAATAAGATGGTGTAGAACTCCTAATGTTCATCTCATCCTTTTCCTCTCTTGGGCTGACTTAATTATTCATCTTTAGAATATTTAGTAAGCCTTGATCTAGAAATTTCTCCATTTAAAATTCTTTTTCACATTTAACTCCACCCAAATACATATATATGTACATACACACACGTACATATGATATGTGTGTGTATAACGAATGTGAAAATTTACTGAAATGTTTTCACCTTTTCTTCTCTGGCTTTTATATTTTCTCATTTTTTTTTTATTTCTTGGAAACAGATCAGAGTAAGTTGAAATTTTTATAGGCAAATTTTAGTTCCAGCAGATGATGAGTCAAAATTCCCTCTGCATCGTTTTGTTGTAGTGAAAGAGTGAAGGTTTATGTTCAGAGAGAAATCACAGAAACAGTATCACAGTCTTCTGAATATTTTCCACAGATTTTGACAAGTTGAATTATCTTTATATATTTGATTACAGGCAAGTTAACTAACCTATTTCATGTCTAAATAAAGGTCAAACACAAGCTTATAGTGAGGTAAATATAATGTAAAGGACCTATTATATTTATTGGGTGCTAATAAGGTAGCATTTACATATGGTAAGATAAGTATATGAAGGAATATCATTTTCCCAAGGTTGATTGCTGTACTGTGCTGACAAGACCATCAGTTCTACCCACTGTTTGGTTACCTAGCTTCATTTTAGACCTTTTTATGACCACTGATTAGCAAAGCTTGGAGATTATGAGCTGGTGTAAGGGAGAGAATATTTTCAGTTGCTAGAATGCTAAAAGTTGGATTCTTGTCCTTCCCTGCCTTTGTTTATTTCTGGTTATTCTACTACTATATGAGATCACCATGAAATAGACATTTTTTTCTCTAGAAGATAAACTTGCTTACTCCCAGGTATTGAGTTCACTACTTTTAGGTGGTTTAAAGCCCACAATGATGATAGCTTATTCTTCAGGTATGTCAGATAGCTGACTCTCTTCCTCAGATACAAATAGTTTTTTACAAAAAAATGAAAGGCCTTTTAAAGTACATTTTGTTTCTTTTCCCTCTTATTTCAGTTTACTCCATCCAAATTTTCTTAGGGAAGGATACTTAAGTATTCTTAGAAGTTGGAATGTTTATTTTAGTGGAAAATGGGTAAACAAAATAATCAGGAATAATGTAAGTTGACAGAGACCTTAATTTTTTTTTTAAACCTTGGGTCATCCCTTAAGCAATGTAATCCTTTTCAGCTCATTTGTTTGGCCACTGACCCTGTCTTTTTATTTATTTATTTTTTTGGTGGGACCCTCGCCGGCTGCCAGGGAACAAACCGGCGCTGCAGAGGCTGCAGACAGCCTCGCAGCCCAACACTCAACTGCTGCGCCACCAGGGGAGGCCCACACACACCCTGTCTTAATAACAATTATGGAGATAAATAGAAGACTCTTCAGTACACCTGAGAAACATGAAATTATGGGGAAAATATGTGCTTACTATTTTGGTGTAACCTTAGAGCATATGAAAATACAAAGAACAAGTAGTATAGATTGTCTCTTAATGTAGAATTATTCTAACACTCATTCTGCAATAAATATATCTTGAATATCTAAACTGTATACCAAGCACTATATTAGGCTTTGAACATATACTCTATAGTTAGACAGATTCCCTGCCCTTTTAAAGGTTTGGTCTGAGGGAGGCAGACTTTAAGCCACGTCATGCAATAATAGGTACAAAGTGTGATTGGTGTTTTGAAGGAAAGAACAGAGTGCTGTGTGAGAATAATTGCAGTGGTAGGCTTGAGGGTGGAGGATCAGAAACAGCATGTAAAGGTGACATCTGAAGGTCCAGTGGTTTATGTAAACCAGGAAAAGGGTGGAAGAGTAGGGGAAGGAAAATTCCTAGCAAAAAAAAAAATGTATGAAGAGGAAGACATTAGGTTTATATTTGAACACTGTGATTTGAAATTTTAAGATCTCTTACTATAACCTTTTTCATAAAAGAAATCACATAGAATTGGTTCAGCTTTCATAAAGGTATAAAAGAATGAATTGTTTGGCTACTTTAGTGGGTCTGTAGTCATCCCCGCAGTTAACAGCTGCCAGCCCCACTTATAGAGGCCAGGTTGATAACTCCATCCCTGTAAGGACATGTTTCACTCTTAATTGGTAAATTGTATCAACAGAGCTAATTACTATAAATATGTTAACAATTGCCCAGCATACACAGTTGATATACACTTTATTTTGTATCCTACTGAACTGATTGAACGAGTGAAAGTTAACTTTTAAATACTCAGTTCTGTTTCAAATTGGCAATGTCTAAATAATGAGATTGTAAGGTCTACGTAATCATTGCTAATTTTATAAGATAAAACATTAGACTTTTAATAGCTTTTAAATCTATAAACCTGTATAAATAAGATAGGCAAAATAATTGATTCATGTACACTAAAATTATATCCTGTGTCTGACATATGAACATTAATTATATCTTCTCTTCAGATAAGTGATTCCTTCTTTGAGGTAGAAGCCCTCATGGAAAAGATGAGGCAGTTACAAGAATGTAGAGATGAAGAAGAGGCAAGCCAGGAAGAGATGGCTTCACGTTTTGAAATAGAAAAAAGAGAGAGCATGTTTGTCTTCTCTTCAGGTAAAAGTAACCACCACTGCAGTCAATAAAATTTCTGTTGCTTATAAAAAAGAGCCCATTTTTATTTAGAGAATTTAACTATGTCTTTCCTTTTAAAAAGGCTATTGCATAAGGAAGTTACAGTGAAATGAGTACTAGACTAAGAGGGAGGATATTTGATTTGGCTTCTAACATTAAAATCCCCCCTAATAAGCTTTGTGAACCAAAGTGACTTAACAGCTTTTTTCTTTTCTTTAAAATGAGGAAACTGAGTTCATAAAGCCCTGATTGCATCCCTCTTTAAAGTACATCCCTCTTTAAAATTCTGTGATTTGTGAAAAGGAGCTATTTTGTTTTGGCTGTTACAGGCAGGCTACCAAAAAACTTTTTTCCTTTAAATTAATAAAAGTGCCTCAGAATATATTTTGACAATAAAAATGTGGGAGAAAAACTATCTGTTAAAAGCACTAGGTTTTTAACAACAAAGAAAACTCAAATAAGTGGAAGTTGGATGGTAGCTTGCTTTTCCTTGAGAAAAAGTTTTTATGTGCTTCAAACTACAATCTTATTAACTCCTAAACATGAAGATAATCCAAAAGGGCTTAGAACAGTGCCACAGACATTTCAAAATGATTCAACCTCTTTCCTTCATTCATGATTCTAGAATTTTTGGACCTTTGAGCTGTTAGATCATATTACATGTTATGACATTAATATGACATCATCCCAGTGTTAAAGTTTTAGAGCATAGATAATTTTAATAAGTAGAACCTAATAATTCTGAATATATTGCAGTGAAGACAAGGAGAGAGTGGGTCCATGAGAAAAGAGAAAAGTATGGAACATTAAACTGACTTTTAGTCCACATTTGTTAACATTCCATTTAAAGACTTTACTCAGTGTCAGAGAAAGTACTATCCTGTTTTTACTGTTTTATCTAGTATAGATAAAATTAATTTTAACTAGCATCGTATTTTTAAAAAGCTTTCAATGGATTTTTGTTGTTTTAAATCATTCTAGATGATGAAGAAGTTACACCGGCAAGAGATGTATCTAGGCACTTTGAGGATACTAGTTACGGCTATAAGGATTTCTCTAGACATGGGATGCATGTTCCAACATTTCGGGTCCAGGTAAAATTGCCATTTGTTGTATGCATATGACTGGTTAGAAATATATCAGTCTGACTTAAAATAAGTCACCATAAAATGTTGCAGAAAGAAGTAACTTTTCTATGTACAGGTAGTTCCTTGTGTTTATTTGTTGCATTATTAAAGTTCATAAATGAGTTGCTTAGAATTCAAAATATTATACTAATAAAATTTTATCAGTGGTTAGGTATGCAAAACTGGTATGCAAAAACTCAAAGCTCATAGTATAACTAAACAATGAATAATAATTGCATTAATACCTAACTGACATTTTTAACATTGGTTCTTCTCCCTATCTCCTAAGTCTCAAAGTTAAAATATAACTGGTTCTGCCCTGATAAGCATACCTGAGTGACAAGAGACTTGTCATTAGCTTCTCAGGCATTTTGTGTATCTGGGTGGAGGGGAAGATGATGTAATCAGTCAAAAATGGCTTAAATTAGGATTTTAAGGGAAAGTAAATTTTTTCTTTTTAATTTGGGTCCGTTCTTACAGATACTTCTTACAGGTAGAAAATAATGACACAGTACACTAGTTCCCTTTAAAATATGAATTGAATGTTATATGAAGCAATGAGGATTTCAAATTTAAATCTTGGGAGGATTCACATAAATATTCCAAAATGACTTAACACCTGTCAGAGTGAACAGAGTTGATAGGCCCAATTCCTTAAGTTTCCTCATCATTAACATTGAAATATATAGTAAAATGTTTCCACAACAATTCTGTATAGATTGAGCCCATGGAAACTCAGGATCCTTCTCTGTTTTTACTTGGCAGGAGGCACTCTGCAAAGTGCTTTGCAACCAAATCTCAGGAGCAACTGTAGCTATAGCCTCTAGTTCCAGAATAAAAATTGAGAATTATCAATTAGGAAATAATTATCTATTCTGTACTCCAGTTTTAGAAGACTGCTTCTAGGTTAAATGTGTTTCTAAAATAATCTATTGTGTAAATATTTAATTTGTGTAGGTAAATATTTAATTCAGATAAGTTAATATTCTCAACCTCCTCAGTTATTGTGTGGGGCCAGTGTTCAAGCTATAAGATTGCTTCTTTGCTGGCAAACTTCAAGGGGACAAAAATTAGACATAAGGAAAAAGGTATAGAATATTTCTCCTTGATAGTGAAGTTGTCATGAAATACAACAAATCAGAATTGAAGAGGTTGTATGTGCTAGAAATTTTTTTTTTTTTTTTTTTTTGTGGGACCCTCGCCCGTGGCCAGGGAATGAATGGGCACTACAGAGGCTGCGAGCAGCCTCGCAGCCCAGCACTCAACCGCTGCGCCACCAGGGGAGGCCCAGTGCTAGAAATTTTAAGATTAGCATTTGAGAAATTTGAGTGTTATGAAAGCATGGCAAGCAGCAAAAACTAAGTTCAGGTTGAATGACAGAGTGATGGAAGGGATTACATAAAGAAATTGGGCTCCTAAGAGCGTCAAGCAAAGGATTTTTATTTTTGATTAGTGGGAAATTTAAAATTGGTTAGATTTGTAGGTTTTGGCCTTTGGATGGTAGCATAATAGCAAATAAGCCTAAGGAAAATAAATGGAGCAATACAGAAGTTGGGGCTTATCAAGTTTTGTTTGAGGTAGAAAGAAAGGAAGCAGAGAAAATGAGTAAAATCAGTTAAGAGGGTGGTAGGAGGATAAGGAATGAGTGATGGATGTGTTGAATTAAAAATTCACAAAATTGGAGGACCATTTGAAAGGCCATTGACAAAAAAGGATTCTGATAGATCACCTCTGGAGGCTGAGAGGCAGCCTCTGGATCAAACTGACAATAGGTGAGATAAATGTTTGAGGAAGAGATTCCATTGATATTTAAACTCACTGAGTACAAGTGAAGCTGAAATTAGGGATGTACTAGAAAGGCAGATTCCACTGCCATTAATCTCACCATACTGCACAGTACTAGACACAGAACTATGCTTGGTCACATTTTACTTACGCTTACTT
This sequence comes from Talpa europaea, assembly GCF_964194135.1. Taxonomy (NCBI): domain Eukaryota; kingdom Metazoa; phylum Chordata; class Mammalia; order Eulipotyphla; family Talpidae; genus Talpa; species Talpa europaea. Next base: position 42,960,339 of record NC_140068.1, read on the forward strand.
TGTTCTGTATTTAGGACTATTGCTGGGAAGACCATGGTTATTCTTTGGTAAATCGCCTTTATCCAGATGTGGGACAATTGATTGATGAGAAGTTTCACATTGCTTACAATCTTACTTATAATACAATGGCAATGCACAAAGATGTTGATACCTCAATGCTCAGACGTGCTATTTGGAACTATATTCACTGCATGTTTGGAATAAGGTTAGTCTGTTTTCTTGTGTTTATAAAGAGATAGTTTCCTTTAGGCTAGATTATTTAGGTATATTTGGAACACTTAATGCACAGGCACACATTCATATATTAAAAACCATTCTACCTGTGTTTCAAAGAACCAACAACTTACTGTAGCTTGGTTTGTTTCTTTTCTGCTAGCTAGGCAGGAGGAAGAGTTAAGGTCATTGGTAAGACTTAAACGACATGTGCCTCTGGAGGGAGGGGAACGCAAGGTGATAGCGCATAAATGAAAAGAGGTAAAAGTTTGCCACAGAACATCTCTGGTATCTTTTCTCTTTGTATGATCTGTCTCCACACACACTCATTTCTAAATTCTTAGAACCGAGTACCCTTATGGTACCCCTCTGGGTATTCTCAGGCTACTTCTGGTAAGTGCCTACTCTGACACTTTATCAAAATGCAGAGCTTTCATGTCTTATTAGGCTTTTAGTCACATCACTATATAAGAAATGCAGCTATTACATACAACACCTTCTGACACATGCCTGTACACTCTGCTATGGTGCTCTCTAATAATTATCGGTCACCAGTCTCCTGAATGGCTGCAGGACCAACCTTGTAAGAGCTTTTTCCCTTTTTCCATTGAAAACCAAACGGGAGACTTGAGTCTCTAGGTGTTCTAGAAACCATCACCCAGTGGATCAGACAATGGTGCCTTTGACTCTTCTGGCTTAAAGCTGGACAACCTCTGCTAAGTGTAGATTCTGTGAGGCCCCCTGTAAGACCATCCTTCCTCAGAGATAGCCACCTCCCCACCCCATTTTTCCTCATCTGACCCCCGCAAAACTCCTGGAAACATGAGAAAAACAATTCTATTTTTTATTTATACAAGTAGATTACTCTTTATATAGCATGTAATGGTACTAATAGTAAAATTACTGTCTGGTTAATTTCTTACTATCAGCAGTACTCAGAGAATCTGGCACTGGTAAATTTTCTGTTCATTTCCATAAGTTCTTATTCCTTTAGACTCAGCCACTAAACATTGTAAAGCAATACTTTTTGTAGAAGGAAAATACAGTAATTCTTTTGTCTTTTAACAGATATGATGACTATGACTATGGTGAAATTAACCAGCTATTGGATCGTAGCTTTAAAGTTTATATCAAAACTGTTGTGTGCACTCCTGAAAAGGTTACCAAAAGAATGTATGATAGCTTCTGGAGGCAATTCAAGCACTCTGAGAAGGTAAGGTATCCATTGTGTCTTGTTTACTCTGTGACTTAGCAGTGGTTTGTATTCTTCACCTAATCTTATGGCTTTCTAACACCATTGCCAACCAGGAGACATTCCAACACAGCTGTCTTAGGTGGCCCTAGAAAGGGAAGCTCATTCTGGTGTTAGAGTAAAAGAATAAAGACAGGGAGGACAGATGTGCTGCCATAACTGCTTAGGAGGTGGAAGGCTGTTGTGCAAGAGCTCTTATGAATTGTTTATATACAGAAACATCTGGTCTTAAGAACATCTTTATAGATATTATTGAATGGTGAGAAGTTGGTATTCTAATAAAATAATGTTCAGATTTTCTGAAGTAAATGTGATCATACATAAATAAGCTCAAAATAATCTATCCAAAAAGAACGTCAGACAGCTTTTGTTCAGAGAAATTGATAATCTGTTCAACAAACCCAAGACTTCTAAGATATGTAGCAGCACATACAAAATATTATTTTTGGTGTTTATTAAATGCACTGAAAAACTGATTGTATTTATAACCCTACCTTAAATGGTGTTGTGTTTTATATTTAGGTTCATGTTAATCTGCTTCTTATAGAAGCTAGAATGCAAGCAGAACTCCTTTACGCTCTGAGAGCCATTACCCGCTATATGACCTGATGCCTTTCCTCCATTAAGGATGATGGAATGATCAGCAGATGTAGTCTACAAGGGGAAGGTACTAGCCCCAGGACCAATGGTAGATAAAAAGAATTCAGAAATCCATTGTGCCATGATTCCTTTAGTTTCTGCTATTTTACTGTGGAAATACTGCTGCTGGCACGAGCAGTGGATGCTTGGCAGCTTTAAGTTTAGAACTGTGAAGAAGGGCTGCCATTCACAGTATTTTGCTTTTTGACAGTACAAGATGCTGTATAACTGTTTTAATACAGCAAATAGTAACTCTCCAAATCCTGTTGCTTTTATGTTAAATAAGATAACAAGAATTGGAGCATGCAAAGAATGGGTCTTGGATAATGGTGTAAGCTTTTATAAAGAATTTTAGATCTTGGTGCTGCTATTCCTGCTGGTGGAATGAATAGAGTGGCTGTTCCAGTCAAGCTATTAGTAATAAAAGTGAACACTGCTACTATCTGAGCCTACATACATGATTTGTGTGGTTTCAAATTAAACCTGCATATGTGTTAACTTTTTGCATCTAAAAAAGCGTAGAATTATATAGCTCAGCAGACCTTTTTTAGTTATTGGATGACATTAAATTACAGTGGCATTCTTAAAGATTTTCTTCAAAAAGTAATCTTAAATTGTGTATAAATAGGAAAAGCTGTCTATCTTTTGATATGCTCTTCCCCAAGATTCTCTGACACTGGAGGGCATCTGTCTTTGTGCAGTATTTTTTTTTTCCAGCACCGAGGTTGTGGGAAAAGTTGCTATAGACTGCTGCGCAGTCCCAGGTGCATCCTATCCCTGTTCCTGCCCACATTATGGTCCCTACTTTAAAGGTTGTGCAGCTCCTTAAGTAATAAAGCTGGAAAATACTTTGTCAGGTCATCAATTTGATTTATAAAAATGCTAACTTTGAAATGCAAACAGGTTTGAAAAAATGTATTAAGTCCTTTGTATTTGGGAAGCGTGAATTGCTTTTGAACTGTCAGTATTATTGGTATTTTTCAATAAAGAATAATTTTTCTCCAATTTTATTTGCTGTCTTACTACCTTAAAAAGCCTTGATTCACTACCAGTAACAATTCTGAATTTGTGTTTACTTAGATTTGCCAAGCATATTCACAACTTTAGTGCTATAGTCAAATGAGAGATTGCTATTAATTGACAAAACTTGGAAAGCCATTAAGAAGGATATAAAAAAAAAGTGCACCTTTAAGAGCTTATCTAACACTTATATTTTTAGCTTGGAAATGACTGGTATAGGTCCCTTTTGAATGAATATTTTGGAGTTCAAATTTAATTCTTAGGGATTAAAAACAAGAGCATATTAGGGAGTAACTGCAGCAAAAAATGACACTGTCAAACAACTACATGTACCTCTAAATTTAGTCAGAGTTGTTGAATAGCTTTTATTCCTCAAACTATTGCTAAAGGCTTAATCTAGTCCCTGTAAATTTATATCATGTGGCTAGGAAGGGGATGCTTAATTTTGAGGCGAGGGACTTATGATTTCAAGGATATACCCTAAATCAGAAGACAAGGCTATTACCTTAGAAATTAAGCCAATTTCTAGTTAACTTACAATAATGTATACATGGTCCTATACATTAAATTTGTATCATGCCTTTGCCTTCTTTTGCCTGCTTCTGAGTTGTCTTACCATAGTAATACAGGTAAATCTAACAAGTACAATTGTGCTGGATATCTGGCTCCAAATTTTTATTCATTCTGTTTCTGTTTTTTACACATCCTTTGAAAATACAAAAATTTCTAAAAGAAGTTCTAATCAGTAGTAGATGATCACAAAACAAGATCAGCTGAATGCATTATTTTAGTCCATTGAGGCTTATAATCTAAGAAATCGCAAGTTGAAATGAAAAAAATTTAATAAAAATATACGCTCATATCTAAAGTGAAAAAGGCATGCATGTGATACAAAGTTAATATTTTAATGCCTCCCATTTAACAGGTGCTTCCTGTTACTCAGCATGTTTTCTCAAAACTGACCACACTGGATTAATGTTACTAGCATAGTCATTGAAATTAATGGTTTCCAAAATTATTAGGGACGGTAAAATGGAACACTCTGAGACATGAGGATCTCCTCCCACAAGGATTTTTTTCGTAAATAATTATGGAGATTTATGACTGTAGATTCCAGAATTCAATTTTTGAGACATGAGTCTTGATTTAAAAAAATATATGAAATATGATTCTTTTGGTAAAATTTAGGGAACTTTTTTTTCACATCATGAAAAGATCCTCTATCACCAGGACAATGCAAATCAAAGCCATTAGACAAAGCACCTCACACCTGTTAAAACAGCAACTGTAGCAAAACAAATATCACTCCAATAATATATTTCTTTTGCAAGAGTTTTTCATAGGAAGGGCTCTGAAAGTTGGGTGGAGGTTGCCCTTTAGAGATACTTATATTTATAAAGGAATATTTGCCTTTAAAAGGATCTCCCTTCCTCTACAGGGAGGACCTAATTTCTAACTCATCATTGGAGAAGGCTGAACCTTAAATCTGCATAACAGTCATGCCTTTGTTTACTGTCTTCCTCTTGCTCTCCTATAACTGACCTTCCCTTCCCCTAATGTCCTTTGTCTTTAATAGGCAAAGTGATTTAAGCAGGTAACTTACTGGGTTTCTCCCATGTGTACAAGAGAGAGGTATACATGTTACTAAATTTTTTTTAGCCCTTTTGCTCTTCAACCTGTCTAATGTTAATTTGACTATTTGCCAGTCCAGAAGAATCTGGGGTAGGGGGAACCATCTTTTCCCTAGCACTATCATCAGAAGCCAATAGATAGCAAGTGTTGGCGAGAATGTGGAGAAAAGGGAACTTGTACACCTGTTGGTGGGAATTTAAATTATTATAGCCATTATGGAAGACAGAATGGAGGTTCTTAAAAAAAAATAGAACTACCTACAGTACAGCAATCCCACTTCTAGGTATATATCTGAAGTAAATAAATTCACATCTCAAAGAGGTAATCATGTATATATGTATGTATGTGTGTATATATGTATATGTGTGTATGTAAAAAATATATATGTAAAAAATAGTGTCTCATACAATGGAATACCATTCAATGCATGAGAAATCCTATTTGCAGCAACACAGATCAATCTGGACTACACTATGCCAAATGAATAAACCAGACACAAAGACAAAACATGCATGATTTCACTTATATGTGGATTCTTGAAACAGTCAAACTCAAAGTAGGATGGTAATTACCTGGCTTTGAAAGGTGGGGCATAGGAGAGTAGGGAAGTTTTATATTAGGCCAAACTTAATTCAGTATCTCTTACTATAAGAAGATTAAATTCCGAACGTCCATATTTGGCACATTTAATTTTAACATCATAGGTGATGAGATTTTTAAGTTAAAACTCATTTAAAAACAAAAGATCTGTATTCTTGTAATGGTTCAGCTATTTCAAGTCAGTTTGGTAACACCACTGAGAAATAGATCAGGAAAACTTACTGGTTAGGCATGTTTTCTAAGCATATTTTTTATCTTAAAGATAGTTTATTAGCATATTTGTGCTAGTGAATATCAAGATATAGCAAAAGACAGGTAGATGGGGGGATGAATTGGGGGAGGGGTAAATTCATCAAGATGGGAGACAGTGAAGTTCCAGTTCCCCATTCCCCATGTATTCACTAAGTTAATATAAAAACTAACTTTGTGAGAATTCTAGAAAATACAGTGAAAAACTCACCAAAATAGCACAGTTGAGAGAAAACTCAATTCCAGGCTCCTCCCTCAGGGCAAAAAGAACAAAGTGCAACTTGTGTTCAATGTTTTGGCTTGTATGAGGGATGCGCAAAGGACTAAATTCTGTTACTGACTTGAGTGCTAGTGGGAGTGGGAGCTGGCTTGGATGCAGGCTACTGAATACAGAAGCAAGCATTAGAGCCACGGGGAGTCTACAGTTCCCAAAGGCAGGCACAAAGGGTGCAAAAGACTACTGACAAGAATACAATAGAAAGCAAAACAAAGCTCCAGGGAAGAAACGTGAACAAACCTGTTAGAGAAATTAAGATGGTTAGCAGGAAAAAAAAAAAAAATGGTTAACAGCAAATGTATACACTGAAATAAAAGTGCACATATAAGCCCAGAGAAAATGAAGCCCAGAAAAGATTTTGAGAGGTCCCAGAACCTCTAGCCAGGTGGATTGCTGAAGCTATTAAAGACTGGCAAAGGTGGTGGTTTTTCAAATGTCCACATCTCAACAAAAGTTCACAAGCCTTTTGAAGAAATGGGGGTAAAGGGGGGTGAAGAGGCAGCAGCACATGGAAAATTCTAACAAAATAAACCCCCAGAAACTGGCCCTAAGGAAATGTACATCTCTGAATAATTGGCAAAGAATTTTAAACAGATATCCTAAAGATGCTCAATTAAAAAAAAAAAAAAACAGGATTGACAAATCAGGAAAATGATGCATGAATACAGTGGAATGTCAACCAAGGCAAATTACTAAAAAGAACCAAATTCTGGAGCTGAAGAATATGATAAATAAATTATATTTTAAAAATCACTACAGGAGTTCAACAGGAGACAAAACAGAAAAACCAGTGAATGTGGAGACAGGTATAGTGGCAAAAAAGTTAACCAAATTTGAAGAAAGAAATCAGCATATTATTCTATGTAATTCAACAAACTCAAATAGGATAAACCCGAAGAGACCCACACTGACCCATTATAATCAAACATGACAGTCAAAAAGTATTCTGAAAGCAACTTGTCATATACAGAGAAGTCTCTGCAAGATTATCAGCAGATTTTTCAGCATAAATCTTACAGGCCAGAGAGAAATAGAATGATATATTCAAAGTGCTTAAAAGAAAAAAAATCTCCCAACCAAAAATATACCAAGCAAAATGGTTCTTCAAAAAAAACAAAAGTGCAAAAAAACACAAAGGGCATAATTAGGACTTTCCCAGATAAACAAAAGTTGAGGGAGTTTTTTACCACAAGACTTGCTATATAAGAAATGTTAAGAGAAGTCTGTTAGTTGAAACAAAAGGATGCTACAGCGCAATGGAAAGTTACATAAATAATCAAAGTTTTCTGGTAAAGATAACATGTTAAAAAAATATAGAAACCTGTATCATAATTTTGGCACATAAGTCCCACTTTTAGTTCTTTTGAAAAACGAATCATCATATCTATGTCAATGGGTACAAAAACATAATTTAAATGCTCTCAAATTTACACAAAAAGAAGGAAATCAAAGCATGTCATTTAAAAAAAAATTAATGACACAGGAAAGAAGAAATAAGAGGAAATGAGGGACGAAAAATCTTTCCATAAAGACAACAATTAACGATGCAGTACTAGGTAGCAAAATACAGTATTGTCTTTTCCTATAAATAACTGCATTAAAGGTAAGTGAATTTCCCAAAAGACATAAATGGCTGAATGGATAAACTATATGAATCTTACTATAGGCTACCTACAAATGACTCACTTTAGGTCTAAGGATGCACACAAGCTGCGAGTGAAAGAATGGAAAAAAATATTCACACAAATAGTAACTAAAAGAGCAGAGATGACTATAACACTACTAGTCGAAAGGGTCAATTCACCCGGCAGATATAACAATTACAAAAATGCATGAATACCAAAGCTCTAAAATATAAAAGGGCATATTAACAAAAGTAAAAACAGAAATAGCAACACAGTAATAGTAGGGGTGTCAATTGCCCCACTTTTAATATTAGACCAACCAAAAGATGAATAAGGAAATAATTTGAACCCGCTCTAAACCAGTTGGACTTATCAGACATAAAACACTCCATTCAGCAACAATGGAGTGTAACAAGCATTCTCCGGGATTGACCACAAGTTCCATAAAAGACAAAAATCAACAAATTTTAAAAGGATGAAATTATACAATGCATCTTTTTCTATCACAATGGAGTGAAACTAGAAATCAATAGCAGAAAGAAAAACTTGGGAAAATCCACAAGTATTTGGGAATTAAACAATACATCAAAGAAGAAATCTTTGAAGAAGGGGACTTAGAAAATACTGAGACAAATTAAAATAAAAACACAACATACCAATGTCAAAAGGAAAGTTTATGGTTGTAAATTCTTATGCTAAAAGATTTCAAATCAGCAACCTAATTTCACACCTTAATGAAGTAGACAAAGAGGGCCTCCCCTGGTGGCGCAGCGGTTGTGTGCTGGGCTGCAAAGCTGCCCAGCTGCCCCCAGCCTCTGCAGCACCGGTTTGATCCCTGGCGCCCCCCCCCCCCCCCCCCCCCCCCCCCCCCCCGCAAGGGGCCCACATGGCACGCAGACCTCCTGCCGCCCGCTGCTCCCCTAAGCAGTGTATTTTGTCTGCCTGTTCGTCTGCCTGTTCGTCTGCCTGTTCGTCTGCCTGTTCGTCTGCCTGTTCGTCTGCCTGTTCTGTCCCCGCTCTGGCTCTGATGAATTCTCTCACCCTCCCGTGCTTCTGACTGTACCCAGTTTGTATAAATAAATCTTAAAAAAAAAAAAAAATGAAGTAGACAAAGAAAAAATAGGGCCCCTCTGGTGGCACAAGGGGTTAAGTCTCAGCACTCTGAAGCTATCTGCAGTCACTGCAGGCCGGGGCACTAACCCACATGGCACAGCAGACCTCTCCTGTCTCTCCTGCTGCTCCCCTCAGCAGTGTATTTCAGTAGATCTGCCTGTTCTGCACCCCACTCTGTCTCTGGTGAATCCTCTCACCTCTCCCACTTACCCCCCACAAATAAAATAAATCTTAAAAAAAATTTAGAAAAAAACTACACCCAAAACTAGCAGGAGGAGGCAAAAAATTATGGTTAGAGCAGTGATAAATGGCCTTTTGTAAATAAACAAGTCATTTGAAAAGATAAAATTGATAAACACAACTAGAGTTGTAGCAAAGGAAAAGAAAGCAAAAAGACTCAAGTAAGTAAAATCAGAACTGAAAATTTTTTAAAAATTCATTGCCTTGGTGGTGAGTGTGGTGTGGTAACATACACATACATAAGGGTGGATCCCATACCTCTAAATAATATACAATGTTGTAAGCCAATGCTACTGTTATAGAGCAGCCCCGATATTAAACGGGTTCCTGGCTGTGGGTCCTCACCCGCGCTTTAAAGGGACTTATGAATACTCTACTACAGACACACAAAAAAAGGTTAATAAAAGGTTTACTTACAAGAGGAAAGTAAATAAGGAAAATGTACAACTCAGGGAGAAAATAGGGAAATAAAGTCTTTAATGCGTCCTACCCAATCCGACGACCTGGAAACCCAAAGTCACCCTCAGAGCTGGCCGGACGCTGCGAGCTGGTGGAGAGCCCAAAATGGGGTCCCCCAAAACCCACGTGTCTGCCTTTTCTATCCACCTGGCTGCTTAACCCCACCCTCAGATCCCAGCCACCTTCCCTTTGGTGGTGATGGGATTTGGAGTTTCCAGTGTCTTTGGCTTTGACCTGGGGTGGGGGTGGAGTCCACAAAGCCTACATGGAAATAGCTTTGGGACATCCTTTTCCCCCTAACACTACCTCAATAAAAAATTTTTAAATAGTTTGACAATTATAAAACAAGATTCCATTAAAAAAAGGATTAAAAATGGTCTTCCTGATGGCAAAGGGGTTAAGGACACAGTACTATCAAGCCATCGCCAGGCACTGCAGCACAAGTTCGATCCCTGGTCTGCCTGGGAAGTGAACTACATGGTGCAGCAGACCTCTCCTGTCTCACCCACTGCTCCCCTCAGCAGTGTATTTCAGTAGATCCACCTGTTCTGCTCCCCATTCTTTCTGGTGAATCCTCTCACTCTCCCACCCCACACATCTGGCCTATACCCCAGCTCTTGTATGCATAAATAAATCTTTTTCAAGAAAAGAGAGAAAGGATTAGAAAACAATTACACACCAACAAATTAACTAACACAACCTACAAAGACTGAATCATGGAAAAATTGAAAATCTAAATAGACTTTACTATAAGGAGACTGAATCACTAATCAAAAACCACCCAATAAAGGCCAGCACCATATGGTTTTACTGGACTATAACCAGTAGATATAAATATCTACCAAATAGAAAGAAAAATTAATGTCAATCCTCCTCAAATTCTTGCCAAAATTTGAAGAGGAGAAAGCTTCCAAAATCATTCTATGGAGTATGGCATTATCCCAATACCAGAAGTCAGACAAAGACACTACAAAGAAAGAAAACTACAAACTAGTACCCCAATGAATACTGATGCAAAAACCCTTAATAAAACACTAGTAGATAATTCAACAGCATACTGAAAGGATTAGGTGGAATTTTTTTCTGGGATGCAAGGATAGTTCAACATATAAAACTCAACATAAGACACCACATGGGCAGAATGAAAGGGGAAAAATGGTTTCTTCTGCATCAATTGAGATGATCATTTAACAAAAATTCAACAACCTTTCATGGTTAAGAAACATCAACAATCTAGAATAAAACTGCCTAATTGTAATAAAGGCCATATATGAAAAGTCAGTAGCTAACACTACACTCAATGGAAGACTCAAAGTGTTTCCTCTAAGATCAGATACAAGACAAGGATGGCCACTCATCACTTCTAGTCATCAACATAGTACTGGAAGTTCCTCCCAGAGCAGTTAGGCAAGAAAAAGAAAAGATATTCAAATCAAAGGAAAAGTAAAATTATCTCTGTTTGCAGATGATGTGATCTTGTATGTAGAAAACTCAAAAGGATTCCATGTACGTGTATGTACGTACACACACACACACACACACACACACACCAAACTGTTAGAACTAAATTCATCATAGTTGCAAGATGAAAATCAACACATAAAAATCACCCAGTGCATAGCTAAGGTAGACTATATTTACAGAATATTCCACCCCCAAATACCAGAATACATATTTCAAGTGTTCATGGAATATTATCAAGTATAGACCATATATTATGACACAAAACAAGCATCAGCCTTCTTAGGAAGATTAAAATCTCATCAAGCATCTTTTTTGGATCAAAATTGTATGAACTAGAAAACCATCCAAAAAAGAAAAAGGGGAAAACCACAAATTTGTGAAGAATAAGAAACATGCTACTGAACTGAGAAAATCATAGGTGAAATCAGGTTACCTGGAGAGAAATGAAAATAAAGGCAGGACTTGCAGAACTTATGGGATGCAGCAAAAACAGTATTATGTTTATTTTATTTGATTTTTTTTACATTATTCTTCAGATTTTACAATGTATGCTTTCTCATCTTTGTTATAGTCTCTGTGAAATTCCCACCACCCATTCACCTGTGCACCATCACCATAGTCCCTTGTGCTCTTCCCTCCCCTGTTTAATCCTACTCCCTTCTCCCTCCCCTGCAGAATGTCTCTGGGTTATAGTTGCTTGTTGATTTTGATTTTCACGTTACTATAGTAATTTTTTTCCCCTGATCCCTTGTTTGGATCCTTTACATTCCTCCTATAAATAGGTGAAACCATGCGATATTTTTCTTTTTCTTTCTGGTTTATCTCACTGAGCATGATCCCTTCCAGCTCTATTCATGTTGCTGCAAATGACATGAGTTTATCTTTTTTGATTGCTCAATAGTATTCCATTTTGTATATACACCATATCATCTAGATCCAGTCATCTATTTTTGTTCATTTGGGTTGTTTCCATACCTTTACTATGGTAAATAGTGCTGCTATAAACACAGGGGTGCAGGTGTCCTTTTGAATTAATGAAAAACAGTATTATATTTAATAGGAATATAGACTTACGTCAGAAAACAAAAACTCACAAATTTACAAATCAAAGTTTATGCCTAAAAGAATTACAAAATAAAGCAAAAGCAAGAGTCAGTAGACAAAAGGAAATGATAAAAGTTAGAGTAGAAATTAATGAACTAGAGATCATAAAGACTATCCAGAAGATCCGCAAAGCCAAGAGCTGGTTCTTTGAAAAGATTAACAAAGTAGAGAAACCTTGAGCCAGACTCAACAGAGAAAACACAAATTAATAAAATCAAAACCAAAAGAGAAGTTACACTGGAGATTACAGAAATACAAAAGATAGTAAGTCAGTCATAAAGAATTACATGGCAACAACTTGGACAACCTAGAAGAAATAAACAAATTCTTAGAAGCATACAATATTCTTTAAGACCAAATCAGGAATAGAAAACATGAACAGATTCATCACAAGCAACAAATGGAAAGATTAGTCAAAACAAAAGCCGAAGACCAGATAGCTTCACTAGTGAGTTCTACTTAACTTTCAAAGTAAAATACCTATCCTTTAAGTCTTTGCAAAGGTTATTAGACAAGAAAAGGAAACAAAGGCATCCAAAATTGGGAAGGAATAAAGTAAAACTATCACTATTTTCAGATGACATCATACTACAGAGAAAATCCAGTAAAATACAAAGACTCCAGGAAAAATATATTAGAACAAATAGAGTCAAGTGGCAGGTTACAAAATTTGTATAAAAATCTGTTGCATTTTTAAATGCAAGTAACAAATTAGCTGAAAGAAAAATCAGAAAACCATCTCATTCACAATCACACCAAAAGAAATACCTTAGAATGGGGCCTCCCCAGTGGCGCAGGGGGTTAAGCGTCAGCACTCTCAAACTATCAGCAACTACTGCATCAAGAGTTTGATCCCTGACTAGGGAGCTGCCCACTGGCACAGCAGACCTCTCCTGACTTGCTCGTTGCTCCCCTCAGCGGTGTATTTCAGTCAGTCTGCCTGTTCTACTCCATGCTCTGTCTCTGGTGAATCCTCTGACCCCCCACACCTCTGGCCTGTACCCCAGCTCTTGTATGCATAAATAAATAAATCTTTAAAAATAAATAAAACCAGAAATTCCATACAATCCACTTCTGGAACTTAACAACAACAACAAAAATTCCCACTAATTTGAAAAAACATATCTACTTCATGTTTATTGGCAGCATTACTTATAATACCCAAGAACTGGAAATAACCAAAATGCCTACTGATTGATGAAAGGCTAAAGAAGATATGATATATATAAATACCATTTAGCTATAAAAAATTAAGATGAAATTCTTAATAACATGGCTGGACCTAAAGAGTATTATGTTTAGTGAAACAACCAGATGGGGAACAACAACATGGTATGATTTCCCTAAGTGCTTTATTTTATTTTATTTTATTTTATTTTTTTAAAGATTTATTTATTTATTTGTACAAGCACTGGGTACAGTCAGAAGCGCAGGAGGGTGAGAGAATTCACCAGAGCCAGAGCGGGGAGCAGAGCAGGCAGAAGGACCGAAGTACACTGCTGAGGGGAGCAGCGGGCGGCAGGAGAGGTCTGCGTGCCGTGCAGGACCCTCCTCCAGTGGCCGGGGAGCAGCCGGGGATCGAACCGGCGCCGCGGAGGCTGCGGGCAGCTTCGCAACCCAGCGCTCAACCGCTGCGCCACTGGGGAGGCCCTCCCTAAGTGCTTTAATGTATGGTTTGTTGTTGCTGTTTTTGGTGTGATTGGAAATGAAATTGCATGCCATATCAAGAAAACAAACAGATGAATAAAACAAACTTTTAAACTTTAAGGCCAATTAGTATGTATCAGAAGGGAAAGGGGAAGAATGAGTAAATCAGGAGGGATAAAAGGGGTGAAGAATATAATTGTAATTTTCGTGGTGAACTTAATCTAGTACACATGCTGATTTTCAATGATGCATACCCAAAACATATTGCAATATTACTTCAAACAAATCAGTTAATTTCTACACATTAAAAATTATTAATCTTAAAAGAAATTTAACAATTCCATTTCCAATCACACCGAAAACAACAACAAACCATATATTAAAGCACTTAGGTATAAATTTAACCAAAAAGATGAAAACCTTATACACTGAAAACTATGAAATTTTGTTGTAAGAAATTATAAAGACGGCATAAATAAATGGAAAGACCTCCTGTGCTCGTGAATTAGAAGACTTCATGTTGTTAATGTCAATACACCCTAAAGCAACCTATCTGTCAAAATCCTAATTTCATTTTTTTAAGAGATTTATTTATTTATGCATACAAGAGCTGGGGTACAGGCCAGAGGTGCGAGGGGTCAGAGGATTCACCAGAGACAGAGTGGGGAACAGAACAGGCAGATTGACTGAAGTACACTGCTGAGGGGAGCAGCGGGCGAGGGAGAGTCAGCAGAGGTCTGCTGCGCCATATGGGTTGCTCCCTGACAGGCTGGGGGATTGAACTCGTGCTGCAGTGGCTGCAGACAGTTTCATAGGTTGCGTCTTAACCCCTTGCGCCACTAGGGAGGCCCCCTAATTTCATTTTTTGCAGAAATAGAAAATTTGATTCTAAAATTCACAAGGCCTCTCAAAGGCCTTGTGAATCAAACAATCAAAATAATCTTGAAAAAAGAACAAAGCTGGAGGTCTCACGTGTCCTAATTTCAAGACATATTATGAAGAAATAATCAACATTCTGTGATGGCATGGTACTGGCATGGGCAGCCAATGGACTATAACAGAAAGTCCAGAAATGAATCTTCCCACATATGGTCAAATCATCTTTGACAGGGGTGCCAGGACCTTGCAATGAGGAAAGGACAGTTAGTTCAACAGTGATACTGGGAAAGCAGGATAACCATATTCAAAAGAATGAAGTTAGAACTTTATCTTATACCATACACAAATTAACTAAAATGGATTTAAAAAAAAAAAAAAAATCAAGTGTTAATAGTTAAAAGGATAAAGAGCCTCCCCTGGTGGTGCAGCAGTTGAGCGCTGGGCTGCGAAGCTGCCCACAGCCTCTGCATCGCTGGTTCGATCCCCGGCCACCAGCGGGGGTCCCACAAGGTGTGCAGACCTCTCCTGCCGCCCGCTGCTCCCCTCAGCAGTGTACTTCGGTCCTTCTGCCTGCTCTGCTCCCCACTCTGGCTCTGGTGAAGTCTCTCACCCTCCCGCGCTTCTGACTGTACCCAGTGCTTGTATAAATGAATAAATCTTAAAAAAAAATTAAAAGGATAAAATTAGAAGAAAGCATCAGAGGAAAGGTTCAGGACGTTCGGTTTGGTGATTTCTTGGAAGTAATACCAAAAGTAAAGGCAAAAGGAAAAGACATATGGAACTACATCAAACTTAAAAACTCCTGTGCAAAGGAAGCAATCAACAGAGTGGAAAGACAATCTATGAAATAGGAGACAACATCTGTAAATAATTTATGGAATAAGGGGTTACTATCCAGAATAATAGTCCCCTTTTAACCTCAGGGGGTATGTTCCAAGATCCCCCCTGGATGTCTGAGACCTCAGAGCAACATATCCTATATAAACTCTGTTTTTTCCCTATATGATCTAGTTATTTCATTTGTTACACATCCAAAAGAATTTAAAGCAGATCTCAAGATATTTACACACCCATTTTGATAGCAGCATTATTTAGAAAGCCATGAGGTAGAAGAAACAAATATGCACTGATAAATTAAAATGTGGTATTTACATATAGATATTATTCAGTCTTAAAAAGGAAGGAAATCCAGTCACAAGCTACAATGTTGAGGACATTATACTCCATGAAATAAGCCAATTGCAAAAAGACATGTACAGAATGATTCCACTTACATGAGGGATCTAAACTAGTTAAATTCATAGAAACAGAAAGTAGGATGGTAGTTGCTAGGGAGAGGAAAATGGAGAATTGTTTAGTAGATAAAGAGCTTCAGCTTTGCAAGATGAAAAGTTTTAGAGATCAGTTGCCAAACAATGTGAATATAGGCAGCACTACTGAACTATATGATTAAAAAGATGATGAATTTTATGTTTGTTTTTTTGCCATATGACATTTGTCATTTTTTTTTTTTTAAGGCAGGTAGATGGTTGCAAATGGTCCCACTTGCACATCAGTCTGAGGAGGAGTTTAGTATGGAGAACAGGTATAATGGTATTCCATCATGCTTTATTAGTTATAAATACTGAGGATGCTATTTTGGGGGGGGATGTGATGACTTCATTTTTTCATTGACAGTAGAACAATGTAGCCTACTACGGATAAAGATTTATATCCTTACATGTTTAAGTGATTAATCCCTCTGACTTAAAGTGGACTCTACTAGCATATTGTTGTGGATGATGGACTCTAACAAGGCTAGTGCCCTAGAGAATTTTCCTGAGCCCTAACCATCCCTAAAAATTTATTTATTCCAGAGAGTTACATTTTTTCTAATAGGTTTGGGCAGGGGCAATCCAGTCTGGAATGCCTGCCCTCATCCCATTAGTCTTGATATTTTGTAAGGTGAGAGATAATATAAAATAATATAATATAAAAAACATATTTTTTCCAAGCAGAGCAGAAAAATTATCTTTATATCCAAATCTTTATTTGGCTAGACTAGAATAACAAAAGTAATGGCAATTTCTTTGGTTCTCACCATTTACTCATAGGCCAAACTTAGCCCACAAAGATAGCAAACTAACAAATTACCATCCACAATGTGACATAATTTATTGAGTACCTACTGCATATCAGACATTGTACTGAGCAATTTGCCCATTGCATAGCTCAAGGTTTTCTCCCCTAAACTAAACACTAACAGGTATTATGCCCATTTTTAGTTTAAGCAAAAGAAATTAAGTTACTTGTTTAAGGCTCAAACAGGGGGGCTGGGATTCAAACAGAGATCTGGACCTCTGCCTACACCTTTTTAGAGCTTCCTAGAACCTCCCTGATGGTCAAAGTCACCATCAGAAGGACATCTAGCCTAGTCAGTCATTTCAAATGACTGACTCACCTGTTTTATTTACTGAATAAAGATTAGATGGTCTGAAACAGTCTTCTGTTTACTCCTCCCCTTGATAGCAGAAGCAGGAAAGTACTGATACTGCATCAGAAGATTATTATTAGCTGTAGTAGAGAAGCAGTAGGATGCTTACGAGGTACCACATTCCTAATAGTATTGACCACCCTTCTTTCTATATGCAAATCCAATTATCTTCATTGCACAGCTCATTTAACTGCTGAACAGACAAGCACTTAAATTTCACAATTGTTAAATCAGGATCTGAAGACTATAACTAAATGACTCATAGAGAACAGAAGAAAAAGTCATTGACTTAGAAAAACCATGCATATATTTTCATTTTATCTTACATTTCTCATAGCAGAAAGTACATGTATATTCATTTTCTCTATAATACCTAGCAAGAAGAAATGCTTGTTTCTTTTAAAATGATTAGACTATTTACTAAATCAGTACCTGAAAAACTTTCAGTATTTGGTAACACTGAAAAAGAGTTCATGTTTATTACCATGTCTTAAGAAAGAAGGAGACCTAACTTCCTGTTTCTGTTGTTAACCTGCATGGTGTTAGAAAGAAGGAATAGGCAGAGGTTCCAGGAAGGTGTGATGACTTTGAATTCGGTTTAGAAGCTGCTGTGCCACAGGTTTGAATTCTGTTTCCCAGTGGAGTTTGTGATAGTTTTTTAGATCTTGGTCAAAACCGCCATCCAATGCTAGCTCTTCATCTGTATATTAGAAAAATTAAAATACAGCAATTATTTGGAAATGTAATCCTATTGGATAAAGTCTAATTTTTGATGGCATGAGGTAATCTCATTCTGGGTCATCTCTAATACCAACATGATACAGATAAGTTTGAGGGTTAAAAGGCTCTGTTTAATGTTCTTTACAAATATTTTAAAATAAGTACATTTATGTGTTTTAATATAGAACAATAATCTTTTTTTAAAGAATCTTAGATTGAACTCTTATTTCAATTAATTCCCCTATGGTTGTATGTAAATTCATATCTACAAGTCAGATCAAAGCCGCTCAGAATGAACAAAATAGTAACAGGCTACTTCCTTATCTGCACATTAGAAAAGTTAATTGTTGCAGTGGTTGGCAGATACAAAAGGAGTCGGAAACCTTCTGAAAAAGTAACAAGAACTGAACTGAATTGTAAACTTTGCTGAAAATCAGCACTGCTGGCTTCAGTGCAGACTGGACAAGCATCTTTGAAAAGACAACCCCTAATCCAAACTCTCTCCAACAACAATGCAAAGTGGGAGACTTGAGAATTACAAAGAGTATTAGGACCCCGAGTGAATCCATTGATAATGCAGAAAAAGTTTTGTTTTGTTTTTCAAAAAAGGTCCAAAAGCACAACTTGAAGCTGCTTCTTAATCCAAGGGTACCCTGAGTTATGTGAACATGCAAGTATATACAACCCAAGTAGGAAGAAAAATGGCTACCACATTTTCCTTTGTTCACACTGGGCCTCACCCCTCCTGTGGACTTCAGGAAAATGCACAGGGCTGCCAAGCAGAAGATTGGCTCTACCACTTCCTAGGTCTGTGGCCAAGGCAGACTTTTTATGTGGGAACCACTAAGTCCTAAAATGACCACAAATATTGCTACTTACATAATTTGTAAACATTTTTCATGGGGCCACTTCAAATCCTATTATAAAACGCTTCTTTACTGTTTACATGATGTTTTCAACACGGGGTATTTCTGTCCACTCTGTGTGCTTTGGCACTGTGGGTGTTTTTGTCACCACCCAGAGTGAGATAAGGGCGTCTGGAATCCCAGTTTGTACCTTCCCCTCCTCCCTCACAAGCAGCTCTAAGTTCTGGGCAGACACAAACACTTCAGCAAGGTGTTCCATGGAGACCCCAATAAGCAAAGCTGGTGTCCCCACCCACAAGATAAGCAGGACTTGAGAGGAGAATGCAGATGGCACTTGATGCCTTCAAAGCCTTCCTGGTGAACTACTTCTAGACAAGAGGAGTCTGTGAGACTCAGTGGCTTCAAACTTCTAGATCTTCTTCCTGCCTACCCTTTCTCATATTTCTGAGCATTAAACTTTCTTTAAAAAAAAATTCTCTTTTATGCCCTTCTTCCCAAAACTGCTTAGGGCTGCGGCTGCCTGGAGCACTTTGCAGTCTCTGCCTGTGCCTAGGACTTTGGTTTTATTTGGTGGTGTTAGCAAATATCTATTTTGACATTTTCAGTCTTTTAACTTATTGCCAAGACTGTTACTTTTCTTGAGCTTTGCCTTTATTTAACCCATACTCAGACATTATTAATTCTATATTGGGTTAGACAAGACAATAAGAGTGGTCAAATTGCTAGAGAAAAGTCAGAGAAAAGTAATCTGACTTTTCAAAGTAAATACAGCAAATACATTAAAAGTGCCATGCTGCATTGAGTATTAAATTTTGGAAGTTTTACTGCAAAGAGTGGCAAAGGCTAATGCAAGAAAAATTTAGATCTATGCTTTCAAGTTTTTTGACAGTGAGAAATGCAAATTATATGACTCCTATACATATACCTACAAATTTATATAACAATACAATTGTTATCCTTACTACATGTAACATTTTGATATTTTTATTCTTTGTGACTTCCATTTTTTTTTTGTGGGACCCTCGCCGGTGGCCGGGCAGCCTCACAACCCAGCGCTGAACCGCTGTGCCACCAGGGGAGGCCCATAACCAACCATTCTTAAGGTTTCTTTGTGCACAGCACACTTCCAAATACCAGAGTTCTAGGTGAGGCATTTGAAAGGACTAAAGAACAAATACAATAGCATGTGTGATCATTTGAACACAATTACCATTATAGCATAATTATCCTGCAGCATCAATAAAAGCTTCCCCTCCTCACTGCACTGTTTTCTAGCATGCTGCTCAGCTCCAGGTGGCTATAGTTGCCAAATTTTCTTATAAAGCAGAGTCCTCACATGTTCCAGAAGCTCCTGAGGACTCTTAACGTGGGTTTGAGGGTATAATCCTCTAAACTGAACCCTGAATCCCATTCTCCCCCTGTTACACAACCTACTGGCTCAAGTCCACAGACCTCGAGATGAACATAAAATAATCAGATGGATTTCATGTTCACAGTAGAAAAGCACATCCACGGAGCACCAGGGGCAGCCTCCCTGAGACAGGGTCACGGCAGACTCGTGTGCAGGCGCCACCACTTAACACTAGTGAGCTTGTAAGACGAGACGGGAGCGCATCGGGAAATTTTAGACAACGCTCTTCTTAAGCCACTTTCCAAAAGGATCGTCAACATCCCGAACATGTCAAGGGCCACGACTTTCTTTTTTTTCAGTCACCATCAAGAAAAAGTTAGAAAACTTATGTTACTTTGCCACGTGCCTCACCATTATTTCTAAAACCAGTGCTCGCACTTCAGCGTGGGCTTTGCTAGGTAACAGCTCAGCCTGTCCTTCAGTTGTCTTTGTAAAAGAAGTACAATTCAGGTACCTTCTCACCCACATGGCTGTTTTGCTTGATGCTGCCCAACTGTCCAGACATTCCCACCCTGCCAGCGGCGAGAAAAGCCAAGCAGCAGCACAGGGCACACAGCCCACGAGGCCGGGTGCCCCCGGCTCAGGAGGGCAGCTCAAGGACACGAGGGAAATCAGGGCCGTGCCATGCTGGGACCTGGCTCCCTGATGGACAGTGTTTTCCTTACCATACTCCCCTTCCACTGGCTGGGTGGGTGAGGCTGCATCTGCTATGGGACAGCCAAGAGACATGGGACCGGGCATTTATTTTCTGATGAAAAGTCCTGGCTCTGCTACATCATATGTCACTCAACCCTCCTACACCTACTTTTCTCATCTGTCCCCTAACTAATGACCTCAAAGGGCTCTTAGGAGGACAGCTTCTAAGAGTATATACTATTAAAGGTGCCAGTATTGTTAGTCAATTCATATGTCTATCAAGATCTTGTTCCATGTGAGGCAACATCCTTCCCCTAAAGTGACTCAGCTGGAGCGATGCAGGAACAAGTTACATGGTTTATGACTGATTGTTCTAGAACAGATTTCCTATAACTACACTCTAGGCTTGAAAACACATATGAAAAGGGCCTGCCTGAACAGGTGGCATTTGGTTATGCAGGTCAGGCCACGGCACCTGCACAGGCACAGTGGTTGGACAAGCCAAGGATAAGCCCTTCCTGGCTCTAAGGGAAGGCTGACGGAGGGAGTATTGTCTGCCTGGTGTCCTGCTGGGATGCCAGCCAGACCCACACCCCTTCTAAGCCTACACCAGGTGGCCCCTCACCATTTTGCTACTTCTGGTTGATTGTTCCAGACTTAGGAGCTAAAGGTAGCTAGAGAGAGCCTGTGGCTAAGGCAGCTGCTGCCTAAGTCCAGAAGTCTCACACCCCAGCAGAGTCACTCACAGAACCAGTCATATCTCCCCTAACGGGACAAAGGCATGCCAACCAAGAGGAGACACACACCAAGAAGCCTTGAGGTGGTTGAAGCCATGACCTAGGCAGGAGCCTAGAAGGGAAGGAGAAACAGGACTTTTTCCCCTAAGTGCAGCACCAGAGCAGAGCTGGGTCCTGCAGGGGGGAGCCTACAATGCCCTGCTCTGAGGGACTTACTAGGGACTCTGGTTGTGCATGGAATGAACTTTCAGGTACTGAGTGCCTCTCCAGCAGGCTTTGGGCAAGAAATTTGTTTCTTGATATCTCCCTTCCTGTGCATCTTCCCCATAAGCTCCTTCATTAAGCAGGCACAGGTTCTCAGTCCTGGCTGCAGAGCAGACTCCTGTGAAACCTTTAAACAGATTCTCGAAAAACCTCACCCTCTCCTGAGCTCCTGATCAGAGTCCCGAAAGTAGGGTCAGGACAGGCTAGGTTTTTAATTCCGCAGCTGACTCTACTATTCTGCCGTAGTTGAGAACTGATTTAAGGCAAATTGAGCACCCATTTCTGCTCCCTGCAACCTGAGAAAGTTTAACATTCACAGAACAGACTGTGAACCTCAATGATTTCAAATTTTGCTCATTTTTCCTAATTCTTACATACACAGAATTATGTTTACCTGGGAAAAGCAAATTTCACATCAACCTCGAAAATCTGATTCTTTCAGATACCATCTGACTCTGAATTGCTGTTTAATAGCATTAGAATTAGAACTTGGAATTTACAAAGCACTTTTACAACCATGTTTTAGGACTTGCTATTATGAGTCAGGACTGAATCAGCTCCCTCTTATATGTCTATCATGCTATCATCAATTGTTCCCAGATTAGATATGAGAAAACACTAATTCAACAAGGTTAAACTCAAGGTTAAAACCTTGCAAGTGATAAAATGAGGACCTAAATTCAGAACTGTCTGACTTCTGATGGAAGTTAGAAGCCTCTGGTCTTTCCATTATACTCTCCAATGCTTGTTTGATCCTGGAGCTGGACAAGGATTATCATGTTCCCATTGCAGAGATGAAAAGACAGGTTCAGAGACATTGTCTTGTCTAACACTACCACCCGCAGAGAGCGTCAGAAGTGAATCACATGGAGCCTTTTCACAAGGTCTTGGTGACTCAACATCAACAGTTGGCTGGGCAATGATTAGGACATCTCCATTTTGAGAAAAGGATTATTGAAAACACAACCCACCTGCTGACGCACTTAATATCAAACCATTGTTGTTAAACCTAACTCAGGGTGAAAAAAAATGCAAAAAGTAGATTTTTTAATGTAAGAAATTATCTTTTTTCCTTTGGTTTGTATCAGTGATCTCCTGCCTCTCAAGGATATCGACCCAATAACACTCCCCAAGCAATAATTAACAAAGCTGCTAACTTAAATGTATAGATTTACTTAAAAGCGTAACAATTCAGAATAGCTTTTAGCCATATTTCCTCAAACCAACAATATCTATTTTTTTTAGAATTTTTCAGGATTTTTATTATTTCCCAATTTTTAAAAAATTTTTTAATATTACATTTTTATTGCAGTATCCTTGGCTTACAACAGTGTATATTTTAGGGTTATAGGTTCAGTATAGTTCACGGGGCTCCCTCCCTTTGGTCGACTATACCCCCTACTCATTGTTGTATACAAAGAAAGTTCATGTTTGCAAATTTCAAGTTATGGTATTTTAAAGAGATGTCTCAGACTCACTGAAAATACTTCATGGGGCATAGTGATCGTCTTTCCCAAACTAGGCCTAACAGTAAGTATTCTAAAAAGTGTTATGCACAGTTTTTGTGATTTCCATCCTGAAATAGGAATGAAGGGTTAGTGAAGTGCGTTGATGGGCCCTTATAGCTGATTCGGGACAGGTGGTCTTAAGGAGCTTGTTTTACAGGTCTTACGCCTCTTGCGTCAGTTTTCAAGCTCCTGAATAGGTGGTTTGAAACAGTGCAGGCTAGAGGCATCCCCAGTGGCCTAGGGGTTTAAGGCTCAGTGCTGTCAATTTTAACAGCCTGAGTTCGAGCCCCAGTCAGGGAGCCGCGTGTGTGGGTGGGTGCGTGGCTCCCGAGCGATAAGGGGTGAAAGATGAATCACAGAAGCAGCATGCACGTGGACCAGGCAGCTGAGGCTCAGGATGCAAAACATGAGCCTCTCAGAGGCTGCTGCGCCAGTGCTCACCAACTGCATGTCCTGTAGATTCTGCTGAGGATACAGCAGGCATCATCCTGGGATCTGGACACATCACAGCTTTAGTCCTTAGTGAAAATCCCGCAAGGAGCACCCATGAGCTCTGAGGCGCCCAGTCTTTCAAAATCCTCATCTCCGAAGAGAACTTACAAACTGACCGCTGTTCCATGAAAAACAAACTCTGGTGCCTGGGGAGACGCAGCAAGACTGGGCGACACCCTAATATTTCCCAAATCTTTTAAAAGATTTATTGTACCTTTTGCAGCAACTTTTAAAGCTATTTTCTAAATTAAAAGTCCTCCAAAACAATAAACATAGTTTAGGCCTCCCTGGTGGTGCAGTGGGTTGAGCGCAGTGTAGTGAAGCTGCCCACAGTCTCTGCAGCGTGGGTTCGATTCCCAGCCAGCCAGGGAGATTCCCACATGGCTCAATAGACCTCTCTGGTCACATCTGCTGCTCCCCTCAGCAGTTTATTTTATTTTATTATTTTTTTTTAAATAATAAATTTTATTTTTATATTCCCCTTACATTTGCAACCCCCCCATTCTGACCCCAATCCCTCCCCTCCCGCCCCCCACCCCCCAAAAAGTGTCTCTTGTTCATAGTTTTTTGTTGATTTTGATTTTCACTTTCTTGTAGTTATTCATTTTCCTGGTCCCTTATTTAAGTTTTCTAGATTCCTGCTATGAGTGAGACCATCCGGTATTTTTCTTTTTCTTTCTGGCTTATTTCGCTGAGCATGATCCCTTCCAGCGCCATCCATCCAACAATATCTATTTATATATTTGTAAACAGCAATACATTTATGCTGACACCTTGTATTTATGCAGTCTGTGCAAAAAAAAAAACCCAAAGCCACAGACGAAACCATGATAGTATCCAACAAGTTGAAACTCCCCATTGTAAACAGCATTCAGTCTCATTCAATATTCCCAAATCATAATCACCTTTAACATGCTCTTGTTGCTAATAGAAAGCACAGCCACCCAAATGCATGCTACTTTTTATGCAACATTTCATCCATTTTTTTCTCACTCTGATAAAACTCACAGTAAGGAAACTTACCTAAAAATGAGGAAACTTACCTAAAAATGAGGACAGCAGAATTAGGAGCATGTCTGTATCTTCATCTCCAAAACATGATGAAGCATTAGTGATATTTTCACTGAAGTTCCATAACGTTTTGCAAACCAAACAGGCCAGTTGCCAATCAGTAGGACCAAAATCTCTTAAACAAT
This sequence comes from Talpa europaea, assembly GCF_964194135.1. Lineage (NCBI taxonomy): Eukaryota > Metazoa > Chordata > Mammalia > Eulipotyphla > Talpidae > Talpa > Talpa europaea. Next base: position 42,985,055 of record NC_140068.1, read on the forward strand.
CCACTAACCTGCATTAATAAAAGTAAAAATGAGATGTTTTAGGTCAGATTCTGTCTTGAATTTTTATATTTCTAGCAAGATGATTATGCTCCTGTAACATTTGATCTGTACTATACATAATTCAGTGATTTAAATAATTTCAGAGCTAGAAACTGAAGTAGCTACAGAGTGCCAATAATCTACTCTTGAATTATTCTAAGTGTCCAGTGGAATCTAAGGCCCTCTTGTGTCCTAGCTTGGTGCTTCCAAAAGCTGAAAGGTCTCTGCTCCTGGAGGAGTGATGAGAGGGGCTCGAGCTCCCTGGAAAACTGTCCTCTGAATTCTGAGAGTTTCATGACTCCGGGCCTTATAACTTACTTTTTAATGCCACCTCCTTCTTTTAGGATGACACGCCTTTCTTTATCCACAGTGAGATTTAGGAGAACACCACAGGCCGAAAAACAAACATCCTGATGCTTGGCATCCAGCAAAGCAATCATGAACTTGTGTACTGGAAGAACAAGAAACCAGTGCAGAGTGAGGCTCAGGGGTCCCAGCTGCCTCTTATTTGACAAATGGCCTAGGGGATGTGGGGAGGGGCTTGCAAATTCAAATTTCCCATCTTCCTAAGGCTGTTACCACTGCCCAGCAGGTGTTCTCCATTGTCTATTCCTTTCAGAACCTGCTCCCTGCCCTGGGCCCCCCTCTACGCCCAAATACTGTTAATATCTGGCCCTGGCAGCAGCCACCTCTCCAGGGCAATCATGGAGGAGACTTGCACTTCCAGCCACATGCGTGATGTTCCTCTTTGGCATGTGTTCTCTTAAGAGCTCTGCTGAATCTCTGATGGCAATTTTCTTTAACTATACAGCCTGGGGGAGGGGAAGGAGGGTAGACTCCTATGGCTATCTCCCCAGAAGACTCCCAGTTTGGCCTCAGTTTGTAAAAGAAGATTTGCTCAGACCACTGGAACATGTGGTCCTCCCTCCTAGGAAATGAGCTGTAGGTCCTATTTTCTTTTTTTTTTTTTAAATGTATTTATTTGTGCATACAAGAACTAGGGTACAGGCCAGAGGTGGGGGAGGTGAGAGGATTCACCAGAGACAGAGTGGGGAACAGATGGATTGACTGAAATACACTGCTGAGGGGAGCAGCGGGTGAGACAGGAGAGGTCTGCTGTACCATGTGGATAGCTCCCTGGCCGGGGATAGAACTCGTGCTGCAGAGGCTGCGGATAGCCTCATAGTGCTGTGCTCAACCCCTTCTGCCACAGGGAGGCCCCTGTTGGTCCTATTTTCTCAAGTCTCCCCCTCCTCCCACCATCACCTGGGCTGGGCAGAGGGTTGAGGGCCAGGGAATAAGATATACTCCTTCTACTAAACCTGAGAGGCAGACAAACCCTTCTGGTCTTGGTCCCACTGATGGGTGAGTGAGTTTGACAAAGGTTGCCTCACTTTTTGCCAACACATATGTGTGTTTTTAAGAGTCTCAGGAATAAACACCAAAAAGTTAAGTCATCTCTGGGGTAGTGAGATGATGGGTGATAGTGTATTGCTGCCACTTAAATATATATATATATATATATATATATATATATATATTCTAAATTTTCTATTATGAACCTGGATAAACAGGTATTTTTAGTTATTACTCTTCCATGAAATATTTGAGACATATAATGAGTATGGTTGGTATAAACACTGTGTGCCTGCCCTCCCACCCAGTTTAAGAAATGAACATTACCTACCCAATTTTATATCTGTAGGCATCCCTTCCCTTTGTGTTAAATGTTGAACTTCTTCCCAATACCATTTATACCTTATATCATGACTGACTGTGTACATATACATAAACAACACCTAAGATTGTTTTTGTATATTTTAAAGCTTACATTAATGGCATCATTCTGTATCCTCTCCCTGGCTTTTTTGCTCCTGCTTTATACCTTGGAGGATGACCCATGTTAACACATGAAACTTAAGTTCATTTATTTTAATTGCTATGGAACATTTTGTTCATAAGTATACCACAGATATTTGTATTTGTATACTCTCTATATTTATCTTCTTGCCTATTGGTGAACATTTAGTGACTTTTTTTTTTTCTATTACAAGCAGTACTGTAATAGATATTCTAGCACATGGAGGGGAATGTCTTGAGTCTATTCCCATGGGCAGAAATGACAAGTACAGATTACTTGTTTCCCTTCAACACATACACACACGCCACCTTGGAACTGAGCAGGCCACTCACGAGGGCGAGAACACCAAAAACACTGCTGTGACCCGCCTTGGCATCCTGAGCTGAGAGCCTTACTTGTGAACGGAACAGAATGTAAAGCACTACTCATCCCAAAGCAGAAACTAGTAACACGTTGTAATGACCCACGTTCCGAAACTGCTCAGCTGTTTATTGGCAAGGAGAGTGTGTTTATGAATCTAAGTGTCATTAACTCACCATTTTTCTGGACAATGAAATCACAGATGTCATGGTCCTGGGAGAGATTTCCAAAGACACGCACAGCCTCCAGGATTCCATCCATGTTGTTACTCACGAGCAGTTTTAAGAGCACTGGGTTTGGTGACCGGAGAAATCAGTGAATGTAAGTTTTCATTTAAAGGCTACTAGAAAACGACCTCACATTACTGATACTGATAACTTAAAATCTCAAAGTGATAATAACATACAAACTGTAAGCGACTTTTCCACACTTTCTAACTTCTTATATTCCAATGAGGCATTTAGATGTTTGTACCAGAAATCAGAAAATACGCATACCTCCATTTCTGTGTTTAGTTAATAAAATCAAAGCCTTAAATGAACCTGCATCTATCACACTGAGTTCTGAATCTTACATTCAGCAATATACAGCTTTTTGTCCTGAATCATGGAATTCTTCACTTGGTAATAAGATAAATTGTTGATTGTTGCTGTAGTGTTGATCACCAGCTCCTCACAATCATCAATTGACTTGTTTTCTGAAATAAAGCAAGGACAAGGATGTCAAAAATCCTTCACAGGCGTAGAAATAATGACATCCTACCTTTATTTATTTTTTTCAAAGATTTATTTATTTATGCATACAAGAACTGGGGTGTAGACCAGAGGTGTGGGAAGTGATGGTGAGAGGATTCACCAGAGACAGAGTAGGGAATAGAACAGGCAGATTAACTGAAATACACTGCTGAGAGGAGCAGCAGGTGAGACAGGAGAGGTCTGTTGTGCCCTATGGGTCACCCCCCTGGCTGGGGATCAAACTTATGCTGCAGTGGTTGGGGATAGCTTCATAATGCTGTGTCTTAACCCCTTGCGCCACCAGGGAGGCCCCACAACATCCTAACTTTAGAAACAGCAGACAAGCCACTGTCCAGAGCAAGCTCTGTGCAGTAGCACCATTTGCCTTTTTCATTTGCTGCTGTGTTTCCCAGGATGCTTCCTGCTGGGAAGCTGGCCAGGCTTTGAACACTTGATACTCAATCTCTCCAACCAAGAGGCCTGGAAAAATCAGGTTCACCTAGGGCCTGTGTCTATAGTGAAGCAATGATGCCCACACACCACTGAACTGAGCCATCCCTACTTCCCCGCTAGTTAGCCCTGTCCCTGATCCACCCAGTGGCTCCATGGCCCACATCTTCCAAGAGAATGACCCCTATGTCATGATCCATCCATTGCTCCTATCAGTGCTGCCTTCCAAACATGCAAACCTTATTACCTCTCACCTCTCACATCCTCTACTACCACCTTGTCCCTCTCACACCCTCCTATCTGGCTCTCTTGTGTCTTTGACTCCCTCAGTGTCCTCAACACAAAAGTGACAAAAGTCACTCAAGAAATGCCACTGGTCTCTCTTGGGCCCACAGGTCCTACCTGGGCTGCCCCCTCTTTACCTCCATGACTTTATTTGCTGCTCCAATCCTTAAGCCCTCAATGCCACCCACACCAGTTTTTTGCTGGTTGTGAAGGTACCAGCACCTCCTACCCAAGGACCCCTGCACTGCTATTCCCTCTGTCTAGACTAGACTCTTCCACTTGGCCACCTGACTTACTCCTCTCACCCTGCAGGTTGGTGCTCAGGTTACGGAGCTGCATTATTGGACGCACTTTCCTTAACCACTCTAGATAAAACAGTACCCATGCCTCATTTTCTCCTTTACTGCTTTAATTTTCTGCAATATCCAAATGGTGATCATTGAGATGGAACAGAGTGGAAAACTATTCAGGGAAGAAAATGGATAGGACATGGTAAACATGGGATTTGGGGGGTGAGGGAAAGGAGTCACCCAGGATGGTCCCTAAGTCTCTGGATTGCATAATGGCATGGTCCTTAATCATATCCTCTGAATGAGGGGTATGAGGAGAGGGCCCAGTTGGGAAAAAGGTCATGAATCAGGTTCCCATATCTCGAGGGGTTCTGAGCATCCATGGTTGATGTAGGGTAAGCAGTTGGATCTATGGATCTGGCAATTGGAGGAAAAACCATGACTCTGGGTAGAGTGAAGTAGCTGGAGCAACGTGAAGGGGCCTCTGCCCCTCACTACCCTTGTCCCCCTCACTCCCCTCCCCACCCAGCCATTGCCTGCTCAGGGAAAGCCTGCCTCAGACTAGGAGGGGGCATCTTGGCCTGGGAGGGGGCATTTTGGCGGTGACTTGCCCGCTGTGCTTTACTGGATAAGGATAGGTCTTTTACCTTGAAACGAAAGCTCCCCGGGGAATGAGAAGGGGGGCTGTGAGCTGAGTGCAAGGACTGTGTTGTTTCTAAAATTCTCTAGCATAATTCTCTCTCCTTGAGTCCCTCCACCCACAGCAAACAGCTTGAGACCAGTACCTGGTAGACACTCAATGACTACTTGCAGGGAGAAAGAATAAATGAGGCCCTAATTGCCTGATTTTTAGTTTAAATGATGGGGAGGGAGTAAAGAACTGAGCCAGCCTAGGCTTTGCTATGGATTCTACAGCCCAGAAATGGCTTAGTGGCCTCAGGCTCTCAGGGACCCTGTAGAATAATCTCAACTGTTTTCAAGGGAGGTGAGGTTAAAAGAACCCTTCCAAAGAACATCCCTAGATTTGGAACCTTGATCTTCTCCCTGCTGGCGGTGACCTTGATCAAGTCATATAATCTTCTTGGCCCTCAGTTTCCATCACTGTAAAGTGGGATGAGAAGGACACCTACATTTCAGAATTGTTAAGAGGTTTAAATGTACAACTACTTGTAAAGGGCTTAAAAGAGCGCATGGCCCATTATAGGTGCTAAGCAGCAGATATATGTTGAATGAACAGAGGGCCCGCCCAGAATAACAGCTCCCAGGGGCTGGCTCCTGTGACTGTCTGGCACTAGACAAGGGGGAAGACGACAGCTTTGGGGGTGTCAGTCCCCACACTGATATGAGACTTGGGGATCTCTTTTTTTTCTTGTTTTAGCAGAGTCTAGTTTGCCCAGAAGCCGCTCTTATGTGTTTCTGTCACCACCTCCTGTGGGAGCTCATGTCTGGGCAGCAGGCTTGGTGCCTGGTATCTGGGGCAGGAGGGTGGACTCACAGGTATCAGGCCTCTATCATGCAACACCAAGCACTTCCCATGCATTTACCTTATAAAAATTAGCTACTAATAATGCTGTAAGTGCATGTACAAGCATTTAGACCCACACTACACTAATTAATAGTGTAGAGCTGCATCTATCTCAGCTCAGCTAGCCACACAAAACACTGGGTGGCTTAGACAACAGGAATTAGCTTCCTCATGGCCTGAAGGACTTCTAGGCTTGAAGTCGAAGCTCAGAATGTCAGCATGGCTGGGGACTCTTCATGGCTGCCTTCTTGTTTCTCACATCCTAGAGAGAAAGAGCAAGCTCCCAGCGTCTCTTATAAGAACACTGATCCTGTGGTGGCGGGCAACTCTCATGAACTCCTCTAAACCTGATTACTTTCCAAAGCCCCCACATCCAGATCCCACCACACTGAGGATTAGGGCTTCAGTATAAATTTGGAGGGGACACAATTCAGTCCCTCACAGCCTCTAGTATCCCACTTTGTAGGTGAGAATGCCAGGGCTTAGAGAAGTTAAATACCTGGTCTAACATCACTGAGCAGATTTCTGAATAAAGGTCTGTCTTACTCTGTAATCCTGCTCTTTCCAATACATCTTGCAGAGGCCATGGACTTAGCACTCCTGCGTGCCCATTAGACCTGCCTGGGGCATCCATTTGCCTGCAAGGCATGAGAGAAGCACACAGCCCTCTGCTGCTGACTCATGGATGAAAGAGAATCTAGAATTTGGAGCTTGCCACTGAGCAAATCTCTGAATGTGGGGATTTGCCAAGAGGGCTGGTCCTTATTAGAAACATTTTTTTTTTTTTAAATTTTAAAAGACCCTACGCAATGAATGGCCTTTAAAAATGAGTCCTGGGGTACAAGCAACTCCTCTGTGAGGGGAGCAGGACTAGTGTGGACGGATGGACAAAGTCCCAGGGAAGTCATTGGCACTTGGGGGAGGGCGGGGAGTGGTGCTCAGTGCTGAGCAGAAACAGGGTAGCAGTTGCTTTGCCCTCAGGTTAATGAGCACAACCAGACCAGCCAGCTGCTCCTTTCTAATCAGAGTCCCGGTGCTGGCCTTGCTCTTGGCTTGGCTTCTGCTACAGGGCCTGTTAGAATGAGGCAAGAACATGGAAAAAGGGCTTCCTCCTCCGGGGTGGAATCTACCCCCACTCCTCAGACTAGGTGGTGGGAGACCAGCAGAGAGCTGAGGAGGGCTTTGGAGGCCAGCTGAGTCACCTGAGGGGAAGACAGAGGGAGGATCCTCTCTCAGGGGTGGCTTTTAACCCCCTAGGAGCTTTTTGTGGGAGATCAAATCTTTTAGGAGCTAGAAGAGACAAAGGCTCTCCTGATTGTCCAGGACATGGGTTAACCTCGCATGGTGCTGTGCTCCACTGCTGCAGAGAGGACACATTCTCAGTGAGGCCTCCCACCACCTGCATCAGCATTAGACAGAGAGCTTTTAAAATGCAGATTCTTGGCCTCTTCCCCCCACCTTAGTTGATCAATCACAACCTCTGAGGGATGAGTGGAGAATTTGTGTTTTTTAATGAGCTCTGTGTGATTCTTCTGTGAGAAGAAGATGGAGAAGCACCAGATTAGAGTTTCATTGGTTAACGAAGAATAGAAGAAAAATAGGCAATTCCCAAGTGCCCAGAAGCTCAAGGGGGTATGCTAGAGGCCTCACGTGGGAATGCCCTATATCACCAAAGCAGAGCACCTATCCACCCAGAAGACCTGGGGAGGGCCAGACGGGGCCCCAGTGTCTCCCTTAGGGCCAAACTCTCTGATGTCTGGGCAAATCTGCTTCCCAGCCTCTCCCGCCTGTCTCAAAGCATCACTTTCTTGGAAGTCAAACACACATTATTCATTATACCTTCAGTTCCCAGGTAGAAATATAATTTCTAAGCTCATAAAATAGCTATAAGACCAGGGCTTTTTTCACTTTATACATGAATATTAACAACCGCAGGAAAATGAATCATGCATAGCTCTCTTTCTGACCAACTTGACTATTCACAATGATATGTGCCCCGTCCAGGTGCCCGAGGTCAGGCTCTCCCAGGGAGCTGCAGTAAAAGATTGGGTCTGCAAGAGGACAGGATGAGAGCTGGCCCTGGGCTTTCAGGTTTCTGTTAGCCTCTCACTGCAGAGGAGGCTAAAGATGGTTCTCTAAAGCACTGGATCTCAACATTTAAGGGGGAGAAGAATCACCTGGGGCAAGGGATGAGTTGAAATGCAGATTTCAAGACCCTAAACCCGTCCTACCGAGTCAGTGTCTTTTTTTTTTTTTTTTTTTTTAAAGATGATTTTTTTTTTATAGAGGCATTTTTTTTTTATTTATTTATTTGTTTGTTTTGTTTATACATGCACTGGGTACAGTCAGAAGCGCGGGAGGGTGAGAGAATTCACCAGAGCCAGAGCGGGGAGCAGAGCAGGCAGAAGGACCGAAGTACACTGCTGAGGGAAGCAGCGGGCGGCAGGAGAGGTCTGCGCGCCATGTGGGACCCTCCTCCAGTGGCCGGGGAGCAACCGGGTATCGAACCCGCGCTGCAGAGGCCGCGGGCAGCTTCGCAACCCAGCGCTCAACCGCTGCGCCACCGGGGAGGCCCCCGAGTCAGTGTCTTAATGAGTCCCAGGACTGATTCTGAGGCCAAGACTTGGAACCCTGGCCTGGAGCAGAGAAGGACTGATCTTCCACAGACAAGGAAGGATAGTTAGAAAACAGGAAGATGTTACAGTCCAAAAGCTGTAAAAGTCACTGAGCCGGTTCCTGGACTGTAAAATGGCTAAAATAACAAGCTACCCTCACGTGGTTGCTGTGAGGCAAGAGATGCAAATGCGCTTTTCAGACTGTAAAGCTCCATAATAAGGTAAGGCAAAGTCACTTACAAGCCCACACACCAAAACCTGGCTCCCCCCCCAAAAAAAAGTGGCTCCCTCCCTTTAGCCCTCATGCATCCCCACCCCCACTCCCCACCACATACCTCGCTGCTGGAGCTACTCATGAACTTATCTGCAAATCTCACACAACTCCATCATAAACCCTGAGTTTCTTGAAAGCAGATACCAACCTACATGGACTGAATGTTGTTCCCCTTCAAATGCCCTAATCCCCAAGATGACTGAATTTGGAGCAAGGGCCTGTGATGGGGTGATGAAAGTTAAATGAGGTTCTAAGGGTGGGGCTGTAATCCCATAGGGCTGGTTCCCTTATTAAAAGAGAGTGCTTTTTCTTTCTTCCATGTGAAGAGACAATAAAAAGGAGTCCATTTACAAGCCATAAAGAGAGCCTTCTCCAGACACTGACCCTGCTGGCACCCTGGCCTTGGATTTCCAGCATATAGAACTGTGAGAAAATAGATTTCTGTTGCTTAAGTCATGCTGTTTGGGTATTTTGTTAGGGCAGCTCAAGTTATGCAGTAAGGAATCAATACATGGCTCTTAAATTGAATAGCAAGAGGGGATGGTTCAGAGATTACCAAAAACATCATTTTGCTCAGCCATTAGAGTTGTTTCTGTAACAACAAAGGCTTCTTTTTACATAGTCTGGTAAGTAGTGGCTTTGTAGGTCGCCCAGGATGGCAGTTAATTTCTTTGCACGTGGGGAGGCAGAAGTGCTCATGAGGTTAAGAAACTGGGGTAGGACTTTGGGCTGAATTTTGTGACCCCAAACCACGTATGTTGAAGCCTTCATCTTTAACGCTACATTTGGAAATCGGGCATTTAGGAGGTAACTAAGGTAAAGTCATCAGGGTGAAGCCCATACCGGGAAGGGAAGGACTTTTCACATTGTAGAGGGGTGAGGGCGGTGCCTCAAGCCAGGAAGAGGGTCCTCCCAGGACCTGACATGACAGTCACTGACGCATGCTTACAGCCTCCAGCATTGTTAAGAAAATTAATTTCTAGGGCTTTTCATTTTATTGAGGTAATATTACTTTACAATATATCTAGGTTTCAGGTGTGATAGTTTCCCACAAATGTGTGTTAAGTCACACAATCTGTTATTTTGTCATGGCAGCCCAAGCAAACTAAGACAGATTTTTGGTTTCTAGAAGTGGATGCTGCTATAAAAATAGCTAAAAGTGTAGACACAGCTTTATAACTGGGTGAGGAGTAGAGCTGGAGTGGTTTCGGGGTACATAGTAGAAATATGGATATTAAGGAGGATTCTGGTGAAGGCTCAGAAAAGAGGAGAGCAGGAGTGAGTGCCTCCATCTCTTCAGGGAATAATAAATAATCATGAGCAGAACATGGCAGAAATATAGACATGTAGGCCATTCTGGTGAGGACGCTAACGTGGAACAAGTTATTGGAAATTGCAGGAAAGACCATCCTTGTAATAAAGTGACAAAGAACTTGGCTGAATTTTGTTTGTATTCTACTATTTTGTAGAAGGTAGAGCTTGCAAGGGATGACACTAGATGGGTAGGTGTGATTTCTAAACAAAGTGTTTAGGAAGCAGCCTGGCTCATCCAGTTTATAGTAAAATGTGAGAGGAGATGAACTAAAGAAGGAAACATTAAGCAAAAAGGAACCAGAACTTAAAGATTTGGAAAATTCTTAGTCCATCCATACCACAAACAATGAGAAAGTGCAGGCATGGAGAAAACACCAGGGCTGTGGTGGGGCTATCACTCCATAAAGGGCTTTGGGATTGGAACTTAAGGGAACAGAGCTAGGACAAGAGAAAGTAATGCTGCTGGCCTTCTGGGATTGAGGACATGGGGTGTTAGGCTACTTGGCAACAGCATGCACTATTCTTCAAGAAGAGGGAAAAATGACTCTAAAGATGATTCAAAGATCACCAGAACCACTGCCTCAGTTTCAACAGGCCAGACAGCCTCCACTCTGAAGCCTTGGGAGCAAGGCTGCCTGTGGAGCCATGCAGTTGACCCTGGGAAGGGTAGGCCTGGGGAGGCAGAACCCTGCCCCAGTGGGGTCAGAAAGCAAAGCATGGACCAAAGGAGGAGTGTTTATTCTTGGTTCTGAAGCTCTAGTGGAGTTTGCCTTCCTGGATCTTGGACTTACTTGCTATCCATTACCCTTTCCTTTTTTCCTATTTCTCTTTTGGAATGAGAATGTCCTGTCCCACTGTGACATTTTTGGAAGCACATAACTTGTCTGGTTTCACATGTTCACAGCAGGAAAGGAATTCTGCCTCAGTATACATCTTATCTCTTGTCCCCCTTTTATCTCATTTAGGTGCTACTTAAATGAGACTTTGGATCTTAGATCACAGAATGAGTCAAGGCTGGTGGGGGATGTTAAGATGGAGTGAATGCATTCTGCATGTGAGAAGGGCATGAATTTGGGGGGGTGGATAAGGGGCAGGACTGAATTGTGTTCTCCCTGCCTCCACCCTATCCCTCCACCCCCACCCCCAAATCCGTATGTTGAAGCCCTAACTCCCAATGTGATTGAATTTGGAGGTAGGATTTTTAGGAGGTAATTTGTTAAATGAGGTTATAAGGGTGGAGTTCTAATCCAATAGGATTGGTGCCCTAATTGAAGGGGAAGAGAGCAATCTCTCTCCCCTGTGCACTCCCTGGGGAAAGGCCATATGTAGACTAGTGAGGAGCAACCTTTGGAAAGGCCAGCAGAGCATGTTCACCAAGAATCAAATCAGTCAGCACCCTCCTCTTGGACTTCCCAGCCTCCAGAATGTGAGAAATAAATTTCTGTGGTTTAAACTACGCATCTGTGGTCTTATGTTATGGTAGCCCCAGCTAACAAATACATAAGGGAAAAGTGGGACCTGAGTGGCTGGAGGCCATCACTGTAGATAATGTAAAAGTGAGAAATAAAAAGATAAATAAACCTGTATTGTGTGGGTGAGCTCCAGGGAAAATTTTGGATTTTAAATTTTGGGGTGAGTTTAGCCAATTTTTGATCACTTGATTGGTATATTTTTTAAAAACAGCAATATAATTCACATGCCATACAGTTAACCCATATTAAATTCAGTGGGCTTTAGCAATGTTCTGTATTCCTCTTTTTTCTCTTTTTGTAATCTAGGATACTTTCTAGTCACTTGTGAAGAGATACTTTCCTTCCCACAGCTGAGAAGGATGGTTAAATGAGCCAGCTGCACTAACCAAACCTTCACCACTCCCACGACAGGGAGCCGTGTCCTGCCCATGTGGCAGCCAGGCGGCTGCCCTCTTACCCAGCATGGCGAGGAGCAGGCCCACTACGTGCGTGTTGGCGGCCAGGGCGGGGCCGATGCCTGGGTGGATTGCTAGGTTGGCGAGGACTCGGGTCAGTTTGATGAGCACATCCTCGGCCTGGGCCCGCAGCAGGGGTGCCCTGGGAGGTACATCACCTTCACCCCGACACTTCTCTGAATGCAGATCCAGCTCACAGAATGTATGGAATAATGACAACAGAGTTGGGATGCTCTCTTTCTCTCTGGAAAACTGTTCGCGAGCCTGGTTATTTTTCGCTGTCAGGTTGCCAAGAATAAAAACAATACGAACGACTAAATCCTGCAATAAATTAAAGACAAAGAGTTACAAATGCAAAAGAGGCCAGGACAAGCTGATGGAAAGAGTATGATAATTAATTCACGATTTAATTAATAGTAAAACAGAACATGTCTGGCTTCTACTAACTTGTACAGTGTTTGATTCCCAAGGTTGGTGCAAATTGACAGAAGATTAAAAGCATTTAGCAGCAATGAAAGAACGCAAACTGATTGATGCCATTAGCAAGGCCTATTAACTTCAGATCCTTCATCTGAAATTCTGGGTGGCCTTCCCGCCCCCACCTTCTCCAGAACAACCAGTGGAGTGGGATACAGCTTTACTATTAATAATAGTTTTGACACTATCAGACATCATGAGCATCCAAATCATTTCCTGAAACTTTACCTCCTGCGGCAGCATTGTCTCTAAAAATCAGGTGTTGATGGCATATCAGCTTGTGTTCTAGAAGGCTCTCTAAACCCGGACACTATCAGGTGATGCTGATTCTCTGCTGTGGGGAATGTCCTGTGTTTAGCAGCATTTCTGGCCTCTCTTTCCGGGTGCCAGGTTTAATGTCTGCAGGGGGCAAAATCCTCCCAGGCTGTGAACCACAGTGTTACCTGCCACTTCCAATGTAGGACTTGTCTTTCTTGATCAGGGTCATGGTTATGATCTTTCTTTAGCACAGAAAAATTATGGGTGGAAGTTTTCATGGAGTCAAAAAACAGAGGAGGGGGTAGGGTTGATTAACAAGTCATTACGCTAGCTATGGAAGTTTCCAGGAATCTGAGGTGGGGACTGAGAGGATTATGTGTTAAAGAAAACCAACCCAACCTGACCATAAAGGAATAAAATTACACAAAGGAATGAATTGCACTGCATGCCCCCCCAACACTATATAAAGATACACCTTGCAAAAAGCAGCTCTTGCTCCAAGACTGCCCGCCTGTGTTTGTGCAGGTGTCTCTTTCTTAAACCTGCCTCTTTCAAAATATAGCTCTCTGCGCACCTGTGTCTATGCAGGAGTCTCTTTTTCCTAATAAACCTATAAAATGCAGCCTTTGCCTATTTGTGTCTATGTAAACGTCTTTTTCCTTCACAAACTTGCCATGTGCCACTGCAGGGGAAACTGCTCAAATAGTTCTCAGAGGGACCCAAGGACTCCATTCACCAAACCCCAACAGTTATAGGAGTGACATCTTCATAATTATATGCTAAATTGTAGATGTGTGTTACAGACCCTTTTCTGCATATAAGCAGAAAAGTCTGCTTATATGCAGACACAATAAGTGTCTCTAAAAATCCCAGTCTTTTTTTAAAAAGATTTATTTATGCATATAAGAATTGGGGTACAGGCCAGAGGTGTGGAGGGTGAAAGGACCCACCAGAGACAGAGCGGGGAAAAGAACAGGCAGACTGACTAAAATACACTGCTGAGGGGAGCAGCAGGCGAGTCAGGAGAGGTCTGCTGCACCATGTGGGTAGTTCCCTGGCAGGCCAGTGATAGAACTCATGCTGCAGAGGCTGCGGACAGCTTCATAGTGCCGTGCTTAACCCGCTGCACCACGAGGGAGGCCCTAAAAATCCCAGTCTGAGAACATTTTATAACTCAACAAGATACAGAAACAATTATATTTTTTTTTCAAATTTTTTAATAAATTTTATTTTTATATTCCCCATACAATTGCAACCCCCTTATTTTGACCCCAATCCTCCCCTCCCCACTCCCCACCCCCCATAGAGTGTCTCTGGTTCATAGTTTTTTGTTGATTCTGATTTTCACTTTCTTATAGTTATTCATTTTCCTAGTCCCTTATTTCAGTTTTCTAGATTCCTGCTATGAGTGAGACCATCCGGTATTTTTCTTTTTCTTTCTGGCTTATTTCGCTGAGCATGATCCCTTCCAGCGCCATCCATGTTGCTGCAAATTGCATGTGTTTATCTTTTTTGAATGCTGAGTAATATTCCATGGTGTAACAATTATATTCTTAAAAGTCTCATACGCTCATCGACTGAGCTAGCTGGGTGACTTGTAACAATTATATTCTTTTAATTTTTTTTTTAAGATTTTTATTTATTTACACAAGAACCGGGGTACAGGCCAGATTCACAGGAGGGTGATTCACCAGAGACAGAGTGGGGAACAGAACAGGCAGAGTGACTGAAGTACACTGCTGAGGAGAGCAGCGGGCGAGACAGGAGAGGTCTGCCACGCCATGTGGGACCCTTGCCAGCTGGCCGGGATTGAACCAGCGCTGCAGAGGCTGCAGACAGCTTCACAGCACTGCGCTCAACCCCCTGTGCTACCAGGGGAGGCCCCAATTATATTCTTTTTAAAAAAACTTTATTTATGCATATAAGAGCTGGGGTGCAGACCAAAGATGTGGGGGGAGGGGATGAGAGGATTCACCAGAGACAGTGGGGAGCAGAACAGGTGAATGGACCAAACATACTGCTGAGGGGAGCAGCAGGCAAGACAGAAGAGGTCTGCTGCGCCATGTGGGTTAGCTCCCTGGCTGCGGATAGCTTCATAGTGCTGACTTAACCCCTTACACCACCATGGAGGCCCACGATTATATTTTTAATATAACAACAGCAAACACCCTAACCCACAGGTGGTGAGGGAGGTCTCCTGGGAGACAGACCTTCACGGAATACTTAGAGAGGGGCACCCCTGCTCCGGGGGCTGTTGCTCACTGCACCAGTGTAAGGACAGGAAAGGACACAGTGCAGGTTTTCTATGATCCAGCAGACCAGGTAAAGGAGGAGTCAGAGTCCTCAGTGGCTTTTTGCAGGTTTTTATTGGGATTACCAGGTACACGGCAGGCAGGGGTTGCTGGGGGGGCCGGGAGGCTGGCAGGCCTTCACTCAAGCAAGTCTTCACTCTGTCTGGGCTTTCCGGCCTTCTCTGCTTCTCTCTCGGCTTCTACTGGCATCTCCACGACGCCGCCCCTAAAAGCCCAGTCTCAGCCCAGGTGAATCCCACCTACCTATGCCCACACCCTACTCCAGGTGCCTCCATCAGGCATGCATTCAGGACCACAAGGATCCATCCTCTATCCTGATGGCGGGAGGGCAAAAAAGCCTGACATTTTTCGTTACCCTACAGTCCACCCCCTCAGGGTTTTCTGCCATATAGTCTTCATATATACAATTTTCTTAGCAAACAAACAATGCAGCCATGGCCCACAAAAGCAAATACATCATAATATAACAACAAAATACAACAGAACAGAAATAAGTCCAGGCAGGGCATAAACCTAGTGGCAAAAGACAATTATTGGTACCAGCAGATGAGCCACCAAATCTGCTGCCGAAGGCACTGCTCATACGAGGGAAGGGAAATCACTCAGACATCTCTGTCACATGCCAGGAGCCGTCAGGCTTCCTGACCTTCTCTAGCTGTAGTCTCGGCTACAAGCCACACACCGCATCCACCCCCAGGATGCACTCGCAAATCGCCAACACTCAGGGATTGTCTGCGGTCGCTCCAACACTCGGCCTTCATAGCCACCAATGTGACTCGCAGACCCCTGCACTCAGGCCAACCCACTGCACAAGCACATGGGTCGGGGATCCAAACTCTACATGCGGCCTCTCTTGGGTCCCCTCTTTAGCTTGGGCTCCACCCCAAGCCACGTTCCCCACCCGTCCCCCAAGGACGGGGTCCTCAGCTCCTCACCCTCACTTGAAAACGAGCAGGGCATCACCCACAGGTGATTTTACGAGACTCACTGGTCTTCAGCATACTTAGGCTGCTTAACAGCCGCTCAGGGCTTCCCAAACTTAGCATCAGCACCAGCTTTTGCCTTCTCAGTTGGCTTTTCTCCTCCGCCTGGCTGCTGGGCATACATAGGCTGCTTTTGGCCATCAAGGCCCACTGGCCACCTCCAGATTCTTAAAAAAAACATAACCTGCCAAGGTCCTCCGCCTTCTGGCGGGACTGTCTGTCCAAGTTCATCAGTCTAAGTTTATTAGTCCAAGTCCATTGGCCTCTCCCTGCATCAGCACCAGCGAGCTCCAAATCATAGTCCTCTCCTCCCCGACAATTCTGCTGCCTCATGGGGTCGTTGGCTGGTCCTCTCGGGCGTCTCCTCCTCCAGGCGTGGTCTTATTCCATAGCTCCCGGACCTTGTCCACCCTCTGTGCTGCCATGGCATCTCCAATGCTGTCACAGGCTCACACAGTCTGTTACTCCTTATTCCCTCCAGGTCTTCGGAGGGCTCCAATACCTGTCTGCATGGATCATCTTGCCGACTTATGCCAATTGCAAGGACAGGAAAGGCCACAGGGCAGGTTTTCTATGATCCAGCAGACCCAGTAAAGGAGGAGTCAGAGTCCTCAGTGGCTTTTTGCAGGCTTTTATTGGGGTTTACCCGGTACACAGCAGGTAGGGGTGCTGGGGGGGGCCGGGAGGCCAGCCTCCCGGCCCCCAGCAAGTCTTCACTCTGTCTGGGCTCTCTGGCCTTCTCTGCTTCTCTCTCGGCTTCTCCTCGGCTTCTCTTTCGGCTTCTACTGGCATCTCCGCGACGCCACCCTTAAAAGCCCAGTCTCAGCCCAGGTGAATCCCATCTACCTATGCCCACACCCTACTCCAGGTGCCCGCCATCAGGCATGCATTCAGGACCGCAAGGATCCATCATCTATCCTGATGGCGGGAGGGCAGAAAAGCCTGACATTTTTCCTCACCCTACAGCCAGACACTGTACTATGTTATGGACAGAAACCTACTTGAGAGGCTCCCCAGGAACAAAGCCAGTGAGGGGTGGGAGGCAGGACTGAACCCAGGTTTTCCCAGACTGGAGTCCTTGTATGCCCTGCCTCCCACATGCCTGTCACTTCATAAGCTCCTCCTGTCACTTGTTTTCTTTTAGAGCAGTTAAGGAATTATCTCCTCTTAAAATGCAAATATGTCACCAAGAGAGATGCCAATAAACCTGACTTTATTTACCAGATTAGTATTTATCAGCAGTCTTAAATGAAGGGGACAAAGAGCATAGGGCTGGGCTTGGTTTTATCAGGGAGCAGGTCCAGGTGGGACCTGGGGGGAGGAGGAGGAGGTAGCAAAGAGAGCCGAGCATCAAGGACAAAGGACAGGACTTGGATTTGCCTAGGGCCACCCCAGTACCAACTTGTTCCAGCTTGCTCTTGGGAAAAAAAAATAAAACAAAGTTGTGCTTGGCCCAGGTGGAGAAGCAGCTAGGCTGCTGCATGTGTGGCTGGGAACCACCTACCAATATTGAGAAAGGATCGAGTCTAACACGATGGCTAGAAGTGGAACCAGTCCAGGAGAAAGCTCATATTCATATAACCACAGCTTTGTGTGCAATCAATGCAGCCAGTGAGGAGAACCCACCTGCTCCTGGTCTGTCCCCTTGGAGGCAGAAAGCTGGTCCTTAGCTAATCTGTGAATGAGAGGGGCCTGGGTGGTAACATAGACATAAGAGTTTTCAGTCTATTTGAGAAGAAAGCCAAGGTTAACATGTGGGAAAATAGCAAGCTAAAAGGGCCGAGCAAATGGTAGACATGGAAAGGGAATACCATACCCGGCGGGAGATACAGGCCATCTGGGTTCATACATGTGACTTAGCTTAGCCACAAACTCATTTGTAAAATAGGGGAAATGTGTGGTGATATTAAATGAGACAAAACCGAAAAACCACAAATTGTAGTAGGTAATGATTCTGGCATTGTTCTGGACTCTTCACATACTACCAATAAAATATTAGCACCACTGGTGGGCAGACCAATGGTCTTAAGATCAGGTCCAAAATGCAGTTCTTCATGCCTGGTCCCTACCCAGACTTGATACCTAATCTCACTGCAGTTTCAGCCTCTCCCAAAGTGTAACCTTAAACCAATCAGCCAGGAGGTTCTTAATCAGCACTAGTGAGGTCATCTGCACAAGACGACCCCCTGCCTTCCCCTGAGGAAAGGTGGTTTTATTGGAAACAATCTTTTCCATCTGGCCCCACCCTCTTCCTGGCTATAAACACTCTACATTTTATGTGACCCCTTGCAGTATCTAGGTGAATGCTGTCAAATTCATGAATCTTTTAATAAAGCCAAACAGATCTCTAAATTTGTGGGTTTTATTTTTTAACAGAGTTTGAATACCAGGATGCTGAGTGACAGTAGGGGGTAGTCAGCAAGGTTATTGCCAATGAACTTGAGTGCAACCTTGATGAATGTGTGAAATGTGGATATGTGGAAGGGAGGACAGAGGATGGGTAGGGTTGGCAAGGAGAAAAGGAGAGGGTCTTGGACCATCCCCTTTGGGAGCTGGGGTCATTTATCTGTCTCTGATCACTAGACAGCTCCCTAAAGAAGTCAAAGCCTGTGGGTCTTCAATCAAAAACAGGCACACATAATTTTAAATCCCACTTCACGTGTGGTTACTTAAATCCCACTTCACATAATTCCTGAAGGCAAAGTTTCCTTCCTGGGATCTGGAAGGAAATTACCTCTCTACCCTGACCATACCCAACAGAACAGCAGAGGATTTCCAGCCAGGACACAGGGTATTTCTGATAATTAGTCTCTACTTCTCTAGATAAGGAACTTCTCACATAAGCTTTGATATATGATTTCTGATGAAAGATACTTTACATGAGTTCTTTTTTTTTTTTAATAGAGGCATGTTTGTTTTATTTATTTGTTTGTTTGTTTTTTTGTTTATACATGCACTGGGTACAGTCAGAAGTGCGGGAGGGTGAGAGAATTCACCAGAGCCAGAGCAGGGAGCAGAGCAGGCAGAAGGACCGAAGTACACTGCTGAGGGGAGCAGCGGGCGGCAGGAGAGGTCTGTGCGCCATGTGGGACCCTCCTCTGGTGGCCAGGGAGCAGCCGGGGATCGAACCGGCGCCGCAGAGGCCGCGGGCAGCTTCGCAACCCAGCGCTCAACCACTGCGCCACCGGGGAGGCCCTACATGAGTTCTACCCCTGAAAAATTGTAATAATTAATAACAACAGTAGTTAGCAGTAGCAGCAACTAACACAGAGCTTATGCTATTCCAGGCACCCATCCAAATGTTTAGATATACACGTTAATTCACAAAGGGTGATAACTTCCAGTTTTTTAATCTGAACAAAGCTGTTCCCATCTCTGCAATCTGGAGAGCAATCTCCCTTATCCACTTGACAGCAGTTATGTCAAACATTTCTAGACTTCACAGAGTTTCCTGGATTGTGCTCTTCTCCCATTTCCACAAAAGCACATTAAGCAAGAGAGAGACATAAGCGCTGTTAAATGACTTCTTAAAGAATTTTAATAAAAAATTGTATTCTGTACACTAATCAATGTACCTCTGAAAATATCACTGCTGCCTGCTAGACAGTTCTTTTCTCTCCCTTTCTTGCTTCCCAGACCTTGCGGCTTCATCTTCATCTCCCCCTGTTTGCTTGTCTCTTTAGTGCAACCCTGAGGGCCTCCCTGCCCTGTACCACCTCAGTCTATCCCAGCTGCTCTGCCAGAAATGTGGAGACCAGAATCCCTGCTTGTAGGTAAAAGCAGGTTTCCCTCGAGATCATCATTATTTAAAATTCAAATGACCTCTACCCACAGTTACATGTGGTCTGAACCTGCAAAAACTAAGGGCTGTTTTCCTTTTCTGAAAACTTTCCTTGGGCCCCTTCCACTTCTAAAATGCTGCGATTCTAATTTCTGTGGGTCCTTAGCACAGCCAAGATGATTAAACCTCAGGTGGGAAGAAGGAAAGCTGGGCTCCAGGGCAGGAAGAGTTAACACTGCCCTGACACCACTTTCCCTTGCCTTCAGATGGGAAAAGGAGGGGGTGGATCCAGCCGTGCCAACTGAAGGATGGCATGCGGGACCACAAACGGGAGACGCAGATTGTGCTGTCTGCTGCAGCAACTCCCTGCAACCTCCAGGCCCACTGTTTCTGTCCTTTTTCTCAGCGGTTGGCTAAGGCATCTTTTCTTCTCTTTCTTTCTCCCCTTCCCCCCACCTTTCTCAAAATATATCCTCCATGAATTTAGGGAGCACGGAATAGGCCAAAATAGAAGCAGTCTCACAGAGATTGGCAGAGGTGGTGTTTCCTTATTCCCCTGCCAGCCCTTGTTTTGACTCATCTGGGATCCTGAGAGAGGAGGCTGGGTGAGAGGGTTTTGCAAGGCGCCCTTGTTGCTCAGAGCAGGTGGCCTCTGCACCCACAGAGGACGGCTCTACACAGTGTGGTAGAGAGGTTATTTACTGTTTCACAGTCCAACGCATCCTGTCTACAAAGTATCACTTAATCAAAATCCTACAAAAATTTTTAAAAATTAGACAAAAGTTCAAACTATCAATGTGTAGAGACCACCAGTTCCACAGCAGAAAACTTACATAGAGCATTACTATATAATTCTCCACTGAGGTAGAGTCTTTCCTTTGTTCTTAGGCAATCTGAAAACTGCTGATACATCAACACTGCCCTTTACAGCATTTCAAAATTAAATCTAACAGAATTGCACATTCATACCACAGCCATGTAGCTTTGAAACAGCAAAATGAAGATGAATCAGTAGAGATAATCTTTTTCCTTTACTTTCTTTTTTTATAAAGAAGGCAGTCTAGTAAAACCAGTTCATATTGACTTTCTAATTTTACTTAAAATGGTATCGGCCTAGCAACAGCTATGACCAACCAGAAGTCAGACAAACAAGTACACCTATTGTAAGAGGACTGACCTGTGCATTCCAGTCACCTGCCTGTAGGAGAGTCTCTTTAGTTTAGCATACATTGTGCCCTAATGAGCTCTGAATGGGCTCCATATGACTGCAAATAAAATGGCTTTAGCTGGAACAATATAAGAAGCAGGACACTGCTGAATACAATGGCTATGTCAAGCTCCAAAGGAGACAGTGGTGACAGTGGTTGAGAGTTATTTTTCACATGTGAAAGCTTGGCCTACATTCAATTAAGGAGATTGCTCTCCTACTCAGAGATATGGAAACTGAGGCTTCAGGACACTCACTGGCTCCAAAGTCCAATAATGGAGAAGACAAGAGGCAAGACTTGGACAACCACTTCTGTGCATACAGGTGGATTCCAAAACCACTTTCTGCCCATCTCCTCATTCCCCACCACCCTTATCTCCCCAACCCCCAGACCCAGCCCTGAAGGCATCTATGAGTGTTCCCTATCTCACTCCCTTTCTCAGCTAGTCACCAAGAAATATCCACTCTGTCATCTCAAAGTCGCCCACGCCCGTCTAACCTCTTTGTGGACTCAGAGACCTTTGTGGGCTCTTCCCCCCAAATTAGTGTTAACACCACTTCGAGAAGCACCATTCTCACCATCCATCCCTAGCTCAAAGTCATCCAAAACTTATTAAATGTCAAAGCCAGCATCTAATAATGCATCGTCTGGTCCCGTGCGACCACTTCTGAATGGCCCACATTACTCCCTGCACACAGGCAGCCAGAGGAAGCAGTAGTAATCCCACACCTTCCTAATGTACCTTAAAATAACGGATGTGCATAAATGTTGACTACAGGGAAGGAACCGTATCAAACTGTCAGAAAAATAATAAACTACATTCAGCAGATTCCTCTTAAGAGAAGATTACTTTTACTAAGTAAAAAAAGAATGGTTTTAGAAAGATTTTTTTCCAGTGGGTTAACATGGAAGGAGTTGGAACTGGGCTTCATATCAGAACACTCTCTTAACCAGAAAATTAAAATGAATCAAGATGCCCTGTTTAAAAATTGGTAAAAACCTCTTAGAACCTGCATCTGAGAGCTGAAGCAGGACTTGCAATTTGCAATGTTTTCCCAGTTTCCCACCATCAAACAAAACTTCAGTATGAATTGAGTTTACAGGTGGGATGAAGAACAGATGACTTCCACCACTCTGGAGGACAGGCTACAGGGCTGCAGAAATGCTGATTAACCCTAGGATACTGAGCATGGGTCAACAGTTTCCATAAATGCCGAACCAGACAAAACAGAAGAATCTGATGTTCTGGGACTCAAACCCCAGAATCTAAGTAGGAAAAAAATCACATAGAAACTAGGAGAGATCATAGTTGATGCTTCCATCAGCCCTCATCCTCTGGGCACCCACTAGAAGCCTCTGAACACGGCTATCACTCAAAAGCCCCAGGCAGATGCTAGGGTTTCACTGTGCACCACTCTTTTTTTAAGTCAGCAGACATAAATCAGGCATTTGGGTTGCGTGCTGAGTTGGGGGAGAGTTAGTTCCACAAGGGCAAAGCAGCAGGAGCTGGAAAGAATGAACAAGCTAAGGGCTCATTGTGCTGCCGGCCCGGTCAGGGGTGCAGACTGAGGCCAAGGCTGAGAAAAGGAGTGAGCTCAGCCAAATGCTGTGGCGCCCGCTGAGAATGTGCCTGCGGGGGCGCTGGGAAGAGAGCCACAGGGCACGCTCCTGCCAGGCAGGAGGCACAGGGCGAGCTGGCAGCCAAGTCGCCATATAAAGGCACTAGGGAAAGGGTGGGTGGCACCTCCGGGCCAATCCTCGCCTGCCTCAGAAGAAGGAAAGGAGAGGAGGTCACAGTAGCTCTGGACTGCTGAAGGGCTGTGGGGGCCTGAGAGATGAACATCCAGGAAAATGGCAGATGTTTTCGTTTTCAGCCCACATTCTCCAGAGAATCCAGGTCTCGTTTTCCATACCACAGGGCCTAAGCACTCCGAAGCTGACAGTGTTCCCAGTTAGGACAAGGCTGCATACAGCCGGCTGCTTACCCTGACAGAAGTCTAAATGGAACGAGGGAGGTGTGACTTTCAAAGCAACACAAGCCAGGACATGTCAGGTGATTCCCAGACTGTACCAACGCTCTGATGATGGTCTTGCACTTTTAGAAGTTCCATTTCTAAAATGCCCAAATTGGCCATATTTACAAGTGGAAAGGGTTAGAGAGACAGTTGTTCAATGCACACAAGTGATGGTTATGTAGATAAAGGTTATTATTATTCTCTGGGAACCGTGACCTTTGCAAAATATTTCCAGTTTTGTAGGTCTTATTGGAGACATTTTACCAGTGCCCTTGCCCCATAGATGTTTACAGAAGAAATGGGGGAAATCCCTTCATGTCCTTCCAATAAACAAACCCAGAAAAATTTTGCTGAGATGCTAAATGCAGCAGCTCTGACGTCAGAGGCACCTCCTAAGGCAAGCTCTGCTTTGCAAGGCTGATATCCACCCCGCTTAATCCTTCATTATTAAGTCCATCTGTTTGCACATTTGGGTTGTACCAAATGCAGTTTGCACCAAATACATACAATATGTGAACATTTCTTAAATGAGATTTGTCAGTTAATTGCATTTTGGTCAGCTTTTTAAATGGAGACTTTACCTAATGCTATAGTTTAGCTTTCAAATGGCATCAAGCAGACTGAAACATTGTGTTACAGTCTCAGCTTTTGTGTGGATGGGAACTGGA
The DNA here is from genome assembly GCF_964194135.1 of Talpa europaea. NCBI lineage: Eukaryota > Metazoa > Chordata > Mammalia > Eulipotyphla > Talpidae > Talpa > Talpa europaea. Next base: position 43,008,431 of record NC_140068.1, read on the forward strand.
ATTATTAGTTGTACTAGGATCTTGGACAAATTAACCTCATAGATATAAGCCAAAAAAGTTCCCCCTTGTTCTCCCTGAAGAAACCTGTGTAAGAGCTGGATTCCTTTTCTCTGAGACTGTTGATGAACCAGAACCAGAACCCCCTGCCCTTACACAAACGTCATATACAGGCCCATGTCACGGAAGGGCCAAGGGCAAGGAGAGGTGGTATGGGCCAGACTGTGGCTTGTGCTCAGTGGACTCATTTCCCTCAAAATACATCTCTTGCAAAATGACAACTTTTAGGTATGAGTATTTGCTTACTCAAAGTAGGACATCTGCAGGAACATTTCAACATTATTGCAATAAAATTGGTGGTGGTTTCAATTTTGGTGGATTGTCCAGCCGACTGAGGTGAAGGAGCCCTCCACTGGCAGGCAGTTCTGAGGGCCCATCAGGAGAAAGCCCCGTGCTCACCTCTCCTGAGGACACACTCGGACCAGTGTCTGAAGCTCACTTATTACTAGAAAGGGCTTTTCTTTTATCTGTCCTCTGAGATTTTTGTTTCTATGTCTCTTAAAATACTGTTAGCTTAAACATGCTTTAATTTAAAAGTAACTCAAAAAACTGAAAGTCCTGTTTCCAAGCATAGGATTTGAACTTTGAAGATGGAGGCAACACTAATTGCTAAGAATTATGATCAGGTGTACAGATTTTTTCTGATTGTTTCATCACTTGGTGATTGTAGGTTCCTATGAGCTGGCTACTAGCTGGGCACTCATGGGCAACTGTGACCTATTTGCTATCTACAAATCGCAGCAGAGAATTCCTTGACTACCTATAGAGTATAGCTCATATTATGAGGCAGTCCTCGGAACGCCTAGGCCGCTGTTGGTCTGATTACGTGACTATCTCCATGGTGGTCTCGGGATAACTCTGCCTGTGATAACATCAAATACTTTGCTGACGCAAATGGCAAATGGCTCTTGACGTATGACCATGATGTCCCCTTCCCTATGCCTCATAAAACTTTATCCCCAATTCCTATTCTACCCTCCAGACTTTATTCCTCATACCATTGTCACATGATCAGCTTTTACTAGTCTGTATGCTTTCATTAAATGGCACAAGAACTTCTGCTCAAGTAGCAGAGTCTTGCCTTGTAAACCTGCTCCACGACTACTGTGTCCCTCATCGGTTCCCGTCGCAAAGCAGCAACAAAGTTCCTGTCACAACAGGTAGTAGCTAAGGTTAAGAGGCTACAAAATTTTCAGTCTTATATCCACAACCCCAGTTAGTACTGGAGAAATGTTTTTCATAGAAATGGAAACAAAATATTGGTAGGAGGTAATAAGGTTTTAAAAGTTACTAGAGGGCTGACAGATGTTTCCAAGATCAGTTTTAAGCCTGAAAGTCCAAGTAAATCCCAGGTCCAGCAGTTTTTTAATCACTATAGATGAACATAGTGTGAGAATTCTGGAAATTACTTTTATTTCTAGTGTTGGGGCACAAAGGAACTCATCCCCTATCCTTCTGGGTTCTTTCTGGGCTGGACAAGTAATCAAAGCCAGCATTGGATGGGTTAGCAGAGGAAAAACAATATAACAATATACATCTGGAGAATCCATATGGTTGTAAATTCTGAAGAATAACAGAGCAGACAAGGCGTATTTATCCTGTGTTTTGGTATGAGAACAAAGAGGGGGAGACGTCACATGGAAGACAAATTGGGGAACCTCATCCTTACTCTGAAAGTAAAGATGAGATCCTTAGATTGAGAGAACAGGTTTGCTGATAAACCCAGAACTTAATGAGACCCCCGAGTACATTCCTTTAGATCATAAAAGGGAGAGCAGTGATTGCTTCTTCAATTAGGAAAAGGACAGAAGCTTAGGACATGATGGTAGGACTTAGGCAAAAGAAGCTCCTCCTAGACTTCAGGGCCCTCACTGCTCTTGACCCCAAATCTGCATTTTTTTTTTTTTAGATATTATTTTATTTTTCATAGAACTGGGGTGTGCAGGCCAGAGATGCGGGAGGTGAGAGAATTCACCACAGACAGAGCGGGGAGCAGAACAGGCAGAGGTACTGAAATACACTGCTGAGGGGAGCAGCGGGCGGCAGGAGAGGTCTGCGCACCATGTGAGTAGCTCCCTGGTCAGGGATCGAACATAGGCCATCACGGTGGTAGTGCTGAGACTTAACTGCTAGGCCACCAGGGAGGCTCACAGTCTGCATTCTTTACATAATGGTAGTAGACTTTCCAAGTTTCATAGGATCTTATTGACCTCTGGTTCCCACACCAAGGTGACAAGAGGCTCCTCTGGATCTACTGAGAAAAGCCTACTGACCCTCTGGGGAGACTGACCCCCACCCCATAACTAGGAAAAGAGGAAAAACAAATCATATTCATCTGGCCATCTGGACCCACAGGAACATGAACCTAAGATGCTGTGCTGGGCTGAAGTGATGTAAAACCCATCCTTTCTGTGTTGAGTATGGCAGCCCACCAGTGTGAAAAACAAAGGCTGGAGGAAATTCTTACTATTTCCTCTTCCAAACTAGGAAGAAAAAAGTAAATTATTTAAGGAAAAAGTAATAGAGCACTAGAAAAAATATTTCATAATACTTCACAGATTCCAAAACATCTCATATACTCAAAACTTATTCTTTCAGCGCTTATCATCAGCCCACGATGCCATCATCTCAGGTTTATCAAAAGAAGGCCTGCATCCGCTAGGGGCCCTTAGCAGCAGGGACACGGCTCCACTAATGATTACCATTTAGAGAATTGCAGAGGAAATGTCTTTTTACAACCTATGGGAGTTCTTGGTTAATAATTTTAGGAAGTAGTTGGGACACATAACTACTTCCTTGTAGCCTTACCAATTTCCCTGCTATTCTAAAATATTTTGTGTTTGTGGAAAATCTAAATCATGCATCTATCTTTCTTACTAGAAAAAAAAATCAAAGATGGTTCAAAACTGTAATATTCATTACTTTGTAAGTAAAAGCCAGAACAGAATCAAAGTATAATTTTTAAAAAGTTAATACATGACTCTCATATGTAAATAAAGTTATCACAATTTTCAACAATTTTTTATTTTGTTAACGAGGGAGCCAATACAATGGTCACATTGGCTCCAAGGATAATCGAAGAACTAAGCATTTATAGGCATTAAATTAAATGTTAGAATACCATGACTAGGTTAGATACACACCTGGCTAATGCCTTACAGGGTAATAAAAACATAACTTTTGAGGTTATATTCTCTACCAGACAGAAATCTACAAATTAATGTGTAACTTTATAGTGTCTGGGTTCTAATCAAATAGTAAATAGCAAGTTTAAACACAGATACATTCTTTTCCAGAATTAAGCCCTCCCCGTTAAACAATGCACCTGCTTGACTTGGTCACGACATGCAGCCTCTCACCCCACACCTCATTTCTAAGTTTTGGATAATTTTTCTTAATAATAGTGAAGTGGTTAAGATCCTGGACATGTTATAGAGCAGCCCCGATTTTGAACGGCCTTTTTCCCCCTAACAGACAGACTGCGTACCTTCAGCTCTGGGTGTGCTAGCTATGTTAACGTTAAAATGATGCACTGATGAGGGAGGAACTGACTGGTTCTGGAAGGCTTCACAGAGAAGGGGAACATGAGTCACATCTTGAAATATGAATTGGCTTTTGAAGCTGAGAAGTGACAAGAGACATTTCATGAAAGTGTCCCCTTTGGCCCTTCTCACTAAGAGCCTATTCACATTCAATTCAACACTTTTTAGGTGTAACTGTTAATAAGTTTGGTTTCCCTGCTAATTGCAGGGAAGCAATTGCAAACAAGTAATTGCAAAAGGCAGGTAAAGATTACCAAGGGCAGAGTTAAAAGGCAAAAGAAAGGGAAGAGAGAAATCTGTAAAAAAGAGGACACCAGATTGTTATTTGAAGGACCTCATCAAAAGACTCAAGCTCCCAATGTGGGAGAAATATCCACTGTAGGGGTAATTAATGCTTAGAATAGTGATCTCTGGCATCAAAAAGAGGTTAAATTATTATTTTTTAAAAAGATTTATTTATTTATACATACAAGAACTGGAGTGCAGGCCACAGGTGTGGGGGGTGAGAAGATTCACCAGAGACAGAGTGGGGAGCAGAACAGGAAAATCTAATGAAATACACTGCTGAGGGGAGCAGCAGCCAAGACAGGAGAGGTCTGCTGTGCCATGTGTGTCACCTCTCTGGCCGGAGATCGAACTTGTGCTGCAGTGGCTGCAGATAGCTTCATTATGCTGTCTTTAATAAACCCTTGCTCAACCAGGGAGGCCCCAAAAGAGGTTAAATTATTTTTAATATCTTTTAAGAAGGCAAGGAAATAAATAATATATTGAATATGAATTTACCACAATGATTAAATTTGGTGATTAAGGTGGTAAGTTATGCATTTTCTCGATGGCTCTAAATAAACAATATGTTACTGTACATAGTTTTGCAAGATGCTCTTCATTTTTATTTAGGCCAAAATAATTTTAATAAGAACATAAAATTATAATGTAAATCAACAGAGAAAAATGTGGCTTGTATGTGCCAATTTGCTGTTTTAAATCGAAAAGTGAGAAGTGAGAAGTATGGTAAAAGTTTATGCCACTTAAACTTTAAGACATTTAGTTTCTTGAGCTAGAAAAAGCCTACCCTTAACTATACTGATATCGCAAGGGTCTCATAGTGACAAAATACCAGGATTTTTATCTGTTCAATATGGCTTATCTATCTAAACCATAATCAGAGAAACAAATAGTATTTACTAGTAATGCCACAGAACAAGAAGGTTATTTTGTCAGTATTCAACTAATGGGTTTTACTCCCCTTTTCATAAAGTACAGTTTATTATATAACTTGAAATCAAACTGTTAAACAGAAGTGTTCTCTTTCACCTACATTTGCAAATTCTAGTGCAAGGAAAAGAGGTCTTCTCCAGATAGAGGTCTTGTCCAAGACCAAAAACACCAAAGCAAAAATTAATCATGGTCAAATAAAATTACAATGAAAACCCATAATGTAAACCCATTAAATAATATTACAAACTAAAATCCATAACTAAATCTCTTTTTAGGTATAAGATATAAAAGAATTCTTATAATGCTATAGTAAACTATCTTTTCTACCTTCAAAATTTTTCCTGAAAAAAAAAAAATTCAATCAGGAAGAGGAGTGCCTATACTTTTCATTGGGTTAATTCATGTGTCCAAAAATTTATAGTTTGGATAATACATTCCACCAAAATCTAAATTAATAAATGCTTAGCTGACAAATTAATAGCAGCTTGTGAATACTCTAAAGTAGATTAATTAAATTTATTTTTTACCTGACATGGCAACTTTTTGTACTTTTAAATCTTTCAAAGTATATAATTTAGAGAAAATACAAAAAGCACAGGGGAATGCACCTGTAGTTCAAAATATGCAATCAGAAATTCAAGTACATATTCATAAATTCATTTTTAAAAACTAAAACTTTACTAACACTTTAGGCAAGATTTTATAATCTTTAAAATGTAGGAATGGTATAATAAAAGCACTGAAATTTCTCTATCATTTATATAACCTAAAAAGAGACCAGTATCCTTTTAATAAATAGCTACTAACAGTGTAATATTTGACAAATTTAGTCACTTTTAGCAGAAATAGTTGGCTGAACAGAGTAAGTTCAAAACCATTTGTAGCAAACAGGATTATCTTTTTAGATGATTTTGATATGACTAATATAAACCAACACAAATCTCTTAATTAAAATATCCTTAGTATACACATAAATTATTGTTTTAAACTGGTGAAAGTATGTGATTTTGAAATTTGACTGTATTTTATTTTTATTTTTTTAAAGATTTATTTATTTATGCATACAAGAGCTGGGGTACAGGCCAGAGATACGGTGGGTGAGAGGATCCACCAGAGACAGAGTGGGGAACTGAATTTTACTGTATTTTAAATAAATACATTGTATTTGTGTGTAATGTCTCACTAAAAAGTTGATGTCACTTTAATCATTTATGAAGGTGAATAAAAGTACATTTGCACTTAATGAATATTTTAAAATGTATAATAAAAATTTATTTTTGTGCTGTTATAATTTTGTTAAGGGGAAACTCACCTATGAGTTCTTCCTTTTTTTAAATCACTCTATAGATTTTTTTTCCCCAATCCATTAGGATACTTATCCAGAAGTTACTTCTTCTAAATACAACAGCAAGGTCAAAGAAGCAGAGCAATACAGGACTAGAAGAATTTTCAGTGTGTCCAGTGTAGGGAGAACCCCAAATTTTCATTTGTATGGGGAGATTCGAGACTCTATGGTTTTTCTTAAAGTGCAGAGGGCAGGCCCATCCCTATTCATCTCACACAAAAGACCTGGGGTGAAGCTTGGAAATAACTTGTGGACCCTCACCCAACCCCATGGTGAACCTCATGTAGGGTCTACAGATCACTGGGAATAATGACACTGGGGCAGTCACCAGTCCTCCCTACATTAGGAATCTTCCTACCACACTGACATCCTATTGAGACTGTTTCTGCCTCAGACTACTCCCTCCACACATACTCACACATGCCCCATACACATATAACTCCTGCAGGTAGCCCTTTGCCTCCTGAGGCAGTTTCCAACAGAAACCTGCGCATTTACAATGTAAAATCATTCATTATGAGTTTACACAAACCCACCAGTGCAAAGGCACATTGAAGAATCAAATGCATGAAGAACTGACCTGTTTCTTCTGGTATTTGTTTATCAGATTCAAAAATAAGGCATAACAACTGGAATAGTTGGCCAAGGCTACACAGCAGTCATGGTAAGATGTAAGTTTGCTGCAGAAATATCAAATGGGAAAATAGAATAAGCTCTGTATGTGTATAAAATTTCAATATACACAATGTTACTTTAAAAACAGACTTTCAAAATGTTGCCCAGTTCATAATAATGAGTCTAGAAATATCCCACCCACCATTCCAGAGAAACCTCTAGGAGGTTTGCTGTCTCTTCTAGACTCTGAGGCCATGCAGCAGGGAATTAAAAAGTCCTTTGAAAAATAGAAACTGGACCATTCTAACATATGTATATGGTATGATTTTATACTGTCCTTGTGTTTACTGTCCAGAAAACACAAATAAATTTAGACAAAATCTGGTTGTATACCATCCAGGGGATATCCTGGGGCCCCATCAGAAGCAAATGTTTAACTCCTTAAACATACTGTAGGTTAGTAGTGATATACTAGTATCAGGCAAAATGGATTTTAAGGCAAAGTATTCAAAAGAGCTTCAAAACTTCTAAAGCAAAATCCACAAGGTAACATTAGCAAACCTGCATTAAATTATTCATATTAATGAGAGATATCTATGAATCTCTCATTGATAAATAAAATGTTATTAATATTTTAAAAACTTGACCATGTACTAAGCCCTTAATAAGTCTCAGTAAATTTTCAGAGAACTGGTATCTCACAGATCATATTCTATGGTCAAAGTACAATTAGATTAGAAATCAATGCAAAACAACATTTAAAAAACATTTTTAGAAAACTCAAAACACCGTATATACATCACAAAAATATGAAAATAAAAAACCACTTAGATTTGAATAACAAAAATATAACTAATTGAAATATGTGGGCTATAGTTAAGACAGTATTTAGAGGAAAATATGTAGCCTTAAGAAATCTGAAGAGGTAGGAAATGAGTTTCTAACTAAAACAGAAGAAAGTATATCTAAACACGGTAGAAGAAAGGGACTAATAAGGACCAAAGAGAAGGAATAAAATAGAAAACAAACATGAAGAAGTAAATCTGAACAAAAGACAAGTAAAATCTTTCTGGGAGAAAATTACAAAATTTTAATTGAAAGACATAAAAGACACCATAAATGTTTATGAATGAATGAATGACTCCATGTCACAAAGATGCCAATTGCCCCTATCCCACTCCAATTAATCTACACATTCATTATATTTCCAATAAAACCCCAAAGTTCCTATACTAATCTCTGATGATTCTCCAATTCAAATGGAAAAAAAGAATTTGAATCTTAGAGTAGATAAGAAGTGAGGGATTCATTTTATCTTATAGCAAGACTTAAAAGAAAAACAGTGTGGTACTGGTGTGAGAATGGCCAACAGAACACCTAGAAAGAGACTTATAAGTATGTTGAGCCTTGTGTGTGACTGACTTGGCCCATTAAAATCAGTGTAAAAACTTATGGTTCGTGTTTAGTACAAGATGCTGCGACAATTGACAGTCCATGCGGAAAATTAGATCCCCACATGCCATCATAGACAAAAAAGAAACTCATTGATTTTCAGTGCTTCACAATGGACCCAGACCATAGCTCAGGAAATCTTGGTGCTAAGAGATCAAATCTAGACTCACACCCTTGTACTGGGGTCAATGACTAGTTCATTCTTCAGGAAAATTTGTATTTCTTTAAACAACTATAACATCACAGTTCAAGAAAGACCCCGGTCTCTTGAGAAGGATCATTATGTAAAAACACTGGTAATGTAGCAGCAGGGGGAAAAACAGAAATGCAAAATTTAAAGACAGTTCTGAAAATTTAACAGCATCTTGCTCTGAGGCAACCTGCATTCAGATGATCATCACTTCTGGAGTAAAGTAAGTGTGAACATGACTAAGGAATACACCAGCCAACTTCAGCCAAATAGCTGAAATTAAACACCTTCTGCAACAACTTAAGCCAGACCAGACATTCTCAGCAATGGCCCCTTAGTCAAAACTCTTAATTCTTGTTTCCAAGTGTATCACAAAGCTTGCTTTGTGATTTAGTTCTCTACCTCCAGTAAGCTGAGAGGAAGTTTTGTTTGCTTATTTGTTTTGTAAAAACTCACCAAAGAACTAAAATAACTTACCATCGAAGAGGTTAGAATCATAGCAGAAACACAGGAAATGGGATCATTAGTTTAAATCATTTATTTTAAATGTGGGCCACCAAATTCCCCTTTTTTTCTAGAAGTAAAATCACAAAACCAGGATCCCTTGCCACCCACACATACACACGTTAAAGACAACCGGGCACTTAGTCATTATTTCCTAAGACAACTTTGTCTTCCTGCTCTGCCTACCTGAATATCCTGGCGATGTTGGTGCAGACGTCCTTGTCCCCCATGTGCTGTTCCATCACTGTGCAGAAGAGGGGAAGGGCACCGATGTTCAGGAACTTACTTCTCGTTAGTGGCAAATCAACCAAGTTTCTCAATGTAGCAGTCAGCTAGGATAGAAGCATATTTGTAAGATTTTTTCTTTTTTTTTAAGGTTTATTTTATTTATGCATACAAGAACTGGGGTGCAGGCCAGAGGTGTGGGGGATGAGAGGATCCACCAGAGACAGAGCGGGGAACAGAACAGGCAGACTGACTGAAATACACTCCTGAGGGGAGCAGCAGAAGAGACGGGAGAGGTCTGCTGTGCCATGTGGGTCAGCTTCCTGGTGGGGGATCGAACTCATGCCACAGTGCCTGGCGATAGCTTGATAGCACTGAGACTTTAACCCCTGGGCCACCAGGGAGGCCCAAGTTTTTTCTTTTAAACCAGAACATAAAGCAACACTAACCAGTGTGGCACCATTTGTCTTGTAAGTTTCATTATATCAGTAGCTCATCTAATCCCTGTTAGGCCTCATCTCCCACCAGAGAACCTGGTTCTGCACACGGCAGCATGAGATGAAAACAAGGAAAGTCTGCTTAGGTCCACAGGTAAAGAATGGACTATTCTTGTTAACAAACAGCTATTATACCAAAGTCCTAGCATTCCATAAGTCATCATGTGGCTTTGTTAACATCATAAGACCTTAAATTAACCCTATGACATGCCACATCAATTCCACAGATTCTTAAAGGTAGCTCAATTAATGTGCAGGTCAAATGATAATTAAGACTTCTAGTCTCATTCTCGTCCAGGAGGCAAGTACTGACTGACTTCTCACATGTGTCTGATTTTGTAAAAAAAAATAAAAAACAAGTATGTTCAGGAAAGTTCTCTAGTTTGGCCTTTGTCCAAAAGTGGAGACGAGAACTGTTTGTAAATGCATTAAAACGGATGTTGCTGTGATCTAATCATTTCACCTTTCCTTGTGGGAGAGAACAAGCGAGCTACTGGCTAAGAGCATCAGCTGGGGAGGTGGGCAGCCAGGTCGAACTCCAGGCCCACCGCTCCCTCACTCAGGTTAGCTGCTTAGCCGCGAGCTCACGTCTCTCGTGAGTAGAGCGGAGGCAGTGATCACCGCCCTGGAGTTGTGAGGTGCAGCGTGATAAGATGCAATGTGAATGGCACGATGTGAGCGGCGCAGTCAGTACAGTTTCCTAGCAGCAGCTCCAAAATCATGGGTCCCCTTGGACTTCATGCCCAAAATGCAGATGAGAGAACATGGCCTTAGAGTCAGCTGGTGACACAGGCATTCATCCACTCCTCAACCTCCCCCCGTCCTCATCTGTAAAAAGAGGGTTATAATCCCTGCTCACCCCTCACGATGGCTGTGTATATCCAATAGAAAACATGTGATGATGTTTTTTGTACATAAAGTTTTGTGTAAATATGGGGCATCATGATATAGCCATAGCAGACTTTAAAAACAATTGCTAAGATGAGAGGTATCTTGGATCAGTCTTCCTATGTAACGACAGCAATCAAAAAGATGTCAAGGGCCTCCCCGGTGGCGCAGCGGTTGAGCGCTGGGTTGCGAAGCTGCCCGCAGCCTCTGCAGTGCCGGTTCAATCCCTGGCTGCTCCCCGGCCACCGGAGGAGGGTCCCGCATGGCGCGCAGACCTCTCCTGCCGCCCGCTGCTCCCCTCAGCAGTGTAATTCGCTCCTTCTGCCTGCTCTGCTCCCCACTCTGGCTCTGGTGAATTCTCTCACCCTCCCGTGCTTCTGACTGTACCCAATGCTTGTATAAATAAAATAAATAAATAAATCTTTAAAAAAAAAAAGATGTCAAAATATAACTACCTTAAAAACAGAGAAATAAGAATGCTTCAAATAAACATGTGCAAGTCTTTTGTAGTCAATTACCCAGCAATTCAGTGAATGCTCCCATAAAAGCATCAGTATCTGAAACATTGAAGGGGAAGCAGACGGTGGGGCATCCCGCTTAGCCTGGACCTACACCATTGTTTCCTATGCTGACGAGTGGGTGAGTGGGTCGTCTGTGAAGCAAATAAACCATCCTAGACATTCCAGGCTATCACTACCATCAAGTGGAAAATTCTCACCATCTGACCTGGCTCCACCTGTTCTCCTTCTTTAGAGACAGCCCAGGCGCTGGAGCTGCAGCTTTATGTCAATCCAAGCAATGACTCACAAGTTATCCCATTCAGACACCAAAGAGCACAAATGACCCACCACATGAATCCTGACTTGCACCCAGGCAACTAGAGACCATGAGAAGCTGGGGAACACCCACTCCAGCCATTGTGCCCAGAGACAGTTCCTTTCCCCTTGTCCCCCAAGTGCCCAAGATTGGGCCCCTAGATCTGTAGTCTTGCTCCGACATCTAACCTCTGGCAAGGGATGTTGTCAGCTGAAGCTTGTTTTCCTGGGAGTTTCAATTTTCTTGTTTCGACCTCGGTTGTTTTCTCTCTCAACTTTTATTCTCATCTCATTAGAAAAAGTTAAAATAGTACATGTATGTTGTACCCCCAACGAACAACTTTTATAAATGGCCCAAATCAAGAGTGGAGGCACACATTCACATGTGATATGCCATCTAATGCAACCCCTACCCGCTTACCGCACACTCCACATTGTGTGACATGCACACAGCTGCGTGAGATATGATACCTTGAACATTCTCAAATACGTCAGTTGTGATGCTGGCAGAATAACATACGTGAAACAGAGGCCACACACTTGAAAAGTACACAGTGATACTTCAGTATGTGACACTACCAACAGCTTAGTTGCTCCAGTCCCAAATCTCATTCTAAAAGCTTGTCTTTCCACTTCCTGTCACCACAAGCCTACTGGCTTTTTGTAGGATAAGATTCAATTTCCGGATCAAGCTCTACAAGGGTCTGTGTGATCTGATTCTTACCAACCCCTCATATCTTGTCTCATTCAGTTAACTAATGTTAGCTTATTTAATATTATGTTTTATTGTGTGTCTACTCCTCTATACTAGAAACTTTAGCAAGGACATATAGCTTGTTTGTCTTTTTATCATTGTGCAAATCCTGTGCCTGGCACACAGTGGGTCTCAATAAATATTTGTACATGGCATGAGTAAATGGATGGCTGTCTACAAAGGAAAGACTGGGTATACAGAGAAAGGCTAAGGTATTGGAAATCCATGGATTAATCAGACAATATCTCTGAGGAGATGGATTTAAAAATGATTTTAAAAGAGAGGAATAAAAAAAATTGGATGATAGAAAAACAGACTTTGTGAAAACGGACCTGTGGAGTTCCTTTTCGATCTTGTTTGGGACAGCAATTCCTTCCTAGGTTCCTAACTCCCCTCCCCTTTCCCTTCACACTTCACACCTGATTGATCACCTCTTCTCACACCAAGGTTGATGTTTCAGTTCAGTTTCTCTCTTTCCCAAACTCTGGAACCCCCGGACTGCGCTCCATCCAGGCCTCTCCATGTCCCCTCATCTGCCCACACTGGCTTCATGTGACAAAGGCTCCAAAACTCATCCTTCCCTGTTCAGAGACGTCCTCTGGCTTCTGGTTGCCTCAAGATTCTGCACCCCTCCAAACTCTTCTCTGTCTGCCTTCCTTCCTCACCCTACTTTCAAATTCTGCACCACACACACCATCCTGTCCTTGCACAAGTCCAAGCTTTTGAATAGACCCACGCCTCTGCCCAGAATGCCCGTGTCCATCACACCCCTCTGCCCTTTCTCCTCCTCACTTCTCTGTGAAGACTTTTCAGCAGTAGATCAGGCCTCTCCCAGGTGAACAAACCATCCTGTTCTTTCCTGTATAGCCCCCATCACAGAATCATAAATACTTGTTTCACACACCTTCTTTCTTATTATAAGCTCTTCCAGTACTGGCAGGACAATAAATATGCCAATTAAAAACCTGGCTGAATGAGACACAGAAGGAGAAGAGGAATAAGAAGGAACGAGAAAGAGAGGAGGAGGGAAATAGATGAAGGGACAAGGGAGACAGATGAGACTTCTCCCCTTTAAGAAGGCTCTGGAAAGAAAGTACAGGGGATTAGCTGAGGGCCTGGTGACCCCTCCTTCACCCCCAATTTAACCCCCTGAGGGAGGAGATCAGGAGGAGGTCACCAGTATGAAGCAGTAATGAAGGCCCCACCATTTTGAAAGACTGGCTGTGAGCCACCAAGCTTACTGCAGAGGGGGTGGGGGTGAGGCTAAACGCTGAGCACAAACTGACCTTTTCTGGGAAAAATGTAAAAAGATAGGGGGGAGACTCTAAATACTGTGGTAACAGTAAAGGCAAATTCCAAGCCTAATTACTTAACTCTCAACCTTAATGCTCAGTGGCATCTAAGTAAAAACTGAAAATCACAAAATTAATAAAAAAGAAAAAACCCTTAGTTAAACAGAGAGATAGTTGCAGAAATCACTTAATGAGCCCTGGGGCTCTGCCGCAGAGTCTGTTTTCAGTCCCCAGGAAAGCCCACCCATGGGGCCGGCCCCCAAGCAGAGCCACCAGGGCCAAGCTTTATGCTTGGGGAATGTATTCCTTTCTTTCTTAACATTCTAATTTATAGTGTTCCTAACTCTATTTATTTATGTACTTGTCTATTTTATTGTATACAATCTTTTAAATCATCTCAAATCCTTCACGGAAAAAAAATTTAAAAAAGGAAGTACAAGTTAGATGCACACATTGACGCTTTGTTCAGCTTCCAGAGGACTTACTGGAACAATTCCCAGCCTCTTAAGTGTCATTTCACCAAGAAACAGCAAATTGAAAAACATGAGTTTCAATTCTTATTTTCCCATCTCCTAATGTACAACCCCACGGGACAGAGGGTAACCAGCGGGAAGAAGGAAAATGCGGAAGAACATGGAACTGATCATCCATAAAGAGAATTAATAAAAAAAAATTTTTTTAGATTTATTTATTTATTTATACAAGCCCTGGATACAGTCAGAAGTGCGGGAGGGTGAGAGAATTCACCAGAGCCAGAACAGGGAGCAGAACAGGCAGACTGACGAAGAAGTACACTGCTGAGGGGAGCCCTGGGCGTCAGGGTTGCGCGCCATGTGTGACCCTCGCCTGTGGCCAGGGATAGAACCGGAGCTGCAGAGGCTGCGGGCAGTTTCACAGCCCAGCGCTCAACCACTGTGCCACCAGGGGAGGCCCAAGAATTAATAAAAATTTAAGTGTCTTTGCTTATCAGCAGTTTTTTGATGATGTCTGGGACAAAAGGGTGCCTACATTTTTCAAGGAAGAAATATTCTGGTATATTTTTGGTTACTGATCTACTGCTGAAAATGCCTGAGTTACATTTTACAATTTTAAACTTAGTCTTGAGCCTTAGAAGTACTGAGCCCATCCTAGGTAAAACACCTGGCCCTATCTCACACTGGGCCTCAAAGTTCTCATTGTGTAGTGATCACTGGGAGACCCATTTTAAAGGGAAGAATTATATTAAGAAGTGATTATATAATTTACACAGGCTCAAGCAGAAATTTAGCATAGCAAATTTAGGATTCACAAGGTTTTGAATCTGAATTTAAATCAATGATAGATACTTCATTGTCAATTTCAAATTATGTTTTCAACTATTAATTGAGAAACCTTAGCAAACAGAAGAAACTTTTGTCTTAAAATCTCTCCTGATTTATGGCCTCCCTGGTGGCACCAGGGGTTAAACACAGCACTGTGAAGCTATCTGCAGCCTCTGAAGCATGAGTTCGATCCCTGGCCAGGGAGCTACCCACATGGTGCAACAGACTTCTCTTATCTCCCCGGCTGCTCCCCTCAGCAGTGTATTTCAGTAGATCTGCCTGTTCTGCTCCCCACTCTGTCTCTGATGAATACTCTCACCCCCATACCTCTGGCCTGTACCCCAGTTCTTGTATGCATAAATAAATAAATCTTTAAAAAAATCCCTCCTGATTTAGACCACTGGACTTAAGGGTTGACAACACAGGCCCCACAGCTGTGATCCCATTCTCAGCATTCCCTCCTGCAGGTACAAGGTGGGGAGGGCTGGCTGCTCCACCTGCACCTCCAGACAAAGTATCCATTCCCTGAATGGATGACTTTCTCTCTCCCTCTGAACTCTTTCTCCATCAGAGTTCTCAGTGCCCAGGGAACCCACCAGATTCCACCCTAGAAGGCATTCAGCAAAGCTGCCCAGATCACAGGACTGTGGGATCTGTCTCCCAAAGAAAGGATTCAGATGGACTTTTTCCAGGACATCTAGAGGAGGCCTTTTCTAACATAGGTCACATTGGTGTGTGGAACTAAGGTCAATCAAGGTCCTGTGGGCCTCAGGAGAAATGTTTGCCATTACTAAAAGAATGCAGATCACCTAGATTTAAGGATAGCTCCAGAATCAACATTTTTTCAGGTTTAAAAAAATCTGTCTTCAGGCAGGGCAAAATCCAGAGGCAAGGTCTTGTAGTATGAAGTCACTCCCTTCTCATCACATAAGACCCCCCCTCCTCTCTTACTGATGCCCCAAGTCCCTTAATAAGCCAGGTTGGCCCCTCCTGCTTTGCCCTCTTTTACTTTAGATTTTATAGCCATGTAAATTCTCCATACATATCTTATTAAATTTGGCCTTTTTTCTTGTTAATTTGTCCAATCTCAGAAGAACCCAGAGGGGTGGGGTGTGTTCCCCTGAGCCCTAAGGGGGGGCCTGTAGCTCACAGTCCACCATCTGACTCCAGTTTAGCAGAATTAGAAGTTAAACAGGCTTTTTGGCTAGCGTGGGAACCGCACCATCAAGCGTGACATTGTTCCTTAGAGAAACGTTTTCCTAATTTCAAAAAGCCGCTTTCAAAGAAACTTTTGGACATAATTCAATTGAAAATGGTACCACTAACAGTTTGAAGTTAATTATGCTTCCTCCACCAAAATTAGTATCAAGGTTCAGTTTTTACTTATTTGTGTACATGGAAGGCTATTAGGCAAAGGATTCGAGCACTGCTTCACGGTTGATAAAGTTAGTTCATGAGCTTGCTCTCATTTACTCCCTAAACCCACCGAGTCTGTGACGCAAAGATATTCTGAGTCCTGCTTTTCAGATGAAGTAACTGAAGCTCAGAATGTTCACTGGCTACCAGGTAGATGGGGTCCTGGATTCCAATTCACTGTCTGTTGCCTCCCCTACTCCATTTGGCTGTTCCTAAAAGCATTTGTTTTACTCCCAGTCATCTGGAATATCCATAGCCCAGATCCCTTGGGCTTTATCTCAACTTAACTGCCAACTGCAAATGGTTTACTTCCCACTGATGATGTGAAAAAGCCACAAGAGACCACAAACAGTGTCAAATGATTTAAGACTAAAGCCACACCATTTTCCAACCTCAGCAAAACCATCTCCCTCTATTAATAAGAGCACATTCATTTTTTGGATCTGTGCCCAATTGAGACCACATATATGCCAAAACCAGAACCTATGTGGTAACCCAAGAAGTTTCACATTGTCTTATATATGATGAGTATAAATCTGGCTTAGGCAAAAGAAACCAATGACAAGATGCCACTATATACACGAAACCACTAGAACTAAAAATTCCCAGGCATTTTATTAAAGTTTAGATACATGCATATGAAAGTAATACTAACTCATAATCCTTGAAAATACTTGGACCCTAGCTATGGAGCCAATTTGAGTGTCCTACTTCAGCAGAAAGTGATTCTGTCCCCCTCAAACCCCCAGCACCCTACTTTGAGACTATTTAACATTTTCCACCATTTATTATTGTTTCTCCATTTTCTGCCCTATGTCAGTTATCTTGGTAAAAGGAGTAGTCAGTGTATGGATCAATATAGTTGAACTTTCGAATGGATATAAGTCATATAGATTGCCCACATAATAAAACAAGGAAAATGAGTCTGAAAAACATAATGCATTAAGAACTACCAAGAAATACGCTGATGTTCACAATTATATGTTAAAGTTAATAGCATCCCTTTATTGATGCAACTAATACATCTACAATGAAGGGTTGAGGCTGAGCAGATATGACAGCAATTGAAAAGCCAGTGGCTCTCCCCTGCACACAGTAGGCACACTTGATATACCTTCCATGTGAGCACACATCCTTCAGCATAGGCCTCCCAGCCCCTCTCCACTAGCAACTTCCCAATTGTTTTCAGCTCCTGAGGGGCCAACCTGACCTCGGACTGGGTGGGTGAGTCTAATACTGGGTTCAGGATAAGAACTAGCATGTCTGTTTCAGCTATAAACAACAACTTCCAACCTTTTCTCCTGCACCATCTGCCTTATTCTCTCATTCTCAAATTCAAAACCCAAGGCATCACATGTTTGAGGTCTCTGACTGTCTCTGCAGTCCCTGGCATTGCAAGGTGAGCACAAGTTGCCTACACATTAATTCCTTCTCAAGAAAGGGAAGTGAAGCAAAGAGGATGGGCCTGAGCTCTGAGTATCTCCTATCTTGTGCCAACTGGGTGAGTGAGTGGCTCATTATACACTGGCGTGCTCCTTTATAGGAAGGAAACCTCACAGGTAGAAAATAGCTGTCCCCTTTCCATTAACAAATACATTATGAAAAAAATCAGTAAGCCTAATAACCAATACTAATGATAGGGAATGAAGGAAACCTCACAGGCAGAAAATAGCTGTCCCCTTTCCATTAACAAATACATTATGAAAAAAATTAGTAAGCCTAATAACCAATACTAATGATAGGGAATGATTAGGGAGCAAATGATAAGAAAGTTTCACCTAATCTCAAAAACCACATGCTAATAAGCAAAATAAGTCAGACAAGCTACTGCAGTTAACTGTACCCAAAGTAGTCTCTTAGTTTTAATAATATACCCTTGTTATATAAGATGCCACCATGGAGAGAAGCCGGGTGAAGGGTACACAGGACCTCTCGGTACTATTTTTGCAACATCTTGTGAATCTATACTTAGTTCAAAATACAAGTATTAAAAAAAAAAAAAGGCCAGACACAAAAAAAGTACACAGTGTATATTCCATTTATATTAAGTTCTAGAACAGGCAAAGCTTTTCTGCAGTGAACAAGATCAGAAAAATGGCTCCCTCTGGGCAGGAGGTCGGGGGGAGGAGTAGGAGGATGAGAATTAACTGGGAAGAGGTGGGAGGAAATTTCTGAGGTATAAGAAATCTGTATCTTCGTAGGGGTGTGGGTTTTGAGGTTGTATATTTTTATCAAAACTTATCAAACATGTAAGATCCGAGCATCTCACATATTGTAAATTATATCATTCAAGTGAGTAAGAAAACAACCACATTTGCCCTGCCACTTCATATTCAAGCAAAATCTTCAAAAGGGACATAAATTTTTTTGTTTAATCATTAAATCTCCAATAAAATTATCTGTAAGAATTTTAGAAATATAATCACGGGGATACTTGCCCCCACTTTATGGGTGTATAATTTATTTCCGATAACCACATCATGGTCTCAAGAGGTAGGCTTCCCAAAGGCAGGATTAAGCCAGAGAAAGAGAGTTAACATACTTCTTAAGTATGCATACTCATAATGATTAGTGACCTAAATACAAATCTAATAAACTCTACATTTTAAAACTTAAATGTAACTAAAGCAAGATTTAAAGATTTATCAACCACTTTTGTGTAATCCTTAGTTACTAATACAATTGAAATCGCTGCTTAACTGGATCCCCAAACTTCAGTAAAAGGCTGCACTTAAATCCCCCAAGTTCTCAAAGCAGAGAATAACTGATTCTTGAGAACTTGGGGTTCATTATGAACCCAGTATCCACATGTAATAGCCCCTCTTTCAATTTTAGTTTCTCTTTAGCACTCTTCTCCATAGAAGTTTTAAAAGACAGAAAAACAAAACGATCCAAGATTTGAAATCCACCTCTACTTCTGTCATCTCAATTTCTTGTCATTCATTTTTTTCTCATCTGAAGAAATTGTTCTTTGGAGCTTCCTGTTTTGGAAGTTCTGATCTTAATTTCTTTGCTAAGTTTCAGGGGAGTGCTCACTATGGACCATGTCCTCTTCTTAATTTTTCCAAGTGCTCTTTATGGTAGGAGCCACCTGCCCTTAGAGGCTGGAGAGGGTCAGAGAGGAGACAGGCCTGCCAGGCCAGCTAAGGGCTGTGGCTCCACATCCTGCGCAACTTTGCTTGTCCACATGGCGGCACCCAATGCTGCCCCAACATAGGGTACACCCCAGACAGACCCCCAGGGTTCTGGGAAGAGATTGCAATACAGACACAGGAGTGAACCCTGATAAGTCAAAGGGGAGAATTTATTCTCGGGCTTAGACAGGTCTACACCTGAGGGATGGGGGTGGGGGAAGCAAACATTGTTTAAAGATAAACAATGATGAAAAATATATTTAAAAAAAAGAAAAAGAAAAAAGGCCAATTTTATCAAAATGTCTTTTAATTAAAAAAATAGATAAATCATGTAATATTTTAAGGGTGTGTGGGGGGGGGGGAGGGCTTGCAACACGACCATACCTCACATGTCTACTCACACACTCTACAGAAAGCAGGGGGTTCTCTGTGTGCCCTCTGCAGCATTTGGAGAGACTGGACCAATCTGTGAAGTTAAAATTCCTACTCTGTTTCACACACTGTCTTTTCCTCATTTTCTGGTCACTTCTTTTTTCTCTCCCTATTCCACAAATGAGATTTTAAGTTCTCAGTTTTCCTCTGTCTTCCTTCTATACAGCAGGTCATTGACTAACAACATATTACAATACTGATGAGGAATGCAACATTGGAGGACCTGCTTTTGTTTACATCACTGTCATTTCACTTAATGTTTAGGTTTCCAAGAACTATTGACTCTGTTAAGTGAGGACATGCTACACTCTCTCCATGAGTATTTCACTGTCTTTCTTGCTTTCAATAATCTGTTCCATGAGGAAGACCCTGAATCTGCTTTTTCACCTTTACCTTCTCTATTCCACATTACTTCTCACTCCACTTGCCTACCAGACAGCGCCACTTGGCTACTCTGCTGGCATCTTAATGTTGTAGGTTAAGGCTAGTTACATAATTTCCGTGCCTTCTTTTTACCAAATGAGCTCCCATGTATACTCTTTAATTTCTAATAATATTTTCATCGTTTTAACCATCCAGGCTGAAAATGTCCAAGTCATGTCTCTTTGCTTAATTCCCTTTTTTAATCCTCAAACTCTGAAGTAAAAGTGAGAGGAGGGAGTAGGGACTGACAAAGGCTGAGAAACTTCCATTTAGGAAAAGGCAGGATGGGACTCTGGCGAGGCATTGAGCACCGAGGGGGAAACATCAGGAGATGAGGGACCCTCTGGGGTGATGTTCGCAAGCTCAGAGGCCGAGAGGGGCAGCCGCTGTGAAGGGACTGGCAAAGCAGAGCAGGCTGCATGGGGAGCTGCAGAGCAGTTCTAACTTCAAAGATGGTATGTCCAAAGCAGGCAAAGAATACATTTCTCTAAGGCTTGAACTCAAAAATCAAATGGGTCAAGCTGAAAAAAAGAAAGGTTGGAAATACAATGGAATCAAAAAAGTAGGAATGTTAGATCAAGTTCATCTGGGCTTTAAGAGTTTCGCTACATACTTACTAATGACCTAACTGTGAGCACCTTGAGATTTGTACATGACGTTCTCCAGACACAAGAGGACAAACAAGACCAGGGAATTTGTACTTGGCTGTGATTATGATGTATGCAGAAGACATTTCTCCATTGTCCAGAAAGGGCCAGGATGGAGACAAAAGACCCACTGATGGAAATGAATCCAGACACTTTCCTCAGCTCTTCTATTAGGTCTTCCTGATTTCTGGCCTTTATATGTCAAAGGTGAACTCCAGCACCTGATAATCCATTCTAGATCAACATTGCCAAATCCCTATTTCCATCTGTGTCACCTCTTCAGGTTCTGCAATTTACTCCTGGTGTTTAGGGGTTCTTCTTGCCTTTTAGTTGGCTTGTATTTCTCTTTTTTCAAGTTTCAGGGAGCTCTCTCTAAATTCTAGTATTCTATAATTTAAGGAACATGAATAGGTGAATTATCTTTATTTTTATAATTTTTTTTTTCAGAAAAACTCTTATCTCTGGTTTTGCCAGACTAGGAGTGGAAATATAGTTGCTAGGACCATTAATATAATTGCCAACCATGCCCCACAGCCCAAATTCCAAATGTAGCTTTTGACTTCCCCAAAACTATAAATAGCTTGTTATAAATCTGAAGCTTTGCTGATCGTTTGGCTGACTAACATATTTTGTATGTTGTATGTATTATATACTGTATTCTTACAATAAAGTGAACTATAGGAAAGAAATTAAGAAAATTGGGCCTCCCTGGTGGTGCAAGGGGTTAAATCTCAGCATTATGAAGCCATGGGCAGCCACTGCAGCATGAGTTCGAGCCCCTGCGGCCAGGGAGCAACCCACATGGTGCAGCAAACCTCTCCTGGCTTGCCTGTTGTTCCCCTCAGTAGTGTATTTCAGTAGATCCTCCTGTTCTGTTCCCCCACTCTGTCTCTGGTGAATCCTCTCACACACACACACCCCCCTCCCCCCACCCTGCCCTACACCTCTGGCCTATACCCCAGCTCTTATATGCATAAATAAATAAAATAAATCTTTTTTTTAAAAAGAAATTAAGAAAATCATAAGGAAGAGAAAATACATTTTGCAATATTATAGTGAATTTATCAATACTATAAGTTTGCATCATCTTTTTATTAAAAAATCCACACATAAGTGGATCCATGCATTTCAAACTGATGTTGTTTGAGGATCAACTGTAATTATATAACCAAAATTCTTATTTTCATTAAAGGAACAATTTGAAAAACTTAGTAACATTGGCAGCATGAAAATACTGTTTTTCAAATCTTCCTAGTCAAAAAATGGCACATCTAGAATTTTGAATCTTTCATGAATAAGAGGTTTTCTGGTTTTTTCCCAAAATGGACATAGATGACAAAGTACAAAATTAATAATCACGATGAACTCTCTAAGCATCTTTAAAGCAGAGTTTAAATCTAATTTTTAACACACTTTCCCAAAGGCTTCAAGCACTCTGAATACTCGATCAACCCTCATTAATTGACAAGCACATTTCAAATCTCATGAATTATTATATCTAAGATGCTATTATCTAATATATAAATGCCATTAAAGAATAAAATCTCATCTAAAGAAGAACATGAGGGCTGAAGCAGCTCCAATGAAAATAATTTAGCTATGAAATCTAATCTGCCACAAAAGAAGTGATAAGGCTCACACATATAATATGCCTCCCCATCCTGCCCTGGTCTTACTGAATGTGCCCAGTTTTGCTGCCTTTATTGTTGTAGTTTTGGGCCTGCACATCCTCTCTATACTCCCTCGATGACTGTCCACTCCACACCACTAGCTTCTGTGTTTTATTATAGACTCAGGGTTCATGGCTTCAGTTACTATCCTCATGAACAAACTCCAGGTTAGGTCTGTCTTCAAAACCTAGCCTGCCTTCTCTGCGGGGTAGTGGAGATGGACGTCTGCAGGCTGGGTGGAGAGCTGCCCTGCGAAGAGCCAGGAAACAATCGTTCCAGGGGAAACTGGCATGAAGCACACTCAGGGTAGAGTGGGGGCAGTGGCTGCCTCCCTCCATCCCTGGGGCCAGGCCCCACACCTGGTTGTAGTAACAGTCTACCTGGTATTTACTACCCTCACCTGGCTGGTTACCTAGTGCCAGGGAACATGAAATGCAACTTTACACATCTAACATTTTCAAGCAAAATACTTACTTGAACTAATAAGTGTCCTGTATTTGGCAAATATGTACCACATTTCTTGGTGCTCTCAGTTATTTGCTTAATCAAATCCATTAATATTTCCACAGCACCTTTGCTGATCATTTCATTAAGAAATGTTGGATTTCCAGAGAGGAATTTGATGGCTCCCATACAGTATAAAAACGCTTCAGTGTTAGTTTGCAGATCTTCATTTCTCAGAACCTCCAATAATGATTCTGTCAAAAAATGAATTATTACAAATGTGTAAGAGTGGGGGAGAAAAACATTAAAGCATTTTTTTTTTTTTAAAGAGGCATGTTTATTTATTTATTTGTTTGTTTGTTTGTTCTGTTTACACATGCACTGGGTACAGTCAGAAGCGCGGGAGGGTGAGAGAATTCACCAGAGCCAGAGCGGGGAGCAGAGCAGGCAGAAGGACCGAAGTACACTGCTGAGGGGAGCAGCGGGCCGCAGGAGAGATCTGCGCGCCATGTGGGACCCTCCTCTGGTGGCCGGGGAGCAGCCGGGAATCGAACCGGCGCTGCAGAGGCTGCGGGCAGCTTCGCAACCCAGCGCTCAACCGCTGCGCCACCGGGGAGGCCCCAACATTAAAGCATTTTTATGTGAACATTCAATACAATTTGTAAAATACGTTGGTGAGAACCAACATTCAAATGCTTGGTATAAACAGAACACATGGTATAAACAGAAAAACTTTTATTATTTTATTTTACTTTTTGAAAAGCTTACTTTTAGCTAAGACATATCTTTATGAAAGTAATGACAGCAAAAGGATGGGATTATTAACATGTAACTGAGAAAAGTGTTCTTTAATTATATGTCATTCCTTCCCTTATTAATATACCAACCTTTATTTTTATTTAAAAAATTTTTTAGTTATTATAGGATAAGTAATAATCTTAAGGCAATATGTTTAAACAAACCTTTAAGAATATATTTGCTGCTGTAAGAATGGGAAATTTTGAACTGTGAACAATATTTCTATCACCACAGAAATAAGGGCATTTATTCTATCACCACAGGATAATTCAAATATAATACCCACCCTTTCCCAAGATTTAAAAACATCCATCCAAATAATACATGACTACTAGGTTTAAGGAGTAATCTAGGACATTCTGATAAGGTTAATTAAGTTTATCTCACATTAACTTTATTAGTGTCAATGTGATAATTTATCAGAATTTTTGTCTTTAGTCCACAATTCTGTTAGCTAATTGCTAATTAATACATTTCCTTCAGTACTGACTGTCCCCTCCAGTACTTGCTGAGGTAAGAAAAAACAAAACATCTTTATCCTCTGACACAAAAAGAGGACTCAAAGTATTTACCACATTTTGGTCTTCCCTTGGGTCAGCAATATTAATTCACAGAAGATTTCTACTTATGTAACTATTTAAGCATCCGAATTATTTAAAAGTATATCAAGAACGGACCTCCCCGGTGGTGTAGTAGTTGAGCGCTGGGTTGCGAAGCTGCCCACAGCCTCTGCAGCACCGGTTCAATCCCCGGCTGCTCCCTGGCCACCAGAGGAGGGTCCCACATGGTGCGCAGACCTCTCCTGCCGCCAGCTGCTCCCCTCAGCAGTGTACTTTGGTCCTTCTGCCTGCTCTGCTCCCGCTCTGGCTCTGGTGAATTCTCGTGCCCTCCCACACTTCTCGCTGTACCCAGTGCTTGTATAAATAAATAAATAAATAAATCTTAAAAAAAAAAAGTATATCAAGAACTAGAAAGTAATAAAATTTCTCCACCTATATATTTTAAACACATTTGAGACATTTTGATGTCAAAATTTTTACAATAGTTACAGATGTTTTCTAAGTTTTAGTCATACCTATCATATTGAAAGACCAAAACTTTCAATTATGTCAAATGTGTTTCTTTCTAATACTAAACCCAAGAGTAGGAGACAAATTTTTGAATAAGGTACACATGTGATAACATGGTAACATAATGTTACCACAAATATTTAAAAAACAATAGCTGATGATCCTTTCAGGCTCCAAAAGATACAAAAAATGGAGTGTGGAAAACACAGAGAAGTTTAGAGTAAAAGTCAGAATCACAGAACTTGAGCATATAGCTGGAAATTAAACTGTCCAGCTGTCATTCATTATAACTTTAGCTCTTCAGACTTCTCATTTATACTCAAGTGTGACATTTGTTCAATGGTAGCACTGAATGATACTCACCCAGAACGCTGTCATTTTGAATCAGAGAATCATTCTTTTCATTCCTGCTAATTTTAAATATAAGTTTGCAGACATTAAGAAGATTCTTCCTGCTCACTTTAAGCTGCAGAAAAAGAAAATACATTTCCACTGCAGAGAGAGACATAATTTAAATATAACAGTTACCCTTTCTCAAGACAACTTAAAAACATCCATTTGAATAACATGCAACTACTAAGTTTGGGGATAATCTTGGCAATTTTATAATGTTAATAATGCCTATGTCACATTTAGTTTTATTTATGTCAATATCGTTTGTCACATGCCATACTTTCTTAACACGTGTCTATTTCAAACGTGAGGCAAAAATATGTTTAAAACAAAGAATAGGCCTAAAAAAATCAACTTCAAAAAGTTTAGGCTCCTGATCTGCCACTTATGGTATTTAATTAACTCATTTAGAATAAATACAATATAAATGGTCTTTAGAGAAAGCACATTTAAAGATAGGCATTTATTTCTTGCTTCATAAAATCTCATACTTTATGTAATATTATTGATTACTTTTAAAAGAGTATATGAGGGATAAAATGAGAATGATGTTAATAAATTTTAGTAGAGCAATTACTTTTAAAACACAAAGGAAGTTGGATACCAAAATATATCTAAGTAACTTAGAAAATAATATATAGCAGAGGTGAAAGTAAGAAAGAGGGAAAATATCTTTCTCTTCATCATTTATATAAAAGAAAATTTTAAAAGTGATATTCTTTGGGGCCTCCCTGGTGGTGCACCACACTATGAAACAATCTGCAGCCTCTGCAGCACGAGTTCGACCCCTGGCCAGCCAGGAAGAAACCCACATGACGAAGCAGACCTCTCCTGTCTCGCCGGCTGCTCCCCTCAGCAGTGTATTTCAGTCAGTCTGCCTGTTCTATTCCCTGCTCTGTCTCTGGTGAGTCCTCTCACCCCCTGCATCTCTGGCCAGTACCCCAGCTCTTGTATGCATAAATAAATAAATCTTTTAAAAAAAAAGTAATATTCTTTGATTAGGAATCTTTTTTAAAGACTATTTCTGGAATGTTTTGCAATAATTACAAGTGATGCTCAAAGTTTAAAATTACCTTCTAAATCATTCAAAAATATTTAAGTAAATTAAGCATAGGTACAATAAAGTATACTTTTAAAAGCCCACACAATATAGGAGGGCTGACTGAATCAAGAGGTCCAAATTAGCTATATACTTACCTTAAAGTTGTAAAATCTAAAATATCTTAAATGTCCAATATTAAGGATAGTTTAAGAAATTGTGAAACATCATATTAAACAGTCACAAAAAGTATAACTGAGAACACTATATATATATTTTTTTATTTTGTTTATTTATACAGGCACTGGGTACAGTCAGAAGCGCGGGAGGGTGAGAGAATTCACCAAAGCCAGAGCGGGGAACAGAACAGGCAGATTGACGAAGTACACTGCTGAGGGAAGCAGCGGGCATGCAGGAGAGGTCTGCGTGCCATGTGGGACCCTCCTCCAGTGGCTGGGGAGCAGCAGGGGATAGAACCAGCACTGCAGAGGCTGCGGGCAGCTTCGCAACCCAGCACTCAACTGCTGCGCCACCGGGGAGGCCCAAGAACACTATATTAAAAAAGAAAAACCCTTGGAGGCCTCCCTTGTGGCACAAGGGGTTAATTCTTAGCACTATGAAGCTGTCAGCAGCCCCACCCACTGCTCCCCTCAGCAGTATATTTCAGTCAGTCAGTCTGCCTGTTCTGCTCCCCACTCTGTCTCTGGTGAATCCTCTCACCCTCCCGTAACTCTGGCCTACACCCCAGCTCTAGTATGCATAAATAAATAAAATAAATCTTTAAAAAAAAAAGAAAGACCCTTAAAGTCTACCATTAGATTGGACTATTACATGCCCTCATTGCAAGAGTATACAATACAAGGAAATATAGGAATGAGAACCTCTGAACAAATACAACTGTTTGAAAAGGATGGCATATGACTCATTAAAAATATTTTAATATTGCTTATGAATGCGTTTTAGTTAATTTCAATAAAAGATAATGGAATTTGTCAGACATATGTGTTTGATCCACAAATATTTACTGGACTCTCCTTGTGTACCAGGCACTGTGCCCTTCACTATAGGAGATCCCAAGATGAAGGCTATCTACCCTCTGCTGGGGGTTGGGGGAGGGGGAGGGAATGGAGGGTTTTCCATGGAACATCCTCTACTGCCCTCACCCCTACTCCTGGTGCCTTCACATGTTTTCCCAGAGCAACCCTGCAAATTAGGTGTTGTCATCCCCATTTTGCAACTGAGGAGTCTACTGCTCAGACAGGTCACTTAACCTAATCTTCCTGGCATCCCCTGGACCTACATTGGAATTGCAGACTCTCAGGCCCCACCCAGCCACACTGAACTGGAATCTGCATTTTAACAAGCTCCCAGGGTATGGGTGTAACAGGCAAATCTGTGGAAGCCTCAGAAAGTGTCACACATGGCAGAATGAGATTGCTTTTGTTCTCAAGAGAAAAAAGGGAAATGAGAACTGAAAAATCTGGGAAAAAAAGCTGACTAAAGAAAATAGAAAATAAATTATGTATCAGCAGGAATATATTTTGTCCTTAATAGTGAGAAATATATTTTAATCAGTTGACTATTTTCCACTATATTGTGCACTTTTGAGATCAAAACCATGACTTATTGCTCTATGTGATATATATATATATATATATATAGCAAGAGTTACATAATGAAACTTACTAAATGAATGAATACAACTAACCTCACTCCCCACCAACTCTTATATTTTTAGTAAAAATTGGCAAAGGAAAAAAAAAACTGCTATCGGAGAGTTTATAAAAACACAATTTTCAGACCTGCTATAAAGTCAATTTGCATTCAAAAGTAAATTCCTACAATTTTCTTTTGTTAACTGTAAAGTTATGACTTGCAAACATGAAGAGATAATAAAATATCAAATCATATGCAAGGAATATAGACTCCTTTCTATGAAACAGTACTGTCATCCATCACTTTTGATCCTTTCACTGCTTTATTTTTCCTTCAGGATTTGCATCTTGCCCCAGTGGCACCTGGTGTGTTTAACTTCTGCCTTCCAGCTACAGTATCAGTCATGGAAGGCAGGGGCTATTTTATGCACTTGTATTCCCAGTGTTAAGAATTCCTGGTACAAAGTAGGTTGTTGTACTGGGGTAGTTACTTCTTATGTTAAAAATAGTAGTCTTTTCTGTTTAAAGCAAATTTGGAACATTAAAGACAAGTTTAAAAACACTTCTCTCACTAATGTATAATCACTGTTAACTTATTGCTATTTCTGTTTTGTTTTCATCCCCTAGATGATTTTTTAGGGTGCTAGACTTTTTTTCTCCTTCTGAATATAGTTGCATGCATACTGTATATATGTTTGTAATAAAAAAAACTTAATATAGTTATAAGCCAATGTTACCTCAATAAAGAAAAAAAGCTCTATCACAGACAGAGTTTTGTAACATTTCTATACAGAGAATAAAATTAAAATAGCTGTCTAGCAAACCCCCACTTAACCAAAGAATGCAAGAAATCAAAACAGCTAACATGCTTGCTGAATTTTTTTAACTATTAATTTACAATGTCTGAATTACAATGTTAAGCTGGTAGATAAGGTAGATATGGACAGAAAGAGAAATTATTAAAATTTTCTTGGTCTCACACATACTTAGGTTTTGGCTTAATATTTTTTTTTTCTTCAACATCTTTTATAATGCAATCTTTTAAAGATTTACATAGTGCCCCATCACCAAGGCCAAAGATAAACAATGTCTTTTCTGGAAACTTAGAGGAGAAGGGAAGTTGGACTTGATGGCCTGGAAGGTCCCTATGGACCTAGCAGTTCTGTAGCTAATCAGAAAGGACAGCCCACCCATCTCTGCCCTCCCCAGCGTGGCCTGGCGAGTCTTGTCCCTGCTTTGGCAAGGACACAGCAGCAATGTCACAGAGAGGATTTTATTTAATCATAAGTTTAGGTCAGGGCATGCTCTCTACTTGACAGATCACTTAGCCTTTTCCCTTAAAATAGTTAAATTGTGCCATGTATACAATTAACTTGAACGGCAGGCACCTATAATAAACAAGATAACACTTTTCCTGCAAAGCATCAATGAATTCATAGATTTTTTTTCCTTCTTTCTTTTTCTCCTCTTTTCTTTTTTTCTTTTTTGGAGGGGAGTTGTGGGAGGGACAGGGGGGCTTGGTATGGAGCAAATTGTATAGGAACCAGATGAAGAGCCACAGGCAATCCCTGAGTAGCTAGCAGCTGGGGTCCTGCTCCGGCAACTATCAGGCAGAGCCTCTGTCTCACCCCTGGGCTCTCCCGGGCCAATCCGGGCTGGAAAAGGAACTTGGTAAGCATGCCCAGATCGTTTCATCTCTGCTTACAATTTTTCACTTTAAATCCTCTCTGTGGTTTGTGCCTTTTTAAATTTAGTTAAAGCTGATGGATCAATTATCATCAGCTAGAGGTGATTAAAATACTACTCAAACCACTATTTCAAAGAAACCCTGCTTTCCAAGTCACATCATTATTTTTTTAAAAAGGGTGAATGTTTGGACAGCAGTCAACTAAATAAGAACGCAGCCTCTCCCAAAAAATCACTTAGACTATGTAGCCAGAATATTCTGCTTTAGGAAAGACATCAAATAAGAAACAGTGGGCACTCTTACTAAACTGCCAGGATGCCAACACCTTAGCTGTTCCCCTTCAGCTTTTAAATTATTTGAATTATGGGTGTTAACATAATAGCTTTTACTTGCATGAAAACCAGGTAAACAAAGCTTCATTCATTTGTTTTAGCGGTGCTCTCAGAAGGTTTTATACTAATTGTGCCTTATCTTTTGGTTCCAACTGTTTATGGCTGTGACAACAAACTGCTCCCTTCAAACAATGATATCATTTTGTTTAAAGAAGGTTTCTGTGAACTTTTATTTGGTGTGTGGCCTTTTTTTCTAATACCTCCCAGGAACCTTCCTTGACCACCTTCCCAGGACTACATGCAGCTGTTTCTCTGTTTCATGCTGGTTCATAAAGCACCTGGCCATTGTGCCCATGACCAAAGTTATTGTAAGTTATTTATTAAATCGTGAGACAGAATCAAATGCCTGGCAAAAACCACAGCTCCCTGATACTGACTCCAGGCAAGTTACTTGAGCAACTGTTTTGAATGTGTTTGCCTATTGCCCATATTTTTAAAGACCCTATCAGCAGTCCAGATATGAGAGTTCACCAGAATGTTTTCTGTCTACTCAGCCTTAGCTCCTTAGCTAGTACTTAGTGAAATACTGGGGTGCTGGCTTAATACCTTAATTTTTTTCAAGATCCTATTGAACACACTGCATTTCTAATCATCTTTGTAATATTTACAAATAAAGCATTAAACAATGGCTTGTATGTGCTACAAAATCTACCAGACCAGAGGAAAGAAAAACTTACTGCTAGGATAATTTTTGCAAGTTTAAGGCTGAGCATGTCTGAACCAACATCAACTAGTTTATAGAGGGTCTTCAGGAGAAGAGTTCTTCTCTTAAATTTATTTCCAAGCATGTTTCCTTCCTCTAAAGCGTGATGGAGCTGTGTGCAAACAGCACAGACCGTTTCAATGTTTTCTTCTGTCAGAGCAAAGAGAGCAAAGCGGCACTTACTAATTATGGTCAAGTGTTCAAGTGTGTCAAACACAGACAGTGTAAGTAAATACCCTGAAGTATCACCTCGGACATCTCCAAATTCCTGAGCTATGTTTTTTCCTTTTCTTTATTTCCAGCTACCTGATTTTTTTGTTTTTCATTTTGTTGATCCACTGATCCACCTCTTATCATGAGTTATTTACTAGTCAGTCAGTTAGCTTATCTAGAACATACAGTCTTTCAAATGGTTGGAATGGAACTGCATCTATGTCGGATGGTCTCCTTTGTTCCAGTGCCTCCCCCTCCACCGGCACTCGGTTCACATCAGGGAGGACACTGCTTGTGTTTGCCCCGTCGATCCTCTGGTGGCAGAGTTCTACTGACCTCCGACCTTCTACTTACCCTCATCCCTACAGATTTTGCTCCTTCAAGATTCTGTTTCTGTTCTGGTTCCTCCAGAAAAGATGCCCTGAGCCATGTTCCAAAAACACTACCTTGTGTTGCTATTTTTGCATCTATGGCATGTTGTATTCTGGGCCCAGGGCCCTCACACAGATGTCATGCTCAGTGAGTAGGAACCATGTCTCATTTCTTTGTATCAGTGGCTCATGCTGCAGTAATACTGTACTGACCACCTGTAATGGAGTTTAATATACATTCGTTTTTCTATGAACAATGCTCAATATTTTCCTGTGAGAAACATGTCTGAAAAAAAGAGGGCTCAACTGGAGGAAAATCTCCAGATGCCAGCACATGCACCATTATTGGGAGATGGTTATTAGAAAAGAGGATGAAAAAGAAGACTTTAGTTAGGAAACAGGAAGACCTAGAACATTTTACTCATATCAACAATCTGAGGGAAGCAGTGTTTTTTTTTTAAAGTGGCCACCATACTAACAGGCTTATGAAAAAGAAAAGTGCCTAGAGTGGAGCGTGAGGAGAAATGTGAGAATTGAAGGGAGAAGGCATTCAGTTGAAAAATATTATCTCTGATAGATTCCAGCGCAAAATTTAAAAGTAGGAAACCAATCTTAAATAAATACCATAATGTGCTCTTGAAAGCCCGCATGGAGGAAGTGTGCGCCTGCAGAAGGAAATGAGTCAGGCCATTTTTAGCTCTTTTCAACAATAACATCTAAGAAAAAATTTTTAACCTCAATAGCTAAGTAACCTTCAGTGCTTTACAGTTATGCACTTAAATAAATGAATTGATGGGAAATGACTTAGACTAACTTTAAATAAAGGGAAAAACCTAAGCTCTATTGTAAGAAATACTTTTGTTTTGCTGTTTTATTCTTCTATGACTGGCAGTTTCTTCACAAACCTGAAGTCTGGGTCGGGGCCACTTTCTGGCAGAGGATAGTCTTCGCTGGCATTTTTCTAGTACTTCTCTCTACAAACTCTTAAGTCTGGTTGATTCTAGTCAAGAGTAGCTGCTTAAGCTTAAAAGAAATTAAAGAGGAAGGCTCGAGGGTCAAATGTTAAAGACTACTGATCATACTAACTCTCTATACCAGTTGCTTGTTATAAATGCCTCATAGCTTCAAAGGATGAGCTGAATTTAAGAGCTATGGAGTCTCAAATGGCTAAAGCTAGTGGGTGAAAGCTTGATGAGTAATAAAAAGCATATATAGTCCCAAAATCTCATCTCCCTGTCTTATTAATTGCAAAGGGGAAAATAGTAACTTCACAGAAGAAAAATCTGGCAGAAGCACCTTCCCCAAGGGATCAAAGTTCATATCAGCATCATGTACCTCCTGATATGAGGCACTGGGAAGGACACAGCATCACTCAAGCTCTAAGCCTGCCCCGAATGCCTAACCTGCGTCTAACTATGACAAACCCAGTCTATAAAATAATTGGCCTCTACTCTTCAAATGTCAAGCTTGTGAAAAAGACATCACAAATACTTGGAACCTGTGATCCAGGATTTTCTTTTTCTATAAAAGAAATTATGAGGATAATTGGCAACATCTGAAAAAGGTTTGTATGGTATTGCCAGATATGTAGCAGAATGTCTTGTTTCTAAAAAAAAAAAAATGCTAGCATACTTAGCAGCATAGACCATCATGTCTATATCATGTCTGTAATTTGGTCTCAAATGGCTTAGAAAAAGGAAACACATTGTAAACGTGTGTGGAGGGGCTGGGGATGTGGAGAAAAAGAGAGCAGAGGGACAGAGGGGGAAGACAGAGAATGATAAAGCAAATATGGCGAGGATTAATGTTTGGATTGGGCAAAAAGCATGCAGGATTTCTTTGTACGATTCTTGCACCTTTTCTATAAATCTGAAAATATGTCAAAAGAAAAAAGAAAAAAGAAAGAAAAAGCATCTCAAAAGGTCAAGGAACCCAGCATGGCCACCACCTGCTGTCCTTAAAGTAGTCAGTGGAGATGCCTTACTTGAGTGTTTAATGATCCTCTGAGAAGGGCATTTCACCCACATTTCAAATCCCAAACTCCTCTTAGCTTTTCCCTGTTGGTGTCCATGGTGGCAGAGCCCTCAGAAACTCTCTTAAAATCTTTCAGCTTGAAGACTTCCTCTGAGATAGGCCTCTGCACTCCCAGCCCATGGTGTTCTTCCTCTTCCTGGAATGATTTTCCTTTAACTCTTACCCAGACTGATTGCTCTTCTCACTAGATTCTACATACATCGCCTAAAATAAAAGGCCCAAGTTTAACCTGGCTCATTAATATGAGGGTGAATATTAGTTACTCGAGAGAGAGAAAGGCATCACAGTCCTATTTTTAGGGTTTCGCAATGCAGTGAACTTTGGTGCTGATCTAGTTTTGTCTACGCCTCACCTGGCAGGTGAGAGCACCTACTATGTGTGCTATTAGCTGATTCCCTGTGGTCACATTATTAGCAGCAGTACCAGGCCCAGAAATCCTGCCCACTGCTCTCATTTATCCAGAACACTGTCAAGCACCAGTAGGGACTTGAAGAGGGGAGAGATCATTTGAACCTTACAAGAAGTAGGTCTTCTGCATCACTTCCCTGCTTGGTTGCTGGGGAGGACTCATTTATCCTCTTCATCTATGGTTTCTTTCTGGGGCTGCCATACTGGCTGGCTCATCCAAGGAGCACTCATTCCATAATTTCTAGAGAGGACCTATTGTGCATTGCATGCTGGCGGCGGGACCAGCCCTGGGTCCACAGCTGCAGCTCCAGGGGAGCCTGTCCAGCTTTAGAATGGAATTCCAAAGAGAGAAGGTCGGGGCCATTCCCCCTACACACACAGAATGCCAGCATTCCACAGCCCCCTGTGCAGAGACTTGTCTATTGTGGACTTGTCACAGCTGGGCAAAGGTTGGGCACATCCCAGGTCACTTCCTTTCCTGAGCAGCATCCCCACAGGTATGCTCCACTGTGGAAGAGGAGGATAGATCCATTTGGGTCTGGAAAACCAGGTGCGCAACTGACAAAGTGCTAGTCTATGACACTCAGTTGATGTTTCAGAGACTTCAAATCTGTTGTAATTTTTTTCACTTTCTTGATTGAACTGGCACCCTAGGGAGTTCAAACAAGCATTTCCTTGGGCAGAGGAGGTGATAATTAATTTATATTCCAGGGGGAGTTTTAGAAGTAGACTCTCTTGCTGCATTTAAAGCATAATTTTACTCACTAAAAATTCAGGTTTACATGCACTATTTATACATACATTACTGGGTAAGTAAATAGATGGTTTCATTTGTTTTTGAACATGTTCATAGAAATGATATTAAAAGTACTAAAAATATCAGGGCAGTGGAGAACATATAAATAACTACAGATATGTTTTATTTAAAAACAGAAAGTTTTTTTACCCTTTTCTAATTCATGCAAAATTGGTACGATCCTTGTATTCCAAAAGACTTCGTCTACTTCTATTTCTGTGTCCTTGTCTTGCAAGTTGGCTTTTGACCCTGCAAAAAGAAACCCGGGGCAGGAGAAGGAGCTGTGAGAAAGAAATTGTAACTGAAGCCCCATCACAAGTCTGTACTATTCAGCACTAAAATACATCTTAGAATTAAATTATTCTTTGCCCCCACCCCGCCAAGTCCAACTAATTCTAATCAAAACAACATGTCTTCTAATCAACTCACCCCAAATTAAACTCAGATAAAGAAATCAGCACTTTAAGCAATGATGGGGGTACTTCATAAAGTCTTAAGTTTCATGAATGTTGAAAGGCAAATAGTTATTTTTAACTTAAACACACATCCCTCTAATGTAGAATAAATAGAAAACTGTAACTATGTAAAGAATAAGGATCTTGAAAATATTTAGTGAAATTTTTTTTTTAAAAGGGAAGCCTGCAGAAACTTTCTTTCCATTGGAAAATAAAATGTCCCCAGGATTGTGCAGCCAGTGCCACCACACCAGGTGACGTGTGTGGGGTGGTGGGGACAGCTGAGGCACGCAGTGCTGATAGAGATGCAGTCAGATCCCACCTTCACGATGGAAAATGGCTATGCTGGGTGAACAGGGTCTGGTTTTTTAATCCTTTCTGAGCCTCATCAGCAAAACAGAGATTAGGGGGTTATGAGGATTAGAAGAAATGTATAAATAAAGCTCTGAAGCCCAGTGCCTAGTCCAAAAATATGAACCTTACATCCCTGGTTAAAAAACAAGCAGGCCATCATGGTCTGAAGTGTAGGGAGCCACAGACAACCACAAGTCGCCAGAGAAGCTGCTGCCAGGAAGGCAAGCTGTGGAGTCACTGCTGTGTGACTGTAGACTTCAGATGCAGCCAGCTGAGTTGAATGTTTGTAATGAGCCATTGAGGAGGCCCCCAAATCATTCCCTTTATTTCAGATGAAGAAAGTGGGGCTCAAGGGCATTGTTTGCTATCCAAGTTCCTTTAGCTCTTCACCCCTTACAATTGACTTCTGTGCTCTTCTACCCCCCAGAAAACTGACAGACTGAAATAGATAATTTTGGGAGGATGTATAAATTATATTAGAAACTACAAATCATAGTAACATTTTACAGGCAAACCTCATGATCTAGAACACTGATGGTATACCTGGAGAGGGCACTCACTAGCTGTGCTAGACAAATACCCCTCCGCCTCTCTTCTCTCAAGTCCACTCCTTGAGGCACCTACTCCACATTGATGAAGGGAGCCCATGTCCCCTCAGAGTGGAACAGTACCCATTAGGTGTCCACACATGGGGTGCCGGGACCCAAAAAGTGTCACATGAAGAGTTAGAAATCGTCGGGGCAATGAGAAGATACAGGGGGTGGAGGGGGACAAAGACACAGAAGAGAACAGTGTACAGGTGTGTGCCCCATACATTTTTATCAATAGATTATTTTAACTTAAAAAAAGGGACAAGCTGGCTGGGGAGGCCTATTAAGAGCACAGGTTCTGGAGAGACTGTCTGACTTTGAACTCCAGCTCTGGCCCCTACTAGTGGGCTGCTTTGCTTTTCCTCTGTTAATGGGGTAATGGTGGCCATCTTTAAGTATTGGGATTATGGGTTGTTTGTTTCTTTTATGTGCTCTTCTGTATTCTCTGAAACCACTAATATACTTATGTTACTCTTGGAGCGGGAAAAAAATACACAACACCTAGTAAATTTTCCCAGAAGGCAGTGATGAAGTGAGAAGAGGGAAAGCAATACAATCCACCTACCCTCCTAATACTAGGCCTTCCCCTAAAGTGCTCCAAGCTGGGCAGAGAGTTTAGACTTGTCTTTTATCCAAATCCTAGTACTGGGAGGGGCTGATGCATAGTGAGCATCAAGACCACTTTCTATTTAGAAATAGAAATATATTGTGCATAAATAGGTGTTGCCAACAGATGACCAATATACACTGTGGGTGCTGTCAGTAGTTTTATTTTTTTTCAAGGTTTCTACCCCATCAGTAAGAATGCACCATGAAACACACAGCTGAATTGTCTTTAGGACCAAGTCAGTCTGTATCAGTATAGCTCACAGCCCTTATCCACAGACTGTGAGGCCAAATGTAGTTTGGGATTCAGAAAGGTTTGAATTCTATTGAGGTGATATGGAACATACACTGGATTACAGACCACCCCAGTAGCGTCCTCTAGACAGCACCCTGTAGGGAAATATGGGAATATTCACACCAAGGAAGCAGAGACTATCACTGGTACCCATCTTCCAGTCAGGCCATGTCACTACGTGAGCCAGAGTTTTGGGATTTAGAACTGCAGGATTGTGGACCACCAAGTCTATCTTTTGAATTACTACTTTTATGAGTCTGTTCTAATTTTGATGAATTAGGGATATGGATTCTAAGAGTAAGCACAAATGGTCAAGCAGCAAAATAAAAAACATAGCTGCTCATATTCCTAGGTATCTGACCTATCCAAAGTCCAAAGTATGCAAATAAAATTAACATACATCAAGTGAAAAGTCAGAATAAACTTGACAACTTAATCACATATGTTCATGACACTTCACTTTACTAGAAACACAGACGTCAAGTGCAAAAAGTTAGAGTCAGCATGTGGCCCTTCTATGAAATGTGCTTTCTCATAGATCAGCTCTCTGAGAAACTATGCTTATTAACTTACTTCTCAGGACAGATGAAACTGATTGTGTGTCCACCCCAGAAGAACTGACTTAGAGATAGAAATCATAGAATACTTTTGCCTGTTTCTAAGGTGTGTTTCTTCTCTGAACAGAAGTCAGTCAGACACTGACTGACTCAGTGCTCTCAGTGCCCTCCCAGGAACCCCTGGGGAGCAGCTGTGTCTGGCTGTGTCTGGCTAGGACTCTTTCACATCTGTATACCCCACAAACTTCCCCATTTCTGCTCCCCACAAAAATCCCATTTTACGCTAATCCCAAGCAGCTTTGGAAACGGAAGCAGAGGATCATATGATTTCTTTTTAAGATGCAGAGAAAATAAGTGAATAAAGTTTGTCTCAGTCTGGGGTAGCCACCTGATATTTTAGTGAGCACTTTCATCTAGGTTCAGTTTGCTAAATATAAAAATTATGATTCAACAGGAAGCTGGGTAAGTCGAGCAGAAATTTCAGCATGTTTTTGAACATTTTGCTGTCTCAGTGGTTATAGTTCTTAACCACAGCTCTGAGTTCTGGACACAAAACCTTCACACAATGTTTATTGGCTGATGTTTTTAGCATGTAAATGTACAGCCCTTAGCAACAACGCTGACTTGGAAATCTGTGTATCTGAAGGTTTTCCTCAGTGCTATAGAAATTCCCATTGGCTACAAAAGTTCCCTTATTGATAAGAAAATAGTTTTGAAGATAATATCTTTGAGCCTAATATTAATTTGGTTCCATAAAATTTTATGTGTACAAAGAAAGTTGGAAGACTAGAACAAGCACCTGTGTATACCCACAAGTAGTATGGTCAAATATTAACCGTATTTTCACCATCCTCCTTATTCTAAATATTATAGATGCAGCTGATGCCCTCTGTGTGCCTCCTTCTATTCAGCTCCCCACTCCCTCCCCTTCCAAGGGTAGCCACCATTCAAAATTGGGTGGGCATTTGTAGCAAGCTTGATTTTACATGTTTGCCACATAGACCTATAGCCATAAAAAACATACATCATTGCCTTCGCAACTAAATTTTTTCCCTGTAAGTCATGTTTGTATTCACGTCATTCAGCATTATGTTACATTCCTTTATAAGAAACAACTTGTATCATTTCTAGCCTGGGACTGATATTGATACACATTTCTCAGGACAACAGTTTAAAGCCCCAAAGGGCTGTCTTCATATAGTTCATCTAGTTTCATTTAAGTGAGGGAAGATTTTGAACTCAAGTTCTAAAGTCAAGAACTAGGTTGATGTTAAGTCCTGCACC
This sequence comes from Talpa europaea, assembly GCF_964194135.1. Taxonomy (NCBI): domain Eukaryota; kingdom Metazoa; phylum Chordata; class Mammalia; order Eulipotyphla; family Talpidae; genus Talpa; species Talpa europaea. The sequence continues at coordinate 43,046,992 of NC_140068.1, forward strand.
TTTCCAGATGCCTATCACAAAATGAGCTGAGTGGTCTTTGAGACAGTGCCCTGGAGAGGCACTAGAGCTGGATAATGGTAAGACTGCTGTGAAAACAATGAAAACTTATAAAAATAAATGTTAATGTGTGAGCAAGGTGGACAAAGTTCCTGAAATTTTCACTGTGCCAACATTAGATATCTTCAGTGCGAATGTTTTTCCACTGAATGGAGAGGCTGTTTGGGGGGAGGGTGTCTGAAGAACGCAATGTCTCACCTTCTTTGGGTTTCTGCCTGCTCAGGTCAGAGCTGCCCGGGCAGGAGGAGGCCCTTGTGCGCCTGCCTCCCTGGTCCCTAGGAGGAAGAGAAAGACACAGCACTCAGCACAAACACCAAAGCATTTCTCTTTCTCTATATACCATTTCTGAAGAAGCCACAGAGAATCATGTATAGAATGGGGTCTGGTGCTCCACCTCCCATTTTAATCAATATCTGATTTCCAACTAAGAATTCTGTTTTAAACAAGTAAGATTTGCTTTACAGTATGAAATATAGTTGCTAGAAACAAGAAAAAAAGCCAGTTTACTTTGCAAATGAGAACACTGATTAAGGATATCCACCACAAGAGGTCACTATTTCAATAAGAAAAAACTCCAGCTTGCGGGAATCACAAAAGACTAGTGTTTTAACAGCTCGGAGAGACTCTCTCTCTCTCTCTCTCTCTCTCTCTCTCTCTCTCTCTCTCTCTCACTCTCTTTCGGATGACCAATAGGAGAATTATATGCCATTTTTTAAAACACAGGTTATCTTTAATGTAGAGGCAATTTACGAAAGATACAACTTCTCTTTAATTAGAGCTGATACTTAAAAGGACTTAAAGGTAAATATCTGTATAAATTTACAGTAAATATCTGTATAAAATTACAAAGACACTGAGAAAATAATAGTGCAACTTCTACAACAAATTTTCATTTTTGTCATCAAATATTTGCTCCAAAACCCACTAAGGATGTATAGACACACTCAGCCAGGGTCACCTCTGCACATCCATATGTATGTCTATTGCTTCTGCTTCCTGGGCAGTAAGACCCCAGTGACTGGTCAGTTAAGATTCTTGGCCTTTAGCTTTTGCTACTGCCCTAAGGATTAACTTCTCCAAGTGTCATTTTTCTACAAACATGTCTTAAAAAAAAAAAAAAAAACCACTTGATTTAACACTCCTTTTTGCCGTGCAATAAAGATCAAGCTAATCTTCCAAAAATTATCTAATTATTTAATACTCTGAAACAATGACTTTATTTTTTATACATAGTAAAATCATAGATCAGTTAGCCAGATTTCCTTGGCCAAAGAAGAGTGAGATAGATGCGCTTTGTCAACATTCTCCATAGTTGAGCTTCAAATGGAGCAGGTCTCAGAGAAAACAGAAATAAAGAAAATCTGTCTATGAAAGCATAAAATACCAAATGTTCAGCGGGTTGTAAAACCCCATCTGAATCACTCTTATAAATTCCAATAAAGTCAGAGAACCGAAGAGGCAAGGCCTTCTTTTCATTATTATCTTAAAACTATTGATATCAAGCAAGATACTTTCAATTAATGACCTTTCAAAGTCACTGGTCCACCTTCCCTGAGGTTATGGCCAATGATGAGGTTGCCTCCTTAAATATCACATCCATGCATCCCCACTTGTGGGGGAGAAGGGAACACAGGGTACTTCTGATCACGTATGACAATGCTGGATTCTACCAGTTCTCAAGAAGAGCACAGGACTGGGACTGACTAATGTCCTCTATGACCCACATGGTACAGTGGTGAGCATGCAGACCAAGTTACCTAGGTTCAAACCCTGGGTCCAAGCCTTATCAGCCATGTGACCTTGGGAAAATGGTTTACCCTCTTGACCTTGGTTTCTTTATCTCAAAATAAGGCCCATGATTCTATTTAGTACCGAGATTGGTACATTTGAATAATTTAATAAATTGTCAACATTATTTTTTCTCTTTCATTCTAAGTCAACAGGCACCTCTCTGACCAGTGCGGCACTGGATATTATTATGACAAGGTACATATAAAGTGTTGCCCTGAATCTAAAATCTACTTTAAGGAACTAAGGAAGCTTTTTTAAATGGGAAATTAGAACAGAGTCTCTAATCAGTACTAGAATGTGAAATTCAGCAGGGCACTAGAAGTAAAGGGATGCTGCAGAGGAAGTGATTACTGAAAGGGAGAAGTGAGCCACAAAGCAGGCCCTAGAAGAATAAAAGTTGAATCAGCAAGTAACACTGTTCTTAGGAGGGGAGTAAAGGGCTGAAGAGAAGCATGAGAAGGCTGGAACTCTGGGCAGGGGAAAATTGCCCACAAAATTGCCACAAGATGGGACTAGGCTCCTCCTAAGTGTTATTGGCAAGAGTTGCCAGAAACTCTGGGTTGATTCAATGGATGCAGTTTGATGGGTAATAAGGAACTGTCATAGATTCTTATACAAGAAATGATGAGATTCGATTTACACAGGAACAAGAGTTTTTAGAAACTTGGAGACAAATAACAAGGACTAATCCTATGAAGGTGGCAGTGAAACCGGAGAAGTCAGTACAAATTCAAGAGAGCCTATAAATGAAAAATTGATAGGATCAGCAAGTGGCTTTCGGGCAGGAGGAAGAAAGAAGGTAGACCTGGAGAACCAGGACAGCAGGGTTGACATCAAAAGAAATGAGGGAGGTTAGGGAATAGGCCTTAACAAATCAAATCTGGTTTTGGTGGCCATGATGAGTTTCTGATGAGAAATGGATCATTGGCAAAGGAGATGGAAATGAGGATGAAAGCTCTGTTAAAGACCAAAGCTGGGGCCTCTCCAGTGGCGCAGTGGTTGAGCGCTGGGTTGCGAAGCTGCCCGCGGCCTCTGCGGCGCCGGTTCGATCCCCGGCTGCTCCCCGGCCACCGGACGAGGGTCCCACATGGCGCGCAGACCTCTCCTGCCGCCCGCTGCTCCCCTCAGCAGTGTACCTCGGTCCTTCTGTCTGCTCTGCTCCCCGCTCTGGCTCTGGTGAATTCTCTCACCCTCCCGCTTCTGACTGTACCCAGTGCATGTGTAAACAAAACAAACAAATAAATAAATAAAAAAAAAATGCCTCTATTAAAAAAAAAAAGTGATAAAAAAAAAAAAAAAAAGACCAAAGCTGGACTCAGGGGCTGGAATCACCAGAAGAGTGGGTCAAAGATCAGGACCTCAGGACCTTGTCAGACACTCAGGGTCCAGGACAGATGGGAGAAAGCAGCCCAGAGGAGGAGGAGAAACAGAATGTGCTCCCGTGCAGCCCAAGCGTGTTGGGCTTGTTAAACAAGCAGGCACAATAAGCAGGTCAAAGAAGGCAAGGACTGAGCAAGAACTGCTTGTCCTGCCAGGGTAAGTTTAACAGGATTTCTATGGGGGCAATTCAGCTGAAGTCCTGCAGCATGAGTGAGGGTAGAAACATCAACAAAATGCTAAAGAGAGAACAGACGGCCTTGTAGCTCATCGGAAATCTGTGTCCTGGTAACTTCTCTCAGAGGTCTTGTTTCTACTAACCAGAGCTACCGACACAAATCTTTCTCTTTATTCCTCCTGATGATCCTTGAAATCTTAAAGATGTCTTGCTCATCACTTAAAATCATCTCCTGTGTTTGAAACTCCATGGTTTTACCACATAATAACTTGTGACCTCAGGTAAGTTATTTGCTAGAGCTTTGGTTTCCTTATCTGCATGTGAGAGGCTGGTAATAGTATCTCTCCATGTAAGTGGTTGTGAGGATTACATGGAGTGATGTGTAATTGCTTAGTCATGGTTCTCCATTAGTGCTTACCATTATGCTGGCTGGCAGCATTAATGTCAATCACAAATGTCTCCCTTCCCTTTAACTGTTCCTCATGTGATACAGTTTCAGATGTCTTCCTAAGCCTGTTTTGCTACTGAGTTTCTGTTTGTCTGGATCCCTTTTAAAGTCTGAAACCTTGAAATGAGCTAAAAGTATGCCCTAAAGAACAAAGAGGAGATGTTCTAAATAACACAGCCTGAAACTGCATGGGTGGTTTTGGTTCATAATAGTCTTGTTAACTCTTGCCTCTTCTCATACCAGCAGATAAGGCAGATTGCTCCATCCATGTTGCATTCATTCTTATTAAATTTCACAGTGTTATATTTGGCAGAGGATTCCTGCCTATCATATGTTTTTATATCTTGATTCAGTCATCCAGTATAATTGTTCTTTGTCCTAGCTTCCTGTTCCATGTTATTAAAGACTATAATTAAATTTTTTACAATGATTTTTGATGTACCCAATATAAAACAATTCCAGAAATTAATCCTTAAAGCACTTCTGTGAAATTCTTCTTAGAGGCCGAATAACACTCCATCTTATTAGTAAGATATCTTCATCTACAAATAACAAAAGCCTAATTCTAACAGACTTAAACAAATGGAATTTATTGGCTCTTTGAAAGTCAATACTTGGTGGGTTTTAGATATGATGTGATCAGGGCTTTCGCTCCATCCTTCGGCACTTCTCTCAGCTCTGGCCTTCCTTCAGGTCCATCAGCAATTAGGTTGGAGAACTGAGAAAAGCAAGATAGTGCAGCATTCCCAGGTCTTTCATCTGCAGCCCACATGTTTCAGAGCAAAAGCAAGGTCTTCTCTTCACAATCATTGACAAGAGTCCTATATTGGACTGTGGACCACCAAGAACCAAGACAGTAGTAGCCACATCTCCTTCTGTAGCCAAGACAGTGCCACACACAGAGTTGCTGCTTTCCATCCAGGGCATCGGTCACATGGAAGAAGTAGATGCAACATATATAGCCAGATATATACCGAAGAAATAAAAGTGTATTTCTTCTAACATTCTTCACACTTTGCTATAATTCTGATAATTCTTCCAATTACTATGACTCATGTGCTTTATTCGGGGATCAGCAAACCTTCTTTTAAAGAGTCAGACAGTATATATTTCACACTTTGTGGGCCAAATGGCAAATCTGAGGCTATTATGTGGGTACTTTTGTAACCATTTAAAATGCAATGATTTAAAAATGCATAAACCATTCTTAGCTCAAGGCTGTAAAGACCAGCTTCAGCTCTCAAATTGTGGTTAGCTAAGCTCAACTAAACAACTAAAAAGATATAGGGAAGTAGACTAAATGGGAGGGTTTGGAGTTAGAAAAAAAATGCATTTATTTCCATTTGGGAAAAAATTACAGGTAAGAAAAAAGAAAGGTTTTCTTAACAGATGCTTATGATAAAAAGAAAATCGAGCGGATTTTGAGCTAAATTTTTCCTTTCACTAAGAAAATGACACTTTAGTTGTAGAATTAGACTCAAGTTGTACAGATTTAAGGCAGGTAGCAAATAATTTAGGCTTTGGCACCACACAGTCTCTGTCACAGCTACTCCCTTGTGTTGCTATAGTGCGACCATAGCAGCCACAGACAATAGGTAAATGATGGGTGTGACTGCGATCCAGTAAAACATTATTTGCAAAAACAGGCAGTAGGCTGAACCTGACTGGTGGGCGCTAGTTGGCTGACTGCATTAGTCTCTGATTCTTTAACTGCAGTCTGAGAATGGGGCTGCAAAGGGTGTGTCCTGCATCATGTCTTTGTAGCCTGAAGCTCCAGATACATAGTTTCCAGACAGGTTAACACTCTTTCTTAATAACTATTAAAAATGAAATTCTGCTTAAACACTTACATACAAACATGATGAAACTGAAAGAATGATTTTCAAGGAACATTCATAAGATCAAAAATCTAAGAAAGTCCTCCAAGGTAGCTATAGCATTGGATTGTTGTCCAAAATTAAACAATACATATGTATTTATAAGTCTATATCTCTATGCATATATACAAATATATAAAGATTATACAAATAATTTTAGGACCTTTTTCAATAATTGTACACTGGTTATTATTCCATTTCCATATGTGCAAACTTGGTCAGACATGGCTTCTGCTAAGTAAAGGCCCATAGTTTCATGTTTCCTTTAACCTTCAAGGCCCCAGTTTCAAGGCACTTCATGTGCAAAGCCCTAGGAACTTTTCACTGCTTCAGCTTTTCACTGCTTCAACAAAAGGGGTGTTGCTGCCCCTGCCAGAGCATGTCACTGTGAAAACTGATGCCATGCAGATTTCCAGTCTCTGCTTTCCAGCTCTAATGTCCTAACAGGGTGCCCCAGCTCACATGCCATCATTCTCCACCACAATTGCGGTAGCTGCTTTCCTCTGTCTCCTCTGCCCAACTCTCCCTTCTCCAATCACCTCTCACACTGCTGCCAGGGTTAACGTCCTCTGCTGAAAACCCTTCAGTGACTCCTGATAGTCTAAAGCCTCAGGAACTACGTTTCCACTACACCAGGCCACCTGCCTTGGTTTGAACTTGCCACATTAAGTCTCAGCTATTTACACTACTCCTTTAGCAAAGAACACAGTAGGCCTCCACCCTATTGAAAATGAAACTTTGAGAGGCACCCCATACCCCATATATTCCAGGAAACCTTCCCTGACCTTCCGGTCAGAATAGGTGTACTCATCTCTAACTTTGCAGGATGCTTTCTTTTAGGGCTCCATTCATCCCTCCAGCAACAGAGTTATCACTCAACAGTGCTTCTAAGACTTGTGTGTGCATTCAAATTACCTGGGTATCTTATAAAAATGCAGATTCTAACAGTTCTAGGGAGGGTCCTGAGGTTGCATTCCTGACAGCTCCCATGTGACGCTGATGCTGCTATTTCAGGGACCACAGGGGAGCAGCAAAGCCTGACACGTTTATAAGCAGTGGTAGATGAGTCCATTCCTCTACCTCCTGACCTCCCAAACCAGGGTTTTGTTTACCACGAAATGCGTATCAAATCAAAACTGTCTGATAAGGTGGGACTCTACAGAATCAGTCTGGCCAATGTCTGTATTTTCCAAATAGAAAGTTTCTGAGCTACATTATCCTTAATTTCTTGAAAGAATAATGACTTCACTAATTTTGAAAAAATGATATATTTATTGTTATCATTGATGGCCAGGCAATATAAGTACAACATTTTAAAAAAATCATCCAAGATCCCACCACCAGGAAATATTGTAGTATGTGGTAAACATCATTCCAGACATAGTTTGCAAATGTACAGATTAAAAGATAAAAGAATAAAAGACTTGGAAGAATGGCAGATAAATGGATACATGTACATGGGATCATACCATACATGTTACTGTAATCAAAAAGTATTAAGTATAAATTTTACTTGAATTTAACAGAGAAATAAATGGAGGTGAAATTGAAGGAATTGTAGAACTTCAGATGAATGGGTCTTCACAAGAGATATTAGTTTCTAAAAGATCTCTCTAAAGTTAAGGAAAAAATAATAACAAAACATTAGGATGCTGAAATTATCCTTTTTTAAACTATATATTTCAGTTTCAGACTGTAGCTACTGACAAATCCATTCGCTACTATGAAGCAAAGTAATTAGTACTCACACACCCCCTCAAGTACCAGTTTGGGTTATTTATATCACTATTACATTGTCAAGGTTTCTGTTCCATAACCATCATTTTCAGAGTTGTTTAGTTTTAACTCAGTATGAAAACAAATACTCACCACCAGTTTTTTACCATAGCTTCTTCATTTCTGCATTTTGAATTCTGACTCATTATTTTGTTGTCTAAGAGTTTTCTAGAAAGTGCATATTCTCCAAATTCATTCACATTTGAAAATGTCTGCCTGTTGCCTTTTTATTATCCCTTTATGCTTCAGACTTCACAGACTTCTTTTTTCAGCCTGGTGGACCTTAGGATACTTTCTTTCATTTATCCACCCAATCAACAATTACTACTTGGGTGTGGACCATATAATGGTAGTGTTCTAGTGCTGCGTGAATGAAAGTGTTTCAGCATGGATTATTCCACATATTTTGTTGGGACATGATGCATCCATTTTGGCTTCAGATTCAAATATTTATTTGAAAGTTGTTTTCTATTCTGTCCTAATTTTTTTAAAGATCTATTTGTTGATGCATACAAGAACTGAGGTACAGGCCAGAGGTGTGGGGGGGGGGGTGAGAGGATTCACCAGAGACAGAGTGGGGAGCAGTACAGGCAGACTGACTGAAATACAATGCTGAGGGGAGCAGTGGGTGAGACAGGAAAGGTCTGCTGCACCATACAGCTCCCTGGGTAAGGTCCTCGGCCAGGGATCAAACTCTTGCTAGAGTGGCTGCTGATACCATCATAGCGCTGAGACTTACCCCTTGAGCCACCAAGGAGGCCCCTATAATTTGAATTCTTATAAACCAAAGAAGAGGTGATTTCCTTATTTTTGTTGGTTTACAACACTGTACATGATTTAAGGCAAAAGTTTCACACCCAGGGCCTCCCTGGCAGTGTAGCGGGTTGAACGCAGCTCTGTAAAGCTGTCCGCAGCCTCTGCAGCACAGGTTCGATTCCTGGCCAGCCAGGGAGATTCCCACATGGGGTGGTAGACCTCTCCTGTATTTCGGTCATCTGCCTGTTCTGCTCCCCGCTCTGTCTCTGGTGAATCCTCTCACCCTCCAGCGCCTCTGCCCTGTACCCCAGCTCTTGTATAAAAAATAAATCTTAAAAAAAGTAAAGTTTCACACCTTTTCAGATGTATGTCAGCACACCATGCCACCCTGAAAGCACCTACAGTCCTCTACCATAGACCCTTAGATGCGCCCCCCCCCCACCCCACACACACACCCTCTGTGCTTCTCCTCTCAATCCTGCACTGAGATTTCTAGGGTTTGTTTGGGTATAGATTTGACTGTTCCTTTGTTTCTCTATATACCACATGAGTGAAATCATCTGGCATTTGTCTTTCTCCTTCTGACTTATTTTATTTAGCATAATCTTTTTTTCCATTTTATAAAGAACCATCACATTATAATTTCTTTGACACCATAAAAAACTGTTTTAACTCTTTGCTTGTTTTTGGAGGGTAATTCCTTTTGTGCTTCATTGTCTTCACCTGTGTTATTTTCTTTACATATCTATGCTCCATCCCATGTTAGCACGCTTGTTCCAATGCATTTTATCTTGAGGCAGAGACAATTATTTGTTGAAGAATGAAAAGAATCCTTAGAAGGAGAGGTCCAGGGGATGCTGTAGTTTCAACTTTAGTTTTCTCAAACATCTGCTCACGAAGTCTGTTCTTTCTTTCCACATGGAGCGTGTGCCCTTGCTGTGGACAGCGTGTGGTGTCTACTTCTCAGGCTCCTGGGCTTCTAATCCTGCAAACTGCTTGCCCCACAGGTACACAGAAACCAGCTGGCTCCCAGGAGAGGAGGAGAGTGTCAGCCTGGGCGTCATTCCCCAAGCACTTCACCGTATGAATCCTGAATAGGGTTTTCATTTCCCCTGTGGCCTTTCCACATCCTTAGGTCTTGTCTCTTTGAAAAGGTGATTTGATCTACCTTTCAGAGCTAATGGGCTTGCTTTTCATGAAATGTGTTTCTTGCTCAAGGTCTGAGGAGATAAGTCTGTTTTCAAATTAGCCCTTGTTTTCGGAGTCTGGGACAGTAAACTAGATTCTTTTAGTTATAATATTCCAAGTGACAAAAGTCTAATCCAGTATACTATGAGCTGTCCTTATCAAATATATGTATATACATATGTAGGAAAGAAGAAAGAAAGAAAGAAAAGGTAAGAGAGGTAAGAAGAGTGTGTGGAGATTTCTGGACCTACTAAACATAGAGCTTCCATATGATCCAGCAATTCCACTCCTAGGTATTTACCCAAAGGACACAGAAACATCAATTCCAAAGAACACCTGCACCCCTATGTTTATAGCAGCACTGTTTACAATAGCTAAGCTTTGGAAACAACCCAAATGCCCAAAAATAGATGACTGGATCAAGAAGATGTGGTACATATACACCATGGAATATTACTCAGCATTCAAAAAAGATAAACACATGCAATTTGCAGCAACATGGATGGCGCTGGAAGGGATCATGCTCAGCGAAATAAGCCAAAAAGAAAAAGAAAAATACCGGATGGTCTCACTCATAGCAGGAATCTAGAAAACTTAAATAAGGGACCAGGAAAATGAATAACTATAAGAAAGTGAAAATCAAAATCAACAAAAAACTATGAACCAGAGACACTTTTAGGGGGGCGGGGGCAGGAGGGGAGGGATTGGGGTCAGAATGGGGGGCTGCAATTGTATGGGGAATATAACAATAAAATTTATAAAAAAAAAAATTCAAAAAAAAAAAAGAGAGGTAAGAAGAGAAAGGGAAAGGAAGGAAGAGCAAAAGAAAAAGGAACATATATTAGTTCATGAAACAGAGCAATGCATAGCATGGATGCAGTGGCCTCAGGCACAGCTGGATCCAGGGGGTTATATATCATTCTTGAGCTTGGTTACTAACTTCAGTCATTTGTCCTGTTGGTTTATAAACTTCTCTGGCAGGGTAACTCTCCACAAGGCAATGATATAGCTACTGTCAGCTCCTCCACATCTTATGAACTTGGAGGAAGAACACTATCCCCAAAGACTCTGGCAAAAATCCCAGGGAGGAACTCAAGAGGCCTGGCTTGGATCATGTGCCTGCTACTGAACCAACTGCTGTGGCAGGTGGACTGGAAAACTCTGACCAGCCATCCCTGGGTCAAACAACCCCCTAGGGAGAGGACTAGGGGAGAGAGTTAGCCCTCCTCCAAACATGGACTGATCATGGCTCATTATACAGTTGGAGAGGACTTATACTCCACACACTCGTATGCTAGATAAGGAAGAAAAGAAAAACCCAAAAAGCAAAGGCCAAGCTCATACTACAGTGTAAAGTTTGTTTCATGTTTTGTAGTTTGGGGTTGAAGCCATTTTTCTGTTTTACTGATGACATTTGTCTATTTTTCCTTCTTTGCTGCTTTGTGTTGCTTTTTAATTTTTGAAGGAAACATTTTTAAAAAAGCAATTAGAATGGCAACATCAAATTACCCACTACCACCCCTTATGCCCCCTTCACTCTTTTTCCCATACCCCTCCTTTGCACCTTTATAACCTCAATTCAGTCATCAATGTCTTCTAGCTTATTTTGCTTTCTCAGTTCATCCACTCAGCTTTCTTATATTCCCCATATATGTAAAGTCATCCAATATTTCTGGCTGATTTTGCTTTGCATAATCCCTTCAAGGTCCTTCTATCTTGCTGCAAATGGCAAAATTTCATCTTTCCTTATAGTAGAAAGGTATTCCATTATGTGGATATACTATATATCCTTCTTAATTCATTCCTCTATCAGTGGGCATTCAAGTTGCTTCCATGTCTTAGCTATTGTAAATAATAATAATAAACACTATGGAACATATAATTTATACTATGGAACATATAATTTTTCAAATGGATGATCTTGTGTTCTTTGGACAAATACCCAGAAGTGGGATTGCTAAATTGTACAGTCTTCCCAAGTTTTAGATTTTTTTAAGAAAGATCCAGACAGCTTTCAAAAATGGCTACACTATTTTACATTTCTATCATGGTTGCTGCAGAATGCCTTTACTTTACCACCTTTAATCAGAAACCCTCTTGGCTATTTTTCATTCCAACAATACTAATAGCACATGAAGCTTACAAATAAGGCTTTAAAACCTTATTATTGCATCCACACCCTATAGTATGGGCTGGGAGGAGAGAGGAAAGAAGGAGTATGGTTATTTTCATTTTACAGAATAAAAAATTCAATCTCTGAAAATATTGAGACTTCTCAAATATCATTTCTAAATCAAATGGCTGGGGAAAAAAAAAAAAAACCCAAACCTAAGCCTAGGGATTCTGGCTCTACAATTGACTACTCTTGGGCTTTCTTCCTAAAGATCACGTTTCCAAACCACAATGGTTTGAACAATATTTGCCTTATTTTTTTTAATTTAAACTTTTTTTCCAGAAAGTCTTAGAAGGATTTTAAACAGATACATAAAGGGATTCATCATATTGAACCACTAGATAGAGGAATGGAGATAAAAACACATATATATTTTAATGGAAGCTGTTTTCAATCCATATGGGAACACAAAGTAAGAGAAAATGGAGTGCTGCTAAGGGGAAGACCTGCCAAACCTTAAATAAATGCTTAAGTGGATACACAGAGACTATTTGTAACTGGCACATATTTGGAAGATGTTCCTCTGATAAGTGCTTCAGAATGTGTTACCTTTTGGAAAGTTACATAGTTTCTCCCTCCCCCAAGAGCATATTGATAATGATATATTGCTCAGCAAATTATTTTCCCACCACAACCAGCAGAGTTAAACTCCAGTCCATCCCATGTCTGAGTTACCCATATGCTAAAGGAATGGCATACAAATGAGTTTGGCTTCACTGAAATCAACTATCAGAGATGGGTCACTTAACAAGTGTTTGGCTAACGATGGAACATATATGAGGGTTGCCCCAATAGCCTGCACCATCGTGCCTACATGTACAGAGGCTACATCATCCAGGTTTGCATAATTACACGTGATGTTTATACAATGCCAAAAAATTGCCAAATGACACTTTTCTCAGAATGTTTTTAAGTGACTCGGGACTAGGCTTTCCGCAGCTAGGCAGAGAGGCCCTCAATGTGAGTTGGCTGCCCTCTCACTACACAGTATGTGTGGGGAACGTGTCCCCACTTCTTCTGCCCCCTTCACACAGTCTCCTCCTCAACCCTTTGTCATCTCATGCCTTCTTTTCTAGTCTTGCATTCATTACCCTGCCTCCCAGCTCACTGATAAGTCCTCACTTTCCACTTTATTGTCTAGAGATGAAAAAATGTTAATTGAGGGTAGGGCTTCAGCATCAAAACTGGGAATACTCCACTGCATAGCAAAGATCATTTCTTGGAATTATTCACTTAATGTTTACAAGAAACAATTATCAAGTGTCCCAGACTGATTCACAAATATAATTAATGAAAGACTTGCTAATAGTTTCCATTTTCTGGTTTGTTTTAATTCTACTGTATAAACTTCTATTTTCTGGCACCACTTCAACAAAATCCCATCCAGTGATTAAAGGAGGTAAAGATTCACACTGCAAAAATGTTATTGGGAGTCAAACTTGCCAGGGTGTATTGCAAACCCAACTCAGACACGATCATTAGACAATACAAAAGCCATCCTAACAAAACAAAGAGAAAACAATTAGTGTTGCTGCCAACGCCTCGTAATTTTGGACAGTCAGAAGTGCCTCCAGTCCCTAATTGATTTCTCCTTTGCTGTTTGTGGGATAAAACATATAACTAGAAATACCTTTGCTGTCCCAGACTAAGGAAGACATAATGAACCCTGGCTTGCCAGATTATTTTGCAAGCTCTGAAGGTTTGCAAAAAAATAAATAAATACAAATAACAATAATAATAAAATAAGACAGCTCTTGTGTCTGGTTTTCCCTAGTCAACTTTAATTACAGTAAGTATGGGTACAGCAAGATAAATGTTTCCTTTTCACTTCAGTGCTGAGAGAAACACCAGTTCTCCTGCTGCCTTTTATGTTTAGGCTCTGAGGTCTGCAGCCTATTCTTATTCACCAACTGGAAAAGATTTGTCGCAGTGGCCAGTTTGATGTTTTGTGCTCAACTCCCAAAGTCCCAATCTGAAGTCATTCTCTTCCACTTAAGGAGACATTTCATTTTTCCTTTAATTTGAAAAATGTTCTGAATGCAAAGCAATATTACAAGGACCGGGAGGTTGCCTAATATAAATTCTGCGTGTGCGACACTCTTCAGGCTGTGTTAACAGACAAGGTCAGTTCAGCTAAACTCAGAGCTGCCAAGTAGTCAGTTCAGAGAAGTTTTCAGCATGCTTTATGTGTACAAGCCAAAGTCAGACTCAAGATCTAAAGTAAGGGTAACAAGTACTTGGTCTTAAAATGGCCCTTGGAATTTAATCTCGTTAAGCAAATTCATACTGGGCAGTTGTCCATAATGATCAAATGGAAACTTGTAGAAAAATATCCTTGACTGAGTGACCCTGTCTAGTCCAAGACCTCTGCCTTCTTAGCATTACCACTGGCTGAGCCTGGAAAACAGAGCCCACTCTTGCTGTTCCACCCCGGCCCCCAGCGGTTGGCTATTCAGGCTTATTGAGGAAAGCACAAGGGGAAGAATTCACATGGTCCACAGCAACGAACATTTCTCTACAAATCCATAGTGTAGTGGGAAAACTGCTTCTCAAGGAAGCCCTATCTAGGAACATGGCATAAACTAAAGTAATTCCCAATCATTCACCTTAGTGCAGGAATATCATAAATAAGAAAAAAATCATAGGTCTCTCCTGTTTTATCTATTAGTTTGCAAAGCAGAGTTTTTAATTCAGATAGGAGAATAAAGTTAATTCAGTGTCCACTCTTTTGTGAAGTTAACAAACATGAATTAACCCATAGAGAGGTAACTGGAGATTCTAGGCCGACAGGAATCCCAAACAGCACATACTCACAGAATGACCAGCCCTCACTCAAGGGTCGGCCACAGTCACCCATCAAAAAAGCACAGGCTTGGTGCTGAAAGTCCTAGAAAAGCAGTGGTTTGGCAGGTAGGAATAAACATTTTCCTGAGAACTAAACAGGGAATAATGTAAAATCAACTCCATTCAGCTATGAGAAGAGTTATCTCCTACCACACTTCATGAACTTAAAATTTGTTTGTAAAAGGGGGAAATGATCCACATAAGAACAAACTCATAAATGACATGGTATCCTGAGCAGAAAGTTAAATTTAAAAATACTGACCCTCCACTTCTGAGATGAGATGGCAAGGATGTTGCCCCTCTGAACATTTCTTGTTCCTTGATTTCACTGAAGCTGCCATCATAAGTTAGCTGAAGTGGGTGATTCTTTAAGCGGCCAGTGGCATGTGGTTCTGTTAAGTAACTCCCACTTATTTTCACCATAGAGTCCCCCATCATGACAGTATCTTTGGATTCCAATGTCTTCTTTGCTGTAATAACCAAGGAAATGTTTGGTCAAAGCATTTATGTTAGGAACCATAATCTTTCAGTCCTCTTTTCAACCTAGGAATTTGTACAATTTGAAAGTACTGTTACTGATTGTCAAGTCTGAGAGTGTATGGCCAAAACCTCCCAGAACATATACAAGGCCTCCCATAATTTGGGGCTTAGCATCATCAACTCAGTAGGTAAAAATGAAAAGGACTGTAAGTTGATCATCTTTGTGCTCTCTATCTGAAGGCAAACACTCAAATTTAGGTTTCTGAACACTTCTGGGACATTACCAACAGTGAACTAACCCATAGGGTTAGTCCATATAAATGACTACTCTTCCTGAATTTGATTACATCAGTAATTTTTCAGTCAAAAATACTCATTGAGACTCTCACCAATGTCAGGCACTGTCCTAGGCACTTGGGGGTGCATCAGTGACAAAACAAATATCCCTGACCTCATAGGAATTATTTTTTAATGGGTATAAACAGATAATAAGTAATGTATCATAAAAAAGAGGTATATAGGATAACAAAGGCAATGAAAAAATTACAAAATCAGAACAGCAGAGATGCACAAAAGAAAATGGGAATGAGGGCAGGTGACAATGTTGAATAGGTTAATGGAGGTGAGGCATCTAACCAGCAGGTGACAAGGAACAGTATTTCCAGCAGCGGGAACAGCTGGTGTGGTGGTCCTAAGGCAGGAATGTGCCTGGTGTGCTCAAGAAATGGCAGAAGTATAGTGGTGAGGGGAGGAGAGGAGGGAAGTAGAAGGCGAGGGGCAGGGGGCAGAGCCCCTCACTAGCAGACAGAGGAGGGCACTAGAACACTGATGAGGTCTTCTAAAGAGGAATGAGATGGAATTGCAAAAAGGCAAGCAGTCTCTGAACTCAAACGTCTATTGTATTTATGACTGCAGATTCTTGGACTTATAATCCATTGCTTTATCAGTGTCAAGATTAGTATGTCCACAAAGCTGCTACTACACTCTCATCTAAGATAAAATATTTTGCCAAGGGGAAAGGAGAATGAGCTTCATACAGAAAAATACTGCTTTGCAAGCTCTTCCAACTCAGAGTTCCCTGATTGCACTTGAACAACATAGCAAGAAAAAAATCAACAACAAAACCACCCCCTCTATACCTCTAAACAAGCTCCTTGCTTTTCAAACACTGACTTTTAAAGCTGAAAGAAACCTTAGAGATTGGCGAGTCTAACTCATATTTGATATTTTTAAATTCTTTTCCTTGTTTATTTATAACTTTCTTGGCCTTCATTTTTTAGAGAAATGGAGAACCCAAAAGATTAAGTGACCAGTCTGAGGTCACAGAGCAAGTTCAGGGAGAGCCAGGACGGTGTGGTGGAAAGAGCATGCATGGCCTTTGCACTGCATCAGACTTGGGCTCAAGCACAGGCTCCCAGGGCAGCAGCCATGTGATTTGGCAAGGCCACGCCACTCTTTGCTCACCTTGCTCAGGGGCCCTCACCTCTTAGAGGTGTGGTGAGAATTAAGTGATAAGGCCTAGTGAAGTGACTTACGTGGTGCTAGCATGCACACTCAAAACTCAGACATTGTTATAAAGTGGGTCCTGCATGAGGCTTGACAGAGCAGGGTGTGTGGGGAACTGGAAGGAGTTCCATATTGCTGGGGCCTAGACAGAGTGGGAGGGGTGACAGGGAGGGAGAGAATGGGCAAAGGAGAGGTGAGAGAAAGGCCTAGAATATCAGGCTGGGGGCCAGTTGCCAGAGGGCTGTGCATGCCAAGTAGGGACTGAATCCCCTGGGCCAGGGGTCAGAAAACCACAGCTCCACCCAATTGGATCTGCCTCCTGCCTTTGTGCACACAGACCCATGCTAAGAATGGAGTTTATATTTTTATTTTTTAAAGATTTATTTATTCATACAAGAATTGGGGTACAGGCCAGATGTGCAGGAGGGTGAGAAGATTCACCAGAGGCAGAGTGGGGAACAGAACAGGCAGACCAACTGAAATACACTGCTGGGGGGAGCAGTGGGCTAGACAGAAGAGGTCTGCTGCACCATGTGGGTATCCCCTCAGCCGGCCAGGATCAAACCGGTGCTGTAGAGGCTGTGGACAGCTTCACAGCGCTGCGCTCAACCGTCTGCGCCACCAGGGAGGCCCAGAGTTTATATTTTTAAATGGTTGGGGGGAAAACATAACATGTGAAAATGACATGAAATTCAAATTTCACTGGCCATAAATCAGTCTCCAGTTATTTTCCCACTACAACAGCAGAATTGAGAAGGTTGAACAGAAACTATATGGCCCAGCAAGTCTAAGATATTCACTCTGGCCCTTTATAGAAAAAGTTTGCTGACTTCTGTGCTAGGTCAGTATTTCCCAAACCGATTTCACAGTCAAGTAGGTTGTGAAATACTGGATGGAATTAAAATTAAGCAGGTTTCTTTACCAGACAGACGGCTTTTCTGTGCCCTTGTGCTCCGTGAATGTGGAAGAGGGACAGGGAGTGGACAGACTTATTTGAGCACTGAACTCTTTTTCCAAGGAAAAGCTATTAATAGTTTGCCAAAAGTGTTCCCTGCAACTCAGTTTGGCAAATACTCTTCTAGGCCCAGGGGGATCTCTGAGAGGTTTTTAAGCAAGATTTTTTTGTGTGCCCTGACCTCTGACCCTTATGGCATACACAGAAAATGATTGTTTTTCATGGTGTACGGGAATAAGGGAAGGAGGCTGCTGTTCACAGCCATGTCTAGCTGGGAGCTTGGCTTCCCCAAGCACTGCTCACTGCTTTGAGGACTGAGGGTCCTTGTGTACCCCCAGGGGGCTGAGGACAGAGCAGGACAGGAGAGCTGGAAGACCCGGACAAGGCAAAAGGTGATGACTGTGAGACAGTGTCAGGAAAAGAGAATGCAGACCCAAGAGAGCACCTGGAGGCCTCCACGATGGCAGGAATGTCAAGGGTCTGGGAGGAGGTTGAGACTGCACTGGTCTCTGTCTGGCTTAAATAACTGGGGACATATTAGCAACACTGTCACCTCCAGCAAAACCCCTATTTGATCACACAGCAAGTAAACTGCCAGCCCTAGGAGGGTGACTACAGTGCTTCCCTGCCATTTCCTTACATCAGGAATTTCAAAAGTGCCACCACATCCTTAGTTCTGCCTGCGGCTGTGTTGGTCACAAATGACTTCACACCAAAGGCAGGGACGGGCCCTCTGTCTCCAAGCACAGCTGCCTTTACCACCTCAGTTACCTAACAAAGGGTACCTTTTCTAAACAATAGGGACAATGAAATGTACCAGGGAGTTGCTGGTACTGATGACAATGATTTTAAAGCTGGCATGCTAAAATTTATATTTGTTTAATTGGGTGATGTGTTTTTAAAATGGCAATGACTTTTACTGCCATTATGACCTGAGTGCTGACACAGACCTCAGGGATGATGAGAACGGTGATGTGGGAAAAATGCAAACAGGGTGGATAAAAGAACTGTAACAAAGACATGCTTCAGCGCAACTTGACATGTGAACAGGGCCCTGGTGCTAGGAAATGACACTCAGCACCTCCCAGAGAACAAACCAGGGCGAGAAAGAACAAGCACACCATGCTCAGGCCTGTTCCCCTTAGCCTCAGCCCTGAACAGCCTTGTGGTGACTGACTGACTGACTGAATGAATGAATGAATGAATAAATGACTGAAAAGATACACATTGGGGCATGGAGGTAAAGTAAGTTGATTAAACATACATGGCCTAACATGTGACATGCATACCCTGTACTGACTCTGTGCCTTTTCCTTTCTCCTTGATTCTACCTCTTTATCTTTATGAGGGACCACAGGGATCAGAAAGGAAAATGAGTGATATGGGCTGGGGAGGCAGAGGGAGCTGTAGATCACACCAGGGCCATTGGGAGTGAGTTCTACTCAGATTATTCGGCTCCTTTCATCCCATAAGCAACTATACAGAATGGGGTCTGGTGCAGCCAGATCTTTCAAGTCATAAATCTGGATTCTTCCATGAGAACTTCTACATGTAAATGTTGGCAACTAATTAAAAGAAAATGCTTGCATGCCAAACAAGTAGGATCCTCAGGTGGCAGCTTGTAACCTTAGGATCCATCTTCAGACGATCTCCTTTCTGTCACTATAAACCTACCCCTCTTCATCAATTCTTGTTGGTTAAAGAAAGGTCAGTTCTGTCAGTGAGGTAGTTTTTCAACTTTTTGGGCTACATACAATAAGAAACTTATAATGTGACCTTGAACACACAACTACATGACTGAAGCAATATTTAACCCTTACTGCCTACAATGGACTCTGATATTACCCATTCTACCCCACTTCATTCTTTTTAAATGCTGATGTGATCCACTGACTTGAGTATCATCCCACTGATGGGCTATTTTCTACAGTTTGAAAACCTTAGCATGCACTGGACTTGGAATTTCAGATTTTTAACCTCTCTGTACCTAGGTTTAGATCCCTGCTAGAATTCTATGGCAGTAGGAAAGCCCCAATTAACTTTTGTTTATTTGACCCCAATTAACATGGGATCAGAAAGACATCTTCAAACACCTAAGCTTAGTGTACATTATATGAATCTTAAATATACCTAATGAAATTAATAACTTTTGAGTTCTAATTTAAACATTATTTATTTCCAACATATATGAACCCATTCATTAGAAAATACTTGTGCAAATACTCTTTCCTACTAAGGAATGCTTTTTTAAAAACTATAATATTTATGTTTCTTTATAAACAACCAGAAAAATATCAAAACAATGTTTCATACTCAGATTTTTCCATAATATTAACTAGTCTGAGTCACTGTTACAATCGTGTAGGGCTAGCAAAATTTATATAGAAATAGCTTTTGTGTGCAAATTCAAGAAATATGACTGTCCCAGGTTTTAAAGGATGTTATGCAGCCTTACGTTCAGGAGGAGGAAGGGTCCTGTCCGGCAGAAGAGTCCCCTGGGAAGCCGCCCTGAATAAGCGTGCCCGGGCACTGCTTATTTTTCTAATCTTCACAGGGTCCACCGGGGGTTTAGGAAAGGAAGGGCAGGGCCCCTCCTCTGTGGTGGGAGATGCTGGAGCTTTCGGTTTCTGGAAAGAGATTTTTCAAATGATTGGCATGAGTTTCTATGTCTCACATAAGACTCAGCACCCTGGATCTGGCCCTGACACTTCCAGGGAGCACAGGTCTTTCTGCTTGGTTTCACACCACAATTCCATTTCTTGCTGGCCCATATTACTTAATGTGTTATAAATATAATACTCTATTGGCTTTTTGTCAATTATATTCTATTAAAAACTTTGATATCCTGCTAGTGTACTTGAAAAAAGTTTAACCCATGCTTGCAGACAGATATCTGCATACAAGATTATAAGATCACATATGGATTAAACATACTTTGAAAATTTTTGTGTTCAACTCAGCTCAGAAAATATTCATTGGGCACCCACATGGATCTAGAGCTATGTGGAATATAAATACTACCTTTACATGTTGGGTTCCACAAAAGCATTTTTTAATGATAGAGAAAATTAGTAATTAAGATTATTAAGTCACAAAACATAAGAGCAAATATTTGTCCTGGACTTATGACATAAAAATGTTTTGCTATATATGTCTCAAGAATTCTATACTGGTACCTTTTAGAAAAGGAACACCACTGGCAAAATTCCAATTCTTTAAAGAGTTTTAAAAATAATTCACCTGGCCCAGATGGATTTAATAGATATATACAGAACATTCTATTCAAAAGCAGCAGAATACATATTCTTCTCAAGTGCATATGGAACATTCTCCAGGATGGATCTATCTTAGGCCACAAGACAAGTCTCAATAAATTTGAAAAAAGTGAAATCATATCATACATATTTTCAGAAACTAGAAATAATTATAAGAAGAAAAGTGAAATATGAATATGCAAAGATTAAATAGCCTGCTACCTAGCAACCCATAGGTCAACAAAGAGAGCAAAGGATAAATCAAAAAATACCTTGAAACAAAAGAAATACAACATACAAAATCAAAGGAGACAGCAAGAACAGTTCTAACAGCAAAGTTCATAACAATATGGATCTACCTCAAGGAACAAGAAAAATTTCAAATAAACAATTTGACATTGCAGCTAATGATCTGGAAAAAATTAAAAAACAAAAACAAAAACCAAAACTAGCAGAAGGAAAGCGATAACAAATAGAGAATACAAAAAAACAAAAAGAAAAGATCAATGAAAATAAGCTGGTTCTTTGAAAAGACAAACCAAATTGTCAGAACTTCAGGTAGGATCACCAAGAAAAAAAAACACTAACAAAGAATTATCAGAAAGAAAAATTAAGAAAACCATCCCATTTACAGATTTATCAAAAAATAATAAATACCTAGAAATAAATTTAAGGATGTGAAAGACCTGTACACTAAAAATTTTAAGACACTGATGAAAGAAATCGAAGACAAGTAAATGTAGAGATATTCCATGCTGATGATTGAAAGAATTAATACTGCTACAATATCTACATTACCCAAAGCAATTTGCAGATTCAATGCAATTCCTAGAAAATTCCAATGACATTTTTCAAAGAAATAAAGCAATCTTAAAATATGTATCGAACCACCAAAGATCCTGAGTAGGCAAAGAAATCATGAAAAAGAAGAACAAAATGGAGGCATCACACTCCTTGATTTCAAACTATATTATCAAGTTACTGTAATCAAAACAAAATGGTACTGGCATAAAAACAAACATATATCAATGGAACAGAGAACAGAGCCCAGAGAAAATGCACACATATATTTGTCAATTAAATTATCACAATGGAGGCAAGACTATTCAATTGGAAAGGGACAGCTTTTTCAATAAATTGTTTTGGAAAAAATTGTTATCCACAAGTGAAAGAATGAAACATTATCTTACAACATAAACAAAAATTAACTTATAATGGATTAGGGACTTGAAACCATAAAACTCCTAGAAGAAAACATACATCTGACATCAGACTTGGTTATGATTTTTTTGGATCCAACTTCAAAAGAAAAGGCAATACAGGAAAAAAATAAGCAAGTGAGGTTACATCAAATTATAGTCTCTTCACAGCAAAGGAAACGATCAATAAAATGAAAAGGCAGCTTACAGAATGGAAGAAAATATTTGCAAATCATACATCCCTCCCAAGGGGCTAATGTCCAATATATTTAAAGAAGTCATACAACTCACTAGCAAAAAAACAAACAATCCAATTTAAAAATGGACAAAGGCTCTGAAGAGACATTCCCCCCGCCCCCCCGAAGACATACAGATCACCGATAGGCATATGAAAGGATGTACCAACATCATTAATCACCAGGGAAAATACAAATCAAAACCACTATCAGATATCACATCACACCAGTATCAACAAGACAACACGTAACAAGTGCTGGCAAGGTTATGGAGAACAGGGAATTCTCATACACTGTTGGCGGGAATGTAAATTGGTGCAGCCTCTAAGAATAACTATATGGAGGTTCCTCAAAAAGTTAAAAAAGGAACTATTATAAGAATTCACTTACTAGCAATAAAACTACCATTCCTTTTCTGGACATTTATTCAAAGAAAACAAGAAATACTAATTCAAAAAGATATATGCACCCCTGTGCTCATTATAGCATTATTTATAACAGCGAAGGGATGGAAACAACCCAAGTATACACTAATGAATAAGTGGATAAAGAGATGGTGTGTGTATGTGTGTTTGTGAATATGTGTGTATAAAATGGAATATTCAGTCAAAAAAAAAAAACCAGAAAAGGGGCCTCCCCAGTGGTGCAGCGGTTGAGCGCTGGGTTGCGAAGCTGCCCACCTCTGCAGCGCTGGTTCGATCCCCGGCCATCAGGCGAGGGTCCCACATGGCACGCAGACCTCTCCTGCATGCCCGCTGCTTCCCTCAGCAGTGTACTTCGTCAATCTGCCTGTTCTGTTCCCCGCTCTGGCTCTGGTGAATTCTCTCACCCTCCCGCACTTCTGACTGTACCCAGTGCTTGTATAAATAAATAAATAAATCTTAAAAAAAAAAGAAACAAATTGACTTAAAAATAAATAAATAAATAAATAAACCAGAATGGAATCTTGCCATTTAGAACAACATGGAGGGGCCCTGACAGTATTCTGGTAAGAGACAAAGACCATATAACATCAATTTATATGGAACCTAAAAAACAAAACGCACACAGAGAACAGATTAGTGTTTGCCAGAGGAGGAAATGGGTGAAGGGACAAGAGGTAAAAAGTTGTAGTTATAAAATAAATAAGTCATGGGGATGTAATGTACAGCATGGTGAGTATGGGCAATAATATTGTATTGCATATTTGAAAGCTGCTGAGAGAGTAAACCTTAAAAAGTTCTCATGACAAGAAAAAAAAAAATCTTGTGACTTTGTGTGGTGATCATTTCACAGTGTATACATATGTAGAATCATTGTGCTGCACACCTGAAACTAATACGTTATATGTCAATTATATTTCAATTTAAAATAACAACAAAATTTCTGCACCAAGTATTATGCCACCCAGAGCTCTCTCTAGTCTGCACTCCAGATGGCAGTGGCTTCTGACCCAGGGCCAGAATCTCACCCAGGCTGAAGCTCCCACTTTTGCTTTCAGGGTCCCGGGGGTGGGGGGGTCCATTCTTCTCTCCTACTTTAGCAGCCTTGTCTATGTTAGAACAAGCTAACGGCAGCAAGTGGGTACAGCCCTCTAATCAAAAATAATCGAGTTGAAGTCTAAAGTCACTTTCATAACATGTGAAATGAGTGACTATCCAACAGGTTTATCAACAAAATCTTTTAAAACCCAGAGTGAAACTCAAGTCAGATAATTTGGAAAAATGGGTGAGGCCATCTATCACATAGGACGTATAATTTCAAACACATTTTCTCTACACACTGATAGAACATAGACATCTATATTAGAGTTCTCCTTTCAAGAAACTGCTTATTTCAATGATGACATTTTTCAAAATTTGATTTTCTTTTTTTAATTTTATTTTTATATTCCCCATATAATTGCAACCCCTTTATTTTGACCCCAATCAAAATATTTTTTAATTTCTTTTGTGTCTGTTTTTTTTTTAAATTTTAAATATTCCTTTGTTCATTTGCATCTAAAATCAATTCATAAACCAGACCCAAAAAGTAGCTTCATGATTTTAGAGACAACGTTTTTTTCTAAACACAGTTAGAAAAATAATAACAAAAATAATTAGCACAATATGGAGAAAGAATGAATGACTTTGGGGTTGACGTGATCTGAGTGAAATCCACTTTATAGTTCTGTGAGCTTGGGCAGGCCATTTCTTGGAACTTGCCCAGCTATCAAATAGGGGATAGCAGTTCCCTCCTTGTAGGAACACTGACATACGTACATATACTAGGTAGGCTCAAGAAATGCCTGAAAGCTTCCTTCCCTAAGTTAGAGGCTCACTATTTATTTACTAGATATGGCTCAAAGTTACTTTTATGTCTTAAAAGTGCAAACCCTAGCCTCTAACACATACTTGCTGGATTCAGAGGGGTTTATTCTAAAGGAGACAGCATTCATTTATCTATAAAAATTATGCTATATCTGTTTAATATGCTTTTCAGTTTCCTGAATTTCTTACATAATATAATATGCATAAGATCGTGATTAGGCCATGAAACCAATAGTAGCCCCAAAAGCTAAGAATTTTATAATACAGGAAAATAAATGCTTTAGAAATAATTATAAAAGAGGGAACTCATAAGGATAATCTCCACCTTGAATGCAGATAAGAGATTTTCTTATCTCAAAATGCCCGTATTCTGCCAGTACCTTGAATCTGGGACAAAGCAAAAGAAGTCTGCCAAATAAAATAATAATAATACAGATAAGGCAAATGGCTCTTTTACAGATGCCTTAACTATTACAAATGTTTCAGATACTATATAAAAGATCTTATAAAAAGAGAGTACATGACTTTGCTAAAACTAATTTCTACCTAGAAGAGAATAACTGAATTCTCTCTGGACAGCAAGAAAAAGCCCCTTAACGGGGCCTCCCTGGTGGCGCAACGGTTGAGCGCTGGGTTGCGAAGCTGCCCGCAGCCTCTGTAGCACCGGTTCGATCCCCAGCTGCTCCCCGGCCACCGGAGGAGGGTCCCACATGGCGCGCAGACCTCTCCTGCCGCCCGCTGCTCCCCTCAGCAGTGTACTTCGGTGCTTCTGCCTGCTCTGCTCCCCGCTCTGGCTCTGGTGAATTCTCTCACCCTCCCGTGCTTCTGACTGTATCCAGTGCTTGTATAAATAAATAAATAAATCTTAAAAAAAAAAAAATAGAATTTAAAAAAAAAAAAAAAAAGCCCCTTAACGGCACCTTGGTAAAATGCATTTTCCTCCAAATACTAAATTAGTCATTGTTTGCATAATGAAAAATTAGTTCCCTTTTACTACTGACCTTTCATACATGATTTATCCCCCTTAAAGACATATCTCACTGGACTATTTAAAATATAAAGTGGTATAAGGGAAGAAGGATTTTTAATTCTTCCAGGGAAAATTACTAACCAAGCCATTGGTTTCTATCTTGCCAGTTTCTACAAATGTTATTCCACTTTGTGGAACAACATGGTTTTTATGAAGCAAAACAATAACATTTACTTCATTTTAGAATTCAAAGAATGTTGCAAGCAGGTTCAAATCTTCACCAGAGAACCCTACCTCTCTCACGCTTTGTGTCACCGACATTGAGCAATAACTTGAGTGCAATCCAGGACACTGGGAAAGTCAGGTTTAAATTTTTTTCTGGTTGATAAAACTGGGAAAGTCAGTTGAAGACAGAAAGATTATTTTAATAAAACAATTTGATCAAGGAAGACAAAATTTGTAGAACAATTAAGGGATCTGATTGGCCTCAACTCTCATCCCAGCATGCCTGCCCTTGATCAGTTTCTGACAACCTCCTGTGGTTACCAGATGGGAAGGCCAGGGTCTCCCCCATTCTACATGGAGCTAGAAGCGGGAGTCCATGACATTCCACCTCAGAAAGAAGTCACCATTTAATTGATAAAGCAATGCAATAGACACCCTGGGCACACACTGTGTTTGCACATGCACCAAAAACCTCTTTGAAGTTAGAAAGTAAATATTAAAAATTCCCCCAAGCCCACATCCTTGGATGTGGTGATTGTATATGCATCTATTGCTATGATTTTCTCCACAGGTACCCTGGGCTCCCTGTCATTCTCAGCAGGTGACTCACAGCTTAATGTCACCATTCCTTTAGGAAAGAGGGAAAGAAAAAACACTGCTTTGACATTCTTACTCTGCTTTCTCACCTTGGACCTCCCCTGTCCCAAAGGTCTTTATGAGAGTCTAAGTCCCTTTCTTTTTAAAAATATATTAAATTTTGTTTTAATTGTAGCTCAGTTCCAATAAAAGATAAAAAACAGCTCCTGGTCGAGTCAGGACAGTAGCTCCCTGGGGGATGGTTTCTGGGTACTGATAAGGGCCTGTTTTTTTCTTTTTGAATGCTGATTAGTAAATGCTTTGAGTTAGAATAAACTTATTAAGCTGTACTTTTATGACCTGCGGCTGTTCCATTTGTCAAAAAAATAATAAAAATGCTTGGAGCTTAAATGAGGAGGCTTTGAAAGTTTAGGAAAAATGGGAAGGTTTCTGTTTTGATAACGATAATGATGGGAGGCAAAATTTCCTATTCACAACTCTTTTCCTACTTTCTAATCCAATGAGAGTAGCTGTTCCTGTGTATATAAATCCAAACACTGGTTACCCAGAACAGCAGAGTGAAAATAGAAATAACTACCACCCCACAGCACCCCCATCTCAGACCTGTCATGGGGAGGGGAGCTGTGAAGACAAGGCTGGCCAGGCATGGGCATGCCTATGGAGCAGGCAGATATGAATGTCAATGGGAGGCAGCAGATAATTAGAATCTGGTGAGCCTGTCAGGCCTACCACCATTGTCCATCATTCTGGGAAGCCCAGGGCATTCTTGAGTGTAGGCAGCTGTGGGGAGAGGGAAGGAGGCAGCCTGATGGGGAAGGGAGAAGGGCAGCATATAGGCATCAGAGATGGACTGATTTATTAAATGTGGGAGCTGGATTGGGCTGCTTTCTGGGCTCCTCTTCCCTGACTGATTGCTGGTTGAAGAATTAT
This sequence comes from Talpa europaea, assembly GCF_964194135.1. Taxonomy (NCBI): domain Eukaryota; kingdom Metazoa; phylum Chordata; class Mammalia; order Eulipotyphla; family Talpidae; genus Talpa; species Talpa europaea. Next base: position 43,074,097 of record NC_140068.1, read on the forward strand.
TTAAAGGCAAACTTATCTGGAAAAGTGTCTTAAACCCAAAAAGTGCTGAAATTTAATTAGTTAGGACAACACAGACTCTCAGCAAGCGTGTCCCCTAAATATGAATACCTACCCTCCTTTTCTTTTTATCCCTGCTCCCTTCCCCCTTCACGCCTATTTCCTCTGATCTCATCCTTGTAGGAATTGAACTATGACCAGAGGCAAAGCGTTCTTTAAGGTGAAGTGGAAGGAAGGAGGGAGGTGGAAGGTAGAAGGTAACATGAGATAGTATGAGGCCACTTGCAGAAATTTTTAAGGAGAACCCCCAACTTTAACTCTTGTGCAAAACTGAAATATACTTATGACCTTTATATAATCCACTATAACAAAGGAAAATTCAAACTAAAAAAAGATATTTTACTTAATATGAGGAGTTCTGAGCCTATTTTTACCTTGTACATAGCAAACAACCACTCTTCAGAAAAGAAATTCAATTTCAATGACTCTAAACAGGGGTGAATGCCAACATTATCTGTGCCTAACACCTAACCCTGCAGCCCCAAAACTGTACCAATTTGACAAAGACCAGGTTTACTCTAGAAATAGAGATTTTTTAGGAAGGAGTAAGCCTGATTTGAGTGAGTTCTCCCCAAATGACAGCAATACTAGAAACCATCACAGGAGTCCCACGACAGCTTTGTGAACAGCCACCCTCCAACAAGGTAGGCCTGCTGAGCTGACAAATCCAGGCCCCTCTTGCTGTGGCTGGTGCAAAACACTGTGACTTCCGGGCCTCCCCTGGTGGCGCAGTGGTTGAGCGCTGGGCTGCAAAGCTGCCCGCAGCCTCTGCAGTGCTGGTTGGATCCCTGGCCACAGGCGAGGGTCCCACATGGCACGCAGACCTCTCCTGCCGCCTGCTGTTCCCCTCAGCAGTGTACTTCTTCAGTCTGCCTGTTCTCTTCCCTGCTCTGGCTCTGGTGAATTCTCTCACCCTCCCGCACTTCTGACTGTACCCAGTGCTTGTACAAATAAATAAATCTTAAAAAAAAAAAACACTGTGACTTCCAAGGCTGTAAATGCAACAGCCACCTGTCAACAATGGCTGGCAAGGTATTTTTTTTTCATATTGGTTCATGCTTAGTATTGCTATTTCGGGATCTCATTTTTTATCATCTGCAATATAAGGACAAGTATAATCTTCCTCACAAAGGCATTCTGATAAGCACTTTAAGAATAAAAGGCACATTTTTGTTTTTTGTCTGTTTAAAGATTTATTTATTTATGCATGCAAGAACTGGGGTACAGGGGAGAGGTGCAGAGGGTGAAAGGATTCACCAGAAACCAGAACAGAACAGGCAGGCAGACTGAAATACACTGCTAAGGGGAGCAGCAAGCAAGTCAGGAAAGGTCTGCTATGCCATGTGGGCAGCTCCCGGGCTGGCAGGTAATTGAACTCGTGCTGCAGAGGCTGAGGACAGCTTCACAGTGCTGTGCTTAACCCTGTGCCACCAAGGAGGCCCATAAAAGGTACATTTTTGTTTAAAATGAAACACACCTAAGACCTTGTCCATTTGCACAAGGACTATACATTAAATGATATACTGGCCTGCGATGACAGTGTAATGGTTATATGGGAGACTATCTTTGTTCACGTGAGATGTGCAGTTAATTTTTTATGACAGAGTTTTATATCTGCAGCTAGTTTCAAATAGTTCACCAAAAACAAACTTAACAAAAGCACGCATACCACCTATACAGTAATAAAAAATGAGGAGCAGATTGATTGACACTCCAATTCCATGAAATCACCAAAGGTGATTGATACCAGGGGATCTGAAATCATCAGATACCTGTGGGAGTAAAGGCATAAGAGAAAAGGTGCTTAAATAAGGAGGATTAGCTGAAAGTCTGTGTAACTCCCTCTTTCCCCACTCCACGTAATCAGGCTACTGAACCCAGCAGTAGATGGGACATTTGTTCTCTAGAAAGCATAAAACAGAGGGTCTCTGAATGAGTAAGTAGGCACGGTTGAGGGTCAGGGACTATAAACACAGATGCAAACTGAACATTTATATATTGAATGCTAGGCATGCCTACCTTCTTCCTCCACCTGGCTCCAGAAAGTTTATCCTTCAGAAACCAGTCTTTATCCTTCAGAAAAGAGCTTGGAAGATACTTCTATAGAGGATCAACTAGTACACAAGGAAAGCCATAAAGATATGGCCACTGGGTGGGGGAAGTAGGACTTTCACCAACAATAGGGCCCAGCCAGATCCCCTTAAATATAGGTGTCGGTAGGCATCACCAATGGGTTGACCAACCCCATCCACATGCTCCCACTCTTAAATAAGAGCAGAACAAATGGCTTGAACTATCAGAAGGAGAGACTCTAATATGAAAAACAAAGACTGAAACAAACCCAAATGCTACAGAGACACAGAGGGAAGACCATAGGAAATCACAGAGAACAGTCAGCCCTCCACAAGTCAAGGAGAGAGGCCACAGCAGAAAATCAACCCTGCCTTGATCTCAGATCTCTTATCTCCAGAAGTGTGAGAAAATAAATTCCCATTGTTTATGCACATGCACAAAGCTAACAGTGATTTCAAAGGGAAAAGAAAACTTTAAAAATCAAAGCTATTATTAGTAAACTCAGATAAGATATTACAAACATTAAGAAAAAATAGAATACCATATATATTAAGAAAAGATAATTTGGAGGGGAAAAAAAGAATTCTTGGAAATTATAAGTAGCGTACATAAAGAGAACTCAATAAAGAGATCAGAAAATAAAGTTTCTTCCAAAAAAAAAAGGTAGGGAAAATAAGAAAATTGAAGGACCAGGGGATCCTACATCTGAATAGAAATATCAGAAAGAGCAAACAGACACATCAAGATAAGTCAAGGACATTTCTCAGGCTGAAAGACAAGAAATCCTACATAGAAAGCGCTCAGCATAATGGATAAAAATGCATTTACACAAAGGCCTATTGTGAAATCTCAAAACACTGGGAACAAAGAAAAATTCTATAGACTTCCAGAGAGAAAAAGCAGGAGTCAAGTTGTCAAATAATTTGCTTCCTACACACCCTTTTCCAAGAAACTACTGGAGGGAGTGTTCCACCAAAACAAGAGTAGATCAAGAAAGAGAAGGGCCTGAGACAGAGGAACAGGAAAGCCAGTGGCAGAGGGAGGAGCAAGCTGTAAACCAAGTCGAGGATGAAGGGAGAGGAGTGGGTTCTCCAAGGAGATTAATGGAGAGAATACAAGACGGAAACAGCAATAATAAATAAAAAAAAACTTTAAAAACAAGGCAATTGTTAATAGTTGGGAAAATAAAAGCTGGTGCAGAGAAGGAGTAATCAGCATTTTTCATCATTTAAGGTTCAGCTGTGTTGCTATAATCAATATATAATCAGAAAAAAGAGATTAACTAAAATTATGGTATCTCTGCACTGGGAGTAGCAAGAACAGAGAAGATGACAAGGACATGAGAGGGCCTGGGAGAACAGGCAAGAGTTAAATCTTCCTTTTCCTTAGTCGTTAGGTAATTTATCAAGACAATGTGTTATTTAGGAATTTGGATCTAAATACCAAAATATTGTGCCAAAAACATTTAAAGTGATACCACTAGGGAGGAAAGAATGAAGAACAAGAGGACAAGAGACTGCTGGAATTTTTTTTCATTGGTAACGAATCTTGGACTCTACGTACATGTATATATAATTTACATATATAGCTGCTAAAATAATGTATCTGTATAACTGTTTAAAAATACAGAAAAATTGTCAAACAGTCTATTTATTAGGTTACTACACATTTCTAAAATTCTTATTATCAAGCTATTGGTAAGTAATAGAAGTATACTTCAAAGTATACTTTGAAGAATATAAAAGAACTTTCTTTCAATTATTAGTACATTCAGGTCTATGTGATCTCGTCTTTATCATATTAAGTGATGATTCCAAGTATTTGGAATCCCACTTCACAGGCTCTGGTGGAAATATTATGTACTCACAAGTTCTAGTGGACTGAGACGTGCGCCAGAGATGGGCCTGGAATCGGATGACTCAAAACTGGATGCATGGAGGCTAGAACAGGAGAGGGAGCCGAGGTATTAGTTTGTGAAGAATTACCACTAGCCCCAAAAACAAACAAAAGTGTTCAGTTCAGCCTTGAGGAAGAAGCAATTTTAAAAATACGGTACTTAAAATATTAAGAAATCCTTTCATTTCTTTCTAGGAGGATTAAAACATAGTGAATAATGAAAAGTACACATGGTGATTTTTAAAATAAGCTTTGTTAATATCACTTTGTAAGTTGGTATGACAATCACTATTAACCATTTCATGCTGAAGCAACTTCTTGGGCTCAAGCTCTGGAATTATCTTTAGGACAGACACAAGTGATGTAATTAGCATAAGTGAAACTTAAAATGTAACTATTCATAACCAGAATTAAGGAAAAAATGTCATCTTAGTAGCTTAAATATCTGAAGGTACAGGAAAGAGCAATGTCATTTACCTGAAGGAAGAAGGAGGTCTATTTTCTGGTGTTCTTGAAGATGAAGATCCAAACAGTTTTCTTTGGTCTTCTTGTGGGGTAAATGGTCTTTGAGTCCTAACTGTTCTTAAAGAATTTCGTGCTTCACTTATGATTTCTGCACTGGTCTTCTGTTTGGACACTGAAAGTCGATAAAACGGATCCAGCTTTTCTAACTTTTTATCACTTGGAGACAGCATCTTTTCTTTTAAAGTAAGTGTTCTTTAGGTAGACACCACACCCTGCAAATATATGGTACAAAATAAAAACGATTTTTATCCAGTAGTTTACAGAGGAGTGCTTAAACCCCTCCATAATGCGCTTCAAACATTCTTCTAATGCTAAACTTGAAAAACAAAACAAAAACAAATCTTCATTAAAAAAATCTACCAGTCAGGGCCTCCCCGGTGGCACAGCGGTTGAGCGCTGGGTTGCAAAGCTGCCAGAGGCCTCCGCAGCTCTGGTTCGATCCCCGGCTGCTCCCCGGCCACCGGAGGAGGGTCTCACATGGCGCGCAGACCTCTCCTGCCGCCCGCTGCTCCCCTCAGCAGTGTACTTCGGTGCTTCTGCCTGCTCTGCTCCCCGCTCTGGCTCTGGTGAATTCTCTCACCCTCCCGCGCTTCTGACTGTACCCAGTGCATGTATAAACAAACAAACAAAAAAAAACCAACCAAACAAACAAATAAATAAATAAAACATGCCTCTATTTAAAAAAAAAAAACCTACCAGTCAGTTACAGATGGGAGAACAGCTCTCAGAAACCCCCAGTTATGCTGATGGGAGTATACATGATGGAGGGAAAGCTAAGATGTGCGGGAGGAGACCTAGAGTAAAAGCTAATCCTGGAGAGAAAGAGGCTATCTCATGAAAGGTGACAGGCTAGGAAATTTATCCCATATTGTCCAATCTATAGGAAAACACTGGAGTGGGGGAGTTTTTCTTAAAACATTTTACCAAAATTTCCTTTCCCATTGCTCTCCATATAAAATGCTAGTATACGGCCAAATTTAGAGCGATTGAGTCTATTTCCAAGTTTCATTTGCTTTCATAAATGCAGTTTGTAAACTCGCAGGAACGTTCAACCATACATTTGCCCATGATACACTGGAATATATCAAGTCAAATCACCTTCAATTTTGAGATACTGTCCTAGAGGAATAAAGAGCAAGTATTAACATCAACCTGTCCTTTCCCAAGTTGCCTCCCTTGATTAGTAATTTAAGTCATGTGCAGGCCATGAGATCGAAGCTCCTTCTTAAATGCTCGTGTGTCCCATGGAGGCCTGGCTAACTTGGAAAGACACCTCTGACAGCTCTCAACCTTAAAAAAAAGTCGAGATTTAAAAACCTAATTCTAATTAGTATATGATATTAGGTATTCACTTACAAACAAAACCCTAATTACTTGAAAACGCTATATCTATAGGGAGACAGAATCACTTCTACAAAAAGAAATTTTTTGGTTGACATAAGCCCAAGGAACGGAAAAAGACTTCATTTCCATAAGTAGAATCAACAGATGATTGCTCAGAAAAATAAAGAGGATTTACTACATTATGATTCTACACATTAAGTTGTTACATAACAACAGACAACAAGAACATTTGTTTCCTTTTACCCAGGCCCCACCCCCAAGAATTTCGGAGGAAAAGAGTATGAATGTAAACTGCAAACAATATGACACTTCCTTTCATAGGGAATGACCAGGTGTTGAGACATAACAGTACAAATATTACTAGATAAGCAATACTGTTCTAGGGATTTTTGATATAAGATTTTAAATTGAAGCAAAGTGTCCAGAATTACGAACTGATTTAATTCAACTAACAAAAACTGGCAGACAACACACTTTACTTCTAATGCTTCTGATATGACTGACTACTTAAAAAGAGATTACCAGCTAACTATTGAAAACATGGATAAAGCGTTATACATATGTACATAATTATTTTAGGATTCATTATAATATAAATTCAATCCAATAACATCTTACTTAAGTGGCCATGCCAATTACACTTATTTTTTTAAAAATGCCCATCGAATTAAGAAATTATCCCACTTAGTGAGAAAAAGTTTCTATAAAAAGAACTGGCTTCTTTCGGAGACAAAATCAGGTTTGTGACTTCTTTGGCCTCATGTGGCACTAATAAGTCTAGCAAAGTCTGAAGGTGATCTGGCAAACCTAATAAAGATGAGAGACAGTGCTTTGGGCAAGCAATAATAGACTATCATTCCTGGCTAAGGTTCTCCCAGACTATATCTTAGTTTGCACTGAAAATTGTACTCTTTCATAGAGTAACAAAGCAAGAACATTTATTCAGGTCAAATGCTAAAAATTCTGTAAATTATTTGGTCATCCAGGAACTAGACTGATCAAATACTTATGGAACAATGTACATAATGGGCTTTGAAATCTGTCTATAAATTTTTACCACAAACTCAACTTTCCCCTTCCTTTTTCTTCCTCCCACATCATCTTACTTAACAGTCATAGCATGAGAAACTATTTCAATAATGTGAGATCTGCACAATTAATGTTATTAATACTATTTCTAACTAAATCAAACATGGAAAGATTTGACAATTCAAGTTAAATGAATTAGAAGTGAAGCTTTCTTTATATTTATTAAATTACAAATTCTTATTAATGAACTTATAATAAAGTTTGTCTATTAAGGTATTTCATCTATTTATCAGGGAAAGTATACCTGAATGATAATACAATAGTATAACAAATTTTCACTTTACCAAAATTCTCCTGACAACTGGATCGATTCCATTCAGCTAGTACTATTTCCTAAGTGTAAGTCCTCTGCTTGATATTTAGAAACTTAGCTAAGAACAAGCACTGTCTCTACTCTCAGGCAAGAAGGAAAACTAACTAAGATTAATTAAACATTTACCTGTATTCTGACTACTGTAAACTAAGGAGACTTGAGTACCTCATCTAAATTAGTCCCTACAATTTTATGAGGTGGATAGTCTTTTTTTTTTTAATAAAGATTTGTTTTTATTTATTTATACAAGCACTGGGTACAGTCAGAAGCGCGGGAGGGTGAGAGAATTCACCAGAGCCAGAGCGGGGAGCAGAGCAGGCAGAAGGACCAAGGTACACTGCTGAGGGGAGCAGCGGGCGGCAGGAGAGGTCGGCGCGCCATGTGGGATCCTCCTCCGGTGGCCAGGGAGCAGCCGGGGATCGAACCAGCGCTGCAGAGGCCGCGGGCAGCTTCGCAACCCAGCACTCAACCGCTGCGCCACCGGGGAGGCCCTGAGGTGGATAGTCTTAAGCAATAGCAAAAACAGCTATGTTTGCCCAGAGATGATATTAGTAAATAACAGTAAACTATTATTTACTCCATGAGTGATAGGAGGTGGGGCATTCAGATATCTTGGGGTAGAGCTATTTACACCATCAATATAGAGACATGTCAATATTTCACAACTGGAACAGCTTTCTTAGTGCTAGCTGAGTATCAGTCCTTTTTTATCCAAATGAATTTAATACAAGATAGAAACTGATGAGAAAGAAAGAGAGGATTGAGAGAAACTTCCATATGATTACAAAAGAAGGAATTTTGGATTGGGAGGTATGAAGTAGACTTCCTGGAAGAGGTGATACTTGAGTTGGACTCTAGGAAATAAGCCAAATTTGAGCACGTGGCAATGGCTGGTACTGGAATTGGAATAGAGAAGGATTTCCCAGCTAGTTCAATGAGTGAGCCAAGGCAAAGTGTCAAAAACATAAGGTGTGTGTGCTGGATACCAGGAATGCTAGACATGAAGACAGGCATTGGATCAAAGAGAGAATGAATGGCAGGTCAAGATATTAAATAAAAGCTGATGAGCAACTGAAAGATTTTGAAGCCTGCTATGATCTGGTAGGGGCGAGCAGGCTGGAAAAGGAAAAAACTACAAGGGACAAAATAAGCAGCTAACTCTTGAAAGGCCTCAAGGAACTTTCCTGGACATGCCTGTCCCTCTGTCTAGCCTCAGTTAGATGTCACTCCTCCAGAAGCCACAGGGTTCCCAGTCGGCCTCTGTCATGACACTCTCCTACCAAGTTAGAAGTGCGTGCTGCCCCAGACTCAGAGCCCCAGGTCTTCAGGTGAGGCGTGACTGAAGGTCAACACCTGCAAAGGCACTGAGCTCCTGATGAAATGAAGGCAGCATGGTTTTTTTAATTGGAGGCATCTGTCACAGTAGATCAGGTAAACATATTGGATTTTTCTTCAAATGGCATGATTCCTGATCTAATCAGCCCCCTTTACCTTTCTTGCCTTTACTCTGAGTTGCCTGGCAAGGATTAAGAGTTGATAAATGTTGGAATCAGTGAGTAAGACACTGAGAGTCTGAGATATAGGCGTGAAGGAGAAATAAAATAAGTGGACTCGGGATGGGCTGTGGATGCTTCGGTGGTGCGTGTGGTGTAGTAGCAACACCTGAAGGGGGAGATCCTATCCCTCTAAAACACAGACAATGCTGTAAACCAATGTTACCTCAGATAGAAGATAGATAGATAGATAGATAGATAGATAGATAGATAGATAGATAGATAGATAGATAGATAGACAGACAGAAAGAAAGAATAAAGGGTTTTGCAGCCCTACAGTTAAGAAAGAAAAAGGGAAAAAAAATAGAGGAAAGAAGAGAGATAACAAGTGAGGTTCACTTGGAACAGAAGAACCAAGGAGATTTGGCATCTGAGGACAGAAAGGGTGACACTGGGTGTGAAAAGCAGAGTGGCTGGAGGAGAAGGGGACTTTTAAAAGAAAATAGGGGATGCAGAGTTTGAAAGGGAAGAAGAGTTCTGTCTTATATGACTGTCCTGAGTTTATGATGTCCACAGGCCTCTAGAGGATGAACTGGAATTGCATTTATAAAAGTTTATGCCTAATTATAAGGATGTATCTTCATTTTTGGTAACAGTCACCTGAACCAGAGCCTTCTTGCCAAATGCATCACTGCACTATCAGGATATCTGCATTTCTATACTCTTGGCCTGCAGATCAAATACTCAAGACCCTTACCAGTGCTTGTATAAATAAATAAATAAATAATAATAATAATAAATGAACACTGATGTAAAATATTAAAAAATTTAATTATTAAAAAAATAAAGTACTTTAGCATGCTACCTGGCCCTAAAAAGTATTAACTACTGCTCAAGCTCAAACTGATAAAAGCATACAATAAAAATGTCATCGATGAATGAAAAAGCTGCATTTAAAAAAAGAAATTGCAAGAAGAAAGGGGATGTTTTCATGCATTTTAAGTTTAAATGGGAGGGTTCCTTTATGAAAACAAACAATTTTATTAAGCTATTCCATTGAATATCAGTTATCCATATCAGCAAATAATGCAAATTTTATAGATTCACAAAATAGGACACAACTGCTAACTGCTTTTCTACTAAGTTAGAATAATTCTAAAGAGGCTGAAATGGAAGACCTGCTGTGATTCCTGTGGAATGGATGATAAAATGTATTATATGTAATATATTTTAATGTATATTGTTACACATAAGCTTATTTATGTGAGGCTCTGGATGTTGCCTAGTAGAGCAAAGATACAATGTGCGTGACCTTAGCCAGGTCACTGCCTAGACAAAGCTCCATCTCGACCACTCTCATTCAACAATTATTTTTCTATTAACCCCACGCCCTTAGCTAAATCTATAAGAAATAAAGACAAGCAGGGCCCAGCCCTAGAGTATGCACAGGGCGCTGTCATGGCCTCTCCCCCGCCTGGGGACAGAGGGGCAGCTACAGGAGGAGTCCCCGGTGAAGCGGTGGGGGACACCTCGCCTCCCGCGCGGACTGCGGCTCCCCCACTCCCGGGAGAGCCGGCTCCTCCAAGGGTCCAGGCCAGGGCAGAGCGCAGCAGCATCTTCCCCCAGGCTGCCCGCCCGCCCGCCCGCCCCGCCAGGCCGGCCCGCGTCTCCATGGTAACTGTACACAAACTACCTACCCCGGCCGCCCGAGATGCCCGCCTGCAGAGCCAGGTCGCTGCCGGGCGGGTGGACAGGGCCAGGTGATGAATTGGGAGTGGGAGCAGAAAAGGGGCGTCCGACCAGACCCAAAGCACCTGTGCGCAGCGCTGGACACAGTAACGGCGGCGGAGCTTCAGCTCATCTTGCAGCTTTCCCGAGGCAGCGGCTGCGGCGGTGGAGCAGGTGGGGCGGGGCCGAGGAGGGCGGGGCCAGGCGCGGCCGGGTCAGGAGCCCCCGGGAGCCGCTCCGCCACTGGGCCTGCGCGGCCCCGGGACGCAGGCGTGGACAGCAGGGCGCTGGGCGCCGCCCCGGGCGCGGGTGGCAGGAGCCTGGGCGGGAGCTGGCCTGCTGGGAGCGGGTCTGGGGGAGAAAAGGCTGGGGCCAGGGATGTGCATGGAAGACACAGCGCGGAGGGGACTGGGGGGTTAAGAGGTGAGGGTGGGGGTGTGTGGGGGTGGATTTACTTTTAAATTAGCAGTTTACCAGCTCACATCTCTTGAGCCCTAATGAGATTTCAGGGCCTCTTTTTAATATCCATAAGCAGGTAGCTCAAAGCACAGGGTGAATCAGGACATACGGGGTCAAGTTGCAGCTGTGCATAACCTTGAACTTGTTCTTAATTTTTCTGTTTACTCATTTGTAAAATGGAAGGCAACCTAATACCCAGCCAGGTCTTGTAGTGCTGAAGATTGAGAAAATAGATATAAAGCACACGTCCCAATAAATAATTGTTAAACAGTTGTCTGTTATTAAGCCCTTGCGTTTGAGCAATATTTGAGTTTACAAAGGTTCTTTCATGTGTATTAGTAGAAGTATTGTTTTGCACTTTCCAGCACCTCTGAGGTAGTGGCGTTCTCCTTCACAGCAAAGGAAAAAGTGGCTCAGTCTAGTAAGTGACAGAACTAGATTCAATCATTTTTTGGCTTTAATATGTCGTCACTTGGTTAAAAACAACCCCCCTTATATGTTTCTGGTTTAAATTCTGTTCTACTAAACCATTCAGCAACACTTTACAGTGTTAAATACAAGTGAGACCATAATCACTCTCCTTTCAAGGTTTGCACCATGATTTATAAATATGAGGATTTTTCAACTGAAGTGTTGTGAGCATTGGGAAAATGCCACATTCCTTGGTGCTAAGTGTCTTGAAACGAATAATTAAATTTAAAATATTTTTGAGTTCATACAATGTGGAGGGTATCATGTCAGATGGGAAATGATACTAACCAGAACAAAGGGCATGTAAGTATTCTTCAGAGTGCCCCACAAGACTGTACACTAAACTGGCAATAAATACTTATAAGTTGATTTGATAATTTTGTGGACTAAAACAAAGTACCTCTTTCAGGGCCTCCCCGGTGGCACAGCGGTTGAGCGCTGGGTTGCGAAGCTGCGCGCAGCCTCTGCGGCACCGGTTCGATCCCCGGCTGCTCCCCGGCCACCGGAGGAGGGTCCCACATGGCGCGCAGTCCTCTCCTGCCGCCCGCTGCTCCCCTCAGCAGTGTACTTCGGTCCTTCTGCCTGCTCTGCTCCCCGCTCTGGTGAATTCTCTCACCCTCCCTCCCACACTTCTGACTGTACCCAGTGCATGTATAAACAAAACAAGCAAACAAACCAGCAAACAAATAAATAAAGCATGCCTCTATAAAAAAAAAAAAAGTACCTCTTTCAGCATCAAAATCTTTCCCTGTGACTCAACATTAATTATCCTATCACCAAGTCCCTTTTATTGGGTATTGGACTCCATTATGGAATCTTTGCCCACTTAATATAAAATAAGTAGCATTTTGAATTCACAATTTACAATCAAAATGCAACATTTTTTTTTAATCTCTCATTGCCATTTTAAAATATATTCAGTGTTGGTTGTCTTCCCCTGTGCCTGGATGGAAAGACCTTGTATTTTCTGCTCTTTTGTAGATCACTGATATTCCTGTGGTAACTAAGTCTTAATTGCAACTTTATTCCAAAATTTAAATGTTGGGTGCAAGATATAAGCAAATGCTTCAAACTTCACTTGAAAGTCCCCTGGTGGCACAGGCTGTTGAGCGCAGCGCCGTGAAGCTGTCCGCAGCCTTTGCAGCACCTGCCTTGTCATTTACTCTGGTTCTAACTCCTGAGGCAATGCCTAGTTCACTGGTCTTACTGCTGCCATTAGAATCACCTGGAGCTCTTCAGCGACCATCTCAGGGTATGGCCAGAGAGGGCTGAGGGCTAGAGGATTTGAAGGAGGCTGTTGTGAGGGCCAGATAATGAAGTCCAAGGTTTGGCCAGGCTGGTCAGGCCTCAAAAGCCCAAGGAAGTCAGAAGAGGCAATGACAGAGAAGAGACAGAGGGAGAAACAAATCTAATGTATCAGTAGTTTGCTCCTCCAGCCTCTTGCAGCTACACTAACTGCATGGGTGCCCGCCGTGTGCCACTCCATAGAAGCTGGCAGCCCCAGAGGGCTGTGACCACCAGAGCTGAGGCTCTAGGTGAGATAGGCCTCCCAGTTCTCATGGGTGATAAGAGCAGTGAGTTGCCCTGAGCAGGAATCCCTAGCTAGTCTGAACACCTGTGACCATAACGGGAGTCACTCAGGACACAAACTTTGCCACTTCTTGGGGGCTCTGAAGCTGGTGTAGGGTAAGGTAAAAAGTATCAGGCTTTTCTGCCCTCCCGCCATTAGGATGGATGATGGAACCCTGTGGTCCCGAATGCATGCCTGATGGCGGGCACCTGGAGTAGGGTGTGGGCATATGTAGATGGGATTCACCTGGGCTAAGACTGGGCTTTTAAGGGCGGCATCACGGGGACGCCAGCAGAAGCCGAGAGAAGAAGAGAAGCAGAGAGATCACCAGAGAGAGCCCAGACAGAGTGAGGATTTGCTGGGGGCTGGGAGCACTGCCAGCCTCCCGGACTCCCAGCACCCCTGCCTGCCATATGCCTGGTAAATCTAAATAAAAGACCTGCAAAACCCACTGAGGGCTCCAGGACTCTCTCCTCCTTTACCCGGTCTGCTGGATCAGAAAACCTGCTCAGTGGCCTGTCCTGCCTCTACAGTTGTATTTTTTTTTTTTAACAATGTACTTAAGTACTGTTGAGGTATAGCCCAAGAGCAATTTATTTTGATAATATGACAAGAAGGAAAATTTAAATAGAGGAAAGAAAGTTCTGTTTTAACAGGGAATTCGGGTGATCAAGAAGTGTAGAGTCTAGTCACAGGTTTAAGTATTCAGACAGATGGAATCCTAGGAGCCCCCGAATAACTAAAAATATCTGGACTTCCAAAGACAATCATCATTAAGAGCTAAAGATATTAAACACACGATCACTGAGATGAAACTAGTCATACAATTCTTCATGCTATTCAGATAAAAGGTTATTACATATGTAGGGTATCTGATACTGTCTACCACAAAGTAAAATAGCCATAAAAATTTAAAATCATGTAATGATGACTTGTGCACTTACAAAGCACCTTTTTTTGGTCAGATCTCAAATCACTTCACATTTCACCAAATTAAATACACACACTCCTGAGAGCATGCAGACACATGTATCCGTGAAACAGGAAAATATGATGACTACGATGATGGACTGTATCAATGTCAATATCCTGTTTGTGACATTACTTTTGTTCTGGAAGATGTTGCCATTGAGGAAACTGAGCAAAGGGTTTGTGAGACCTCTTAGGACCTCTCAATATTGTTTCTTACAACTACATGTGAATATACAATGGTTTCAAAGTAAAATGTTTAAAATAAACCACTTCACTCTCACTTTCTATTTCATCTTTACTAAGATCACAAATGAAAAGTTATGAGGCAAACTGAGGATATATAAAATCAGAAGTAAATAGGATGGGTATCCATTGACGTAGGCTGGATAAAACAATTCTGCCTAAAACTTGAAAACCAATGAAGTGGTCTTAACTGAACAAGAAAAGTGAATTTCTGCCCGAAAATCTCAGAGAAATTATTTGCCCTAGGCTATTTCTAAATTTACACTCAGAGATTGTTAAATGAACAATGTGCCGATCAGGGTTCTTTATGTCTTTTTAAATTCAGTGTTATGTTTCTTATTAGGGTATAGAAATAAAACAGCACCATTCAATTGTCAAATCATTTCAGTTTGAGAGCTCAAACTCAAATTAAGACAAGGAATTCTTGGCAGAGGTGGTAGAGTTCATGCAGCTCATTTTCTCTCAGGAGTGGAGATCCCCTGACTTCAGACCACAGCTGCGAGCTCTGCCCATTGGCTACAGCTGCTCCAAGCCCCCACTAGTCCTACCTCCCCCGCCCTCTAATTAAGCTGCAGGGGCCAAGCCCTGAGCCTACTACTGCTCACTGGATGCACCTCCTCCCACTGAGGACTTGCACCCAACATTAAAGCTTTGCCAGAGTCTGTGCTAAGTGGCTTATGTTCTTAAGAAGCCATGTGCTTGCATCTTGTACCAGCTGGGCTGCTCCAGACAGAGGTACTGCAGCTCTCTATCCAGAACACACCCGAAGTTGTGCTTATCTGGGGGGAAAGCTCATCCTGAGTGGAACAGCATCATTTTATGTTCCCCAAGCACTTGGCACAAGAGTCCTGCACTGAGATACAGTCCTTGCATTCAAGAATGTAGCAAGAAGAAAGAAAAAATGTTTTTAAGGACAGTTTTTAAAGATGCCCCAAACCATCTCTTTTTCGCTTTTTTCCCCCATTATTGTTATACTTGTTTATTTGGATTACAGAAGAGACTAGAAATGCTAAACTAAGTGGAATGGTAAGCAACAGAGAGCACAGATCTTGTCTCCCCTGCTCACCCTTGGATATCCTCAATTCAAGAACAGTAATGCCAACATAAATAGATGCTCACTACATATTTGTTAAATAAGTGGACAAATGCAGGCTTCATGATACTGAGGGTCATGATGTCATCATATGTAACCCTCATGCATCCCCAGATGTCTTTCCATTAATCACCCCTAGTCTCCTGCTAGTTAATTCTGGTGGTGCCCACAGCTGTGCCATCTCACTTGTGCTAAGAAAACAAATCTGCTCACCCCAACTCCCATCTCAAAGGTCCTTGTTACCCCAGCTTTGGGAGGCCTTCCTTTAAGGGAGAACATATTTCTTCCATCCTCCCTTCTGCTGCCACCCCAGGGTGAGAATGACGGGGCAAGCTGTTCTGATTCTTGTCTCTGCACCTAAGTCAACTCTGCTGCTGCCTGGCTTTGTGCCCTGGGCTTCTCACCTGGCCCATGGGCGCTGGACCAGTCCAAAGACCTAACTAAAGGTCAGACCCTCCTCTATCCCTCTCACTTTTTGTCTCTCCATTTCCTGGCACCAACAAACTCCTCCTTTTCCATCATGCAAGCCCAAAATTCTGCAAATCAACCCCGCAAACAGGTATCTTCAGGACCACCAACTTCCCAGATCTAAAGTCAGCTGGTCTTAGGGCCCCACTGGTGGCACAAGGGGTTAAGATGCAACCTATCCACAGCCTCTGCAGCACAAGTTTGATTCCCGGCCAGGGAGCAACCCACATGGCGCAGCAGACCTCTCCTGACTCACCTGCTGCTCCCCTCAGCAGTGTATTACAGTCAGCCTGCTTGTTCTGTTCCCCATCCTGCCTCTGGTGAATCATCTCACCTCCCACACCTCTGGCCTGTACCCCAGTTCTTGTATGCATAAATACATCTTAAACAAAAATAAGGTCAACTGGTCTTAGTATGAACAATCCAGAAACAAACAGCCTGTGCTCAGGGCCTAGAGTTTAAGGGCAAACTTCACATTGCTCCCTCAAATACCAGGGGAGCTCCTTGGACCTCCATCTCAGGATCTGTGACATAAAGTGGGTCCTAGCAGCCTCTGGGGCAATGAGGTGTTTGAGAAGAAAGTGAAGACAAGAAGCACAAGAAAGGCATGGAATGGGGAAATAAGGGTTATCCAGGAGGTGTCTAGGGGCTCTCCTGTAGGCATGGGGAAGAAAACAGCTATGTGGCAAGTACAGAGGGAAAGATTCCTCTTAGGGTGGGGTCACCTCTTAGGTCCCAAGAGCTTTTATGGGTGGAAGAGCAGATTCAGTTCTTTCCTGTTATACCTGAAAGCTGGTCAGATTCCTAGACCAGACATTTCTTTGGTGGTTTGTGCTTTTGGTGTCATATCTAAGAATCCATTGCCAGATCCAATGTCACGATTTCCTCCTGTTTTCTTCTAAGAGTTTTATAGTGTTAGTCTTACACTTAGAAGTCTTTGATCCATTCTCAGTTAATTGCTGTATATGGCGTAAGTGATGGTCAAATCTCATTCTTTTGCATGTGGCTATCCAGCTGCCCCAGCTGTTGAAGATGAGAGAGATGTTTTTCAGGCAACAATACATTGTGTTGTTTTTTGATCCAGGGGCAGAAGAACCTGAAGAGCTTTTCAGCAAAGGGGGCTATAAGATCCTGACCATGTAAACTTGTCAGCAGATGAACGACTGTTGCCATAAAGCACAGAGGAAACATCTCTCCTCAGCAGAAGAGTTGAGCAGACATCTGGGGCTGGCGTGATGGGGGCAGGGTAGGGATGCAGGAGAGGTGGCTTTTGGGCAATGAAAAGGTCAAATTATGTGGAGGTAGCAGCAATGCTCGCCTGAGTTGAGGAGTACTGAGTGGGTGCACATTCCACGACCACTGTGGCGCAGGTTTTCTCCAGAGGGAAGAAAGGACCTTAAGGGCATGTGGTTCAGCATTTCTATTGGTGGGCACTTGGAGCCAAAAATTATTTTTGTTACTTTTTTGCTTGGTCTCCCCCATGAAGGCATGGCCTGGAAAGGCATGAGTTACAATTAATTTTCCTTTCCAAAATGCTATTCAAAAAGGAACATTCTGTTTTCCAGGATCCAGGCTTTCTGTGAGAAATTCTATACTAGCATTCAAAATTAAGCCATGTTTGCCAAAACGTAAATGTCTTTCAATGGCTAATTTTTTAAAAAGTGACTGCTTATGTTTGTAGCACAGAAAATAAGAGGAAAAGGGAGGATTAATTTATCTGAAAAATAGCAGCTTTATTTTGGGGATGGCATGCCACAGAGAACCAATGTAGTTCTATAATATTAATTTATTTCATATTTTCAAATGTCAAAAATTCAGTTTACATTAACTGCCACAAATTCAGTGAACATTTTTCATTATACACTAAGCAGAAAATTTGAAATTAAATGTTCAACAATATTCAGACAAATGAAGAAATCCCCTCCCCCAGGCCATCCTTTGACAGAACTAGGACAATCCAATATAATAACCTCTAAAAGGATTAATTCTGCCTAAAACCAGATCCTGAAGAAAACCACATGGCACTTTCTGAAATCTTCTTGATAATGTGCACATCTTTATTACATTTACAATTTATGAGCTGGTGATGACATGAAAGAGCTAGAGGAGGGAACCTTCACAATCAGAATCCTCAGGAAAAATCTATAATGATTAAAATATACAACACAAAACGGCAATAGGGTTCCATTTTGTTTGTCTTCAATTGATAAAATGTTTGAAATATACCCACTGCTGGCTACAGTGCAGTGAAACTGGTCCACATGTACATTGCTAATGGCAATGCAAAGCAGCATTGGTAATGCCAGGCAACACCATTCGAAATTTGTAGACGATTCCATGATTTGCATTATCCAAAGGAAAGGCAATGTTTTATGCCTGTTAAAATGAAATTAATGTAAGAACATTTGTAAGCTGAAAGTCTCTCAATATCTAATGGGGTTGGTGGTAAAATGCCTTGTGCCCGCTTAATGAACCTAGGGACACTGTAGAGGCATTGAGGTATGCATGTGACACAATGACAAGGGGCACAAGGAGGTCTGTCAAGGGAGTGGGAGGGGCAGGTCTTTAAGTGCAGATTTCCATTGAGTAGTGAAAATATCATTAATGTTGTCAAAATGTTTTTTATTGTTGTTTAATAAAAAAGGTAAGTAATTTCAGGGAGAGTATATTAACTTTTAGTTTTTTGTAAGAGTGCAAAATCAAACTTAAACAGCACCTCATTTTTTAAAACGCTTTTATGCTTGGCTTGACAAGACTAGACCAGTCTGTGATTTCTTCCACATAGTATTAAGTATTTTCTCCCATTAGGCCAGGGAGGAAAATTCTCAGGGTATGAAGCCATTAGGTAGACATGCTGAAGGAGAGAGTAAGAGCATTTCCAGAGAAAGGTAAATGTCCTTGAGCTATCCCAGGGAAGATGGATTCAGCAGCAGCACAACTTCCAGGACATCACTCACATTTTATTCTCTGTAAATGGGGTGCATCCCATAGAACACACTGCCTGATGTTTTGCAATGCCAAGGCCTAATGATCCCCTATTGTTGAGGACACAGTTGTGCCTACCCAAGTCATTTTTCACATCTTCCTTGCAGAGTTCCTGCTAATGAGTAACAGAACCCATTCGAGCTAATTTAAAGCTGGAAAAGAATTTATTTAGGGATATAGGGAGCTCACAGAATCCAGAAGGGCTGGAAAATCAGGCTTAAAGTCTATGTAACTTGGGATAATACTTAAATTATACCACCAAACTGCTCCAGTGGAGACATGTGGCCACTGCTGCCTATAATACAGATGCTGTCGATGCTCAGCTATCTCTGAAAACTAGACTCTCTAATAATAGTCTATCCTGCCTTCACTGGAAAATGAATTCTGTGCACACATGAAAGAGCAAAAATGTAGCCCCCAAATTAAAATTTTTTAATTAAAAAAATTTCTTTTAAAAAATGAAAATTAATTCTCCCTGGCACCTAATCCTTCACTTTGCCTGGCTCTGAATTCAAATGTTATGAAGGTATGCCCAATTAGTGGCCTCCAGGTAGAATACCTGCACCCAAACATACCTGCCAATGAAGGCTGGCAGGTCTCATAAAGGGGACATTTCTCAAATATCTGGAACCATAAATATGACAAATAAGAACTCTTTACCATGCTTTATCTAATTGCCCATATTACTCTTTGTGGCCATGAGCTTTGGGAAAGCCTCCAACCCTCATTATCTTGAATAAACCAGTTGTAGACATTCCCTTTCCAGCGATGGTAACTGGCAAAAAAGACACGTGATCAAATTCTGACCAACAAGCTCGAAGAGACACCTGCTGAGGGACTTTTATGAGAGGGTTTTTTCAGTCTTAAAAAGAGATACAAGGACACAGGAATCTCTGTTCTGCCTCTGGATCGTGGGGCATGGGGGTTAAAAGTCCAGAACTGCTGCAGTCCATCTAGGGACTGACACTTAAAATAGCAGAGCAGAAAGATGGAATTAATCTTGATTCTTTGTAACATTACTTAGTTCTTGACTCAACTAGCCTGTGTCCATCTCATCTCAGAATGTTTTTGTGAATTAATATTCTTCCTATTGTTGGAGCCAGTTTGAGTTGAGGTTTTACTGCAGCTCAAAGCACTTCGATCTACCCTCTCTGTGTTCAGTGTGGTAAGGATGATTGCAATCACAGAAACTTAGGGCTTGGTCATCTCCTTGGCCTGAAGAAATTAAAACGAGTGGGTAAAGTGTGTCCAAGTTACCAAAGTCAGTCTGAACAGTTTTTCCTTTCAGTGGAACTGACATGCTCACATGCACACCCCTTCTGTAACAGTGCCCTATTTCCTTTTGTTGAATTCCACTCCCCTATTATGTTTAGTAATTGGAGACCCCCTGCCCTATCACCTAGAAGGATGAGGGAATTCCTAGAGGTTCTTAAAAAAAAAAATTTAAAGACATATATTTTGCATACAGAGCTGGGGTGTAAGCCAGAGGTGCAGGGATGAGAGGACTCACTAGAGAGAGTGGGGAGCAGAATAGGCCGATCTACTGAAATACACTGCTGAGGGGAGCAAGGGATGAGTCAGGAGACGTCTGCTGCACCATGTGTGGATTGCTCCCTGGCCAGGGATCAAACTCTTGTTGCAGTGGCTGGCTATAGCTTGATAGTGCTGTGTTTAACCCCTGTGCCGCACCACCAGGGAGGCCCCAATTCCTGGAGGTTCTTACTAGCAGGAGCTTCCTGTTACCCTCTGGAACTTCCAGGGGCTAACTCAAGACCTAAGCTCTATCAGATTCTTTTCCTTAAAACTTTATATCTCCAACCAAGTGACTCAAGGACAGAAAATAGCAGTGGGTGTTGATTCATTCCAGAAAGTCCCACTCCAGCCCCGGTACCTGGCTGGGACTGCTGTTTTGTCCTGCTGTCTGGTTGCCCAAAACTGCCCTGGAGGAATATCTGTTCTGTTTCTAAAACCACCAAATTCCCAGGAAACAGAGATTTCAAAACTTCCTCCAATAGCCCAGCCAGAGACATTCCAGTATGAGAGCTTACACACTTGAAGAAAATCCAAATTAGAACCTTATGAAAAATCAGTTCTACAGTTCCACCTCTTTCTGTAAGGATTGCTTCAGGGCAATCCTTTTAAACTGAAGTGCTCTTTATACATGAAATCTAGCCTAGTTCTTATTCTTGCCTCTTATTCCCAAATTTTGGAGCTTTTTAATTACAAAATAAGTGATAAAAATCAAACTGCTAAAATCAAACAAGCTCATCCAGAAAAATTTACAGATGAATCAACTGCTCACAAATAATTTATGTTTATAAATTTCAGGGAATATTGGTGTCCCAGACCTCTGCTTGCTGGGAATTTGAGAACAATTATATGAACTATTTTTTAAAGTATTTTATTTCTAGGAACTGTAATAATGAGTATTATATGACATCCAAAGGCAAAAAGGATAAATAAAACCATTTCATTTTTTTCACTGAAACTTTTAAAAACTTACATAAACTTTTAATATTGTGGTCAAGCACAATATTAATAATAATCATCTTAACTATTTTAAAGTTATAGTTCAGTGGAATTTTTAAAGAAACATTAGCCAATTTAATGTTTGGGGGGTTATTAAATATATTTGCATACTATTTGCTAACATAAGAACTTGTGAATTTTCAAGTAAAACCAAAATTCTTTGTTCTGTCCTCAGGAAATGTTCTAAAGCTCTGTACTGAAACCACATTATAGCATTGACCTCTCTTCTGATTTTGAACATTGAAACAAATAAAAATGATCCAACAAATAAAGAGAAATACATTCATGATGCAAATCACTTAACTTCTCACTGTAAACCTTCAGGTAATTACGCATAACAGATAATGTTCAGTACATCTTACTGTAGTCACAAGAAATTATAGATCAACTGTTATATCCTTAAAATGTTTGTGGAAATTTTCATCAAAACTGCATGGTATTAGAACAAGAACAGGCACACAGACCAATAGAATCGAAAGTCCAGAAATAAACCCACAGCTTTATGGTCAACTAATCTTTGACAAAGGAGCAAAGAATATGCACTGGAGCAAAGAAAGTTTGTTCAATAAATGGTGCTGGAAAAACTGGGTCACTACATGCAAAAGAATGAAGCTTGACTACTATCTAACACCATTCATAAAAACCAACTCAAAATGGATTAAAGAACTAGACATAAGACCTGAAACCATAAAATACATAGAAGGAAATATAGATGAAACACTACATGATATGCACATCAAAGACATCTTTACAGACACATCACCCAAAGCAGTGATAGTGAAGGCAAAGATAAACAGCTGGGACTACATCAAATTAAAGAGCTTCTGCACAGCAAGAGAGACAATCATCAAAACAAAGAAAAACCCAACCACCTGGGAGAACATTTTTGCACCCAACACTAATGATAAAGGACTGATCACAAAAATCTACAAAGAGTTGATGAGACTCAACAAAAACAAGAAAATAATCCAGTCAAAAAATGGGCAGAAGAGCTAAAAAGGAACTTCTCTGAAGAGCAAATGCAAATGGCCAACAGGCATATGAAAAAATGTTCAACATCACTTGTAATCAGGGAAATGCAAATCAAAACTACCATGAGATACCATCTCACACCAGTGAGAATGGAACATATTAAAAAAACTAGCAACAACAAATGTTGGCGAGGTTGTGGAGAAAAAGGAACGCTCCTGCACTGCTGGTGGGAGTGCAAACTGGTCCAACCACTGTGGAGAGCTGTGTGGAGATTTCTTGACCTACTAAACATAGAGCTTCCATATGATCCAGCAATTCCACTCCTAGGTATTTACCCAAAGGACACAGAAACATCAATTCCAAAGAGCACCTGCACCTCTATGTTTATAGCAGCACTGTTTACAATAGCTAAGCTTTGGAAACAACCCAAATGCCCAAAAATAGACGACTGGATCAAGAAGATGTGGTATATATACACCAAGGAATATTACTCAGCATTCAAAAAAGATAATGCCATTTGCAGCAACAAGGATGGCGCTGGAAGGGATCATGCTCAGCAAAAAAGCCAGAAGAAAAAGAAAATTACTGGATGATCTCACTCATAGCAGGAATCTAGAAAACTCAAATAAGGGACCAGGAAAAAGAATAACTGTAAGAAAGAAAATATCAAAATCAACAAACAACTATGAACCAGAGACACTCTATAGGGGGTGGGGGGTGGGGAAAGGAGGGATTGGGGTCAAAATAAGGGAGTTGTAATTGTATGGGGAATATAAAAATAAAATTTAAATTAAAAAAAAGTTTGTGGAAATTTTCCAATATATTCACAGTAAAAAGAACAGTATCATGAATCCCAATGTACCCAAGCCCCAACCTCAACAATTTGTATTCTGCCATAATTGTTTGATCTCCTCCTCAACCCCTATTCCCCTCGCCCCCACAGACACACACAGAGCCAATTATTGTAATTTTTACTGGTAGCTCTTTCAGGTAACTTTTACATATTAAAACACACAAATCAAAACTGCAATTTTGACAAATGAATACTCCCTTGTAACCTAAACCACCATCATAATATAGAACATTTCCCTTTCCCCACAAAGTTCTCTTCTATCTTCTCACCATCATTCCCCATTCAGAAACAGCCACTGTCTTGATTTCTCACTTTTGATTATTTTGCCTATTCTAGAACATCATGTAAGTGAAGCCATACTCCTTTGAATCTGCCTTCTTTTGCTCAGCATGTTTGTGGGGTTCATGATATCACTTAGTAAGTTCTTTATTATTGCTGTGTAGCATTCTATGGTGAGGATGCTGGTTCTGACAGTACAAGAAACATGGAAGATGGTTCTTACCATCTGGTTGATAGACATTGAGTTACTTCCAGCTTTTGGTCACTGTGAGAAAAGCTGTCATAAACATCCTTGTATAAGTGTTTGCTATGTATGTAATTTTCCCAAATTTTGGAGCTTTTTAATTATAAAATGATTATCTCTTTTTAATTATAAAATAATTATCTCTTAGATAAGTACCTAGGAATGGGGTTATTACATCACAGTATAGATCTATGTTTAATCCAATGTCAAGTCATTTGCCAATGTGGTTGTACCATTTTATAGACCGACGTATAAATACAACATTATCCATCAAAATATGACAATTCCAGTTACTCCACATCCTTGAGAACATTTAGTTTTATAATTTTTAAAAGTTTAGCCATTTGGAGGAACAGTGGTATAATGTTGTGGTTTCAGTTTGCATTTCCCAATGACTAATGAGGCCGGGTGCTTTTTCATATTATTGGTTAGATGTATATCTTCACTGGTAAAAGAGTTGTTCAAATATTTGCCCTTTTTAAAAAATTGAATCATTCATTTTTTTATTATGGAGTTGTAAAGTATTTTCACATGTTCTGATATAAAAACTTTGACAGATACAAGTTTTGTGAATACTTTTCAGCTTTTACTTTCTCTGTTCATTTTCTTTTTCTTAAATTGTATTATTTTTTACTGAGATAATGTTGGTTTATAGCGCTTTACATGATTTAAAGGTTTAGGCTCACACCTCTTGTATGCTACACAGCATGCCCACCCCCCAAAGCATCTACCAAAGTAATCCTCTACCAAAGTTTTGGGTCCCTCCCCACTTTGCATTTCCCATGCTCCACCCCCTGGTAGCCTCAATTCTAGAGTCAGAATTCAACGTTTGTTTTGGTTTAGTTTTCTGTTCCTCTGTACTCTACATATGAATGAAGCAGCCCAGTATTTGTGTTTCTCCAACTAACTTATTTTGCACAACATAATCTCCAGGCCCATTCATGTTGTTGCAAATATCAAAATTTCATCATTTTTACAGCTGCATAGCATTCTATTGTATATATTTTTTTTTTTTTATAAATTTTATTGTTATATTCCCCATACAATTGCAGCCCCCCATTCTGACCCCAATCCCTCCCCTCCCGCCCCCGCCCCCCTAAAAGTGTCTCTGGTTCATAGTTTTTTGTTGATTTTGATTTTCACTTTCTTATAGTTATTCATTTTCCTGGTCCCTTATTTAAGTTTTCTAGATTCCTGCTATGAGTGAGACCATCCGGTATTTTTCTTTTTCTTTTTGGCTTATTTCGCTGAGCATGATCCCTTCCAGCGCCATCCATGTTGCAGCAAATTGCATGTGTTTATCTTTTTTGAATGCTGAGTAATATTCCATGGTATATATGTACCACATCTTCTTGATCCAGTCATCTATTTTTGGGCATTTGGGTTGTTTCCAAAGCTTAGCTATTGTAAACAGTGCTGCTATAAACATAGGGGTGCAGGTGTTCTTTGGAATTGATGTTTCTGTGTCCTTTGGGTAAATACCTAGGAGTGGAATTGCTGGGTCATATGGAAGCTCTATGTTTAGTAGGTCCAGAAATCTCCACACAGCTTTCCACAGTGGTTGGACCAGTTTGCACTCCCACCAACAGTGCAGAAGAGTTCCTTTTTCTCCACACCCTCGCCAACATTTGTTGTTGCTAGTTTTTTTAATATGTGCCATTCTCACTGGTGTAAGATGGTATCTCATGGTAGTTTTGATTTGCATTTCCCTGATGACAAGTGATGTTGAACATTTTTTCATATGCCTGTTGGCCATTTGCATTTCCTCTTCAGAGAAGTTTCTTTTAAGCTCTTCTGCCCATTTTTTGACTGGATTATTTTCTTTGTTGTTGTTGAGTCTCATCAGCTCTTTGCAGATTTTTGTGATCAGTCCTTTATCATTAGTGTTGGGTGCAAAAATGTTCTCCCAGTTGGTGGGGTTTCTCTTTGTTTTTGTTATTGTCTCTTTTGCTGTGCAAAAGCTCTTTAATTTGATATAGTCCCAGCTGTTTATCTTTGCCTTCACTATCACTGCTTTGGGTGATGTGTCTGTAAAGATGTCTTTGATGTGCAAATCACGTAGTGTTTCACCTATATTTCCTTCTATATATTTTATGGTTTCAGGTCTTATGTCTAGTTCTTTAATCCATTTTGAGTTGATTTTTGTGTATGGTGTGAGGTGGTGGTCAAGCTTCATTCTTTTGCATGTAGCGACCCAGTTTTCCCAGCACCATTTATTGAACAAACTTTCTTTGCTCCAATGCATAGTCTTTGCTCCTTTGTCAAAGATTAGTTGACCATAAATCTGTGGGTTTATTTCTGGATTTTCTATTCGATTCCATTGGTCTGTATGTCTGTTCTTGTTCCAATACCATGCAGTTTTGATGATTATGGCTTTGTAGTATAGTTTGAAGTCTGGGAGTCTGATGCCTCCATTCCCTTCTTTTTTTTTCAGGAGAGCTTTGGCTATTCGGGGTTTTTTGTGATTCCATATGAATTTCATCAATAATTGTTCTATTTCTTTGAAGAATGACATTGAAATTTTGATTGGAATAGCATTGAATCTGTATATTGCTTTTGGAAGGATGGCCATTTTAATAATGTTTATTCTTCCAATCCATGAGCAGGGGATGTCTCTCCATTTCTTTGTGTCTTCTTCTATTTCTTTTAACAGTGTTTTATAGTTTTCTTTGTATAGGTCCTTTACCTCTTTTGTTAGATTTATTCCCAAATATTTGATTTTTTTTGTTTCAATAACAAAAGGGATGGTCTTTTTGATTTCTTCTTCTTCAGATTTATTGTTTGTGTATAGGAAGGCTACTGACTTTTGCGTGTTGATTTTGTATCCTGCCACTTTACTGAACTGATTGATGAGTTGAATTAGCTTTTCTGTGGAGTTTTTGGGGTTCTCTATGTATAATATCATATCGTCTGCAAATAGTGATAGTTTGACTTCTTCTTTTCCTATTTGGATTCCTTGGATGTCTTTCTCTTGTCTTATTGCCCTGGCTAGGACTTCCAGTATTATATTGAAAAGCAATGGTGAGAGTGGACATCCTTGTCTTGTTCCAGATCTTAATGGAATTGCTTTCAGCTTTTCACCATTGAGAATGATACTGGCTGTTGGCTTGTCATAGATGGCCTTTATGATGTTGAGGTATGTTCCTTGTATCCCAAGAATTTCAAGGGCTTTTATCATGAATGGGTGTTGCACTTTGTCGAAAGCTTTCTCAGCATCTATTGATATTATCATATGGTTTTTATATTTCTTTTTGTTGATGTGTTGGATAACGTTGATTGATTTTCGGATGTTAAACCATCCTTGTGCCCCTGGAATGAATCCAACTTGGTCGTGGTGAATTATCTTATGGATACATTGTTGGATTCTGATAGCTAAAATTTTATTCAGGATTTTTGCATCAGTGTTCATTAGGGAGATTGGCCTGTAGTTTTCCTTTTTTGTGTTGTCCTTGTTCGGTTTTGGTATTAGTGTAATGTTGGCTTCATAGAACGTGTTTGGTATTGTCCCTTCCTTCTCAATTTTTTGGAAGAGTTTGTGAAGGATAGGCACTAATTCGTCTCTGAATGTTTGGTAGAATTCATTTGTAAATCCATCAGGTCCTGGGCTTTTGTTTTTCGGGAGGTTTTTGATTACCATTTCAATTTCGCTAATTGTAATTGGTCTGTTTAGGTGTTCTATTTCTTCTTTATCTAGCTTTGGGTGATTGTAGAGTTGTAGGAATTTGTCCATCTCCTCTAGATTGTTAAACTTGTTTCCATATAACTGTTCATAGTAGTTACTGATTATTCTTTTGATTTCTGCTGTGTCCGTTGTGATTTCTCCTCTTTCATTGATGATCCTGTTTATTTGTGCTTTCTCCCTTTTTTCCTTTGTGAGCCTGGCTAGGGGTTTGTCTATTTTATTGATTTTTTCAAAGAACCAGCTCTTGGTTTCATTGATCTTTTGGATTGTTTTTTTAGTTTCAATTTCATTTATTTCTGCTTTGGTTTTTATTATTTCTTTTCTTCTACTGGTTTTGGGGTTTTCTTGTTGTTCTTTTTCTAGATCTTTGAGCTTCGAGATTAGGTTGTTTCTTTGCGTTCTTTCTTGTTTCTTGATGTGAGCTTCTATTGCTATATATTTTCCTCTTATTACTGCTTTTGCTGCATCCCATACATTTAGGATATTGGTGTCCTCCTTGTCGTTCAATTCAAAAAATTTTTTAATTTCTTCTTTGATCTCCTCATTAGTCCAATGGTCTTCCAGTAGTGTGGTTTTTAATCTCCATGAGGTAGGAAAGTTCCTTGCCTTCTTTTTATGGTTTATTTCTAGTTTGATGCCTTCATGGTCAGAAAAGATGGTTGATATGATTTCAATCTTGGTGTATCTGTTGATGTTTGTCTTGTGCCCCAGTATGTGATCGATCCTGGAGAATGATCCGTGTGCGCTTGAGAAAAATGTGTACTCCGTTTTTTTGGGGTTTAGTGTTCTATAGATGTCTGTTAAGCCCAATTGCTCTAGGTCTTTATTTAGAGCTTTGGTTTCTTTACTTATTTTTTGTCTTGTTGATCTATCCATTGTTGATAGTGGTGTGTTGAAGTCTCCCACTACGTATGTGTTTTCTCTGATGTCTGTTTTCAGAGAGGACAACAGTTGTCTGATATATTTTGGTGCTCCTTCGTTTGGTGAGTATATGTTAATGAGTGTTATGTCTTCTTGAAGTATTGTCCCCTTGATCATAATGTAGTGACCATTGGGGTCTCTTTTTATCTTTTTGAGTTTGAAATCTGTTTTATCTGATATAAGTATAGCTGTTCCTGCTTTCTTTTTTGGTCCATTTGCTTGTAGGATTGTTTTCCATCCTTTAACTTTGAGCCTATTTTTATCTTTTGTAGCTAAATGTGTTTCCTGGAGACAGCAAAAGGTTGGGTTTTGTTTCTTAATCCAGGCTGCAACTCTGTGTCTTTTTATTGAAGAGTTTAGTCCATTTACATTTAGAGTTAATATTGATATGTTAACATCTGTATTTGCCATTGTGTTTGTCTTTCCTTTGATTTTATTTATTTATTCTTTTAATAACTTTTTTAGCATTCTATTGTATATAAACACCACATCTTCTTAATCTACTCATCTGTTATTGGCCTCCCAGGTTGTTTCCAGAACTTGGTTACTGTCAATAGTGCTGCAGTGAACATAGGAGTGCATATATCCCTTTGAATCAGTGTTTTTGTATTCTTTGGGTAGATACTTAGGAGTGGGATTTTTGGATCATATCGTAGATCTGTTTTTAATATTTTGAGAACCCCCCATACTGTGTTCCATGGAGGTTGGACCAGTCCACATTCCCCCGTACGTGAGGGTTCATTTTTTCCCCATACCTTTCCAACACTTGCTATTTCTGTTCTTTTTCATATGGACCATTCCCAGAGAGTGTGAGTGATAGGAAAAGAGAGAAAAGAAAGCAATCCCATTTCTTTCATGTCCAATTTTCATAAAGAATGTCTATCGTTGTTTCATTATTCTCCTTTATAAATTAAGATTGAGGCTTATTGATGTAACTGGCTTAAGTGATTCCAATATGTTTTACATATCACTAGGGCAACAGTTGTAAATTGTTGGGGAACAGTTGTAAATTGTTGGAAGTTAGAGGTCTAAAGCCTTTGCCTTTGATGGATGATAATGTGTTTACTAAAGTAAAACTAGAGTCACAGAGAAGGTGCCATTGTTTTAATATCTCTAACTCTTCTCTATACACATGCTCAATCTACTAATCAATCAATCCTCCAGCCAGTTAATTAGTTTTAAGTGGGTTAAAAAGCCACTCTTAAAACAAAATCTATTCCTAGAAGGCTCATATATTAATCATGCACATCATTGTATTAATCATTTTACTTACATGGCTTTCTTCCAAATGGCTATCTGAGGGAGAAATGTGTCATCTATTTGTTCCTTTGGAAAGGGAAGAGAGACAATTGCATATCTGGGGACACTTGATATAGGCTCTAGGGGAAGAAGAGTGTGATTTTAGGAAACAGAGAGTATGGTAGTTTCTAGAGGGCAGAAAGAGTAAAGATGTCAATTGTCAAGACTCTGTTAAAGACTTTTGCTTCTTTGGACTTTTCTTTGCCTCCTTTGGACTTCCTAGTGGTGGCAACTGAACACTATGGCCACTGTGCTATGAGCATTGCTTAAAATTCCACATGTGATGCAACTTTGGAGAAAAGTTTTTCTCCTGATTTGTCTTTCTCACAAACCTAGCCTCATTGGGTTGACTCGTGGAAAGAATGGGCATTGTGCTTACAGACAGCTGGACCACAGGCTAAGCAAAGAGCACCCTCTACATGATGGTTTCACACATTGTGGCTCACTGAGAAAAGCACAAGAGTCACTTCCCCTAAATCCAGAGAGCCATGAGAGGTGGGGTGCAGTATCTGGCACACAAACACTGTGGAACTAGTTCTGATTTTAGATACACTGTGAAATTTGTAGTCAGTTGTGTTTCTTTCTTTACTTTGGTCCCCAAGAAACTTATATCCAAACTCAGAAGTTCAAGAATGTCAGGTATACTTTTCTGCCTTTGAACTTCATCCTTATTATTTTATGATATCTTTCTACATTTGTTTTCCTTTTGCCCCATGACTATTTGTTTTTAGTTTATTATATTTTTATATATTCAATTTAAATCCTTTTGGGAATAAGGTGGAGTAAATAAATAAGGCCTGTCTAGACTGTCTTTTAAGAGTCTTGGTTATGCAGCATTATATGGCATGAAGAACTAGAGTTGGTTGGTACTTTTATGAGTGAGTGATGGAGTGAGGTATAAGCCTTGCTTTTGAATAGGAAAACAATTTTTAGATAGGCCAAATTTTTTCCTATGCCTCTCAAAGCTGAGTTTCCCTTGGATTGTGTTTTGTTTGTTTGTTTGTTTTTATTCCTTCCTATCCAGAACAAATTGTTCTACTAGTCTTATTATTCTAATTTAAAGTCTTTCCAAGCTTAGGAAGAGTACCAAGTAGTTTCTCTCTAACTCTATGGAGGTCAAAATAAGGGGAAATAAAAATTGCAGAAACATTATGTTCAAGTTTGCCAAATTAATGAAAGCTTTGTTCTGAGAAATAACTATGTTTAAAAGTAGAATTATCTGGTAGGTTATGGACTTCATCTCCCACACGGCTTAAGCAATTAACACAGACTACTTTCATAGGCCCAACTCCCTTGGCAATGCCCTTATGAAAAAATTCTGATCCAGCACCATCAACCAATATTTATCAAATAGCAGCTTTATCCAAGATATTACTCTCAGCACTCAAGGGATTACAAAGATAAGTAACCCTAGTTCTTACCCTCTGAGTGCCTGCAGTGTGGGAGTTGGAAGGTGTGAGTGTAGACAGGGAGACAGAAGGGTAAGTAAATACTTATATTGCAAGAACCCTTAGGGAGATGCTGTGTAAGTTCCCAGACCCAATCCCTGTGTTAGTATGTGGAGGCTTCCCCACACCAGCAAGCATTTCTTGGACACCAGCAGGTATCTCAATTCTGACAATATCTAACAAGAGATAGCATCAGATTTCATAGGTAAAGGACTCAGTCTGTTCAGACTGCCCCTCACTTTAGAAGCCAATTGCCAGCCCAGGCTATTACCACGCTTCTGGCCAATTGGCTACAATTTGGAGATCCTCACAAGCCCCTCCTCAGGCTTCTGAGTGCCCCTCACAAAGCCTAGATTATTACGCTGCTTCTGTCCAACTGGTTATCAATCAGATACCCTGATTGATGTCCAACCAGTTTTCAATCAGGACAGCCTTCTAGGTTCAATTAGTTTGTCAGCAAGGCTCACAGAATTCAGGGAACCCTTTTACTCACTAGATCACCGATTGATTACAAAGGTTAGAACTCAGGAACAGACAAATGGGAGAGATGCATAGGGCAAGGGATGGGAAAGGTGGAGTTTCCATCCTCCCTCCAGTGACCCTTTCTTCTCACATGTGCACATGTTCACTAACTGGAAGTTCTCTGACATCCCTCCTTTTGGTTTTTTATAGCTACTTCACTACACAGGCATGCTTGATTAAATCATTGGTTATTGGCAACTGAACTAAACCTCTAGCCCCTCTCCCTTACAGGAGATCAGTCCCACCTTCAAGTCAATTTGGTTTCCCTGGCAACCAGTTTTCTCTTTGGGGAATTTTCTAAAATTTGCCTTTCTTAACATAACTAGAGACAATACTCTCAATACTTAGGGAACTCCTAGGCATTTGGGACACATGACCCAGGAATTATGGATGAAGAGCACCTATGTATAAGAAACATATTTTGGCCATCTGAGGAACTAAAACATATTTCTTATAAATCACAATATCACAAATGCCACAGAGAGGGACAAGTATTTGTAAGTTCAGAAGAGGAGAAGGTCTGGTTTGGCTAAATGAAACCAAGTGCTGGCTTCATGGAAGGAAGTTGTCATTTCCATGTGGAGAACAGTCAAAAAAAAAGAAAAAACCAGTGAGGCCCATTAAACCCCACTATAGAGACCCTTGATTCACTATAGAGACCCACCCCCCTTGATAAAGACGTGAATTCTCTATTTTGCAGTGTGGGCGGGTCTTTCAGAGGTGGGGGGGGTGAGGGGTGGTGTGGGGACATGGACACTGAGGGACTTGGAGAGCACTATTTCCTTTGACTGCAAAGAAAATTTTGTTTCATTTTATTTAGACATTATATATCACCATTAGGTTTTATGGTGTCTTATCACAAAATCATAAAACTTCTTTTTTTTTAAAAGTGGAATGAAAAGTTTAAGTCCCGACTTACACTCCTGCAAACTGATAATGAACCAGTCTATTTTTGAGCTATCATAGCCTTGTTTTGATTCTACACAGTACATAAATAACTTGAATCATGGAAAGAAGTAACCAGAAGTCAAATAGCATGTTTGGGAGGGCAGTTCCCGTTAGCTAAGCAATGTGACATTTTAACCTTCCTGCTTTCATTTGAATTGCCAGGGTCCACCTCTGAGAAGAGTACTGACATTTTAACAGTGTTGTTACACAACAAGCTTTGATCTTAGTGAATTTTTCTTCTAACTTGCTGCTTTCCTGACACAACCAACTGAATTCCCTGTCAGAAATAGCCTTCACATTGCTTCCTTCCCTTCTCCAGCCTTTAAAGTTAAGGCAACAGTTTGTTTGTCATTTTTCTTCTGGGCTCTTATCCTTGAGTCAAACCTTCTGTCCTAGTTATGTTATTGATGTGGCATTTTATGCCCCCAAAATGCCTGTGTGGCTTTCCTATCAAATAATACCTCTATTAACAAAAAGGATAATTTCAGTGACAGTTCCTTGGCAGACATGATTAGGAAAGAGAAAAATAGCATAAGGGTAAAGGGGAGGTAAGATATAGCGGAAAAGGGCAGGAAGTTAGGGCAAAGAAATCATTAAATATGATCTGAAATGCTACCCCTGGTTTGATAATGAATACATTTAGGAGTCTCGGGGTAAAAGCCAGGCAAGATGGGCCCTCGTTAGGAGACATAAGAAAGGGAAGGGAAAATGAGAGGTTGGCAAAAAAGAGACATGGTTTCCTCCTCTCATGGGCTCTCTTGGGACCAGACCCCATCCTGCTGGGTCTCCTCTTTTAGAAGAAGCAGAAGACTGTCAGCCTTTGGCTCCCGACACCAAGGTTCCCAAAGGGCCAGGCTCAGGAAAATTCCAGGAGCGCTTACTGATGCAGGCCATTGCCCTGGCAGTGGAACATCTCCCCTACGTACATACTGACACCTAAAAGCCCTTCAAGGACAGAAAAAGCCTTTCATTCCAGTTAATGATAGAAGGCTCAAGATATAAAATGCTACCCCTGAGGGACTTGGAGGATAACACTTTTTTATGAATAAGCTGGCAGTTTTATCTTCTCTACAGCCAAAGGCAGCCTCAGGAAACTGGAGACTCACCTGTGGTCTATCTGTTACAGGGCAGGGAGAGGGGTACCCCCAGTGCCATAGGGAAGCCCAATTTCCCCATGGGGCTGACTAACCACGGATGGCTTGGTCCTAAATCATGTTGGGTGCCAAATCTGTTACAGGGCTGGGAGAGGGGCACCCCAGACCCCGCAAACCTGCCTGCTCTAAATGGGTTCTGCCATCCGCTGCATCAAAACAAAACATGTGAGACTTTAATGGGAAGGAACTTTAATACAATTAGGAAACAATACAGGAAAGGCAAAGAATCTAGTTTAAGTCAAGTACCCAAAGTTACCCATCCCCTCATGGGTAAAAGTCCACTCAAGCACGATTGGCCCAGAACAAGGCCCCAAAGCCTGCTACAAGTCTAAAGCATCTTCCAGTGGGGACCCACAAAAAGGATCAGAAACAAACAGACAATGGATTAAAGTACTAGACCTAAGACCTGAAACCATGAAATACATAGAAGACAATACAGGCGAAACACTACATAGCATGCACATCAAAGACATCTTTACAGACACATCACCCAAAGCAGTGATAGTGAAGGCAAAGATAAACAGCTGGGACTACATCAAATTAAAGAGCTTCTGCACAGCAAAAGAGACAATAACAAAAACAAAGAGAAACCCCACCGACTGGGAGAACATTTTTGCACCCAACACTAATGATAAAGGACTGATCACAAAAATCTGCAAAGAGCTGATGAGACTCAACAAAAACAAAGAAAATAATCCAGTCAAAAAATGGGCAGAAGAGCTAAAAAGAAACTTCTCTGAAGAGGAAATGCAAATGGCCAACAGGCATATGAAAAAATGTTCAACATCACTTGTAATCAGGGAAATGCAAATCAAAACTACCATGAGATACCATCTTACACCAGTGAGAATGGCACATATTAAAAAATTAGCAACAACAAATGTTGGTGAAGTTGTGGAGAAAAAGGAACTCTCCCGCACTGTTGGTGGGAGTGCAAACTGGTCCAACCACTATGGAAAGCTGTGTGGAGATTTCTTGACCTACTAAACATAGAGCTTCCATATGATCCAGCAATTCCACTCCTAGGTATTTATCCAAAGGACACAGAAACAGTAATTACAAAGGGCACCTGCACCCCTATGTTTATATCAGCACTATTTACAATAGCTAAGCTTTGGAAACAACCCAAATGCCCAAAAATACATGACTGATCAAGAAGATGTGGTACATATATACCATGGAATATTACTCAGCAATCAAAAAAGATAAACGCATGCAGTTTGCAGCAACATGGATGGAACTAGAAAGGATCATGCTCAGCGAAATAAGTCAGAAAGAAAAAGAAAAATACTGGATAGTCTCACTCATAGCAGAAATTTAGAAAACCTAAATAAGAGACCAGGAAAAAGACTAATCAATACAAAGTAAAAATCAACAAGCAACTATAAACCAGAGACACACTACGGGTGTGGGGGGAGAGGGAGTGGCGGGGAAAGGAAGGACTAGAGTCAAAATAAGGGGGGGGTGCAATTGTATGGGGAATATAACCAAAATGAAAATGCATACATTGTGCAAAGATGAAAAAGGATGTAAGAATTATATAAAATACTTAAATAAAAAAAATAACCTCTAAAAAAATTTTAAAAAATGAATAATAAAACTGTTTTGCATAGTACCTTGTTAATAAGACATCCACTGATTTGAATTTCTTTACCATTTTAGCCATCTAGTTAATAGTGATTAATAAAAATTAATATTTAAATACTTAAAAAAAAAGAAAAAAGAAACAACCAGACAAGTCTGGAAGAGCAAAATCAACATCAAGATAAAAACTGCCATGGTCACCTCCCCACGGGTCTCACCCACATCTGTGTCACCCAGTCCACGACCAAAAGGCAAGCGCAGTTTCTTCCCGTGTCTCTCTGCTCCATGTGCCTCCTCCAGGTCTCCTTCTGGCTCCATCCTGCCTCCTTCCTTCCTCAGTCTCCTCTGCAGCTTCTTCCCTCCCTGCTCAGCTCCAGCTTGGGTGGGGCAGGACACCTGGAACCTCCCCCTTTCCTGGGGACCACCCTGTTACATATCCAGAAAGAAAGGGGGTGGGTGGGAAAAGGAGAGTCTGTGACTCTCACAACTTTGGGGAGTTCACCCTGTTACCTTTGGTGAACCCAAGAAAGAACAAGCTCAGCCCTGGAGTGGACCAGGAAGGTGGGGTAGGTCACATGATTCCCTTTTCTTGCTAGTGATGTGCCAAAGGCAGAGCTGCTTCAGGTCTTTCAATTGCATCTTCAGAGTCATCTGCTGGCTGATGTGGCCCTAAGAGCTGAGGTTTGGGTCCAGGCCTCGTGTGTGCTGTTTTATGCAGGAACCCCATGCCAGAGCCCCACAGCTGGTCTCTGCGCTTTGGTTTTGCCACAGAAAAAGAAAGTGCACTGATTTCAATTTCCTCCACCATCTTCCCGAGAATGGAGCCATAACCCATAGGGTATTTGTGGGCAATTCTGGCCGAGGTGACTGGGCCACATCTCCACAAGTTGCCTCTCAGCCTGGAGAAGTGAACTTCTTGGTGACAATGTTGATCAATCACTATATGTATTGACTTCCTCCCCAGGAGACTCTAGTTTAAGCAACATAAAATATTGACCACATCCAAGAGCAATGTTTCACTCATTGAAACAGTAACAAACTCAGAAAGAGCAGAAACTGAACACATGCCCAATTTAGGGTACTATATGGGGGCAGGGGCAGTTTCCAGATGAGAAATCTTAGGAGGCAATTCTACTACCCTTTCATGCTAGCAAAGGTTACCGCTTTCTTTCATATACCAGCTTTCTCGCCTCCAAGCAGAAACTGTGAGCTTTATAGAAAATCTCATTGATTATCACCCCACACCCCCAGGGGGTGTATGTTCTCATCAGGCAGTGGTCAGGGCCTGGACTGCAGCCACGCCACTGCTAGGTACAACACTGGGGATGCAGCCAGGCTGTGAGACTGTGGAACCCACACCACTGACCACAGGGCACACCCCGGGGTATCCCCTGCTCCCTGCAGGCCTGAGGAGGCAGCACAGCCTCCTGGTCTCACAGTGTCTGGGAGAGTCTGCCCCCTGCACCCTTCCCCAAGGATATCTAGGGTCATGTTCATTGTCTAACCTTCATCTTGAGCATCCTTTTTCTCCATGAACTAGAAGGTCTGCCAGCCACAGCTATGGGTGGCACCTGGCCAGGGACCAGAGGAAGAGAACAGCAGGGGCTGAGAGGTGCCTGGTGACAGAGGAAACTAGATCTACAGGGAAGGGTGGCAACACGCAGGAGTTCATGGGCAATTGAGACCAGAAAACACCAAACCCATCCAACCATAACTTGGGGTCACAGAGATTGTTCAGACAGACAGACAGACTGAGGTCAGTCACACCTTCCCAACCACAATCACCAAGCTACCCTGCAAAGCCACTCCTGCCACCCTACACTAGACACCCTAGAGGGCGCCGGGGGGGGGGGGTGGTGTGCAGAGGTGGTGGGGGGAGCCTAGAAGACTGAGCAACCAAAGATACAGTATTTAAGTCTTTGTGTCTGACTAGGTCTTAATCTGGTCAGACACAATCTGGCTTCTCTTTGTCACCATCAGCGTGTAGGGGCCTTCTGAAAAGAGGAGCAGACATTTTCTTTGCTATCTGAGTGCAGCAAGTACATCAGAAGTTCTGCTATTCATTGCAATTGTTCCCTGGGCACCACCTAGGCTACCCTTGGCAACCTCACCCTGTTTATTTTCCATAAGCTACATCACATGCCTCTCCTAAAGGAGGCCCAGCTGACATCTGTGATGCCGTGTGGCTGTCAGGCCTCCCTTGGAGCCATCTTCAGGATCGGGGTGCATGCCAGGCTTTCTCAGGATCCTTATGTTCCTCCCAGATCGAGTTATATTTTCAAAATGTGGTCTCATCTTGAGGCACTCGGGCCTGGTGTTTACTCACCACTTGGGTTTCTAGAGAGCTGGGGTAGAGGGCATACAGCAGCCCCAGGGTGCCGACAGCTAGCTGTAGGAGACCTAAAACATCCAGAATACCAGGCTTGAGAATTGGGGGCTCAGAGGTCACCCAGTCCAACCTGAGCAAGACTCACCCCACCCCCCACCCCTCCCCCACCCCCGAGCAAACCAGGAAACTGATGCTAACCAGATCATCAAGTAGAGACCTGCGCCTGTGTTGGAGGCCCCCTGCCTTTTACAGCCCTCCCTGGCATGGTACAGGGTGTGAATGTGTGAGTGGAAGCCTCCAGGAGGCCTGTGTCAGGAACCAACCCTGCCCACTTTCATTTTCCTTGAGGCCAGCCCTGAGTGGGAGCCACTTACAGCTCTAATTTGGTGTTATTTTTATTAAAATTTAAAACAAACTTTACAATGTTAATTAACCTCCCCTACCCCCACCCCCATGTGGCATCAACCTAGTCCCTGTGCTCTGCAATCCCCCAGCAAATCACACTGTTTGCCTATTGATCGGCTGGAAATCAAACCTTTTTTGGCCTATGAAATCACACCAATGCACAAGGTTGTTTTTCACTAAGTCAGCGTTTTGGACACTATTGTTCCTTTTTGTCTCCCAGGCTTCAGAGATGGGGACCAGTTCTGTGTGGGGGTTGTCGATATTAGTACTGACCCTATTTTAGGTTCCAAGCTAAATTTAGCCCTCTCAGCTAGTTGTTATTCCAGTAACTAAGTGTAGGCTTGCCCAGCTGTATTTTATGATGAGCCCCCAATTTCCCTGTTTGGTTTTATTGTGTGCTGCAGGATTTTGGGTTAGTTACAAAATACATGAAGGTTGGCTTGTTGGCTCTTAAGTAAGTCCAACCTGATAGAAGAGCGAACTGTAGCACTGACGTGGGAGTTTGTGATATGGAGGTATCTGTCTAAGGAGTGGAGAATATCCTCTGACCATCCAAGTTCATGGTTTCAGATCAAGTAAGAAGGAACATGTGATTGCTAACCTGCAGCATGACTACTGTTTTTATGTCAGTTATAAAACTGAAATTAAAAAAAGAAGGAAGCTTATGATTAAGAAGCACTTCCAAAATTTTCAAAACCCTATGCTTAATTACAAAACATATACGTAGTATGCTGCCATCTGTGTAGAAAACAAAATATAGGTTTGTATATGCAAATAATATTTCTGGAAACATTCACAGGGAATTGGCAATGCCGATGCATTTAGCGGGGGAAAAAAAATAAAAACCCAAAGGACTGAAGGCCAGAAGTGTTGTGTTAGAATTTTTTCCTGTTTGCTGGATTGCTTTCAACTTTACAACCGTACACTGCTGTACAATGTAGTGTGTGTTCTGTACATTAGGCAAAGTCAGGGCTCCACTCTTCCTTGATGGCCCCAGCAGTCTGTACCACAGCACCTTCCAACAGACTCTGGGGAAGAGCAAGCAAAAGGCAGAAATGCTGAGCATGACTACCCAGTGTGCACGCATGTGCACTCAGCTTCCACCGCATACTTGTACTAATGTAGGTTTTAAAAACAGTACAGCAGGTCCTCAAATAAAGTCCTTCTGTTCAACATTGTTTCTTTATAGTGTTGAAGAGAAAGGGAAAAAAATGATCATTCCGTCCAGGGCCTGTCTGTGTGGAGCTTGTGCATTCTACCCGTCTTCACGGGATTTCTCCAGGCTCCTGGGTGCCTCCCACCTCCCAGATGTGAGCACCGAGGTTTACGGGCGTGTCTGTGTCCTCCTCTTGGCGGGGTGTGGCAGGGTGCCATCCAAGGCACCCTGCCTTGGATGAGTTCTCATTTTGCATCCTGAGCTGCTGAGACATGTTCTGGCCACCAGAGACCCTGAGGAATAATTGGGTTGGAGAAGAAATGAATATAAATGATTACTTAATGTTAGTGTTTGGGTGATTAGCATTTGGGGTCTGTATTATGAATTTGGTGATAATTTTATGACCACAAATATGTCATAGCAACTTAGCTCTTGTTTATAGCAATTAACCTCTGGTAAAACTGATTTCACTATATGGTAGTTTGGCTTAAGTCACAATTTCCAAGAAATTAGCAAGGATGGTGAGGATGTAGGTACTGATTAAAAGACTGGAAGCAAATATGTCAAAATGTTAACAGTATTTAATTCTTCATTGTAGGGTAAGGGTAATTGCTATTTTCTTCTGTGTGTGTTTTATTTTTAAAGTCAGACTTAGTGAAGTATCATTTATATATAGTAAATTTCACCCTTTTGAGGTATACAAATGATAAACTTTGACAAATATATTCAGCTGTATATATATATTTTTAGATTTATTTTTATTTATTTATACAAGCACTGGGTACAGTCAGAAGCACAGGAGGGTGACAGAATTCACCAGAGCCAGAGCAGGGAGCAGAGCAGGCAGAAGGACCGAAGTACACTGCTGAGGGGAGCAGCGGGCGGCAGGAGAGGTCTGCGGGTCATGTGGGACCCTCACCGGTGGCCGGGGAGCAGCCGGGGATCGAACCGGCGCTGCAGAGGCTGCGGGCAGCTTCGCAACCCAGCGCTCAACCGCTGTGCCACCGGGGAGGCTGTCAGCTGTATATTTTTTTCAATGTTTTAAAAACAGGGCCTCCCCCGCAGCCTGTGCGGCGCCGGTTCGATCCCCGGCTGCTCCCCAGCCACCGGAGGAGGGTCCCACATGGTGCGCAGACCTCTCCTGCCGCCCGCTGCTCCCCTCAGCAGTGTACTTCGCCCCTTCTGCCTGCTCTGCTCCCTGCTCTGGCTCTGGTGAATTCTCTCACCCTCCCGCGCTTCTGACTGTACCCAGTGCTTGTATAAATAAATAAATAAATCTTAAAAAAAAAAAGAAAGAAAGAAAGAGGAAGGTCCAGACAGCTCAGGAAACCTGGCTTTTAAAAAAATAAATAATAAAAACATTACATGCGGGCCTCCCCGGTGGCACAGTGGGTTGAGAGCACAGTACTATGAAGCTGTCCACAGCCTCTGTAGCGTGGGTTTGATTCCTGGCAGGCCAGGGAGAGACCCACATGGTGCAGCGGACCTCTCCTGTCTTCCCTGCTGCTCCCCTCAGCAGTGCCTTTGGTCCATCTGCCTGTTCTGCTCTCCGCTCTGTCTCTGGTGAATCCTCTCACCCTCCCGTACCTCTGGCCTGTACCCCAGCTCTTGCATAAATAAATAAATCTTTTTTAAAAAAATTACATGTTTTTTAAAAGCAGTATCTCCGCTAGGAAGATGGTAATGGGATCCACCCGGCAGCAAGTCTCCTCATGTTAATGTCCACTCTCTTATAAGAAGCATCTGGATTTCTTCTCATTTTCACTTACTTGACATCATTCATGATGACTCATATTTACTCATGTCTCACCCTTACATCAGTTCATTTCAGTTCAACATATGTTTATCACACTAGTCTTATGGGCTGGCAAAGAGCTGGGTGCTAGGGGTACCGAGATGACTGAGCCCCGCCACCAGTTCCATTCAAGTGGGAACTAATTATGCATTCTCTAAGAATTTTCTGCAGCAGGAAAACCTTTACATTGATTCTAATAAAATGCTTTTCAATCGTCAGAGTTACAGGCAGCTAAGGGCCTGTGGCTGCCTCCTGAAGTCTCCCCACACAGGATTATTATTTCTGGCACTATCCTGGCTCAAAGGAAGGAGGCTGAATAAGATGACCTTCAAAGTCCCTGGGTTTTCCTCTTCTGTAGGTCTAGCCTCATTCAATAGCATCATAACAAGGCAGAATGATGCCAAAGACAAAGACGACAGTTAATCCAGGAAACTGGGAATCAGATTTCTAAGCAAACTAATCAGTGTTGTTTACTTCAGCATTCTCACCTCCTTGACCAGTTGTGAATTCAAGGTCAGCAGAGCAGCTGTCAGTAACTTACTGAATCTCCAAAAGGAGCCTGATGAACACAGTGGCTAAGGTGGAGGGTGAGGAAGAGTTGGCCACAGGTGAGGGGGGAAGGGTTTATGAGAGCCACTGGAAACACCAGGAAGTGCTTGGAGGTCAGGAGAGGAATTGACGTCTCCAAGGGGAGGCAGATCCTAGCTCCCCAGGAAGAGCTTCTGCTGCTCAGGTTCCCAGCATGGCTGCCTGGAAGCCCACTGGAATCCTGCATCATGGCAGATTGCTGCCCCTCACAAGAGCCAGGCTGACCCCGAAACCCCAAGAATTACTTTGGAATAGGTGGTTTAAGTTGAAATGTGGAAGAAGGAAGCAGAAAATTGGTTTGGAGTCACTTGGGTTTTTTTCTTACCCAACACCATAGTGACTCTTGGCCCTGACCTTTAAACACACCCACCCCTGGTCAAATCCCTCCGTCCAGTTGTTTGTAGACTGAAAACAGGGCACCATCTACTACTGGAGTAAATCAGTGAACAGCCAATAGGCTCCAAGGGAATTTGCATTGTCTAATCTGGCTGGTCCCACCGTGCCAATCAGGAACCGCCTTACTCAACTTGCAGACTCCCTGTCCTCATCACAAACATTGGGTTCCCCTAGGGGCAGAGGGAGGGCATCTACTGTGCTCTACCTCCCTCACTTTCCCTCCTTTATATTCAAAATATGTCATTTCATCCATTCCTCCTTGTTGCAGGCAGACTCTATGATGGTGCCCATGATCCTTGGCTCTTGGTGTTCATATCCTCATTGGCTATCCTCTTCAAATGTGGGATGAGGGGCCTGTGACTTGCTCCTAACCAATGGAATATGGCAATGGTGATGTCACTCCTATTACATAAATTGTACATTACATAAGACTATCACTTCCATATTGCTAGCAGACTCTCTCTATTGACTCTCTCCCTTGTTGGCATTGATGAAATATCTCACCATATGGAGAGACCCACATGGCAAGAACTGAGGGAAGCCTCCAACTGACAGCACGCAGGCAAGTCAGGCTCTTAGTCTGATAAAACACAAGATGCTGAATCCTAGCAAAAAACCATGTGCACTTGAAGTGGGTCCTTCCCCATTCGAGCCTCAGCTGAGACACCAGTCCCAGCTGACTCCTTGACTCCAATTTCATGAAGGACCCTGAAGAACTTCTAACACACTAAGCCATGCCAGATTCCTGACCCACAGAAACTGTGAGATCATAAATGTGTGTTGTTTTAAGTTGCCAAGTTTGTGGTAATTTGTTACATAGCAGAAGATAACTAATACACTCCTCAGTCCCTCCTTCCTCAAAACGTAAGTGCCTCCCCAATTCCTTTACAGCACCTAACCCATTTGCATCTATTTTTGATATCTCTCTTTTCTATCTCTTTCTGGTGATTTCTCCAGAGTCTAGGTTATTTAAATCCATCTCTCCACCCACACAGGACCTGAATACCCACAATGGAGATCAACATAAAACCTGCTGACCATTCCACTTGAATTTATGGTCACCACACTTGGGAGCCTTAAGGGATAGCCTGACACTCTCACCATGTTCGTCTAGTGCCCTCACTCTCTCAGGTCACTGGCTCACAGCTTTCCCTCCCTTTCCCCTCTCCCATCTTTCAGCTGATGACCCTGCTTCCTAATCCCCAAAAAGAAGTAACCAGTGGAAAACAAGAACACTTAACATCTTCTCTCTCCTACCCACCTGTTCTGCCAACTTAGTGCACTTGTGCCCACACACAATGCTCCCTCTCTGTGTCTCCGGACTGTGGACTGGTTCCTCATCAAAGGCTAGTGCCTTATTTTCTCTGCAAAAATCCCACTTCCTTTCACCTACCCAAATTCATAACACCAACATCCTCTTTATTTCTCCTGTATCATTAATCTGACCCTCTCCAATAGATTCTTTCGATCAGTATACAAACCACTTTTCTCCCATGTTACAAAAAAAGAAAAGAATTTATTGGGCTCCTCTCTCTCTTACTACCACTCCATTTTCCTACTCTCCTTTGCTGTAAAATTCCTCCAAGCAGTTGTTTAAGCTCACTCCAATTCCTTTTGTCAGACTTCCCCCGTCATTGCTCTTATCTGGGC
This sequence comes from Talpa europaea, assembly GCF_964194135.1. Classification (NCBI taxonomy): domain Eukaryota; kingdom Metazoa; phylum Chordata; class Mammalia; order Eulipotyphla; family Talpidae; genus Talpa; species Talpa europaea. Next base: position 43,117,630 of record NC_140068.1, read on the forward strand.
ACCAGTGACTTCCACCTGGTCAAATCCAATAGACAATGCTCAATTCTCATCTCACTTGACAGCCCAGTAGCAATGCCCTCCTCCTTGAATCACTTTCTTCACTTCTCTTTGGGACACTCCCTCTCTTTTCTCAGCAACTTCTCCATTCTTTTTTGCTAGTTGTTCTTTTATTTCCCTGCTCAAAATATTGGGGGTGGGGGGACTTCAGAGTTCAGTTGCCGGATATCTTTTCTTTCTGTACTTTCTCCCTAGGTGATTTCATCCATTCTCATAACTTACATGCTATGGATTCTAAGAAATCTCAAATATAAGTGTCCAGCCTGCATCACTCCCCTGAGCTCTACACTCACATTTCCAACTACCTGTTCTTCATTTCCATTTGGCTATCCAAGAGCATCTCAAAGTTATCAGGCCTAAAACAGAATCCCTAATTTCCTACCAAAAAGTGCTCTTCTTGATGTCTTCCTCTCTTAGTCACTCTATGCTTCTAGTTGCTAATGCCAAAAAGCATGGTGTTACACTTGATTCCTCTCTTTAACTCTTAGGCCACATCAAATCCATAAATATGTTAGTAGCCCTTGCAAAATACATCCAGCATTGGACTTCTTATCCCCTCCATTGCCACCACTCAAGCCTCCAATCACTGGTTACTGCAATAAATCCTTAATATTCACCCAATTTCTACAATTGTCTTTGTCAACCATCTCTTATCAGTATGGTAACCTGACTGGTCAGTTTAAAACACAAGGTATATTCTGTTATTCATTTAATCAAACTTCAGGAGCTACCCATATTGCGAATAAAAGTCAAAGTTCCTTCAGCAGCCTACAGATGAGGCCTTATGTGATCTGACCATCACCTCCTTCTACCTCTCATTTTCTCTCTGAACTTTCTACTGCTGGCTCCCTTACTCATTCTTCTCTAGCCACACTGATCTCCTTGTTATTCCTATAAACACAAGGATGTGTCCACCATAAAGCCTCTGTTCTTTCTGACCCCTCTATCTGAATTGTTCTCCCTGAGAAGTCACAGGTATCTTAAGGTATTATGCTCAGATGTTATGTCCTCAGCAAGGCCTATATGACTTACCCTGTTGAAAATTACAACATGTCCACACAGAATTGCCACCCCCTTCCAATTTTTCTCTTTACCACTATAGGCTACACTCTACATTTACTGATTTATTTTGTTATTGGTTATTGTCTGCCTCCCGCTGTAAAACAGACTGCTTGTGGAGAGACATTTGATTTTATTGTTCACTCCTGTTCCATTAGTACTTGGCACATGGTAAGTGCTCAATAAATAATTGTGGAATGAATGTTATTGTTAAATAATACTTGGACTTGGTCTTGAGGAGACCATTGGGGTTGTAGGGATTAGAGTGAATTAGAAAGCCCATACTTCCACCCCACACCCACAGATTCAACTAATCATTTCTATTTGGATGAGTCCCTCTTCTATGCCTTTGATTTCCAAATTTATATTTCCAGTGCCCAATTAGTATATCTATGAGAAAGTCAGGATACCATATCTCAGAGACAGTGGGTCATTTCCTTCATTACCTACCACTCTCCCGGTCATCCAGATGAGAAAATGGATCAATTACACCTGTGTAGACTGTGTGACTGTGCCATCCACAGGTCAACTACAAGCAGCACAGAAAAATCAGTGCACATAGCCCTTCCCCTCAAGGGGCCAAGTTTGATGCAATAAGCATTAAATTGATAGGAAAAAGTTCATTTCTCCAAGGTGGAATTTTCTATTTCTTATGATTATTAAAATAGTATATGATCATTATAAATAATTCAGTTAAAGAAATAAATGAAATAGAAAATGAAAGTCACCTGTAATTTCACATTCCAGTGGGAACAGCTGTTAGCAGGTTGGTGTAAATCCCTCCAGATATTTTGGAAGCATATTTAAGAGGTAGCTAACATTTATTGAACTCTTACTATTGACTATACATCATGCAATGTGATTTAAAATTAACTCACTTTAATTTCACAATGATCCTCTAAGATCCTTTATCCCATTTCACAGACAAGGAAAGTGAAGTAAAAAGAGGTCAAGTAAAATCCCATAGATGGTAAGGTGTGTGTCAGGCAACTTGGGCTGAGTGATATTATGGTAACATCTTCAGTACCTCAGTGGCTGACAGTAACAAAATTCTGTTTCTCGCTTATTCTCATGAACTGTGTCAACTCTGTGTAAATCTGCTCCATGCCATCTTCATTCCACGAGCCAGGCTGAAGCCTCAAGAACATCCTCTATCTGGGACTTAGCTGATCATCAAAAGACAAAGAAAAGAGAACACAGCCAAAGCAAATGCTGGTTCTTAGAGCACACTTGGAAGAGGCAAACTTCACTGCCCTCATTCCATGAGCCAAAACAGGGGCCACATGACCATCCTAATGTCAATGACCAGAAAGAAAAACTTACCCTTAGGGAAGGACAATAAATATTTTCAACAATAACACAATCCACTGAAACTACTGGACTTTGATTTTTAATATGAGCTGCCTTGAAAGCTTAAAAGCGGAATCAACAAGGGACTATGGTTCATGGGTGCTGTGGTAGCAGGAGAACTATGGGTTTACACCTGAGGGGAGAAAGCAATCACTGTACAAAAATGAACAACGATTAAAAAAAAAAAAGCTGAACCAGTGGGTGTATATATATATATATATATATATATATATATATATATATATATATATATATTTTTCAATCCTAAAAGTAGAAACTCTACACACAGGCTGAACAGCCTCCTCTTTTACGCAGTCCATATTGAACAGCTTGCTCTATTTGTTGGTATAGACCTAAAAGGGTTTTTTTAAAGGCTGCATAGTTTTATATGGGATTGCTGCCATTCCATTGAAATTCTTCATATCCCCACGATCTAGGGTGGGCTCAGGCCTCACCTCCAGAACGAATCTTGCCCCTTCAGTACCATTGTGCATTTATTTAGCTTACACTTCACCTTTGCACGTACATGCCTTGTCTTACAGCTATTTGCGTACATGTCTGTTTCCTTCACCAGATTTTGAGCACCTTGAAGCAGGAATCATGTCTATCTGTAGATAAATATCTTCTTGTGCCTGGGAATGCTTGACAGAGATGAGAAGCTGTCTGTTGATATTATAACATTGTGGAATTATCCTCTTGGTTATCTCTGTCACTTTGTAACCAACACTGGTTCTTTTACATATTTTAAATGTAGTGACCCTTGAGAATTCATGCAGAATTTGTTGGTTAAAGGGGTGGGACATAGTTCTGCCTTCCCATACTGGCTACAGCTACAGCAGCAATAATGATATTAGGGCAACAACATCATGGCGAATAGATATTAATCCTCCTCTCTTCCTCCTTAAGGGAAGAGCCTTGTGGAGAAACAAAAGCCAAATATAATAACTGCTCTCAACTCATATCATCATTGAGGCTTCCCCTCTCCTCTCTACAGCAAAACTTGCTAAATGAATGGCACTTCAACTTTAAGAACAGAGTTAGTCGGAACAATGCTGGGGGTGGAAACAAGGAATAATGCTGAGGTGCCAGGAGCACAAGCTAATTATCCAAGAGAGGGTCCTGCCCTATGTAGTCAAACATGCAGTGCACTCTCAGGGTTGAAAGGCTCCCTTTCTTGTGCCCAGAATGTTAGTGTTGTTTTTTTAAGAGTAACAGTGGAAAAAGGATCCCCAATCTGCATAGCAAGCAAGGGGCACCACACTTTGTAGGAAAGCCCTTCTCTGACAGAAAGGCCACAGCCATCTGGAAGCAGAGCCTCCCACCCGAACAGAACGACCCAGGTTCCGTCACTGGGGCAGATTTGCCCGGAAACAGGCATCTTGTGGTTATTAACTTACCCGTGATTAGCAGTAATCAGCACTGCCTTCTCCAGCTAATTCTTATGGAGCACCTGGGTCAGGGCACTGGTTACATGGCCTCTTCCTGAGCTACCCTAAGGACACATGCTGCATCCCTGATGGTCCCCAAGCCAGTTTTGTCAATAGGAAGTATTTTGGAAAAGCAGGTGTGGTCAGGAACCAGAACCAGAGACACAATTTTTAAAAGTGTGCTGTGTCCTTTCGTGTAAGAAGGTGCTCTCCTCCACCTTCCCCAAGGCTTGTCCCCTGCCCGGCTGCTCTCAGGGGCATGGCCAGATTTCCGTTCTCAGCCGGCAGTTTGGAGAGGCTGGGGGTGGTTGTGGTGGTGGTGTCAAGTTGGGGTATGAATTCAGCTCCCTGCCTGGCCCAGGCCGTTATCACCAGGATACGTGACGCTTCCCGTCACGTATCCTGTGCCAACACCATGACAAGCCCATCTTACATTTTTCAAAATGTCTTTAGCATCATTTCCTGAGCCTGAACATTTGTGCATGTTGCAGAACGGCATCTAAGCAGAGAACTCTTTTTGCAAGTTTTGTGCCAGGTGATTGGGACTACACACTCCCAGAGGTGGGAGCAAACGCTTTTCACTTATCAGCAGGAGAAGGGCAGCTTTCCTGTGAAACCCCAGCTATTTGCAAACCAGAGTCAGTTTGTGTTCTTTTACCTAAATAGAGGACTTGTCTTCCAGTTAGGAAAAACATATAAGAATGAAACTGTCCTCCCATACTTTAGCCTCATCATTCTGTGCGACTACCCCACTGTTCCCTAACACTTGGGGAATGGGGTTCATGAGGCATTAGGGATTTGGCTCAGTGCACAGGTGGTGGGTGTGTTAGTGTCTGCTTAGCCTCAGTCCAGCTCTCTGTGAATAATGCAGCCTGACAAGATTTCTCCTTTCCTTCAGCCTTCCTCCTAGCCCTTTCAGCCCCTCTTGCTGACATCATCCTGGTGGGATTTAAATAGCTAACTGTGCCATGTTCTCCTGGATACAACCCTCAGGATTGGCCATCTCCCCAGCTGGCCTCTATCTACTGCCAGGCAGGAGGTAGAGCTTTGGGGCCAATGACTGTCAGAGCTCAGCTGCTGCTGGAGTCCAGTGGGTTTGCTGTCACTAAGGGAGGGAAAAGGTAGAGGCATGAGAGGTCTGTCCTGTGCGTGGCAATGCTTGAGCAACTGGCGATGAATTGTATTGGGCTAATCTCACTGTGACCTGGGCATAAAGGGAAAGATTGTGCATGTCCTTTGTTCCCTCACATTAAACTGCAAGCAGATTATAAAATCAAGCTCGGTGGTTAACTTATGGAGTAATTTCAGTTCAAAGAAAAAAATAAAAGATGTATAGGAAATCTCTGAAAACTGCAGCCTTTTCCTTTTCATTTTAAGGATAAGTTAGGTACATCCTTGGGGCAGTAAAACCTTACATAAACAACAAACTGAGTTTAACTCCATTGTGCTCAACAATGAATGCTTTTAATTCTTTCAGGTTTTTTTTTTTTTAAGTAATGAATTACGAGTTAAGCAGTTTGCGAGGCTATGTTTATCTTCAATAAGAATTCTTGCAAAGAAAAGGGCTATAAGAGAAAACTGATTGAGAAGGTAAGAGTGAGATTAATGTAACCCACTGGAATCATATCATTCTAGAATTTTAATTAAGTAAATTTAAAAGCACCAGAGAGCCATCTACACAAATAATAGACTGAAAGTTACAAGGCTGTGTTTAATACTGCAATCATTGTTCAAAGGCAAACTGGAAAAACTTAACCCTGTGTGCATTTCTGCAAAGCATGCAAACATAATGGGAGCAGAGGCTGGGCACAGAGAGAGCCCCTGGCTTCCTATTCAGAAAAGCATTATTAAAATCCTTGCAGAAGGTATGAGGTCTGTGATAAAGCATAATGGAAATTATACTTATACATATATACACACATTTGCCTTTTCAAAGAGATTAAGCCACAATCAATTTAAAAGATAAGAATAAAATTGAAAGCTCATTCCATTTTCTAAGGAATAAATCTAATCCCTGTAAAGTCACTAACTCGTATGCCTAAGTGCTGGGGGTAGGCTCTGTGTGGTTCAAGCAGTCACTTCTTAGCTGATTCAACTCCCTTGCAGCCCCACAACTTGACAGATCAGCCCTGGATGCTCTTATTGATTAGGGCCCAGCACACCAGAGAATCTTATTCAAGAACACATAGGAGTGAACAAAAACAAACCTCTTTAAACACTGATGAGAAAAAACAAACAAACAACACTGACGAGGCCGTTAGGTGGGAAAAATGAACAATCCTAGAAACATTTGAAAACAAGCTTCTGGATCTTAATGAAAGACCAGATACTCTCCCTATTTCGGTTCATTATTTCATTTCAATTCCTAACTCATGAGTTACTTTACACTTCAGTATTTCCTAAATGAAATATGATTTTCCTTGTAGAAATGCAATGAAGTTGGGTTGAGTATTAGCTTTGTTATTCCTCCTCACCTTTTGTACATTTAAGATATTTCACAATTCTTAAAGTGTACCTGTCTTCTGACCCAATAATTCTACCTACAGGAATTTATTGAATGGATAAACTTATACATAAGCATTATATGAAATAGCAAAGGACTACAAACAACATAAAAATTCTCTTAAAAGAACTAGTCTGGGTACTATGCCCTATCCATAAAGGGGAAACTTCTTGCCCATCCAAAGAATGAAGCAGTGCTGACTACAGTTGACCGCTGGACAATGCAGAATTGAAAATCTGCGTATAGCTTTTGACTTCCCCCAAACTTAACTATGAATAGCCTTCTGTGGGCCAGTAGTCTTACTGATAGCTAAATAGACAATTAATACATATTTTCTGTGTTATATGTGTTATATACTATGTTCTTACAATAAAGGAAGCCAGAGAAAAGAACATTATTTTAAGAAAATATTAAGGAAGAAAAATAGATTGACAGTATTTTTGAATGCTCAAGGTTCAAGGGTCAACTGTACAGTGACACAGAATCTTCTTCACAATATACTAACACTCGAAAGCAAAAGAAGGACAGAGGGTACAAAATGCGGCCATGTGTATTTTGTAAAAAAAAATAATAATAAGTGCAAGTATGCAGGGGGTATCTGTGGAAAAGCGGTGTCCATCCCTGCCCCCTCATCAGACAACAGAATAGGCCTCCAAGGAGGGAGAAAGTGGCTGGGGACAAGAAGGGGAGGGGAATTTACTTCATTTTAATTTTATATATATTTTTACATCATTTTTCATTTTTGTACAATGTTTGCATTTTCATCTTGGTTATAGTCCCCATACAATTCCCAGCCCCCTTGTTTTAATCCTACTCCCTTCTCCCCCGCTTTAGTGTGTCTCTGGTTTATAGTTGATTTCGATTTTGACTTTATTATAATTAGTCTTTTTCCTAGTCCCTTATTTAGGTTTTCTAGATTTCTGCTATGAGTGAGACCATCTGGTATTTTTCTTTTTCTTTCTGGCTTATTTCACTGAGCATGATCCCCTCCACTCCATCCATGTTGCTGCAAATGACATGAGTTTATCTTTTTTGATTGCTGAGTAATATTCCATGGTGTATATGTACCACATCTTCTTGATCCAGTCATCTATTTTTGGGCATTTGGGTTGATTCCAAAGCTTAGCTATTGTAAACAGTGCTGCTATAAACATAGGTGTGCAGGTGCTCTTTGGAATTGATGTTTCTGTGTCCTCTGGGTAAATACCTAGGAGTGGAATTGCTGGATCATATGGAAGCTCTATCTTTAGCAGGTTGAGGAATCTCCACACAGCTCTCCACAGTGGTTGCACCAGTTTGCACTCCCACCAGCAGTGCAGGAAAGGGGAACTTACTTTTAATATCATAACCTGGTTTGTTCTTTGTTCATTTCCCATTGAAGTCAGCTTCATGGGGACATAATATTTGATAGTTTTGCTGAATGACTGTTATGCTCTTTTGTACTCTGATTTCCCTTCCTCCTCTTAGGGGATTCCTCTCCCTCTTTCTCCTCTCCCTCACCCTTTTATCCAGAGTACTCAGCAATCTCAGAGAAGAAAGGAAAGAAGGATGGGAGGGAGGGAGGGAGCAAGGAGAAAGGAAGCAAGGGGAAAGGGTAGGAAAGGAGGGGGGAGGGAGGGAGGCAAGACGCCACAACTATTGCCTAAGTGCTGATTGAAGTATTAAGTACACATTTAAATTAAGCAGAACTAAAATGTCTGGATTTTAGCCTTTTTCACCAGAGGTGCCCATGCTGGGCTGACGGGTAGAAGGGAGACTGACTGCAGGAGTCAGAAAGCACGGAGAGAGCAGCCCTCTGCACCTTTAATAAGTTTCCTCACTCTCTGACAGTGACCTTAAAACAACTTTCTTAGAGCTCCAGACCTGCCTAGCTAATAATAATACCTCCCTCACAAAGTTACTAAATTTAAATATATATTACAGGAGAAAATATATATTACAGGAAAAAACTGAATGAATTGGAAACAAACAAACAATGAACTAGGCTATGATATTAAAAGTAAGTTCCCCTCCAGGGCCTTCCTGGTGGTGCAAGGGGTTAAGACTCAGCACTATGAAGCTACCTGCAGCCACTGCAAGCAAGAGTTCAAGAGTTCCATCCTCAACCAGGGAGGTGACCCACATGGCACAGCAGCCCTCTCGTGTCTCACCTGCTTCTCCCCTCAGTGTATTTTAGTACATCTGCCTGTTCTGCTCCCCACTTTGTCTTTGGTAGATCCTCTCACACCCCCCACATCTTTGTCTGCACCCCAGGTCTTGTATGCATAAAGAAATATTTATTTAAAAAAAAGTAAGTTCCCCTCCCCTTTCTGTACCCCAGGCCCTCTGTCCCTCCTTGGAGGCCTCTGCTATTGTCTGATGAGAGGGCAAGGATGCACGCTACTCACACTTACATAATTACATACAAATGTGTGTGCTTAGCATATCAGGTACACAGAGACAATATAATAAATATAAACTATTAGGGTTATTAAATCACCAAATTAATTAAAACTTCCCCTCCTTCAATAATTTAGTGATATTAACTATGGGATCACCATTTTGTCAATGGCTTAAGCATTCTTTGTGCTCAGGGTAATGCCAGGTACAACAGTGCACTGCTGGTAATAGGTTAATTAATGTTGTTTAATGAAGATGGGATTTAGTCTATATTCTGGTGGCTGTACAATCCAGAAACCTATCTGGGGAGAAAGCCTGGATGTACTACACACACAGGGATGTTAGTCCCTTAACTCTGCTCTCAGGGGGAAAAAAATCCCATTTCCTGCCATAATTATCACAAGAGAAAGAATTTATGAGAACAGTCCAGTGAAGCAATGCTTGAGATCACACCCCTAAGCAGGAGGTGGCCTCACCTTCTGGAGACACCTAGTGCCCCCAGCAAGGACAGAGTAATTCCTGCATCAATATACTATATTCTTCCAATGGACTCATCTATCTAATATGAATTCAATTTAGAGGATTTAGAGGACATTGCTAGATAGAATTAAGTATATTAGTTTGAAAAATTACAGGGAAAGTGTGTTTAATACAGTTCCATTTTGGTTGAATCAATTTTCTATGCATTTATTTTGAATAGTACTAGAGGACTTTTTTATAGGTTGTGCATCCCAGATAGACTTTGCATTAGCTCATCTGTGGTATGAAAAGACCCTAGAATATTTTACTTTGGGCCTTTGCTAGCTGTCTAGGGGGACTGCTGCAGGAGAAAAGTGCATGAAATATCACTTACCACAGATGTTTCCACAAGCAATTATTCCATCCCTTACCTGAATTATTAATCTGTGTATTCTAGAGAGATCAGAGTCACAGCAAAGGGATTATGATGGGACATGACTAATGAGAAGAACTCAAATACTAAGTGGGAATAACCCACAGGATAGCACCAGTCTGATTAAGAGTCCTAGACAAAGAGTAATGATAATTTTTTTTTTCCCCAAGAGAACCAATCCACTTTTATTTACTGCCTTTCCAATAAGTCTAAATCCTTGAGGGGCATAGCATCTCATGGATTCCTATAGCCTTAGCAGAAAGGATGCTTTGGAATTTGGAATGTACCAGGCCACCATGGGCATGAGTCACCTTTTCTCAGTTTAATTTGGTTTGCCACCAGGAGTCACTGTGTTGTTCTTTCCTTTGTACATACAAGAACATCTCTTGCCTAAATAGAATTCAGTTTCATCTCAAGCATAAACACCTTCCATTTTAAGAAGAGCTGTATGCGCCTTCTGATTCCAGAGACTCCCTTTATAGCCAACAAAAACAGTCTAGGACCACAGCCTTCCAGGTATATTTTAGAAGTCTTTTTCTAGCAGGCCTTAGTCATTTGCCCCCAAAGTTCAGCAACAGGAATTTCAAAAATGATAATTCTATATGCAGCAAACATTTATATACATGGTATCATTGGCTCTTCATGTTAATGATGATGGGTTTACTTTATAGATGATGAATAAGATTCAGAGAGACACTATGAGGATAAAGTAACTTGCCCAAGTCCTATAACTAGCTAATGGCAATGCTGTCATTTAAAACCAAGAATGGTTCTCCCCAAAGTACATGCTCTTTTGTATCCTATTGTCAGGTCAATAGGTAAAAAGCATAAAATATGTGGCCTCTTCACTCCCACCCACACGGACCCCTCCCATATCACCTGCAGAGATAACTTCCTTAGATATTCTAATCATTTAACAAATGTTAATGTTTAAAGAATATCATAGCTGCCTTAGGACCATTCTTTATTTTTAAAGGGTTTGATTGGAGAAGGTATGTTGTCTTTTTTATGGAAATGTTTCCACACCCCATAGTCCCTGACACCTTACCCGCCCCCCACTAAAACTCTAGTTCACCTTTTAAAATTTAATACTGTTTTGAGGTGAGTCATTTCCCTTTTTATGTGTTAAAAAAAAAAACCCACAGCAATGAATTAGAATACAGATATGAAATGTATTGAAACTGTAGTTCAGAATGCAATCCTTAAGCAACAAAAATAAAGATAATAGAAGAAAAAATGATAAATCCTAATATTTACAGGAGACCTAGAGAGAATGCAATATTCAAATAGTTTATAACAGAATATTTCAGAATTAATTAAAAGATACAAATCCATAGATTGAAGAAGCACAAATGTTGAATAGAAAAAATAAACTTAGATACATATGGTAAAGCTATGGCACCTCAAAAATAGACATTAGAACAACTTAAAACAAGCAGAAAAAATTGTATTATCTCCAAAGGAACAACAATTAGGGTGGAAAGTTGACAACTTAGTAGGGAAATTGAGGTTAAAATAAAATGGGAAAATATCTTCAGAACTGCTAAACTACAATTTTAAACTTACAATTTTACCCAATTAAATTATCATTCAAAAGAGTGAAATAAAGACTTTTTAGACAGGGATTAAGAGAATTTCCCATTTACAGATTCTTTATGAAAGAACTACATTAGCATGTACCTCAGGGAAGAAGAAAAAACAAATCTCTGAGAGAGGATTCAAGAAGCAATGAACTACCAAAGAGCAATCTGAAAATAAAATTTAAAAACCAATTTCACTTATACTGGCATCAAAAAGACTAAACTACTTATGAATAAGTTTAACAGAAGTACAAAAAAAAAAGTAAGCAAAAAACGTGTACTCAAGAAAGTACGAGATTTTTTTAAGGAAAATTAAAGAATTTCTAAATAACCAGAAAGACATTCCATGTTCATGGATCAAAGTCTTACTATTGTTAAGATGAACATTACCACATTCATCTACAGATTCAATTTAATGTGTATCAAAATGCCAGGTGGTATTTACAGAAATTGAGGTGATACTAAATCAGATATAAATACAAGGGACCCAGAAGAGCAATCTGGAACAAGGACAAAGTTGGAGGACTCATATTTCCAGATCTCAAAACTTTTTACAGACTTCCAGTAATGAAAACAATGTGATACTATATTAAGAATAGATGTATAGATCAATGAAACAAAGTCTAAAAATAGACCTTCCACTCAGTCAATTGATTTTCAACAAGGGTGTAAAACGTTTAATGTAATCCTTTTCTCTTTTTTCTTTTTAATTTATTTCTATATATTTTACATCATTGTTCATTTTTAAACAATGTTTGCTTTTTTTTCAATGTAATCCTTTTCAACAAATAGCACTGAGATAATGGGACAGCCATATGTGAAAGAATGAGGTTGGATCTTTTCCTCATTCTACATACTAATTCACTCAAAATTAATCATAGACCTAAATACAGTGCTGACACTACAAGATTCTTCAAAGAAAAATAAGGATAAATCTTCATTATCTTGGATTAGGAAAAACTTTTGTGGATATGATACCAAATGAACAAGTTCACAAAGAAACATAAATTGGGTTTTATCAAAATTAAAAATTTTTGTTTTTTAACATCATCATATAAAATGAAGAGACAGCCACAGTATGAGAAAAAAATATTTGTAAATCACATATCAGATATGTGATTTATAACTATAATATATAAACAATTCTTATAACTCAATAATGAAAAGACAAATAACCCAATTTCAAATGGGCAAAACCGTATCAAAAAAACTAGAAATAACAAATGCTAGTGAGTGAGGATGTGGAGATAAAGGAACCCTCTTACACTGCTGGTGGGAATGTAAACTGGTTCAATCACTATGGAAAACTGTGTGGAGTTTCCTCAAAACACTAAAAATGGAGCCACCATATGATCCAGTAATTCCAATCCTAGGGATCTACCCAAAGAACACAAAAACATTAATTCAAAAGGAAATCTGCACTCCTATGTTTACTGCAGCTCTATTTACAATAGTTATGACATAGAACAGTCTAAGTGCCCCCAAACAGATGAATGGATCAAGAAGTGATGTATATTTACACAATGGAGTACTACTAAGCAATCATTAATTATTTGGGAAATGCAAAGCAAAACTGCAAGATACCACTTCATATACACTCTAGGAAGGCTATAATAAAAGAGAAAGATAATAGCAAGTGTTGTCAAGGAAATGAGAAATTAGAACCCACATCCATTGCTGGTGGGAGTGTAAAATGAAAGTCTCTCTGGAAAGGTCTGGAAATTTGTCAAAAGGCTAGACTTAGAATTACCATTTGACTATTAATTATACTTTTAGATATATACTCAAGAGAAATTAAAATGTCTCCACAAAAACTTGCATATAAGTGTTCACATCAGCATTATACATAGTAGCCAAGAAGTTCATCAACTAAATGAAAGGATAAATATATTTATTCAATGCAATATTATTCAGGTAGAAGGAGTGATGTACAGGCACATACACCTTGAAAACATGTTAAATGAAAGAAGCAGTCACAAAATATCATACATGATTCCATCTCTGTAAGTGTCCAGAATAGGCAAATCATATGGAGATAGAAACACCAAATTATAAGCTTTAAATGGGTGAATTATATCTTAATAATGATGTTTTTAAAAGAAGCAATGGAGAGTGAAGAATTTGATAAAAAGAACAGAACTAAAACACTCAAAACAATAATATATGAGAAGAGAGGAAGAATGACTAGAGAGAAAACATCCTAAGATCCTCATTTTTTTTGAAAGGAGAGGAAAGGGTATTGAATAATCCACAAGACTGATGTCAGATTTAAAATTAAATATGAAAAAATAGAAATATAATCACATAAAGGAAAAAATTGATCATTTCTATAGAAGGCAGAAAAGAAGAAAAAAGAATAACATGACATACAAAAAACACAAAATAAGACTACAGAATAAATCCATCACAGTAATGTAAATGTAGTAAATTCACGAGTTAAAAGACTGAGACTCAGATTTAACTTACATAAATCCATTGGTATGTAGTTTTTTAAGTGGCATTTTCTAACTATTTCTGGTAATTAGGATAATTGCACTAGAATATTTTTACTTGTCTTATTCCAGCTTTAAATGGTATCTTTTTAGTATTGCACCAATAAGAAAGATATTTGCTTAGGGTTTTGACTATTCTATTTTGGGTTAAGAACTTTTCTGTTCCTAGTTCACTAACAAAATATGTAAGATACTTTTATAGGAAAAAACACAAAAACTTTATTGAAAGATAGATTACCTGAATAAATGGAGAGAAATAACAGTTCATGTGGGGAAAACAGTAGCCTCTAGTAGAACTTCCCCTAAGCTTACACTACAAATTTAATAAATTCTATAAAAATTCCTAGGGAATTCCTGAAGAGGCAGATCATAAAATCCATTCAGAAGAATAAAGGGCTAAGAATAGCCAAAAGAAAATTGAAACAGGAAAAAAAAAAAAAAAAAAAGATTCAGGGCCTCCCTGGTCACATAGGGGTGAAGTCTCAGCACTGTCATACTATCACTGCTGGCGGCGGCCTGTGTTCAATCTGGCCAGAGAGCCCACATATAGCACAGCAGACCTCTCCTCTCTTTCCTGCTGCTCCCCTCAGCAGTGTGTTTCAGTAGATCTGCCTGTTCTGCTCCCCACTCTGTCTCTGGTGAATCCTCTAACCACCCCCCACCTCCCACATCTGGCCTACATCCCAGTTCCTCTATGCATAAATAAATAAATCTTTAAAAAATTGTGTGGGGGGTCACCCTTACAGACACCAAAACATACAAAGTTATAGTAATTAAAATACTCTGATATCAATGAAAAGCCCAGAAACACAAAGATATAAGTGGAAACTTGGAATATGACAGAAATTACATCACTAATCAGTGGGAAAGGATGACTAATAAATGGCACTGGCTCTAAATTCAATAATGTTTTCAAAGGGAAAATTAGATTCATACCTCACAGAATGCACAAAAATTACTTTGGGATGTGTTAAGGAAAAACTGTAAACATTTGACACAGTATAGGGAAATATGATATCCTAGAATAGCACAAAGCAAAATTCATCATGAAGTGATAAACTTAACCACATAATTAAAAAAAAATTCTCAATGACAAATGACATCAATAACAAAGTCAAAAGACAAACATAGACTTGGAGAACATATTTGCAACTTACATTTGCAAACAAAGACAACTATTCAAAATACATAAAAAGCTTCTAAAAATAAACAAGAAAAAGAGAAATAACCAAACACCAAAAAGGCAAAGAATATGAAGAAGCAATTAGCAGAGGAGGGCATTTAATGGCCAGTAGACACAAAATATTCTTGCTTTCACTAGTGAAGGAATGCAAATTTAAACAAATGTATATTATTTCACACCTATCAGAATGTAAAAAAATTTTGACACTGACCATACCAACAATTGATGGGAATGGAGCAATAATGTGTAGTGATATAGCCACTGAAGAAAGCCATTTGGCAATACCTGGCAAAGTGAAAGCATAGGGGCCTCCCTGATGGTACAAGGGGTTAAGAAGCAACCTATGAAGCTCACCGCAGCCGCTACAGCACAAGTTCGATCTCCAGCCAGGGAGGTGACCCACATGGCACAGCAGACCTCTCCTGATTCGCCCGCTGCTCCCCTCAGCAGTATATTTCGGTCAATCTGCCTGTTCTATACCCCGCTCCGTCTCTGGTGAGTTCTTTCCCCCCCCCCAAAACTCTGGCCTGTACCCCAGTTCTTGTATGTATAAATAATCTTTAAAAAAAAAAAAAAGTGAAAACACAGCCTACGATCAACATGTCCATGCTTCTACGTCTAGAAGTTTCCAAAAGATGCAAGGATCCAAAGAGATACAAACAAAAAGCTCTTTTCAGTACTTTGTGTAATAACTAAATAACTTACCTTTGGGAGTAAAAAGAGCTTATAAAATTTGGATTATTTATATAATGTAAGACTATACAGCAGTTAACATAAGGGAACATGGATAAATCTAAACTATGTAATGACAAGCAAAAAAGCAAATATTTTCACATATCATTTATGTAAAATCTAAAATAAATAAGATAGTATATATTATTTATCAGTATGTTGAAGACACCAAACTCATCCTAGTTATGAGTTGTACCTCCAAGTTGGAGAAAAGCAGCAGCTCCTAAACCAGTCCTCTTAATACTACATCTGGGGAGGTCTTTGAGCTGACATGTCAAAAGATGACAAGAGGATTTTTTCTTTCTTTTAATTTTATTTTATATATTTTACATTTTTCATTTTTGCACAATGTATGCATTTTCATCTTGGTTATATTCCCCATACAATTCCCACCCCCCCTTATTTTGACCCTAATCCCTCCTCCCTCTCCCCCCTCCATAGTGTGTCTCTGGTTTATAGTTACTTGTTGATTTTGATTTTTACTTTATTATAATTAGTCTTTTTCCCGGTCCCTTATTTAGGTTTTCTAAATTCCTGCTATGAGTGAGACCATTCAGTATTTTTCTTTTTCTTTCTGGCTTATTTCGCTGAGCATGATCCCTTCCAGCTCCATCCATGTTGCTGCAAATGACATTAGTTTATCTTTTTTGATTGCTGAGTAATATTCCATGGTGTATATGTACCACATCTTCTTGATCCAGTCATCTATTTTTGGGCATTTGGGCTGTTTCCAAAGCTTAGCTATTGTAAATAGTGCTGCTATAAACATAGGGATGCAGGTGCTCTTTGGAATTGATGTTTCTGTGTCCTTTGGGTAAATACCTAGGAGTGGAATTGCTGGATCCTGTGGAAGCTCTATGTTTAGTAGGTCCAGAAATCTCCACACAGCTCTCCATAGTGGTTGGACCAGTTTGCACTCCCACCAACAGTGCAGAAGAGTTCCTTTTTCTCCACACCCTCGCCAACATTTGTTGTTGCTAGTTTTTTTAATATGTGCCATTCTCACTGGTGTGAGATGGTATCTCATGGTAGTTTTGATTTGCATTTCCCTGATGACAAGTGATGTTGAATATTTTTTCATATGCCTGTTGGCCATTTGCATTTCCTGACAAGAGGACTTTTTGAGAACAACTGAGGCAGTAATGAGAATGAGCACTACCTATGTGCTTAGGTACAAAGGATCCTACAGAACTTTTGGAGGTTCTGGTATCAATGACCAGGTCCTCTCCATGAAGACGCCCTCAGCTAGTGGGCCTCAGAGCATGGTTCCCGCCCTCCCCTGCAGGTCCTGGGTTGTCCCTTACCTGAATTATGCTGGGAAGTCCATATCCTTCCTCAGATGTGGTCATCCCTGCTTCCTTACGCACTCATTGGTAGTGCAGGCCTGGCACCCCAAGTTTTACCTGGTGATTTCTGTAGAAGGTCCTATCACCCTCGCATTGTCTCTGATCCATGCCCAGAGCCTATTCAGGGGGTGCTGCTCCCCTCGATGGGCTTAGCTTTCCTCTAGGTGCTGCAGTGCTGAGCAGAGGGACTTCAGTAGGGCCCCTTTGGCTTGGAGTTACAGAACCATAATTCTTCCTGAGTTCCTCCATTAAACACACACATACACTTAAGCATGGACACAAACATTCACTATCATAGGCACACAAACACATTTATATGCACATACATGCACCCTTGCACAAATTCATACACACAAAGCAACATACAAACCCACTCCCTTCTTTTCAGGGTCGCTTAATCACTCAAAATGCAATGCTGTATCGGTGGTATAGGGCAGATCTGATGGAGGACAATGGAATAACAGAATTGCTATCTACAAACACATGCCAAAGGACAAAGGGCTGATGCCAAGGCACCACTACAACACAATAGGTCCCTTTCTCAAGGCTCTCAAATCCTGTGATTTCGCTTTTTTCTTTTTCACATTGGGAACAAAGTAGGTTCATTTATACTTCCCAGCTCTTATCCCATTATCACCACTACACGGGAGCCCCTTGTCTGGTTTTACTTTCCCCTCTGTACCTGACTCCACCCTCGTGTCCCATCCCTTCTTCCTCTCACGGGCAACCTCTTTAATGTGTTTCATATTTGCTTGATTATCATGTACCTTATTGCTTTTCTACTAGGATGGCACAGCAAGATGATATTTATCTCTGATTCATCACACTGATTCATTTTTATTAAGCAGCCATAAAATTTTAAGTGTTGTGCAGGAGCGGCAGCGGCTGTGGCATGTCACACCTCGCAGCCCAATGATGTGAAGGTCGGTTTAATTTGATGGCAGGTCCAGAGGTGTCTATTACATTAGTTTCTTCATACACAGAGCTTGGATCCTGACATTGGACTCTTGTAGGAAAAAAAAATGTCCTCTACATCAGGAAGATGCTCATTTGTCACGAGCGAGTTGAGAGTGCTTGCGTCTGCACATAGGGGGTGACTAGCTGCTCCTGAAGACTCCTTCCCCATTGGGGCCCTCTGGCCAAACACTATGTGCAGCTCCCCTGGAAGCTGGCCCATAGATGGCAGTCTCCCTTCATCATTCCAGAACCACGAACCTGGAAGGGCAATCTGCCACAAAGGTGTCTTGCTGTTTTCGTCAGGTTTCCTGATATTTAATGCTCGCTCTACTCAGTCTCCCCTTTCCTCCCCACAGGCAGGCTGGATATTCCATAACAGTGGAGGAAATGACAAGACACTTCATCTGGAAGCAAAGTCAGGAGACCCAAGTTGTACCCTCCACCCCCCACAATTGTTTTTGAATTTTAGTGAAGCCCTTTTGCAGAATTGCACAGTAAATGGCAAAAAGGAATGCCTCTCACTATGAATAGTAAAGAAAACCTCAATGTGTCATAATTTGAACAATCACACTGATGCGAGTTTTTATCCTCTCTGTTTTGTCTTACCCACCCCCAATGCTTCCAGCACTCAACCACAGGATATGGGGTGCATCTTTGGAGCAGACTGTAATCAGACATTCTCCCCAAAATATACCCAACCCTCACCCAAGGCCCTCAGAGCCTATTTGACAAGACAGAATCCACAAAGAAAAGATGAGGTGTGAGTGAGTGAGTGAGTGTGTGAAGAATCCACCTACCCCTCCAGTGCCAAGATTCAAGAAGGGGATTCAGAGTGAAACTAAAAGATCAGAAAAAGGTATCTCCTTCTCGCCTTCCTTGCACCCCACTCATTCTGACCCAAGGAACAGAAGGCAGGTGGAGTGCAAACCCAGCCCTGGGCCCTTTGGGGAAAGCCTACCCACTGGGTTTCTAATCAGTCAGCACTGCAGGGAAGCACCCACTGTTTATGGAGCCAAAGGGAGTTTCAGTCATTAGCAAGTGTCAAGTCACCTGGAGGATTGTGGTTGTGTGATGCCAAATGGCATTATTAGCATTGGTAAAAACTGCCTCCACAAAAATTGTGGAGCCCAGTGCTGGAGTTTTGTGTATTCCTTTTGAATTAACAAGTAGTATACCTTTTCATCTTATCAACATCTAGTTTCTGAAAAGGATACCCAGTAAGAAAAGGGCTTCTGGTGTGTACTAGAAAGAGGATTTCCCTGCTTCCTCCCCACACTAGATACCTAGTTAGATGACTTGCCTCTTCTTCCTTTTCCAGACATGGATGCTTATGCCTAAGAGTAACAAAGTAAGAGGAGGTCCCAATAGTTATGGCAAGCAAATGGTTGCCAGGGTCAGCCTATTCTAACGGGGCCATACTTATGACCTAAACACTGGAGCCTGAGGTAGAGGGGGAGTCTCAAGGCTGGTTGAGAAGTGGAGATGGAGGGGGGTGTGGAGGAGCAGGAGGGCAAGGGTGAAGTGGGAGGGAATGAGGGGCTGGTGGACATGGGGGCAGAGAGAGACTGAGGAGTTGCAAATGGAGGGGTTGGGGGAGTGTGAGTTCAAGTGGAAGAGGGTGGAGGTTGTAGAGGTGGAGATGGAGGCTTGGAAGGAGTGATGAAGTTAGAGGGATGCTGGTAAAAAGCGTGGGCATGGAGGTAGAGACAAAGGTGATGGAGGTGGTGGGGTAGAGGTGGAGGGGCTGCTAGAAGGGGAAAAGGAGAAACCTGGCTCAAGTTGGAACTCAGCAGAACAGTGGCCATGATACATAAGCCTCCTCCACCACAAGAGTCTCCTTTGGGCTCTGTCTTGCTGTCTCTTTGCTCCATGGCACACCCTTGGTCACCAGGTATACATCTGAGGAATCAAAGCTGATCTCTTTTTGCTAGGCTGACCTCAGGGGAAACAGTCCCTCTAGTCCAGGGGGTGGTGCTCAAACATACTTGGTGACTAGAAACCTGCCAGTCAAGGGTGCTGCCCTCCCAGCACACACCCATTGGGAGCTGAGGTCACCTTAATTTCAGCCCTACTTTTTTTTGAGATGGGAAGGTCTGGTCATTTGTGAAACAGATTTTATCAGGAAGGCCTATTGTCTTAGGAGCCATGTTTATTAATGACCCAGAAAATCAATCATTAGTTGAAACCAATATCCCAAAGAGGCTAGGGATGAGAAAGCTGTTGAGAAATAGGGAGAGAAATAGGATTTCAGGTTAATTTCTTCTCTCTGAATCAGACCTTAGTCTGTTGGAACCCCATGATGCTTTACCATTCTGCATCCTCTGTTGACCTTGTGTACCATCATAGGGAATGAATGCAGAAGGACCAAGAACAATCTTTTCTCTCTTAATACCCTGTCCCTTAGGTGGGGGGGAGGGGAGGAACACCAAACCTGTGAATTCAGATCTTCCTCTTCCAATATCAAAAAAGAATTGCCTAAGAGAACAACAATCCTCAAGAATCTAGAAAACAAAGTCTTAGCAGAGTATTTAAATTCTGTTGGAACATGTGCCCAACAGAACTTCCCACTTACTCACCACTGACATTTCACTGGACTCATTCTAGTTCTTGAAAGACCAAGGTTTTCAAACCTCCATTATTTTTGCCAGTCCCTCGGCCTAAGTGCAACCTCAACATACTCCACTTGCCTAGATCCTTCTTATTCCTCAAGACTTGTCTCAAATCTTGCTTCCTTCACGAAGCCTAATCCCCCTGGACTGTTAGCCATGCCTGCTCTCTGCTCTGGTGGGCCTGTGCGCCTCCATTGCATCTCTGGTGCACACAGCCTGGTGGCTGAGCTGGTTGTTCATGAGCCGGCCTTTCTCCTCCACATTCTTTTTTTTAAAAAAAGATTTATTTTTATTTATGCAAGAACTAGGGTATAGACCAGAGGCACGGGAGGGTGCAAGAATTCACCAGAGAGAGAGAGGGGAGCATAACAGGCAGATGGGCCGAAAACACTGCTGAGGGGGGCAGTGGGCGAGACAGGAGAGGTCTGCCGCGCTATATGGGTATCACCCTGGCCAGCCGGGAATTGATCCTGCGCTGCAGAAGCTGTGGACAGCTTCAGAGCGCTGTGCTCAACCCTCTGCGCCACTGGGGAGGCCCTCTCCTCCACATTCTTAATTAAGCTTCCTGTGAGAACCATCCATGTCCCAGTGTATCTCCTCTAATACCCAACACAACATCACCCAATTAGTAAAGCCTAACAAGTGTTGATGGAATGTGAAGTCAAGTCATGTTAGCTTATAAAAATAAGCACAGACGTCAGGGCTAATCCCACTCTATTCAATGGAAGATGTACCCAGGATTCACTTCCACAAGGGTCATTTGAAACTAGAAACGAATTAACTATGAAGAGAAAGACAAAGAATGTCCAGCCTCTCTGGAATGCAAAGATTTACTTTGAAAATAAGGAAATGCCAAATTTGGCAAACCAAATGAGCAAATTTAGAAGAAGTTACAGTGGTCATTGCTGCCGGAGTCACAGCAAGGCATGCACTGTCATGGCTGCCAGCAACACCCTGCAACAGCCCTGCCCAAAGTCACTTTACACAATGTCTCAAGAGCCTTAAAAATCTTCATTCACTCTGAATACTCACTCCAAAAAGAATGGTCTGCAAGGTAACAAGTGGTGATGCAAATGAAAATTTATGTTTCCTATTCTGTTTATTATAGCCAGCATGATTCATAATACTGAAAAGTTGATAATAAATTAAATATCCAACAATATGAAAATGTCTCAATAAATAGTGGTGGCTTTAACAGTCACAGTGGTAGCTCTAACAGCTGTGTGTGCTGGTGGCGCAGCGGTTGAGCGCTGGGCCGCGAAGCTGCCCACAGCCTCTGCAGCACCAGTTCGATCCCCTGCCACCGGCAAGGGTCCCACATGGCGTGCAGACCTCTCCTGCTGCCCACTGCTCCCCTCAGCAGTGTACTTCAGTCCTTCTGCCTGCTCTGCTCTCCCCTCTGGCTCTGGTGAATTCTCTCACCCTCCTGTGCTTCTGACTGTACCCAGTGATGAATAAATAAATAAATAAAAGATTTTAAAAAATATTTATCATGGGAAGTTGCACATGATATAATGGTTCACTGAAAAAATAAAAAATTAAATATACATTAATTGCAAATATGATGTACAGACACATATATGTATGTACATCTACATATATAGAAGCTGCACTATCTGATAAAATCACCCCTAAGCACATGTGGCTACTGAACACTTGAAATATGACTAGTCCAAGATAAATTATGCTCTAAGTGTGAAGTACCTATCAAATTACAAAGATTTAGTATGAAAAAATATTGTAAATGAACACATTATTTTTATATTGATTAGATGTCAAATGATAAAATTTTAGACATATTAGGTTAAATAAACTATATTATTAAAATGAATCTCACCTTTTTTTTTACTTTTTTAATGAGGCTACTAGAAAATATAAAATTATAGTGGTATTTCTAATTCAATTCTGTTGGACAGTATTATATTAGTCAATGGCATTTAAAAAAAAAAAAGATGAAAAAAATTGCTAGTTGAGAACATCCCTGGGTAGTTTAAAATTGTTCTTCAAACTTTGTTTTATCAATGAGTATTTATTTCTAGTGTTTCACTTCTTTGAGGAAAATCTTCCCCAACCTTCCAGACTAGTGTTAGATGCATACATGACTTTGTATACTTTTACTTGACAGCAGTTGCCAGAGTTTGAAATGGCATGCTGTCTGATCATATGGTTTGTGTCAGCCTGCCCCACCCACCCAAGTCCACAGTCTGGGGCTCGTATATGCTTTGCTCACCGTAGTGTCCCCAGCATTTAGCTCACTACATAGCCCAAAGTAAGTATTGAATAAATTCTGCTTGGAAGAGTGAACAAATGAACGGATGTATGGTTAAAGAAAAAAGTACTAAAGAACAGAAAAGTCCAAGTCACATTTACAACTATAAAATCAAAGTAAGTCATCATATAAAGAAGCACTTATAGGGCCTCCCCTGGTGGCGCAGCGGTTGAGTGCTGGGCTGTGAGGCTGCCCGCAGCCTCTGCAGCACTGGTTCGTTTCCCGGCCACCGGCAAGGGTCCCACAAAAAAAAAAAAAAAAAAAGGAGTATTTACAAATTTCAGTCAAGGGATAGTCAGAAGAGATTTTGAAGTTGCTGCAGCCAGGAGATACCCTGCAGGGAGGGCAACTGATCCAGGGTCCTGGCCGTTGTGCTCTTTATTCAACCGAGTTCTGAGGCTACTTTTCCCAATGACCAAGTATGTAGGGAAATTAAACCACAAATACCCCATCCTGTAGATGTGGCCTCTTCTGACCAGTGCCTTTGGCTAGAGGGATCCTGTTGGCCTTGTTAGAACTTCCCCCCTTCCTTCTCTTCTCAGGGATCAGACCTACATGAACCATTTGAGGGCTGCCCCTGCGGCCTCTGACTCCCTCCCCTACCCTCATATCCCCTAAGCAATCACTTGCCTGTTTGTGCTAATCTAATCCTGGGCCTTGCTTTTCCGAGAACTGAAATAACATATTTGCTTCCACAATTTACAAACACACATTATGATTTACCTTTTTTTGGTATTTTTTGATTTACCTTTTTGAATGGGCAATACATACAACTGCACAAAATTCAAATAGCACAAACTTTTTTTTTTTTTTTTTATAGAGGCATGTTTTTTTTTTATTTATTTATTTGTTTGTTTGTTTTTGTTTATACATGCACTGGGTACAGTCAGAAGCGCGGGAGGGTGAGAGAATTCACCAGAGCCAGAGCGGGGAGCAGAGCAGGCAGAAGGACCAAAGTACACTGCTGAGGGGAGCAGCGGGCGGCAGGAGAGGTCTGCGCCATGTGGGACCCTCCTCCGGTGGCCGGGGAGCAGCCGGGGATCGAACCGGCGCCGCAGAGGCCGCGGGCAGCGTCGCAACCCAGCGCTCAACCGCTGCGCCACCGGGGAGGCCCAAATAGCACAAACTTTTAACAGGTGGATATATTATGAAAGGAAAGTTGCTCTCATCTTTTTTTTTTTCCCCAGCCACCCATTTACCTTCTAAATCCCATTCCTCTCCCAGAAGTGAATCTGTTCACTCTTCTGTACTATATAGTATATAATTCTTGCTTTGTTTTTGTCACAACAGAGTACACCTTAACTATGATTCCATGACTACATGTCTCCTTCCTTTTAAGGCTTCATAGTTTTCCAGTGTGTTGAACTGTTTTCACATTGATGAACATTTAAGTATGTCCAGTCTTTAGCCATGACTATTGTATTATTCAATATTATCTTTTCATTTATATACGAGAATATGTGTACATACATTTCTACAAATCCCTAGAAGTAGCTTTACTGCATCGAAGGAAAGGATATGCTAAATTTTACTGCTGAATTGCTCAACACAGAGGTGAGACCAATTCATACCAAGCATGACCTCAAGTCTTTGTCAATCTTTTCATCTTTGCCAGTCTGACAGGTTAAAATGTAGTTTTGCTTTTCTCTGGAAGTGAAGCCAAGAGCCTCTTCATACTTTTAGGAAGCATTTACTTCCTTTTCTGTGAACTGTCTGTCCACATCCTTTGCTCATTATTCTAATGGGTGTTTTTGTTGTTTTAAAATTGATTTGTTACCATACTTTTGGAAATTTACACTTTGGTGGAAGATCTTTCCCAGTTAGAATTTGACATATCTTTATATTTTCCACAGTGTTTCATGAGGCTTTTTCCAGGAAGAATTTTTTAATTTTAAATTCATCATTTTTTTAATGCTTCGACACTTAGAAAGGCCTTCTTTATTATGAGCTTTTTGAAAGAATAATCCTAAAAAATATTTCTGGAAATTATTTTTAAAATTAAAAATTTTCCCTCATGTTTTCCCTCCCTTCTACCCCTCCCTCTTTCTCTTTCCCTACTACCAGTTGCAATGAGCAGTGAGCACCAAAGGTCAAGGATGAGATCTCACCAGCTGGCAGTGAGCACAGAAGATAGGCAGGATCTGGCTATAGTAAAATACTTGAGATTTAAAGGCATCTAGTGTCAGGGCTCTGGCTGCTGGTGGAGAAGCACCACCAGAAGATAAGTGGTCAAGGAAGATTCAGCGAAGCATGAAGGCAGATGGGGCAGGTGGCATCAATAGGCCAACAAATATTATAGAAACAATAGCTACGAAGGAAAGCAAAGACTACAACTAGAGCAAAGGGAAGGAAGAAGCAGAAGTGTTTAAAACTTTAGGGCTCCTAGAGCCACACAAGGTAAGAAGGGACTTTTGCCATTTGTTTGATGGGACATCAAAGCACACTCTTAAAATGATCTACTTAAATAAGAATTCTTAAGCTGGTGGGGTCTTATAGTGGTATCTATTTGAAACAAATCTTTGTGGAATTAAGTTAAACAGCCAAAGAGTAGATATAAAATATGAAGAAAGACACTCAAGACAAGCAAGAGGTAATCTGTCCTCAATTTCCCTAACATCATTTCTAATATCTATGACCCATGTCCTTACACATTGTTAATTGCATCCAATGGAAAAGAATTATTGCTCCTGGAGATGGGTTCCTCCTGTGTCTTTAACTTTTCTAAGTTGGTCTTCTTTTCTGGTTATTTTTTCTCCCCCATTCTTCACCTGATAATATGCTTTATGGCTATTTTGAGGCTCACCTCTCTTCATAGTCTGCTCATTCATCAATAGCCTTGGTTTCAGCTTCCATCTATCATTTGTTGTCTTTGATCAGTTTTCTTCAAAAACAGAGCCCGAGGCAAGGATTAAATACTAGTACTCTATTTGGTAAGTGAGGCAGGGAAGGATGTGAAGCAAATGCAAGATGATGTATTACCAAACTAGTCATGGTTTCACAATGAACTGTGAAGAGATAGAACAGGTTATTAGCAAGTATGTCTGCTTGACCACATAGATATTTCCAAACAGGTTATGTAGACACACTATGTGCCTTGTATCGGTTCACAGCCCAGGTGAATTTCCTCCAGTATGCTATTACCCCTTGATTAACTTTCACTCTGTAGGGAGTTAGTTCCCCTACATGTTCAGCCTGCATTACTTGGTTCCTTTGGTTTGGAATGCCAGGAACCATGATGAGTCATTTCATCCAAGTCTGGAATTGATGAGAAGAATCTGCAGTATGTTACCAGTGAGACTGGGTGGTGGCAGCCAAGGAAGAGAGCCTGACAGAGTTGCCCATGTGCAGTCAGATTCAGCCAAGTGGTGAGGACCCCATTTGGAGAAAAAAAGTGGTTGAGAATCCAACAAGAAGTGGTGCCAAGAAAATGTGAGGCAGTGCATAATACACATATCCCACACAACTGGTAACTCCCCGATCTATGCTATACGTATTGTAGATTTCTCTCCTTGCCGCAGACCTACATCTCAAGTGGAAGTTCCCAATAGCAGTTCAAAATCTAGTTCTTTAATTGCTCCTCACCAAAACATGCTTCTCAATTATGCCTTAACCCATTGAAGAGAGTCACCAGTTGTTCATAACCAAAATCATTCTGACTTTATCTTCTCCCTCAATTCTTTTATACAGTCAATGATCAAATACCAGATAGTTTATCTCCTTAGTAAATTTTTTTTTTTTTTTATGGGACCCTCGCCAGCGGCCAGGGAACGAACCGGCGCTGCAGAACTGGGCAGCCTTGCAGCCCAGCGTTCAACCACTGCGCCACCAGGGGAGGCCCTCCTTAGTAATTTTTAAGCAATTTAATTATTCCTATCCCATTTACCATGATAAAGGCATTGCATTTAATAAGTTTGGAATCTAAGGAAGTACCATCCCAGCATATCTCAACGGTATTGCTGAGCTAGGTTTCTGCTTCCACATCTGACACACAATCCAGCTTCCAGAATATTCTTTCTAAAATATAAATCTCATATCACTCTCTGATGACAAACCTTTCATGGTTCCCCAATAAAGTGTAGGATTAAGTTCAATTTCTCAACAGAACTTATAATAGTCTTCACAAGCTGACCTTTGCCTATTGCTCTAGTCTTAGCTTTTCCTAAATCCCAGGCAGTATTTTTAACCAAACTAAATGTCTGTAGTTCTCTTCATGCATCATGTCCTCTTTCATCTCTTCTTGTGCTGCTCTCTTGCATCTCTCTGCTCTCTCGCTCTCTCCCTCTGGCACTAACATTTCCCTAGGTTGTATCTATTCACCCTGCACAACTTGGCTTAGACATGAAATCTTGGAGCAGCCTTCCCTGACTACCTGCCCTTATCTTCCCCATGATGAGTTATAAATATGTTCATCAGCTGTCAGCAACAGAATCTTGTTGGAGGGTTTTTTTCTTACACAAGCAATGTCAAATGTTGGTATCGGTTCAGTTTTCCAGTGACGACAACACCCAGAATCCTTCAGTCTTTCATTCTATATTCACCAAATGTGTGGCCTCACAGTGTCAAGATGGGCCCCTGACATCACATCCATGTTTTAGGAAGGATGAAAAGAGGGAAAGCCAAAGCTACACTCAAAACCCCAGAATACATATTTCTATCTCATTGGATATGGCTAAATCACAGTCACTCAAATTCAAGGAAAGCAGAGTAAGTGACTGGTTAGAATTGCTCAGCCTGAATAGAAGACAGCAAGTGAGGAGTTCAGCAATAGCTGGTATGATTACCAGTCTACCACACTCCAGGGGGGGTTAGACACCCCAAATATTTGTTCCAATGGAACCCTTATCATCCTCATCACACCATATTGTAATTACCCATTTGATAGTTTGTCTTTCTATTAGATTATTTATTGGATGGAAACTGCCACCTAGTCATTTTTATATGCCCATCTTCTAGTATAGTAGTGTAATACATTGTAGATGCTCAGCAAAAATTTAGTCTCATAGTGAACTGAACTCTGCCTTCTAAAAACAGAACCAGGTTAATTTAGAACGTATCCAACTTTATTTAGAATCTGTCCTTACCCTGTACATTTAAGTAAATCAGACCCTCATTTGCAAGCCTTCTTCAATGTAGAGGCTTGCTTTTTTTTGTTTTTGAAAAATGTGTTTTTGAAAAAAATATACCTAAACTGCACAAAAACTTATGTGTATAGCTCAGTGGATTTTACATATGGTATACATACATGTAGCCACCATCCAGAACAAGATAAAAACATTTCCAGCACACCAAGATTTCTCATTCTCCCATCCCAAAACCATTTGCAAAGATAACCACTATGACTTCTGTCACTATTCATTAGGCTTGTCTATTTAAAAAATTTTATATAAATAGCATCATACAATATATAATCCATCATGTTCTGCTTCTTTTACTCCATTCTAATTCAATGACATTTATCTGTGTTGAAGTGTATAGTAGAAGTCCATTCTTTTTCATTGAATAGATGTACCTCAATTTATTCTATTATTGATGAATATTTGAGTTGTACTCAATATTTGATTAGTACAAATAGCATTGATATGAATATTCTTGTGGATATCTTCATGCCAAATATATACCTAAGAGTGGAATTGCTAATCAGAGAATATTGAGCTTCAGTAGACACCACCAAACAAATTTCAAAACTTTTATACCCACCAGCAGAGTATGAGCATTTTAGATATGATAAATCTAAACATATCATGTTTTTGTCAATTATACAAATTTTACTTACTCTAACATATGTTGAATATTATTGCAGTTTTGATTTGCATTTTCCTAATGATGTTGAACATCTTTTTGTATGTCTGATTGCTGCTTGAATATCTTCTTTTGTGAGTCTTCAGCCTCATTTCTTAAAAAAATGAGTTGTCTATGGTCTTCCTATAGAAGTATTATTTAGTCTAGATACAAGGATATTGTCAAGTATTATATAGTAGCTCTTGTAGACCTGTAGTTTTTATTAGTTGTTTCTTTTAGCAAATTAAAATTTTATTTTTAATAAATTTCAGTTCATCTACTGATTGATTTTTCACTATTTTCAACAGGATATTTCAACATTTTCCTTGAAGATGGTATGTTTTCTGTCCTATTTAAGAAATCAGTACCTACCCTAAGGCCATGAAGATATTTTTCATTGTTATCTTCTGAAAACTTTACTGTTTATCTTTCACATGTAGGTCTGTAATCCATCTAAAACTGATTTTTGTGCATAGTGTGAGAAAGGGGACAGGATTCATTTTTTTCCCCCCTCAAATCTAGATCCAATTGATACAGCACATAGCTCATTAAAAAGGCCATCTTTTCTCTCTAAGCTTTGTTGAGAATCAAATGGCTATAAATTTCTGGGTCTGGACTCTTATTCGTTTTACTGGTTTTTCTGTACTTGAGTGAAAGCCATCCTATCTTAATTGCAGTAGCTGTATAATAAGTCTTCATATTCAGCAGTGTCAAGAAAGTGTTTTCTCTACTTCAACATAGTTTTTGCTATTCTTGGCCTTTTGTCTTTCTATATAAAAGTTTTAATTAGTTTGTCAGTTTCCTAAAAAATCTGGGCTTTTGATTGGCATTGTATTTCATTCTGTCAGAGATCCAATCCCCTCCAATCCTGGCTGCTTTGACATTTCTCCATGATCTCAAACAGCTGTGTTTTTTTTTTAATTTTTATACAGATATTATATCATTATTCATTTTTGTAGTTTGCTTTCTCTGTCAGTTGTAGTCCACTTAAAATTTCCACCACCAAGTCACCAGGGAACTATCATCATAGTCTCTTGTGCTCTTCCTGCCCCTGTTTTAATCCTTCTCCTTCCCCCTCCCCTGCTGAATGTCTCCAATTCATAGCTGCCAAGCAGCTGTGTTTTTCAGGACAGTTTTTATGGTTGTTCTTGACAGGAGGGTGGGCTGATACC
The DNA here is from genome assembly GCF_964194135.1 of Talpa europaea. Taxonomy (NCBI): domain Eukaryota; kingdom Metazoa; phylum Chordata; class Mammalia; order Eulipotyphla; family Talpidae; genus Talpa; species Talpa europaea. The sequence continues at coordinate 43,147,415 of NC_140068.1, forward strand.
AACCACTCCCTTGTGGCCAGAAACAGAAGTCCTTTGCAAATCTTCCTAAAACAAGTCTATAAAAAGAAGAAGAAATCTATATGACAAACACTATGTGCAGATACTTTATGTAAAGTTAAAGTCTACTTTACGAAACTAGATCCATTTGACTGCAATCAAGAGAAGTCTCAAATTGGGTTAAACAAAAAACTTTTTATTGCTTCACATAACTGAAATTTCAGGAGGAAGATTGTATTCAGGATTTTAAATGAAGTTTACCAGGATCCAATTTTATCTCCATCTGTCTGCTCCACTTCATGTTGAATGCTGAAGCCACCCTCAGACAGACTCAGCACCACAGAAAGGCCGTCAGTACCTCCCAGAGCTGGGTCCTTCTAGGTCTACACACGGCAGAAACTCTCATTCCTCAACAAGTCACATTGCTGAGGGAAATTTAATAGATTGATTAGCTTGGGCCAGGTCAGGACTCTGACTCTGGAGTCAGGTTAGATTTAGCTCCTCCAGAAAGCCACAGACTGGGAATAGGATTAATGGTGATTCCCAAGCAGGGAGTTAGGATGTGGTTACTGGAGAAAAATGTACAGATACTGGATGACAACAAGAGAAATGTCCACTCCACTGGCCAAACCAGTCTCTAAATCCACAGAGCCTAAAATTATTTGGTAGATCACGCTCTGTACCTCCAAAGCCATTTCCATGATCCCGTTTCGGGGATTGTGGCCATCACTCCCTTCACGCAGCTACATGCGCTGTACCCATTCTCTCCAGACCCTCGCATAGCACTTTCAACCCTGGCATCTCTCTGCTCATGTTCGCTTCTCCCCGTCACCTGATGTCTTAAGAGCAGGAGGAACAGGAAGATGAGATGAGTTTTATTCCCTCATTGTTACCATTTTCCTTTTCTCTCACTGTCACTGTAAAAGGACGGCAATCAGCTGATCTAATGTAACTTCTTAACTCTACTATTTACAGCTATGATCTGAAAAAGTCACCTCACCACTCAGTCTCAATTCCCATAGCCGCAAATGGAGCTAACAATATAAACTTTATGTTAAGCGAAATAAATCGGAAGGAAGAAGAAAAAAATTGGAGGGTTTCACATATAGGTGAAATATAGAGAAACTATATTTCAGAAAAAAAACAAAATTTGCAAACTGACCATAGATGTGAGGCATACAGCAAGGGAGTGGGGAGGAGAGGGGTCAAAACAGGGAAAAGCACAGGGACTATGGTGACAGAGCAGGGGTGTTACGGTAGTGGGAGAACTACAGGGACTACATCTGAGGGGAGAAATCAAATATTGTACAAAAATGAACAATGATGTAAGAAAATAAATTCAATTATTAAATATTTTACACACACAGGGCCTTCCCCGTGGCGCAGCGGTTGAGCGCTGGGTTGCGAAGCTGCCCGCAGTCTCTGCAGCGCCGGTTCGATCCCCGGCTGCTCCCCGGCCACTGGAGGAGGGTCCCACATGGCGCGCAGACCTCTCCTGCCGCCCGCTGCTCCCCTCAGCAGTGTACCTCGGTCCTTCTGCCTGCTCTGCTCCCCACTCTGGCTCTGGTGAATTCTCTCACCCTCCCGCGCTTCTGACTGTACCCAGTGCTTGTATAAATAAACAAATCTTTAAAAAAAAAAATATTTTACACACACACACACACACACACACACACACACATATACACATACTTTATCTCTTCCCAGGGAATGTCTCTAGAAAGAGCTGTGAAAGAAGAGTAAGGGCCTCCCAGGTGGCGCAGCAGTTGAGCGCTGGGTTACGAAGCTGCCCGCAGCCTCTGCAGCACCGGTTCGATCCCCGGCTGCTCCCCGGCCACCGGAGGAGGGTCCCGCATGGTGCGCAGACCTCTCCTGCCGCCCGCTGCTCCCCTCAGCAGTGTACTTCGGTCCTTCTGCCTGCTCTGCTCCCCGCTCTGGCTCTGGTGAATTCTCTCACCCTCCCGCGCTTCTGACTGTGCCCAGTGCTTGTATGTATAAATAAATAAATAATTTTTTTTTAAAAATTTAAAAAAAAAAAAAAGAAAGAAGAAGAGTAAGAAGTTGCCAGATCTGGAAATGGCATCTTTTTGAACGGGTGTTGAAGTTGCTGGTAATGCCTCTGCTAGAGAAATCTTATAAAGTGGAGCTTTGATTTTCAAGCATTTCAGTGATTGTGAAGGTTAAGTGAAATATTTTGAAAATGTTTAATACACTCTGAAGCTCTAAAGAGATGCTGAATTGTATGATGGGCCTCAGACAGTTCTTGTTCCATGCCAAGCATTATTTGTAACATTTGTCAAGGGTTTCCACCCTAGGGAACAAAAGCACAAAAGTTTAACTAAAGTCCTCTGGCCTAATCCTCTTAAGAGTTGTTGAAGCCTCTCTGAATTGATCCAGAGGTCGTCAAGTACTTTCTAAACACAGGAGGTTCTTTCAAATTTTCCTACTGTTTCTAGTATGACACCCATGGTTCTTCTCTATACCCACCCTCATCGCCCATATGCCATGTGGAACCAGAGATTTTGCCCCAGGTTACAGTGACAGGAAGTGCTAGACAGGGATCTTTCTAGAATCCACTCATTCTCTACATGGCCAAGAGGAGCTAAGTCAGAATAATTATAATAATTGCAGAGGCCTCTAATAAACATTTTGATTGTGCCCTATGGGAAAGGAGAGGGCAGTGTCTGAGCAAGGGCCGTTTGTGTAAGAAGGAAGTGGCAGATTTGGAAGTGGAATCGGGATTCAGCTCTGGGCCTGCATTAGTACATAACCCAGAACTGACCTCATAAAACCAAAATCTCAGTGATCTATGCCTATGCAGAGCCTAGTACAGTGCCTTACTGAATAGGCGTTCAGTTGGACTGATGGTCAAGGTGGAAAAGAACAGGTAGATTTAAGAGATGCTCTGGACAGTGGGTAGATAAAAATCTGTGACTAGTTGAACACAAGTGATGATGTGCAAAAAAAAAGTGAATATGGCTTTGTCTGTGAATATGGCTTTGTCTAGAGAACTGGTAGATACAGGGGTGGAGATTAGAAGGCATTGGTTGGGTGGGATGATTAAGAGTTCAATATGTGGGGCCTCCCCGGTGGCGCAGCGGTTGAGCGCTGGGTTGCGAAGCTGCTCGCGGCCTCTGCGGCGCCGGTTCGATCCCCAGCTGCTCCCCGGCCACCAAAGGAGGGTCCCACATGGCGCGCAGACCTCTCCTGCCGCCCGCTGCTCCCCTCAGCAGTGTACTTCCGTCCTTCTGCCTGCTCTGCTCCCCACTCTGGCTCTGGTGAATTCTCTCGCCCTCCGGCACTTCTGACTATACCCAGTGCATGTATAAACAAAACAAACAAACAAATAAATAAATAAATAAATAAATAAAACATGCCTCTATTTAAAAAAAAAAAAAAGTTCAATATGTGGATCTAGTGTGAAGAGTTGGTAAGTTAGCCTTGGAAACCCTGTCAGAGAATTTGCAATGTGATGTTGTTTCTTAGTGAAATTTTTTAATGAAAAGGTAATGGGTTTTGACTATAAAATGTAAAACCAATAGCATTTTTTTTTACAGGAAATTTCCTTTAAACATATAGCAAAGTGGGCCTCCCCGGTGGCGCAGCAGTTGAGCGCTGGGTTGTGTAGCTGTCCGCGGCCTCTGCAGCACCGGTTCGATCCCCGGCTGCTCCCCGGCCACCGGAGGAGGGTCCCACATGGCGCGCAGACCTCTCCTGCCGCCCGCTGCTCCCCTCAGCAGTGTACTTCGGTCCTTCTGCCTGCTCTGCTCCCCGCTCTGGCTCTGGTGAATTCTCTCACCCTCCTACGCTTCTGACTGTACCCAGTGCTTGTATAAATAAATAAATAAATCTTAAAAAAAAAATATATAGCAAAGTCCTCTAGACACTTTCTCCTCACTTCTTACCAATGGGACTCTAATTTTGTGTATGGCAGAAAGGAGCCAGGATCAATAATTGCATAGTCAAGCTATCCTTGCTAGATGACTATGGAATTAAGTGCTGCCAATGAGAGAGACTTAATTAGATGCTATTAAGTGGGATGCATGAGAAAGTTCCTTAAAAAGGGGCTCGCTAATTGACATGCACATTTTGCTCATGGCCCTACTCCTTTTTCCACTTACAACGTGGACCTGATGGCTGGAGTTCCAGCAGCCATCTGATGACCACGAGGATGGGAACCACATGCTAAGGATGGCAACTGGGAAGAAAATGGGCCCCCATGTTGTGGTGTGAATCCACCACCCCACCCCAGCATGCTGCCTGCAGACTTCCACTAAACATGAAAAATAAAGCCTCCAGTTTGTCTCAACCAACAACAATTCCTTCATATACCGCTGTCTTGAAAGTTGTGAATGGCCTTTAATTTCAGAATGAGTTTTCAAGTTGTACAAAAGTGATAACAAGAATAAGACATTAGCCCTTCATTCAAAATAATAAGCACCAACCCTATAAGCATGTCTATCATTTAAAAAATCTGAAAAGAAGTCTTTGGGAACCTGTGACCTTAGTCCAGATACAGCCCCTGGTCTCATACCTCCTTTCTAAAAGGAGGAGAGACAAGTATGTCCCCAAAACAACACAGTTCAAGATTATAATCTCTGCTCATGACTATCACTTTGAACTACAACCACTTACATGTATTTTTAGTACCAAAAATCTAATAAATTCCAAGAGCATCTGGGTTCTTTTTGTGGTAGAATTTCATGAAAACAAACTAACTCATAGTAATCCCTTCCTAAGGAAATAACAGTTGCTAAGGGGAAGGAGGAAGCACCAGTTTCCCACATCCACATCAAGCTCCCCCTTTTGAATGGAGGTTTTTGTTTAACTGAAAGCACATGTCAAAAAACAGCTAGTTTTTGGGCCTCCCCGGTGGCGCAGCGGTTGAGCACTGGGTTGCGAAGCTGCCCGCAGCCTCTGCAGCACTGGTTCGATCCCCGGCTGCTCCCCGGCCACCAGAGGAGGGTCCCACATGGCGCGCAGACCTCTCCTGCCGCCCACTGCTCCCCTCGGCAGTGTACCTCGGTCCTTCTGCCTGTTCTGCTCCCTGCTCTGGTGAATTCTCTCACCCTCCCGCGCTTCTGGCTGTACCCAGTGCTTGTATAAATAAATAAATCTTTAAAAAAAAAAAAAAAGAAAGAAAGAAACAGCTAGTTTTTTAACCTGCCTGTGCTTCATACCTAGCTCAGCCAGCCACTCATCACCTGACCACCCGGACTGAACGCCATTCTCCAGGACATGGGTGAGCTCCCCACTCCCTACACCCCTCTGCAGGGTATTCAACAGAAAGCCAGCTCAGGAGCAACTCACTCTGGGTTTGGCCAGGGGTATCGTGGTTCTTAGAAGAAGGGTAGGTGGGCTGGGGGTGGGGTAGGAAGTCCAAATGAAGCCCAACTGTGGGTTATGAGGAACAAACAGCACAGGTGTGTATACCACAGATATGTCCCCGCCCAAATGCAAACACACCCTTCAGGAAGGTTCCTTACTTCAAAGCTATCTGGTTTCATCCCTGAAGCTTTGGCCATCACTTCTGCAATGTGCTCAGCCTAAGACCTAACCTTCATTTTGCCAATTGCTTTTATTGATGTAGAACCCATTATTCAGGCACCTACATACTATAGTTCTATTTGAAAGATGAAATTCTTTCCCCCAAATTATTTCAGCTCATCTGTTAGGTAACCAAAAATCCTCTAAAAAAGCAAAGAAAGAAAAAAAAAAAAAAACCTCAACCCTTAATTCTACAACTCTATTTAAAAAGGATACCCCAATAAACCAAACTCACAAAGCAGCTCATTTGATTTACTTAGAGCAAAGTGACACTCAAGAGTGAGTCCTTCAGGAGCTGACCCTGAATTTCTCCCCACCCTGAATCGGTACATCAATGTCCTCACTTGTAAAGTGGAAATAAAACACACTCAACCGTCCTAGGGAATGTTCAGAGGGTCAGGGAGCGAATCGAGATTGACTCTACAACTAGTAAAGAGTGAGTGGAGACAGATACTCTACCTCTTACCAGGTATGGTGGAAAGTAAGTGCTGATGAAGGTAGGCTCGGCAGGCTGTCCACTTTCCCGGAGACAGGATGCCCTTGCATTTACAGAGCACTTAGAATCTGCCTCACAGATGTTCTCTCATTCCCTAGATTGCTGGTGTCAGCTCCTGTCCCCATGTGTAGGGACCCCTGGGCCAGCCCCTGCCAGGTCGGGAAGCACCGATCTGAGGGAGAAGCAGCTCACTGCCTCTCTCAGCCTAAACACTACTTCTCTCCACGTTCTGCTCACTGGCCTTGCTCTGCCCTCGTGTGTGCTTCCTGGTCCTCCTGGCCGCCATATCATGTGAAGACCACCATTGTATCACCTATTGAGTTTTCTCCTTTACAGGTCATATAACTCCTGCAGACCACGGTTTCCCCACCACTCACCCTGGCTACAGTTTGTCAAAGGTCCTCCTTAGAGGCCATGCATACAAGCTCCAAGTGAGTCCTTATTCTAGGCTCCATAGCGCCCATGGTTACACTAACTTCTTTGTCCAAACCTATTGAGTCTGTAGTCAACTAAAATGCATAAATCTTCTTCTTTAGTCCAACTTGTGTCTTTAGCTTTCTTTCCCAAATCCTTTCTTTTTAAGAAAAGAAAGATGTGGATCAATATCAAATACTGCCAATAGTGCAATGATTATTAAACCCAGGTTCAATTCTGTCCATTTCACTTAGAGGTTTCAGCCCAGTGTTCCAACCAGTCTCAAGATCTTCTAAACCTGACCTGTCATTTATCATTATTAGCTACACTCTCCAGGTTTGTGGCATTCATAAACCTAATGGACTTTTTCTTTCTTTCTCCCACTTATTCATCTATTGTAACATAACTTGACTGTATATACCAGGTGGGTGAGTGGATATGATTCAGTCTGTCTTATGCTGGGTAGACGCAAGGTCACATAATAGACCTTGAGCTGGCACTTTGCTGGAATTCCAGTGTCCTGAAGTCAGGATGGAGATTTTCTTATAGTGCCCTGGGGTTGCTGCACCTTATTTGACTCCCAGGACCCTGCTCTACCTGAGCGGATGCTCATTGCTCATCATGTACTCGGCAGGTAGGGTCATTACCTCGTGCAGGCTGACAGAGGGCTATAGGTACTGTTTGCTTTCCACTTATCATCACTTCTAGAATTCAAGAGTCTCTGACCAAACCTAATTAGATCCTAGATCCTTTTCCCCTGTGGCCCTCTCTACTGCTACCCAGTTTTCTCTGTGGGAGGGACATCATCTGATCCAGGCCTCAAAACTTGGGATCTGATACATGTTCCATCACATTTAATTCTTTCACCTTACCAGACACAAGCCATTTAACTTTCCCAAACCTCAGTTTTATCACTTAAAATTGGGGAGACACCACTCTACCTTACTTAGAGGGTTAATTGAGAATCAAAGAAGGGAATGAACATAAAAAGTTTTGAAGACTATCCAATACTTTCCAAAGCATATAGTTACTATCAAATGGGTAAGGAGAACTCTAAAGTGAGTCTGGACCACTTAAAATTCCTTTTGAAAATGGTTCATTGTATTCTAACCTATTTATTCATTTCTCTCTTTTTTCTCGTAAAGTCTCAATAAAAACTGAATATTAAGAATACATACAGGGAGAATACTGAATACAAATTAACTATGCAATATTCTTTAGTGACTTTGGCAGGGAAGCAATACACCTATTAAAATACTCCAGTCAGAGCTGGCACATACTCTGCTGATAACCCCAGCAGGCAACGACCTTGGCACCATTACAAGGGCAATATTTTCAAATGGATGAACTATTTCTGAACAAAGTGTCCAGTGTATTAGGAATAAGCAGGCTTTTCATCAACCATGCCTGTGTGTTTTCTGGTTCCAGCAACCTTTCCCAGAGACAGTGTCAGAGAGTGGGGAATACCAGGAAATAGCACCTTCTAGAAACCTGCCCCAGCTTGTTCATCCTGTGGCTAAATGGGTCTCCAAACCCCCATCATCTATTCTGAAGGTTTCATGATTTCTTGTCTGCACTTTTTAAAAAGCAAAACCCATTATTGTCCATTACTCTCTTGGTCAGACCTCAGGGTTTTCCTGGAGCTCATATGGAACAGGAGTATGTGCTAGAGACTCCTGTACAATGTCACCAAGTGTTGTAGGCCAATTCTATGAGAAGGTGGAATGGCTCTCAGAATTACCCCAAATGGGTACACAAAGAGCTTTGAAGACAAGATCCCTGAGATGTAATTCACTGGGATAGCAAAAAAGGACTCTGAGTTGACCGGAAATGAAATATAAATGAAGTTATCTGTGAAGAGTCAAGGTGAGTATATTCCATACAAGAACATGCTTGAAACGGCCGAGAAGACAGAGATACAGGAACAGAGTCAATCAAGGAGAGAGTCAGAAGAGATGAAATCAGAGGGGTAGTGGGGAGCCTGCTCCCAGAGGGCCTAGAACAAGTTTAAAGATTTTGGTTTTAAGTCATCTGGGAAAATATTATGGGGTGGGGAAGCTTGAAACAGAGATAATATGACATGCATATAATGACCTTTCTGACTATTCTATTCAGAAAGGACTTTAGGCAGGAAAAATGTAAGCAGGGAGAATACTAAGAGGTCAGGGCAATGGTCTGGTCCAGTGATGAGGTTGCTGGCTTGGACCGTGATAGTAGCATTGTTCAGGTGAGGTGAGAATCTGGATTCTGCCATTATGGCTTTAGCAAGATGAGTTTTGGGGGAGCTGGGAAGAAAGGAGGAAGTAGAGACATGGGGCAGCAGCTCCTGTGGGATTTGGGATCATAAGATGTTTTTTGTTTCTAGCTTGTTTGTATAATAATGGGAAATGATCCAGTAGAGAGGGGGAAAGGTGATGGTGTGAGAGAGAAGACAACCCCTGGAGGGAAGTCCCTAAGTGGGCAGAGAAAGGGATCTAGCCAGTGCTTCTTAAATTCCTTTGTGCATTAGAACTACATGGAGACCCAGTTGAAACACAGATTCAAAGGCTCCACCCCAGAGATATTGACTCCACAGGCCTGGAGGGGGGATGGAGAATTTGCATTTCTGATACTCTCCCAGGTGCTGCTGATGCTGCCAGTCAGAATCCAGGACCATACTATGGGTGTGGCTGATAGAAGCTTGGGAATCCATCCCTGTCTTAGGAGGGAAGGCGCAGCAGGCAGACAGAGTCAGGGAGGGGAGTGGGTGTGGTGGTGGAAGTGTAGAACTTGTCTGCTGACTGTTCTATTATCTCTGTGAGTAAGGAGGCAAGATCATCAGCCGAGAGTTATAATGGAGAGAGGATGATAGTTTCAGGAGGGAAGAGAAAATATGAAATCATTGCCTTGAAGAGAGAGACTAAATGGTGTAGGGAAATGAAACAGAGTGTCAGGTGAGCATGGAGGATCCACCTGTAGCTGTGCTAAGGCACTTAAGGACAGACCAGGCAGCCACACCCAGCTGTGCTATTGCAGACACAATAGGCAGAGCACGATTCAGCCAAGGTCACAGTACTGCCAGGAAGATAGTGATGGGAAGTAGGGTCAAGGAAGTTGATTGTATGATAATGGGCAGGATGATAATGAGGAACCTCAGACTCTAAATGGATAAGGAGGGCAGTAGAAACTTGTAGATGGTGGTGGGGTGGTGAGGAACAGTGAGAAGGTGGCAGATCAATCAATTGTAGATTTTTGAGGTTGAAGAAATATTGGGGAGAGAACTTAGAAGAAGCTGGAAAGAGGAATTATAATTGGACAGTGAGAGGGTTGAAACTGAGATTGTTAGGGGGAAGTGATGTCCTGAGTTAATCCCATACAGGCTTTGTGGACTCCACCCCCACTCCAGACTAAAAACCATCAGGACATTGGGGAAGACAAATCCCATCACCACCAAGGGGAGGGTGGCTGGGACCTGAGGGTGGAGTTGGGCAGCCAGGTTGGATATAAAAAACCAAACACGTGGGCCTAGGGCTCTCTGGCTCGCGATCGCTCGCCTCCCGGCTTCACCGCTCCTGGCTGGCGGCCAGCTCTCAGAGCGCCATTTTGGGGTTCCAGATCGGCGGATCGGGTAGGACTCATTTAAAACTTTGTCTCCCGCTTTTCTCCCAGAGCTGTATATTTCCTCATTTCCCCTTCCCTTGTAAATAAACCTTTTATTAACCTTTCACGTGTGCCTGCAGTAGAGCATTAATAAGTCCTTTTAAGCGCGCGGGTGAGGACCCACAGTCAGGCACCCCGTTTTGTATCGGGGTTGCTCTACAACAGTTTGGCGCCCAGCGTGGTTTCCAAGTTACACCCGGCACCCCGTTTTGTATCGGGGTTGCTCTACAACAAGATCATGGGGCTGCACAATTACTGGTAATAATAAAGTCAAGGACATGGGCATGGGTGTTCATGATTCCATAAAGCACAAGATCACTGGAGGAGAGGAAGCTGAAGAACTGGGAGGCACTGGAAAGACCCTATTTGTGGATACAAGGACTATTATCAGGAGCACTGTTTGAAGGAGAACTAAGAGCTCTTTTCAAACCTTTCTTACAGAATTTGTTACTGCAAGGAAGGGGAAAAAAACAAAAATTCTGGCCCCCAAGCAAAAGTTTTCCCAAGAGTGTCCTAATGCTAATTGCAAAACAAACAGAAAGCCAGCAGGGGCTGTCTGGGGGAGAGGCCGCAGTGAGGAGCCCACTCTAGCTGGCTGGTATCAGCCTCCAAAAAGTCCAACCTTCCCCAGCAATTTCCCTGCTTAATTTGAAGAATTAAGAGTGATGGCGAGATGCTGAGAACCTGAGGTGATTCATCACAGCCCATAAATGCTCGTGAAGGCTCTGCACACATTTTATATGGAGTAGTAGGCTGCTGGTTTGTGACGTCTTAGATTTCATATTTAACTACTGTGCGTGTTCTAATGCTGAAGAGACTAAATATAGCCCTTGGATTAGGAAATCTAAAAGGAACCCACAGCAGGAGCAACGGTGAGCACCGGAGGAGCTGTGAGTTGGAGTGGCTAAGAGGGTGGCATCTCCACCTACGAACCCCACTCCATGATAGGGGTGTGCCAAGAGGGAAACAGCAGCTTCCATGCAGTACTGAGAACATCCTCCCTCCCTTCCTGCCTGAACAGCCTGCGTCCTGAGTCCTCTCCCAGGCTGGATCCTATCAGACTGGGTGGGGGCGGGTTCCTCTTCCCCAGGGTCAGACTCACCCCTGAGGCAAAAGGGAACCAGACCCCATATCACCCTCTCCATGAACTCTTCCAGGTCCGAGAATCCAAATGCAAAACTGGCCTCTTCTCCTGTGTAAACTGTTGCTGCAAATCAAGGGGCAGTGAAGAGGCCAGTACTCTGGTCACATCTGAACACCATCTGGAACCTTCCACATGTGTTTGTAGCTGCATCAGAAGCGAGAACCAGAGTGAGAAATGCAGAAAGGATTCACATTCAAGGCTGGCTCTGACTACCTTGCGGTAATAGGACTATGGATGACGTTTCCATTTTCTGAATTTTCCAAAAGGAGTTTGTGTTACTAATGAATGTGTTAACGTATGTGAAAAACTCTTCATGAATTTGTTTTGCTGTTTATAAAACGCTTGGATGGTTTGTCTTGAGTTGCACACTAACCTTACAATACCACTCCCGGGGTATAGCTGAAGACTTGGCCTGCACAACACTGTGGCTTAAATCAGCACATGGTACAACAATGATAAGTGTAAGAGTTTGGTGCTTCAGTGTAGCAGCGCCTGACAGGTGTGCCCTCCCACTGGCCCAATTACAGCTGTCTGGAGCCCTAGAACCGGAGAGGATAGAAAAGACCAAGAAGCATGGGTGGCAGCAGTGTCCTCAGGGGCTGAGCAACTTGCCACCCCTCCTCCACCCCATCTGTGCGTCTGTCTGGCCCAGATGGTGTGGAGCAGGGCGTCTTCAGGCAAGTCACCTGCCTTATATGCAAAAGGCCATGTTACTTTGCTGGTGGCCAGTGGGATCCTGGGCCATCTAGCTCGTAGTAGATTGCATTTTTCCTACCTAGGCTGGGTTGTCAAATTCAAATGCAGGACCCTAAATGCTGCACTATGTTTTGACCTGAGGTTTGAGATCAAATTCAGAGACCTCAAACCTAATCTAAACACACAATGACCTTGAACCAAGAGCAGTCCTAGGTAACATTTATAAATGAATAAAATGCATCTTTGGGCAGATCCCTAAAGAGGAAAGGGCAGCTACCTCTTTACCAGGACAACTCACTTTCAAGGGTCCCAGGCAGGTGGCCTGTCACTACTTCCCTTCCCAAGTCTCCATCCCTCAGGACCCACTTTTCTAGGGGAGTCCCTGATCTGAGCGACCAGGCAGAGGTTGAGGAGGCAAAGGCCAACAAAGACACTCCTCACCACATGATAATTGAATCTGAACTCGGCTCTTTTTCTAGAAAGAAATGGCTTTTCCCAAATAAACAAATGCTAATTGTTGAAACTTTAGGTTTACCTACAGGGTGCTCGTAGAGGAGCATTTTAGGGGTAGGATGAGTGGTTAGTAGTCCTCCTAAAATAACACATTTAAATATGTCTTTCTCAATAAGAATGTTGCCTTCCTGGAATATTAAGCTACTTTTGGGCCTCCCCTGGTGGTGCAGTGGTTGAGCTCTGGGCTGCGAAGCTGCCGCAGCCTCTGCAGTGCAGGTTCGAACCTGGCCACGCGCCATGGTCCCAAATGATATGACAGACCTCTCCTGCCACGCCTGCTGCTCCCCTCAGCAGTGTATTTCGTCAGTCTGCCTGTTCTGTTCCCCACTCTGGCTCTGGTGAATTCTCTCACCCTCCAGCGCTTCTGACGGTACCCAGTGCTTGTATAAATAAATAAATCTTTAAAAAAAAAAAAAGATTAAGCTACTTTTAATCCTTCATCAAACAACAAGGAATTTTTAAAGGAAAAGCAAAAAAAAAAGAAGGGGGAAGAGATAAGGATAAGGAATTGGTAGAAAGAGAGACTGACTCTTAAAATATATCACTATTCCTTCACTTGCTTTTCTCTGTCATTTGCAAGGAGCAAGATGTCATTTATTTAACCCAGTGATAATGTGCTTCAAGTCTTTTTTTATTTTAAATCTTTTCTAGGAAAGCAATTCTCAAAGTATATTATAGGGAAACTGACCGGGGTGAATGTCTTTGAACCCATTTTAGGGAATCCTTGAGGTCAAAACTATTTTCACAATAAGACACAATTTTCCTTTTCATTCAAGTGAGTTTTCTAGAGACCGCATGATATGTGGTGACATCTTTGCATCAAAAAGTCTCTATGGGCTAAAAAGTTTAGGAGAATATCTTTAAGCACAGAGAATTCACAATGTCATTAGTATTTTAAAGGCTCTGACTGAATAGCCAAAGTTCTCCTGAAAAAAAAAAAAAAGAAGGGAATGGAGGCATCACACTCCCAGACTTCAAACTCTACTACAAAGCCATAATCATCAAAACTGCATGGTATTGGAACAAGAACAGACATACAGACCAATGGAATCGAATAGAAAATCCAGAAATAAACCCACAGATTTATGGTCAACTAATATTTGACAAAGGAGCAAAGACTATGCATTGGAGCAAAGAAAGTTTGTTCAATAAATGGTGCTGGGAAAACTGGGTCGCTACATGCAAAAGAATGAAGCTTGACCACTACCTCACACCATATACAAAAATCAACTCAAAATGGATTAAAGAACTAGACATAAGACCTGAAACCATAAAATACATAGAAGGAAATATAGACGAAACACTACGTGATTTGCATATCAAAGACATCTTTACAGACACATCACCCAAAGCAGTGATAGTGAAGGCAAAGATCAACAGCTGGGACTACATCAAATTAAAGAGCTTCTGCACAGCAAAAGAGACAATAACAAAAACAAAGAGAAACCCCACCAGCTGGGAGAAAATTTTTGCACACAACACTAATGATAAAGGACTGATCACAAAAATCTGCAAAGAGCTGATGAGAATCAACAACAACAAAGAAAATAATCCAGTCAAAAAATGGACAGAGGAGCTAAAAAGAAACTTCTCTGAAGAGGAAATGCAAATGGCCAACAGGCATATGAAAATATGTTCAACATCACTTGTAATCAGGGAAATGAAAATCAAAACTACCATGAGATACCATCTTACACCAGTGAGAATGGCACATATTAAAAAAACTAGCAACAACAAATGTTGGCGAGGTTGTGGAGAAAAAGGAACTCTGCACTGTTGGTGGGAGTGCAAACTGGTCCAACCACTATGGAGAGCTGTGTGGAGATTTCTGGACCTACTAAACATAGAGCTTCCACAGGATCCAGCAATTCCACTCCTAGGTATTTACCCAAAGAACACAGAAACATCAATTCCAAAGAACACCTGCACCCCTATGTTTATAGCAGCACTATTTACAATAGCTAAGCTTTGGAAACAGCCCAAATGCCCAAAAATAGATGACTGGATCAAGAAGATATGGTACATATATACCATGGAATATTACTCAGCATTCAAAAAAGATAAACACATGCAATTTGCAGCAACATGGATGGTGCTGGAAGGGATCATGCTCAGTGAAATAAGCCAAAAAGAAAAAGAAAAATACCGGATGGTCTCACTCATAGCAGGAATCTAGAAAACTTAAATAAGGGACCAGGAAAATGAATAACTATAAGAAAGTGAAAATCAAAATCAACAAAAACTATGAACCAGAGACACTTTTTGGGGGTGAGGGGCGGGAGGGGAGGGATTGGGGTCAGAATGGGGGGATTGCAATTGTATGGGGAATATAAAAATAAAATTTATAAAAAAAAAGGCTCTGAAATGTTTTATAGTCAAAAACAAGCAAAAATAAAATCCTGATTATAACTAGGTTTAATACAGCATTGCAAATGTATTGGACCATGGTATTTATTTTTGTTTGGTGTTAGTTTTGGTTGTTGAACACCTGTTGCTATCAAGTTGGGGGGAAAATGCTCCTCCACAGTAAGATGTGAAGCCAGTAACCCTTGGTCAAGGAGTCTATTAGGGGTCCCTCATCTGAACCTCAAAGATTAGGCATTAGAGTATCAGTTCAGTGTAGTAGTTAAGAAGACAGACAGATCGCCTGAGTTCAAAAATCCTGTCATTTACTATTTGTGATTTTGGGCAAGTTCCTAAACCTCTCTGTGCCTTATATGCCTTATGCATAAATGGGAAAATTATACATTACATCTTACCGTGTTTCCTCAGGCATAGTAAACACAAAGAAATAGCTTCATCTCCTACCTGTGCCAAACTTACTGGCCAAGGGTCAAGACCGAAAGTTGGCCACTAACGAATGATATAACCAAGAGATGTCATCTCTCTGCCATGGGCTTCATTTTTCCCTTATGTCTAATTAGAAGGTGAGCTGAGGAGTCTCTGGAGCCTCTTTTAGGTCTGAGGTTCAGGTTCTTCATGTGCCTGCAGAAGGCAGCACTGCCTGCAGTGTGACAAGAGAGAAGATACAGGAGGGAGAGGATGCCTAAGAGCTTAGGTCTTGGGTGGTCTCAGCAGATTCACAAAATGGGATTTCACGGGGGAATTCACAGGGATTCACAAAATGAGGACCTGGCTTCAGAGAGGGAAGGGCTCTCTGAAGAGGTTAACAGGAAATAGGACCTCCAGCTTCCTGGACAGCCTTTTCTGCCCTTTTTAAAGGACCCTCCCTGCCACCCCAGCCCCAGAGAAACCTTTTGGATACCTGATCCTGTTAAGACACAACAGAGACTACCTTTTTAAAAATTCTTCTGGGGTCTCCCCGGTGGTGCAGCGGGTTGAGCGCAGCGCTATGAAGCTGTCTGCAGCCTCTGCAGCACGGGTTCCATTCCCGGCCGGCCAGGGAGATTCCCACATTGTGCAGCAGACCTCTCCTGTCACGCCCGCTGCTCTGTCTGCCTGTTTTGCTTCCTGCTCTGACTCTGGTGAACGCTCTCACCCTCCCGCTCCTCTGGTCTGTACCCCAGCTCTTGTATAAATAAATCTTTAAAAAATAAAAATTCTTCCAATGTGACATCCCCACAGTTGGGAATAAAGAGAACACACAGACTAAAAAAGCTGAAGTTGTCTATGAGAGCTTTGAATTGCTGGCAGCTGTGGGCCAAGGTAGACGCGCCCAACATAATGCTTAAGAAGCTAAATTGGGAACATTTGAATGCTTGGTTTTGTGCTTAAAAAAAGCAAGTAGCAGCTCAGCTGCCAGATGTTGGGGAACTTCAGCATGTAGCTCATGTCATGGGATCAGCAAGGCTTTTGCAGGTGACCACACTTCAAAGGGAGATGATGACTTGCTTCCCTAACTGCCTTTCAGGAGGGAGTCCAGTAGTTTTCAAGTTTTACTTTCACAGAAGTTAAAATCTCTGAAGAGATTTCACTGAAGACGTTAAAAAGAATCTCACTGCAACTCAGAGAAGATTGATTCCAGGACTTATCAATAAGTGAATTTCTGAAAATCGTGGCTTCATAAGAGTTCAGTTTCCTCTAAGTGCTCTGAGTAATCGCTGAACTACCCTCTAATTGGGTGTATTAATTAGGGATTGATTTCAGTTGTTAGTAACAATGGTCTAAACATATAAGGATTTTTTTTTTTTAAATCTCATAAGAAATGTAGATGGGAGTAATTACTGGCATTGGTTCAATGACTCAAGATTCAAAGTCAAGAAAATCAGGGCTGAATCTTTAGGATTCTTTTAGTCTTTTCTTCAGGGCCTCAAAATGGCTGTTATAGCTCCAGCCATTACATCCACATTCCAAACAAGAAGCAGACAGGAAGGAATGGCAAAAAGGCATTCCCAGAAGTCCCATCCAATGATTTCTCCTTTCATACTCTAAAGAAACAGGAAAACAGTCTTTTCACTGCATGCAAGTTATCTAAAAATAACACTGGAGCTCTGCTACCAAGGAGAAAGTGGATGTTGCATAAAAAGCTAGCATTCTCTGCACAGGGCTTTCTAAAGAAATGTGTTTAGACAAGAAATTGCTGACTTGAATGGCCCTTTCTGGAAGAGCTTGTTATATGAAGGGGCAGTCATTTGGGGGAGAATCAGTTTACCCATGAAACTGACTAGCAGATCCTCTCCGTCTAAGAGGGATAAAGCTGGCTTCTGTTCTAGGAATGCCCCTAATTCACAAGGCTACTTGGTTATGAAAGAAGAGGATTCAGGAAACAGGAAAATGTATGAAAAAAGGTAGATTCACTTCTTGATCAAAGCCAGTGTGGGCAGCACAGAACATACAAAGATGAATGCGTGCTGGACACAGTGGGCACTCAGCCACTACTTGCTGATCGATTAAGGCAGGTGGTAAATGAAGAAAACATGGTTCTGAACCTTCAGAATCTTACAATTTAGGAAAGAGACAAAACATATAGATTAGGCAGCCTGACAGGTTGCTGCAGACTAAATTTTTGTGGGCCTCCCTCCCAATTCACATGTTGAAACCTATTAATCCAATATGGTGGTGGAAGGAGGTGAGGATCTCTTGGTGTTTAGGAGGGTGGAGCCCTCATGCATGGGGTTAGTGCCCATATAACAGAGGTCCCAGAGAGCTCTCCTCCCTTCAACCTATCAGAGTCCAGCAAGAAGACTCCTCTAAGGACCAGGAAGTGAGTTCTCACCAGACATTAAACCTCCTAGTGATCTTGAACTTCCTGGTTTGTAGAACTGTGAGAAATAAATGTTGTTTATAACCCACCTCATCTCTGGTGTTTGGATTATAGCAGCTTATACAGGTTAGGACGGAGGCTAAGTGGAGAGTAGGCACAGAGAAGGGAGTGGGTGGTCATCACCACTAGGGTGTTCCAAAGGCCTCAGGCGGGAAGATAGAGGATTTGCAGGATGATGAGGGGAAGGGAGACATCAGGGCAGGGAGAGTGGCTGTTGCCTAGTCACACAGTAGGGCTCCCTCAGCTGGCAAGAAAAGCAGCTCTTGGCCTGGACTCCCAAGAGCCACCAGGAATCCCAGATAAAATGTCATCCGATGTTGTGAGCTCTCCATTCAGCCACATATAACAAAGAACTAGAAAATTTAATAAAGAACCAGCAAAAAACAGGGAAAGGTCCGCCCATAGAAACACAGTGGTCAAGAACCAAAATACAAACGTCTATTGCAGGAGGAGGAAAGCTTCTGTGTTGATGTATGGGGAGGGGTAGTTGAAAGGGGTTACTTTGTACGGGGCTTGCTTCTTGGGCTTTCCTCAAATTTGGGAGCAAAAGCAGCTAGCAGGACAATGGGATTCTATGGCATGTGGGAGGAGAGGGAAAATGGGGCAGTATAAGTAGGACTGTTTTAAGTTTACGCTTTCCCAACTCCCGCTCTATGCTTCCAGCGGTGACCATATGTTCACGGATTTTAAAATCACAATAAACGTCATGGGCGCTTCTGTGGGAGTCCCACCCAACCTCCCCCTCAGATCATATTGCTTAAATAATGGCCCACCCTACTTCACCCGCACAAGCTCATGCTCCTTGTAGTGGCAGGATGGGCACAGGGCAGGTTTTCTATGACTCCAGCAGACCAGGTAAAGGAGGAGAGAGTCCTGGAGCCCTCAGTGGCTTTTGCAGGTCTTTTATTGGGATTTACCAGGTACAGGGCAGGCAGGGGTGCCGGGGGGCCGGGAGGCTGGCAGGCCTCCCAACCCCCAGCAAGTCTTCACTCTATCTGGGCTCTCCAGGGTTCTCTCGTGTTCTCTGCTCTTCTCATGGCTCTGCTTCTCTTGGCTTGAGCTGGCGTCCCCGTGACGCCACCCTTAAAAGACCAGTCTTAGCCCAGGTGAATCCCATCTACATATGCCCACACCCCACTCCAGGTGGCCGCCATCAGGCATGCATTCAGGAGCACAGGGTTCCGTCATCCATCCTAATGGTGGGAGGGCAGAAAAGCCTGATACTTTTACTTTACCCTACACTCCTCTCCCTTGATGGCAGGGAGAACAGCCAGTTTTACTCTTGTGGGAAGTTAGAACTGCAAACTGACTTACAAGCTTCAGATATGTCATAAAATTTTAAGTTGCTAAAACTTGCTTTTTCAATGGTTAGATTTAAAAAGCTTGTATTCCTCCTAGTGCTGTCTTTTGATCATGCAGGTGATCACAGACACACAAGAGTAAAGACTGGTTCCATCCTGTCATCAGTGTTTTATTTGCATCGTGAGGGGGTGATAAGGTGGAAGGGAGTTTGTGTGCTGACTCTGGAGACAGGCTATCTGGGTTCAAATCCTGGCTCTGCCACTTATTCACTGTGTGAAAATGGGCATGTGACCTAACCAACTTGTGTTTCAATTTTCTCTTATGTAAAACAGAGCTAATAAGAGTGCTTACTTTGTAGCACCATGGGGATTGAATGAATAATGTAAACATATTAGAACAGCGCCAGGAACGGGTGCCAGTCGCTACGTATTATTAAATAACTAACCACGGACATAATGGTGCACTTGTTTTTCTTTGTGACATCTTAAGGGTTAATCCTGCAGGCATCTGCATGTCTGCCCAGTTCAGTTCCAGACAAAAGAAAGGCCTAGTCTTCCGTGATGGAAGCTTAGAGTAGAAAAATTCAGATGGAAGGTCTCATAAGGACAAAAACCAAAGGTGGGGGTAGGGATGATTAACCAGTTGTCAAACCGGCTATGGAAGTCTCCAGGAATCTACGGTGGGGGCAGAAAGGATTATCAGTCCCAGAAGACCAACCCAACCTCACCCTAAGGCGATAAAATGCCATGGGAACTTCATCAAAGACACTATTTAAAGATACCCCTTGCTCTGGCAAAACGCAGATCTTGTCCTTTAAGACTGCCCGTCTGTGTCTATGCTGGCGTCTCTCTTTTTTCTCTTTTCCTGAATAAACTTGCCGTGTGCTGATGAATGGGAACGTCTGCTGAAGTATTTCTCAGAAGGACCCAAGAACCTCAAGCACCAAACCTCATCACCTGAACCCCATCCTTCTTCATACCTTCCTTGGCTCCTCCATTTGACCTTCTGACCTCCAGCATCTTCTACAGTAATGGAACAAGTCTACCAGCCAGAGCTAAGTCACTGGCTCATCTGCGTGCAACAGCAGAGGAGGATGGGACAAGAGGGACTGAAGGTTGGCTCAGAACTGAGGGGGACAAAAGAAGAGTCCTTGGCTGGGCATTTTTCTCTCACTTTTCTGTAAACCTGATAGACAACACCAAGCCTGGAATAGTCTATCAAGGCATCTGATTATTTCTATCTGTTTGAAAAGCAGCCTGCTCTTGGGAGCTGAGAAGAGCCAGCCTGGCCCAGCTCCTCTGACGCCAAACAGGCTGGCACTGCTCTAGCCAGCCCTGCCCAGGGGTCTGGACTTGCAGGACCTGCCAGCTACCTGGAGAGAGTTGGATCTTTTCCATGTAATAAGATTGACTCAAAAAGAACAAAGTTGCTCTCAACACCTGCTCACCCTCTCACAGCTATGAAGGCCAAGAGGAAAATGGGTAATTGCCGACCACAAGCACTGAAAGAAAAACATCGCAGCCCTTGTCTGGCGTCTTCCCCGCTGTGCTTTCACAGGAGGAGGGCAGTGCAGAGCTCACCACGACCGTCGCCCATCGGGTGGAGAGCTGGAAAACTGTGGAATTACTCAAAGGGGAGCAGGTGGGGAAGAACAGGGGTGGGAAAAGCAGTCCCAAAATAATTTTTGTTTAAGCTAGCTTGAAATGGATTTATGACTAGTAACCATTTCACTTTCATCTGTAATACACCCTGTGAGGAAGTACAACATGGACACTTGGGCACAAGCAGAATACCCTGGACACATTTTAGAGGAGCAGCTAGATGATTTCAGGTCCTGAAGCACCCCACTTGCCTAGCCTCACTCGCCCACGGGGCCCTGCAGCCTCCCCTTTGCTCACTTCATTTGGCCCCTGTGTCCAGCAGAGGCCGGCCTCCTCAGAGCTTGCATGCTAAAGCTTACAGACCACCGCAGAGAAGGGGACATGTGAAAGAGGTTAAGGCCAAATCTTATTCTTCCGCTGACTTTTGCAGTTGTTTAGTGGTCATGGACCCCAATTTCCACATGAATGTGTATGGAGGTTCCCCCAAACAGGCAATTCTTGGATACCAGCAGGGTGTGGAAGAATTCAACCCTGTTCTGACACTGAACAGAAACCACGTCAGATTCCACAGCCCAAGGGCTCAGAATCCCGAGACTGGCTTCTGCTTCGGACACCAGCCCAAAGCCCAGGCTGTTACCTGTGCTTCTGACCTACTGGGTCTATCTAAGTCAGAGGTTCCCAGGCTCCTCAGGTTTAATTGATTTGCTAGAATGGCACACAGAACTCAGGAAAACTGCTTATTCACTAGATCACCAGTTTATTTCAAAGGCTGGGAACAGCCAGCTGGAACAGAAGCATGGGGAAAGGGAGCTTCCTTGGCCTCACCATAAAGCCATTCCCCAAATCCTAGCATATTCACTGACAGGAAGCTTTCCAAAGCCCCTCCTTTTGGTCTATGATGGCTTCATTCCATAAGCATGATTGATTTCATCATTGACCATTGGCCGACGAACTCAACCTTCATCTCTCTGGAGGTCTAGGAGGTGGGAACAGAAGTTCCACCCCTCGAATCACATGTTGGTTCTCCTGGCAATCAACCCCATCCTCAGGTGGTTTCCAAAAGTTTGTGGCATTAACAGAACAAGAGAAAGCTTTATCGCTCTCAACATTTAAGAAATTCCATGATTTTTTAGGAGCTGTGAGCCAAGAACTATAGATGAAGACCAAACATATGGGAAATATTTACACTGGTTATTTATAGCTACACACATAAATACATATTTCTTATAAATCACAATATCACAGATTTCCTACCACTAGATGTTGCCATGATGTTTGTAGAAGGTAACTCTTCTGGTACCGACCAGTTCATAATTTTGTCTACAGGGATGGTCAAAGGATGGCCACGTTTATCCTAGACAGTCCCTGCCCACATTCACAACTGGTCAGACACAGAGTGAATCCTCATTGCAGCCTGAATCAATCTAAATTAGAACCCGAAAGAAAAATTTGGGCTTATGGCTTGAATGGAGACTATGAAATCACAGGTGCTATGGGGCAACCCTATATGGCCAAGTCACAACAACAGAAGCAAGCCTGAAGAGAGAAAGACAAATGAAAACAGTAAAGAGGCAGGAAGGCACCAATGGGAGTGAGCAGCCTCACTCCCCGGTTCTGTATCCAGCCTGACTTCATGCCCACGGTTTCTGAGAGGTAACCCAGTATCCAATATAGTGTCCCCCTTTTTGCTTATTTATGGTGTGTCTGTTGCGTGCATCAGAAAGAATTTCCACTAAAGCAGTGATTCACAGTTTACTGACCGCTTTCACATGGTATCTTGTTTGGATTTTGCTTCTCACGCTACTCCAGGGAGAAGGCATTTAATGGGCAAAATAGTGCAGGGTGCGACTATGCAAAGTGTCCTAGGGGGCAGGCCTTTGACCCAGACCCAGCATCACCCCCACCCTCGACATTAGAGGTGTGCTTCCAGGGCCAGAGTCCCTTTTCTGAGTAATCAAAAGTGGTGTGCTGCATTCCTAAGCACAGATATTTCAAGGGGAAAAGAAAAACTTCAGCTTAAGTTGCTAGGCATCTGCAAGCTGAGTTGACCCTCCTCTGATTTTGAAAACAAAGTACTTTTGACCTTTGAACAATGTGGGTTTGAGCTGTGAGGGTCCACTTACACACAATTGTTTTCTATGCTCAGGTTCCACATTCACAATTCAGCCAATGGAATATGGAAGGGCTGACTATAAAGCACTTGAACATCTATGGGTTTGGGTCTTCTTGGGGACCTAAAACCAATCCCCCCCATATCAAGGCAGGCCTGTAGTTAAGTTTTTGTGGAGTCAAAGTTATGAGATTTTTTTTTATTATTTTATTTTATATAATTCTTACATCATTTTTCTTTTTTGCACAATGTATGCATTTTCATTTTGGTTATATTCCCCATACAATTCCCACCCCCCCTTATTTTAACCATAATCCTTCCTACCCCCCATCCCCCCGCAGTGTGTCTCTGGTTTATAGTTGCTTATTGATTTTGATTTTTTCTTTATTATAATTAGTCTTTCTCCTGGTCCCTTATTTAGGTTTTCTAAATTCCTGCTATGAGTGAGGCCATTCAGTATTTTTTCTTTTTCTTTCTGGCTTATTTCGCTGAGCATGATCCCTTTATATGAGATTTTTTTAACTGCGTGAGGGTCAGTGCCTCTAAGCCCCAAATTGCTCCGGGCTAACTGTATACAGAGCAAGAGAACCAGGCTGGGACTTGGCGGCAGAAAGCACGTCTAACAATACCACAGTGAAACCTGCCCTGCTATAGGATTTTAGCATTTTCAGTGTTTTCCTCCTTTCTCCCTCGCTCTAGGGGAGCCTTACCGGTGGGCAGTCACTTTTCTCCACAGTGCCTTTGTCTAATCCTCTCTCTGACATTTTCCAGGCAAAGCAGATTAACTTGGAAAAAGGTGGCGGCCTGCAAGCACACACTCAAACACACAAACTGCTGTGAAGGCTATTTTTTTTAAAAACAACACTTCATTGAGATAAATTCAGATACTATACAATTACATCATGACATGAACACACATTTAAAAAATGTGCAAGTCAGTCATTTTAGTATATTACTCTACTTTTTAAACTGTGGCGAGATATTTATATATAGTACGCTTAAAATGGTAAATGTTTTATATAAAAACCATTTTAAGTGTACGATTCAGTCGCATTAATTACATTCAAATGTGCAGCCACCACCACTATCTGTATCTCGGGGATATGGCCTCTCTCTCCTCCACCCACTTCCTTCTTCCTATCTTTTTTTAGGGAGAGTGGGCCCCAGCTTCCCTTTGCTGTGTGAATCCCCACTGCACTGCTTTACTTCCACCCCTCTATTTAAAAGGCAAAAAAATGTAAAGGCAAGATGCTGACTGCCTGTGGCTAAATCCCCGAGACACAGAGAGACAGTTGCGCCTCTGGGAGGTTTCCTGGGTGCCCTGAGGAGAACCGCTTTAGGGCAGGGTTGTGTATCTTCAGTCTAAGCCCCTGATTTCGCAACAGGGGTTCAATAAATAGCTGCAGAAAGGCCAGCAGGTAGGGGGTGAGGCTGAAGCTCTCCCCTACTCTCACCCAGGTGCAAGCACCCGTAAGGGTTCCTGGGAATTTCTCCCCAGGTGCATGTTTTGAACGTTTTCTTCCTTTTCTTTATCACCTTTGCTTGCCTCCTGTTCCTTCATATTTGCCATAACTGGTGTCAGAGAAGAACCTGCTGGAAACTCAGCCTACTGGGATGTTCATGTGGGCAAAGCATTTTGATGCTCTCTTCCCAGGGCTGGTGGGCGAAGGTGGATCCTGAATAGGTGTGAAATGCCAGATGCTTATTTTTGGGTGGGGACACCCCCCTTCCATTTAGTGGAGAAGAGAGGAAGGCAGGCCAGGTGACTTTTCAAAATCCTTAAGTGGAGCCTCTCTATCTCTCTGCACTGAGGACCGAGTTTGAGCATGTGGAGAAGGCTCCCAATTAGCCTCTTCTCCTCGCTGCCAAAAGCTCTCCTTTGGGAATGTCATTGCTGTCACTCATTGTGCAAATGGACAATCAATAGCCCAGTTTCTTTGTGAGGATCTTTTGTGTAATGAAATGTACTTGTTTGAAAGCCCCCAAAAGAGAGGGTGCTATCTCCTGCATGTAAAATGGCTTTTCTCCAATCCTGAGTGATGGCATGCTGTTGCTAGGTGCCTATTTTTCTCTCTTTCAAATAGAAAGTGACTAATGGGGTATATTTCATAACACATCTGGAAGCATGTAGTTATTCTTATACGTCAATGCCCTTTAAAATATTATCTGCCAACTCTTGGACTATATGCTGCTGGTATGCAAATTAGACATAATAAAAGAAGATGAGAGAAGTTCTTTGCTCTTGAAAAATCATATTTAGAAGGTTAATGAGATTTATATATTATATCAGGGAGCCAGGGTTAGGATGCAAGACTTTTTAAATGGAACAGTGGCAAGAATAGAGATTCTCTGGGTTTTTTTTTCCCCCTACACTGGAACAAAACTTTTCATCCATACTGAGGTTTAATGAAATGAAAAAAAAAAAAAAAATTCCCACAAAATCAGAATACATAGAACCCAACTTCAGGAGCAAGGCAGGCTTTCTAAGATTGGCAGGGCCAAGAGCAGCCTTTGCAAAACATGACTCTGCTTTGAAAAATCAAGTTAGGGCCTCCCTGGTGGCGCAAGGGGTTAAGTCACAGTACGATGAAGATAGCCACAGCCACTGTAGCACGATTTCGATCCCTGGTCAGGGAGCTAAATCACATGGCGCAGCAGACCTCTCCTGTCTCGCCCACTGTTCCCCTCAGCAGGGTATTTCAGTCAATCTTCCTGTTCTGTTCCCCACTCTGTCTCTGGTGAATCCTCTTACCGCCCCCCACCTCAGGCCTGTACCCCAGCTCTTGTATGCATAAATAAATCTTAAAAAAAGAAAAAAAATTAAATAAAAAATTAAGTTAGACTAAATATTTCAATTAGTTCCCAATTAAGTCAGGAAAGTGGGTCATTTTATTCTTTGGATGGATAAAAGGGAAAACACCATAAATTCAATTTAATAAAAGAAAATACACCAAAAAAAAAAAAAGATTTAGGCACACACATTAAGATACCCCTGAGCTGAATGTGAGCTAGTCCATAAACACACAGGAAAATAATGACCAAGTAATGGGATGCAGGATTAGCAAATAGTCTCATTGCAGGAAACAATCTCTATCTTAGAGCATTTGTCTATTATGTATTAAAATAGAAACATGACTAAATCTGCTCTTGCTAAAGAATCAAATTATCAGCAAAATATACTCAATACTCATACAATTCTGATGATCAAGTTATCTACAATGATTCAAAAAGCACTTTGAGTTGTTTTAGCACTGGGGACTATTATCGCAAGCATGAAGTTCTCTTTTTGTAGTCATGTACCGGTGCCAAATAATGTCCATTGGATACTGGATTAAGCAAATGTGGATGTTCTTAAAAGATTTTAAGAGAACCAGCGATTGGTGGATCAACCCAGGCCAATTTGCTCCTTATAGGACAGTCCTGGGCACATGGTACCTACTGGATGTTTGTTAAATATTGTAAACGAGTGAGTAACAGGGAGAATGGAATTTTCTGTTTGAAAATTTCTGCTCATGCCCAAAACTGAGATGGGTAACAAGTGGCCCCATATTCTAAAGAGATGCAGCTTTCATCCATGCAAGACTTAGGAGTTGGTCAAAACTATAGATACAAATATGTGTGTATTTGTGTCTATATCTATCTATAAATATATCTATATATAGAAAGAAGTATAGGTATAGGGTATAGATATTGATATGTGTAGTTTGGGATTGTTTGTAAGGGAGACCCGATAAGAACTATTGGGCATTTATTTTTCTTTCCCTCTCATTGGAGGAGTCAAGTAAGGATGCCTCCAAGAGAACTACTCAGACAGTGGAAGGGTCTGCCAGGAGCAGAGACTAAAATCTCCATCCTGGTAGATGCTTGTTGTGCTGCAGGGTCTTGTTGACTGCCCTGGCTACCACCATCTTAAGAAACAAAGTTCGTGGGTGAGGATTGCACTTCCAGAGCTTGCTGGACCAATAGGTGAAAAGTAGGTCATTTGGATTCTGAGGACGATAGCTAGCCTGAGTCTTCTTTACAGGACCAGCCAATAGTCCTGACTACCAGGGAGAGGTGAACCTGGCATAAGAAGGCCACATGAAACATCCCATTGACACTGGAGCTGCTGGGGAGTCCTAAGAGACAGCCAAAGAGGGCATTATTCCAAGTCCAGGCCCCAGGAAGTGCAGGCTCTGGTTTGGGGGCACAGATACAAGGAACCCACTAGAGAGCCTTATAAGAGAAAGAACCAGGACCTGGGTATTTGTATACAGAGGACAACACTGGTTAGACTACAGCAGGCCCAGCTAAGTAAGTCAATTTTGCCTCTTTCCTTTTCCCTGCTCTCTGCCCTATCTAGGGAAGTCAGCAGTTAATGAAAAGCAAAAGACAATGGACTGTGAAATCTTCTTGAACTTGGGTCAGGCTTGAGCTGGAGGGAAGAGGAAATAGCTTTGCATTTGATAAGAATTTTACAGGTATATTGTGCTGGGATTTTTAATATTCCAATAGGAAGACAGTTCACTGGTACCTGAAAGAGACTGAATCGTAATGGCATCTGCCCGAGATGTTGACAGAACAAGTTGGAAAGGCAGTGATGAGAGTAAATAAGGAAATTCCTTCCTGGTTTTACCCCAGCAAGTCCAGCCCATTTGATATACCAGTTACTAGGGAATGAAAGAACGCACGCAAACAGGCATACATAAGTGTAAGAAACCATTTCCATACCATGTGGTTGGCACCGTGGCCTCCTGTCCAGTGCTTCCTGCCTGCCCTACATGACAAGAGTTCAGATGACCCTTTCCCCTCAGCTGCAGTCAGATGAGATCTCTCCACCAGCTCTGAGGTGAGACGAGGAAAAGTCACCAAGTTAGTGAGTCAGGGATATCTGACTCCTGCCAGTCTTGACTTCTCCCAGATGTGCTGCAGGTTGATAATTCACCACTACTTATCAGACACTGTGATTACTGTTACTTTGACCCCAGTAAGGAATGACATTCAATGGTATGAATGTTCTTTAAAGTGGAATGGAAACACCGTATAATCCGGCAATATTTGTTTGAAGACTGTGAAAATACTTAACTCAAAAAGAACCCCTATGTTCACAGCCTTATTAACAATAGCCAAGACATGGAATAACCTCAATGCCACTAATGGAGGACAACATGAAAAAGTTGTAGAGTACAAGGAACAAAGGAACAGACAAAACTAAACCAAAAACACCCTAGACGTATGCCTGTGGAACTGAGGTTACCAGAGGGATACGGGGCATGGTGGTCTGTGGTAAAGAGCTGTGGGGGCTTTAGTGGTGAATGTGGGCGGTAACATATCTGAGGTGGTGTGAACCTGTTCCCCTAAATCATAGGCAATATTGTAGACCAGTGTTACCTCGATAAAAAATAAACGAGTAGTTTGTGGTATACTCGACACATTTCTACTCAGCAATCAAAAAAATAAAATCTTGCCTTTTGTGACAATATGGATGGAACTTGAGGTGATCATGCTAAGTGAAATAAGTCAGCAAGTAAAGGACAACTGGTGGATGGTGTCATGTGGACTATAAATAAGCAAAGCAAACCAACTGGCAAAACAAAACAAAAATAACTCAGACTGAAAAATAAGGTAGTTAACAGAGGGGAAAGTGGGGTGATTCAATGGGTAGAGGGGGCCAATTGATGGTGTGAGTGAAGCAAATCTACATGTTGAGGTGTGAAGCTGTACTCCCCAAATTATATAAATTTGCAAACAAATGGTGAATCAATGAAATTTCATTTTTATAAAAGAAAGCAATGACATTCTGCACACAAGTTAGTGAAGCGCTGGGGTGAGCCACTCGCACCCGTTGGTGCAGGGATAAGGATGTCTCCACTTTGGGCCACTCAGGGAACTCTTGCACAGCAGGCTGAGAACACACCAGAAGTATGACATCACCCTCCCTCCACCCCCCACCCTGGGGGCTTTGTGTGTTGTGGGGATCAACTTCATAACACACCGTGCAAGAAGGGTGAACAGTTCTTGCTTTCGCCATCCCTCTAGCTGAGCACAGCACGGGATCTTCTGTAAAGGCGTCGGTCTGTGAAATCAAATAGGTAGGAAGACCCTCCTAATCCTGCTACCGAAGTGCAGGGCTTATGGTGGTCTCTGTGGCCTGATCACCATTATTCTTTAGTAACCTACTTGCATTGTCCTGGAGTTAGTAGGTCACTAGTTCATCTTTTCATCACACTTCTACCCTACGTGCCAAGCAGAGTAGACCCTCAGGAGATGGTCTGCTTTCATGGGCCTCCCTGAGTCAGGCAGAGCTAGGGAGCAAACCCATTTTCCAGAGGGAGGAGCTAAGGCAGAGATGGTGGTGTGTTTCAGCCAAGGCCCCAGAGCAAGGGAGACTAGAGCAAAGGGAGGGGCCTGGAAAAGTAGCCATGAAGCCAAAAGCCTCAGTAAACACAAGCCAAGGGCAAGTTGCCGGATGATCAGAGCATCTTTCTGAGCACAGCTGTCAGCACACAGCCCTGGCACCACCTGTGTTTAGTGGCATTTGACTGGTCACCAGGAGGCTTCATAGCCATCAACTCGGCAACCCACAGGGAAGAGAAACAGACATTATCATCTACCTTTAAAGGTCCAGGAACTTAAATGATGTTCCTGAGGATGCACAGCTACTAAAGGAGGGAACATCATGTGAGCCCAGATCTGTGAGCTTCCCACCAACTGCACCAACCCAACCACAGCACGAGGGGCCTCTTCAGGCCCCACCAGCTGTCCTTTCAGCCACAGCGTGGAGTCAGGAGAGAGGCGTCTCCTTCATGATGGGTTCTTTAGTGTCCCATCAATCTGCCCAGAAGGGTTCCCGAGCCTCAGGTAGTGCTCGTTCCAGGAAGAGCGAGACACAGGCCCTCCTCTGGGTCCTGGTTGTGGCCTGGGTGCCTGTTGGCAGAACCCCGTTCCAAGTCAGGCCTCCACAGCTTGAGCTGCGCCTGGGCGGGACAGATTGCTGGGATAGGAAGTGGCTCTGGAGCCAACACATTTGCCGTATGGGAGCAGCCACTGTGCCAACTCTGTCATTTTCCACTCCAAAATGTCAGGCAAAGGAGGGAGAGCAGCGGCATGCTCCCCCCCGGGCTCTGCCGGGGGTGCTTTTGTTTCTACAGGCATATCCAGTACATTTCTTTCCCCTTGAAGGCGTGTCTCGGCACAAAGATAACAGTTTCTGAAATCTGGCATATTCCAGGGTCTCATTTACCAAGTTGGGACCAGAAGACGAAATGGCTTTCGAGGTTTTGTTCAGATTATTAAAAGAGATGCCAAAGATGTCTTTTTTATGTCCAGTTGGCTTCATATTTTAATGCTAATACCAGTTTACTGCTGAAGGTAACAAATGGCGCCCAGTAATGCCTGCCCAGCAAATTTTTTTTAAAAGAAATTTAGGGGAAGGCCTAAGATTGCCTCTTTTTTCTTTCTTTTTAATAACAAAGAATATTTAGACAGACTATATGTAGCACAATAAAGTAGTAATATATACGTTCAAAGATTTTAATTTACCAAAACTCATTTTAAAGGCAAGATTGAGACATGAAAGCAAAAAGTCTACTCAGATTCAAAGAGTTTCCAAGGAAAATTCCTATAACCTTGAAGAATAATAAAGGCTCACGGATATATTTGGAATTCTGAATGGTAGGACTGTTTCCCAAGAGCATTTTTAAACATCTCAAGTGAAAAATGAGAACAAGGCCTAAATTGTTTGGTAAAGAGCAAAGAACCCTTTGGTTTAAGAAAGAGAGAGGACTGTAAAGTTCAAAAAGGCCATAAGTGGCTGGAGTTTTACATGAAATATGAACGATGGTGGCTTTTTGCCGGAAAATGCTTTACTTAATGCTATGTGCAAAGATGTGTGACAGTTGTGGAAGTCAAGGTCCCTTCATGTGTTAGCCCAGCACTGGTGTCAAGGTCTGGGGCTCTGCCGGTGGGGCCTGCTAGGCACACAGAAGCAGCCCTACCCCATGTCTCCGCAGATGTCTAGGCCCTCTGACGTTCACAGCCCAGATCCCTGGCAGTCTGCAGGCAACTGAGCTTCTCTGTCATTATCACTTATTCTCTCAACATTTCCTAAGCCCCTCAAACCTCAGTGTTGGACATTATACCAGACCCTAAGGGGGAGACACGATTAAGTGAGATACAAACCTACCCCTCCAGTAGCTTATACTCCATTGGAGTGTTCAAATGTCATGTGATTCGCATAGGTGGTGAAATAGCAGCCAGCATCATACAATGATTATAATAAAGTCTAGGCACTTAGAAAATGCTAACAAAGCAACTACCTCACCCAGAAAGGGTTGAGGAAGATTCATTCAAGCAGTGGGAATGCAAAGGAACCTCGAGGGGTGAATTGGGTTTGATAGAGCAGCAGGTAAGAGCACAGTAGAACACATGCAGCGGAGCCCAGATGTGCCCAGTCACCAAGGGGATCAGAGATCCCCATGTCCTCCGTGCCCGGTGCCAAGCCTGAAATGGGACACAGGCTGAGCATGAGGGGGGCTGTGCCAGGGGAGTTCTGAACATGGTGATCAGGACTCAGAGGTGATCCTGGAGGTGAAGAAGGGCCAAACCTTCACCAGCACAGGAATTATGAAAATCTCAGGGGTCTGTGGTGGGCTCAGGAGACCAGGAAGCCTCTGAACTGCCCAAGTGTGGACTTGAAGATCGGATGACTTGAAGATCTGTCCATAGCTTTCTCTACTTTCTCAAAACGCTCAGTATCCTGAGGCCAAGTTCTCCATTCAGGCTGGAGAAGGGGGCACTAGCACTTTTCTCCCCAGCACCCCATCCACATCCCAGGGCACAAAAGACGCCTTATAACCTCCCTCCTCTGAACACAAACCAGTCACAAAAATAGACTCCAGGGGTGCCAGATGTAGGTAGCCCATCAGGCTTCCTCTGGGGCCTCTCCATGTTATTAGGTTTCCAAAGTACCCAAGAGTGTTTATTTACACCACATTTTAATGTCAAATGGAAGGAGTATTACCAAATAACTTCTGCCATGAGGTTCAGATTTTGAACTTTTCCCCTTTGGCAACATCATTTCAATTGTCGAAAACAAAGCAGCAAACTTACCCATGATGTCCTGGCCCTTCCATGGCACCACACCAGGTCCTCGCCTCCCATCCATCTTCTCCCCATCACCACCGCTGCACGGGACAGAACTCTGTAGGCCTTGCCGATGTTTTATTTAGAGGGGTACATGTGGTCTCCTCTTCAGCCCACTCCTCTCAGGCTCTCCCTTAATGGATGGCTCACAGCCTGTGGCTCTATAGGCAAACAGCAGCATTGGAGTTAGAACACCTGGAAATGAAACAAACTTGGATGGAGCTTTCATGCTCCACAACCACTAGCCATCACCGCAAACGGCATCAGCTGGGGGCTGCTCACCACCCTCCCAAGGGCTCTGGGGTTTCTAAAATAAGCCAAGCCACTCTGGAAGGTGTACTTTTGGCGTGGCTCTTCTCTCTCCCAGACACTCAGAAATGAGTATTTCTTGCAATAAAGCACACAGATTCACCAACACGTGTTTATTACTATGCGCCAAGTGCTGGGTGGAATTCAGAGCCTGAATAATGTGTGAGTGTGTGCACCATTATCTGCCTCTCAGTGGACAAGGTGACTCTCCTTCCCCTCTCCTGACTATATAAGGTGCAAGGTGAAGGTGCCTGAGTCACCTGGGAACCCCAGACCCCACTGACAGTGCTGCATGTGGCTCTCACATGTAGATGTCAGTTGTGTACCAAAGAGAATGTGTTCATTTGAGTATGTGTTGAGCTCTCATTTTGTACCAGACACTGTATCAAGCCCTGCAGACGGACTAGATACATGAAGCCCAGTTCCCACACTCCTGAAAGCTATGCCATTAGGGTGGATGTGAAGAGAAGCGGTAACATTTAGGTTAAATGACTTAAGACTTAAACTAGGAAGCAAACAAATAAAAGGCATGGAGTTACCTGAGTCGAAGGTGTAAGGGCAGGAATGGGCACAGTGCAGGTTCTCTATGACCCAAGCAGACGGGGTTAATGAGAAGTCCTGGAGCTTTTCAGGCTTTCTTTGGGATTTACCAGGTACACGGCAGACAGGGGTGCTGGGGGGCCGGGAGATCTTCGCTCTGTCTGGGCTCTCCCGCCTTCTCTGGTTCTCTCTGCTTCTCTGTTCTCGTGGTTCTCCTGGCGTCCCCGTGACGCCGCCCTTATAAGCCTAGACTTAGCCCAGGTGTACCCACTTACGCATGCCCACACCCTACTCCAGGTGCCCGCCATCAGGCATGCATTCAGGACCACAAGGATCAATTATCAATCCTAATGGTGGGAGGGCAGAAAAGCCTGACACTTTTTCACTTTCCCTACAGAGGGCAAGAATCCATTCTTACTTCCTCCCCTCCTGGAACAGTTAAAGGGAAAGAACAGCCACATCCCAGCTCCAGCAGGACAACGTTCTGGCCACCTGTCCTTCCTGTCTCCTGCCCCATCTCTGGCTCCAGCAGCCAGGACTCTCACTGCCAGGGATTTGCTCCAAAACCCAGAATGCTCAGGACCCCCCAGGATTCTGGGGACAGGTGCAATGGAAAAAAATAAGATGAGGTTGCAGGGAAAATTCAGAGATTAGAACTGCAGGTTGTCAGAACTTTCCCAAAGTTACACACACACCCGTCTCTCCATCCATGCTGCCATCCACCCAGTGCCCTTTCCACTTTGCTTTCAGAAATAAAAATAAAAGGAAACAGGACTAGAATATTTGTGGGGTGGGTGCGAGGGGGAGACTTCCTGTTTTATATCAACTAAACCAAGGGCCACAGCTCCCTCTCCTCACCCCCTCCCTGGGACTGCAATCCCCCTTTGCTCTTCCTACACAAATTCCTGGTTCTCCTGCGAGAGGGAAAACAAAGCGCACATTGCAAATCTGTAAATCCCACCTGAGACACTGCTGTCTGTCTTGCACCTGTGTCCCAACCCCCACCCAACATTTTCTAATTTTAGAGTTAGAGCGTGGAACTCGTCACTGGCTACGGTTCCCTATACCAAGAAAGGCGTGTTTCTCCACAAACAACTGAAGGGCTTGGAAAACAGGTTTGAAGACCAGACTGGTAGAACTTTGGCATGGCGAGTCTTTGGAAATGCCCACCATCCCACCAAGAGGCAGGAAGCAGAGAGAATGAATGTGTGTTCTGGCTTCTTTCAAATGAAATGATTTAATTTTAAGAGTTTCGATTCATAAAATAACCCCAGCTAATTTTCCAGGGAAAACGAGCATATTTTGTTTTTCTTCATTCCTCAAAGAATATTTGGGCCATGAAAAGAATTTAATACTAAAATTTCCAAAAAGGCTTAACTGGGCAATGTCCTTAGTACCCTTTGAAAGAATATAGAATGATGGAAAAAGCAAGTTTAATAAGGGTCCAAATTTTTTGTGATTTAAAAATTAGAAATTAGTTTAGCCCCTATATTTTCACTATAAGAAAATCAACTGGAAGAAAACTTTTCTAGCATGCTGTCGTTTGTGTCTAGTGTGTGGTAGATTTTGGAGTTATTTCTACAGGAGGAAAATTCGAATCTTCAATTCTGAAATTCACTGATTTTCATACCTATGTAGATGTCTTCTTTACCCATAGTGTAGGTCAGCTCCTTTCACTGCCACAGATAAAATCAATTATCACGATTCCCTTTTAACTTATCTTAAAAGAAAATAAGCCAGAAAGCACTCTCAATGGCACATTAAAAAATCACACTGTACTCCTACTACTTCAATCTCCCCGTGAATTCCCTCTTCTGGCCCTCCCATATGGATGGCACATCTCCTGTACACAGGTCCTGGGCATTTGACCTGCTCTTCTTTCCATCCCGGTACTATCACACCTGACAGATCTCCTCAGCAAGGCAGAGTCTCCTCAGCAGCTCCCATCTACCTCATTTCTCAAAACAAGCAAATCAGCAATCCATTCCCCTTTCATCTAAAGAACTTCACTGCTAATCTCTTGTGGAAATTGATGGTGGGCATGGATGTAGGAAGCATGAGGAAGCTCAAACTATCTCCTCAGCAATCTAGGCACATCCCTGACCTTATATCATCCCAAGACAGTACAGCCAGGTAAACCTCACCAGAGCTCATTAATGGTAATAAATCTCTCCAAATTTCTAACAAGGCAGCCTGGTGTCTTGCCTCCTGCCTTAAGGAAGAGTCACCCAAATTGTTGAGCTATTTGCCCCCACTCCTCTGCTGGGTGTCAGCCAAATACTGCCTACTAAGAAATCTGAGACATTTGGTCCACGTGGGGAAAGCTAGTTCACCTGATGCAGATGGAAGAGTATATTCAAGTTCATGGAGAAAGCAGGTGTGCCCTCTTTCGGTTGGGTTTAGCCGAAGACTTTGAAGGTATGGCTGGGGGGAAGAACGGATTTAGGGTAGGTTTCCCTCATACTCCTGCCCTCCACCATGGGGGGGCTTGTGGGGCACTTGAAAGAAGTTACAGCAAAGTGTGTACATCCCATTTATTTTAATGCAGGCAAATAATGGGGTTGTTAGAAATTTGGAGAGACTTATTATCATTAATGAGCTCTGATGAGGTTTACATGGCTGTACTGTCTTGGGATGATATAAATCACCTGAATGTATCAGGCAGCAGTTTCTAGGGGGAGGGAAGCATTTTTTATTCTTTCCTGTAGGGTAAATGGAAGTGATCAGGTTTTTTTCTGCCCTCCCTCCATTAGCATCTATGATTGACACCTGTGGTCTTATATGCATGCCTGATGGCAGACCTGGAGCATGGTGTGCATATGTGGGAGCACCTCAGCCAAGAGACAGAGCGCATAAGGACAGTGCAGCAGAGAGCAGTAGAGGCCAGTGGAGAGTCCACGAGAGAACGCCAAAGAGACCAGAAAGAGTAAAGCTTCTCCGGCGGCTGGGAGGCCTGCCAGCCTCCTGGCCCCCAGGCCTCCCTGCCTGCCCTGCGCCTGGTTGACTCATTACAAATGGTGTAGAAAGATCATTAAAAGCCTGAAAAAGCCACTGGGGCCTCCAGGCCGCCTCCTTTACCCATCTGCCTGAATCAATAGAGAACTTGCTCTGTGCCTTGCTGGTACTACATTTCCTTAGGAGTATATTTTATTGTATTTATTTGTATTACTGAGATAACACTGGTTTACAACACTGTATATGATTTAGGGGAAAAGGTTCACAACTGCTTAGATGTATGTCACCACAACACACCACGCAAGTCCCTATAGCCTTTTACCCCAGGCCACTGGACTCCACATCCCCACCAGCCTCCCCCTCTAGTGGCCTGAATCTGCAATCAAATTCCTAGAGTTTGTTTTGGTTTAGTTCTGTCAGTTCTTTTGTTTCTCTATATTCCACATATGAGTGAAGTCATCTGGTATTTATCTTTCTCCTTCTGACTTATTTCACTCAGCATAACCCCTCCAGATCAAGCATTTATACTGTGACTGTGGAAGTTTAGGTATCAAGATTTACTCAAGCATGTGGTTTGAAAAAGGAACAGAAACAGCCTTTCCTTCCCACCCTGAACTGCCCCAGGTGCCACAAAGTCACAGATTTGAACCACTGAAGAGCAATTTGGTTGCAATTCAAAAAGAGTCATAGATTAAGCAATGTGAAACCTGTATTTCTCTAAGATGCCTCTGGGGTTTAAGCTGGGGCCACTGTTGCCTTATCAAGCCCCTGCCCCAGGAGAGTGAGTCAGTTTCATTAGATCGAGCACCTCTGTGACACGATATTGAGAAACTCGGAGATACATCTCAGAACAGTGCTTGAATTGTCTGCTCTAAGCCAAACTGTGCCCCGCTTACATCATAAACGGACTGGAATGAGGTTTAAAATCACCACTCATAATGTAACCATCCATCTAAAACTGAGACAGATTTTTGATTTAATGCACCCCATGGTTCTTGAGGATAGTTCAGACTTCTAAATGCCAATTATCTCTTGGCTACTGCGGATTAAAAACTAGTTCTAAGCCTCTGACTGTATATTATCATCTGCAAAAAGTGTTTTGAACTGTTTTTGTACTTCTGAAAATATCTACATGTTTGAAAAGTTAAAACCATTTATCACGAAAGAATTTCATGTGGCAGCATGCACCACATATGGATTTCTGGTGGAATACATTTGATGGATGGTTTACAAATGAAAAAATATTAAACACTGCTCTCTCGAGGCAATGCCCTTAGACTAACTTCTCTGGATGCTACATGTTCTGTATATTCCAAAAGTGCTTATCCCTTTAACTCACTTTTCTTTCAATTTCCAGCCAAATAGTTGTTATTAAATTCAGTGTCCTAAGGCTGAGATTCCTGGTTCCAGTGAGAAAGGTGCTTCTAGGTTCATCGCCATTTGGCAAGATGAAATGATTGACACATCCTGTGAGTAAGGCTGCCCAAACTTCCCCTTCCCAGATCATTAGTCCTTCCCCCACCCAGCCCCTTAGCCTTTCTCCAATGACTCACTCCCCTCCTCCCCTCTCTGTAAGGAATGTACTTGAAGTGTCATTTTAATGAATAAAAATAGCAGAAAAAAATGAATGTTAGCTTATCGCTAACAGAAATACCTCAGCCTTCATTCTGGAGCTCCTGAGGATATGGAGTCATCTCCTCAGTGTCTCACTCCTTTATCTTCTTCCATTTTCACCCCCCATTCCTGGACACTCTTTGAGTCTACTGGCATCTTCCATCCTCCCAGGATGGGTACTCTGACTTTCAGTGGGATTCACTTTCTGCAAAGTGGGTGTTGAATCTCCAGAAAATTTGGCACTAATCTCCATCCTTATTTGTAACTGAAGAATGAAGGGGGGGGGGGGAACATGACTTGAAAAAAGAATCCCGGATTGTACATTCCTGAATCAGCCACTAACAACCTCTGTGGCATTGAAGTCATAGGCCAATGTCTCTGGTTTCACTTCCTCATCTCTCACAGGAGGGGTGGAGCCAGAAGACCTCCAAGGCCCTGCCCAAGTCTAGCAAGATGGTATCTGCCTTCACTCAGTGAGCCCCAGAAAATGGCCTCCAGAGAATGATCTCTCATGTTGTGGGGACCAAGTGGATGGCCCTGCTCTGTGACTAAGGCGAGAGTGGTGGTGAGGGGGGAGAGCAGTGACAGAGTTGGTGGGGCAGCCTGGCTAGTGCCTTTAAAGAAGGCAGAACAGCAAGGAAGGAGGAAGACAAATACTGCCTGATCTCACTGACAGGTGGAATCTAAAAAAAACAAACACTCATAGAAACATAACAGGTTGATGATTGCCAAGGGTGAGGGGTTGGGGCTTGGGTGTTTGGTAAAATGAATGAAGGGGCTCAGAAGGTACAAACTTCCAGCTATATGATGAGTAAGTTCTGGGGATGTAAAGAATGGCATAGT
Source organism: Talpa europaea (assembly GCF_964194135.1). Classification (NCBI taxonomy): domain Eukaryota; kingdom Metazoa; phylum Chordata; class Mammalia; order Eulipotyphla; family Talpidae; genus Talpa; species Talpa europaea. The sequence continues at coordinate 43,185,482 of NC_140068.1, forward strand.
TAACGATACTGTTTGCGTATTTAATAGTTGCTAAGAGAGTAAATTTTGAAATTTCTCAACCCAGGAAGAAAAAAAATTGTAACTCTGTGAGGTGATGGGAGTGTTGACTAACCTTACTGTCTTAGTCATTTGCAGTATGTGTGTATGTATGTATGAGTTTGAAGTCACGATGTTGTTCACCTTCAACTCACAAGTGTATCTCAATAAAGCTGGGTGGGAGGAACAATAAGGTTGAACATTCGTGTAGCAGGCTTTCACACATCTCAGTTAAAAGAGAAACACTTGGCATACAGACCCCATTTTACAGACAATAAAGCTGAGGCTCAGAAGTCACAAGACTAGAAATGGTCACGTGAACCTATAAACCAGCCTTTGAGTCTAATGTCTCTTCCACTGTGTCAGGCTCCCCTTTGGCTCTCCAGCTGTAAAACCCTGACTCTGGCGACTGTGGAGGCCAGGGTGTGGCCAGAACAGTACAGGGTACTTTATGGGAACACATTTTTTTTAAGATTTATTTATTTATGCATACAAGAGCTGGAGCATAGGCCTGAGGTGGCGGGGGAGTGGTGTGAGAGGATTCACCAGAGACAGAGTGGGGAGCAGAACAGGCAGACTGACTGAAATACACTGCTGGGGGAAGCAGCAGGAGAGACAGGAGAGGTCTGCTGCGCCATGTGGGCCAGCTCCCTGGCTGAAAAGCAAACTCATGGCGAACTCATACTATAGTGGCTGCCGATAACTTCATAGTGCTGAGACTTAACCCCTTGTGCCACCAGGGAGGCCTCCTGGAACATTTCTTTTTTTTTATAACTCTTACTCTAATTTACTATTATTTATGTTCTTTACTTCCATTTCTCAAAGCCTTTCACCATGTTCTTGTAGATCAATTTCTCCTCCTCAAAAAAAGCCAAGCACTTGGAAGTGGGGATAGGGAGATAACCCACACAGTGGGATTTGCCTTCTCCATCCCTGGGGTCCCAATGTAGGGTATATATTTATTGGAATCATAAAGGGGTCAATATAAAAGGAGCAGAATTTCTTAAACTTAGAAGTATATCTCTGTTTTAAAAAAGCAATAGAATGGGAAACCCTCATGCCTCTCAGTATTGATTTAAATTATTTTCACTATGTGTTCTGACTATCTCCAAAATAAATATAAAACTAGAAATGAAATTTAATAAAAAATCCCTTTAAACCTCATGACTTTTAAGTAACTGTCTGGTTTTGCTGAAACTAAATTGCCAATGCTGGATTCAGTGGTACATTTAGTGTAGGTCTCCACATGTGGTCTTGGTAATACCATTCACCAAGGATGACTAGATCAGGGGCATTGTGGGAAACAGCACTAAAAACTGTGGGACCACTTGTGGATCATCAGACTCATTCTTAACCAAAGCTCTGCCAACCTTGAAAAGCAGTTCCAAGCACAGCCACCCGAGACCTCTGCCTTTTCCACTTCAAGATAAGGTTTGTGTCCCACTGGCCAGTCCTGGCTGCAAGCTCTTCCATAAAAACAAGGCAAAGGCATGGATAAGTGTGATACATGAAGAACATGAACGCGCACTGCTGGGCCGGACAGGCTTTTCCTGCCTCGCTCTCTGGGCAAGCCAGGCCTTCCACCTTACCAGGGAAGTACCTCCACAGATGCAAATTTTGATGTGTGCCCCAGCAAGCCAGATGGTACTCAAGTCTGGTGGTCACCCAGATGACAGAGCAGACTCATAAAATTTGCGGGGAGGGGGGGCGATCATCACAGAAACCTCAGTACCTCCTAGACCTATTGAGAAGTGGTCTTTTAACAGGGAGGTCCCCAGGAAAGGGGGAGGTTCCAGGTTTCCTGCCCCACCCAAGGGAGGGTGGAGCTGAGCAGGGAGAGAAGACGCTGCAGAGGAGACTGAGGAAGGAAGCAGGATGGAGCCAGAAGGAGACCTCGAGGAGGCACATGGGGCCTAGAGACATGTGAAGAAACTGCACTTGTCTTTTGGTGGTGGACTGGGTGACACAGATGTGGGTGAGACCTGTGGGGAGGTGACAATGGGAGCTTTTATCTTAATTTTGATTTTGCTCATTTCCTTCCGGGCTTGTCTGGTTGTTTCTGACCCTTTTCTGTGGGTCCCCACTGGAAGATGCTTTGGACTTGTGGCAGGCTTTGGGGCCTTGCTCTGGGCCAGTCCCATTTGGATGGAGTTTTACCCACGAGGGGACAGGTAACTTTGGGTGCTTGATTTAGAAACTAGATTCTTTACCTTTCCTGTGTTGTTTCCTAGTTTTATTAAAGTTCCTTCCCATTAAAGTCTCATATGTTTTGTGTTGATGCGGCGGATGGCAGAACCCTATATAGAATAGGCAGGTTTGCAGGGTTTGGGCTGCCCCTCTCCCGGCCCTGTAACAGTCTGGGGTACAAAATGTCACATCTTGGGTTAAAGTCCTACTCCTTTTCTGAGTCACCTAAGCCCAAGTCCCATCAATGTCTCAGCATGTCAATCTCTTCATCTAAAAGACAGAAACAGGGCCTCCCAGGTGGCGCAGCGGTTGAGCGCTGGGTTGCGAAGCTGCTCGCGGCCTCTGTGGCGCCGGTTCAATCCCCGGCTGCTCCCCGGCCACCAGGGGAGGGTCCCGCATGGTGCGCAGACCTCTCCTGCCGCCCGCTGCTCCCCTCAGCAGTGTACTTCGGTCCTTCTGCCTGCTCTGCTCCCCGCTCTGGCTCTGGTGAATTCTCTCACCCTCCCGCGCTTCTGACTGTACCCAGTGCATGTATAAACAAAAAAACAAACAAATAAATAAATAAATAAAACATGCCTCTATTTAAAAAAAAAAACTTTAAATAAATAGATAAATAAAAGACAGAAACATTAATAATGCTACTCTCCTAACCACACAGGGTTGTGACAGTGCAGTTGTTGTGAGTGTGGTCTCCGAAACAGCAAAGGCAGTGGTATTGGAGAAATTGCTTAAGATTCAAATTTGTAGGCCCAACCCCACACCTACAGAACCAGCAATCTGTGTTTGAACAAATCCCCCTGCCTGGTGATGCCAACACCCTCTGATGTTTGAGAGGCACTGCTATAAAGCAAGGAGCTAATGAATGACAACCGGGTCGGCTGACTTCCCCACTTAAAGAAACCCGGCTCTGCAGAAGTGCTCCTTGCTTCTGTGTCCCCAGGATCCCATTAAAACTTAGAGACCCCTGAGTTGAGTTGCACGTCATGCTTTAATAGGTGTTAGTCATTCTCAACAACTATACCAGGCAGCTAGCTAGCTAAGAATAAATCCTTTGCAGAATAAAAAGTTAGGAAGGTTTCAAGTCTCTGCATCACAAGGGACCAGAAAGGAGAAAGAAGAAAGGAGCTGCGCAGATGTGGGTCATATTCCTGCTTTGCCACTTACCAGCTACGTGACCTTAGACAAGTTACTTAAAGGACATTGTAATAATGACAATGACCTCCACAGGGTTATTGGGAGGATTAAATGACATGACATAATACATGCAAAGCACTCAGCTCAATGCATGGTTCATACAGACGATACCTGTCATTAGCAGCAGAGTGTCCCAACTCCCACCCAGGGCCAGTCTCTCCCCATGTTGCTCACTACTCCTCCCTACCATCCTATTATTATTACTATTATTACCACCACCACCAGCTTTGTCCCTTCTGCCACAGAGCCTTCTGACTGTATGTTATGGCTGCCACCCTAAAGTATCCTAGAAATTTTCATAGCCAGGGAAGGAAAGGTAGTATTTCCCAGGAGGGCATGACTGCCTCGGAGGGCAGGCTGGGCCTTGCTCTGGCCCCCAGAGGAGGCACTGGGTGTGTGCCTCATTTTGAAGTCTGAAAGGTGACAGGCAAGAGAGGAACACATCCATGCCCTTCTTTGGCCTCAGGTGTGGCAAGTACAGGCTGAGGTGGGCAGAGTGGACAGGAGCCGACACACAGCCTTTGTCCATTGTTCAGGCCTGGTGGATCTGGTCAGGCCTGGTGGATCTGGTCCGCCCAGATTTTATCTCTCAGGTGGCTCCAGGCACCTGTCTGCCCAGCTTCGGGCTGCTGAGCTGGGTCATAAGGGTTGGGCTTCTCTTCCCTGGGATGATTCAGGGCCTGGTGGCCAAGAGTCACCTTCAGCTCCCCTCCCAGTAATGACAGGAGGTCAGATTCCTTCAGATTTAGTAAGGGCACTTCCTTGATGCTGCCTATCATCAACCATCCACAGAGGGAATTCTCCTTTGCTGAGCAGAGAGCCACACCTTTCCCCCAGAATGGGGGCATGGGTGACCTTTCCAGGTGGCACGTGAGCAAGGCTATTTCACAATGGCCAGCCCACAGAGAAGGACCCATTGGCAGACCTGGAAGAGAGACTGAGCAGGACGTGGCCTCCTGGGCCTGTTCTGTCAGCCCTCCCGACCCTCCCTTCCAGGTTGTAACTCCTCCACACCCCACCTGCCCAAACAGCTGGAGGGAGCTGTTGCTGTGGGCAAAGCTGTCCTACTCAGTGCCCTGTGATACTTGACTGCGGCCTGCTCCATCCACCACCTCCTTGAAACCTGGAGAAACCTTCCTCCACGCAGTGCCCCACAGTTTCCGTGCACCTTCACCACCATATCACTGTGATTTTAAGCTAGCAGCAGCAGCAAATGGCATGAAACTTCTCTGCAGCTCACGGCTACAAGAGGCAAGTTTGGGTCACATGCTGATAAAGTTTGGCCTCAGCTTCCTGAGGCTGTATACCAAAATTTTATTTTCTACTATCCCACTGTTTTTAAACTTAAAATTTTTTTTGAACATTTAAAAAGAACATAAAAACCCATGTGCCTCTCTGTACTAGTTTTATAACTTCCTGTGAATATATAATTATTTCTAAAGAAAAATGTTTTAAACCTATGTGGAGTCCCAGTGTATAAAGGATACCAATGAGATGCTGTCACAAGTCAGGAGAGGACTCCCCTGTCAGGGCTGGGGGTGGGGAAATATTCTGTTCCGGTTTGAGTTGGTTCTGTTAGGGGGAAAAGTATGTCCTAATCTAATTCCATACAGGCTTTGTGGACTCCACCCCCACCCCAGGCCAAAGCCAAAAGACATTGGGAGAGACAAATCCCATCACCACCAAAGGGAAGGTTGCTGGAAACACATGGGCTTTGGGGGGTGGGGGTGGGGGTCCCTTTTTTTGGCTCTCCGCCAACTCGCAGCTCGGCCAGCTCTCAGAATGCCTTTGGGTTTCCAGGTCGGCGGATCGGGTAGGACACATTAAAGACTTTATTTCCCTATTTTCTCCTTGAGTAGTACATTTCCTCATTTCTCTTACCCTTGTAAATAAACCTTTTATTAACCTTTCGTGTGTGCCTGCAGTGGAGTATTAATAAGTCCCTTTTAAGCGCGTGGGTGAGGACCCACAGCCAGGCAACCTGTTTTTATATCGGGGCTGCTCGTAACAGTTCTACAGGTGTATGCACCTTTGAGTCATACCTTTATGATCAGTGCATTTTTCTATATAACAATAAATTAAAAAGATAAAAATGTATCAGAGTGAAGAGGCTCCAGTTGAATAACAAGAGAGGTTGGGATTTGCTCAATCTCCCCCACCACTCCCCTTAATGGGGGGACCCCAGGGGGCATGGTTTGGAACCTGGACCTGACTCCTACTATAACATGAGTGGCTGGGTCTGAGGATCACAGCTCTCCAGGCCTGCGCTGATGATTCCCATTATCTCCTTACAAACTGTCGCCCTCAGTTAAAAACCACCATTCACAGGCAAGCAAAGAGCTGACGGTCGAGATCCCATAGAACAAACTCAGGATGAAGGATTCCCAAAGAAAATGGTGTTAAAAACAAAGGTTTTTATGACTTGAAAGGAATTGACTCAGAGCTGGAAATAATGGCTTTTCCATATATTTTGCCAGTAAAAGGCAACTGACAGTGTAAAACAAATGCACAAACATCACTCACCTTCCAAGGCGGCCAGCACTTCATTGCCATTTTATTTGGCCTTTATGACTACTCCTGGGTGGACCGTGAACTTTTGGCCAGTATACCTCAGTCAGGTTGTTTCTCCGCTCGTGCTTGGAGGTCACAGTTAACTATTTTTTTCCTTTAATACATCAAGTTTGTTTCTACTGATACCTGCCCACTACTGTACCTGGAATCAGCAGTAGCTGCCAACACACAGCTAAGGGCAGAAGTTAGCCCAGTGTGAGGTTAATTGGACCAAATTGAAGCCATTACAATTTAACAGAGGCTCCCAAAGGTCTGTGCTTAAGTGGGCTCCCTAGAGACATAGGAAAGTTTGGAAGTGAACTTGCTCTTGCTATTTATAGTAGCAGGGGCCTCTTTTTTATGTGTCAAATGGCCACACTCCAGAATGGGGGATGAAGTTGTTCAACAAAGGAGAATCTTTTATGAGCTCCTGTTTTTAGAAGAAACTATTCCCTGAGGAGTTCAAAATCATAAAAACAGAGAATCAGGCTAATGACCCAATTGGGGAGGAGAAGAGTAAGGCATGGAGGTGTCAGGACCACCACCCCCCACCTGGCTTTGTGACATGCTTTTCTATAAAGTTCTCTCCAGTCTGGAAACGCCCCACTTAACCTCAAGGAATGCGGAGTTTTGCTTTACTGAAGTTTCAAGCAAAGTGGGAAATACATTTATCGCTGGAGAGCTGCTTTTTCTGTGATTCCTGCCAGGACATGCTCCACCTTGGACCCCTCCTGTGGGGAAGAGAGGCGGGCAGTCCCACCTGGCCATCTTGTAACTAGCCAACAAGAGCAGGCAGCTCTGACAAAAGCCAGCCCACCACATTCATCTCAGGACATTGGTTTCTTGAGTACAGTCCTGAGAGGCTTATTTTAACATTGACACACTACAATCCTCCCAGAAAAGAGACCAGCATATTAAAGTGGCAGTTGAGAAGAATGGAAATATGTAGCCCAGAAAAGACTTATCTGGGGGTGGGGTCATCTCCAGGGCAAGAGCTATGACTCTTCTAGGTGATGGTTCTGATAAGGGATTGTTCAATCTAGCACTCCTACATAGGGTTTCCCCAAGCCCTGGCCATTGTCTTGTAATGTAGGGTATTTAGTAGCTTTCCTGGCCTCCCTCCCTCAGACGCCTGTGGCACCCCTCAGTTGTAACAATCAAATGTCTCTAAACATTACCAATTGTTTCTTGAAGGTCAAAATTGCCCTCACTTGAGAACCTTTATGCCAGAGGGTCTGGGGATGGAACAGCCTGCTTCTTGCAGGAGGACCTGCTCTTGCCCTTCTCTTTGACTCAGTTGTGGTGCCTTGGGGCTTTGTGATGCTCATCACAAAGAAGAGAAGAGAGTGGTTGCACTGGGTCTTACATCTGCCCAGAGACTGGGTCCTAGAGTTTGTTTGATTTTAACATTTCCATTATTTCCTAATTTTATTGTTACTTGTCTCTGTATCCTAAAAGTCCAAGTTCAGAAAGCAATTCTGATTTACTGGGGCAAAAGCTGAGGAAAGATTTAAATTTTACCTAGCCCTTTACAAATACATCTCATTTAATCCTCCCAACAATCCTATAGAGGTAGATCTTTTTATCCTCATTGTATAAAGAGAAAGCTATGGCTCAGACATTTAGTTATTCACCCAAAGTCATAACCAACAAGGAACAGAGTCAAGATTTGTGGCCACATCACCAAAACCCACATGCTTTTTAAGGGGTGCAGTTAGGGTACTCAGAGATAAGTTCAAACACAGAACACTCACAGTGACACACTGGAGCACAAGCAGACTGAGCTGGGGTGCAGGTAAGGGAGGGGATGGAGTCAGGGGTAGGAGACCTGCTGCCTTCGGCCTCCTGGGAGACAGCTTAGTGTCACCGGCCACCATGACAGAGGCTGAGAGCAGGGGGCAGTGCTCGAGCACACTGGAGAGACTGTGCATATGCCCCACTCCTTGTCCAGCTCAGCTCCTGTCTTCTCTTTCTGAGCGACCAGCCCCCTCTGATTTCACTAACTCCCTTCCAGAGCCCAGAGCAGCCTATTAAAACTACCTATTAAAACTATCTAAAGCAAACATTTTATGAAAGAAGACATAAAAATAACCAAAAAGCACATGAAAAGATATTTAACATCATGTGTTGTCAGGGAAATACAAATTAAAAAACAACCAGGTACCACAACATCCCTATTAGAATGGCATTTTTCATACACCTGTATACCCATGTGACTCCCCTGCCAAAATTTTCCATGACTGCCCTTCTCTCAGAGTCACAGATCAAACCGTCCAAGCTAAACTCATCGAGTCCGTGCGCCCCCAGACCTCACATCCTCTACTCCCAAACACGCAATCCCCCTTCCACCCCAGGAATCCTGAGCTCTCGGAGGGTCAGCTGTGAGCACGTGAGTCTTGCTACCTTTCCTTCTAGTTGAAGCTCCAGGTGGCTGAGCTCAGCCATCGCCCCCCATGATCTGTCCATGCCGGGCAAGCACAGGGCCTAGCTGAATGTATATTTAACAAGCTTGTAATTTGATGTTTTCATCTAAGTCACTGAAGGAAACATCATCAAGCAGAAGTGGGCTGAGGCAGGGGCAGGTGGCTGCTACCCTCAGGCCCTTCATCCGCACCATCTGGGTCCCTGGAACCCCCACTGCCTGCCACCTGCATCTTCATGCAGCACCTCCACCTCCAAGTCTTTTTCACAGGCACAGGAGAGAGCGGCAAACACTTGCTAACATCTCTCCCTCCCACTCTCCTTGCTCTCCCAAGCCAAGAACTCTTCACAAAATGCACCCAATCTCCACGGCCCTTTCTGCTTTTAGTGATACCACTTTCTTAAGTTCTCATAAATTGGTTAGTTTACTGCTTGATCATCTGACACTTAGGAAACTAGGAATAAACCTAAACAAATGGGCCCAGGACACGTGTAAATTTAATTTTCAACTTTACTAACGTGTAATTGACATTTCAATAACTGGCAAAAATTAAAAGTGCCCAAGCGTTAACAAATGGTTATACTCACAAAGATATCACCAATATCAATATAATAAATATTTCCACAGTCCCCAAAGGGCTCCTTGTGCCCCTCTGTAATAATTCTCTTGCTCTGGCCCATCCCGAGACAACCACTGATTTGCTTTCTATCACTAAAAATTATTGTGCATGTTTTAAAACCTTAAATAAACAGAATCACACTGTATATACTTTAAGGGGGAGGTGTCTGGCTACTTTCACTCGGCATAACAATTGTAAAATTCACCATTGTCGTTGCAGGTACTGATTGCTTGTCCTGTTTATTATTGAAATAACATTCCTCTCTAGCATTATACCAGAATATGTTATCCATTCATTTATTCATGGATATGTGGGTTGTTTCCCACTTGAGAATATTTCCTATATGCCTCCTGTGAAACTTGTGCACAAGTCCTTCTGTGGATGTGTGGGGGGAGGGGCGGGGGGTTTGTTTTTTGTTTCTTTTATTGGGTACATTTTTTATTTTCTTACATTATTATTCATTTTTTTTACAATATTTGCTTTCTCCCCTCAGGTGTAGTCCCCATAAATCTCCCACCACCTCACCACCCATGAACCATCACCATAGTCCCTTGTGCTCTTCTCTCCCCTGTTTTGACCCTTCTCCCTCCTCCTCCCCTCAGATCTATAGTTTTCCTGCAAGTTTTGTTTTCTCTTTTCTTTTTCTGACCCTTTGTTCTGTTCCCCTGTATTCCTCCTATTGTTACAGGGCAAACCCCTATATAAAATGGGGTCCTCACCTGCATACTTAAAGGGGACTTATTAATGCTAAACTGAAGATACACAAAAGGTTGATAAAAGGTTTATCTACAAGGGAAGGGGAAATGGGAAATGAATAACTCAGGGAGAAAAAGAGGAAGATAAATTCGTAAATGCATACTACCCATTCTGCTGAACTGGAATCCCAATGACCCGCAGAGCTGGCAAAAAACCCTAGCACACCTCCTGGCCAAACCCATGACCCCCAGCCACATGGCCAGTTAAATACTCAAACCGAGAACCTAGTTGCTTAACTCCGCCCTCAGGTCCTCGCAACCTTCCCTTTAGGGATCATGGGATTTGTAGTTCCCGGTGTCGTAGGGGTGGGGTCCACAAAGCCTGTATGGATTTTTCTCAAGACATCCTTTCCCCTATCACTATGAGTGGAACCTTGCAATATTTTTCTTTTTCCTTCTTATTTCTTTGAGCACAATCCTTTCTAGCTCCATCCATGTTGCGGTGAATAGTGCGAGTTTATCTTTTTTTGATTGCTGAATTGTATTCCATTGTATATATAACCACATCTTCTTGATTCAGTCGTCTTTTTGAGGGCATTTATTTCCATATCTTAGCTATTGTAAATAGTGCTGCAATAAATATAGGAATGCCGGTTTCCTTTCGAATTAATGTTTCTGTGTCCTGTGGATAGATTCCTAGAAGTGGAATTGCTGGGTCACATGGTAGCTCCAATTTTAGTAATTTGAGGGTCCTCCACACAGCTTTCCATAGTGAATGGACCAGTTTGCATTCCCACCAGCAACATAAAAGAGTTCATTTTTCCCCACATCCTCACCAGCATTTGTTGTTGCCAGTTTTGTTTTGTTTTGTTTTTTCTAATATGAGCCATTCTCCTCTGTGTGAGATGGTATCTCATTGTGGTATTGATTTGCATTTCCCTGATTTAAGTGATACTGAGCATTTTTTCATATACCTGTTGGCCATTTGCATTTCCTCTTCAGAAGAAATGTCTTTTTAGTTCTTCTGCCCATTTTTCGACTGGGTTGTTTGCTTTGTTTTTGTTGAGTTGTGTGAGCTCCCAATAGATCTTTAATATCAGTTCCTATCAGTTGTAAGGAGTGAAAATATTTTCTCCCAATCTGTAGATTGTCTCTTCATTTTGGTTATTGTCTCTTTTGCTGTACAGAAGCTTTTTGGTTTGAGGTAGTCCCAGCTGTTTATCTTGTCCTTCATTTTCTTTGCTTCTGGGGATGAGAGTCCTCAAAGATGTTTCTGATATGTATGTCATGGAGTTTTGTGCCTATGTTTTCCTCTATGTATTTTAGGGTTTCAGGTCTTATATTCAAGTCTTTTATCCATTTGAGTTGGCTTTTCTGTATGTAGTAATCTAGTTTCTTTCTTTGACATGTAGCAATCCAGTTTTCCCAGCACCATCTATTGAAGAGAATTTTGTGGATGTGTGTTTTCATTTCTCTTGCATAAATAACCAAAAGTAGAATGGTTGGGTCATTTGGTAGATATTTAGCTTTTCTGAGGATACTACCAAACGATATTTCAAAGTATTTGCTCCATGTGACACTTCCACCAAAATGTATAATTGCATTTGCTTCTGCATCCTTGCTAATACTTAGCATGGTCTGCCTTTTTCATTTTAGCCATTCTGATAGGGATGTAGTGGCACCTGGTTGTGCTTTTTAATTTGTATTTCCCTGACTACACATGATGTTGACTCTCCTTTCATGAGATTTTTGGTTATTTTTATGCCTTCTTTCATAAATGTTTGCTTTAGATAGTTTGACCACTTTTAATTGCCCATTTAAATGTAGTTATGAGAGTTCTTATCTGATATATGTGTAGCTAATAATTTTTTTTGAAGTTTGTGCTTTGCCATTTCATTTTCCAGTCAGTGTGTTCTGAAGATAAAAGTTTTAAATTTTAATGAGGTCAATTTATTTTGTCATTTATGTGACATAGCTAAGAAACCATAGTCTACTCCAAAGTCATAAGGATTTTCTCCTACATGTTTTTCTAGCTTTAGGTTTGACATTTAGGTCTATGGTCCATTTGAAGTTAATTTTTGAATCTGGTTTGACAAAAGACTTGATGTTCATTTTCTTTATTCAATGAAGTAGTCACTTCCATTGCACTGTTTATTGAAAAATTTCCTTTCTTTAGTGAATTGCTTTGGTACCTTCATTGAAAATGCTCTATCACTATATGTATGGGCATATTTCTGGACTTTTGTTTTATTAATCTATATTTGCCAGCGTTGTTTGTTTTTTTGTTACTAAGTTGTCTTGACTGCTGTAGCTTTATAAGTCTTGAAACTAGAGTAAATCCTCCAAATTTGTTCTTTTTTAAAACCTGGGTCATCATATGTCCTTTCCATTTACACATATATTTTAGAAAAAGCTTGTCAAGCTTTTCAGAACTTCCTGGGATTTTTTAAAAAGATTTATTTTATTTATTTATGCATATATGAGCTGGGGTATAGGGCAGAGGTGGAGGGGGTGAGAGGATTCACCAGAGACAGTGGGGAGCAGAACAGGCAGACTGACTGAAATATGCTGCTGAGGGGTGCAGCAGCCAAGACAGGAGAGGTCTGCTGCACCATGTGGGTAGTTCCCTGGCTGGGGATGGAACTCATGATGCAATAGCTGCTGATAGCTTAATAGTTTTGAGACTTAACCCCTTGTGCCACCAGGGAGGGCCAACTTCCTGGGATTTTGATTGAAAATGTGCTGAATCCGTAGATCTATTTGGGGAGAATATTAAGTTTTCTAATCAATGAATACAGTATATCTTTTTCACTTAATTATATGGTCTGAATTTCTATAAGCAATGGTTTATAGTTCTAAGTATGGAAGACTTAGACATCTTTTATTACATTTCTTTCTTTTTAAAAAAAAAAAAATTATTCATTTACACAAGAACCAGGCTACAGGCCGGATAAGTGGGAGGGTGAGAGGATTCACCAGAGACAGAGTGGGGAACAGAACAGGCAGACTGACTGAAATACACTGCTGAGGGGAGCAGCAGGCAAGACAGGAGAGGTCTGCTGCGCCATGTGGGACCCTCGCCGGCCGGCTGGGATCGAACCGGCGCTGCAGAGGCTGCGGACAGCTTCACAGCGCGGCACTCAACCACCTCTGCCACCAGAGGAGGCCCTACATTTATTTCTAACTATTTCATGTTTTGTGGTGCTATCAGAAATGAGATTGCTTTCTTAAATTTTTCATTTTCAAATTGGTTGCTGCCAGTATATAAAAATATAATTGATTTTCTTCGAATAACCTGGTATCGGGTTCACTAAATTCACTTTTTAATTCTAATTCCTTGGAATCTACATATAAACAATCATAACATCTGATAATCTGATGTTCCTTCTTGATCCTTATGCCTTTTTATCTTGTCTGGTTGTAAAGGCTCAGACATCCAGTACAACTGAACAGACATGAAAGCAGGCATCCATGCCTAGCTTCTGATCTTAGGGAGAAAGCATTTAATCTTTTTTTTCCCAAAGAGATAGCAACTTGACTCATTATAAGTCTATAATTTACATTACATAGAAAGTGTTTAATCTTTTACCATTAAGTGTGATGTTAACATTTGGGTTTTTGTAGACGCCCTTTATCAGTGTGAGGCGGTTTCTGGTTGATGAGAGTTTTTATAACAAATGGGCGCTGAATTTATCAAGTGCTTCTCCTGCATTGATTGAAATGGTGAGATGACTTTCCTCCTTTACTGAGTGTCTCAGTCCACTCAGGCTGCTATAACAAAACACCAGTGATGGGGCGATTTATAAACAAAAGAGATTTCTTTCTCACAGTTCTGGAGGCTGGGAGCTAAGATCAAGTCACCAGAGGGCTTGTGTCTGAGAGCATGCTTCCTGTGTTCTCACTGTGTCCTCATGACAGAGGGATGAGGGGCTCTTTGGATCCTCTTACAAGAGCACAAATCTCATTCATGATTCATAATCCCACCCTCATGACCGAATCACCTCCCAGAGGCTCTGCTCTTAATATCATCACATTGTGGATTAGGTTTCAACATATGAGTTTAGAGGGAACATAAATATTAGTCTATAGCACTAGATAAGTGTGATTTTATGGAGGTAAGAGAAGGTGAGGCATGTGAGATCCTGCCACCATAGAAAGCTCCAGATGTCTTGGGAAGGGGCATGAAGGTGATAAAAGGATTAGAAAGAGCAGACCTGGACTCTGAGACCCTGTTCACATCTTACTACAAACAAGTTCACATAACTACTTTAAGCTTTGGTCTTCTTATTTGTAAGATGAGGAACTAATACCTACTTTGAGTGGATGTTTTGAGGATGAAAGAGAAGCAGATATGAGTAGTGTTTGGAACATAAACAATAGACAGTCTTGCACATGCTGTTGGATATGAAATCTGGAGTCTTTGATTCTTGAAGGTGAAGATATTGTGTGCACAATTGTGATGACAAATATAAATGTCCCCATCCTGCTACAGCTGAGGGTGGTAAAAAAAATACTTAATGAATATCTAGAGAAAGGCATTGATGATGCTGAGTGGCAGACAGATGAGATCAAAAGCATATACATACAAAAGTGGCATTTCTTAGTAAGAAAATGCTCAGACACTGGTATATCTGAATCCAGAAGATATAGAACCCCCTTTTTTTTTTTGCAAGAAGCCATCTTTCTCAATCCTAAATTTATAAAATATTCTTGATTACTAAATGTATAGCTGTTAGGGGGAAGTGATGTCCTGAGTTAATCCCATACAGGCTTTGTGGACTCCACCCCCACTCCAGACTAAAACCATTAGGACATTGGGGAAGACAAATCCCATCACCACCAAGGGGAGGGTGGCCGGGACCTGAGGGTGGAGTTGGGCAGCCAGGTTGGATATAAAAAACCAAACACGTGGGCCTTGGTTTCTCTCTGGCTCGCGATCGCTCGCCTCCCGGCTTTACCGCTCCTGGCTGGCGGCCAACTCTTAGAGCGCCATTTTGGGATTCCTGATCGGCAGATCGGGTAGGAGGCATTTAAAACTTTGTCTCCCGCTTTTTTTCCAGAGCTGTACATTTTTTTATTTTCCCTTTCCTTGTAAATAAACCTTTTATTAACCTTTTACGTGTGCCTACAGTAGAGCATTGATAAGTCCTTTTAAGCGCGAGGGTGAGGACCCACAGTCAGGCACCCCATTTTGTATCGGGGTTGCTCTACAACAGTTTGGCGCCCAGCGTGGTTTCCAAGTTACACCCGCGGTTGACCAGCCCAAAGTAACATTCCTTGCGTTGGTCACCATAAGCGCACTAGTTCTGCAGGACTAGCAGTATAATATTTGTCTCTAGTCCTGAAAAGTCTGTTTTTTACCTGTGCGTACAGCCCTTGTGGGTGCGTTTTGACTCAAATATGGCCTCAACCATGAGCCTATACAGTTTCATCCCTAGCCTGAGTTCTTTCAGTTTCCTTCCGGCCTTAAATTTGAGTAGTCTTCTTCCATTAAATATCACCACCAGTTTCATTAATATAAATAATTTTATGAAGCCTGGTGTATGGATTTCCAGTTAAATTTTATCTTTAAAATTGTAACAGCAATTGATGTCATCCAATCCTTCACTTAGCCTATACTGGGAGCAGAGTGACTTAGCCTATCTCAAAGTGTATTACGTTGAATCAGCAATATTAGCAGTATGACAGGAGTAAAGGGATTATGGCTCCATAAATGTGCAAACACTGAGTTAATCAGGTTGAACGTACTTTTAAAAGCAGAGCCCTTTAAGATACTAATATGCAATGTGAACCTCTAAGAGGAAAATATATAGACAGATTCTCCCAAACATATTTGACTTCAGAGCTCTTTTTATAATTCACTGTCTCTTTGGTTCCAAACTTTAGGAAAACCTGATGCAGTTCTTACTTATGCCTTGGTGAAATCATATTTCAAAAGCTTTATCCTCCACATGAGCATTTTTTGAAAAATTCAGACACGTGCACACCTTGCAGCCTTCACAGAGTCCAGCCCATAGTTGGCTCTTAAGCAGGATTATATGTTAGTTATTATCATCCCCATTTTACACATACAAAGAAACCTAAAATAGAATGCTGACCACTTTCTGTATTCCAGGTCAGCCATCTCAACCCTGCTATAACATCAAATGGAAATGATATGATCACATTATCATTTCCATTTGACAGCAGCTAAAGGAAATTAAGGGACTTGTTCAAGGTCACGAAGCTAGTGACAGAGTAAGTTAAGGAGTCCAGCCTTCTGGCATTCTGGTGGAAGGTCATGGTGGCTTTCTCCATGCACCCAAGGTGAGCAGGTCATCTGGACCAAAAAGGAGGGAGACACAGGTGCAAGTCCCTCCTGGAGGACAGCATCGTGCAGGTGCTGCTGACTCACCCCCACCCAACCTCCACTCAGCTGGGGCTTTGGGGGGAAAGAGAGAATGAATGTGTAGGTGTTCAAGAACTTTGAGCTCCCTGAACAAGAGGGCTTTGTTTTCTGGAGATACCAGATAGTATCAAGAGCTAATCCTCGCTGGAAGGGTAATTCTGGGCTCACGCCCTGGGCAGTCTTCAGATTTGTAAGGCTTCCCCTTCAGCCCTTGTTGACTTTACTGCTTGCATCTGACTTACATTTAGAAGGAAGTAGGCAGAGTAGATGCTCGCATGAATATTCTCCACTACCTTTAGCTTTGCCCGGTTTGAAGCTGAATGAGAGTGGGGAGAAGGAAAAGCCCAAGCCTTGAATATTCAGGAAATCGTGGGTGGAAGAGAGTCAGGAAAATGTTAACCTGACATTCAAAATTAAAAGTTGTTCATAAGGTGGTTACCCAATTGTATTAATTGGCAAGTAATTGCCAGGGTGTGGGGAGGAAAAGACCTCATCAGAGGAAGCTAAGTGTAATTTAGTAATCCCACTGAGACTCAAAACAGACACTGTCCTCAGATGTTTGGAAATCTGACTTTAAATGCAATTTGTGGGTGGAATTTGGGTTTGCCTTTATTTTGAAGACGTTGAATGTTGCTACACTATTCCAGATTTAGGTCTGAGCATTTTAAAGTTGGGCAGGGGATAGGAGGACCGGGCAGCGAGATGTTTGCTTTCCAGACAAAATAATGCTGGGTTTTGTCTTAGCTGCAAAAACAATTTGAGAAATCATCCAGCAGTTTTCTCAAAAAGCAGGGGGATGAAAGCAGTGATCAAAATGAAAAATTAATCAGAGATTATAATAGGAACAGATCTGTAACATAAATGACACCAAAAATCCAGATTGGCAATGTCATCATCTGTACGGTCATGGATCCACTTGGGAATCTGACATACATTGGTGCAAATGCACACAAATTTGTAAATCTAAGGCACCCCTGTCCCACTGTGGCCTTACCATGAACCTCTTGAATATGGAGAGCCTAGATTAAGAATTCCTAATCTTGGCAGAAACCAGATATAAACTGGCAAGCGGCATCATGAGCCTCCCCTTTTGTTTTGAGATAATTAGTCCAGACAACTTTTAGAGCTATCTCTGGGACCACGCCAATAAATCATTTTACTTAATCATCTGAAACAGTCTATTAAATACTGGCCTGTTCTGAAAAATTGGTCTGCAACCTGCCAATACTGGTGACTTATTCGAATTGATAAAAGACAATAACCTACAGGATGGATGTGGTTCCAGTTAACCCCTCCCTGGCTATGGTGCAAATATTGAACACAGCGGCTAGTATAAAGAGACAAGGTTTGGGATGGGACCTGCGAATACCTCCAGCTACTGATTACCAGGGAGATGGTTTTGTTTTAGGCAAAGCACACAGCTTTTTCTCACTGTGTTTATTTGACAAGGGTCTTCTCCTCCCGCACTGGAGGCCATCAGCAAAGAGTTGGGGATGTGAAAGGGAGAACCTCCAGGAAGTCTGTTTCCAGATTCTCCACCCCAAACTGGAGCTAACATTCCCCCTCTACTCCCAGATCATGGGCTACATATAGACTTTGCTCAAAGCCAGGCTAGGGAGGTGAAACTAAATACTCTAACAATCCACTCTAAGGTCTTGGCTGCCTTTGGGATAGTTCTAAGAGGAATGGAGAGAAAGAAGATGACATGGATTAGTGACAGAGCCTCTGTCCCCATATCTAAGCATGGAAGGCACTGCTACCAGGCCATTCCAGGACAATGCCCTTGGAGATGGATACAGTTCACCCTACCTGGAGCGAGGTTTCCTGCGCACCCCGTTTTGTATCGGGGCTACCCTATAACATAAGCACAATGTTTGCTGAGCCACAATGGGGCTGGCAGGACTCCTGGCCTGGAGAGCAAGAGTGTGTGTAGAGGGGCAGAGGAGTTAGTGGGGACCAGGCTAGTCTGGGAAGCTGAGGGTCACCATGACCATACATCAGGATGGCTCCCCTGCAGAATGGCCCGCACAGCCTGGCATCCTGGCAGGTTTTTGAAGCCAGTGGTTTGTGAGTTTGTCTTTAGGGCAGAGTAACTCTGTGGCACACCTTCCATTACTCCAAAGTAAACTAACAAATCCGATCACGCCTTATAATAAACTCTATGTTCTAGTCTTCAAAAACATTCCAGGTGAACTTCAGAAAAATGAAGCTAAAAAAAATCCTTAAAATTGAAAAAACTATACCATGAATCCAATTTCCCATACTCTCCTCCCTTTTTCACACTCCACTCCCACCCATTGAATTAGAAGTCTCAAATTCTTTGCCCTAGGAACAAACAATCCCAATCTAACTCATGATGCAAGAGCCTCAGCTAGGAGCCACTGGTTAAAGGTTTTAAAAGAGAAGTGAAGGGGAAAACAGAGAAAAAAGGGGAGAATTTCTTGTATTGGTATTAACTAGATTATTAAATCTTACTATTGACCCCTAGTAGCAGGCATTTCCTTTAACCTGGCTTCTTGTTTCTCAAAAAAAAAACAACAACAACAACAAAAAAAACAAAAACAAAAACAAACCATAGTCTCACCCAGCTTTCCATTACGTTAAACAATTTAATTATTTCCATCAAGCTGAATGACAGTCTGCCATAGACTCAATAGGATTTATTTCAAATTCTTTGAATACACTTAAAGAGTTTAAAAAGTTATATACATTTTGACCCCCTAGCAATGAGGAGGTAGCTGCTGTGGTAAATTTAGGAGGTAAAAATCATCCTCATCCTAGAACTCTCTTTCCACCAACTTCCTACACAAGTTGTCTAAGAAGTATTTCTAGAAGGCAGTGGGCATGTTGGAAAGAGAACAGAATTAGGAGTACCCAAGCAAACTTGGATTAAAATCCTAGTTAGTCTACCACTTTTTAGTCGATAACCTTAAAAAATATGTATCCCCTTGAAAAAATCCAGTTCCTCTCTATAGAAATGAGTGTTACATATATTAGTTTGGTTCTGAATACTAACGCTGATGATATTTGAAATCACCTGATACATAATAGTGCTCACTCCATATTGATTTCAGGAAAAACAGAAACTGTCTTCTGAGGCTATAAAACAGGATGATTTAATTCCAAGAACTGATTACACAGGTGATAGATAAGGTTAAGAAGTCAACCAGGGAAGTGTGAGGCAACAAGAAACTAGCAGGAAGCCATCAGCCTGGGGCTGGAGGGAAGCAAGGAGGAGGCAGACTCTCCAAGGGCAGCACCAAGGTCACTGGAAGGAAACTGGGACCTCAGAGGGAACCCGGATCACAAGGGAAACACAACTGCTGCCAGAGATGGCACCCAAGGCAGAGAAAGATGGAGAGAAAGATGTGCTTCCTTCCCACCCAACTACCTACCCTCCAATCTCATGCCAAAGCCTCCCATGGGGCACACCCAGCCAGTGGCCTGCTGACCCGGCACCCTGGGGAGGACGGCCTGCAGGGCAACTCCCTGCCACAGAGTGGAGGGGAGGCTGGGCAGCAGCCTGAGGCAAGCACTGGAGACTGAAATGCTGACCTTATCCTGGCCCCCACACTGAAGCCTCTGGCCTCAGGCCTGCTGTCTCCCCTGCGACAAGTCTCTGGCATTGCCCCTGCTTTCTCTACCCATCCTGTTGGGCTGCGTCTGGAGTGGAGGTTGACAGGTTTTTGAGAACTGAAGCCACAGTGCTGCCCCCGGGCCTGAGACACCTTGTTCCGGTTTCACCTTTAAAAAGCCAGGATCCCCAAAAAATAAAAAAATAAAAAGCCAGGATCCCAACAAGCAAGGGGAACTGCTTTCCACTCACCCCACCTTGCTCCATGTCCTTGACAGCTGATTCCCTGCCCCATCAGCCTGAACCATGTTAGCAGAGCCAACTGGTCTTCCCCCGTGATGTGTCCTGCTAAGGGTGGACCCTACCCCCAGAGGAGCATGCGTGGACCTGAGGAGTGACTATTTGCAGGGGCGGGAGGCTTGTGGTTGCAAACAGCATGCAAGCCACATGGCTGGGGTGTCCACTCACCTGCGTGTGAAATCCCTCGAGTCGAGGGATGTATCTGGGAGTGTGTAAAGAAGGGGGACAGACTGCATGCCAGGGACTGGGAGCCAGTTCTCCCAAAGCTGGCACTAGGCTTTGCAAGAACTCTCTGAATTTTTTTAAGCTAACATTTATGGAACCTGGCAGACTTTGTTCTAAACATATTTCATGTACTGCCAAATTTAATCCTCCAGCGAGGTGGGTAATATTATTATCCCCATTTCATAGATAGGAAAACAGATAAGGAGGTTAAGCAACTTGCCCAGGGCGCAGGCGGCATTCAGATCTATGAATCTCCAGGTGGCTCCTAACCACACCCTACGCTGCCTCCCACTCCATGAAAGAGGTTTTACCAAGCACCCTAAGAAGCCCCGACCCCCGGGGGTGAGGAACCACTCACTGTCATTCTCCCAGTCTCTTCCAGACAGCTCTTGCCTCCTCATCTAAGCCTTTTCTTTTTCTTTTTGAGCTTTCCCATCTTTTTGCTTTTCCTCACATGATAGAAGGTCTGTATCCTTTCCCTGTGGTGGGGTCACCCCATCCTATGCCACATCCTGTTTGAAGTGGGCCTCAGACCTGAAACCCATATTCAAGTTGCCTGATCAGCCTCACGGGAGCAGAATTAGGACATCGTTCCTGCCCATTGTTCCCACACAAGCCGGCATGAGAATGAGCCTCTGAGCTGCCAATCCCTTGGCACAAACATTTGTCGGACACCCACTCTGTGAATGAGATGGTCCCGGCCCTCAAGGAGTACACAGGCCTGTGAGGGAGACGGGCAGGAGAAACGCTCATTAAACCAAATGTGGCGTGCGCCATCAGGGAGCAGGAGTTTCCCAGCTAGGGTATTGGGGCTCACAGAGGCTCCACCCAGCTGGAGCTGCTGGGCTGCATCTTAAAGAGAGGCCAGGAATTCATTAGGTGAGCTGGAGGAGAAGGAAGGGGAAACAACGTATGCCATCAGGGAGGTGTGCGAGGACATGGCCCAGAGAACTGGTCAAGAGATCAAGTCAGCAGCCAGATCACATCCGGACCTGAACTAAGGAGGGAGACAGGTTCCCGAAGGCAGAGGGGAGCCAGGAGCTGCTTACCAAGTCTGATTCTTATGAATTCATCTGGAGCTTTCAGTCCACTAAAATTCTTAAGTCCTTTTCAGCCTGCTTTGTTGATTTGCTAAACCAATGTCCAGAACTTTCCATTTATTCTAATTAAACCTCATCCTATTAGAGCCTGCCCATTATTTCAGCCTGTCTGGATCCTATTTCTGCATCCAAGCTGTTAATTATTCCTCCCGATGCTGCATCACCATCAGCCCTTTATGTTATTGATAAAAATATCCAGAACAGCAGGCCGTGGCCCCCTCCAGAGATGCGTGGCCCCCTCCACAGACTGCCTCTGAGCGAGCGGCAGTCAGCATTCCTCAGGTTATCTGTGCAAGCGGCTATGAGTTCTTCCACATGAAAGCACATCTAGCTCACAGTTTTCCAATTTGTCTACAAGGAAGTCACGAGAGACACTATCAGCTCTCTTGCTGAAACCCTCATCTACCATGTCACCTTCGACATTTCCCAGACCTACCGGCCCAACAACCCCATTAAAAGAGGAGATGAGGTGAGACTGGCATGACTTCTTTCAAGTGGACCCCTGTATCTCTTTAGGGGTCTGTGACCCTGTGTCTAAGGGGCACAAGCCATTCGCTTAATAGCATGTACTATCATTTTATTAGGGTTCTCCTCACAGCGGAGGCCATGTAGTTGCAGTATCCAAAGTCTTCCTTTGGAAAACCAGGACTTTTGCCCACCCCATTCATTGGGGTTCTCTCACATTCTCTCTGCTCTGTGAAAGACTACAATATCCACAGGGCAAGCTCAGCTCCTACCTGTCTAGGGCCTGGGAGGAGATCTGAGCTCCCTTCCAGCTCTGTGGTACTCACGGGGAAGCACCTCATAGCCTGTCTTAAGTTCCAGTTACAGCTCAGTACTTTTCCCTTTCCAGACTGAGGATGATTCTTGAAAGAAAAAAGGGCAACAGGAGTTTGGCATTTTAGCATAGTCTCTGTAGTGCTTTGTACTGCAGGTTAAAGAGTTTGAACTTGATCTGGTAAGTGGAGAAGTCACTGAAGATTTTGAGAAAAGGAGTGATGTGATCCTATATGACGTGAAGAGTTTTAAGTTTTCCACATTGCTTTTAGCATCCACATTTAATGCTGACGATTGCCTTTAAGCATGACCAGTGGCACCAGATACACCAGATCATTTTTTTTTTTAGTGTGAGGCAGAGAGGGGAAGTGGCTGTGAGAAGGATTTGGAGTGTGACAGTCCGAGGTTTAAATACCAAGTTCATCAATTAAAGGCAGGGGACCTGAAACAATCACCTTATCACCTCTGAGCCTCAGTTTTCTCATCTGTAAAATGGGAATAGTAATTGTACCCTCCATCACAGGGTGGATGTGAGGATGGAGATAATGAATGTAAAGTACCTGGCTCCACAGACGGAGTAAATACTCCATATGTGGTTCTTCATCCGAATCCTTCATCTTTAGCTGTTATGATTACACAGTAGTCACCATGCAGGATCCCCAAGCTCCCCAAGACCAGGAGGCATTTTCCTAGAGCAGCCTGAGCAAGGGTGTACAGGTGTGGGCTGCATGGAAGCGGCTGCCTCTCAGCTGGGGAGGCAGTAACTGCTGGTGGCCTGGCCCTGTGCTCACGCCTGCGGCCAGCCTGCAGAGGCCCCAACCTCTGAGTGACCTGTAGGGGAGGCTGGCATCGAATTCCTAGAGTCCTGATCTCCCATCCCACCCTAATTAGCTCCACCTGGGTGTGTGTTTTGTCAGGAGTTGTAGGGATAATAGCTGGAAGAACCGGTTTTAAAATGCACCCTCAGGAGTTGGCCTGGGTGTTCTTCAGAGGAGACTGGAGCCTGGATGGGCGGCGCCAGGCCCCAGAAATGGCATGTGTCCCAAGGTCCCGCCCAAGGTATCCTTAGCTTCCCATGTGTGTGTCCTATTACCTTCCACACACCTGGGCCACCTCCTCCCACCTAGCCATGGGTGTGCAGAGAAGGAAAATGAAATCTGCCTGGGGCAGGCATGGCTGGGAGGCGCTGGCCTTCCCTCCATCCTATTGTCATTCCACCAGCTCTCAGGTTGGCCTTCCCAGGCTGAGCAAAATGACTTCAAATCATCCACCATGCTGCTTGGCCTTCTAACCTGGGAAGGGACAGCACATCAGCTTATCCTAGCAGAAGTAGCCATATTGCCTTTTCATTGACTACCTTTCCATCCAGATGCCCAGTTGTTTAATTGAAACATGAATTCTCCCATACAGGGCTCAACCCTGCCAAGAATTCCTGAACTCCCTAAACTTGAACACATCTGACTGGGCAAAATGCTAAGGGCTTTCATTAGATGATTCCCTTAGTCCTCTCCCTGTGTCTATGACTAGAGTACCAGTACTGCTCTTATTTACAGGTGAGGAAACTGAGGCCCTTGTGAGTTCCCGTACCTTGCCTGATGCCACATAATTAAGTGGCAGAGATATGAATTCTTGAAAGTCTGCTCTGCATTCTATTCTATTTCTTCTCTTGTGATAGAAATCTGGAAAGTTGAAAATGTGGCAGGGACAACCACTACCTATAGGACTCCTGATTATTTCCTCTGGGAGCCTCATCCAAGTGAAAATAATCCCAGGTTCTCCAGTGACCAGGTTAATTTGGACTTCCAGGCCCCCTGGAGCAGGATACAGAAAAGATGCACCCCTTCCCTGGCCCTCTCTGGCCCTAGACAGACAGACAGACAGACACAGACACAGACACACACACATGCCTCTGGCTCCTCCTTTTAAGTCCAGGCAGCAACCACAACTCTCAACATCTGGAACCTCAACTCCTTTTTGTTTTAAAAAATCTAACATAAAATTTTAAAATGCTAACATAAAATTTAACATCTTAGTCATTTTTAAGTGTATAGCTGAAAAGGATTTAGTATATTTATGCTGTTGTGAAACAGAGCCTCAGATTTTTTTATCTTGCAAATCTGATACATTAAACAAATGTCCTCTTCTCCCTGCCCCTATAAACCACCATTTTCCTTTCTGTCCCTATCAGACTACTTTAATATTGTAAGGGCAGGAAGGACACAGTGCAGGTTTTCTGATCCCGTGCAGACCGGGTAAAGGAGGAGCCAGAGTCCTCAGTAGTTTTGCAGGTTTTTTATTTGGGGTTCACCAGGCATATAGCAGGCAGGGGTGCTGGCCTCCCAGCCCCCAGCAAGTCTTCACTCTATCTGGGCTCTCTAGCGTTCGTTCTGCTGCTTCTCGGCTTCTCTTTCAGCTTCTGCTTCGGCTTCTACTGCTGCTACTGCTGCTGCTGGCGTCCCCCCGTGACGCCGCCCTTAAAAAGCACAGTCTTAGCTCAGCTGAATCCCATCTACCTATGCCCACACCCTATTCCAGGTGCCCGCCATCAGGCATGCATTCAGGACAAGGATCCATCATCTATCCTGATGGCGGAAGGGCAGAAAAGCCTGATATTTTCTTTACCCTACAAATATCCACATAAATATTTGTCTTTTTGAGACTGGCTTATTTCACTTAATGTCCCCAAGGTTCATCCATGTTATGGCATGTAACAGGATTTCCTTCCTATTTAAGGTTGAAAATGATTCCATTGTACATGTACACCACCTTTTCTTTACCCATTAATCCCTTAGTAGGCCCTTGGGTTGCTTCCACCTCTTAGCTATTGTGAATAATTCCTCCATGAACATGGGTGTGCAAAACTCTTTTCCAGACTTTCCTTTTAATTCTTTTGTCTGTATACCCAGAAGTGGGGATTGCCGCATCATATTTTTAATATTTTGAGGAACCTCCATATGATTTTCTGTAGCTACTCTATCACTTTACACTCCACCAACAAGCACAAAGATTTCCAATTTCTTTATATCCGTGCCAACACTCATTATTTTCTGTTCTGTTGACAGTGACCATCCTGATGGTGTGAGCGAGGAGCCTTCACTCTTGAGTGCAGTGGAGTCCCGCACAGACTCACTGGAGCCTTGGGCCTCTGGTGCCAGGACTGAGACTCACGTGGCATCAAGAGTTCCAGTGACATCTTCTCCATGGCCAAAGAGCCAAGTGATTCTTGCTAACTTACTGCAAATGCTTGGGTATGTTACAGCTGACTCTCAAAGAATCCTTTGGAAACTATCACTTCTATGGTTCAGTGAGCCTTTTCCAGAAGAGCAGTGTTTTCAGTGGGTGTGATCATTGAGTGTAAACTCCATGCAGGCAGAGATGTGTGTCTTGGCCATCCCTTGGCACATAGAAAGTCTTTAAAAATTGTTAAATGAACAAGTTGAAATGGGGAGCTCACGTGGAAAGCTGGCCTCTGAGCTACAGTGGTCCGCATGGTAGCCATTTCCAGACTTCTGGCTCCTGCCCCAGGGGCTTACGGACAGTCCTTTCCAGCAAGCCCTGCTTGCTGATGCATTATGTGTCAGGCCTTTAGCCACCAGCCCTTGCCTGCCATTCGTGTCTCCTAAGGATGACTCTGGTCTTTGTTGTTCTATCTGGGCCGATGCAGAAAGTTTCAAAACTTTGAGAAATGATGCCAAAAGGGAGGTTTTGGCAGTGATAGATTGTCCATTTTGCTTTAGGGGAAAAAAAGTATATTTTCCCTTGCCGGGGGGATTTTTAAGGATCTCAGCACATTTTTGTGCAAACAATGAGGTCCAGTAGGTCTAGCAGTCCAGTAGGCACGTCTCTAGGCACAAAGACAAGTTAGTGGGAAATGAGAAGAAGGGATTTCAAGCTAATACAGATACAACAGCAGTTGTTTCCTCTCATACGGTAAAAGGAGAGGGCACAGCTGTGAGGAGAGTCCATGCCAGCTCAGTGCCACACTCTGATGTCAGGGCCAATGAGAAATTCAGTGAGAAAACAGTGTAGGCCTGGCACTGTCCTGGGGCTTCACAATGCTAATTCCTTTTATCCTTCCATCAACCTTGAGGGATATATATTAACGTCACACCCATTGTACAGAAAGGAAGCCAAGCTCCTAAGAGGTAAGTTACCTGCCATTGGTTACACAACTCGCTAGGATTTGAATCCAGGCATATGGTTCCAGAACTTGGACTCCTAACTGTGAGCTTTGCTGATTCTCTTTCGTGATGTGTGATTTTTTTTGTGACTTCAACAACCATTCATAAAGAACCTACTGTGTGGCAGACACCACTCCCAGTGGGTTAACAAAACACAAGCCTCACCCTCCAAGGGTGTTCAGTCTTGTGAAGACATTCATCCCATGTGCATCTCAGGAGCCAAAATTTATCTTCTTCGAACAAAATGACTTGATGATGTTGTTTTCATGGTGACTCTGGTCTCAGGAAGAGAGTATTGGGACATCCCAACAAAGAGGGAGAGTAGTGCCCTCATGCCAGCCCCACCCACCAACCCAAGAACCAAGTAAAAAGTCAAGAGTCCTCATGAAAATGCCAAATGAAACCACTAGTAATATCAGCTGATATTAATATCAGCCAAAGCCCTATGTTGTATTAGGATCAGGAGTTTCTAGGGCTGCCTTGGCTTCTCTCGGGATCCCAGCCAAGCAGCACTTCCTTGTTAAATCAAGTAAAGCCTGGGTTTGGTGTGTGTGAACTTAAAAATCAGAATGGGATCGAACTCAGGCTGTTGAGGTGATAACCCAGCCAGGGAGCTGACCCATATGGCACAGCAGACCTCTCCTGTCATGCCCGCTGCTCCCCTCAGCAGTGTGTTTCAGTAGATCCACCTGTTCTGCTCCCCACTCTGTCTCTGGTGAATCCTCTCACAGACAAACACCCCTGCCCCCTGCTCCTCTGGCCTGCACCCCAGTTCTTCTGCACAAAAATAAATAAAAAAATTTAAAAATCAGGAATGGAATAAATCCTGTATCCCACAGACATCCCGAGGAGAGAGGGTGCACATTTCCGCATGTGGTCCAGCCCAGCAGAGCACAGGTCTAGGTCTAACCCCAGCTCCATGGTTCACACAGGAGAATCACTTTCCATACCCCCATCTCCATCCACATCTACAAAATGGGGTTAAAATACCTTCTGCATGGGGTAGATATAAGGATGAATGGAGAGAATCTAGTACAGTGCTTAGCATAGAGCATAGCCAGAGAAGTGAATAGAAGTTTTAGCTACGTCGTTAGATCTGCATATATTACCTACAAATTATTTCATCAGCTTTGAAATTGCCTATATTTCAAAAAAAAGTGCTATGAGCACCTTAGGAGGGTATTTTTTTCTACACTGTTCAGAATTAAAGCAGTATCCCCATAGCCCACCTCGTTCAGTGAGGCAGAAACAGCAGCAGGACCCTCAATTTCCAGTTCAAGTTTCCATTCAGGAGCTCAAACTTCCTCTTTCAAACCTTTTTCACTTTACATTATTGTAAGGGCAGGAACTGGGCACAGTGCAGGTTTTCTGATCCCATGCAGACCGGGTAAAGGAGGAGTCAGAGTCCTCAGTAGTTTTGCAGGTTTTTTATTTGGGGTTCACCAGGCATATGGCTGGCAGGGGTGCTGGCTGGGGGGCTGGGAGGCTGGCAGGCCTCCCAGCCCCCAGCAAGTCTTCACTCTATCTGGGCTCTCTGGCGTTCTCTGCTTCTGCTGCTGCTGCTGCTGCTACTGGCGTCCCCCCGTGATGCCGCCCTTAAAAGCACAGTCTTAGCTCAGCTGAATCCCATCTACCTATGCCCACACCCTATTCCAGGTGCCCGCCATCAGGCATGCATTCAGGCAAGGATCCATCATCTATCCTGATGGCGGAAGGGCAGAAAAGCCTGATATTTTCTTTACCCTACAATTATGTGTTCAAAATTGAAGCGCTTGGCCCATCCTGGACATGAGGATCCCCAGTTTCTGGATTGAGTTTCCCTGTCAAAGATTGTCTTCTCAACTCAGGTACAAGTAATTTATCAAAGAAGCTCTCCCAGAGGTACCCACTCAGGGAGTGGGGAGAGAACAGAAAAGGAAAACGAGCCAAACCAGGGGGAGGTCTCAACAAAGTCTGACACTGCAGGGGTACCAGAGAATGTGCCCAAAGGGAAGAAGCTTGACAGGCAGACAGGTAAGGGCAAGTAATGGAGTGGGCGTGGCCCTGCTCACCATCATTCCCAGTGACCTGCTTGGGGGAGGTGTGTTCTGGTGGTGGGTCTAGAGGTCCTAATCCCCAGAAGGGCAACACTTCCACTAGGGACAAAGAAAGAAACCATTTAATCTAAATCAGTGGCAATCACTTTGTCATTGGGAGCTCCTCATACTGTTTGACCATCAGGCAAAGAAGTGCTGACAGGGAGACTTAATCCTAAGGATTAGGAGAAGGTTCTGTCTCTTTCTGCTACCATGGGCCAAGTAGGCCAGATCAGTTTTAGCAGGTGAGAAATTATCCAATGTATACATTTCCTAAAAATTGTGGCCAATATCTACTGTGAAGACTCCACAGTAGGATGGCGTGAACCTGTACTTGGGGAGTGAGAAGACAATGTCTGTGCTCTGGCAGGACCTCTCAGAACCCCTTTTGTGGTTTTGGTCACCCCTACTGCTTCAGTAACTTTGCTTCCCAGTCCTATTTCTGATACCAACTCTCTTAGGTTGGGTTCCCTGAAGCAGATTCCAGATGAAGATTTGGGTGCACATGATGAGAAGACATTACTGTGGCAGAGGGCGCGGGACCAGGCAAGAGAGGAGCTCAAGTAAAGGCTCACAGAGGGCAGCCCCAGCCTGGCCCTGGAAGCCCTGCTCCAGGCTCTCCCCCCTCTGCAGGCCACGCAGCCCCAGAGCCCAGAGGGTTTATCTGCCAAAAGGAAGCCAGGGCCTCACTTTGTAAACAAAAATACATCAAGGCCTAAGGAGCATAAAAAATACTTAAAAGGATTAGGGGGGGCATGGGTAGGGCACTGGCATTTTCTACTATAAGCTTTACTGAACAAATGCTTTTTTAATTTGTTTTGCTCCCAGTAAGAATAAATTTAGGTCAGAAACAGGGAATCAAGAGGGGACAGCATGTCTGTTCCAATTGAACCAGAAGGTGCGTGCCCAGTCTTGCCTCTGCGAGCTGGAGTGCAAGGGAGGGGGATGCACAGGCCCAGCCTCCCAAATGTCCCCACTGGCTGTGGAGAGGAGTCACCTGTGGACTTTTACAGCCCCAGCAGGCAAGCCCCAGGTGGCCTATTATTACAGGGCAGGAGGGAAGCTTGTGCCCCAAGAGTTCAGAGACTCCCAAGGTCACTCTGAACCCAAGAGGTGAAAAAACTAATCAAAATAGAGAATTGGCATTGACAAGTTCAGGACATAATTTATTTCTTCAAATTACACTTCCTTAAGTTTTGCTTGGGCTGGGAGTTGTTTTCAAGCCAGGCAGATTTCCAAGAGTCAAAGCTGTTTTGAGAGAAACCACATTCATTGGTTAACTCGCTGTCTTTCTTTCAGCACACGCTGACAGAATGCCTGCCCGTAAACAGGCGCTGGGCAGGGTGTGGGGCAGGTGGATAAATAGACTTTGGCCCTGCCCTTGCAGAGGGTATGGTTTAGTAGGAAGACAATCATTAAGGAAATCAATACCCACATGGATATGGAAATACAAATTGTGATGAGTGTCTTGAAGGAAAAGTGTACAGCACTAGGAGATTCCTCCTGGCAGGGTGAACCAAAATAGCCTGATTTTCAGGAAAAACTGCCTCTGAAGACTATGGCATATAAATCACAGCCTGAAGGATGAGTGGGAGTTGACCCAGGAGGAGGAAAGAGGAGGTGGGTGCTGGGTAGGATGGGGCTTCCAGGGCAGAGAGAACCACCTGTGGTAAGGCCTGGAGCCGGGAAAGACAGATACGACTTGAGGATCAAAAATCCAGAGCGAGCAAGCAAATTAAAATACCCCCCAAAGGATCCCATTCCCCCAAAAAGATCCAAGCAAAAATTTGAGCATATTTCTGCTGTACGTGTGTGGAGGGGGTGAGGTTTCAGGAGGGGAATGTGATTAAAGGCCCCAAAACCTGCTCTGGGTCATATAATCAGACCTAAATAATGAACTTTTTAATGAAAGACAAGGCAGGGTAGTGCTGACTCAGCACTGACGATTCCAGGGGCTCCGTGAACACTGCAAGCCCTGCGAGGAGAGTCCCTGGAGTGGGCCGTGTGCGGCCTGAGTGGCAGCAGTGACACAAGCTTCGGGACAGGGCCAATAGAAAAGGGGTCCTTTGGACACAGAAACATTAATTCCAAAGAGCACCTGCACCCCTATGTTTATAGCAGCACAATTTACAATAGCTAAGCTTTGAAACAACCCAAATGCCCAAAAACAGATGACTGGATCCAGAAGATGTGGTGCATATACACCATGGAATATTACTCAGCAATCAAAAAAGATAAACTCATGCAATTTGCAGCAACATGGATGGCGCTGGAAGGGATCATGCTCAGCGAAATAAGCCAGAAAGAAAAAGAAAAATATTGGATGGGCTCACTCATAACACGAATCTAGAAAACCTAAATAAGGGACCAGGAAAAAGAATAACTATAAGAAAGAAAAAATCAAAATCAACAAACAACTATGAACCAGAGACACCCATGGAGGGGGGGAAGGGAGGGGAGGGATTGGGGTCAAAATCAGGGGGTTGCAATTGTATGGGGAATATAAAAATAAAAAATTAATTAATTAATTAAAAAAGGGGTCCTTGGGAGGAGTCAGTAACAGAGTGAGTTTTTATTATCTGACGCTGGAGACCAGTAAGACCATAGAAATGGAAGTGTAAAATTTGTTGAGAAGAGATATTTTCTACAACAAAAATATTTGTGACATTTTCTGCTACATGATATTGAGCAAAATAGAGTGAACTTATAGACATCCTTTTTCCATGTGGTGATACAAGATTCAAATAATAAATAGGTTTTTTAAGTTTTAGATAAATTCATGGCTGGGGTACTACTCCAGCCTTCAAAGTTGACCTCCATAAGGGCAACCATGTGCTTCAATTGCAGGTGCACTATGAGCTTGACTCAGCGTAGCTACTCTCAGGTTTTTAAGAGGAAGCAGCCAGCGTCCTTGTTTAGAAGCACAGGCTTTTCAGCTGCCAGGTGAGGGTTCCGGATCCAGGCATCAGCCTCACTACTATTAAATTAATAATATTGTTACAGACCATGTGTTTGCATGTGGAGTAGTGTAAGCATAAAACCTAGCATGGTCTGGGAGTTGGTGCCCTTTGTTTTTTATTTTGGCTCCAGGTCTGTCCTCTCCAGCAGTGAGACACTGGGCACTGGAAGTGCCACTCAACATGCCTGAACCTCATTGGTGATAAATACTAAGATGACCCCAATGGGGTTGAATGAGAAGTGACATGAAAGCACCTGCTCGAGTGTGATGCACTCACTGTTCCAATGTGAGGAATTGTTATTTGTTTCATGCTCAAAAGGAAAAAAAAATAGTCCTCTAATTACTATATATTACAGTCAGAAAGATGTATCTAGTGCAGTAAAATAACTTGTTTTTTTAAAAATCTGAAATGGCATTGCCTTATAGCTGTGTTTCCGGATTGCGTCACTGAGTCACCCTATGTATCTCTACATGACATTCACCACTCAACATCCAATTCTACCCTTCACCATACAAGTGTCCCCTTTGTTCTGATTTATCCTCTCCCTTTCCCCTTCCCTTCTGATAACCACTAAGTAGCCTTAGAGTCCAAAAAATTTACTTTTATTTAATTCATCTGGTTCTTTTCTCTATATACATAGAAGTGTAGTCACACTGTGTATCTTTCTTCACCTGACTTACTTCATTATGCATGAGTCCCCTTAGGTCTATCCATGTTGTTGTAAATGGCAGAATTTAACCAGTTGTGGAGTCGTCCAGTGCGTATATGCCATGACTTCTTTATGGTGATGGTGACCTTGATCTTTTGGTTAAAGTTGTATCTGCCATCATTTCTTGGGTTTGGAATGATAAGCTTTCCTTTTAATCTTGGAATCATGTCAATGAGACATGAGGGGATGTTTAAGCTATTTGCCCAAAAAACAGACGCGTACACCAAATATGAGGCATCGAGCATAGAACATGGCAATCCCAGTCTAATGTCAGCTCTCAAGCAGACACAGCAGGGTCTGACACTCCTCACCCTTCTGTGTCCTTAATGCTAGATAATAAACAGTGTAGGCCTCACTCTTACTATAGGATGAAATTTTATTTAGCTTCCTCCAAATAATTTTGTTTTTACCCATTGGAAGCAGCCCAGTGTTGAAGTGTAGACTATCGCAGAAGTCTGTCTTGGCTCAAGTCTTGGCCCTAATTGCTATCTGGATGACCTTGGACAAATCCTTATTGTTAAATGAGAATGATGATGATAATAGCTATCAAGAAGACATGAGATAATGCTAGGGAAGTGCTTAGCAAAAATTTAAAGCAAAAATAAATGTGGTTTAGGGTTATTACTGAGGGTCATGTAGAATATAAGAAGGTCTGTATAGTATTCTCATCTATTAGATTCTTCATTTGAGAGGAAGCCTCAAGATTTTCCTTAGTTAAGTGGTTCCTTGGTTTCATGTGCGAGCACAAGTCTAATCCAACAGCAATGGTGCTCCTAAAGCTAGTATCGGGACATTCTGGAGAATTGTAAAATATGTGAATGTGGGAGGTCATTAACCAGATTTTCTGTTTTCACGACTCCTTGGGAGGAAGTTGGTTCTATTTCAAAGGATCATAGCTCTCAAGTTCCCAACGACCTGCTCCAGAAACATAGGCTAGATGGCCTACGTTGACCATGATTAGATGAGGCCTCCCCACCCTAGTTGTTACAAGTGCTCCGCCCTGGACCTCAGGGGCCTCTGCTCACCAAAAGCTCTTCTCAATAAGGCATTGAACATCAATTATTTAGTTCTTAATGTGAGTTGAATTACTGTGTCACTAACCCAGGTGCATTTGCCTCTTATCCCTTACCTTCACCTGACATGAAAGGCTTGTACCCCTAGGAAAGCCAAGAAGCAGTAATAAGAAGGGGAAACCCAGTAGACCCCCATTTCATGAGTCACATGGACCTCCCATCCCCACTGCCAGTTCTCATTAGCTGTGTGGCTTAAGGAAATTTATTTTCCCTGTTGTCTTCAATATTCTCATTAAAAGCTCTTAAAATGCTCTCCTAGCTCTAAAAACTGTATCTATGAGAGTGGTTTTAGTTGGAGGACTTGCAGTGGACCCCGAAATCTCCCACAGGCATACAGAGTACAGTCACCCCACACTGACTTGATCCAGGAAGTTTTGAACACACCCAAAGATCTGTTTACCTGCCCCTCCCCCAGCCCCACACGAGTTGCCCACCAGATGCCCCCCCTCCAGCTACCGGGGAGGGGAGGGCCTCCTCTGAGGGTGGTGGTAACCAGACCCCGCTCCAGCCTCACTGTGAGGCCCCCCGTTCACTCCTCTCCCCTCCAAACCCCCCATTTCCTGTCTAGCAGATTTACGATGTAGTTCAAAGAAGGAAGGATGATATAACAGTTTTCCTGCCCCCTTCCTCTCCCAACTGACTTAGTCTACTGGCTCAACGCCAAGTGGTTTTGTTCTCTACAGCCTCCCATATGTAAAAATACCCCAGGCCCCAGCCCTCCCGCCTGTAACATGGCGTCAGCTCCCAAACCCACTGGTCAGGCTGCACTTGTGGGCGGGCAGGAGGCAGCCCTGCACAGTGCTGGCGTCTAATTAAGTGCTGAGGAAATAAACCATGGGCTTCAATTTTAGCTCTGAAAATAGCTAGGGCCCAGGATTCCTCTCTCTGGCCTGAGCTGTAAGCTGTGTCCTACCGCTCCTAGCTGCAGGGTTCCGGAGGGAAAACTTGGTGCATAGAAGAGGAAAAGGGTTGAAGGATGGAGGGAGCTCAAGGAGACTTAGGGGTGCAGCAACGAGGGAGGAGCCAAAGTCAGGGAGCCAAAGTCAGGCCTCCAGCCCTACTCAGCATCCTGGCCCCTGCCTCTGGCTTGTGCTGACTCCCAGCCTGCAGGGCATTCGGAGTTCTGGGTTTGGCTGAAAGTACCTCCAGAGTTCGAGGTGGCTGACAATGCCAGCTTTGGCACTTCTGGCCAAAGCTGAGGCATTCTCCAGGCACATCACAGTTTGGCACATAATCACTCTTCTTGAGCAATGAGGATAAGGAAAAATACCAACAAATGGACACATGGAAATAAAAGTTTCTATGAGTCAACTGAATGTCGAAGCGGCCCCTTTACCTCTCCCTGTCTACCTCTCTGCCTGGGAGGAGAGAAGTCCACCTGCTGTGGGGGACAGTTCAGGGACTATTTTTTTTTTAAGATTTTATTTATTTATACAAGCACTGGGGTACAGGCCAGAGGCGCAGGAGGGTGAGAGAACCCGCCAGAGACAGTGGGGAGCAGAACAGGCACACGGACCGAGTACACTGCTGAGGGGAGCAGCAGACAAGGCAAGAGGGGTCTGCGCCGCCATGTGGGAATCTCCCTGGCCAGCCGGGAATCGAACCAGCACTGCAGAGGCTGTGGACCGGGGTCTGCGCCACCGGGGAGGCCCCAGTTCAGGAACTATTAACCACACGAATCAAAGTGAAGGCGGGGGCAGTCCCTGTGAACTACAGAATGTCAGGAGGGGTCCACTTTGCCATCTGGGTAGCCCCCCAGTTGGTTATTCACCCCCATCCTAGTTCTTCTCACACCACGATCTTCCTCCACTTACCAGGGGTTATAGCCCCACAAACCGAATGTAAGCTGAAAATATCAGAAGTCAACATGCATTGACTACACTTTAACCGATGGACCAAACATCAGAGCTCAGCCTGGCTGACCTCAGGACTCTTACATTAGCCTATAGTTGTGCAGTCATCTAACACAAAACCTATTTTACAATAAATGTCGAAGATCTCAGACACAGATGGACATTTTGTAGACATGATGGAATGCAAGCACACAGCACGGACTATCCAAAATCCCCGACGACACCGTGCACAGTGGGAAGGCTAGTTTCCCTGCACGAGCGCGTGGTTGGCTGCCAGCGGTGACCTGTGATCACGAGAGTATTGCACCACATTTCACCAGTCCAGGAAAAGATCAAAATGCAAGTATAGTTTCTACTGAACGCATATTATTTTTGTGTCATTGGAAAGTTGAAAATCCTGACTTGAACCACTGGAAAACCTGGGACCTGTATTTCATTACTAGCCATGCACCAACCATTACCCCTCGGAACTGAAGCTCCTCAGATGAGGCTCTCTCTGTATTATCTCCTCCCCTTGCCCATTGCTAACACTTTTTTTTTTTTTTTTTTTTTTTTTGGTTTTCACCTCCTCTTTGGAACAGTCAGGACTGAATTTACTTTATACGGTCCTGAGCAGGTTTACCTTGGCATGGTTTACCCTGTCCCTACAGGGCATGAAACCGCTGTCAAAAACACGTTCACACACCTGCCTTCTGCACTCCTGGGCTGACCCAGAGGCCACAGCAGAACTGGGGTGGGGGAGGGTTCTGACATCAGTATCTCTGTGCAGGCAAATGTCACATGTGGCTAAAGCTAAGCCAGTCCTCACTGCTTCTGGGGAATAGTCGGAATAAAAAGGAAGCAGAAAGCCAAGGGAAATAAACTCAAAGGGCAGGAGAGAGGACCCTTACCTGCCACTCTTCTGTGAATTGCTGGGCAGGAGGTCCCTTCCAGCTTGGAAGTCCCTGAAGCTCATCTTTGGAGATATCTTCAGAGTTCTTTCTCTTCAAATTCATTCTTTCACTCCATCAACATGTTTTCAGCTACCACCACAGTGGGGCAAAGTCAGCTCAAGTGCGACTACAATATAGATTGTGGCTCAGAGAGGGGACAGAGAGCTATTGAGGGAGGATGAGGCAGAGGCCCCTATGTTCGCCTGGCAGTCACAGAAGGTTTCGCAGAGGAGGTGGAGGGACTCAGGCCTCCAGGCCCACCTCCCCATCACTTCTCTTTCTCCTGTTCTCCAACCAGGCAGCTCTGTTTTGTAAAGGGCCTGTGCTGTGGGAGCTGGCCAGGCTGCCAGGACACGACTCAACTCTTCTGGGTGCCTCCAGCCTCCTGTTGTTCTGCTCTCAGGAGCCTCCTCAGTGCCCAGTTGTTCCTTCTGGTGGTGTTGACATGGGGTAACAGTGGTAATGCTGAGAAGGGGGGGAGTGGGGTGCCCGAGGAACACCACCACTTTACCCTCAAGCCCCACCCTGTGGATCACAGTCTCAACCCCCAACTGTTCTTGTGGCTACGTGGCTCAGTGTGGCCAAACCACAGAGTCCCCATTTGGAAGATCCGGGTTCCTAACCACCTTGGCCCAACATGTAATGACATTGCCCCACGAAGAGTGGCAAGCTATTTGCTGCGGCATCTCTCAGGGCCAGGCTTCACAAACCAAATTCGGGACATGAAGAACTCCCCTCTGGAGTGTAAAACCAAATCAGAATTAAGAAAAACAAAGTTTTCAGCCTGAGTTTCCTCCGTGGGGCTCTCTCAGCGCCCCTCCTCACAGCTGCCTAGGCCTCCTTCCCTTCCCAGGGTGGCCTCTCATTAGGAACTAATGGTCCCCAGCTGTGCCAGCTTCCAGGCCTCCTCCTTAACCCCTTGGTCTCCTCCTCCACTGCCAGAAAAAAATGAAATCTCAGAAATTAGCCCTGAGAGGCAGAGGGCACACATCACGTGGAGCTGATGGTACATATTCTAGGCTCCCTCCTGATAAACCACATGAGTAGCCACTGCGGCCTGTGTGGAATACCCCACGTGCCTTCCCACAGGCATTGTCAGCTCCCTGGTCACTCTCATCTTTGCAACAAAACTGGGAGAGAGGAATTATTTTCACCCATTTTATAGATGAGAATGTTGAGATGCAGCCAGCAAGCACACTCATGACTTAACTTCGTTCTGTTCTCTTTCTTTTTTTTTTTTTAATAGAGGCATGTTTTATTTGTTTGTTTTTTTGTTTATGCATGCACTGGGTACAGTCAGAAGCGCGGGAGGGTGAGAGAAACCACCAGAGCCAGAGCAGGGAACAGAGCAGGCAGAAGGACCGAAGTACACTGCTGAGGGGAGCAGCGGGCGGCAGGAGAGGTCTGCGCGCCATGTGGGACCCTCCTCTGGTGGCCGGGGAGCAGCCGGGGATCGAACCGGCGCCGCAGAGGCCGCGGGCAGCTTCGCAACCCAGCGCTCAACCGCTGCGCCACCGGGGAGGCCCTATTCTGTTCTCTTTCTTTGGCCATCCTATCACTTACTTTTTTAGCAAGTTTTGATTCTCAAAAGTGGATTAGAGAGATAATTGCCACACTTGCGTTGTCCATCTTTAGAGATTATTTTTTAAAAGATTGATTTATTTTTGCATACAAGAGCTGGGATACAGGCCAGAGGTGTGGGGGTGAGAGGATTCACCAGAGACAGAATGGGGAGCAGAACAGGCAGACTGACTGAAATACACTGCTGAGGGGAGCAGCAGATGAGACAGGAGAGGTCTGCTGTGCCATGTGGGTAGCTCCCTGGCCAGGGATCACACTTATGCTGCAGTGGCTGCGGATAGCTTCATAGTGCTGAGACTTAACCCCTTGCACCACCAGGGAGGCCCCATCTTTAGAGATTTATAGTCTTTAAAACCAGAAAATACAGGCTTAAGGATCAGAAGAATGAGATTTTTCAACCCAACCAAGGGGGCTTGGTTGGACAGTTACCAATTTCCTTGAGGTCCCAAAACCTTACTTCAAAATAGTGCAAGTGAAAAATATCTGCCTTTCTTCCCACTTGGACTTGTTAGAAGATCAAATTGATCAATTTGTCTGCAGACACAAAAACATTGCAAAGCGTGGCAAAGAGAAATGTAGCACCAGCAAGGCAAGGGGCAGGTTCTCTATTGATTCAGGAGAGGGTAAAGGAGTGTCCAGCGCCCTCAGTGGCTTTTTCAGGCTTAAATGACCTTTCGACACCAATTGTAGTGCAGCAACCAGGTGCAGGGCAGGCAGGGAGCCCCCCACGAATCTTTACTCTCTTGTGGTCTCTCCGCCGCTCCCCACAGCACGCTATCCTCCGCGCTGCCGCCCCTATAGCCTCAGTCTCGCGGTTCAGGTGTGCGCACTTACGCACGCCCACACCATGCTCCAGGGGTCCACCATCAGGCACATGTGCCCCGAGCCCAAGCTCCCTAGCACCTCCGCATTCAAGGCCGCAGGTGATAGCCACAGAGGTCAGCAGCACAAAAGCCTGAGCATTTCACTTACCTACAAGGTGACAGCCGGTCATGACACATCCTAAGAGGCTCAGATGGCTTCCGAATGAGTTCAGAGACCTGAGTCGCCAAGAGACTCAATTTATTTGTGATCAACAGGCTCTGCAGCACCCTGAAGACCCTGCTATTTTTGTGATTTGCAAGACCAGAAGGTTGACTATAATGACAAACTCTAGTCCTTCCTGACTGAACCTGGCTGTTCAACAGGGGACCCACGGGCAGGAGCCACGTGTGAGCCATTTTCTCCCGCCCTCCACCTACCCCCTTCCCACAGTGGCACTATACGAGATTTTTATTCTCCCTCGGGAAAAAGTCTGTTAATTAAATTTGCATCACTGAGTTTATCACCAAAGCTCAGCAATGACCCACATGTCCTTCAGTTAATGTTCATGTGTGGAAACACTACTCCGCGATAACCGGAATGGCGGCCGGCACGCAGCACAGGCGGTGTGCTGGGTGAAAGCGTCAGCCTCGAAGGGGCTACGGCAGGCTAGGCCAGTGCTGGAGCAGCCCAGAGCCAGCCGGAAAGCCACAGACCCGGGAGCCCTGGCAATGCCCACCCCGGGGAGGCTGTGGGTGTGAGAATTGCCCTTCCTGTTCCCATCTCTGGAGAATCTGGACATGGACGGGAATGTCCCACTCTGGTCAGGGGACTCCTGGCATGTTCCTTAGGGTTCTGAGAAGAGCCAGCTGGTTCATTTTCAGATGCCTCGGGCCTTCTTGGTTGGGGTGGGAAGCAACACAGAATCCTTGGGCCTCCTGATTATTCACAAGGTACAGGTACCCGGAGCTCCCTGTGTACAAGAGCCCTGCTCGGCAGCCATCCTGAGCGTCATATTGTAAATGAACGGGGAAGCACAGCAGAGGGTGGTCTACAGAGCCAAGAGGACAGCCCTTAACTGGGCAGCTGATCCCCCCTCCAGTGCAGCTTCCCTCAGCCCAGGGCTCCCACCCAAGCCCACGCCTGGATCTCATGGGTCCTCCAGACCAGGGGCACGAGTCTGACATGCCTGAAGAGGATGCATTTGTTTCCCGTGACTGCTTATGTAACAAATCACTGCCAACCACACACATTTGTTATCTTACACTTCTAAGGTTGGAAGTCGACAATGGGTATCACTAAGCTAAAGTGTCCAGCAGGGCTGTGCTCCTTCTGGAGCTCGAGGCTAGAATTCACTTTCTTACCTTTTCAGTCCCTGGAGGCTGCCGTCATTCCTTGACTCTTTCTCCACCTGTAACCTCACATGTTCACAGGGCCTGGGATTGGAACATAGACATCTTTTTTTTTTTTTTTTTAAGATTTATTTATTTATGCATACAAGAGCTGGGGCA
This sequence comes from Talpa europaea, assembly GCF_964194135.1. Lineage (NCBI taxonomy): Eukaryota > Metazoa > Chordata > Mammalia > Eulipotyphla > Talpidae > Talpa > Talpa europaea. The sequence continues at coordinate 43,225,225 of NC_140068.1, forward strand.
CAGGCCAGAAATGCAGGGGGTGAAAGGATTTACCAGAGACAGAGCGGGGAACAGAACAGGCAGACTGACCGAAGTACACTGCTGAGGGGAGCAGCAGGCGAGACAGGAGAGGTCTGCTGCGCCATGTGTGTTGCTCCCTGGCTGGCTGGGGATCGAACTCGTGCTGCAGAGGCTGCGGACAGCTTCATAGTGCAGTGCTTAACCCCTTGAGCCACCAGGGAGGCCCGAAACATAGACATCTTTGGGGGCTATTATTCTGCCTGCCAAAAAGGATGCCATAAATGGATGAGTATTTTTATATTTTACCTCCATGGATTTCAAACTTTAGTCTACCTTAAAATCAAGGAAAGCGGTGTTTGAAAGACAGAGTTTAGGCCCCACTGGATTCTGAAAGAACCCAAGGAAATTGAATTTTGAGCTACCCGATTCAGACATTTTGAAAACACTGCTTTCCTTTGTCTTTAAAGGATATAGTGCCTGCATTTTAAGAAACTAGTTATAAAATCTATGATTTACTAAGCAACTCCAGTGTGCTACACAGTAGGTTTATCAAGCATGTACTATGTGCCAGATACAGCAAGTCCTCAAACAACATCGTTTCATTGAACAATGTTTCATTACAACATGGATGAGAAAGAAGAAACCCCTGGCCACCCTGGGAGAAATGACACTACCGAGGACCTGGTTTCATCATGTGTTGTTTTGCTTCACGTTGCAGTTTCCAAGAACCAATCAATGACGTTAAATGAAGACTTACTCTTTTAAACATTCTCCAGACATCATTTCATGTAATCCCTACATTGGCACAATAGGGTTATTATTATCATCTCTGTTTTGCTGATGAGAAAATGGAGGCACAGGGGGAACTTACCTGAGGCCACATAGGCAAAACCACACACATCTGTTGCCTTTCTAACCCCTAAAGTCTAAGCTCCTAATGGCTAACACTAGCACAGTGCCCGCACAGAGTAGGTGCTCAATAAGTATGTTGAATTACAGGGTGAATAAATGGGTAGGCCTCCGTATGCATTAACTCTAACCCTCATAAGAATCCTAAAGGGAGATATTATTATATCTGTGAAATAGGCCCCGCCCCTAAGCTTGCAGAGGTAAAGTCTCCATAACTGTGTCTGACTCCAAAGTCCATGCCCCAGGGACCTCGCAAGCAGCAGTCAGCAAACATCTTCTCACAAAGGATTGTTTTCTCATCTTTTTATTATTATACATATACTAACATATAAAAATTTTACCATTATAAAAGTAACTTTTTAATTTTTATCATATACATATTAACATATAAAAATTTCACTGTTTTCAAAGGTATTTGTTAGCTATGCATTTTCTACCATCCCCAAATCTTCCCATTATAAAATTTAATTTTGCTTTGAGGTCTGTACTTAACAGGTGACTTCTATCAAAAAAAAAAAAAAAAAAAACAAAAAAACCCTAAATGTACAAAGTCAGGCTCTCCCACTCAGAGGAGAAATTTTTTAGTCCCCCAAAAGTGGAGTTAACCTGGGCAGAGTCAAGCCTGAGGAAAGCAGTCTGAATGTTTACATCCAGACAGGTAAAAAACACAGTAGAGGCTTCAAACCATTTCATAAGATGTCTTTAATTCAGTTCTTTCTCCAAACACCCAGAAGGACTACAACAGTGTCTTGGTCTGAATGGGGTCTGTTGAGAAAATGCCATCCAGGCCAGTCAGAGGCTGTTTCTCCATTACGTGAGTAGGTTCCAGCCTCCTGCTCTTCCCTGAACCCCTCAAACTAGCAGCAAATCACCCTGGGCTCCTGTCTGTGTCAAAGTGACCTTCCAGCTAGGCTACTGGGGCCCGGTATCATTTCATTTATTTAGGACAGAAACTGGAGAGCCTCACTGTCACACCAGCCGGCTACAGGCAAACATCTGTGTGAGATGCACCACCTCCTCAAGCAGACCCCCCGCAGAACAAGCCCCTGTTCCTGAACAACCCCACCCCCCTGCTCCAGCTTCTTTACCTCCAGTCCTTTTCCTCTCTTTCATCCTTTTCCCTTTCTTCATTTCTTAAGTGTGTGGCTTTGGGGCCTGGGCCAGAGGGGTAGAGTACAAGAACCATTGAACCTTGAGGTGCACTTTGGACTCTGTCTCAGTCTCCCTTGGGACATGGCGGTATTAACATCTGCCAATGGCGTCCAGGTTCTGACAGTGCATGCTCTTGTTCTGGGCTCCTCATGACAACCTCATGAGGTATGGAGCGTTTCATGAAGTGGACTTCACAGATGGGGAAACTGATGCCCAGGGAGAGGGAAGTGACTCATTGAAGGCCGTATAGTGAGAATTTAGTGGCAGAGCAGGATAGAAACAAGTTCTCCAACCTTCTCTGGCCATGACATTTGAGTTCTTTGTGCAGGGACAAAGATTGTCTAGGACCCAGCACAAATATGTACCAATAGGGTGGAAGAAACAGAAAGCAGGAAAACCTGACAAACTGCTTACCTTTATGCTTGATTACTACACATTCTCATTCTACCGGTGGGCTCATAAATACGTCAAATTTTATGTTTCACATGAATAAAACCTAACCCTTTAGCAGTGTATTTGTAGTAGATCCACCTGTTCTGTTCCCCACTCTGTCTCTGGCGAATCCTCTCGCCCCCTGCACCCCTGGCCTACACCCCAGTTCTTCTATGCATAAAGAAAGAACTGAATCTTTTAAAAAAGAAAGAAAATGGAGGCCCAGAGAAGTTAACCGATTGGACTTCCATTATTCATCTGGTGCTCCCTGGGCTGGGTTCAAATCAAGGTCTGTCCCAGTCTAAAATGGAGTTCCCCTCCCTGACACGGGCTCCCTACAGAGACATAAGGGCTTATTCATACATGACTCAGCTTCCTCTTGTGTAAAAAACTGCCTCCTGGTTTCTGCTTTAACTGTGGAGAGGCCCCCCTCACCCCAGCTGCTAACCGGGATGGTGGTTGGAGGAGGATGGCTTTAGAGAGCTTCACTACCCACGTTCCCCAGACTTGGGAGGAGGAGCCAGACCCTTGAGGTTCCCCTCCCCCTCTTTGGAAGCTGGAAGGCAAGCCCAGGGGCACCAAGGGGTCAGGGCCTGGCTCTGGAATGGCACTGTGCTCTCCCCAGCCCAGCCAGGCTGTCCTCCAACAGGTTGTGCAACTTTGCTATGAATAGGTCTAGGTGTGTGGTTTGGTGCCAAAGAGACCAGACTGTTTCCTCAGGAGGGTGACAGCTCCCCTCTGGAATTCTGGGAGGTGAGGGAACACAGCTGTGAGGTCAGGCTGCTGACCCCGAGGCTGGGCCTGGGTGGTTCAAACTGGTGGCGTGAGGGGAGGAGCCTGTGGCCAGACTGGATGGACAGGTTGGCAGCTGACTCCTGTGTGCTGGCACAAGGATGGGTGTTCCATGGCAAGTGCCCAGAGCTCCTTCTCCCTCCCTAGCATTGCCCAGGCCACCTGGAGTCTAGCTCCTAAAGCTCTCCCATCCCCCACCCTGCTCTTACCAGGCCCTTGGTACCTTAGGTACAGACTTAGCTTGGGGTGGTGGGGGGAGGGAAAAACAGACTGGCAATTTGATTTTTAGAACATTGAAAACACAAGGCTGTGGAAAGACAGGAGTTCTGACATATTAGTGCTGTGAATGGGTACCTTGGAGGACAATTTGGGCAATCTATCAAAATTACAAAAATATATACACTTTGACCCAGCAATTCCACATTTGGGAATCAGCCTTACTAAGATTCTTGCCTGTGTGTGAAATAATGTATGTATACACTCATTCACTGCAGTGTTGCTGCAATAACAACCATAGAGAAACAATCCAATGTCCCATATATTGACACAATGGGATACTCTGCAACGATCAAATATCTCCTCCATGTGTGAGCAAATCATTAACAAAGCAAGATATCTGATAGTGTGCATGATATGCATTTTGTGTAATAAAGGGAAAGTAAGAATCTGTGTTTTTATTGCTTCTAGATGCAGACAAAATTCTGGAAGGATACACAAGAAACTTTGGGGTAGGAGGAGCAAAGTGGATGGGGGACCGGGATATGTGTACCTATATGCTTTGTGGCTTTTGAATTAGGTGAATGCTTCCTCTTGCAAAATATTTAAAAATACAGTGAAACAAAATGAGATAATCTTGATGAAAAAATTTTATAACCGAATTGTAATAATACGATGGACACTTGTCCTCTGCAGCGCTTGCCTGGGATGAGAACCCCCTTCGTCGTTCTTGGGGCATTTCCCAATGGCTGCATCTTGGTGGATGGGCCTCTCCTCCCTCACTGGATCTGTCAAGGTCTTTGATGGCTCCTGTCAGCTAGAGCTAGAGCAGCGGCTCTGACTTTGGATTTGGAGGGAGACACTGAGGAAGTAAAGTTTATTCATGGCGGCAACAGTGATCTCCCGAGTCCAGTATTGAGGTTGAAAGTGTCGAGGAGACAAGAATTATTTCAATTTTTGCATTTGGCCTTTTTACCACTTCTCTCCAACCACAGTTACACTGGCATGAATAATTTCTCTTCTGCTTTTTATTTTTCTTATATAACATGTAAGGTTATAAGAACAACAATTACATTTCTAAGAGTGAGCATTTTGTTATGTATGTGAATTGTCTTCATAATGTCTTAATAGATGCATATTCCTTTGTTCGATTAGGTATTTCCTTTGATGGTCAAGATGTTAAGAGGAGAAAATTATGGAAATCCAATGTTGTGAAGACACAACTTTGCAAGGATACTCTTGGTCAGTTAGATCCTTATAAATGGCAATCTCATCTCTACTTGTACTCCCAAGACCCTTCTCCCACCTTATTCCTTACTGTCTCCAGCCTCAGAAGACACACAAACTAGCCTCTTCACAGTTCTTTAGGAGCTGGATTCATCTTTATAAAACATTCCCACTCTGGGAAGTTAACACAGCTCTGAGCTGAAAGCTGAAACCCATCTCTGCTCCCCAGACTTAATCACGTTTCTTGATTTCTTCTAGATCAGGACCTTTGACGGATTAGAAAGTTACAGGAGTGTCGAGTTATTGATCCCTGGGCAGCTTGCGGGGCCTGTGGCTGAGAGGCCTGAGACCTGGAGCAGCTTCTTGGTCATGCCGGTGGGCCATCATCCCCTGTGGGTAGCAGGTGACAATAGCTCTAGAACAATCACGTTCTCATTTCCTCAACATCCCCCTCCTAGGTTCCACCTCCCCAGTGTGCCTCAGAACTCTTCCTAGGGGACCCTCTAATCAGGGCAGCTGCCCTGGGTCTTCCCATCTCCCTAGCTGGGGCCAAGTTCCTTAGTCTGGAATTTTCTGGCATCCGACTTTTCTGACTCACCTGTCATTTTTGAGTTCTTTAAACCCTAAACAAGCCCACTATGTATTGTTTCCCAAATATGTTCCAACCTTTCTTGCCCCGTCTTTGTCCCTGAGATTGATCCCTTCAGCTATAAAAGTCTGACCCATTTCTGTCAGCTGTTCACTTCTGGGTTATCCTCTGACCCTCCATCATACTCTTAGCAGCATTCGTGGGATTCATTCTCTCAAGAGCTCCTGCCAGCAGGCCTTCATTTTTAAGCTCAGCCCGTTTAGGCCTACAACAAACACAGTGCCAGGCACACAGTAGGTGCTGATGGGATGGACGACTGTAGGAGTCACAGACGAGGCTCTGTGTCCATGCAAGTTTCCTCTCTCCTGAGTGGGAGTAGGATGTTTGTCATGTTTCTAGAGAGGTCCTCAGAGAGAAAGGCAAAATTACTGTGATAGACAGTAGGCTGAATACAAACATACAATCTAATTCTCTTTTAGGTCTTAAATATTGTTGATAGACTCCCTGTTTGAACTTGTGAATGAGGAAAATCCAGGGGGCAGGACCCCGCTTCCTCTAGCTCCAAAGGTGTGGAGGCCCGAGTCCAGCGCCAGTGCACTGGCGGTGCTGTCTTCATCTCCACACTCAAATACGCTCCCCTGCCCCTTCCTGCTGCGCTGAGCCTAGAGACACCCTGGGTACCAGGGACTTCTCCCCCTCCCCCATAGCCATCTCCCTACTTCCCAAGTCGCACCCCTCGTTGGGGCGGGAGGGGTGTCTGGCACACAGTGTCTAGGAATTCTATCTTCCTCCACCTCTGACACTTGTGCTCCCTCCAGCTGTGGTGTGGATGACTTGGCTGATACATGTCACATTTGCTGGCTTAAAAGGTTTCCCTCTCTACTAAAGGATTTGCAAAATCGAAGTCTTGAGGTGCTTGAGAGTAGCCTAAATTATTCTTTTAAACAAGAAGCTGAAGCAGGGAGAGTCAGCCAGAATTAGCTCTTTATTCATCAAGGTGGAGAGACTCTTCCTAGAATACAGGAAGGCAGGGCCCAGGTGCTGGTTCTCTTGGTGCCCATCATAGGGTCTGGTCCGCTGAGATAGCGTGAATAATTGCTGGTCATTAAGTTGACTTTAGTTTTTGGTTGACCTTTTACCTGGCTACTGATGATCTTGTGATAGCTAGTACTAGATAGCCATCTTCAATCTTTTGGAAGACAAAATTAAAATTGGTAAGCCTTCTCCACCCACTCAGTTTTGTTATCTGAAGATGGGGGGAAGGGGGCTTACCCGCGTCACTAAAACAATAGCAAGGACAAACTAGGACAGACAGCGTGACTCTCCACCCAATGTAGAATTTGTCCCAAAGGGTAAACTTGAAAATCCTCTTCAGTTACTTGATCTGAAATAAGAGTCCACTGCATTGCTTGGGACTTTGAACCCAACCCAAGGGTGTTTCTAAAAGTAGAGTAAGTTTTACAGTGTGTCTGTTAGAATGTCTACTAGGAATAGTTTTACAATAGGGTGGAGCTCCTTCTAACTTGACTGAGGCCCTAAATGTACAGTGGAAATAATTGCCACCAGAAGTCTGAAGTCTCGTGTTTGACTTCTGATATGCAGGCGAGCCTGTGACAACTAGACGCACGTGAGCAGTACCTCTTTGGGGCTAAAACTTTGACAGATCAAGACCTCTGACACTCAGTGAAGGGAGAATGTAAATCCCACCTCCTTAATTAAAAACTCCTCCAGGGTAAGCTCAGTGCATGCCTAAAGTGGCTATCAGTCATCATGAATAACACCATGAACCCACTTTTATTAAACCGGTTGTCTGCAGAAGTCAAAGGTGGGCCAGAGAAAAAGATTCATTTAGTTTGGAGATTTCACAATAGGATCTCTCAGCTTTGTGAAGTAATTCCACAGGAAGACCTTCAGATAAATTCAGCTATTTCATTTCTGGGGTTAAAGGAAAAGGGAAGAAAAACAAACGACTTCTTGGAGTAAGCTAGAGTGTCATTGATGCTTTATTTACATGCGTCACCATTTCTTTTACAAACTAGATTACGGTTTTAAATGGAATACACAAGGCAATATCTACAAACACCAAGGAAAGTAAGTACTGCATCTCTATTTCATTTGGAAAGGGGAAGATTCCCAAATCAAACTGGTTTTGATTCTTACGAAAGGTGGCAGAGTTAATTCATGGCAACAAATGGTTAGACAAAATCCTCAGTAGGAATGCAATATGATAGTGTTCGCTTTGAAAGAAAGGATGAGGTGCAAACCAAAGCATCAACTGCTGGACTCTTAGGTGTTTGCATATGGCCATGCACCATATTTAATTTCTAGTTTGTATGGGGTTTGAGCAAGAAATTGAAACAGATAAAGACAGTTTTACAGATACTGTATACAGATTTTTTTTTCCATTCATGCAACTTTTTTTCTTAAAAAAAGTTAAACATGTGAAGCCAAAACGCACAATACATTTTTTTAATATTAACTAATTGTTCTGGTCCTCCTTCACATCTGTTTACATTTCCCGTGTACATAATGTGCTAGGACAAGTATACAAGAAAAGACTGATTGCCAGGCAATGAGATAATTTTAGGGAAATAAGTGACCATTCACACAATTCTTTAAAGCAGCCGCACAAATATTTCTGGAGTGTGGCAGAGGCCTAGTAACCAATCACTCACTAAAGAAAAATACATACAAATAAAACCAAATGAGAGGAAAATATTTCATTCATTCAAACTGCATAAAATGTTACCTACTAAAGATTTCAATCAAAAATAACACACTTTTCAGTTACTTGGGCATCTGCCTTCAGATCTCATTTTCAGACGTGGTTTCACAGGGACTTCCCTTTCCCTCGTGTGCTCTGCCATCCCCAGACTCTGGGCGAGGTCAACTTTTTCGTACCTCTTTGCCAGTGATTGCACTTCTACAAAAAAATACGCTTCTCTTAATTAAAAAAAAAAAAAAATTATGCCGAATCATAGTTATTCCTCAAAAACTGCAAGGAAAAGAAAATCAGTTCAGAGCTGTCAGGGTTTTGTTTCTGCTTTCAGAGAGAAAAGGCAACATTTCCAGCCCATAGCATCAGCGCGTGAAACAGGACTGGCTCTTTTCTGCTTTTGTCTTGACAGTCTTTTTCCATGAGATTCAAACGAGCCTTATTCTTTAGGCGGAGTTCTTTAGGTAGAGGTGAAGTCCGTCCCTACCATCTCTAACAAGTTTGGAAGCCTGAAATGACACCCTGAGACTGGGCATACCTGTCCTGAGCAGCAAGCCAGGTGGGAAGTGACACACTCGTGATGCAGAAACTCAACACCAGACACAAAGTCCACACTGAACAACATGTGTGCACGATCCTTCTGATAAAAGAAGAAATAACTTCTGAAATTTTAAAAAATGTGTTTCAGTCATTATTATATTGCAGAGGATGCAACAAAGGAAACAGACCTCAGATTCATTCACAGTTAATGGGGTACGTCGAACCTGGCAGTCTGTCCTCACACCAGGACAATGAAGATTTGTGATAAAGCTCTTTTCTAACTTTGGTTAAAAAGGTATCTGGTTCTGGAGCCCCAAAGAGAACAGCACAGTCCCAGAGTGCATGCCATGTTTTCAGCATTAGTTACCCTTCATTCTAGATTCCCATCAAAAAGTAGAAGGCTCCCTAATGCAGCTTATTTAGAGGCTGAGGGTAGCCTCAACAGTTCTCGTGAGGATGCGAACCTCACAGCTGCCAGGCCTCCAGTGTTATGAAGTATTTTATGGAGACAGTCCAGATCAGAAGACCTAATATGAGAAACCCAGGACGCTGAGAACTCCATGTGGTGATCAACAGCTGGTTGTTCCTAAAAAGCAGGGTCTCCATCTGAGAGACAGAAGGCTTAGATTGCACCTCAGCCCAACAAGACCTCCCTAGAAGTTGCTAGTCTAAGAGAGCCTGGCCTTTCTAGGTGGATGACCAGCAGAGGGTGGCCGGGGTGACAGCAGGACTGCCAGGATCTGTTCATGCCTCACCCCCTCCTGGGACTTTACCCTGATCTCAGCTCTCCACAACATTCTACATGTAGATGATATTTGAGTTATTAAAACAAATACTTCAAAGTACCCCCCCCTTCCACCACCATTTTCCTGATCTGCAAGGTGCCTGCCCTGTTCTCAAACCTGTGTCCCTCCCTCAGCTGTGCAAAATTATAATCTGATTCTAGGACATTTTGTAAGACATTCTGCCTGAAATCCAGCAAACATCAGGAGGGTGGGGGTAAATGAGATACCAGATGTCTGAAAAGTATTCAGTGTTTTAAAGTTAAAACACATTTGAGGGTTACCTTTCTTAATCCCAAAGTAACTCCCAAGGTCTAAAAAACTGCTAGGCAAATAGCTATTTTGTTAGTTTGCTTGTTTCTATGCGCTCAGGAGAGAAATTCTCAGGGCCCGGCGTTGGAAGTGCTCCGATCCTCCCATACTAGATAACCCTCCACCCGCCACCACCCGCCGCCACTCCAGCTGCTGCCACTGCCGCCCCACCCAGGGCAGCATCACTCAGGCACCCAGAGAGGCGGCATGCTTCCACTGATGTTGGACAGTTCTTGTGTACAGCAGACTACCAAAGAATCAAGGAAGTGGCTAGCATTATTATAAAGGAATATAGTAAGCAAAAGTCTATCTCACTGACAAGCAGACCATGTGGATAGCATACATATTTTTAAAAATTATACATACTTTTAAAATGAAGATTATAAACTTGTAGCCATTTAGAAAAGGTGATATGCTACAGGTCTACTATAACCACAATTGCACAACAATTTACAGATTCAGTAAAAGGCAGGGTGAAATCAACAGGGCCATCGCTCAAACATAACAACCCAAGCGAGGCGGGAGAGACGTGTAACAATACCGAATGGAACTTTCATTATGTTAGGAGCTATTATCACCACCATTATCACCCCCAGAGGAATTATAAAGCAGAGGTGCACAAGGGGGCGCCTGGCGGCCGGTGGTGGGTGCAGGGGGGTTGGGTGGCACGTCCGTGTTGGTGGAAGGGAGTCAGTGCCCACTGCACGGTGCAAGCATCAGCAAGAACTCATGCAGGGAGGTCTGTGCTGGAATACTAGCTTGTATTCCTAACGCCCATGCAGACTGTTCCATTTTTGTACTGTACATGATAAAATATATTTATACATTTGTTTGCCTAATGTTTTTTATGCAAAGAAAAGAATCTTCATCTATCACTTTGGAGAAGTATGCATATGCTGTGCTAATCAGAGCGCCGTCATACCAGTTTCATAGGTACCAAAGGTGTTCCCAACTATTCTGTCTACCAAAGCGGGTAACTAATCTCACGTTCTGGGTTAAACAAAAAGCACCTATACAGCACCATAACTTTTGGGGAAAAAAAATCAAATCCATAGAAGCAGAAAAGTAGGGAGGGGAGTCACAACTGCCCTATCTTGTACTTCCATCATGTCACTTGCACAATTATCTAAGCCTATATAAAAAAATCAGTTTGTATGCTATTGCCTTTCACTCATACACGTCTAGTAGGTCAGATTATACACAGCAAGGCGGAAAGTAATCAAGGGTGTGTATCTGGGGAAACATGAAGTTAGAGAACTCCCACTGCACTGACTCGGGCTTGTACTCTCCACACATTTCTCCCTGCAGGCTTACTGCTCACCTGTAAGTTTGTTTCTTCTGCAAAGCAAAACTACTTTTTTTTTTCCTTTTCTCCTTAAAAACTAAATCCTCAAGTGGCACTTGGCAATAAGTGGACAGCTGAGCTGATGTCTTTCCTAAAAAGATCCTAATTTCTAACCAACATACTGAGGATGCTGACAGAAGACTCAGGCCCTGCGCGCCTGGCAGTGTAACCAGGCGCCGGGGGTCTCATCTACAGACCCCCCTGACTTGGAACTGAAGCGTACTGGAGGGACGCTGAGCCCCACTCACGCTGCCTTTGCAGGGTCAGCCCTGGACTGGTGCGCGCACAGCTAACAGTTGTGCCATTGTTCAATTTTTAGAAAAGGATAGTTTTCTACTAAACAAAAGACGAAAGAAAATCCCCCTCCAGTTTATGTAATTTGTTAGTTTGTGGAGTTCCACAAGCTCAAATGCTTGTGCCGCCCAAAGCCAGAATGGTAACTGGTACAACGTTTTCCTTCTGTTTTTAAAATCTGCCAGGGGGAAGAATGGTTTAACATGTTAACAGGAAAATACTGCAAGTTAATGCATGTGAAAAACTCAGAAAGTTCAAAGGAAAACACAAAAACAACACTTAAAATATCCCATAAACCATCGTGATGTTCAAACACCACGGAATCACCAGGGGGGCTCACGGTGTGCTCTGAACAAGGATGGGTAGTGCTGACAGGGTGCTGTCCTTCGCTGGCAGGTGGCTCATCACCCTGTACAAGGAAGATTTGCATACTTTATATATAGAGTTCTGTTCCAGGGTAAGTGCTTCACCCAGGGTAAGGGGCCATTAACAGTCTCTGCTGGGTTAGGAAAATGGCGCGGGATTCACAAAGGTGTTAAGCTGTAAACGGTATCACTGTCCACTTGCTGAGAGCAGATTTGGCAAAGGGTTTTCTTGGTAGGTCTTGTGTCAGTTTGAGGGTCTAGAGGAGGAAAAAAGAAAACCAAAGATGATTAAGGACATTGGAACAGCAATAGTGGGCACCTCACGCTTCATCTGTCTCTCATTTCTTCACCCAGCCTCCCAGCCAAGGAAAACTCACAGTAAATCTGTTTTGCTACACTGGTTTAAAATGTCTGAGTTCTAAGGACAAAGCTTGGAGACAGTGTACCATATTTCTGTGCTTGATTACAAGATGCTCTAAAGGTAAAAAGCCTAAAGGAAACAGGGTCATTCACGTTGGGAGGTTAACAAAGAAGAGCAAATTAGGGGTATGTCAATGGGTTCTTTTCAAGTTAGGGACATCCAAGGTGAAATGGGGCTTTGTTCTATTGATAGATATTTGGATTGTGGGGTTTCCTGGAACACAGAACTTTCATGCTAAAACCAGGTGAGTTAAGTCACCCTAAGCTTCGGAGCTGGACTTTCCTGGTTCTCCCCCACCAGCATCACGGACGAATTGACCTGGGTTACCAGCCTTCCCAATGATACCCCAATACCCGGGGAAATGAAATGATTCCTTTCCACAAAGGCAAATGAGTCCGCACTGCAGGATGGGAGTAATCATGCCTTCCTCCACTGTAAAAGGTGTAAGTAAACGCTACATGGGCCACCTTAGGAATTAGTTTTTTATACCAAAAACCTGCAGAGAAAAAAAATTATATAAACACCAAAATCCCCCTCAGAAAATATTTCACTAACATGATCATGATCATCATTATTACTACTCTTTTGCCTCCAACAGCCTTCAGTGGCAAAACACAAAAAAGACCTGAATGTACGTATCCAAGTCTTCCTAGACTGCAGGCTACCACTGAGCCCAGCAAATTTAGAGGAAAAGAAAACATATTTCCCTCATAGAGAAGTACCTGAAGGAGCTGGCATGACAGGTCTCAAGACATAAGATCTTTTGTTTATGGAGACAATGTTGGCTGTCCTGGTAGAAAAAAAGGTGGCTCTAAGCCAAGAAACAGGTAGAAAAGTGGTAGTGAAGCAACATGAACTCACTAGATAAGATGAACAAGTAATGAAAAATGCATCAATAAGCTCACCCACATACATACAAATGCTTCTCCCCCCTTTTAGAGGAGATATTATCATATAGTCACCTGGAGTTTTCACAAGTGTGCTGTGGCTGGGCCAGCTGGCAATCTCACCTTTCACTACCAACATTCAGAAAGACAGCAGGGCCTTGTATTTACGATGTTACATGCCAGGGTCCTTTCTACCCTTGCTAGAGCTCCAAACAGAACCCAAGTTGTCTTATTAGAGGCAGAGACTATAAAAGCAGAAAAGAGGACGCCTTTTTCAACCCAATTTCAATATTTGGTGTCCCTAACAGGCTTTTGGGGAGGTCGTCTTTGCTTTATCCTCGACTATAAAATAATGGCTTGTTGATCTCAGAGGGGAAAAATGCTAAAATAGATATCGGATCTCAGTCTCTAAGAGGAATTTAGGCTGCTGGGGCCAGTGCTATTGTGGTGACAACCTGGGGCCAAAGATGTGGATGGAAAGGGCTTCAGTTTAGATGTGGTTCCTTTGGAACAGGATTTGGTTTTTTTCCTTCACAATAATACTTAATAAACCACAATCTAACCTCACTATGCAATTAGTCATCAGGGGACCACAGTCTCTAAGTCCCGATCCTGACTTACTGTAAGTGCCAAGGGAGACATTGTGAAGTATTACCTAATTCAGATCCCATCCCCCGGTTCCCTTTGGTGTTAATTATTCAGTCATGGAAACCAGTGCATACTGGGAAGGTGACATACTTCATTCCCCAAGTACAGAGGCAGAGCAGGCAACTTGCTTTAATGCAGGGGCTATGTTAGCACAGGAGGGAAGAAGGCAGAGGGCGCCTTACAAGCCCCAAACATGGCATCATTCTAAGCAGACCAGGGTATCAGCTCTCAAGCCAGCAACAGGAGGCCCACACTGGGCAGTCTACAGCAACAACAAGTAACAACCTCCAGGCCAAATACCCATTCCCTCAGCAATAGGCCCAGAGTCTTCAGAGAACTACATCATTAAAGAGGTTGTGTGCTGACAGTTACTCTTCCCTCTCTACAGGATGGGGTTGGAGCCATGTGTGGGGCTATGCCCCAAAGCCTCTGCCACCCAGCTCCATGCCATGCCCCCCACCCGGGCTGCTCAGGAAGGGGACTTTGTGCCTAGTAGCTGAGCCCAGAGAGGCCCAGTCCAGTCTGGAGGCAGCCCTCACAGATGACAAGCTTAATAAACTCCCACTCCACAGGAGAGAAAGACAAACATTGTGAGAACATAAAGAAACCAGATGATCTTGAACAGAAATAAAAAGGAACACCAGAATCACCATTCACTAAGAAAATGTTAGATTAAAAATAATCATAAAGAAGCAGCCACTCATCTGCCTCAGAATTGTAACTACTCTTTGGCGGCTCAGTGTTTGCGAGTGTTTATCTAACTCCATCAAGAGATGAACAAGTAAGGGGGCATGATAAATGATGCAAGCAGCTACAGGGCTGAGAACTGAATGATGCTTAGGCTGGATACAAGTTTTAAGGATTTCAACGCAGCACCCATTATCCTTACATTGTTTAAAGATGCTTAAGTTAACCCTGAGGTTTATGTACACATACCGATGCCCTTTTAAATTTAAAAACACATCAGAGATTAAGTAAAACATCTGGAAAAAAGGGGAAGCATACAGCTGAAGGGAATTACAGCCATCACTTTGCAGTTATTAGGCAACAGGCCAACTACCAATAAACATGTAAATGCTGTCAGGTCCCACCAGTGACTTTCATTAATAGGGAGAAGATCCCCTCCCAATCCAATAAATCAGTCTGAAATGAGGCTGTTGATGCAAGGAAAATGAAATGGGGAGACCAAATGATGAGGCCCATTCTAAAAATATCTAGGGATGCTGTCATCTGGTCTCTGGTGAGAGTAAGTCCCTCTATAATCTTGGCATCTGTAGGGAAGACAAGTTTCTGCCTAATTATCACCACTAAATCACATGATATTCTAAGAAGGGCAACGCCTCCAAAAAACTACACAAAACATAACAGTCCCAATCAACTTTAATCTGGGAATAAAACATAAATGTTCCTACTGCTGTCCTCCCACAACTTAACTCCACCGTGACAAATTTGGATTTTTCAGTACTGTTTTATTTTCTTGGCAGAGAAGAAAGGAACAGGACCCTAATACTAACTATGATATGGAAGGAAAAAAAAAAGTAGGAGGAAATTCTCACAAATGCACGAAGGTTACCCACTGCTTTCCTTATATACCTTGACAAATACTGCCAATGTGCATTTTAGACACTGAATATAGCTTCTGAAGGAAACAGAACAAGCATGAAGTTCTGGCTGGGCTGGAGGTGAAATTCATATTCAGTTGAGGAGCCTCCCTAAACAAAAGTTAAACTTACTGGTTTTGTCTTTCTAATAGGCTCTGATGCGTTCTAATGTAGCATCAGAGCTATATTATTAGATTGATGAGGATGTTTCAGGGAAGCTTAAAACAAGAAGCTTTTTATGGCAAAGGTGACACTCAGATACTGGAAAGACACTCAGTTATTTACACTATTAAAAAAAATAAAAGCTGCAAAGAAATGGAAAGACATCCCCTGCTCATGGATTGGAAGAATAAACATTATGAAAATGGCCATCCTACCAAAAGCAATATACAGATTCAATGCTATTCCAATGAAAATTTCAATGTCATTCTTCAAAGAAATAGAACAATTATTGATGAAATTCATATGGAATCACAAAAAACCCCGAAAAGCCAAAGCTCTCCTGAAAAAAAGAGACGGGAATGGAGGCATCACACTCCCAGACTTCAAACTATACTACAAAGCCATAATCATCAAAACTACATGGTATTGGAACAAGAACAGACATACAGACCAATGGAATCGAATAGAAAATCCAGAAATAAACCCACAGATTTATGGTCAACTAATCTTTGACAAAGGAGCAAAGAATATGCATTGGAGCAAAGAAAGTTTGTTCAATAAATGGTGCTGGGAAAACTGGGTCGCTACATGCAAAAGAATGAAGCTTGACTACTACCTCACACCATACACAAAAATGAACTCAAAATGGATTAAAGAACTAGACATAAGACCTGAAACCATAAAATACATAGAAGGAAATATAGACGAAACACTACGTGATATGCACATCAAAGACATCTTTACAGACACATCACCCAAAGCAGTGATAGTGAAGGCAAAGATAAACAGCTGGAACTACATCAAATTAAAGAGCTTCTGCACAGCAAAAGAGACAATAACAAAAACAAAGAGAAACCCCACCAACTGGGAGAACATTTTTGCACCCAACACTAATGATAAAGGACTGATCACAAAAATCTACAAGGAGCTGATGAGACTCAACAACAACAACAAAGAAAATAATCCAGTCAAAAAATGGGCAGAAGAGCTAAAAAGAAACTTCTCTGAAGAGGAAATGCAAATGGCCAACAGGCATATGAAAAAATGTTCAACATCACTTGTAATCAGGGAAATGCAAATCAAAACTACTATGAGATACCATCTTACACCAGAGAGAATGGCACATATTAAAAAAACTAGCAACAACAAATGTTGGCGAGGGTGTGGAGAAAAAGGAACTCTTCCGCACTGTTGGTGGGAGTGCAAACTGGTCCAACCACTATGGAGAGCTGTGTGGAGATTTCTGGAGGACCTCTAAACATAGTGCTTCCATATGATCCAGCAATTCCACTCCTAGGTATTTACCCAAAGGACACAGAAACATCAATTCCAAAGAGCACCTGCACCCCTATGTTTATAGCAGCACTGTTTACAATAGCTAAGCTTTGGAAACAACCCAAATGCCCAAAAATAGATGACTGGATCAAGAAGATGTGGTACATATATACCATGGAATATTACTCAGCATTCAAAAAAGATAAACACATGCAATTTGCAGCAACATGGATGGAGCTGGAAGGGATCATGCTCAGCGAAATAAGCCAGAAAGAAAAAGAAAAATACCAGATGGTCTCACTCATAGCAGGAATCTAGAAAACTTAAATAAGGGACCAGGAAAATGAGTAACTATTAAGAAAGTGAAAATCAAAATCAACAAAAAACTATGAACCAGAGATACTTTTTGGGGGGTGGGGGGAGGGAGGGGAGGGACTGGGGTCAGAACGTGGGGGTTGCAATTGTATGGGGAATATAAAAATAAAATTTATTATTAAAAAAAAATAAAAGCTGAGTTTATGTAAAAGCTTGTCTAAGTACTTATCTTTCTGCTGTCACCCAGTAATCCCTGGGCTTTTTCAAGGTGGCAGCCTATCTGTGAAGACTGGTGACAAGCCGCTCAAGAGCCCTTTGCCTTATGACACTTCAAAACCTGGACCTAGTGTGAACTGCCCTTCCAGCCAGCCTGTGTGCCATGCTGATTAAACACAAAAGAAGAAACATCCACGCCTGTCACAGCTGAGGGGCAAAGAGCAGGGATTACTTGCAGAGAGGCACTGCCTTTTCTGTTGCTTAAACTGCAGGGATTACTGATGGTGAAAGTAAGTTTGACTTAAGAATATCCTATTTCTGTCTTTATACTGGGACAGGGATTATGTTAACCAATATACTTTGTGTACCCAGAGTCAAATATGGTGATTGACAAGGCAGAAATATATATATATATATATATATATAAATATTGTTAACAGCAAAGTTGCAGAGATTTTCTATTTTTTAAAGATTTGTAAAGTCTGAAACCAATTAAGAATAGAATTTAAGAAGACATTCTTTCAAGGAATAGATTTCAAGGCAAAAATCTTTTTTTTTTTTTTTTTTTTTTTAAATAGAGGCATGTTTATTTATTTATTTATTTGTTTGTTTGTTCTGTTTACACATGCACTGGGTACAGTCAGAAGCGCGGGAGGGTGAGAGAATTCACCAGAGCCAGAGTGGGGAGCAGAGCAGGCAGAAGGACCGAAGTACACTGCTGAGGGGAGCAGCGGGCGGCAGGAGAGGTCTGCGCGCCATGTGGGACCCTCCTCCGGTGGCCGGGGAGCAGCCGGGGATCGAACCGGCGCTGCAGAAGCCGCGGGCAGCTTCGCAACCCAGCGCTCAACCGCTGCGCCACCGGGGAGGCCCCCAAGGCAAAAATCTTTAAGGGCCATTTGGATCCTCCCTGGACTAGAGGTTGTTGTTTTTTTAAAGGTTTATTTATTGATGCATACAAAAGCTGGGGTACAGGCCAGAGGTATGGGGGGTGAGAGGATTCACCAAAGACAGTGGGGAGCAGAACAGGCGGACTGAGTGAAATACACTGCTGAGGGGAGCAGCAGGTGAGTCAGGATAGGTCTGCTGAGCCATGTGGGTAGCTGCCAGGCCGGCCGGGGGATTAAACTCATGCTGCAGTGGCTGCAGAAGCTTCATAGGTTGCATCTTAACCCCTTGCACCACCAGGGAGGCCCTGGACTAGAGGTTATTTTAACCTTAATTATAATACCAAAAACCATAGTTGGATTAAACTATTTGGGGCACCATGCTCATCCAGATTTACTTTCCACCAAGGCTGCAGGGAACAAACCTTCCCTGTCAGTCAGATGGGTCAGGTTCAGTCACATTTTGCCTGGATTCCTCTTCTCCCCACCCATGTGAATCACACCAATGCATTCAGAGGGCCCCTCCAGCCCCACCTTCTCCAAAGGGTCCACTACTCAAGCTCCTAAGCCACTCACCTGGCACCTAACCATACAGTGCTTGGAGTGGTTACTTTTTTACAATGAGCTCCCAATATGTCCAACTGCTTGAAAGCAAATCACATGCATATGTAGCACCTATTTTAAAATGACTGAGACATGGCATTTTTCCTCAAGCAGCATAAATTCCAGTCAGGGAAGCAAAATTTTCCTGATGTATCAAGCAGCCTGGAAAATTGACATACAGAATGGAGAAGCAATAAAGGCTGGCTGAATGAATCAACACCACAGTCCTCTCTTCTCCTCTGCCAATCCTAATACTTAACACTCTTCAAGAGTTAAATCTCCCAAAAGTATTTTAGACCTACTCACATTTGCCAAGGCTTCATCTTATATAAATCCAGACAGAATCTACTGCTGTGGAGCAAGATCTAGAATTTTAATGCCTTTTTTGGTGGGGGGGGAGCTAAAACCAGCTAAAACTCTGGTTTCTTGTAAGATGTAATCATCTATAGATGAATATAAAGAACAATTTTGCTGTGTGGAGATTTCTGGACCTACTAAACATAGAGCTTCCATATGATCCAGCAATTCCACTCCTAGGTATTTACCCAAAGGACACAGAAACATCAATTCCAAAGAACACCTGCACCCCTATGTTTACAGCAGCACTGTTTACAATAGCTAAGCTTTGGAAACAACCCAAATGCCCAAAAATAGATGACTGGATCAAGAAGATGTGGTACATATACACCATGGAATATTACTCAGCATTCAAAAAAGATAAACACATGCAATTTGCGGCAACATGGATGGAGCTGGAAGGGATCATGCTCAGCGAAATAAGCCAAAAAGAAAAAGAAAAATACCGGATGGTCTCACTCATAGCAGGAATCTAGAAAACTTAAATAAGGGACCAGGAAAATGAATAACTATAAGAAAGTGAAAATCAGAATCAACAAAAAACTATGAACCAGAGACGCTTTTGGGGGGGCGGGGGGTGGGAGGGGAGGGATTGGGATCAGAACGGGGGGGTTGCAATTGTATGGGGAATATCAAAATAAAATTTATTATTTAAAAAAAAACAATTTTAATATTTAACTCATTGAATTTTTAAAAAACTACTAATTAACAACAGTATGTTTTTTAATAAAAAATTCCACTATTTCCTACCCTTTCTGTTTATCTTACCATACACATCATTTACTATCAGTATCCAAATTAAGAGTCTTGCTACTCTAACTCTCAAATTGCTGTTATTGTTAAAGTGATTCACCATATACATACAAAAGAGACCCACAGTCCAGGAGGAAGTGCTCAGAGCCATAAACCATGACCTGAATATCACAATGTTTATGTTTGCTGGGTGTGGTCCTATCCTGTGTAACTCTTGAGTGCATTTACTGGCTGGGGAGAGGTGGAGCTACAATTGGGAGTGCATGTCTTTAAGGCTGCGATGTGCCAGATCCCTCCTTTGGATACAAGTGTACTTAGGTAAAGAGTCTGACCATCTACAGTTTCTACTCCAGTACAGAAGGGAGGGGTCTCTAAAGTTGTCTTTTCCTGCTTTAGATAGACAGAGTTTGGAGAGGCCGCCTAACTTTTCCAAAAGTGATTCTGAAATTGAAAGTGCAAGTGCAAAATCAGCTCTTTTAGTTCCACAAATAGTCTAAAGCACTCATCCACCTGTAAGGTAGGTCCAGGACCTGCAGGTGACACAGATGGTGGTCGAGATGCAACAACCACACAAGTGTAACTGAGGGAAGAAACCAAGAAAGAACTGTAAAGAGGGTCTGGAGGGTGGTTCCAAGATTGACAGAAAGACAAAGGACTGTCCTAAAGTCAGCTGTCTGAATAAGATTCCAGGAATGAGATAAATCTTCATCTTGTCAGAAATCAAATCAAACACCCCCCAAGAAAACCAAAATCCTATGGTTCAGATTTCTTTCATTAGAAAGAGATGTGTGTGTGTGTGTGTGTGTCTGGAATAACCCTCTGAACTCTTCATTCCAACTAAGTGATTCTTATCACTTAATAAATAGCATAGATATCAGCAAAAAAAGCTTATTAAAAAAACAGAACATGTAGAATTACAGAGTAAGGTCCATGTCTATTAATGGGAGAGAAAGAAACAAAGCAAAACACCTGCAACCCAGTAGCCTGTCAGAGAGCTGTGGGTTTCAGTTCCATACTTGGTCCTGGCTTCATTGGGAGGAAAGCTCTGGGCAAACAGTCCATTTGCTCTGGGTTACACTGAGCTCAGAGTTGGAAGAGAGCTTAAGGATACAATGACCAGATTTTCTGAATCCAAGGTGGTGGGATTATGTTAGTCCCAAAGGAGGATGGTCACCAGATTGTGCGAGGGGTGTATGGGTCCACTGCCAGGCCACTGCCCACATCATGCTACTTATTGTGTGATAATCTTTCTGCTCCCAGAAGCCTGAAGAGGAACTGGAGCAACTTTATTTCTCTGTGTGGCTTGGATGCCCTGCCAAGGGAGGGGAAGATCAGATTCCCAGGCTCGCTCCCAACAGGCACCCAAGGAGAGATGACTCTATGTACTGCATACAAACCTCCTGCTTCCATCTGGGGCAGAAGTTCCCTTTGTTGGTGGGGAGAAAAGTATCTCTCATGGATACCCCCAAATTGATAGGCAAGACTCTAAGGGACATCAAAGGTAACTGCAATACCTTTTTAATGAAAAAGCCCTGATTGATTCTAGTTTATTGAGGAAAGTAGTTGCTCTTCCTGTCAACAGTGTAAGACTTAAGTGTCTTGGCTGCTTTTTTTATTCCGCATTAATCTCTAGTCATTTTAAATATCAATAATCATTAAATATTTTTTCAAAAAGTTGTCAAGAAACATTAGCCTGTATCAGAACTAGTCTTTACACGAGCTCTGTGAGGTCACTGTTCATTTAAACTCCATTTTACAGATAAGCAAACTGAGACTCAAAGATGAGTGACTTGACTTGACACAAAGCCACAAAAATGGTGGCCTTCTGCCACCCTCCCACAGATTCTCTGCCATGTCACACAGATGTTATTTAACTTGGATTGGAGGGGGTTGCAGAGAAGGCATTTTTAATCCACGGTTTCCCTCAGGGCAGAGCCCCAGAGACAGGGAGCTGAAGTGTGTGGGTGGCTCATGTTCAACTGTGATAAATCAACTCTAAGAATCAAACATAAACTAAGGCAAGGTCCTGCAGGGCTTTTAACAAAAAACCAGCAACTGGACCTAGTTTAAAGTCCGTCCTATTAATGTGGATCTCCTGAAATGGTAGATCCATGTTTTTATTTCTTAAACAAAAACCGGAAGGACAGACAGGTGATAATGAGAAAGGAGGAGGACAAAGCGGGGGTCCTAGAAACGAGCATGTATGGTTGTCACATACCCATGGGTCTTTGTTCCAACCCTCCGTCTAAGTTTTTTCCTCCACCTCAAAAGGTCACCACCACAAGCACTGTTTCCATCTTTCCAAGCACACCATGCATACCTTGAGGTGAGGCACTACTTTGTTGACCTCCATCCCCTGTGCCAGTACACTACAGATCCTCGATTAATGAATTTTCTTAATTCAGGCTTCTCTTAAGAACTTCTACCATTCTGCCAGGCAGCTAGTCCATTCAAAAGCAGAACCCACTCCAAGACTGAGAAAGGCTTGATATATGACAAGGGTGTACCAAAAACTCAGAGAGGAAAGAGGCAATGAACTAAAGAACTCATAGTTCACAAAAGGGGTGGTGACTTATTTCATCAAAACTTTAGGGCAAGATCTCTTAAGGATGTGCCTTTGAATGGTATTACTATGTATGGTTCCTTGGTTTAGGAACCAATGGTAGTCCTATGGTTTAGGAACACTACATACAATCCAACACTAGAAATTTCACAACATACATTAACTTTTAAGCTTTGAGAAGTCTTGCTGGAAACAACCGTATTTCACTTTAACATGGTATTCCTCAAACATTTGACCACAGAATCCATTTTCTACTTCATACCCATAAATATATTAATGATTTAGTATTCTGTCATCCATGGAACCTCTAAACATCTAAACTGTCATTAATATGCAAACAAAATTTTGATTCATTTTATTGTTTGAAACTCTAAACTGCAGAGTAATCTGGAGGATGAGGAAAGCAATGTTTATTTGGAAACCAAATTGAGTAGATCAACAAAACCAGGGGGAATTGGGTGCTATCTCTTGCAGAGTGCGGAGTCTCCATTTTTGTAATAAAACCCAGTGTGAAAAAAATGGGTCCCCACGAAATTGGGGAAGAGAAAAAGTCAGCAAACATCCTACCTGTCTACAAAGCCACAGTGGATAGATAGGCCAACCTCTGGCAATGACACAGAACTGGATCGTGACAAGACTTTTTCAACTATCTCTATACAGAAAGGTAAGTTTGTGAAAAGCACAGGTGGCAACAGGCAGAAGACTCTACCTGTAGAAAATGTTGTGTATGAGATGTTGAGTACTGAGCATTATGAGCTCTCTAAAAAGAAGCATTTAACAGGAAGTTAACAAAAATTTACAAAATTAATAATTTACAAAAATTATCAGTAGAAATTCTGGTCATCTTTGCCTCACTTATTTCTGTTCCACATAAGCTCTGTGGCCAAAAGAGACCTTGCAGAAAGCCATTTATAACCACAGCCGCTTAAAACAAGAGTCACTCAGGCTCTATCACCATGCTCAGCAGAGTAGCCAGAGGTGCCGTGATGCATCATAAAACCAGCAGGCCCCAGAAGAAAAGCCTTAGTGCTCGATGTCACTGCTCTCCAGGGAGAAAAATGTATGTAAGGAATGCACCAGCCTCTGCACAGAAAACCCCTTTTCACAGCTGTGTCAATTTTCCTTTACTGTTGTCAGCACTAAAAAGATCCAGACAGCCATTCTCTCCATGAATGACAGGTCAGACTTCAGGCTTTTTAAAAAGGTAAGAATAAGATCCCTGCAGATGTAGAACTCTCGAGCCTGATGTAGTATAACCCAAGACTAGACTACCACCACAAGTGCAAGTGACTATAGCCTCCATGCAATACACAGATTCGTATTTGCCATCTACTACCTGAAACAGTCTGAAAAGTCTACATCAAGATAAAAACATGACAAAAATAGCCTATATTTGGTTAGAATTAGTCTTACTACCCCAATACAAATATTTAAAGATGTAATAGAATCACAACATTTAAACATGGGTGTAACAAGCATCAAAAGATTTACTCTTTCTGGGAAGTAGCCTGCCTAAAAATTTGCAATGGCTTCTGACACAGGAGTCTGGTTTTCCACCCTGGTGTACTGCTGTGTTTATTTGTAATTGCATAGCATCACATAATTCTCTACCAGGGGCATGCCAGACAGAATGGTAGGTTTCAGGTTTAAAATTAAATATGCTATGCCCCTTTAAAACTCAATGATTCTGTCCTCTTTTGACAGATGAGGAACGTAAAATTCTAAGAGATTCGTTAGTGACGTGGCCAGTGGCAGAAACAAGAAGAAAACTACACCTCCTTTTTTCCTCTATCGGGGCTTTTCCTGGTTGATATTTTCCAGTCTTGTCCTAAAGTAGTTGAAACAAAAGTAAGTGCTGGGCTGCTCCCAAATGGGGTCTCCAAATGCCAGAAGATGAAGATGAACACAAGAGTTTGTGAATTTAGGCATCTTTTGATCAAAATTACAGTCAGACTAAAGTTGCTTTCCCTTCAAGAGGGGACACATGTCAAGCTCAGGAGTGCTTACTGGAAGCTCAGTCTAGCATCCACCACACTAGCTCAAGGACATCTCTGCTACCAATTTATAAGTGTGTGCACCAAGCTTTATGAGTGTCTGAGGGAAGACAGTGCCCAATGCACCCCAGCAGCTGGCATTCATTAACAGGTATGGCTATTTTTTTCTTTCCCTGATAGACCCACAGGTCAAAAGATTTTACACACATTCTAAAATGAATGACATGTGTGAAACACACAGCTCTCCAGAGAAGTATCTTAACATAGCTTTCTGTAAGACTGTCTGTCAACTGGACAGAACTGTTCCATTAACTCCACAACAAGATCAGATCCATTCTGGGTCACATGACCTTTAGTTAGCAAGCTGGGGAGTGAATCTGGAGAACATTATTGATCACTGCTTTAAAAAAAAAAAAAAAAAAAGGCCATGCCAAGAAAACCATTATAGAACAACTCTTGGGAAGCTGGGGTGGCTTAATTTGGGAGAAGTGAGGTTTGAGGTTGTGGCCTCAGGCTTGTTTTGTGAATTTAGGGACAAGTGTCTTCAACAAAGTGACAGCCACAAGTTAAATTTAAACATAAAGAATATATCTTAGGTCATATATTTCTGGCTGTTTAGAGGAACTATTCGTTACAAAGCAAAATGGACCTCCGAAACCTAGAAATCAAACCCTGCACCACTCAAATCCCCCCAGTGTCTTTAGGATACTTCTCTTAGCTCATATTGAGCTAATTTACTGTCATGAAAATTTGGTGACTTTTCATTTTTAACATTTTAATTCTCAAAGCCACCTCCCCCAAAATGTTCTGAGAAAAGATGACTATATAACCTTAAGGTTTTATATTAGGGCATAATAATAAAATGCATTATCCCCAAAGCAGTTATTTATTATCAAGCTCATAATTCATTAAACTTATTTTTAGAACTGAAATAATTAAATCTTCCTTAAAATATTTTTGTGCAACCTCTTAGAATTACACATACCAAAGAAAGGTCTGCTATTTCAAACTACATTTGAAAAATCAAACAAAAGTTGCTAGTACATTTTCTTCTGGACTTATTTTGAATGAACCAGAAAGTGGTCTCCTTACAACTACAACAAAATGAAAACTTATTTGAATCTTTAGTAGCCAAAGTCATATTCCTCTTCTTAAAGGAAGATATAAACTATTTATTCTTATAAAAGCCAGATACCTAAATGTCTCAAGGCAAGTGTCCACCAGTCCAAGTCTTGGTATGGCACTGAATAGGCTGGCATGGAAGTATGTTACCCTATTTAGCTTCCATTACAGTCTTTTTACCATCTCAAGGGCTATTAAATGACTTAAAACAGATGTTTGGGTTCCATTAGGGCCTGCTTTTGCCTGGGAAAGCTGAGAAGCTTTAGCATCACAACACTCTTGACATTCCCCTTTCTACAACTACCCGGGGGCTGGACTAAGCTCACCATGGGAGACCCTTGTAATTCTTTCACCAGGGCAGAGGGTTAAAGAAGGCTCAGGATTTTATGGCTATGAATTCCACTTTTATACTTTTTAAAGAAGGGTATAAGTAACTTGCTGAGATTTAAAAATTTTAAAAGGAGCTGGAGCACAGAAGAGCCCTTTGACTATGGGAGGGTCTGGGGGGGTGCAGACCTATTATCAGAAGACCCCACTGTTGACTTTACTTCTTGAGGAGAGCTGCAGGGCAGGCTTGTGTAACCACCACTCTGACTTCAGTTCAGAGCACCTCCTATTTTTTAACACTTAGAGAAAATTAGCAAGAAATATTATGGTTCAAGTCATCCAAGAAATATAGATTGTGGATCTAGCTGTATGATCTTGGGACAAATAATCCAACCTCTCTGGATTCTTTGCTTACTCATTTGTCAGTCAGTACGTTTACCTAATTACATTGTAGATATTTCAGCCACTACACTTCTACAAAGCACTTTCACGTACTTCATTGCCTTTGATTCTTGCAATGACCCTGTGAAGTAACAGGGACTATTATCCTCATTTTATAAGACTAGAAATTGAGACTCAAAGGTTAAGTGACATACTCCAGAGAATAGAAGTGGGGCTGAATCATAAACTCCTGATTCCCAATCAAAGGCTACATCGTATTGTCTGAACCTTCTGGTTCCAACAGTATTAAGATGCCACAACTTAGAAAATGTCTGTTATCATTCACAATTCACGCACTGTTTGAAACCTGACAGTATTAATGTGGACCAAGAAGCACACGTAAGTGCTCCCTTTAACAAACTTCTGTTTTCAATTTAATTCTTTTAAATGTTTTAAGTGAATTTTAAATGTTTAGATGCCAAGCATTAACAATTAATAAAGACGCTTAGTACTATGGTGAAGAATCTAACAGAATCTTACTTCTGGTGGAAAAATGCATATAAAAGAGTTCAGAGTAAATATTGTACAGTTAAATTAGAAGCAAATCATTACTTTACTGGGAAAAAAAGATGAAGGACTCTTAACCCCAAAGATTGAAAAAGTAATGTTGGACCTGAGAATTTTTCTAAAAAGTTGATATGCTGGGCTCCTTAACCTTGACATTTGGGACCCAAGTTCCCCCTCCTTGCCTCTAGCCTCATCCATCCAGGAAGTAGGCAGAGGTCAGCAAGGATGACTGCCCACAAAGAAGAATGAAATCTCAGAAAGAGTAAAAATGTGTTTCTTCTCCTGGCAGTAAAATTTTTGAGCTGTCAGCAAATTGTGGGGAGGGGCACTGATAGCCCTGTTTACTTTGTAGGTATGTTACCCAACTTGCAGATGAACTGACTGGGAGCCATGAAATTGTGCAGCACTGTTCCATGGGTCTCAATTTTCCAATGTGGATTAAAGTGCAAAGTAACTAAGAGACAGATTCCCTTCCAGGTATCCCCACCTTGTTATTGTTATGCCATAGCAATGGGCACTGACCTGCTTTGCCCACTTCCCCTTTCCTCAGTGATCCTTCAGCCTGGCACCCAGCTCTGAGATGAGGCCTGCTTAGCACCAGTGAAGCTCCCCACGTTCAAACCAACAACGTTCTGTGTGGAGATGAGGGAATCAAAGTTAAAATCCAACCCATCAGCATCCATGAGTTCGCTACGAATAATGGACTCCATGTCACATTCCAAGCTCCCATTGAACATGTCCAGGTCCAAGTCGCTGGGGAACTTCTCATGGCCCATGACAGGAAGGTTTGCACTAGTTGAGTACAAGGAGGAGCCTGAGAGAGAGTCCGAGAGGGTTTGCATAGACTGGCTGACAGGAGACTGCTGCTGGTGTTTGGCTGACCCAAGGCTGCTGGAGTCGCTCAAGCCCATGTTGCTGACGGAATTCGACAAGGCACGGCTGCCACCAAGAGCACCCTGGGTTTGGTGCTGGTGGTGGAGCAAGTTCTGATTGACCAAACTCCCCTGGTTAGGTTGGGCAGCAAAGGACATCATTGGGTCGTTGCGAAGCATCACGTTCCGGCGGGAGTTCTGGGCAGACACAGCGGTGCTGGCCTGAGACATCAAGGGGTCTGACTGGGTCATCATGACATCGCTGTGACTGAGTGAGTCCGAAGTAAGCAGGTCCTGGAGTGTCTGGTTGCCATAGTGTGACATGGAAGAGAAGGTAGCTGGCTTGTTCTCTTGGATGGTCTGCATGGGAGACTGGCGCAGAGAATTCAGAGACGAGGGTCCAAACACCGTACTGTTAAAGGAGCTGGTTGGAGAGCCCAGGCCGGAGCCCTTGGTGGTGTAGGGGAAGCTAGAGCTCCGCTGCATGAGCCCTCCAGTGGGTGATGGCTGGGATGATGGGAGCGTGATATTATCCAGCAGATCATCCATGAGGTTATCAGCCAGCCCATCATTCAGATTCATGGTACCCGCCATGTCGGTGAGCCGTGGCAGCTCCACGTTGCATGGCTTGCTTACAGAGGGTGAGAGGCTGGCTGAGTTGCTGTAGAGCATGGGGGAGAGTGGCGCGTCATCATCCTGGACATCATCCAACTCTGTGCTCGCCAGGATGGGTGACAGGCGGCCACTGACCGTGCTGGCATTGGAATTGGTTCGTGAGCGGAAGTCGGTCCAAGCATCCAACTCATCACTGCTGCGGGAGGTGGGGCTGCCAGGCCACTTGGAGAGCTGGGAGGGACTGTCATCTGCTGACTCGGGGGCTGTCTGCAGGGCTGCCTTCTTCTTGGCTGCACGGCCACGGCTCTTGGTGTACTTGTTGCTGTTGTCCATGGAGACAGCCCGCCGTCGGGGTGCCTTCCCACTCTTCCCTCCATCAGGGTTGATGATCCACCAGGAGCTCTTGCCAGTTCCCTCATTCTGGACCCGCATGAACCGGCTGTGCAGCGACAGGTTGTGCCGGATGGAATTCTGCAGAGAGAGAACGAAAAATTGAAGACTATGAGCCAGGATGGTCCAAATGTGAGCACCTAGAAAAAACGGTTAATCAGGTAACTAATTTTTTTAATAGGCTCCTTTAGTTTTCCAAGGCTTAAAAAAATTTGCATGACCCTTCTTGGCTTAGAATTAAATGACAACACATCAGTGGCAGGTTTCATATCTAGGAACTGGAAAATGGCATCATATCTGGGAGACATGGGAATATATAAAGTCACTGACATTGTTTTTCCCAAATTCCTGTGTTGCTGTCCTTTCTGTAATTATAATTCCCATACTGAAGGTCACATTTGTAAGTGAGTACCATATCACTTTCTCCCAGTACTTTGCAACAAACATTCCTGGCTTTCTAAGGGTAATGAATCATCTGGAGGGGGACTCTTTTCATGGCACCCTCTCCCACTAATGGGAAGCATCATCAACCTTTTCCTAACCATGTCTACTAACTCAGAACTGGTGTGGATTTTTAGCTGTCCTTTCTATGGCTCCATCTCCTCCTGCTACAATATCTGTATAGCAGGCATCAGAAAAAAAGAAAAAAAAAGGGGGGAGAGTAGGATTTGCTGAGTTGACAGAAGCAGGTAAGTCAGAAAAATTCTACCTAATTTATACTGATACTCCCTCTCTTAAGGCATATGGTCTGAGCATAGTAACTTCCTTCTAAGGAACACAATACGGAAACGGGAAAAGCTTACTGTGGTGAAACCTGGCAAACAGCTTCAAGCCAGATGATCAGGGCAACATCAACAGGGGTAAATCATGTTAATAGTATGTACTCTTGATATGATGTGATGAAATATGGCACCTTGCTCTATGGTCTTCCATCACCTCAGTTTAATCATGAGAAAAACAACAGACATTCCCAATTAAGGGACATTTTTAATATGCCTGTTCAATGTTCCTTAAAACTATCACATGCTCCATCAAAAGAGCCATGAGGAGCTTAAGGAGACATGATTGCCTGTTTTCAAATGCAATGTGGTATCCTGGATGGGATGTGGAAACAGAAAAAGGACAACAGCGAAAAATAAGGAAATCTGAATGAAGTAGGGACTTTAGTTAATACTAATGTATCACTATAGGTTCATTAGTTGAAACAATTACTATAAGATATAACAAGAGATGGTATAAGAGAACTCTCTGGACTAGATTTACAACGTCTGTGTAATTGAAAACTATTCTAAAATAAAAAGTTTATTAAAGAAAAAGTAAGAGGGCAAAATATTCTCAAAATCTTAATGTCTATACTCATTTTTCAAGAATCCTGATTAGTAGATAAACCCAGCTGACAGGAATGACCCAGATCCAGTCCCACCATTGCCATTAACCAAGCATGTGAATGTGAGCAAATCTTTGAATTGGTTTATAACAACTTCAATTCTTCATCCTCATTATAGCCATCACGACATCTAAAATATACCTCCCTGACAAGGATGATATATGATAATGTACATCTGGAGTCAGTCACACTACAAGTGAGGCGTTCTCACTGCTATTATAAGGCAGAGTCCATGGTGGAGAGAGCTCAGTGCCGAGAGTATAGATTCAGTCTGGTCTGTAATGCTTCATAAACAGTAATAGAGAAGAGATGATGATAGTCCCCATATCTGGAACAGCAGATCTGCAGGCCAGATAACTTTTTATTTGCAAGTTAAAGACAAAAGATAGTGTCTGATTCTGTATATTAAATATTAACCATTCTAAATGTTATAGTTTTTTTTAAAAATTGGCAATCACCAACTGTATTTATGTAAAAGATACAAATACATGTGTTCTACCAGAATGTTTAAAAAACAGAGAGTCAGTGGGATTCTGCCATAAGTAAATAACCCAAAATACTCACAATGTTTGCCATGCATGTTTCTATGCAAGAAGGGACCTCAGTTTAGGCTGGGCAAAAGTCAGCATCTCTACAATTGCCATAAGGCGCATCTGAAGATGCAAAGAAGAAAACAGACAACATGCTAGGTATATGATGAAACAATGTTGCCCAGGATATATAACCTGTGTCCCATTCACTCTTTCATTTTTAATTTTTTAAAAAGATATATTTTATTTATTTATGCATACAAGAACTGGGGTGTAGGCCACAGATGTGGGTGTGGGGAATGAGAAGATTCACTAGAGACAGAGAGGGAGCAGAACAGGCAGACTGACTGAAATACACTGCTAGGGGGAGCAGCAGGTGAGACAGGAGAGGTCTGCTGCCCCATGTGGGTTAGCTCCCTGGCCAGGATTGAACTTATAAAGTAGTAGCTGGCGATAGCCTGATAGCATTGAGACTTTAACCTCTGTGCCATAAGGGAGGCCTCTTTTTCATTCTTTTAAAAGAATAATGGCATAGTTAACTAATAATTCAGAAAACACATTTCGTGAAAAAGTAAAACATTTTCTCTATGATATAGATACGAAACATGCTTTTAAAATTCACTCTGCATGATTCAAAAAGCAAGCAAGTACAAGGTAGTTCTACTGAGTACTCAGATGATTAGATATATAAAACAAAAACTTAGAGCAAGCTACCTGGTGAAAAACAGGAAGGTCCTGAGGCAAGATGGACACTGGTCAGAGCTTCAAATTTTGCTCTAGATTTTGTAGAGTTCACACTAATGTCCAGAATTAACAGAGACCAATCATAAGCATCCAGTTATACATACCCCCTTTAAAAAACATTTAGGGTATAGACTGGGGGAAAAAAAACCCAAATTTTACAAATTTCTAAAATGCCTTATATGGATTTTTGTGTAGTTGTCTATTACTGTAACTCTAAACCCCAACAATGTATGTGCGTAATTTTACAAAATTAAAAGCTACAGAAATTAAGCTTCTGTAAGGCCTTGTGTAAAGGGGCTAGAATACCCACTTCTAGGGCTGGAACCACATGGGATCAGGGTCCAAGGTCCTAATTGCTAGGCTGAAGAATTAAGAACCAAGCCAAATTACAGCACTGTCTGTTACTGGGCTATAGGTTTTTGATTCATTGTCTCTAACCGCCGTAACAAACCTGCAAAGCTGGTATCAGTGCCCTCATCATATATATGAAGGCTGAGAGAGATTAAATAACGTACAAAAGACCACACAGTTATATCTCTACAAAAACTAAAACTGAAATTTGGTTTCTCATCTCCAAACCAATGCTTTCTACAACTCTCATAGGTCTGTCACCAAAGTCTTTATAAGTCATCATTTAATCAGCTAGCCTATCTGTACTAACATTTGAAGAAAAACTTCTAAAAGGATACAAAAGCACAGTCTTTTATCACTGTAATTCTATTTATGAAATAGGGGTAATAATTTGGGGGGTCTTTTATAAAATTAAAAAAAAATTTAAAAGAGACAGTCTGCCTTTCAGAAGACACAAACCTGGTAAAGGATTATTATAGCACAAGCTTGTGTGTCCTAACTGAGTTGGCCAACACTGCATTCATTCTAAGGAGAGAATAGTGGATGCTGTCACACAAACCAATGCTAATTCCCTCAGATTCCAAAACGAAACCCCACTTACTAAGTGGGTAACTAGTTTCAGAGTCCGATCTTCACTCAGCTCTCATTTTTGAGATTATTCGTGGCAGAATGCATTCCCTAAGGCATACTGCCTACACAATACCTGGGCAGGTTTTTTTCCAGTAATATTATGAAGACAATACACACGTCCAAAAATGTGCCAACACTATCCTCATATCATAGTCCTCCATCCCAGCAACCTTCTATCCATATAGGCTAATTGGTCACCATTTATAAAATCCTGAGCTGGGGCATCACAGATGAAGGGGGAGCACAGAAAAAGGCCAAAAACTATGGTCCCTCTGTTCAACCCCAGTTCAAATGTGCACTCGCTTTGCCAGGGTCAGATGCCAGAAATATACTCTGCTGTGTTCCTTACAGATCCTAATTCTAATCACTGATATCCTGATCTAAATTTCAGTACAGCAGGAAAAGGTAAAAAAATGACAAAAATGTTATGTTTTCTCATAAATTCTCTGAAAACAAAAGTTAAAGAATAAGATTTCCATAAGATTTCAAACTACTCCTCTCTCACCTCAATATCCCAGGCATGAAGAAATAGAATTTATAGAAAGACAAGTCAATTGCAAAATTCACTTATGATTTATTTTTAAGTTCTTTATCTAAAGAACACTCCAGTGCACTGTTTATTTAAAAATATAAAATTATTAAAATTGTTCCATGGTTCTCCATGAATTCATATATAATCTTACCAAAACAGTATAAATTTCTAATACGTTTTATTAATTTGGGGGTTGGGGAAGAAAGGTAAAGGAGGAATGGTGTGACAGAAGTACAATGATTTTTCTAATCACATAAATACACATTATGAAATACCTTGTGAAGGAGGCTAATATTAACCGGTGGAGGTACTTGGAATGTGGTTATGGTTACATCCCTATGGTGATAAGGAAAATATCACCAAGGAGGTCTCCGACTGTTAGAGCTCAGGGCATTCTGTCATAACATCTAGTTGCTAAGAGAGCCAAGCAGTTACTATGATCCCAACCTAAAGCCATGTGAACAGTTCAGGCTATTTGAATCCATTACTGAGAAATCAAGATGCTGATGAATTACTGGAAAGCAAATATCTCTAGAAAGAAATTTTAGTGTCAGGTACAAATACACCAGTTTTTCTTCAACTTGGGCCAGACTTAAAGAACTCTTAAAGCAACTCTATCACAATGTGCCTGAAGAGTAGAGACAATATCCATCTCATTTTTTCATCAATCTCCCCTTTTACAAAATGATTTATACTGCAGCAAGTCCTGTGTAGGGGCAGAAGCTCTTTAGGTATAGTTAGTAACAATACTGTTGAGCCTGTGTCCTGTGACTGCAGCTGCAATTAGTGTCCTAATCCTTCAAGGAGGCATGTGCGGTAGGGAACTCACATTCAGTTGTGCTATGGTCCTAACAGCTACAGCCTAGAGAACCTGTGCTTCTCCTCCCCAAAGAAATTAGCATAAAGATGACTGCCCCCAGAAACTAGTAATTATTTTTCTTGCTATATTGAAGACAGTCTTCTACTGCAAGATACATTTAATTGTTTACTGGGAAAGTATACATGGCCATTACATACAGACTAAATGTGAGGACAACGGAACCAGATTAGGTGTCTGATCCTGAAATTAAAAAAAAAAAAAATTCCACCAACATTTTACACAAAGGCATAAATTCATACATTCAATTTAAGGTGGCCAATAGAGGGAGGCAAAGGGAGATGGGAGATGGCAAAGGAAGATCACAGGCTGATATCAGCCAGGTTCAATGTAAAATCCAGGTCCTGGTGTTTGTCCCATGTCCTTAGGGAATTTATTTAATCCAGGCTGTCCCCTTCATAAAATGGTATAAAAAACACCCTATCTGTCTAACTCTAGGATCTCTGGGAAGATTAAATGAAATTAGGCATACAAAGCACTCATCAGAGAGCCAAGCACAAAAGAGGCTCTCAACTGTCAGATCCCACACACGAAAGCAGTGACATCACAAAGGTTCACTTACTGTTTTCCGAGCATCATTCTTTAAGCCAAAAGGTAAGAGGGCAGTTGCTTCCAGGGAAAGATTTCAAACTCTTAAAAGTATTTCAGAAGTGCTATGCCAGTCAGGAGTATAACTGGTTATTTCTTAACTGGTTGCTACCCTATGTCCACTTCAACCTCTTCCAAAGCATGTTTACCTTGTGGAGACTGTCCACTAACCCAGACACCAGCTGCATGTGCTTCCCCTGGAGCACAGAGAGGGTTTTGTCTGGAAGCAACATGTGGTATCAATTTATCCTTCTCAGCAACAGCAACAAGGAATCCACTAATTTTAAAAATAAAAAGGGAGTTGTGTAATTTAACTCTTAAAAGCCTGGCCTTTTTTTTTATGGTAAATTTAGGTTTTGGTGTTTTTCTTTTTTTTTCTTTTGCGATAAAACATTGGTTTATAATACTGTATATAATTTAAGGGAACAGGTTCACAACTCCTCAGATATATGTTACCATACTACACCCACCATCAAAGTACCCATAATTCTTTATGATACACCGCTGGTCACCCCCTCACCCCTACCTCTTAGTTCCCAACCCCACCACCCTCTCCCTCTAGTAGCCTCAAGTCTCAGCATTTTAAAAAGACAGCCCCTCCCTCTCCATCCTTCCATCCCCCAACTCTCAAAAGCAGCAAAATAAGAGTTAAGGGTTTTTTTTTTTTTTAAGATTTAATTATTTATGATTATAAGAACTGGGGTACAGGCCAGAGGTGCAAGAGGTGAGAGGATTCACCAAAGACAGAGCAGGGAACAGAAGAGATAGACAGACCGAAGTACACTGCTGAGGGGAGCAGTGGGCGAGCCAGGGGAGGTCTGCTGTGCCATGTGGGTAGCTCCCTGCCCGGGGATTGAACTAGCGCTGCGGAGGCTGCGGACAGCTTCACAGCACTGCACTCAACCCCTTGTGCCACTAGGGAGGCCCAAGATTTATGGTTATTAAACGCCAAGTCAGACCCACTGTTTTCCGCCGGGTATATTTCAGGTGTCTCCCTGGTCCCGATGAGGGATTTCTGTGGGATGGTGTGTAAAAGACTGCCTTTATGACAGTAGTCATCTACTTTGCCTTATAGGAGACAGCATTTCAAGTAGGTCTCACTGCTTTGACTTGTGGGCAGTGGCAATTCAGAGTGAGGCTACAAAATGCCTGAATTTTAATATAGGCATCTGCTTAACTGGAGATGATAATGTCAAGGAAAAGGCCAGTGGAAATCATGCAGGAGTCATAGGAGGCCCTGGGACTGTGTGCCACAGCAAAGCAACGCAAAGATACAGCTTCAAGAGAGAAAAACTGATTTATAGTGTCAGATTCTTTCAAAGGCAGCTCTCTGGACAGATCCTGATTTCTCTTACGTATTAGGTCTTCACCAGGGCTGCCCATTAGATCACCTGGGGAGACTTTAGACACACCTCACTCCTGGAGACTGATTCAATTGGTATGGGTTGAGGGGGAAAGAGGCCTTTTTAAAGCTCCACAGATTATTCCAGTGTGCAATTAGAGCTGAGTACCACTGGAATTTTCCCCCTTACATTTCCAATGACTGAGAATCTGATTCCAGGTTAGTGATTCTTAGTCTTCCCAGGTCTGGAAACACAGTTACTGTTCTTTAAGTCCGAGTTTCCACCATTTAGAAAATAAAAAAGATATGATTATGTGTGCAGAGTAATATGGAGAGTTAGAACATTTTTTTCAGATCACTTTTTTTCTGGAGGAAAAAAGCAAGGGGGAGGGGGATGGGTCTTTGACCTTGCACTGCTGGTGGACAGACATCTCATTCTGCCCTGTGCC
Organism: Talpa europaea; assembly: GCF_964194135.1. Taxonomy (NCBI): domain Eukaryota; kingdom Metazoa; phylum Chordata; class Mammalia; order Eulipotyphla; family Talpidae; genus Talpa; species Talpa europaea. Next base: position 43,261,279 of record NC_140068.1, read on the forward strand.
AGTTCTTCACCCAGAATACAGAAAAGAGGACAGGTAGACTTTCACAAAACCAGTAATCGATACAGGCAAAAGAAGGGATGAGCTGGGACAGGAATTAATCCCTATAATTTTCAGAAGCCTCTTGAATTATCATGCAATCTTATATGATCCCTTTTATAAACTGCCCTTCAAATGAAACACCAAAAAAGACAGATTGGGTAAAAACAGCCACTGAAACAAGTCATAGCCGAATCCTGAAGTACTTATCAGCTTCTATTGATAACATAGCAAAGTATTAATAAATTTCCCTAAGAACCCAAGTACAAGTACATAGTAAGATAATGTCAGGATTATTAACAACCAAATATTCTGTTCCTCACCCCTTCACTGAGCAAAACACTACATCATTGTACTCAGTGCAAAGATCCTTGGATGGACCCTGTAAAGGGCCAAGTAGTGGCACCATCAAGGGAGAAGAAACATGGTTGGTACTCTTAGGAGACATTGCTAGTCTAAGTTTTAGCTGGCTTGTCCTCTTTCACAAGATTTTACCTGCGTTAGAGTTAACTTGTAGTTCAAAAGCAAGTTCAATAGTGTAAAACAGGCCTAAAATCAGAAACATTTATTATTTTGGACTATACGGACTATCAGCTGTAATAGCCAAACAAGTCCTTCAGACAGAGAAGAAAACTTAAATAAACACATAAAGTATTGCACAATCAACCCTGATGTGTAAGACGAGTTCCAGGCTAGTCCCACTCTTATTCTTGTCTAAAGCACTGAAAGCTTAAGCCATTAAGGGACTTATTTTTAAAAGACGACGTTCTAAAATAAATATTGTCGGGAACTTGGCTGAAGGATTAAATTTCCAGCTAGAAACAAGATTTCCGTTCAATTTGCTGACAATAATCCTCTACCCACAGAGATTTCCTTTGAAAACTAACATTTGTTTCAAGTTTTCATGCAGTAAGCAACAGGTTCTGGTCTCTTACCAGGAGGAGCAAAAATAAAAATAATAGTAAATAATAATAATCTGGTGAAGAGCAAAAGGAACCTACTTTCTGTGCAAACGAAATGAGACATAAGTCTTAGGAGAATGAAGAGCTGAGCAAACAATCTAATCTGCCCCGCCCTCAACTGAAAAAGAAATCCTAGATGGGGAAATAAAGTTTTTGTTCGAGTGAAAAAGATGGCCACCACTGTGTTACAGACAACGTTGCTAGAATTTTTAGTGTGGGCTTTATTTTCATATTAATTTTTTTTTTTATTTTCTTCATTTAGCAATCTTCTTTTCAAGCTCTTCCACAGCTGTTTCTGCTCTTGGAGGGCAAGAGGGAACATTCCATTCCTCACAGCCAAACCTGCACTTCCGGCACACAGAGAACCCTGGCAGCTTTGCAACCTCTGCCCACACCCACTCCCTGCAGCACCCTGTCCCTCCCCCCCAACCTTCCACGTCCAGCCCCACATCCTTCTCCCCACAGACTAAGTAAGCAGCAGCTAAGGGTAGGCAGTCCAAGGAACACAGACACCAGAAAGCTGGCCAAAGCTGGAGCATTTGACCACCCCTACCCTCTTTCTCCAACTTCTTCCCTGATGTTACTGAATCCACTTCCCCTTCCCTCAAGGGCTTAGCACACACATGCTACTTCAATTCTCTTTTAAGACCATGGACTGCTAACCATAAGAATTGGGCACTTCAAGGGGTTAAAGTCACGAAGTTACAGAACATCCTTGATACTAGTGACTCTGCAGAGTAAAACTGAGAAAGTTTTGTTACTAACACAATTTTCACTGATGAAAAAAAATAAAGCTGCAAGTTTTTCCAATTTGAAACTTACTGTGGGTGGCAAGAGAGAGAATTAAAAGGGCATCAGAAATACATATCCAGAATTCAGAATACATCAGAGAGTTTAGAATAACTTTCATGGCATTAGGTAAATGATGAGAGTAGGAACTTCAGTAAAAAGCAATACTGGGGGAAGTGGAGGTGGATGAGAAACCCATCAGTAACAAGCAGTCTTGACTTTACAGAGAAAGAAAGTGAGCAGCTGAAATACAGGGCATACCTATATATTCCCTGCATAATGGAAATTCAATCAGCTAGTAAGTGGCAGCTAAGTTGAGACAAACCCAGATCTCCTGGCCTTGAGAGGTAGCAACAATACCACACAGAAACAGAATATTAGTCCCAGTGTGTGAATTACCACACTAATTAAAGTGATGAAGTACATGGAGCACAACGGATGGTTAATTTCCTTCTTTCCCTTCTTCCCTCCAACTTCGGTCTTGATTTACAATTCAAGAAATAGAAGTCTGTCTCCTCTGTCATACTGAGCTCTTCAAAATCAGACACCATGACTTATAACTTTAGTACCTAGTGTGGGGCTGCTATATAGCAGGTGAATTAGTGGGAAGGGGCAGTAGTAAAAAGCACACATGAATTATACTTTAAAATAAAATGTACAAAACATGGGGTGAATAAATGATCCCCACTTGAGTGAAGATAGAAATAAGTATTGTAAAATGTGAAGAAGCATCTAGGTTGTTTTAAAGTTGACAAATCTCACCCTTGGGTATTAACTTCAATTATACAATCCAATCTCCAAAAATAAGATGATATATTAATCTAACAGGTAGGCTTAAGAGTCTTGACAATAAGGGATAATAAAAGCAAGGCTACCTGATGAAACAAGGGGTTGGCAGAGTGCTCAAAGGATGATCCAGGAGTAAGAGCTTATCTACTTACCTTGGGATGCCATGGGACCCTCACTATTACTTGGAAATGCAGCTGGCGTAAAGCCCTTAGAAGCATATACAAAACTACAGATAACAAGAGAAATACAAATAGAGCCTCTTTCACCTGCAATTTGAAGAAACTTAATGTATTTGTTGCCTACCAGGGCAATGCTTTCCACTTGACAAATCTCATTTTATTTTCACAAGCCTGTTGGAAGGAAACTGAGGTGCCAACAGTTAAGTAACTTGCTTGGTAGGTAGTGGTGCTAGAAATCAAGCCTGTGGCTAACACCAGAAAAGAGCCTTCACCACCTTCACTCCCTATGAAGTTATCAAACTGCCTAATGAGAAAAGCACCATTAATAAGTGACCAAGGAACATGAAGCTTTAAAAACTACAAAAATCCATATTATTGAATTGAATGTTCCATCTCTAAATTTCTGCATATAGAACCTAGGATTAGGAAAGGAAGGTTGAAGGTAGAAAATGACTAGCCATGAAATAAGCCTTGTTGGAATCAGATCATTTTTAAATATGACCACCCCCCCCCATACACACAAAAGGGGTACTACTGGAGTGTCCTAACCTGACCTGGAACCACCACTTACAGGGAACAACCAAACATGATCACAGCCATAATCATTAAGTACCCAGGCCTTCCTCAGTGGCACATCTGGCTTCTGTGTTCAGGGAGCATGAACCCGTGACTGAGTCCAGCCAGTATTACCTGGCTGTCCCTGGCAGGTTTATTCAGGCCCTCAACAAGCTGGCACCATGCTATGGGTCCTCAAGCCAGAGACATCAGGCAAATGTCTGCGTTGTCCTGGACCTTGCTATTAAGAAGCTTAATCTGAAACAGGGACTCAGCTCTATACTATTTAAAACATGTAATTAGCTTATTATTGAGCCAGAGAAGATTAGCTTGCTTTAAAACTATGTGAATTTTTAAAATATGATGCCTTTTGTCTGCCAACTGACAAAGTGATCAGGATGCTTCTGTTTAACCTCAGTCAAAAATTCTGGTAGAAAGCAGCTTTAAGGTTGCATGTGCATGCTATTTTATTATTTGTCTTCTGGCATCAAAACCTGCAGAAGCAGAAATCACTGACAATGCAAGCACATTAAGGGGATGGATGTGGAGGTGCTGAGTGGGTGAGTTAAACAGCTTGAGAGTCTGATATCTGAAATCCAGGAAAACTGCTTTTCTCTTCTTAGTTTACAATCCCTTCCTTCACATGAAATTCACTGGCTTTCGCATCACACATATAAACATTGACTGTTTCCAGCTCTTCAGATGTTATGGCTCAGAAAAATTGTTCTTTTTTGTCTTGTTATTTCAAGAGCAACCAATTTCTTCTTGGTAGCTCTGAAATATATGCCAGCATGTGGGCACAGTCACACAGCTACGCACAGGCCCACACCCTGGAAAGCCTGGGAGGGGTGGAGGCACATTTTTCAGCCAGGGAAGAAAACGTTTGGCCTGGTATTTACAAAACAGACATTTGTGTATGCATTTGGAAACAGTGTATCTTCCAAATGTCAGCACTAATAATTCTAATAGTCATCAAAAATCAAGGTATTACTGGTGAAAAGCAGAAAAAGAAAATACCACATAATAGAATATCTCATGTTGGCCACTGCAAAACAAAACTAATACTTTTTCTTTATGGGAATAAAGAATACAGCAGTCAGTTCTGTTCTGCACACTGACTCAGGCCTACAGGTACCCTCTTTCTCATCCACACTCTAGTGAAATTCAGCTAATAAGGAGCTTCCTGAGGAACTGCTTTCCCTACCCTACAACCTCACCTGCAATTGCAGCATTTCCCTATACTGGTTTTGCAGGATTTTTGTTTAAAATCACAGGATGCAAAAGTGGCTGATGACCAATATGATATTACTAAATACGAAGTGAATCAATCATTATTCTAGGACACTCCTGGGTGCAAATTACATGTAGAGATGAACAGCAGACAGTTCAAAAGTCCATGTAAAGCGATGAAATAAAGAGAGGACATTTCTACTAACTAAAGAACCAGACACATTTCCACTATTCTGAAGGAAAAAAAAATACATTGAATTCTTCAGAGATCAGTGTATTCTAACTGAAAATGTAGCATGTTCCAAGTGTGTAAGGTAATGTATGAGCTCTGCCCCTTTTCCCCAACTCTGATTAATGAAACTACGGAGTGTGCATGGGTTAACTCACAGTTTTTCTAAAGGCCACAACAGGAATGCAATATTTTAGTACCAATATGCATTAGGCTGTAATATATTTCATGTACACTGATAGGTAAGAAAGCACTTGCATTAGTAGAGTAGAACCTTTCACCCAAGCGGCAAGAGGATAGTATAACTGGCAAAAGTAGTTATATAGCGACACTAAGAATTCGTCAGAAAAGACTATGAATAGTATGGTCTAAGTTGGGGGTGAGCCTACTCCTCAATCAGCAAGTGTCACAGTGAGCATGACCCAGTGGTCCCCAGACACTAGGCGTCAATGATTCCAAGATCATTTCCAACGATGCAGGCTCTCTGGCCTCATAACTACCTCCCTGGTTGAGTCTGATGGAGTAGGTATAGCCTTAAAATTCTCTCCCACAACTTCCGGGCTTCTGAAGGTTTTCAGGCCCCGTCCCCCTTAATCAGATTATCCATTTGCTAACAGAAAATGTGTGGGAGCTCACAGCGTGAGCAGGTATGTCTTTCCCAAAAGCTTAACCAATGATCGTACATACAGAGACTGCTGAGATTAATTAGTTTCCATCAAGACAAGGGAGGAAAGAAACACACAGCAACAGATGTTGCTAGGCCATTTTCAGGTTCAAAGATAGCTTTAAGCAATATACTTCCAACTCTCTGAGGCATTATGTGGAATACTACCATCTTATATTAGCTGTTTCTCCTGAAACAAGTACATCAGGTTCATTCAAACAGCGATGACATCAGCAGTCTTCCCAAGTAAGATAGACTAGTCCTAATGTTAATTTGTGGACAGAAACAAAATCACACTAGCTTATAAATTTAACAAATCCAGGATGGGTGGCAATCCTCTATGGGCAGCTGGTGTTTCTGTAAGTATTGCAAGCGAAATACTAATGGTCCTTTGTTCTGGATTATCTTACAAGGATGTTTTATTTGCATAGTAAGCAACCCTGAAAGGTGTGTCTCCCTCTAGAGCAAAGGGCAGTGGTGCTTAATGCCCATTACAAAAAATTTAGGATTCCTAAACTCAGGGTTTCTTCTCCTTTAACATACCCACTGCAGGTGCAGGAATCAACCTGCGTCCCTCTGTGTCACACCTGTGGGATTTGGAACAAGGAGAACTGATACAAAGTATACTGTTGCTTATGCTGCTAGTGCCACAAGTGTGTAACGCATTCCTTTGCCTCCAACCTAAGAGTCTGCAGACCAATAGAGTCAAATCACAGACATCTGCGGTTCTTGACAGCTCACTGCTTTAGCTTACAAAATGCCGATAGATCCCTAACAGTAAAAGACAAAACTAAGCTTTTTCTCCACCCCTATATCAACGAAAAGGAACATAAGCCAATGGGATGAAGGAGGAAAATGAGGTCACAAGTAGGAAAGGCACACACACATGGCTCCAGCATTTTGAATGTTCTGACTTGGCTCTGCTGAAGACCCCATGTGGCTTTATAAAAACAAACCATTAATAAAAGAGGAGGGGAAGGGGGAAAGAAGCTCCCTGATAGTCACTTTGCAGTGTCATCTGGATTGATCACCATCTTCTCAGCTGTTGCTCAATGCCATGGTTTGCTTATGAGGGGCAGAGCTGGTGAGCAGCAGGTTAGATTTATTTCTTCTTGCCTTCCTCTTCTACCACACGAGAGCAGACTGCATATGTCCACCGCTCCCCATCTCCTTGACAACCTACTACTTATTGCATGGGGGCTCTTAGCATCATTTGTTGAGTTTCTGCAGGGTGCAGATTTCCATCATGGAGTCCTTGGGCCATTCCTAGAGGGGAGAATTTCTCTTTAATCCTTTTGTTTATAGGCTATCCCAAATTTAACCCTGGTGGAAATGCTCTGGTCCTTCTCCTTGCCACAGTAACTTTGTCATTGTAAAATGTCCTGTATGGAGAAGTTCAGGCTTTCCTTCTTCCATGTTTAGCTACCACATTCATTTTCTTCATTCCTCATAGTATATAGCAACTTTAGACCTGCAAATAGGAAGACATACTAGGCAGAGCCCATAAACCAAGAGCAAACACATGCATCTACACATTTATATACTCTCTCCAAGTTTCTAAAAGAGGAGAGTAATTTTCTACCTTATTAAATATGAACCAGGAGCCTTTACTGTAAAATGTAAAAATCTTACAAGACTTCAAGCTCTACGGTCGTTAACTAACTGATTTAAACCAGACATGTTCTGGTACATAGGAAATTGGTATTTTCTTTTCCCGCCCCCTTCCTCTGGATAATCTACTTCCATTCTTGGCAAAAAGAGGCATATATTTACTATAGTATTCACATGCACCTACACGTCCAATGCCTTTGGAATGATACTGGATTGCTGCCACAAGACCAAATAATATGCTCTTTGAGAAATAATTATCAATTAGAGAGCTATAAAGTGGGCTAGCAGGTCTACTTTACTCACATTGTGTGGTATTTTGGCCACCAAACACAAGCTTTCTTTGGTTACTCTTTACATCAATCAGAAAATTATGTTAATTTGTTGTGATACTATTTGTGGATATACATGGAAAAGAGTGCAGACACCCAGGAGTAAATTAGAGTCAACTCACTCCACTTTGGCAGCAGATCCCTGTACACACATTCCAGATACTAATACACAGAGACCACAGCCTAGGCTGGGTGACTGGGGCTACATTAAAAAAAAAAAAAAAAAGAACTATTAGCAACAACAAGCAAGTAATCAATTTTTAGTGCTTTCAGACTAGAGTAGCTGCCAAAAGAATTTAGCAAAAGCCATCATTTAAAAAATACCAGTTAAGTTACAGTGAGATATTCTTACTATAGTAAATAGGTTTTACTTTGCTTAAATCTATATGAGGTCCAAAAAAATAGAAAAAAATTAATAAATGCTTAAAATTTATACAGCACCTGGGCATTTGAAAAGTCCTATAGCTTTTTCTGTCATTCCTGATGGCTCTTTTATGTGGTATTTTTTTCAGTGATGAATATTAAAATATTTCAGAGGAGAGGTACATTATGAATATGAAGTCATAAGATAAAAGACAAATGGAAAGAATCAAATTGCCCCCCAAAAAGCACAACTACATCTCTTTTTCTGTATGCTTGACACATGAAACTCTCAACACATTTTTTTAAAGACAAATTAATTCCTCCCTTTATTTTCTCTTTTGAACTAGACCATGCTGAATAAGGTTGGCATCCACAAGAAAACCCAGCACTAATGAAATAAGTACACCCTTTTCACAGGTTCTCCATCTCCCAGGAAATTCACCTTTAGCACTAAAAGTCTCAGTAAGTATAAAGTATCAGATTTAAGTAAGTTGTCCATGTTGAACTTCAGAAGCATTTAAAAGCTTAAAATGTGGATACTATTCATTTTATTAGGAATCATACTCATGCTTCAAGTAGACTGACTACATAATACAAATACAGTAGGAGAGAACATTTAATCTTTAAGATTCAGGATTTTTTTTGGTAACTGGGAAAATAAATATTTGAATTGTCAAAAATATTAAGTGGGTACAAACATAAAAAATATATCAACTGCTATTGATATTAAAAACATACATAACCTTTGACTTAGTGGAAAGACCACTTTGTTCTCTTCTCCTTACTAACAGAATGTTTATGTTTACTTGGGCACAGGGCTAAGGAGAAAAAAGAGAAACTAAATTTCCCAGCCAGTTCTAACCAATGACACCTAAGGGAAGAGTTCAAGGACCTTCCAAGTAGCACTAAATGAAAACAAAGCCATTCCCAGAAGAAGAAAAGATGGGTGACTTACTCAGGGGAAAGAAGTCACTTAATAACCAATATTTTATATACCTTTTACAGATAAATACTACACAGTTACTCTAAGCCTGTGTGGGTTGAAAGACTTTATTTCAGGATTTAAAATGTTCTTTTCAACATCCTTATACACCTTCTTCATATACTATTGCGTCCACACCAGTAAAGTCTTAGCTCTGCATTAGCCCCAAAGCATCAACATCCCTGTTAAGACAATGAGGTCACTGGACCAGGTCAGCCAACTTCTCTGGTGTCTCCCACGAAACTCCTAGCATAGGGCTGGCCACTTCACCCACAACTCATTTTCATTAAACTGTAACCATCTGCGCCTTTCCTTTGTAAAGGAAATTTTAAATAGGGAAAAAACAACAACAACAAAAACAGCAACCCCCTTCCAAATCAAAATGAAAGTTTGATGGACTGACAGTTGCTTTAGAAAGTGATTTTATTTGGTTAATATTTTGCCTTTATGTACACATACCCTAAATCTAATCATCCCAACTTCCTTTTGCTTAGGATTTAAACAAACTACCCAGCTCCTCCATCCTGATTCCTCCTAGGAAGTAGCATCTGGAATTTACTTCAGTGTTCTGATCATTAGCTTTAATAAGGATCCTGTGATTTGAAGGTAAAAAGTGAATAGCACAATTCCATAATACTTTCAGACACAGTGGATAGATCTAGGTGGACAAACGGGGTGGATGCAATAACAGCATCTCCCCTAGCCTCACCTGAATGGCCAGGGCTGATTTTCTGGAAGGGTCTTACATACATATATACATACATCACATTCAAACATGTACTTCTGGAGGTCGTTCCATGCACCAGGTATACAAACACAAGAAAACAACTTTGACATGGACCCATGGTCTCATTCATGCATTTTACAATTTTGTGGGGTTAGGGGAAGATAAGGAAGTTTGGGACAGTTATTGATTGAACAAATAGATTTGTGAATAGTGCTTTGAAGGTGAACAGGAGGCCATGAGAGAAAAACAACAGGGTGGATTGGATGGACCTAAGACTTAGAATGGAAAGTCAAGAAAGATGTAAGACCTGTAAGATGAGCAGTCAAATAATGAAAGTCATAGGAGAGGATTCTACCTAGTGAAAAAAAGGAAGAAGAGAAAATCTAGAAATCATACAGCAGAATGGCAGGCAGAATGTGAACAAGAGTCACTGCAGAGGATGGGAGGGTAGTGATCACAGTGCTGAGAACACAGTGCTTTAATGAGGAGGAAGAAGTAACCCTTATGAAAAAGGAGGCGGCGAGGACTGTCCATACACTTTGGCAAAGGTTGCATTGCTGAACTTGGGAACAATAATATGGGGACTGAACGAGGGGTAGATGCCAGTAAGGGAAGATTAGTAATAATAAAAAAGCTAACATATATTGTATACTTATTATCTACTATGCACTGTTCTAACAATGGGGTTGGTGACAATATTCCCTGTTTTACACAAAAGAATTGAAGCTTGAAGAAATCTACTTAAGACTACATGCTATGTGTGGGTACTCCAGGATCAGAACTCCAGGGGTCTGCCTCCAGAACCCAAATGCTAAGTAGTGAAGGCCTCAGGGGCAAGAGGGAACAAGACCCAGGGCCTGTGTGCATGGAACAGCAGTGTCCTGGTCCATGAGTCACACACAGGTCTTTCCCAACAGAGTAGATGTGCGTAAGGGATATGAGATTCTACAGGCAGGCTCTTTGGGTACACTGGGGAACAACAGCACAGGATCAGTCTCTCCACTGGGAAAAATTACTATCTTAAAAAATTACTATCCAAGGGATGGTACATCCCAGAATAAATACTTTGACAATTTTGTGCTCCTTTTCCACTAGTCACCAGTGAGAGACCTCTGAAGTTATTTCAACCTAGAGATGAGGCCAGGGACAATCACAGTTGGATTCTAAACCCAAGTCAAGTCTTACCATTCCTGCTCCACTGCCTTAATTTTCCATAGTTCAGCTCTGGACAAGACCACTTTCATTAGGGGGTGGTGTAGGTGGTCGGGTATTCCACTCTCACTGGCTGAGCAGGGACAAAACAAAGCAGAACACACAGGATATGTCCTTTCCTCTTAGAGTTAAGTTAGCAAGGAAAATTGAGCAAGAGAAGAAACTGTTGGAGTGCTGTTAAGCCATCTTTCATTCCATAAACAAACCAACAAAATAGCAACTGTGGATTTCTTCTGAGAGCTGCTCATCTTGCTTTCAAGACCCAGCCATCCGCTGCCTCTCCCCCCACCTAGGAATTGTTTCTAGGCACTTGAAAGGGTGAATGCTAGTTCTGAGGTGACCTCAAAACAAGTCACAGAAGTAAAACTGTGGTCCTCGAGTGGCCTCCCCCTAAGCCTGCCCTGTCCTCATCTTTCTGTCTCCATCCAGCTTACTACATATAAAAAGGTCAAGCCAACCCTCAGTAAAGAATTTACTAATTGTTTATACAGTACAATTACAAGAGTGAATGAAAAATGAAGTCATCATCTGTAGAACAGCACTACATAAAAACTGGGGTGAAATTTCCGACTAAAGTTTTCCAGAGAGATTACTGAAAGGTGGAGAAATGAGAGCTTAAAAACCTATTTAACATATTATGAGTTACTTTCTCTGGATGAAAAGTAGAAAGCACACAGAAATTCTTTAACTGGGAAGCTTAGACGCACTTGTCAAAGAATGTGAAATACAGATTATACTCTAAATCTATATAAATGAGTTCAGTATGTCAGAATAAATTAGCTTTACGGGACCACTAATTGGACTTAGCTCTACTCAGCTGGACAGGGTCAGACATGCCTACCTGTGATTCTTCCAAGACTTGTCTAAAACAATGCAAACTAAGAGTTAATTTTTCAATGGCTGCTTATGAACCCCTGATCCTTATGTCCCATCCTGTTTGCAATGGGAACAATTATAGTAAGTCACTAAAGACCCCAAAATGGATTAAAGGAAATTATACACTAAATCTATATCAAGCAGTTATTACAACTCTGATTGATACATTAAATGTTATTATTCTAATCAGTACAGAGAAAAATGGCACAGAGAAATTAAAACATAATTTTGGAATGGTAAGAGACTTCAGAAAATGATTAACCCAGCGATGTTCAAAGTGCTTAGTAGAGGGGCCTCCCTGGTGGCGCAGAGTTTGTTAAATCTCAGCAATATCAAACTACTGCGAGCCACTGCATGATTTTGATCCTAGGCCGGGGAGCTAACCCACATGGCAGAGCAAGACCTCTTCTGTCTCGCCCACTGCTCCCCTAAGCAGCGTATTTCAGTAGATCCACCTGTTCTGCTCCCCACTCTGTCTCTGGTGAATCCTCTCATCTTCTGCACCTCTGGCGTAAACCCCAGCTTTTGCATGCATGCATAAATAAAAACAAATCTTAAAAAAATACACAAAGTGCTTAGTGGAACTATGGAGGTTCTTTAAGACACACGGTAGGGGAAGAAAACTAAGAAATTTTATGTGTCAAAGTTACCAAAGTTGACTGATTTCAAAAGCATTTACAGAAATGATTTAATAGCATTAGTAGGAATGTTTGTTTTTTGCTACTGATGATCAAATATTTTTAAATAATTCAAATTTAAAGGCATCGCAAGGAAACCAAAATTAGCTAAAACAATCCCATCACACTTAAGTACTAATTTTGTTTCTAATCAGTAGTAACTGGAAGCTCAGTATCTACAATTATGCCAACAAGTAGTCGGGCCAAATACAAATTAGTTGAATGAACAGGATCCATCAACTTTATAGAAAAACCTAACATGAGAGGGTAAAATCACTCAAAGCAATAAAAAGGAAGTGCAAAAGCACTACATGCACTGCATGACTAATAATCCAAATTTCATATTTACTAATTGTATGTAAGAAATTGTGAAGGATCAAAAAAACCCAAGTTGATAAAATATTCTAACATGCAAATATAATAGATGCTAAAAGGTTTACACAAGCAAAAATGACACATGGAAAAAAATCTTAAACATCAGGATAAATGGGAATACATTCACAAGAAATGCTGACATTTTTGTTACCGATGAAGCCTATCTTTGCGAATTTCTTTAATATATGTTTGTGGTCTCTGAAAGTATAGCTCATCAATTAATTGTACACTACTGTTAAAGCACACAATGACGTAATACATAGGCCTACATAGGGAAGTATGGCCAAGGCCAGTGGGGTGGGGGGAGTTTAGGGATTTGGAGAAAGGAAGAATCTCCATTTTAATTCAGTTTATATGTATTGCTGCCTAAATTATGGCACCTGGAAAATTTTCACTGGACTATCCTAATGCCTACTGTGCTGCAGATAAGCTTTTCAGTCATCCTGCATGTACTTTTCAAAGCCTCCACCCTTCTTATTACCATACAACATCATCTCAAACTTCCTTTCCAATGAAAACAATTTACTTCCCTTTTTTGTGCATCTCTCTGGGAGTAGTGACTCTCTTCCTCTTCATATACCATCACTTCCCTTCAAATTCCAACTTTAAGCACAATACCTACAGCATTCAGATCAGTGTTCTGGCCCCATGTATGTGGAAGCTGGTATCTCGTTTCAAAAGGCAGAGCTGTCTTATGCTTGGTGCTTTGCAATTCTGAACCGGTCTATTTCACAGGTATATAGTTTTGTTTGATAATGCCTCTGTAGTAGGTTGTAACTCCGAGAATGAGCAAATTTTCTTTTTCTGCACCTTAGAGTGATTGACTCAATTTAATGTGTGCAGTGTGGTGTTCAATATTTACAAAGTAAAGTCTACAGCTCTCTGCTATAGGACCAAGACTACAATTTATCATCCAAGTTTTTAAAATCAATAGGCACTTTTTAGGGAGAGTTAGATTGTTCAAATAAAGTATAAAAACAAGGTGCCTAGGCAATTGCAGTAGATGGATTTGAGGGTGAGGTTAGGAGTGTTAAGCTCATCCTGACAGCAAACCCAAACCTGTCTGTCCAGCAACTCTTGCTCCCCTCTGAAGGGCCCCTGTCACTGTTGTCCCCTGGGGTCACTGCAACTTTGCTCAAGCAGAGCTTTCCAATCCAGAGAATGCTTTTTGAGAGTAAAATACAGTGAGAAATTAGATGGTCACATCTGGCTTCTCTCATTTCAGTCCAATACACTGTGACCAATAAGCTGTACTCATGGCTTTATTTACACCACCTACTTTATATACAAGGAGAGGAAACCTTTCCCCAAAAGTCAAAAAGCTAATGCTTGAATAGTATGGAAATCAATGGTGTCCTCGCTTCCTTTCCCAGAACTGGGGGTAGAGATTTAGCTTTGCACATGAAAGAAAGCAGGCTCTGGGCTTTCACCTGTATGAGGTCCAGGGAGCACTGGTACCAGGGTTCCGAGGGTCACTCTTCTGGCTCTTTCCCTACTGTCAATTGGTAATAACTTTATGCTGACAGTGCCATCCACTTTTCTAAAACTTACTGCTTTTGAAACAGTAAGTCATCTTTAAAAACAGCACAGTACACATCACTGTGCTGGTTCCCAGTTCCTCATCCTAAACACATGCTCCTGTGTAGAAAACCAACCACAGTTTAGAAACTCAAACTGTCACCCACATAGGGGTTGCTAACATGGCTGCTCCTACAGGGGCCTTGAAAACTGAGAGGCAGCAAGGGGAGGCAGGGAGTCATAGCCTTCTTTACCTGAGTTTATTGATACCACCTGCCTGGAATTCTCAAATGTCTTAAAATATCAGAACAGAGAAGTTCCTACATCACCTCACCTGAACCCATCATCTCAGAGAGGGGAACACCAGTGTCACAGAGTCACACACTGCAAGGTTTCCTGGCTCTGATGCCACAGTTTACTGTTTCTATACTGGTGATTTTCAAATCATATATTCATCAATAGAGCACTTAACTCTCTTGGTGTTTTTAAAGTGTGTTTGTGTTTTAGTGGTGGTGGCGGCAGGGGTGGGTGTAGAAGACCAGAGTCTCTTCTCACAACCCTGATCTTCCCTCAGGCCTGCAGACAGACCTTCTGAGCATCTCTGGGTCTCTTAGAATTAACTAGATTTGAAAACCTCTGCTCTGTACCATACTCCTCCTTATTTTCCCCTGGCCAATATATCTAAAAATGTTGTATAAATGTGTATGGGGGAGTGGAGGGAGGTAGTAAGGGTAGTAATGTAAGTATGCAATTGCAGGTATATCTTGTTTTATTGCACTTTGCATTTTTTACCATACCCTCCATAATTATAACTTGCTAAGTTTCAGATAATGGTTAGCATTTTTTTTCGGTAATAACATTTTTAAATTAAGATATATACATTGTTTCTTTTAGGACACACTGATATTGCACACTTTATAGTATAGTCCAAACATAACTCATACGCATTGAAAAACCAAAGAAATTCATGTAACTTGCTTTATAGCATTGTTCATTTTATTGCAGTAGTCTGGAACAGAACCCACAATATCTCCAAGGTATGTGCGTAATGACATTGCTAAAAATTTGAAGAATGGTAAAAAGTTACTCATTCCAACTACCCTAATGTAACCATTGTTGACAGCTTGATATATTTTGTTTTCATTTTTTCTTCTAAGTACATTTGTTTTACAAATTTGAAAACATAATTTTCTGTCCTGTTTTACTGACTTGAATTGGACATATATTTGCTTAACAAATTAAATTTTTATTAACACTCATGAGAATTTCAGGATGTTCTTTTTGATATATGGCTACCTTTGAGTATATGTCAGAAAACTTGGGTATTATAATCATTCAACTGAAGTGCAGAGAAAAATTTCTTTAATGGAGATATTCACTACATAAGAAGACCAAAGAGCTACTGAAGAGACAGAAAAGACCAGAACAAGAGGAAGGGACGCACTGCTGGCTTTCATGAGGGGAGAAAAACTCAGGGGGAAAGAAAGATGTTATTGAGAAAATACTGGCAGAAATACAGTTTTGCAGAACCACACCTCCAGAAAAACAAACTGCATGTTTCTGTCTTTATCAGGCAGGAGTCTGATGTGTATAGTAAATCCATTCAGCTTAGCTTATCTAATGTGACTCTTACACGTCCAAGAAGACACTCAACAACTGACTGCCCCATTCTGTTACTGACTGAACTTGCCCCTGGCTACTCTGGAGGAGACCCAAAGATTTCTACTTTTAAATCCCTAACAAGGTACAAGTAAGTGAAGGAGGACTCTAGGACAAAGCCCCCTGCCTATCTCTAGGCTGGCTTCTCTGGCTCTCTATGTTCTATATTGTGTCACGGCACTCAGCAGGACCTCAAGGAAGATGATTCACATGATACTTAGCAAACATAAACATAAAAATTTGTTTTTTTAAGTAGTGTTAAAGTAGCCAAAAAATTAGAGAAAAGTAGGTAATGGAAAATTACAACTTAGTATATGTGAATTCTCTTCATGCCTCATTTTACTTTTTGCCTGCTTTGGGGAAAACTTAAGTGGGGAAAACTTAATTAGAGGAAGATACAAAGTTATAAACTAATCTAAAGGTCAAAGGCAAAGAACTGCCTGGCACCCAGATACCCTCCCAAACAGCAGTTCACTCAGCATGTCAGAAGCCCTTTGGATCCATCTGCAGGGTGGCTCTTACAGAGCACCTGGGATGTAAACAGAGGTGGCTCATTGGGACCGCCTAGAAGGAAGCTTTAGAGCTACCTGTGTAACCTGGGTCTTGGAACCTCTCAAATTCTTCCAGGGAATACAAATAAACCTTGATAGGTACCGGACATGAACTAAGTCCTCCTGAGAACAGAGAGAGCTCTGCCAGTGGTTGCCAGTTTGGGTGGTCTTTGCTTCCTGTGGTTTCCCAGAGGGAGGTCCCTTCTGAGTGGTGCGCTCACTCCAATCCTCATCCTCACTACTTCCAGAACATGCTCTAGAGAACTTCATCCCTGGTTACATAGGGAGCTATTTTTTGAGACACAGTGGTAAAGGGCTGGGATGGTCTTTTAATTAGGCCACCTCCTTCAGCTTCTAGGATCCCAGCACACAAAGCTGAAAGCAGATGCTTGTCCTGCCCCATGTACCATCATCCATGAGGCATGCAGGGATTATCCATTCCTTTTGTCCAATGATTTCTCTTGAGCATAGGAAACAGTGATCTTTTGAGAGGTCAGTGAACAAAAATACCAAGAAGTGGTCATCTTACATCTATATTCCCAAGATACCAAGTTAATGTTTTATGTGTGCAAATGCATATACTCACACCTACAAATAGATTTATACTTATATCCTTATCTATATAGATATACAAGCATCTATAAATATATTAAGTCACACACAGAATGGCCTTGCACACAATGAGCACTCCAATCTCCACATCTTTCTTCCAGAGCAGGAAGAGAGGTGCTAGTCGAGTTTTGGAAGCAGGCCATGAACTCAGGCCTCAGAACAATCGGTCTTCTCACTCCTCAAACTGAGGGCTTGCTTCCCTAGTGGGAGGGGTGACACAGCTCAATCCCAGTTATGCGAGAAGGCTGACAAGATTAGCACACAGACCACCAATCAGTAGTAGAAATGGCTTTCTTTTTTTTTTCTGAGAAGTTTTATCAGGGGAACCAGTTAAGTTATACACAAAAGTCAGGCTTTTTAAAAAAATGTTCCTTTTTCTTGTCTCTAAACACTTGAGTCATTGTAACTAACTCATCCCCCATGACTTAGCCCAAACCTTCTAACTAAGGCAAATAGGTCAAGCATGTTCTGGAAAACACTAATTTTGCCTAGCTAACTATCTTTTATTCTGACCCTCTTACCTCTATTTCTATCCCATTATGCAACCCTACCAGGGCCATTTCATCACCCCCTACAATGTGAAACGCCACTGTGAGGATGGGCCTCTCTAACAAGGGAAGGCACTTCTCACACCCCTTGCAGCACCCCACGTCTACAAACATTTCTTGTCAGGGAATCATACAATTTTATTATTTTTAATTGTGATAAAATTTAAAGAGAAAAAATATATACAGCATATAAAACACCATATACCTAATACTCACCTTTAACAAAACTTATTATTTGGTGATGTTTCAAATAACTTTGGTAAAAAAGGAATAAAATATTATAGATACAGGTGAAACACCCTGTTTCCTCTGCTCATTCCACTTTTCTTTCATCCTTGTCATAAACAAGAACTCTACAAAGTTTGACTTTCATTAAATATATATATATGCATAAACAACATATAATATTCTCTGCATGATTAAAAACTTTATATTAATGGTATCAAACCATTTAATTTGTTATGCAACGTGTACTTTTTGATCATTTAAAAAAAACTCTTTCCTATGGAAAGTTTCAAACATATGCAAAAGTAGAAAGACTGCTATAATGAACTCCCATGTACTCGTCATCCAGCCTCATGACCAATCTCATTATATGTACATATAAATAACTCTGTCCCCTATCCATGCACCACCACCCCCAATTACTCTGAAGCAAATCCCATAAGTGCAAAACTTTTAAAGATCTAGTTTCTTCTGGAGCCAGCTTTCTCTCCTAGGCAGAATGGGGTGTGGGGGAGGGTGGAGGGGAATTCAAATACACAATTTGGTTTCAACCATTCTAACAATCATAGCTCAAATTACTGGCAAATGGATCCAATAGGTCAAAAAAGAACGCTAGTTTTGGTTAGGGCCTGGCAGTTGAAGCATAAGCTTTTCCTTTCCCAGTGGCTTTAAAGCAGAGAGGAAGTCATCCCTGAATCTTTCCATTGCTTACTGTATTCAATCCCAGCTCAGTCTTCTTCCCCAATACTTGAACTGCTCAAGAAAATATCCTTTGTCACCTAAAAGAAATCCTATCCTCACTCTCTCTAACATACTCAATACCTGAACTGCATCTCTAAATAAATTTACACACATAACAGAAGTTGCTAATGCTTACCAAGTGCTTCTTCGTAACAAAGAAGGATACCTTTTTCTGCATCCTTCAGGTTGCACTATTAATTCATTTTATAGATGAGGACACTGTGCACAGAGAAGTCCCCAAAGATCAAATAGTTTTAATTGTGGAACCTTATATTAAACCCAGATGGACTGGCTCCACAGTCCACCTAACAACCCACACCTCCTTCTTAGCAAAAGTTCCCAGTGGAACATAAAGAAGCCATAGACTTGAGGAGTGTTTGGAGACAATCAAAACTCCTTCAGCAAGTATGTGATAAAAACCTGAGAAACTGAGCCTAATCGAAGGCTGTCTGCTGCTCTGGGCAATTGGTTCTCAGCTTGATGATTTTCAACATTTCCTTTTAAGTGGTAACAATCAAATTGACTTCTATGCAAAAAAAAAAAAAAAAAAAGGTAAAAAAATAGTACAAAGGTAGACAAAAGCCATTCATCAGTCCAGCTTCCCCTCTCAACTTGACTCTCAACAGCCACTTACAACAGGGAACTGAAAAAAGAGTAGATCATGCTCTTAATGCCCCAAACATGTGACCTTCCTTCATCTTGAGAATGTGGTATCACCATATCAAAGAGCTCATTGTACTGTAGGCACAAAGGGGGGTCAGAATTATAATGACCTAAGTAGTTGACCTTCAAGCAATAAATGCATCAAAGCTTGATCCCTAATAATTTTTGGTCATTTGCAACAGAATTGGTTTTTAAAGAAGAAATACCATTTTTCTTTTATGAATGAAATCCAGCGTTTTAGTCAGCAGCTTCTTAGGCTATAAATATCTTAACTATTACATTCTTTATGAACACACAATCTTAAAAAAAATCAGCAGATAAAACCTGCTCTTGTATGTGCCCACTTACCAACCCTCCCCACCCCCGCCTTGCCCCCTGCACACACACCTTCCCAGAGTGCCTGAGTGAAAGTTCCTTACAAAGGGGAGCTAAAGGTTTGCCCCTTTGTAATCATACTGTTTATTTTCAACTTCTAAAAAAGAGTAAACACCAGTGTCCCAGTACCTTTTATTTATTCAACCAGTATTGAGCACTAAGTATCTTACAGCATATTCAATGTTAAAATACACGGAAGAGTTTTTTATTTTGAATCTACTAATATCTTGGATAGTCCCTGTTCTGCTTAAGTTTCTGACTTATGAAGCCTCAATTGAGAGCGTATCTTCTAGCTGAATTTTACTTTCTTATGGTAAGTTAAAAAATTACAAGAAATTAGAAGAGATCAGTAAAAAGATTGTAACATGGCAATACTTGCTAATTCATAGGTTTCCAGAATAGTTTTATAAATACCACACACAATTTTAGAGCTCCAACTTCATTCTTGATTAAGTGTAAACTTCTCCATCATATTCCTCCCCCAAAGAAGGGAAATAAGGAAAAGAAATATTACAGTGTGGGCCTCCCCGGTGGCGCAGTGGTTGAGCACCACACTGCGAAGCTGTGCACAGCTTCTGCAGCGCCGGTTCGATTCCCCGCCGGCCAGGGAGAACCCTACATGGGGCAGCAGACCTCTCCTGCCTTGCCCGCTGCTCTCCTCAGCAGTGTCTTTGGTCCGTCTGCCTGTTCTGCTCCCTGCTCTGGTGAATTCTCTCACCCTCCCGCGCTTCTGACTGTACCCCAGTTCTTGTATATATTAAAAAAAAAAAAGTTAAAAAAAAAGAAATATTAGTGTCTATTAAAAGTTTTTTGCACTGTGTTCCATTTCCATGTTCTAAATTTATACAAGCCAGGCAGGATGAGATGGAGAAACAGTCAGTTGACATCCATGGATCTCCAGTTCAAACATGGTGCCAGCTTTTTCTTTTACATTTTGTGTCTGAATAGATATGGGAGGTTATAGGGATATATACAGGTCCTAGCTTGACCCAGAGCATTAAAAGACACCTACAACAATATCATAGTACCTTAAATAATGCAAAAACAGTGAGTTTGGGAGAAATAAAAGTTACTCAAGAAAAAATTATACGGAATAAAACTGGTTGCAGAAAGACCATAGTTGCTATTATATGGGAGAAAGTATTATGCTTCTGTATTTTTCAGAGTGCTAATATTTCAAAGGCCAAAGGTAAGTGTTCTTGATAGAAGAGTGCTTCTATCTGACTGGCTAATTCTTCACTTGCTTGTCCCCACTACACTTACCCTTTGTCATGCTGCTGGTCATAATATGCTTCCAAAAAGAAATTTAAGGCAGCGAGTCTATGCTGTGTTCAGCTTTGAAGTCCTCAGAGTGCCTGGCACCATGTCTAAACCAAGCTCAGTGCTCACTAGTAAAACTTTTCATTAATTAGATTAAGGCAGCTTTCCCTGGTGTGAAGCAATATGAAGGACACAGTACTGGGCAACTATAAAGGTTGAACCTGAATCTAATCAAACCTGAAGTGCTAATTTCCATTTCAGGAAATTCAAGTGATAGAAGAACAAGATAATGACACCACAAGAAAACAGATATATCCACAATGTGGGACATTCTGCAGGACAACTGACCCACTTTCCACAAGGAGTCAATCAATGGCACAGAAAACCAATGGGGGAGGAGAGCTGGAGGTTGCCCTTGATTAAAAAAGACTTAACATCCAAATGTCATATGTGGATTCTAACAAAACAACTATTTTTAAAAAGCAGGGCCTCCCCAGTGGCGAAGCAATTGAGCGCTGGGCTGCGAAGTTGCCCGCAGCCTCTGCAGCACCAGTTGGATCCCTGGCCACCGGCGAGGGTCCCACATGACACGCAGACCTCTCCTGCCGCGCCTCTCCTGCCACTCCCCTCAGCAGTGAATTTCGTCAGTCTATCTGTTCTGCTCCCCGCTCTGGCTCTGGTGAATTCTCTCACCCTCCCGCAATTCTGACTGTACCCAGTGCTTGCATAAGTAAATAAATAAATCTTTTTTAAAAAAGCCATTTTTTCTATAATTGAAAAAAAATCATTATAAATTGGGCAATAGATCATGCCAATGAAATATGGTACATATAGTAGAGAAAATGAAGCACATAGAGGTGAAAATATGAAAAAAAAAAAGGCTTAGGAGTTGTTTTAAACTTATTATGGAAGAAAAAACGATAAATTAAGCAAAGGAAGCAAAAATCTTGGTAACTGTTGAATATATACTCTGTATTTTAAATGTCTGATTTTCAGAATTTTTAAATTGAGACTGAAAGATCAGTGATTTAAAAATATTTCATACATAAGCTAACTAAGTATTTTCAAACCCCCCTGACTACATTCTTATACTTATCAGTTGGCAATCTGTTCACAGATCTTCACACCTAAGATTTGGGGGAAAGAGAAAAAGGGAGTACATGCTGAAGTCTGCTCTTTGACAACTAGTAGGAGACACCCAACAGTCGGTACCTAAGGGAGGACTTGCTCCTGGAAAACATCTAGAAATGGAATGTGTTCACTTCAGAGCTAGTTCATGTCACAGACAAAATCAGTTTCTTTTTCTAGTTACCTCTACTAAAATTTTTTTGCAAGGACAAATAATACTGTCAGATGAGTAATAGTAATTCTATAAGCAATGGCCATCCTTAGTCTCTTCAGAAGCCCACTGGCCTGTGTTCTAAACCAGGAAGACAGTGAAAATTGTAGATGAAACTTGGACAGACCATGAGGTCGTCATAAACATAGCACCATAGTTTTCATAGATTTATTATTCCAAACTAAGGTGCTTGAAGGTAAGTGCCACTTTATTCATAAAAAAGCCTAAAAAAAAAAAAAAAACCACATAAAAACAAGTAGATTCCTCATTTATCTAATGTGCTTCTATAAGGGAAAAAAATGAGTTTTTTAAAGATTATAAACTAACTTTTAGAGAGTAGAAAAATCCTCCATCAACACTATCCTGTTTTCATCTCAACCAATTATGTGTCCCTCTCGTTCCTTCTTTCTCCCCCCTCCGCCACCCCAAGAAAGCAAAACCTCAAACTTCATGTGGATTGAGGGGCTAGGGTTTGTAGACTCGAGGAGAAAATGATCACATGTATAAATCAGGTCCCTAAAGAGAGTGATGGCTGGCAAGAAAGACTGGCACTTTTCCCGCTCGAAGGGTCTACATCATCATTCAAAACTGACAGACTCCAACCATGGAGGGATGGTGTATGTCCTGCTCACCACTGTATCCCCACCCAGATACTCTTTAGAGTGTGTGTAAATAGAGCTATAGTCATCTGTCGTCTCAAAACCACAAGATTTAGAAAATAGCATCACCCATGGTGAAGAATTAAGTTCCACAAATCTATTTTAAGAAAGTAGTACAGGGTTTCCCTGGTGGCTCAAGGGGTTAAGTACCGCACCATGAAGCAATCCGAAGCCTCTGCAGCCCTAGTTCGATCCCTGGCCAGAGAACAACCCACATGGCGCAGCAGACCTCTCCTGACTCGCCCACTGCTCCCCTCAGCAGTGTATTTCAGTAGATCTGCCTGTTTTGCTCCCCACTCTTTCTCTGGTGGATCCTCTACCCCAGAGATGTACAATTTAATATATTTTAGAAATCATGTCAAAATCAGATAAAGACAAACTTAATAAGTAAACCTTGACAGATGACTACAGAACTGAAACACCATGTGGGGAGGGGTGGGAGGGAGGAGAAAGAACAGAGAAGTGTGTAGGTGGTGGGCACACTATGGTAGTTATTCCTGATGGAAGTACCCCAATATCATCTCAGTTAAAAATAAAAAATAGTATTAAAATGTCTGAAATATTTTATTTGCATACAAAATACTATAAACACACACACACACACAAACTTCTACTCCATGAAAAGCAATAAAGGATCCAAAAGTCCATAATTCTTTTATGTACTCTAATCAATTAACAGACTTTTAGCAATGTTCCTTGAGAAGGAATACAATGACCCTTAATGGCAACAGGATTGAAATAAGGAAGGGTAGCACAATTGGACACTCTAATAGAGCTTTTTCTCCTTTATTTAAAAAAGTGAAACAAATCACAAAAAGTTTGTTTTAGAAAGAAATGACAAGATGTATGCAAATGAACCTAACTCACAGAAAGAAGTTGGAAATGTGGAACTAGCTGACCTGATAAGGATAAGATAGGCTTAGAGTTGCTTGTTGATTTTGATTTTTACTTTATTATAATTAGTCTTTTTCCTGGTCCCTTATTTAGGTTTTCTAAATTCCTGCTATGAGTGAGACCATCTGGTATTTTTCTTTTTCTTGGGGAGGAGGGAGTAGGATCAAAACAAGGGGCGGTGGGAATTGTATGGGGAATATAACCAATATGAAAATGCATACATTGTGCAAAAATGAAAAATGATGTAAAAAAAATATAAAATTTAGAAAGTAATAATAAATAAACAAATAAATTATAAATACAATTTAACAAGCCAAAAAAAAAAAAAAGCTTATGTTATGGTTGATTTAGAGAAATGTTAAAAAAAAGATAAGATAGGCTTTAGTCATAAAATACAATATAATTAACATAAATGGATAAGCAAAGCTGCCTTCAGGTTTCTTCCCACTCCAAAGCACAAGAGCTCAAGCTACTCCTATTAGACACAAATGCCCAGTTGCTCCCTTCTTTCAATCAGGTTCTGAATGTCACCCTGAACACCCAAAATCTTCACATTCCCTAGAAAGTCTCCCAGCCACAAAGAAATCCCTCAGGCACTATCTCCTTCAAATCAAATGTACTCACCTCCACCCCCTCATTTTCCATCTCTGCCCTTTTATCTCAACCTTACCTAAAACCATTTCTACCTAATACCTTCCTTCTCTATCCTACTAGGATTATTTCTTATTCTCTGTTCTTACCATTCTGTCTTCTTTTATCCTTTCTCTTTCCTCTTTTCTCTCTTCATACCTTTCTTACTCTTTGTTTAGAATGTACTATTACTCATACCCCCCAAATTTCCTATACCTTTGTCCCCTGTCCATTCTAAACCTACAGGCTGGGCTCCCTAATGCCATCTGTCTATGACCACACCCAGGAGAAATAATCTTCTCTTGGAAAGTGCCAACACAGAGTTTAAACCAATTATTCCCTCACACACAGAGATCATATATATACTGATCATGTTACAAATTTGTTTAAAGAGCTTCAAGGATGACCTGGCAGTAAGGAGGCCCCTAAGCTTCAGCTAGGCTGTTCCTTTTTCAGGCCCAGAAGTGCAGAATTACATGACCAGGCAAGCAGTTTTAAGTGAATCCCCTGGTCTGTATTTCTAATTCTTTTATCACAGGTTCACCATCAAGGTCATTGGGATCTCTGGATAAAAAATATCTGTCTTCATTGGTTTATAATCTAAATTCCTATCAAAGGTGTTTAAAGACAAGTTCTACTTTATTCATAAAAAAGCCTCAGAAAAGCACATGAAGAGTGGATACCTAGCTTATTTAATGTCTCCTGACAGAAAAAAAGAGTTTTAAAAAAAGATTATAGAATAATAATGTTGAAAGAGAGGTTTTACCATGAAGCAGAAATATAACCTAACGAAAGCTTCTACCTCCTCCTCCTAATCCCTTCTGAAAACAATTATTTGCTTCTAATATTATTGTCCCTTTACTTCACCATGCCATCAAAGTACAACATACTGAATAAGATGGAAAGAAACAAACAAAAAACCTTCCCCTACACTGACACAAACTACCAAATCACTCCCTGCCCAATAGTTCTCCCTACCTTCCCTATTTGAGTCCACCGTCTTGGACCTTAAGGCACCCACGGCAAGAAAGTACAGAAAACCATACAACCCTTATTCTGAACTTTACTTGTCTTTCCCACTGCACTGAACTAGGTGGTCCTGGAAGTCCTTCACAATCTAGAAAGCAACTTTGATCCCTCTTCCTTGGGATGCTGCCTGCTTCCTCCTCTATCTGCTCGCCTCACCTGATTGTTGCTGATCATCACCATCACCACCACCACCAATAATAGATGACTTTTAATTTACTTTTTGCTAAGAATTATGCCAAGCACTTAATATGCAGACTTCAGTTTAACCCTCAAGTGACACTTGGCCTCTGAGAAATAGAGTCATATAGAGACCTTAGAGAACTTGCTCGAGGTTCTCAGTCAGAAAGTTGAGGGATTCATACTGACACTCGAGTCCATGAGATTTTAAAGCCCAAATTCTTAACTATTACATGATCTTAAGCAAAAGCTACCCTCGATACCCCCATGCCAATTTTAGAAGTCCCTAGAGATCGAAAGACCACTCATTGTGTGGAAACCTTTTCACCTACCACTATCTCTGCCTGCCAGTGCGAGTGGAGGAGGGAGGAGGTGTCCTCCACACCCTGATCCAGGGTATAGGGTGCTGCTCCACTTCTTCCTAATTAACTGGCAGATAGTGTGGGTTTAAACTCTTTCAACATCTCAGAACCTGCTTAGAATCTTGTTGGAGCCTCCTTCCTCCTGCCTGTCTCTATCTCATGTCCTGGATAAAACAAATGGCGCACCAAAGAGTCATGCACCAAGCAACAAAGCTCCTTGGAGAAACACCACTTTTCCTCTCCACCTCCCCCAATTCTCTCAAATAGAGTTCTTTTCAAAGGACCACCCAACTGTCCTGTCTTTGCTAGTTCTCTTGTGTGAGAGAAAACATTTAGAAAATAGGTTAACTGTGAATTAGGCATTAGAAAGCCCATCCTGAGCTCATATTTTATCTTAGTTAATACTTAAATATGCAAGCCAGGGACTTCAAGCTCATACAGGGTTTTGGAGAAGGAGAGAAGAGCAGAGAGAAGTAATTTTGTCATTTTTCTTGGCATGAAGCAGCCTGATAACAAATGCATATTTTGTACACAAAAGTAGATCCTGAAACTGAAAGCAAAAATAGATGAGTAAAATACAGTCTATCTTTCCATAGCTCTGAGAAAAAAACCAAGCAAACTTAGACCAGGGACAAGTATCAAATAATAAGAATGACTGGACACTGATTGGGCACTCTGGTTAAACTGATTGAGTCAACCTGGTCAAACTAGTCTCTGCCTGGATCTGTGCTAGGTGCTTTACAGACATTATTTCACTAAACCTCGATAATCCTGTGAAGTCCTTATTATAAAGAGGAAACAGGCTTAGGGACTCTACCTCTGAAGTAATTATATAGTACTCACTGTGTTCCAAACTCCATCCTAGGCACTTTAAATATGAAAGTGCTACTGACTCATTATACAGTACATATATGTATATTGACTCATTTAATCCCTGCAACAGCCCTATGAAGTAGGTGATACTATTAACAGATTAGCAAACTGAGGGCGGGAGACATTAAGTCTCTTGCCCAAGGTGCCACAGCTGATAAGTAGAAGAAAAAGGAGTTAAACCTAGACACTCTGACTCCATCCTCTGTGCTCTTCGTCATTGAACTATACTGCAAGTTACACTATCTGTGTTTGTGTTTATTTTGTTTTGCTATTCTTTGGGGGGGTGGGGGGTGGAGGGGTGTGAGTTCTCTAATAAGACTGCAAGTTCTTAGAGGAAAGAGACCACTTTTCATACCCCACTCAGCACTCATGAATCAACTATGGGAGAGTCATCAGAAATAACTGAGCTTGGTAATAGCTAAAGGGATCTAATAACTGGAAACAACGTACCCTTGCCCTACTGCCCGCACCCAGGACTCTAGCTCTTCCCACTCCAACAGTCCCCAAAGATTCCTGACCAGCCTGTATAAGAAGTGAAGGCAGAGACTGGTACAGACTAAAAATGGTTAATATAAGATTGGATTTCTAATCACTTCTTGGCCTTCTGGCTAAGATCATGTGTGATTCCTTCCCCCCTTTGCAGACTACTAGATAACAAACTCTCAGCAACTGGACTGCCATATCCAGCTGGACCCCTGCTGGATATCTACCAGAGAGCACCAAGTCCTCCTCCTCCTACTAGACCCAGAAGAGTCTGAGAAGCACCATCAATCAGCATTTGGGGGGCCTCATTGGTGGCCTAGGGGTTAAGTCTTAGTGTTATCATCACTACAGCCTGAGTTTGATCCCTGGCCAAGGAGCTACTCACATATGGTGTAGAAGACCTCTCCTGTCTCGCCCACTGCTCCCCTAGCAGTATGTTTCAGTGAATCCATCTGCTCTGCTCCCCTCTCGGTCTCTTGAGAATCCTCTCACCACCCGCACCTCTGGCCTATAACCCAGATCTTCGACACAAAAATAAAAATCTTAAAAAAAAAAAAAATCAGCATTTTGGCATGGAAGAGGGTCTCTACCAACTACCAGTGCCCTACAATATAAAGACAAACCCTTTGTCCTGTTACTCAAGGCCCGTCACAGGCTCCTGTCTACCTTGGGCCAGACCTGTTCTCTTATCTTCCCTCTACCTGGGGTTCTCACTGCTCAATCATTTATTCCTTTGACAACCACTTATGAAATACCTTCCATACACCATGCACACTGGTAGGGGTTAGAAACACATGGTGAATGAAAAACACACAGCCCTTATCCTCATGGAGTTCATCTAGCCTTCTTCACCTTAAAGAAACTCTGGTCATGATTCTAGGCTCAGCTTACATGCTACCTCCTATGTGATACCTCTGGAAAGTCCCCTAGTTTTAAGTACCTGGTTGATAGTTATATCAGAGTATATAGATTCATTAAAATTGCCTAAAGTTCTAGTAAAAATACTGGCATGGCCAGTTGCAAAACATATTAATGTTCCATTAATTCCATATTAATCATGAACAAAATTATCCTCACATGGCATTCTACTCTAAAATAAGCAGAATGATAGAGGTTAAAAAAAATCCATGAAATCAATGATTTCTGGGAAAATACACACACACACACATCTAAGAAGATATAGTACCCTGAACCACTGTCACTTATAAAATGATTTTATCTTTCTCTCCCTGGCTATATAGTTGCTCTTCGCCTCAAAAATCAATGGTCTGCTTGTCTGTTTATCACTGATATATGTACTCAAGTCATTAGGTAACCCAGGAACATGGACTGAAATAATGAGGTTTGCCTTAAGGTAGTAACAGATATTTCAGAAAAAGCAACCACTTGCTAGGAGACCGGAT
The DNA here is from genome assembly GCF_964194135.1 of Talpa europaea. Lineage (NCBI taxonomy): Eukaryota > Metazoa > Chordata > Mammalia > Eulipotyphla > Talpidae > Talpa > Talpa europaea. The sequence goes on from NC_140068.1 coordinate 43,289,865, forward strand.
ACTACAGGTATTTGCACTGGCAACACCAGCAGAGTTCTGAGACCTCAGAAAAGAAAGCTAGCATCCTCAGAGGTTGCAATGTTAACAGTGTTGTAATTCTACCCAGGCCACCTAATACAACTTACCTATCTGTTCCACAGGATAACACGGGGCTTAAGCGTAAGTGAAATTTTAAGTAACTAACACTTCTCAATGCCCAAACATTAAAACAATAGCTATCTTACAAGAGTATACTGGACCTAAATTATCATTTTCTGGAAGTCTAGGGTCATACTGAGGTGTACACCTACAATTAATAGCAGAGACTATTCCTCTCCCTCAGAGCTGGCAGCTTTTTCTCTCCTCCCTCAATCCGACCTTCCTCTAAGCCAAGCGGTCTACCTAGAAAGAACTGAAAGGAAAAGCAGATAACTAAGCTTATCCAACACACCAGATGAATTTATACACAAGTCTAAGTAAAAATTCTCTGGCCTCCCTTACAAGAAGGTAAGAGGCAGGAAAGAAACCATTGCATACTAAGCACCTGTGACAGAAGAGGCAGAACCTCAATATTCTACAACCCTATTTAAATCCCAGCACAGAGTAATAGTATTTCTATTTTAAAGATAAGGTAAAGTTGTTGGTTCACCCAAGGTCTCTCAGTTGACAGGCGACAGGGTAGGGCTGGATTCCAGCCTTTAGTCTCCAAGTTGCATTATTCTCTCTCACCAAAGTTGAGGCACAGAGAAGAGGTCTCATCAGAAGACCCCGTCACAGGCAGCAGAGCTCAAAATTCTCACCACAGCTTCCCAGAATAAGGATATCTTTAGTTTTAGAAAAATAATTACTTTCACCATCATAGGTTAGTAAAAATGATTAATACCATGAAGACTAGTATCTCATGCCAGACAAGGGATATGCCTTTAGCTTTGGCCCTGTGAGCAACCTAAGCTCTTCATTGGTTCTCACTGTATTTGTGAAGAATGAAATCAGTTGTGACTACACAAAGGGAGAAACCACATCTAAGATCTAATAAAACTATGAGTCCAATCATTATTTTAACATTAAACAATTGAGTGAACTCACCAAAAAACATGGAAAGGTTAAGGAATTAAACTTTTCACAGGAAACTAAATAACAGTTATTTAGAAAACCATAACTGCAAAAATGCTAGTTCATTTATTATCATTTTATCAACCCTCCTGCTTAAACTATAAAACCAAATAAAATCATTAATTCCATGCATATGGCTTGCATTCAGTAAATAAACCTTTTAGTCTGAGTCTTATGTCATGCAATTGCAAAAAAAAAAAAAAAAAAAAGGAGAGAGAGAGAAATACCAGAACCCATTTCTACTCAGCTAAGGATATACTGTGACTCCTTTGACCTTCATTTTTATGCAGTTTATTTTAAGATATATAAAATACACGTAAAACTTTACCAAAATGCACACTAACTTTCTATTATTTCCTACAAAAATGAGGTTGCAACTTAAGCTCTTCTTTCCAAACTACAGAATGTGCCCTACCACTACAAATTATCTTTTCTAAAAAGTATACTCATTCAGAACCTATAGATGCGATCCTGCCAATATTTATTAAGCAACAACCTACTGGTCTGATAAACTTGATAATGTCCCCTTCTTTTGCATCTTAAAATAGTTATAAAAACTAATACTCACTTGTACTTCCTTGGATTTGTGTCCATAGAGTTGTATCTTTCTAGAGCAAACCAAAAGATTTTTTACCGTTAGTCTATTCTAAGAAATGGCTCCTCAGAAAATAGGAAGGAGATATACCCTGAATTCCACCATCCACATTCCAAACCTTCAGCATAGACACAAGGTAAGTCCATGGGAAGCCCAGGTGCCATCTGATAGGGACTTTGTCTCCAAGCAAGTGAAAGAACCTCACTTATAATACAGAATATCAAACAAGTTCATGGTAAGAATGAAATTTCCTTGCTCCAGCTTACAGTGTTTTGTTGAAATGTGTACACAATCCAGATGTCAAAATCTTGGTGGCACAGTGACTCCTACCTACACATTAACTTGACACCCATTTTCACTGAGGAATACAGATTTCTCCATTACTTCACAATCTACTTAACATATGAACCAATATAACTTCAGGTTGTTTTCTATTTTTTCTAACTGAAGGAGAAAATTCTTATATCAACTCTTCATAAGTACAGAAACATTAAGAACAGTTCATATCGTGAAAAGAGGAAAACTTTTCTAGTTAAGTTCTGTTTATGAACCCACAGCCAAAAGACATGAATTTTAGTAGCTGAGATTTTTCTACTCCTTAATGAAACAGCACGAACTGGTATTTATTTTATTTGCTATTTGTGTTTTTTTTTTTTTTTTTTAACAAAGGTTAGGAGTTTGAGAGGGGTAGATTTCTTGCCTTCCTGGAAAGAGACTGTGATTGTGTATAACAACAACATCAAAAAAGCACTACCTGGGAACAGAAAGTTTGACAAGGCCTGCCCACAGGAAAAAAAAAGCAAAAAAAAAAAGCAACAAGCTTTTCCACAACTGAAAACCAAGCCCAGAAGCCCACAAGAGGGCTGAGCCAGTGTTTATCAGTCCTGAACCTGGCTAAGCTGTCCTTGGGAAGGTAGAGGTGGTAAGCTTCTCCACCCACAGTGAGGTGAGACATTATGAAGGAAAGATTTAAATTGCAGGCAGGTTCACAAAAACCTACCTGGCCCATATATTTCTACTCACCCACAAAATACCCTACAATTCCTACCCACACTCCCACCCATGACCCAGAAATCCTGAAAGGAGGCCACTTCCATACTATCAAGAGAAGGCTACTGAGATACCTAGCGCTCAAGATCTCCATCCCGAGGGTTAACCCAAGAATCCTCCCCCAAACCTGATGCTGGAAATCATCAGCAGATGGTTGGGTAAGCTCAGAGGCTGTTTTAGTGCAGGACATGCAAGATGAGAAAGAGGACTGTGCCACGAAACAGAAGTGGACACCCAGCTCCTTCTGAGCTCAAAACTTTTGTGCCCTCTGTGGCCTCTCCCACTGTCCTGGAACTGGTAGACCCTCCTGTTGCTTTTGCTGCAGCTCAGGAAGGGAAACACTTCCAATTGTTTTTTGGGTTTTGTTTTATTTTTAAGTCCTTTTATGCACAATTCTAGAACTCAAGAAAAGCAAGTTTCTGAAAAAAATATCTGAATGGGAGACAGCACACAGGAGGACTGGCTCTCACACAGACATCTCAAAAAATGAGTCACTTCATCTACGTCTGCTGTTCGTGCTGCTGCCACCCCTACTCAGGATAAAAGAGCAAGGCAAATGGATCCACGTGAAGCCACTGGGAAAGTGGATGTGTAAGTTATTCAGCAACATAAAAGGAGTAGTCCAGTAAGATGCCTGCTGCTCCTCACATACAAACACTGCTTTCTGAGGAGCAAAAAGGCCGCCCCCTCAAGGCCTATGTGTCTGTGGGAGGAAGGGGAAACAGGGAAACTATGCAGAAGGGAAAGGAAAGAGATGTAGAAAGACAAACTATACTAATGCAGAAAAAAAAAAAAAAGTCAATCATAGCCTAATAACTCTCCAAGGTACAGAGACTCTTTCCTCTCATTTGATCTCAAGCAAAAGTTTCCCTGGACCAGATCCATCTTCCTTCACTCCTCTAACTTCTACTGGATGTTTCAAGTAATGCTCAGGTTCAAAGTAAGCCTGAAGACAGAAAGCTTGCATTCTCCCTGACTTTCTTGTTCTCCGAGGGACATTCAGGACAGCTGCCCTAACTATTCCTAACACGTCTTTCCAACACTCCAGACAGAACTTGTGATTTACTTACCAGTGGCTTCAGGCCCACAACGATAACTAATGTCACATCAACATGGTTACAAGAGTCCAAATTCTGAAGTCCTTCCAGCACATCCTGCCATCAGGCATCAGGCAATACTTGGCAAGCACTAAGTGGCCCGACTTAGTGAAGCTAAAGAGCTCTCTGATTTCCCCCCCAAAAGGTGTCAGGCTTAAGGCAAGGTTTCTCAGTTTTGGCACAACTGACATTTTGAACAGGATAACTCTGCTGTGGGGGGCTGGTTGTGCATTGTATATTTAATAGCATCCCTAGCCCCTACCACCTAGAACTCTGGTAGCAGCCCTCCACTTGTGACAGGGTGTCTAAGTGTCCCTTACGGGAGAGCAAACATACACACACCCTAACCTTGGTGAGAGCTACTGAGTTAAGATACCTCTACACATACTCTTTGTTTTCTTAGAGGGAGAAGTAAGACATGAACTTCAGTGTGAATCTATGCTCTGAAAGGAAAATAGTCTTAAAAGGATATGATTACACTGAGAAGGCTCAGCCTGGCTGAAGTGGAGATGGTAATGGAGAATGATCCCAGAAGTTAACATGGAACAAGAAAAAATGTCTGACCTACCTTAGGCAGCACAGGACTTGAAGCTGCTCCCCGACCCTTGCCATTTGTGAAATAATGGAACTGAATTCAAGTCTCTGTCTTATCCAATGAATATGGACTTGACACCGTAAAAAGTTATAAAACCTCAGAAACACTGAGGTTCAACAGTAATTATAGTGCATTAGAGACTTGGGACCACATGGAAAAAGTAACCAGGAATAATTATTCTAGAAGCTCTAGATGATATACAAAAGGATAAAACATGGTTCCTGCCCTCAGTTGCTGACAATCAAGCTGGGGAAAGATTAATCAACATCACCATGTAACAGCAGTAGCCAAGGTTTACTGGAAGCTCTATGCAAGGTACTTTATAACATAGTCTCTTTTAATCCTTACAACCCCTGTATTATAGGGAATATTACTGTCCCCATTTTCTAGTTTAAAAAATGTGAGGTTCAAAGGGCCTAGGTGACTTTCCCAAAGTTACACTGCTGATAAGTAGTAGAACTCAGATTCAAATACAGATTCCTTTCATTCCAGACTCATTTATAACCAATGTTAGATGCTATGCTCAAGACCACAGTCTGTAAGAGTGCAAAGGCCAGAGTATAAAAGGGCTGGTAGACCTCTGGGAAAGCCAAAGGACTGGGGTTGGCAGAGAAGAACAAGTACTTTCAAGGCACAAAGTTCTTTAAAAATTAGTTCCATGTCTCAAAGTGGCCTCACCTACTACTGGAAATACTATTGCCCACAGGGGAAATCAAAGTCTTTCCTTAAAAGGATTCAGAATTGGAGTGAACAGGGTGATAGAGAAAGGCATAGATGAAGGCAAAAACAAAAAAATAAAATGCTTTTTCTCCTTTCTCTTGAATTTAAAATTTTAACTTCCTTTTCACAGCCATGCCCACTACCATGCCAAGTCAGGACATTTTCATCCTATAGAGTCATGAACTCTTCACTCTTCTGAGAGTCTAGCAAATACTACCTAGTCACTTCCCAGGAAAACATCCATATACACATGTCCTCCTGCATACCATCTTAAGAATACTTAAAAGGCTTTTATGCTTTACAAGGTGAGGAGGGTGTGAACACCTAATTTGGTCCCAGGTTTGGATTTCGCTTTTTCAGGTGTTTTCATTCATTCTAATGAGCCATCTACTCCCTCCCAAGAATGTTTGTACTAGACTGAAGAGAAACTAGGCAACGTGATGAGAGATTCATGCCAATGACTTCAACCTAGTAGCTGAGGTACATCATGCACCACACTTAATTCTTTCTTCTGGACATTGCCCTAATTGTATTTTGGACATGACTCCTGCCATGGCTTTATAAAATAACCAAGGCTGACCCTCATTTGGTATGATGGCAGCTGATGCCTGTGCGACTCACACAAGCATGTCAGCCAGCAAGAGAGCTATCTCACTTACACGAGCAGGGGATCCACATGTCATCCCGATGACTACAGCCTGGGTGAACTGCTGTTCTTCGTGGGCAACTCCTAGCTTTTTAGACAGAGCAAGAATATATAAGCCTGGTTTCCAAAGTGCTTAAAGGAGATTACACTGGTTTGGTAATTCACTGCACAGAGTACAGGATGTGCCCAATTACACACACTATTTTTTCCAGTCTTATTTCATAAATTCCAATTTCACAAGAACATAGATTCTCCATCCAAACGAAATTATCCAACTTGAACAACTGAAATACTAGCTACCCCCAAAATTCTCTTTGGAAGTGGTGGGGTGGGGAGGGGGGAAGAACGGAATTCTATTATGCATTTTAATATTTTTGGCTGTGCCATTCATTCAAACATTTAATAAAGTGCCAACTTTCTGGATATCGTGGGAGGCCATAGGCACAGAGAACCATTTGCTGAGTGTCAATAATAAAAATAAATGCAATAAAAATGCTCACATAGGCCCTATATCAAAGAAAGCAACTTGTATCAGTAAAAACAATAATATTAATTTGTTTCTTTCTACTCACACCCCAATTAAAAGCCATAACTTGAAATCTTCAGTAATAAGCTGCCAACAGCAGCTGCTATTGGAAAATAAAATTTTTACTAAAAACAAATTATTAGTTCTTTCCAAGAAATAACAGAATCAGAAACATGGCTTCACAAAACAAATACTCTCAATTCCACCAGAAAAGTATCATGTCTTCAAAGTGTACAGCTCCTTCCATGTATAAAATACCATAGGAAAAACACACGGGCCCCTCCACCAAAAAGCAGGTAATTTTAGTTTTTGGAGAAGCATCTACTAATCATATGGAATAAACTGAGACCTTTTACCACCACATATTTTCCTGCTAAGAAACTATCTCCCTCCTATTTAAGGAAAAGGACAGACAAAAAATTATGTACTGTTAAATGTGTTGAGGAAAATGTTTCACACATAAAAACAAATCAAAAGGCAGCATGAAACCATGTAAGATCTTTAACATAGTACTTGGTCAATGATGCTATGTATCTTTGGGTTCCTAAATATCAGCATGGTCTGTTTTTCTGACTCCAAAAATAAAAGGAAAAGATTTAATTAACTTAAAGATCTAACAAAGGACACTGTGAGAACTGATTTGGGAAATGAACCATCCTCTTAGCAAGGAATGTTATTTAACTATTCTCAAAGAATGATCTGTGGAGATTCCCTATGACTCCATGAAAGCTTGGTCCTGTAATTTAACCTGTAAGAACCCAGGCGGGTTTAGGAAATGACGCCCCAAGAAGGTGGTGACATGTCTTAGCTTGGCATGTACAGAAGACTCATTTGTCAGGCTTTGCAACCAAGCTTAAGTGAGATTTAGGAGCAAGACACGCCAAATTAAAACTCTTAAGGACCATTAATCACACCCTCATGACTTCAGATACAGCAATACAACATATGCTTATGTAGGTCTAGTCTTTATTCTTAATCAGAGGTATTAGCTTCCTACTGCAAGAGCCTATAGGAGGAACTGTTTTAAAAGTGGGGCAAGCATGGTTCAACCCATTCATTACTTTAAGTAATTAAATAATAGATATGGCTATGAAATTTTTGTTACTGGATACAGATGGTCAATGGAGGAAATGAGATCAACTTTACAGCTGAGAATATACTGTATTCCACTTCCATTTTCTGAATGTCAAAGCTTAGGAGATAAATGCAAGAATCCAACTGGTAACCAGAATAGGAAAATTATTTTTATTTCATTTGTTTGGCATACTCCAACTGCTAAGAAGTAGGAATAAGGAAATAAGGACTAAGAAGTACTCAGTGGATATTCAATATTGTTTGGGTGACTAAAAGAGGCAATTATTCAAATAATGACTAGCATACGGAAATGTAGGTATCTCTTCTTCAAATCACAAATGCTCCAAATTAGAAAGTAAAGATACCACATCTGCAGAATATAGGCAGAATGCTTTCTGCCTTGACCCAGAGCTCCTTTTTTTCTCCGTTTACCAGGCTCTGTTCTAAAGGTGGCATTTGTAGACCACACCACGCAAAACAGCTAATAACCATTCTTTCCAAGAACACTGATCAAGATAAACCATATCCTAGGCCAGAAAACAAGTTTCAGTATGTTTTAAAAGGACTGGTATCATACAAAGTAGTTTCTCTGACCACAAAAAGATTAAGTTGGAAAAAAATATGTAGGTATCTGGAAAATCTTTGAATTACTTAGAAATTAAATAACTCTGAAATAAACTTTAGGTCAAAGGAGATGCTCAAGATAAACAACAACATTATTTTGAATTGAATGTAAAAATGAACATTGTTGGATACAGCTAAAGTAGTAGTTAGCAGGAAATTTATAGTTTTTAATGTTTATATTAGGAAACAGAAAGATATCAAATGAAAAATCTAAGACTCCATCTAATTTACCAGAAAAAGAGCAAACTAAACAAGAAGCAAAGGAAAGAAATAACAGAAATGAATCAAACTAAAAACATAAGCAAGAGAAAAATCAATAATGCCAAGTGTCAATTCTTTAAAAAAGGTTAACATCATAAGGCTCTCATGCTGATATTTAGGAACCCAAAGATACATAGCATCATTGACCAAGTACTATGTTAAAGATCTTACATGGTTTCATGCTGCCTTTTGATTTGTTTTTATGTGTGAAACATTTTCCTCAACACATTCAGCAGTGTACTTCAGTCCTTCTGCCTGCTCTGCTCCCTGCTCTGGTGAATTCTCTCACCCTCCCACGCTTCTGACTGTACCCAGTGCATATATAAACAAACAAACAAACAAATAAATAAAACACGCCTCTAAAAAAAAATAATAAAAAAAATAAATGTATCAGAATTAATACCTGAGTTTAGCAAAACTGTGAGAGGTCAATACACAAAAGCCAATTGTATTCCTATATAATAAAAATGAATAATTAGAAATAAAGCTTTTTAAATATAGACAAAAGTATCAATATAATGAAATACTTAGGGGTAAATCTTACAAAAGATGTACAAGTCCTGTACTCCAAAAATCATCAGACATTGCTTAAAGAAATCAAAGAAGACTGGCCCCAGAACAGTCCGAAGAATTTTTAAAAAGTAGGCATACAGCTGCAGTAATAAAACATGATGGTATGTGATATTAAGGTATGCAGATCAATAGAACACAAGAGAGTCCAGAAATATAGTAAGTTGTCAAAGATGTTCAGTGAACAAGTGAATATGCTAAAATGAACTCCAAAATGGATCAGAGACTTAAAATTAAGAGCTAAAACTATATAATTTGTTAAAGAAAACAGAAGAAAAACATTATTATGACTTAGAATAGATAAAAATTTCTTAGGACATAAAATGTACAAATTGGACTTTACAGTAAAGTAAGAAAATGATTAAGCAAATTAAAACTATAAGATCTATGATTTCACACTCAGTACATTCAACAACAGATACATGTAAATGATTGACAGTTACGAAGTTGGAGATGATATGAACAGCTGCATCACTGCAGTGTCTTATGAAGTTAACATACAATATACAACAGTAATTCTACTCCTATATATTTATGTACACCAAAGAAATAAATGTATATCCTCCATAGACTCCTCCTACACAGCAGCTTTATTCAACTCAGTGTTAATCTACTATTAAATTGATAAAATAATCTGCTATATTTATCTAATGGAATGTTCATAAAATGGAATGCTTCCTAGCAATTAAAACGAACAAACCACAGTAAAAGTAAGACATGGACAAGACTCAATTGTACTATGCTAACTAAGATAAAGGTGCTAACACAAAAGGCTACATATAGCAGTGATTCAATTTATATGAAATTCTAGAAAAGACAAAAGCAGCTTAGACACTGCCAGAGGCTAGAAGTCGGGGACTGAAAAGGAGCAAAGGGGGAATTTTTGAAGTGATGAAAATATTTGACATGTTTTCTATCATGATTAGTTTAGCTGTACCTGTTTATCAAAACTTAAATTATTAAGTTTTATTATATTCAAACTATACAACTTGATTAACTTTTCCACAGGTAAATTTCAAAATAAATTACCACATTTTGGGTTTTTGTCTGTTTGCTTGTTGTTCTAAAGAGAATACAAATAGAACACAATTTTATTATACTGCAAAATTATCCAAATGTTTAAACAGAACTGTAGAAAAGTCTATGTCCTTTCTAGGTCACAAATTGGTGGGGCTGGGGGAGACAGGAAGCACAGGAAAAATGTATAAAGTGTAAGCACAAGAAAAGCGTGGGAGTTGTTTTCTGAATAGTTTAAAACTGTACTTGTAAGTTTCCAATTCTACCCATATCCTACCCCTCTCACTTTTTTCCTACTTAAAAAGGCCACAGAATGGGAATGGATTCACTCTAAAAACCCAACACACACACACACACACACACACAACACTCATTCCTTTCTCTATTCTTTTTGCCTCTTTGGCTCAGAGCACAAAAGTGAAGAGGCTGAGTGGTCCAGTCTCATGATTTTCATTTGCACAGACTTAAGAGCACTAAATCCTCCTCTCTTAATTCTACTGAGTTTCCTGTGTGGCAATTTTCCCTGTAGTTATTGTCAAAATTTCCTAGTCCTCATCAAAAGTTCACAGTTAGAACCTAAGCAACTTTCAGGACTTGTAGAGTTAGTTCTTTTTAAAGGAAATTATTAAAATGGTTACTATCATATTAATATCAACACAAAGATAAAATTAAAGAATATTAAAATAAAGAGGGAAAAGAAGGGCTCTCCTATAGTGAAATAATTAAATACACTGCAAGTCCATCTAATCTTTGTCCTATTAAAGGAGATTTAATAATTTAAAAGAGTTGTCATAAAGCCTATGCTTTGATAAAAAACAAACACCCAAAACAAAGAGTAGAAAATCTCTTAATGCATCTAAATAAATAAATAAGCTCATGTTCATATGACCAAATCTTCAAGGAATTTACACAAATTAAAGATGGGTTATAATAGGTTTTCCCCAACTTTTTTTTTTTCAAAACTATATACGTATATATACATGTTTTTCTTCTTAATCCAACAAGTACATTTTCTGAATTTATTGAGAGGACTCTGGCCCCGGCAGACAGCAGTCCTGAGTCAATAGTTCAGTCCTCTAGGCATCTTACCAGCATGTTCGAGTAAATTGTCAGGCCCTCCATTTCAACTGAAGGACCATAAAGATTGGCCACTAAAGGGGTATGGTGTGAAGAAACAGGCAAGGGAACACTACTGGTTTTCCAATTTAAGAGGTCACTTTGTTGGCTCATGCAGCCAACCCAGAAACACAAACCTTAGCCCCAAAGGTAATCCACAGAGTTACATAAAGAGAAACAAATTGCCTAGCTGGTCTTTTTTTTTTTTTTTTTTTTTTTTTAAAGATTTATTTATTTATTTATACAAGCACTGGGTACAGTCAGAAGCGCGGGAGGGTGAGAGAATTCACCAGAGCCAGAGCGGGGAGCAGAGCAGGCAGAGGGACCGAAGTACACTGCTGAGGGGAGCAGCGGGCGGCAGGAGAGGCCTGCGCGCCATGCGGGACCCTCCTCCGGTGGCCGGGGAGCAGCCGGGGATCGAACCGGCGCCGCAGAGGCCGCAGGCAGCTTCGCAACCCAGCGCTCAACCGCTGCGCCACCGGGGAGGCCCGCCTAGCTGGTCTTTAGCCTTCCTCTTCCTTTCTTAACAATATCACTTCTAGTCTCAATACTGTATTTTCACCATCAACTTGAAAGAAGGAAACATAACAGTATTTAACTAATTTTAAAATTAAAAAGATCAAGATCCAGAGCTTTATACTTTTGCCCAAGATCATTCAGCTCTGAGTAGTTAAACCTGGGACTAGAACATAGGCATAGGCATCTGGATATGTAATAATACCCTGGTGCATCTCCAGGAATGCTGGACATTACCCCCAGTCAGCACAACTATTCCTACCTACCACCTTCTCCTAAGAGTAACTCCCACGTCTACCTTGTCTCTGAGCACTCACCTTTTGGAAGAGACGTGACAATTCACCATTCACTTTGGGGAACAGACTAAAAACAGTATGGCTTAGAGATAATCCATTTACTCTTCTTACCAGTTATACACCATTACTCTATGGACTATAAATTATAGAAGGTTGCTCTTAAAGATATTTAAGAACTAACCTCCAATAACTTCTGCATCACATCATCTGGTAATCATCCATTTGAATTAAGGTAAAATTTGGAGATCTGGCTAACAAAACCTTCACAATGGGCAGAATTACTTGGCTAAGTGTTAGCTTAGCTAACGCTCTACATTGTCCACTCAGGGAATTTGGGGCTCATCCCAAATGACGGGATTAAACTAAAATTTCTAAATGTCTTTTAACTCTGATATTCTATGATCCCAAGGTCCTTGGAAAATGGCAGCAAATAGCAGAAGACTGAGATCAAGCATGCCATCGGCTCTCAAAATGCTGCTATGCTGAACTGAGAAACTGATACCCCTTAAGATCAGTTCTTCCAAGACAATCTACTGCTAAAGAACATAAGTTTCAGTGCCTAGCACATAGTAGGCATAAAGGAACATTTATTGAGCAAAAAGAAATTTCCGTAGTGTTCATTTTAGCTAAAGCATCAAAAGAATTTAATCTGTGACCCTCTTAAAAAATGTTCATCTCTTACAACATGTCATGATGGCAGAAAAATAACAATATAGGGGATGCCCTTGAGCTACACAGAATTTATTCACAATCATCTGGACATTTGAGTAGAGCAAGACAAACAGGATCAAAAACAAACATATCTTACTATTACATTTTCAAGACATAATCTTACCAACAGCAGAAAACGCAATATTAGCAAGGCAAAATTCTGAATAAGGGCATACAGGAAATATTATTGCTCCAGAGTATTTCATTTTTTATAAAAATAATCTTTCCTCTCTTAAGTATGCCCTTTTTGCATCTGAAAGACAAAATACACAAGTTAACTTAAAAGCCCAGTTCTAAATTCCATGAGTCTGAGAACCAACGACAATACCTTGATCCTAAATATTCAACCATAATCAGGGGCTCATTTGTTTTTTAAATATAACAAAAGAATAAAACAAACAAAACCCAATATGGACACTTGCTGACTGAACTAGCTTCACCTTCTTTAACTTACTCTTGTCGAGCTATCTTCATGGGACACCGACCCTATAAAATCACCAATTGGTGGCAAAATTGCCAGCTTTTAAAAGCTGTGCAAAAAAAAAAAAATAAATAAAAATAAAAAAAATAAAAGCTGTGCAAATTAGCATGTGCTTAGATGAAAATACACATGTTAGCCATTTAAAATATGCAGATTAATCACTAAGCCCTTGTTAAAGGTAGAACAGGCTGGAAAAGGGACTAGAAAAAGTTTGTAGGTTCTCTGGCTTTCTGAACCTGCCTTGTTCACAAGGCTGCTTCCAGGGAAGAAGAAAGTTTTTAACAGGGTTTCCTTAGTCACTCCATGGCAACTCTGCAGACATATCAAATTGAGATTTTTTTTCCCCCCTTTTCTCCTTTTGATTTTTGTTCTACCAGTGGCACTGCACAAGAACCCACAGAGTTTAGGGTGAGGAGGAGGAGGAATGTCACAATTGCAGAGGCCTCATTACTATGCAGAAAACACAACCCTACCAGACAGAGGTGCCAATGAACTGCCCTTGGGAAGGGGAGCCAGAGTACAGTCTGTGGTGGTGAACAAAAAGGGTGACGTACGGAGGAATCAGTTTCAAAAAGATTTCCTCAACTCCAGACTTTATGGAATTCTAGGCAAGAGCACCAATTAGTTATTCACTGACAAGAACATTATTGACAACCGAGGAAGAGGATTTGATCAGACTACCAAACTACATATAACTCTAAAAGGTCGATGCAGGGGCCAGGAATGAGGAAGCCCACATAGAAAAAGACAAGATGGCCCTGACACCAGGACCACTGATACCACCAAGCCTAAACTGAAGCCATAAACAGGAGAAAACAACTCGGCTCCACCCAAAACAACTTTGTTCTGCCTAAACCTGTTTCCCCCTGTCAACCCAGTTTTCCTGCCTGACCTCTCCTCACCCTATAAAAGGGACATCTCTCCTCACAACAGGCGCGGCTTCACGGACCCCTACCTTGGATCCATGAGGTCCGCCCGGGGCGCAATAAATTTTCCTTTCCTTTGAGAAATTTAGACTGGCTCTCCTTTTCTTCACCGCTCTGAACCTTTCAAACTCCAGATTGAAAACACTTAAAACCAAATTAGCTGTTTTCTGATCCTGCCTCACCGCTTTTAAATTTATAATTGTGCTCTTTCAGAACAATGTTGTTTAGTGGCACAAATTTACTTATAACTCCCACGTTAAAAAATCCAAAACATTTTACCAATGAGAATTTGCAAAACAATTAATTATCAAGTATGGCACACTTATATTCCAAGATAAAAATTTTTTTTTTAATTTTCTGGTCTTTTGAGTGATGAAAATGTACCACATTTTACAAGTATTTGCATTATATCACTTCCCATAACCTTATTTTCTTCTGATTTAGAAGCTGTCCTACCTCAACCTGGTACTACATTTCCATGTTCATTCCCCTTAGCCGTCTTGGCCTGGTCCCAATATGCCCTGTGTTAAAATAAAACAAAACAACCAAATCTCTTTCCAAGGTAATTCCAACAACACCTGAACTGTCTCTGGAAATAAGATACACTAGACTCTTTATTATGACACTAATCTGTTCTACAGTCAAGACACTAATCCATTCTACAGAAGAGACTCAGTAAAAACAGAATGTAAACCCAGTAGTACATTGATATTGCATAAACTTGTTTTAAGATAGCATAATTTGAAATTTGGCACATAACCAAGCTTATAAGTGTGATTTGTACAATAAAACAACAAACATACTGAATTTCATTTTAATTGACATTGAGGAGACAAAATTAAAAATAAATAACTTAAATTGGCAAAGGTTATTTCAAAATCACTAAGAATCTTCGAATGCATAAATTTTTAAAAAAATTAAAAAAATTATCTTCTAATGGAATGGATGAGAAAAGCCAAATTCTTATAACAATTCACCAACTTTTACAAGAAACCATCGTGTTCTATAATTTCTTGTTTCAATTTAAATGAAATTTTCATTTTAATACTCTCTTTAGGACCCATAGCTATAGCAGAGCATACAATATTTTCATACAATTCAAAAACAACCACTTATATGAATGGATAAAGATTAAAAAAACAAAACTTATCTTAAAAAAAAAAAAACCATCATGGACCAGTGTGACAAAAGATAAAAATGGCCAGAGTGGCTCATATGCCAGCAGTTACACAAATGCCTCAACTGCATGGTATAGTTGGTAGCAATCTAAAGTGAGTATTACACATAAAATGATTTGTATTTAATATTATAGGAAGGATTCATTGTAAAGTGAGTTGATCATATTGTGGGCCAATAATAAAGGGGGCTGGAGGCGTGATTACCATAATTCCATCTGAATTCTATTCTTTTATCTATTAGAAGTGCCATTTTAAGCAAGCTGTTAATAGTTCTAAGCCTCTGTTTCCTTTTCTGAGAAATAAGTAGCTTTAAAGGTGTAGATCAGGAGCACTGTACATAAAGGACCCTACTAGTGTCCGATACACAATAAGTATCCAAAAAATTAGCAAGGGTTAAAGAGAAGGCTACTTAAAATAAAGAATGTGACTATGAACTCACCTAAAGAGCTTATCTTGGCCTAAGTAACATTTTAAACTTAAAAATAAAAAAATAATAAAGCCAAAAGGCCAGATCCCTATAGAACTGTGTGAAGAAAATCAGCAAAGCAAAACAGAAGTATCTGGATTTAAAAATACCTTTTTCTCTTTTCTCATGGGGCCACTACAATTCATCCAGGGCCTCCCCGGTGGCACAGTGGTTGAGTGCTGGGTTGCGAAGCTGCCCGCAGCCTCTGCAGCACCGGTTCGATCCCCGGCTGCTCCCTAGCCACTGGAGGAGGGTCACACATGGCGCGCAGACCTCTCCTGCCGCCCACTGCTCCCCTAAGCAGTGTACTTCGGTCCTTCTGCCTGCTCTGCTCCCTGCTCTGGCTCTGGTGAATTCTGTCACCCTCCCGCGCTTCTGACTGTACCCAGTGCTTGTAGAAATAAATAATAAATCTTACAGATACTTGGGGGAGTTGGGGAGAGGGCCAAACCAAAAGCAACAACAATAAAAATCAGCCCTCAAAAACTTGGGCCCCAAAACATCCAGCCTGGTTGTTTACTCTGGCTGAATTTACAGGCTGTTGTTCATTTTCAGTTCCAACACAGTTCTAAAACTCTAACATTCATTTCTTGTTTTAACACGGTATAAACATAAATGTGAATCAAATATTTCTTGTTCATAAATAAGTCAATGTCAAAAATGATACTCTGTACTAGTAAATATATATGAAACTTCCACAATGAAGTTTTAGAACAGTATTATTCATTAACTTGAGGCAAAGGCAAATTGCCAATACTTGTTATCCAAATCCAAAAACAACAACAAAATATGTCAGGAAATTCTTCCACATGGTCATCCAAAGATAGAGTAATCCACAAAAACATAATCTGCCACTAAAGAGGGCAAAGAACTCAAAAGATCTTCACCTCATTTACTCACCAAGGAATATACTGCCAGTAGATATGACTGTCTTTTAGTTTCCCTTTATTACTTATGACATTCATCGTGCTTTCAGATTTTCATAAGCAAGGCTTTCTAAAACATCTACGCAAAAATTTTGATCTAAATTGTCAAAAATGTTTTCCTTTCCTGTAGTACCTTCTGACCTTCTCAATTAACTACTTCTACATGATGCTATATATCTCTTAACAACCACTCAGATGAGAATCAAACATCACCACCATTTTAGCCAAAGAAGCCTGAGAGTCTGATGCTGCTGTCTGCATGTGATCATCCTCAACACCACATTCCTTCACAGAAGCTTCGGTTACTATCCCTAGTCACTTTCATAGCCAAAGATTCTTCTCAGAGTTCTCAAACCAGAAGCTATGCCCATGATCATTATAAAATGACTGCTTTATAAATTAAAATCATTTTTCAGATAAAAAACATTTATTCTAGAATAGTGCACTGAAGGAGGAAATGCAATTAAAACGTAAAGAAATAGCACCCCTCTCTTAACAAAGAGTCTATACAAGCCACGTAGATATCAAAGGTTTTATATAAGTCAACATAATATCAAAATATATTTTATTCTGGACCCCTTTCAGATCTGATTCAAATTATAGTTGCCAAAGCAATACAATGGAAATGGAACTGCAACAATAAAAAATGTGCAATAAAAGGGTCACTGGAGACAAATCATCGTGATATGGAACCAAAACACATTGTAAGTGTAATTGGTCAATTAATATAACCCAGAGCAGCACAGAACATCTGTATCAGTCTTCCTTACACACTATCATGAAAAACAATACAGTTCTTTAACATGTATGAAAACTGTCATGGGCTGGTCTACGCTTTTACAATAGCTTTAAAGTTAACTGGATAACTAAATGATGCATTTTTATCCAGTGCTACCTAGGTAGGTTCACAGAAGCAGATTCACAAGATTTGTAAAACCAAAATTAGAACATTATAGCTACAGTCACTACAAAATTACTTTTTTAAATTAAAAAAAAAAATAAGCATACCATGTAGAGAAACTTTTATGCTTTAAAAAAATAGAACTGAACTCTGAGCTTGAATTAAGTTAGTAGATTCCAGGGTTATTTTGTGCTGAAGGAAAAATCAGTTTGGGAAAAGCTGTACAGTCTGAGATCAAAGGAAATGCTATCCAAAATCCCCCAGTGATCATTCCTCTCTCCCACCATTAAGCATTGACCCCTTCTGCATCGCTTAACACAAAAAGTAACACTCTGGAAGTCAGATTATATATAGTACCTGGAAATAAAAATGAACACAATTGATGTTATTTCCATTCTTTCTTAGGCAAAAATGGACGTGATTATAGAAACGTAATATTAAGATCACCAAAGAACTAAGGGTCATGATAAAATGGGAAAAATGACAAGGAAAGAGAAAGTTTTCTTTACCATCTCCTGAGAAACTGGATGACACTTTACTTGATCTAATCATTTCAATGCACTTATTATTAGTGTTCAGCACAAAGATTGTAAAATCTTGGAGAAGGTATTTAAATGGCTGAATAAATAAGAATTTCATATAACTTAAAAAGAAATGTCAAATTCTGCCAGCCTCCTTTGCTTATTTATTTCTATGGGGTCTTTCTTCAGCACAGGACACTAACTTAGCATCAAACAAGTAAGCGAGTACAATCTCTTCTGAAATCACCCAACCTTCTAAAAAAGTGATTTGCTGTTCTAACAATACGTTTACTGAAATCAGTCTGATTCATCTTAAATACAGTACCACAAGTAAAGGACAAATCACCACAGACACTGAAGCATGAAAAAAGAAAAAAAATGCTTTATATTGGAATGTCAGTTTCCCATATCCCACCAGAAAATAATTTTCAAACCAAAAATTTCATTTATCTCAGAAAAATACAAATACATATTCCAGGTTTTCATGGATACATAGTTTTAATCCTAAATTAATCCTTCAAAATTATGGCCTGGTCACACAGAAAAAATACCACAACAATTCAGCATAAGATGGGGCAAGAAAAAAACACTTTAACATCCTATTTACTTACTCTTACCAGTTCCAATAGAGATTATTTACACACACAAACACATGCACATCTGTATTGTTTGTATTAGTCAGCCTTTATAAAAAATGGTTTACATCTCAAAGGCTTATTTTTTTTAAGGTTATCACTTATGATAGCACACCCTTGTCTAGGTTTTCTGGATGAATGTGCGGTATAATAAGAGACAACACAGAGAACAGGCAGGCTCAGCGCAATTTCTTGTAATTCCTTGTATCCACTTGACAGCAAATTCCCTGAGGTTCTACACAGGCATTTCAGCAGGGTCCCAAACTCAATGCAAAAATAAGATCTTGATGGTATACCTGTTATTCTGGAAGATTTTCTTAGGTAAAGGACATTGGAAAACTAACAGTCAAGCTGCTACAGGGGTATAGTAGAAATTTACAAAGATTTTTTTTTTTTTTTTTTGTATAGAGGCATGCTTTATTTATTTGTTTGCTGGTCTGTTTGTTTGTTTTGTTTATACATGCACTGGGTACAGTCAGAAGCGCGGGAGGGTGAGAGAATTCACCAGAGCCAGAGCGGGGAGCAGAGCAGGCAGAAGGACCGAAGTACACTGCTGAGGGGAGCAGCGGGTGGCAGGAGAGGTCTGCACGCCATGTGGGACCCTCCTCCGGTAGCCGGGGAGCAGCCGGGGATCGAACCCGCGCCGCAGAGGCCGCGGGCAGCTTCGCAACCCAGCGCTCAACCGCTGCGCCACCGGGGAGGCCCTACAAAGATTTTTAAAAGTAATAATGCTCTATGTTGGCAAGGATATGAAAAATGGGTATTTTTCACATATTGCTAGTAAGAGTTTAAAAGCTTTTTATTAAAGAAAAGATAATGGAGTAAAAAAGCAAAAAATCAAAATTATGCATACTCTGAGACATCAATTTCAGTTCTAGGAATAAAATGATAAGCAAAGACTTATATAAGATTTTCATCAGTGATATCTGTAACATCAGAAAATCTTGTGGGGGTGTACCTTAATAATCTATCTAGAAACAACTAACTAAATAAGTAACATTTAGTTCATACAATGAAAAACAGTGCCATACAATAAAATATCGAGCTGCCATTAAAACTACATGATTGGGCACTGATCCCTGAGAAATGAAAACTTGTATTCATACAAAAATCTGTATAAAAATAATCATGATGGGGCCTCTCCGATGAGTGCTGGGCTGCGAAACTGCCTGCAGCCTCTGCAGTGCTGGTTCGATCCCTGGCCACCGGTGAGGGTCCCACATGGTGCGCAGACCTCTCCTGCCGCGCCCACTGCTCCCCTCAGTAGTGTACTTCGTCAGTCTACTTGTTCTGCTCCTGGCTCTGGCTCTGGTGGATTCTTTCACCCTCCCGTGCTCTGACTATACCCAGTGCTTGTATAAATAAATAAATAAATCTTTTAAAAAATAATAATAAAAAAATTAAAATAATCATGGCAGCTTTACTCAAAATCGTAAAAAACCGAAAACAAGCTAAACTGCCATCAACTGATAAATGCATAAATAAAATGTGACATATCCATACAACAGAATACTATTTACCAATAAATAGGTATGAACCATTAATATCTGTACCAACTTGGAGAAACCTCCAGGGAATTAGGTTAAATGAGAAAAGTCAATCCCAACAGCTCATATACTGTATGATTCCACTTACATAACCATCTTGAAATGACTACATTATAAAAATGGATAACAGATTATGGGTGCCAGGGATCAGGGTGAAAGTAGGGGAAAGGCATTGGTATGGCTATATATGAGAAATGGGAGGAATCCATGTGACGTTGAAATGCTCTGTATCTTGACTGTACTGTATCTTGGTTATAAGGTACTATAGTTATACAAGGTATCATCATGAGGGGTAACTGGATAATGCTGCATGGATCCCTATATTCTTTCTTACAATCGCATGTGAATCTACAATTATCACAAAATACGCTAATTTTTTTTCAACAAAGTCATCAATGATTTTTTAAAGACAGTGAAAAGAAGCCATAATTTTATTAAAAAAATACTCAAGACAGTGAACCACAAAGTTCCTAAGGCTTAAGAGAAAAACCAGGTTTTAAATCTATAGGTATAATACATAATTCCATCCAACCAAATAAGGAGAAGATAAACACAATGAAATGTTAATAAACTGCAGAATTATGGTGATTTTATTTTCTTCATTTTTGTACTCTGCAGCTTTCTTCAGTGAACACACATACTTTAATAATAAAACCAAATAAACATTCCAAGTCTTGCATGTATGGAGCACCAATCTACATTAAACTTGTCCACCCAGAGAGCACAGCAGGTTTTGTAAATAGTCTTTCAAAGATAACAGCTCAGTCCTCAAGTCTGAAAGACAGGGATATCTAGGGGCACTGAACTGCGCAACTCAATCTCGCCCAGATAGTGCTGATTCAGATTCAGAAGGGTTTTTAAGGAAAAAAGCAGCCATCCAATGTTTTCTTGCTGAAATATGGCTACATTCTGGAAGGAAACCTGAGGTGGGAAAATCCACATCCACAGTCAAGTGAAAATCAAAAAAGGGGGCTAGAATTTGTCAGAAGAAATGTGATTGTCCTTAACAGAAACCACTGCAAGGTGGTAGATATGAACTGGGTTTGCTCCTCAGATCCTTACTGTAAAGCAGTTCTACGTTTGTGAGTCATACTTTAATGGACTGAGTTGTTTTTGTTTTAAGGACGATGGGAGGATTTTAGAAAGCTAAATCCACTGAACTGCAATCAAAAGTTGGCACATGGAACTTGAGAGAGCCTTCCGTGGCTGATTATAAGAGAAAAGATGAGAAGCATCTTTGTGGTAACACAACATTTTCTTTGAGTTCCAGGGAAAGGCACATACTACATGAAAGGTCATTACGAAAAACTTATAATCTTAAGCAATTTATGGCACATCCTAAATCAAACGTCAAACACCATTCAAAGAAGAAATAACTGTATTTAAAACAAAAATCAACAAACTTCAGTACTATGTACACAAAAACACTATTCTAGGCATAGCTAAGTGCATTACGGATGTATAGAAATTAATATATTTCTCAATTCTAGAATAAGTGAAGTTAGAATCTATGATTTTTTTTCTTTTATATAAAATTGCCATGACTTAAAAGAAAAATCCCAATTTAAAAGGTTATGTTTTTAAAGTACATTCCCAAACCTGTTTCAATTCAGAAGGGTCATTTCCTTATTAACTGGAATAACAACAAAGGAAAAGGAAAATGAAGAGCATAAAAATCAACTCGCTCTCAAAAAGTTACTATGATGTAGGAGTATGCAATCCATCCAATTTTCATATGAAGTCAATTTACATCTCAAGTTCTTGATATAATAACTTAGTAGTCTTTTAAAATTAATTACATATGAAAGAAAAAGGGAGAGAGAAAGAATATGCACAGGTAAGACATGGTCATCACGTGAAGCTGTAGTAAAGGAGGGGGCCGGTCCTGCATGCAGAGTAAGGGCCCCTGCCCTAGGTCCAATGTCTCTAACTACCAGCCAGGTTGCAATACCAGGAAAAGAGACCAGGAAAAGGGTTCACATCTTTCTACATCAATCTGGGTGGCATTCCTGGAAGTTACTTGTCTGCCAAACCAATTCTACGAATGGGAGCTTTCCCAGAACATATTTAGAGTTCTTTCCCTAAATTTCTGTTCCCATGATGGTGAAATTCCAATAAATCAATCACAATTAAAATGTGAAATACTCCTCCCCCCCACCCAATAAATATGGACAGCCCCAAACCTATAGGAATTATGCTTCTGACTCATGCTTTTTTAAAACAACTTTGTTCAAGAGAAACACTAGGTTTCCCCCCATTTCCCAGCAGGCCCCAGCACAGACAGCTGGTTCAGAGCAGTGGGTCAGTGTGTCCTGGTGGCTCTTTTTTAGGCATCCTGCTTGTGGTTGCTGCAGTGCCGTGCCACAGTTTGGTTTATCATTCAACAACTGCTTGTTAATCCCCTGTCACCCCCACCCTGTCAAAGTCTGCATCAGCAATGCTGGGTGGCAACAAGTCAGCAGAACTCAGCTGACCCACTCCTTCCCAGGGGGCTGAGGTGACTCAAGAAATGATGAAGAAAAAAGGACTGCTTCAAACTGAGAGAAGCACAGGGGGTGGGAAGGGGTAAAGGCAGTATTTCCCTCCTTAAACTGGGGGAAATAAAAGAGGACAAGGTCATAGGGAGGAGGTTAAGGATTCAAGCAGAGAGAAGCTACAATAATATATTATGAACTGCATGGGGACTTGATCCTAAAAGGAAGATACATGCCCCAGCAAATATGCCCCTAGGAATCTTGAAATATGCCTCTAGGAATCTTGAAACTTCATGAGAGAAATTATGTGTTTTAATAAGTTATTTTCTTTATAGTTTTAGTCTGAGTTGACAAATTCTATCTAAAAATTCGTGAAGGTTTAGAAGAGCTTATTTAACAAATATGGCTGCCTATAAGTTTCAGCAAAGGAAGAAGAACCATTAATTAAAAAAACCAAAGCATGAATTCTAATTTTAGGACCTCTTTCGTACTGTAGTAGGTGGCATGTGATGGACTCTGTGATACATCTCAAGAGTCAGGCAAACCTAAGTGCTTATTAAAAATTAGAGGAAACATGAGGTTTATTCCTGAAATAGCTCTCTGGCTACTGCACATGCTGTGGCTGGACTCAGCCACATACACATCTCCAGAATGAGCCACCAAAGCCTATTAATACTGCACAGTATCTATGTGCAGAAATCCTTCACACATATTAAAACATGAGGTACTTAACCAAGACAATGTTGGGTTCAAGGAATTGATCCTATTACAACACTGTGAAATCCAAGTACCCCTTCCTTTGCCCTGTATTGCTAGCTTAAATTTAGCCCACAGAATCCATAATTTCACAGTCATTATCCAGAATGGGTTTAAATACAACAAAGCAGCACAGAGATGTCCTGGTCCAATTAAAAACAGCACAATTATTCTGTTCAATAAGAAAGCAATTTCTCTTAAATGAGCATCTTCCCAGCCAAAAAGAAAAACACCTTCCACACTCAGAATCACAATTATTTTATAACTAAACCTATTAGCTATTCTCACTCTAGTAGACTTCAGGTTTTAATGGGTGGGGGAACATAAAGTGAATCTTCAGGTAACATTGCTTCTAATGGTCCAACAGAACATTCTCAAATCTGGGCCTCTCATACAGCCATCATAGGCGCTTCACCCTTGAGCTGTCTGTCTCAACACAGTCTGGTGGCACTCTGCTGTTGGGACAAGTGAAGATACCACTAGGCATGGCCTAGTTATGTTCTCACTCACCTTCTGCCACCTCCAGAGCGAAGTTTTCTTTCTAGTCCTCTGGGATCTTCTCTGCTTACTGTGGCTCAGATTATCATCCTAAACTCAAACTCTGAACGTTAGAAAGCACTAGTTTATCTATTATCGGCATTTCTAACTTTTCTGCAAAAAATTATCCTTTGTAGCTAACACTGTATATACACTAGTTTCTTTACTGCGACACTTCTCAGGGGCTACAATTTGCTGATATGATCTTGAAGTTCATAAAAAGTTATAGTGTTTTTTTTTTTTTTAAAGATTTATTTATTTATTTATGCAAACACTGGGTACAGTCAGAAGCGCGGGAGGATGAGAGAATTCACCAGAGCCAGAGGGGAGAGCAGAGCAGGCAGAAGGACCGAAGTACACTGCTGAGGGGAGCAGCGGGCGGCAGGAGAGGTCTGCGCGCCATGTGGGACCCTCGCCCCGCAGCGGGGGAGCGAACCATCACTGCAGAGGCTGCCGGCAGCTTCCAACCCAGCGCTCAACCACCGCGCCACCGGGGAGGCCCAAAAGTTATAGTGTTTTAAGTACTTTCCAAAGTCATCCAACTACTGATTATTGTTTTTAGATAAAATATGCAATTTGACCAGGGTTCTAGATTCTCACAAACTCCCTAAATTTCTGTCTATGGATAGGAACACATTCACTTCTCTTTTTTCTCTTCATGTCCTGTCTTAGTGTTTCTATCTCTGATTCCATTTGCTGGTTAAACTTTCCCATCCTTTCACAAACATTTTTCTCCCCTACTTACAAAACATACTTGTGATGTTCATCACTCATCAGCCCATAACTTTTCAAGTAATCTGAACATGGTTTTTTCCCTGTATTTCTGAATCCACATTCCTTCTTTTACTTTGAGCCTTTTTTTTTTTTAAATTTAGGACATTAAACAGGACTTAATGAATGGGGCTTTAGTGGGTCCATAAAGCCCCTGAAATCATAATCAAATCATATTCCAAATATCTTATGTAAAGACATATTTCTGGAGATAGGCAGTGCAACTTTCTCATAGGGCCCCATTACTCCTCAAAACCACTGGCAAATAGCAAAAATGGCATTATAATAGCAAAAATGCTTTTAGTGCTAAGGGATAATGGAATGGTGAAGAGAAATATAAAGAATAAAGCATTTGACCTTTACAATAAAATAACATACTGATAGATTATATAATCTAAGTTTGGAGGGCATTCTTCAAAGTAAGGAAACATTTTAGGAAGAAAAAATAAAGATGGTAAGCTTAAGCAAGGACAGAAAGAAGGAAGCAGGACCTAGGCAGAGTCTGAGAGAATGATGGGGAAAAACTGGCTGTCACCAATAAAATGTGCATTTTACTGGGCCATTACTATAAAATCAATTTCCAGCAAAACTATGAAACTTATTACTAACAAGATAAAATGGCAGTGTGGCATGTTAACACCAGAAGGCCCCTCATAATATATGATCTCACAGAGGTCACTATGATTCCACATGTGTGAAAAAGCTTTTTTAGACAATTATTTAAAACAGAAACACAGATTTTGTCCTAAAGTCTTAGGAATGAGAGACAAGGCTGCAGAGTCTACAGTTTCTGCCTTTATTAATCCTTTCTTTTCTAGAGTAAACAACCAATTTTCAAGATTTGTATTAACAAACATGCCTTCATTCCATTAAGGCATATTTCTAAGACAGCGAGAACAGTAAGTAGATAATGAACAGACAAAAGGGTCCTCTTGTACCAAATGGTTGAGCTTTTTTAGAAACAAAAACTTACAGTGTAATTCATACAAACAATGACTGTGCTTGAGAAATGAATTCAATATAATAAGCACCAAAGTTTTTCTGTAGTATTAGTTCAATGCAGCTTAAATTGAGTTGGTGAATAATAGTTATAATGGAAAGTATTTTCACTCTACCTTTTTCAGAAATACTTGCACTATTCCTAAAAAACTCAACTGGCATTCCACATCACCACCTAAGAACACTATATGCTCACACCTCTCATAAATACAAAAAAAAAAAAAAAACAACAAGCAATAGTCTTTTGGTTTCAATAGTGTGTGGTTTGACAAGGATTTGTAAAGCCCAATGGGGGAGGAGGATTGGATAGAGTGGAAGTCAGGCTTCTAAAATAATCTCTCTCCTTGAGTACAACATTAAAATACCCAAAGGATAAAGTGAACTTTCAGTTTCTGCTAGTGTTGTTTGGGGAAGCACCATGAAAATATCTTGAAAATATCACAAAAATCTACAACTAAATCACATATTTTCCCTAAATCACACATCTTCCCTTAATCACACAAACACACATGTTTTGAAATGGTTTTTATAATCACACAAAGGGAAGGGAGAGCCTCCCCACAAAACTCTGCTTGGGTGAAGCCTGTTCTTATTCGCCAGCAGTCAGTTTGCAAAGAGCTGGAGCGCTGCCAGATTCAACAAAGCAAGATTTGAAGATGAGGCCAAGCTGTCCTGACCTACAGTGACTTGGTCACTGAGACACCCAGAGGCCCAGGGGACTCAAGGGCCACCACTGGGGAGATAGTTCAGATTTGCATTCTATATTCTTAACAGTTTAGAAAGCAGTAATTCAAAAACAACATGGCCCAACCCAAAAGAAGAGAAGGAGGGGGGAGGCAAAAGCAAGGAGGGAATCATGGCCGACAAGGGGCAGGAATAAAGGGCTAACTGCCTCTTGGCTAGAGAAACCCCAGGGGAACAAGATGTTGCAGCCCTGGATCCTTGAGGCCATTTTCATACCTTTACTCAATTAACAAGAAACCAAAACTTCAGTTAAGTTGGCAGTTTTGTTTTCTTTATTTGGCTTCTAAATCTTAGAAGTACTAAACAAGTTTCTGACAATCTACAACTTTCTTAAGAAGAAAAAGGAATCTTCTTTTATCTTCCCTAAAGTTTCACAAACTTCACCTATTTTCATACAGCTTCAATGAATCTAAAGATCTCTGGCTGACCTCTTCCCACTCCACTAGAAATTAATTGGCCAACAACTTTTTGGGGAAGGAAACAGAAGAAAGGGGGAAGAATAAGAATTCAACTTTGTGCCATCTCTCCTCTTTATGCTTTAGCAGCTTTAAGAAAAGTCAAAGTTAACAAAACAAGACAAAACCAAAAGATGTCCAAAATAAATACGGAGCAATGAGAAAAATATTTACTTTTCCCTCTCCCCATCACCAGTATTTAGTTTTCCTTCAGCACAGTTAATCTTCTGATATAACCTTTTCTCACTCTTTCAAGCTCATCTATTTAAAAACACTAAGATCTACAATATCTGCACACCCTCTTTCACAATCAACATCTTTTGATAAACTAGGAAATAAAAGAACATCTTGTTACTATAATGTGTAATCCTCCCTTCTAAGAAAAAACACTTGTACCAAATCCAGCTAATGTGATCCATTAAGAACAAGCTAGTTCTTTCTTAGAGGCTAACTCTGACTGCACATGGAGGATGTGAAACTTAAAAACAAACACTCAACAGTATTTCCAATACCTACATGTTCAAATTCCCCACTAAATTATACATCCCTAAGCATGCATCCATTTCTCTATGGACAAACTAGGAAAATGGCCTCTCTCGTTTCTAATGATGCTGAAACAGATGAAAGACTGAAGAGCAAAGGAAGTACTGAGAATCTCCCTCCTCTCTTCCCCCACTGCATTACTGCCCCCTCCAACCAATCTCAGCACCCTCTCAACAAAACAGCTTCTCAGCACTTCCAAAACCACCACAAATATGCAGCCCAAGGTCCCAGACACAGTAAACAAATGCCAGAAGCAAAATTCATGATACTTTCTTTTAGCATTCACACCAAGATTAGACATGTGTGAAGATTAGACATGTGTGAAGAACTAGGGCACAATGATCTGAGGAACACGTCCCTCTCCCTGCACCATACACATTCATGCTTCTACCAAACTGCCATTCCAGAAAAGTACCAGCTTACAGAAACCTACTTGAAAAATAATTTTAAAAAAAATTTTTTTAAAGATTTATTTATTTATGCACACAAGAGCTGGGGTACTGGCCAGAGATGCAGGGGGTGAGAGGATTCACTAGAGACAGAGTGGGGAACAGAACAGGCAGATTTACTGAAATACACTGCTGAGGGGAGCAGTGGGTGAGACAGGAGAGGTCTGCTGAGCCATGTGAGTTGCTCCCTGGCCTGCTAGGGATCAAACTCATGCTACAGAGGCTGCGGGCTGCTTTACATAGTGTGATGCTTAACCCTTTGCGCCACCAGGGAGGCCCCAAAAAATAATTTGAGATGAATTTTGAATGCATCCCTGCTTACTACTAACAAAGACTGTAAGATTCTGAAAGGAACTAATTTCTATTGCTCAAGTCATAAAACGAAGAGGACGGTAGAAATGGTGGGAAGATTAATCACAAATAAATAACTAAAGAAATATAAAAGCAAAAGTCTAGCTCACAGTGCTTAAAAACTAGCCCAAATGTACCACTGGTTCTTCAAGTTACATAAAGTTATATAAAGAAATTCCAACCTCTTTAGCCTCTCCTAAACTTTCTTTATAAAGCAACTTTATTGAGGTATAATTTACATACCCAAAAATGAACCATTTACAGCATAGTTAGATGGATTTTAGCAAATGTATACACCAGGATAACAACCACCACAATAAAGCTACAAAACATTTTCATCTCCCTAGAAGTTCCCTTATGACTGTTAGCCAATCTCCTCCCACCCCTATATCTGTAAGCAATTGCTAATCTGTTTCTGTCACCATGGATTAGTTTTTCTTTTCTTTCTTTTTTTTTTTTTAAAAAGATTTATTTATGCATACAAGAACTGGGGTACAGGCCAAAGGTGTGGGGGGGTGAGCGGCTGCACCAAAGACAGAGTGGGGGACAGAACAGGTGGAATGACTGAAGTACACTGCTGAGGGGAGCAGCAGGTGAGTCATGCTCCATGTGGGTTGCTCCCTCACCAGCTGGGGATTGAACTCTTGCTGCAGTGGCTGCGGATAGCCTCACAGTGCTGAGACTTAATCCCTTGCACCACCAGGGAGGCCCAGTTTTCTTTTTCTAGAACTTCACCTAGTGAAATAGTATGTACTCTTCTGTGTGTTTCTGAGATTCATCCATGTTTTGTGTCAGTGGTCTGTTTCTTTTTATTTACTGAGTAGTATTCCCTTTATATTTCTAGACTACAATATTCCAAACTTTTAAAATAGAGAGGCAGCAATGGTTAGTCTTAAAACATATACATTTAGGGGGCCTCCCTGGTGGCGCAGCGGTTGAGCGCTGGGTTGTGAAGCTGCCCGCGGCCTCTGCGCCCCCGGTTCGATCCCCGGCTGCTCCCCGGCCACCAGAGGAGGGTCCCACATGGCGCGCAGACCTCTCCTGCCGCCCGCTGCTCCCCTCAGCAGTGTACTTCGGTCCTTCTGCCTGCTCTGCTCCCCGCTCTGGCTCTGGTGAATTCTCTCACCTTCCCGCGCTTCTGACTGTACCCAGTGCTTGTATAAACAAACAAACAAATAAATAAATAAAAAAAAAAAACATGCCTCTATTAAAAAAAAAAAAAAAACATATACATTTAACATTCTAAGAATTTCATAATTTCTTCCTTCAAGACAAATGGAACTTATATGCAACTGAATGAAGAGCAGATACCAAAACCTTTGGCTTCAGGAATACAAAGTTTTGTTTTACCTCCTTATACAACAACTTGTTCAATCAGATGGAAAGAAAAACTGATAAACTGGGATTTTTGTTTACTGACACTTCAAGGTGTTATTTCAAGCTGCCTAGAGAACTATGAGGAAACCATATCCAAGCAAATTTTCATGCGCTGCTTCCTGAATGCCTGACCGAAAAGTGAACTTCAGGGCAACAGTTTAATTTGGTTTTGATCCTTCTGCTTTTGCTTGATGAGTCAGAATTTTGGATTTCATGCTGACTCCTGAGTTATCCAACTACCTTAAGGATGTAATGGGATTGCCACTGAGATGGGACTGCCCTGAGAAATCCTATTTAGAAAATGAATATACCATTTAAACTTTCCTTAACCTAACTGCCCAAATGCAAAACTACTATTTCCAAGGGAATACACTTTAGGAACTATTGCTCAAATAGTACTTCCCTCAGGGGGCATATAGACCCTCGGGATGACCACCTTCCTATTACAGGGATATCCTGAATTTAAATAGACCCCCTTTATCCCATTATTGGGTAGAAATATGAAAACAGAGGTTCTGAAATATCTCCCAGTAAGTCCATGCACCTGGGCTGTGAAAGAGAAACTCTAAGATCCCAGAAGCAAAAGAAAATCTCCGTACCCTGAGCATTCACAATATTACCCATGCCCCAAATAGGTCTTTGTAAAACTCTCAAAGGTGGGCAAAAACATCTTCTAAATATAGACGTAATCTAGAGTGATAAGAATATTCCCTGACCACTCTGCCTAGCCAACTAGCTTGGTACTCTGAGACAACCACTGAGTTTGGGGCCTCAGTTTCTCCCTCTATGAAATGAGGAGGTTGACCAACAAAGAGCTCTTCTGGTCTGCAAACTGTATGAGTCTTATAAAAAAGCAATAATTCCAGGACTAAAATGAGAAAAGTTGCTTATTTTTGAACCATCATAGAATTGGTGAGCATGGCATCCAAAATTCTGACAGGAACATCAGTCATAATTCTACATTCATAATTTTTGACTGTGGTAGTCTCTATATAATATTTTCATTTTGCCTATCCATTACCTCCCTCTCTAGTTTGAATGTTATCCCCAGAAGAGGGAGATTCAAATTAAATACTGTCCATGAGTTTCAGTCTTCACATTTACTTTTATATAGCTATGTGCCTGGCTTTGTCTTAACACTGATGTTTTTATTATGACAGTGTACAGAACATATCCTTTGATTAAGATTAATTTCTGGAACAATATACCACTTATTTTTGCAACAGTTTCATCCTGGGCAATATACTTTTATTTTGATTACTCATGAAATTGCAAGGATTAACTTAAGTTTAACTAGCATTCCATATAAAAGTTTTAGCACATCTGCAACTAGAAGGCTGCCTTAGAATAAGGCAAATAAGGCAACACTGTACAATCGAAAAGCCCCTTCATTTTCCCATAAGCATCTTAAAAAAAAAAAAAAAGGCGCTGGTTTCCCTCTAAGACCCACCCCTGCCTGGCTCCTTCTCCTGCTTATAAAGTTACTGGCAGCTAAAGCAGAGGTTTTCCCCTGGGCTAGACTGCAGGGGAGTGGGCCTGCAAGTCTACACTGGAATCTGGGAAAGGGAGCCTGACTGGGAAATAATGCCTGCACTCTAAGAACAAAAGACTGTCTCAGAGATGAAGCACTTTCCAAGACAGGAATGATAGGGCTGAGAGAGAACGCTGGCAGAAGAGCTTGTGCAGGCACTGGGTCCTTCTTAGTACTCAATGTCCCAAGCCCTGAGAGAGGAAGTAAACAAGGATCCGGGTTGTGCCTGCATCTGTGTGGCCCAGAGCAGCCAAGGCCTGGCCTAGTCAAGAATCCCGACTCCCAGGCAGAGGGCACAGGGGGGCGCTGACGTCAGGGAGGTCCAGAATGTGGGCTGTGTGTGACCAGGCAAAATTACAAAAGCCAGTTTAAATACAGTCTATATTTCTCTCTACCACTTTAGATTTTTATTTTCGAAAACAATAATTTTCTGAAGAAGTTAAGGGAAACTGGAGCATGGAGAACAGCTCTGCAGGGCATGGTCCATGATGGCATCCATTTTTCTCCTCAAAACAGATTTAATTCAAATTATCCCAATTCCACCGAGGCCAAAAACAGGTTTGGTGATTTGTTGTTGTGGTGGTTGTTTGGTGCCAAGATATACATAAAAAAAAATTTACAATTACAACCATTTTTGATTGTATAATTTAGTGGCATTAAGACATTCACACTTGTACAACCATCACTGCGATCCTAAGTGAGATTTTCTTTCTACAGTATTACTGACTTGAGTCCCTACACTGTACATTACATCCCCATGACTTCTTTGTAACTGGAAGTCTATACCTCTTGATCCAGATTTGGCTATTGTGTCTTAGGAAAAATTCTCAGGAAAGTCAATTTTTAAATGTCTTAATGCAGAACCTACACCACTATGATTACTTAATAAATGTTAAGAAATTAAGATACAATCATTACTTTCCATCAAAAACTGTAAGAATTCCTTTTCAAAGCTTTTCTACTTTCCAGTTACACCAGGACAAACTGTATGTTTTAGGGATGGTTTTTTTTGTTGTTGTTTTTGCCTAGTTGCAGAAAATAATCCCAGAAAAGCAGAAAGCATCCTGCTGAGGCTTTGAGCATGAGGGTAAGGCCCAG
Source organism: Talpa europaea (assembly GCF_964194135.1). Lineage (NCBI taxonomy): Eukaryota > Metazoa > Chordata > Mammalia > Eulipotyphla > Talpidae > Talpa > Talpa europaea. Next base: position 43,322,037 of record NC_140068.1, read on the forward strand.
TCAAATTATATTTTCTATTTCTCCAGCCTACTGTACTCTGGGAGGCCCCAGCCACTGTTTCCCAGGCAGCAGGTCACTGCATCTTGAATCACCACAAAGACTGATGCAGTGTATCTTGATATTCTAAGCTTCTTCTTAGCTTCTGTGTTTTCGTTTTTTACTTGCTTGTTTTACTTGCTCGCCCTGCCTCCCAGGGCGAGAGATGGAGAAGACTAGGACTTAGAATATGAGACAGGGAGAGAGCTCACTGTGTTTACTATATACAAATTTCTTACTTGGGATATCAAAGACATTCTTGTAGAGTTGACTATAACTGAATTTCTGAAATCTTGATTTTTAAAAATGTAATAGCTCATTAATTAAAGAATATAACAACTTCAATTTGTGTCTTTCGGTAAATCTTACAGTTTTCAATAGTTTAGCTAAAAAATAATTAAGAGTATATCCAATCAATGACACAAGTCAATGCATCCACACACTAGCAAAAAGAACAAGCCCTAGTACAGAGAAGACTTTTAATACATACTAGAGTTCAAAAGTTAATTTACTTACAAAACTACTCATACCTATTATCTCTTTGCTGAATTTGTTAATTTAAAGAAGATGAAATAAAACACATTCTTAAATGAGGTCACAAGCAACACAACAGGTCAGCAGACTGTCCCAATAAGAGCCTTTAGCTCTGTTAAAGTAGCATTAAAAATGATCTTTGAATTCAGATGAAAACTTAAACTTAGTTAAACTTAGGAGTTGTAGGGTAAAGAAAATATCAGGCTTTTCTGCCCTTCCACCATCAGGATAGATGATGGATCCTTGTCCTGAATGCATGCCTGATGGCGGGCACCTGGAATAGGGTGTGGGCATAGGTAGATGGGATTCAGCTGAGCTAAGACTGTGCTTTTAAGGGCGGCGTCATGGGGACGCCAGTAGCAGCAGCAGCAGCAGCAGCACCAGAAGCCGAGAAGCAGCAGAACGAACGCTAGAGAGCCTAGATAGAGTGAAGACTTGCTGGGGGCTGGGAGGCCTGCCTGCCTCCCAGCCCCCCAGCCAGCACCCCTGCCTGCCATATGCCTGGTGAACCCCAAATAAAAAACCTGCGAAACTACTGAGGACTCTGACTCCTCCTTTACCCGGTCTGCATGGGATCAGAAAACCTGCACTGTGGCCAGTCCTGGGCCCTTACAGGAGTCAAGCCCCCTTGGCCTTACTGTCAATGGAGGGTATGAGAAAGGAAGAGCAAAATGTTAGGAGTGAAGAGGGGGTGGGAAGCACTCTTCAGTTTGTGTCCTAGTTCATGTTACTAGTTTGGAAACACTGGTCCAAGTCATCTCAAAGTACAGAAATCCTTAGGTTTTCTATAAAAATATCTGTGTGCTCTGTGAGTGACTTAACCCAACACAGGTGGACAGAAGGAAAGTTCTAGGCTCCAGTCAACTAAGCCCAGATAACCTCAGAAATTAAACATTTCGTCAAGGGTTTCTGATGACAATGCAAAAGCAGGAGAGTACATTGTACTTTAAACAATGCCTTGTCTGTGTGAAGAAATATGGACTGGCCTACAATGGAAAGGAGAAAAAAAAAACAAGTCCAGCAGTGAGCCACAGCTTTTATTTCAAAGGCAAACTGTGGAATACATATACACACACATTTTTTTTTATGAATCAGCATAATACAGTTACCACAGGTAGGCACACAAAACTCCCAGTACTGCCAAACACTGAATTCCCATCAATCCCCCACATCTGATGGCCTTCGATGGAACCAGCTCACTCCCTTGAGCAGTTCTAGAACCAGCTGATCTCAGGATCCCTTCATCTGGCACCTAGAGACTTATTCCAGCCCTAAGCAACTGTTCTAAGTGATAGGGAATGCTGATGGAGGCAGGGGTCGGGAGCAGGGTGGTCGAATGGGTCTGTCTTCATTGTGCAACACAAGCTAGGTAAGCCTGGTCCCTTGGGTGCACCAAATACCCCCTGAAATATCAGGGCCAGACCCAGCTCTGAGGCTTGGCTTCTTACCAACTGAAAAAGAATAACCCTAGCCTTCCGGTTTACTGTGAAGATAGCACTGCATAAATACTAACACAATTGCCTTACTGACTTCCGAGCCTCTTGCTGAGGCCCACACCTTGTAAGAACCAGGTTTGGCTCATATCCTCCTGTTGGAAGCTAGAGTATGCCGATGCACTTGGGCTGACATCAACTAAAGAGCAGCTACCTGGCATTCCCCTCACCTGCCCCTTCATTCGTTCCTGTTTTCGACACTACCTTGTTTTTCTCCAATGGAATGTGCTAAGAACTTTCCCCAAAAACCTGGTCCATTTGCTTCCTCCCTAAGTCCCAGCCACTTCCTAGGTCTAGAGCCATACACACCCAACCAAACTCCTTGGATGCCAGAAAAGGACTTATGAGCCTAAATAGACAGGTGTAAATGCACCACTGAGGAAAGGATGTTCAAATAATGGACTGGCTCAATACCTTTGAGAACCACATTTCAAATGAGAAAGTCATCTATTAGATCAGGGCTCTCCTTATGATGTCCTAAGAGAAAAAGTTTCTCAATAACAGAAAAAGCCAAGCTTCTGTGAAACTAATCTGTTTTTATCTGAAACAGTTACAAATCTGGAATCTGACTTTACATCCCTTTTTGCTTCAGTTGCTCTGAAACCCAAAGGCCAAATTTGTGGCCTAACTCTAGCACCTGTCAGTACTATATTGTCCTTTACCCTGAGACTTCATCCTTTCATGCTGCATATATTTCTGAAGTTGTGTCTGTGGCACAAGAGGGGCGTAAAAGAACATAAATTTTAAATGAACATCTTTAGGGAAAGGTGGCTTGAGACCATCCAAGAACAGCACATCTGTGTTGGTCTTTAGAGGAAATAAGCAGCAGCCTGGAGAAACTGTGGGAATGAGGTAGAAGCAGAACTCTGGCATGTGCCCCCCACCTTTCTCCCATGCACCTTCCTTAAAGGACACATAAGGGCAACAGGCAGAAAGAAGGACATGGATGCCCACTACAGCTCCCCCATCACTCTGCAGCAGTCAGTATTGGATGATACTGTATTGGATGAGTCCAGTGTGTATTTAAAGTGGTTTACATTTCCATCTGACTAAAACCTAGGAGACTATAGACTAATAGAATAATGATAACGATGATAGCTTTTCCTAAGGCGTCATCTGAATTGCCTTAGAAGAACTCTAATGGGAGGAAAAAGCATCTTTAAATTGGAGGACGACATGGGGCACACCTTGTAGAGACTCTCAGCTGCCTTGAGAAAAAGTGCCCGGCCTCACTCTGCTGAAATGCTGAAGAAGTGAAGAGGGCTCTCCTGGACCTACTGCCAACTGGGCTCAAACTCAACAGTCAGCAGCTGGACCCCAGGCCAAGGGGCCTGCGAGCCAACTGTGAGATCCATCAGGCATGGATTTAGGAATCTCCAACAGAATTTAAACTCTCATTGGGAAACCTTTTTCCTAGTAGCTGGGAAAAATATGATGGCAAAGATTCTTCGTGGCTTGAAGGCTTTAGAGAATGGTTGTTGGCAAAGGAAGGACCAAAGTCATAGATGGTGAATTCAACTTCTCCCTTCCAAAGTTCCAAGTCTGTGCGGGCTACCATGAATTTCACTGCTGTGAAACCAAGTAAGATTCCTACTTTTTACCTCCCATTAGAGTGCTTCTAAGGCTATACAGGGTTCCTTAGCAAAAGCTACCATTATTATTATTCTATTAGCCTACAACCTCCTAGGTTTTAGCCACATGAGAATCCAAACCACTTTAAATACACATTGGATTCAGTATCATGCAAAACTGGCTCTGCATCCCAGTAAATGTCAGTTTCCAGATGGCAGGATTCTAGTTGAAATCATCAAAATACGACATAAAGTGCCACATATTATTATGTGCCTTCCACTCACTAATTCACCCAACACTCTGCCTGTCAGGGATGAGCCGAGTTATCTCCTTTACAAAAAACAGACTCAGTACTCTTTCATGGTTACACAAACAAATAGCAAAGCCAAAGCGAAAGGAAAGACAACTCCCTTTCTCCTTGTTCCCTGCAAACTATCAAGGAGAGGGTGGAGGGTGGGGGCCTGTGTTTTATCACTTTTCCTTGAGAGTTGCAAAAGTTCCACAAGGAATTCTTTGAACAGTATAATACTTTTATCAACAAAAGAAAATAACTCCAACAACACAGGGTACTGTCAGACATTTTATCATTGGAGGTGAAAAAAATGGTGGGCAGAAACAGAGGCCAGGAAGCACAGCTCGGCAGGACTGCCCTTCTTTCCAGACAAGCTCAGACTCTGGGCCATGAGGGCCTTCCTAATTTCAGTCACTCAAGAAGTACTGCAGCTTTGGGTCTGCATGTCCCTAGCGGTCACTATACTGTAAACTCATGCCAATGAGTTCTGAACGATACTTCCATCTTGGTCTTCACTGTATCACCACCTTGGCTAAATGAAAACAAATGAATGAATAATCACAGCTATCACCCAGGCACCATATTCCCATGCCTTGTCCTCGAATGACCATGTCCTTCTTGTAAGCCCTGGGAACCAGCTAGACCATGGCCCAGGCTATAGAAGCCAGCACCACTGCCATCAACCTTCACTGCTGAGAAACGAAAATTTTTTCCATTAATAAGTCTAAGAACACTTTGTTCATGGAAGTTTTATTCAGATTCTTTGCTGTATTTTTTAATTTTTACAGCTTTTACAGATTAACTCACCACAGCATGAGAAGTCCCATTTGCCACAAACCTACCAATCATCAGTGTCAAGAATGAAATCTCCCAATAACGTTAAAGTGACTAGAAGTGGCACCCTTGCGCTCAATGTCAAAGCCAAAGTACTTGTTCCAAAGAACACCAAACTTTTCCAACACATACAAAGAGCTTAGCTTTATCAATTAAGACTTCAGTAGTTACAGTAGTTACTGTTCTGGGGACTTAATTGCTAATAAAAGATATCCAAGGTCTCCCTGGTGGCCTAGGCATTAAGTCTCAGAGCTATCACCACTAAGGACTAAGTTCAATCCCTAGCCAGGGAGCTAACCCACATATGGTGGCAGCAGACCTCTCCTGTCTCACCCACTGCTCTCTTTAGCAGTGTATTTCAGTAAATCTACCTGTTCTGCTCCGCATTCTGTCTCTGGTGAATCCTTTAACCCCCTACACCTCTGGCCTGCACCCCAGTTCTACACACACACAAGAAAATGATATCTAAGCCTACCAAATAGTATTTAACATATGAGCTGTCAGCAGTAAGACTGGTGGAACTGTGAATTTCCCTTGCAGCAAATTGCTGCCAATTAAAGCCATTGATCCAGCTAACTGTGCCCATTCCTCTGGCACGAGTAACTAATTCTTGGAAACCTTGCACACAGTGGAACAATTTCCAAAGTAACAACTCTCAAAGTTATAACCACTAAGAAAACTCAGTTCCCAATCACCTTGGAGTATGGGGCTGCCACCAGCAGTCATGTTTAAAGTGTGAAGGTTTATAAACCATTCTACTCCCCTGAGGAAGTCTCCACTGGTACATTTCCACAGAACAACTCTTCACTAGCCACAGTGAAATAAAAGACCATTTCCTGGATGGGAGGGAAACAAAAAAAGACCATCTCCTACATGAAAAAAATGATACAGTGGTGTGTGAAGTGAAGACATATCCAAGCACATGACCTTCATATAGGTGGTCATCCTGCATAAAAGTGGTGATGACCGTGGTGACCAGGGAGCCAGCTCATAACTAAGAAACTCCTTTACATCTCTCATCTTTAATTTCCCCATTCAGAAAATAAGATGGCATTCAAAGCATTCAGTTCTGCAACTGAGAGGTGCCATTATCAATTTAGCATTAGCTTGCTTCTCAGACTAGTCCTTCCTCTAGAAAACCCCTTAGGAAACAGGTCTGTTGAGGCAGACAGGGGAGTGTAAGAGAGGGGAGTGTAAGGTGGGTCTGACAAGAAGAGTGGGCTGAGTACAAGAAGTCATGAGGACAGGACTGGCCAATGTGGGGCCAGTTACACTTACCATAGGTAGTGAATAACAGATCGAGGGGCGGGCTCAGCCACTGCAGTGGGTGAGACTTGATTTCCTATCTTTATTTACAGAAAGAAAGAAAAAACAAATACCGAAGTCTGCCCTAAAATTTTTATTCTTTAAAAAAAAACCAAAACAGCCACACCCCTTAACATCTTCCAGAAGAGCCACTCATCACTTACATGACAAAAACCTAAATGAAAGCTATTAAGTTAAACAGAATAAATGCATCATCTTATTAATATAAGCAGCTCATTGACTTTCTTTTCAGTCTTTTCCAAGACATCTCTGTTTACTTGCAGAATGCAAATTTTCATTCTAAAAAGTTTAACCTCTCTATAAAATGCTATTAATCAGTGACTGAGAAAGAGATGTTTCTGAATTCTTACAACTAGATATAAAGATTTCCACATAACTTCTAGATGAAAGCCTGTCGCATAATAGAACGTGGGGCTGGGAACTGTGGACTTCTCACCACATGCTTCATCTTCACTTCCATGCCTCATGAGTTTTAGGACAAGTCACAAGCCCCCAGGCCTGCTTCTCACATCTGGAAAATATGATGTTTAGGATGATCCCTATATTGCATGTATAGGTTATATAGGATTATTAAATCCCGGTAGGTACTTACTTAAGCGGTACTTACTTAAGGTACTTACTTAATAAATGACTATACCAAGCCAACAAAGAAAGAGGGTGATCTGTCCTTTATCCTGTGGGGATGAGGAGTGTAAGAAAAATATTTTGTCCCTATATGATAGTCAAAACTCTGTATCTACTCAAAAAAATAGCTTACATTGCTCTTAGGACTTTTTCTTGGTGAGCATGCAGCCTAAATTTTAAAATATTGAGAAAGCCTTCTCTCCATCATTCATCTCAGGGGAAAAATGAAGACTTTTTTTATTTTTCATGCAGATGAGAAATACCAAACACCAAGTTCCTTTAACACAGCCTTGGCACCAAGCTGTAGGCCACTGTTCACGAAAGGATGATAGTGGGGAAAAGATGGCACAACCATAGTTTCCTATTTCTTTCCTCTCATTCCTCAACATTGGGGACTTAAGGAGATTTAGTTTATAGAAAGATGTACTTCGATTTTGACAAAGAAGAAATTGATTCATAATTCTAAACTCCTTGGAAGATACTACCAAAACACAGATTTTTTTTTTTTTTTTTTTACTGTTCTAGAACCATGCCAGTAACACTGCTTTCCCCCTTTCCTTTCATAATCAGAACAGCAATGGCTCATGTTCCATGTCTCACTGTTCGATGATTGAGAAAGAAACCAAACTGTTTGCATTTTAATGATAAAATATGCTCGCTGATGCCATCATTAACAGAAATTACCAATATGTGATGTTTGATAATGTTCTTTGAACAAGTTACATGATAGCTTAAGAGTCCTAAACCTAGCCAATGCCCCAATATTTTTTCACAATCACACTACAACTCTCCAGCTTCTGTCAAGGTACATTTACTAGACCTCTGCCCTTGTTCCTCCATCACCCCTGCCAATCATGTAGTCACCCATGTCCTCCACAACCTGGGCCTGCTTCTCCTGATGTTTCCATCATCCATCATCTGGTTACTTCATCTTCTTAAACCACCATACATAGTGTCCTGGGCCGGAAAGTGTGAAATGGATCCAAAGAAAAGAATGAAAGCTAGACCCACATGATGATGCACTGGCTTCTGAAGCAAGATGTGGAGTTTACCAAGTGGTGATATACAATTAGGTAACTTCTACTTCTACAGGAGAGAGGCAGAGAGAGACACGGGGAAGTTTAGATACAGTTCAGAATCAGAGCACCTCTGTGTCTCTTATTTCTGAATCTACAACATATGAACTGAGTCACCCTTCTTAGACTATCACTTAAATCTACTTTACAGCCTAGAGAAAACAGGTAGTTTGGAGAGTCCCATCCCTAAGAATAATTACACTTCACAGGAGTACAAGTCTTAAAATGCTTTTGCGTTCAATGTGAATGCTTGTCTACAACCTAATATTCAAGTTTGTTCTTTATGGGCTCAAGAGTGACAGGTCAGGCAGAACATGTCTCAATTTTAGCAGAAGTTCATGCAAACACCCTTACATTCTCTCCTTTTAAACCAAAATGAGAGATACGATAAGAAGGATCAGCTCAGTGAAGTCTCAGGCAGTATTATAAAATCCAAATCTCTAGAGCTGGGATAAATTGCTGATTTTGGAGTTTATTTAGTCAAAGTAGAAACACACTGATGCAAGAATCCCACCTCTATCACAACTGCATGGCCTTAGCCAAGTCACTTAACCATTATATCAACTTCCTCATTAGTAGAATGGAAGAACTAACATTCACAAAACTTTTAACAGTGTCTGGCACATAATAAATGTTCAAATAATAGCAGTTCACTTTTAGTTCCAGTCATAAAAATGATGGGTAAATCTAAGGCTGTGATTACACATCACACCCATTCACACCAATGCAAATAGAGAATATAATGATTTTTATCATTTGGAGGGTCAGGGGGTAACTTTTCACTTTTAACTACAACTCTCCCCAATTTAGCAGCATGCAGAAGCTGGGACACAAGGATGACCTCCTTAAAACCAAAGGCATCTCCTACTTTAAAAGGGGGTGAGTAGATAGATGTCCCTTATGACCGTCTTTAGATTTGGGCCATAGGAGCCAAGGACTCAGATTCTTCTGATCCTCAGGCTGGAAGCCAAACCTTCTAGACTGCTGCCAGGCAGGCTTTTGCTTACAAGCCTGATTGTTCTGTAAGGCACTTTAACTTCTCTGTTAAAGGTATCCTTGATGCCATGTTTTGTTTTAAGATGCCCTCTTCTCCCTGTTCCCAAACATGCAAGCAGTGGCCACTCTTTTGGAAAACCAAAATGGCAGCAAACGCATACATGTTTACACATTTCATCTGAGAGTAGTGGCAGCTTTGGGAAGCATCCCAACACCCCGAGTACTTCAAGTTTCCAGCTGCATCTGACTGACTTCTAACCTGAAAAGTCCTTAATACTCCCCTGGAGTCCAATTTTGTATACTGCTTACAGTTTTAAGGACAATATTTAGGACTCTCTCCCATACTGTCCCCAAGCACGTCTCTCAACACAGTTTCCCCCACAACTGCATAAACCTACAAATGTCCCAACACCTGAACCTGCCTTCTTGATCCTTCTTAAGAATCTCAGTGAATCTGAAGAAAGTGGCTTTCCATCCTCCCCATTACAGAAAAGAAAACCCAGATCACTGCCCTTCTCTCTGAATTCAGTTCAGCACCCAAGTCATTCTGTCTTGGGTAGGGCTTCGTATAGTAAAAGGTATACTACTAAGAGCAAAAGAATTTGTAATCCAAACTAATCCTGGCTTTTTTTTTTTTTTCATTTATTTAATGTGTGAGACAGAAGAAGATTTATGGATCTCAGGCAACATTCTAATGCAGCTGCTAAGAGATCCTGAAATGAACTTCCAAGGCCTGGCCAGCCCACTGTTCTTTGCACTATTTATATTCCTAAAGCCATCAGCTATGTTTGATATGGCTGATCATGAGGCTCTGCTTAATGGACTACAGCATCCAATGACAAGCAGTGCTAACTTGTTTTGCTCTTTACCTGGTTTCACCTTGTGGTGTGAGAGGCCTTGCGTCCCCTGTGCCTTTTAGGACTCTGAACCAAGATGGATGCCATCTCCTCACTACTGCCTCCCTCTGACCTCACCAGGAAAACTGCACACTTTCTCCTTCGCTTCACTCACCCTTTCACACTGATTACACCCAGCACATTTTAATCTTATCTTTCTCCCACATGTCCCACGACTGTCTGTAGATGAGTCACTGTGACCACTTCCCTGGTCCAATGCTGGTCTTAAAACTAGGAACATTCTCAAAAGACCGAAACAAACAAGGGGAAAACATCACAAAACAAGTATCTGACCTAAACACAAGTCATTTCAACACAATATATGCACAAGGATGAGCAACTGGTTTCCTCTGTGCATTTGAACAGATTCTTCATGGCTGTCATGCAGGAGGGAGGTTGGTGCCCTTGCTCTGAATGGACAGCTACACACAGCAATATGGGTCTATTGGAAGTCTAGAATACTCAAGGGGCTGGGCCTTTGCTAAATTTCAACAGATACCACCACAAGATGTCTCTCCCCACCCACCCCAACTCTTAGCAGGATTCTGAAGCCAAGATGGCATCAAAGTTATGATTTTTGACTCCTAAACTTTCACCAGAGGAATTCCAGACTTAGCAAATGACTTTAAAGCAGTGGTTCACAAACTTCAGCATGTAGAATTACCTGCAGGGCTTGTTACAACACAGAGTACTGCTTCTGATTCAGTATGTCAGTGATAGACCCAAGAATCTGCATTTCCAGCAAGTCCCTGGATGACGTGGATGCTTCACACACCCTGAGAATCACTAGCTTAGTGCATCTGGGTATGATGAAATTCTCTGGTATATCAGGTTAGGTTGCACAAAAGAGGAGTAATAATAGTATTAGTAATAGTTTATGTCTCAGTTTTCAAGTTTTAGGCAAAGACTTGAAATAGCACCGTCACTTCTTACAATTTCCTGAAAACTTCAAAGTAAGTTAACTAGGGTTCAATGGAGACTAGAAAAAACATGCTGGAGTTAGAAACTGAAGAAACCACATGCATGAAAGAAAGCAGAGGAGAAGATCCTAGTTAAACATGGCTTAAGTAATAATATCCTTGTATTGAAAGGGAATCCAACTATATTATTAAATTCCAACTTGACAGCACTCCTTTTTATGAGTTTCCAGGGAGCAAACTCTATCTTGTAATCTTCCCTTGGAAGACAGGGTAGAAAACAGGCCCAAAACTCACAGTTGATAACTTCCACAGCTAATACCCCTCTCATCTCTCTATGAGAATGATTCTTAACCCAGGCATTTATTGTAACCACCTTACAGCTTTAAAAAATAAAGATGCCCCGGTCCCATAACCAGCATTCTGATCCAATTGTTTTAGAAAAGGGCCTAGATGGTACTAGCTCCCCTAGGTGATTCTCAAATGCAGCCAAGGTTGAAAACCACTGATGTACGAGAAAGGTGATGGGACAGAGGAAAGGGCAGTAATGAGCCCCTTTAAGAAAATGTCTAGGAGACATAGAAAGTTAAAAGACTGAGCGAGCCGCTAAGACAAGTAAAACTGAGGTTCTTAACTCTTGAGATGGATCTCAAGATGTTAAAAAATCAGAAAGGCCCTCAAGGAAGATGATCAAGGAAGCACCCTCATTTGCCAAAGAGTTGGTTGCAGGGCAAAGGATAGATCAGGAAACCCTTTTAACAAGGTGCTCTATTATTTTTCTGAAGACTTAGTAACAGGAACTTGAGGCAAAGAGCTTTGACTTCTCATGAACAAATCATTTAAAGGTTCAACTTTGAAATCAAGTGCCAGAAAAACATAAAATTTACCCCAAGGCAAAATTAAATGTTTTCGTTTGTTTGTTTGTTTTTTAAGGGTAGGGAAGAGATTCATGAAGTAACTCTCTGGAGCCCTAAGTAACTGAAAAAATCCTCCCAGTAACCACAAAATCATGTGATATAGATGATAAAGTCAAATTAGTTATTTTCTTCTCTTCCTTCCTAACATACACAGACAAAAGAAGTAACGAGATGGAAAAAAATGTTTGAAAGCTTCATGATCCTGTTTAAGGCAGAATGACTACAAAATGGGCTAGTTAGAAGAATGTGGTATTGGTGGTCAATGTACAGAGCAAGAAATCTCAGGGCAGGTAACAAAGAAAAATTGCCTCTGCTCACATCAACATGACAAATACTGGCAGCCTAGAAAGTTTCTGGACTGCCAGTATTTCCACTGTTTAGCAGTTTTAACTGATTTATCAATTTAAAATATTTGATTTGATTAGAAAATTAAGATGTGGATAAATACGCATCTTAAAAATAAGAATTTAAAGTTTTGATAAAGGTACCTCCTCTGGTGGTGCAGGCGGTTGAGCACAGCACTGTGAAGCTGTCTGCAGCCTCTGCAGTGTGGGTTTGATCCTGGCCAGCAGGTGAGAATCCCACATTTTGCAGCAGACCTCGCCTATCTCGCCTGCTGCTCTCCTCAGCAGTGTATTTCAGTCAGTCTGCCTGTTCTGTTTCCCACTCTGTCTCTGGTGAATCTTCTCACCCTCCTGCACATCTGGCCTATACCCCGGTTCTTGTATGCATGAATAAATAAATCTTTAAAAAAATTTTTTTTTGATAAACATATTCACTTAAAATCAATTTAGACTACTCGGTAGTTTTCACAAGCACAAGTTAGGTTTCCTAACTTAGCACACACGGCACTTCATTTATTCAGTACTGACTGCCCACAAATGAACTCAAGGCTTTCCCTGCTGTTAGAGCATCAGAACAAACCTCGTCCCTTCTCCCAAAGAACACCTACTACATGATGCCTAGAATCAAGCACCAAATTTCATCTTAGCAAATAAGGTGAAAGAGTTGATGTGTCTTAAACATGGCCAGATCACCTAGACTTTTTAGCCTGAAGTTAGGCCCATTCTTGAAAAGGGAAGAGACTAAAAAGAACTGATTTAAATAAATTCATCTCGGCAGAGGACATGCCTCAAACAGAGGCTTCAAGCCTATCTTTACTGGGCAGGGCTGGAGATAGAAGGTTAGATCTAGGCCACTAAATAGTATATGAGAGCTCAGTAGGAAGTTATCTGTCTATCAGGAGCTCAAGAGCCTAAGTGTACCAAAGGATACATACGAGTATCAGCTCAAAGATAACTTAAAAATAATCAGGCCCACAACATTTTCATAAGCCAGTTCCAGGTTTCTCAGGATTATACCAATGATGAACCTTATTGAATTGATCATTATTCTTTTACTGAAATTCAGAAGAATGCTTAGCTTCAGAGTTTCCATTTTTATATTTAAAAAGTTATCTTGCTTAAAATTTAGCCTGTGGGCCACCATATATTTGCATGATGGGTGTATTAATCCATGTCAAGCTAGTGCTGTTAATGGGACTGCTATTGACTAACTAGTGATGATAAGTCCCTTCTCATTCTACCAATTGGACAAAAAGCTACTGAGTACAGACCAAGATACAAATATATAAAGGTGAAATTAACTAATCCTTTTAGAAATGGATGCCGGAAGGAAGCCCCAAGACAGTTTATCAGGTAAAAGTAAAAACTCTGGAAGATATACAGCAAAACTGAATTTAAAATTAAGTTTTTATGAATATGAACAATTCTAATGGATATATCCAGAGAACACATTTACTTCATAAAATCATTACAGTATTAGAAGAAAATTAAACTTTTTTTTCTAACATTAGGTAAATTAAAAGGAAAAAAAGGAGATGATGAGCAGGAAGCACAAACATCAGCCACTGCTGAACTTAATGTGAAACATGGAACTAAAGCAATGTTTTAGGTAATTCATAGTGAAAGTGAAAGAAATATCATTTTGAAAATCAATTATGAGGACACTTCAGGAAGAAGCATTTTGAAATCTGAATTATGTGAATTAATGACAACTATGTGATCTTTCTAATGTAGTACAAATTTTCAAGAAGACATCCAGTAAGTTCTACGGCATAAAATTTTGTGCTCTCCTTAACCTTCAGGTTTATAAAGAACTGTACACCTTAGTTCACCACGACCACTGACACTTTAACATTGCAAATGTCTCCTAGTGCACCCCTTCTCCCCCACCCTTGGCCCGCCCTGGTTATATTCATTTATCAGGCAGAACCTTTCTGCAGCTCCACATTTATCATAGGGTTTCAGTCTATCTTCTGGACACTATCCAGACACTATTCACCTATCTTTACTATGAAACTGAGAGTTCGAAATTTTCTCCAACACACATGGGATTAGTATTCTGCCAGCCACATTTTATCTTAGTGCACATAAGTACTGCACTCTGGTAGCCCGTTAAAACCATCATTTTAGGTTCTATTCATACATATTTTTACCTCAAAGACAAAAGAAGTAAGCTCTTCAGAAGAGAGAAACACTTTAACCTGGCCAGCAATTCGCATTATGCAACAGTTTCTGCCTTGGCAGCCTGCCTTTAAATCCGTTAGTAACTGCACTGCAAAGAGTCAACCACCTCACAAAAATATTTTTAATACCTTCAATTATGAGATCTGATTCGGCAGCCAAACTTCTGCCAGGAACCTCTTGTAATTTTATTCCTGAAATCCATTTTTCTTGGTGGTGTTGTCTCTACCAAAAGCACAGATACCCAGTTTTCCCAAGACAAAAATTTCTCAGAGATAAGAGCCCAATCCAAAGGAGTTCTACATACTCTGTATTACTCTATTAGTTCCAAACAGTACACTACGTATCTGACCCAGAGTAAACTATGGTCATGTGAGGCTGTGGTCAAACAGAAATGAGAATGCCCAAACCAACCAGATTCTGACAACACTCTCAAGTCACTCCTACTCCACCACAAAAAGCCCAGGCACTGACTCGATTCTTAAAAGCTATTATTAGCTCATGCAAAAAAATCGAGGAAAAGCCTAAATCATTGGTCCAAGTCCACTCCCCCACCAACACACAGAGAAGTGTTAGTCACCCTGAGTCAGCCACAACTTGTAAGATAAGCATTCAAGATAGTATGTTGAAGGATTAATGTGAGGATTAGTGGTAATATATGTAATGAATGTGGCACATAGTAGCAACTTTTAAAATGGCAGCTATTTCATTTTTTACTGTTACCTCCTTCTCACTTAAAGTTCCACCCAACCCTCGGGAGGCAGTGGAGCATAGAAGACAAAACTTCCAGTCAAAAAAACTTAAGACTCGAATCCCAAACAAGATAAACTTTGAACCATTTCCTTGTCTTTATTTTTATTTTTTTAAAGATTTATTTATTCATGCATACAAGAACCGGGGTACAGGCCAGATGCGCGGGAGGGTGTGAGGACTCACCACAGACAGAATGGGGAACAGAACAGGCAGACTGACAAAACACACTGCTGAGGGGAGCAGCGGGTGAGGCAGGAGAGGTCTGCTGCACCATGTGGGATTCTCGCCGGCCGGCCAGCCGGAATCAAACCTGCACTGCAGAGGCTGCGGACAGCTTCACAGTGCTGCACTCAATCGCCTGCGCCACCCATTTCCTTGTCTTTAAATTGGGATTTATATTTAAATGTTTATCTTGTACTATCTTGTAGGATCATATGTATTAGATGTAAAAAGTCTAATACTTAGACTAGCTGAGCATTTGGCACATATTAAGTGCTCAACAAACAGTAACTACT
This sequence comes from Talpa europaea, assembly GCF_964194135.1. Lineage (NCBI taxonomy): Eukaryota > Metazoa > Chordata > Mammalia > Eulipotyphla > Talpidae > Talpa > Talpa europaea. The sequence continues at coordinate 43,337,343 of NC_140068.1, forward strand.
TTTATCATTCTTACAATAACTGGTCTTGAGAATGTCTGGTGTTGGCTATGCTTTTTATTCTGAAAACCAAACTGACTCCAATATAGCCCAGGGTCTCCTCTCTAAAATTATCATTTCAAGCTATAAGAATAAACAGATCCAATTCTTTTTTATGTAAATATTTTTTATTGACGTAACACTGCATTATAACCTATCAGTTTCAAGTGTGCAAAGCAGATGCAATATTGATTCCTAAATATGTTTGAATGACTCAACCCAAACACCTACCAGTACCTCAGAAATAATCTGCTGCTACTACTTCTATGAGGACAACCACTCTATAGCCTATGCTTCTTCAGGAAGCAGAGTTTTTTTTGGACATCAGTTTAGCTCTTTGGACATAAATATTATACTGAGGGGATATGAGCCTGAAGCCTCAAGTGTGAGATTTTGAAAGGCCTTGAATCAAGTCCAGAAGGAGCTGAAGGGGTTCTAGATTCTGGATTCTCACCATTAGCAATGACAATGAGAAGATGACACCTTTTACAGTTCTGACAGGAATAAGGAAGAAAGGATCTTATTCAATATTGTCTTTTCACTTATGACCCGAGATTCCCTCTCTCCTCTCAAAAACTAACTGTGCCAGAACTTCATGGCCATGGTATAAAACTCAAGTTCACACTTCAGAAACAAAGCTATTCCACGAGCATCACAAAATAGGCCAAGAAGAAATTCAGTAAGGAAAGATGGGGGCAGAGGGGAGCCCAAGATACACCCACTCAGAAATGGGAGGGAGGGACAAAGTCTAGTAATTCTAACTGGGAAATTATGGGGGATTCATGCCTCCCCTCTACCCTTCATAACAGAATGAAGAAAGTAGAAATTTACACTAGCAGAAAGTATGATTAATATTTTGAATGATTAATTTAACATATTTTTTTAAAGATTTATTTTATTTATTTATGCATATAAGACCTGGGGTTTAGGACAGATGTGTGGTGGGGGTGAGAGGATTCACCAGAGATAGAGTGGGGAGCAAAACAGGGGGACCTACTGAAATACATGGCTGAAGGGAACAGCAGGCAAGACAGGAGAAGTCTGCTATGCCACGTCGGTTAGCTCCCTGGCTGAGGATAGAACTGTGCTGCAGTGGCTGGCAACAGCTTCATGTTGCTGAGACTTAACCCCGTGTGCCACCAGGGAGGCCCCGATTAATTTAATATTAATGATTAATATTATAACTTAATCTAAATATAACTTTTTCTGGGGAGAGTAGATGTGACATGGTGAAGGTGATGAAAAAGTGCAAATTTTGGGCCTCCCTGGTGGCGCAGCGGTTGAGCGCTGGGTTGCGAAGCTGCCTGCAGCCTCTATAGTGCCAGTTCAATCCCCGGCTGCTCCTGGCCACCAGAGGAGGGTCCCACATGGCACGCAGACCTCTCCTGCCGCCCGCTGCTCCCCTGAGCAGTGTACCTCGGTCCTTCTGTCTGTCCTGCTCCCTGCTTTAGCTCTGGTGAATTCTCTCACCCTTCCGTGCTTCTGACTGTACCCAGTGCTTGTATAAATAAATAAATAAATATTTAAAAAATAAATAAATGAATCTTTTTAAGAAAAAAAAAAGAAAGAAAAAGTACAAATTTTAAGTTATAAAATAAGTCCCAGGGATATAATGTACAGTGTAAAGAATATAGTTAATAATATTGTACCGTATACTTGAAAATTGCTTAGAGAATACATATTAAAAGTTCTCATTACATGAAAAAAATTGTAACTATGTATGGTGATGGATGTTAATTAGACTAATTGCAGTGATCATTTCACAACATATACAAATATTGAATCACTGTATTGTATACCTGAAACCAACATTAGATGACAAGTCCAGCTCAAAAACAGAGAAGTAGACAGATAAAACCTTTTTATTCTTTTCTTTCTGCAACCCTTCCTGTATCTTCCATCCCTATGCTACTGTGTTTGTTTCCTAGGGTCAATGGTAACATATTACCACAATTTAATGTATCCAAACACAAATGTATACCCTCACTGTGCTGGAGGCCAGAAGCCCAAAATATAAGTGCCAACAAAGCCAAGTTCCTCTGAAGGTTCCAGTGGAGGATATTTCCTGGCTTCTGGCCACTCCTGGCAGATCCTGGTATTCCCTGGTTTGTAACCACAATATCCCCACCTTTGCCTCAGCCTTCACATGGCCTTCTCTACATCATCTACTGTGCCCTCTCCTCTCCTTTCCTTATAAGGATACCAGTCATTGGATTTAGGGTCTACCCTAATCCAGTATGAACGCATTTTGAGTAAGACCTTATTTCTGAATAAGGATGCTTTTTGAGGTTCCCAGTAGACAAGAATGTGGGGTGGCGGCAGGGGAAGAGTCTTCAGCCCACTCCCATGTTATAATAAACCACCAAGCACCAAAATATGGGGGCAAAGTGGAGGGTGATAACAAACAATAGCATCAGGGCATCCTGGTAGCACAAGGGGTTAAGCATAGCACTATGAAGTAATCCACAGCCTCTGCAGCACTAGTTCGATCCCCAGCCAGCCAGGGAGTAACCCACATGGCGCAGCAGACCTCTCCTGTCTCGGCCACTACTCCCCTCAGCAGTGTATTTCAGTCAGTCTGCCTGTTCTGTTCCCCGCTCTGTCTCTAGTGAATCCTCCCGCTCCCCGCATCTCTGGCCTATACCCCAGTTCTTGTATGCATAAATAAAGTAATCTTAAAAAAAAAAAAATGATAGCATCACAGAACTGTAAAATATTCCAAAGTTATAATCTGCAGTCGATCCATAACTGCTAAATCTGAATCGGACTGTTAATTTTAGAAAATATAAAAAATCCCAAACAAACTGCACTAAAACATAAACGACTCCACTGATTCATACATTTAACATACTCTGAAAAGTCTGATATTAAATATACATGAATACTCACATATGTTATCAGGAGTGGAAAAGCAAAACTATGTAAAAGCAAGGGAGAATATTTTCCAGTTAAAAATGCTTGCATTTAACTGTTTAGGGGTCCGAAGTGGATTTCCTTATAAAAAGTTACCTTAGGCTTTCAATCGCCCCTCCCCCAAATTATCTTTTTCTAATTACGACATAAATCTACATGGAAGGACTCTTTATCAGAATTCTTTATCTTTTAATCAAGGTATTATTTTAGCCATGTGGGATCAGCTTAGACTTGTGTACTCCCTCTGCTGGCTCTGAATTTAAATTCTCGATGGCTTCAGGACCAAGTTTTTCATTTCACTTGGACCTGATGTTTTCATTTGAAAACAAAAGGAAAAACATTACGTGGAATCTTCCACACACATGTACAAAAGTCTGCGAAGAAATAAATAAGAAATTATAAAAACATACTATAAATTGCCAAAGGCACATCTGCTAGATTTATGACTTTCACTCCAGAGGAAAGCTAATGCATTTCATTTGTTTAGGACAGAGGTCACGCCTTGCAAGGGTTGGCCTTGCACCCTTCAAGTATGCCACAAGCTCTCCTTACTCTGCACTCACCTCTGTACTAGGACTAGGGGGCATCAGACACCCAGGCAAGGTGAGCCCCGAGAAGATAACAGGGCAGGGCTCGTTCACCACAGGTGAGTGCTGGAACAGCAGAGTCCTGGAAGTAGCACAGCCCACTGGAGAAGGTAATTTCACTTCTGTAATGTCAGCCCATCATAGTGACTCATGTACTGCAGAGGAAACGTCTCAAGACTAAAATCTAAAAAAAAAGCCTGAGTGGAAAGTGAAAGACACAAACTCTAGAAAAGTAGTTTGAAACACATTTTAATCAAACGTTTTAGTTTTAACAAGGTGTGGTAAATGCTACTATGCCACAGATCTCTGCTGCAGGGCTTTTTTTCCAATTGGGAAAATTGTGATACTGAAAAATAAAAGATGTTTAGTCAAAAATACAATAGTTTTGGACTATTTGGTGGTGCAAGGGATTAAGTCACAGCATTATGAAGCGATTGGCAGCCAGTGCAGCATGAGTTCTATCCCCAGCCAGGGAGCTACCCCACATGGCCAGCAGATCTCTCCTGACTTGCCCGCTGCTCCCCACAGCAGTGTATTTTAGTAAATCGCCCTGTTCTGCTCCCCACTCTGTCTCTGGTGAATCCTCTCACCCCTCACACCTCTGGCCTATACCCAGCTCTTGTACGCATAAATAAATAAATCTTTTTTAAAAAATACAATAGTTAAAGATACTAAGTCTATACTGAAAGTAATACCATCAGAATTGGGGTCTTCTATCATAATCACTAGTCTAACTACCTAGTCAGAAAACTAACTTAGAAGAACCACAGACTCGCCCTGAAAAGGTCCATCTCAAAGACTGCTTTGCTAACTTTTTCCTTCATATATACTTTTTATTTTCTAATCACTGGATACAAAACTCCAAGAACATGTGGAATTTATGCCCCCAGTTGCAGAACATTATAACAGTTTTAATCAACAGCTGAGCTACTATAGGAAATATAAAGTGGGTAAGTACATTTTAGGCTGAATAAATAGATGGTGACCTTCTAGACAGTGAATATTAATACTGCATAAAGTACATACACACAGACAGTACACACCCCCACTTGATTCTAACTTTTCATAATGAAAGTTCATTTCAAGATCAGGTTTCCCTCAGTTTCTGTGGTGAATAGTCACTGGCACTGAGGAAGCTTTCAGGCACTTCTCTAGGAAACAAGACACTGCAAGAAATGACTTGCAGAGGATCAGTTCATCATTATACTATATCATATCAACATCAAAGATAGAAGCTCTTAAGATTTATGTCACCTTCATAATGACAAACATCCAAGTTGCTACATCTGACATCACCTCAACACCAACTCACATTATCCCCTCTTGGTGCCAGAAGTCCAGATCAAGGCTATCCCTGTAGGCTGAGAACACAGTGATCCAAAAAACAGCTCAAATAAATATCAGAATTCCTTGTTTTTCTGATGGACACATCCCCTGCTTTCAAGTTCTTACACCATACTTGGAATATAAGGCAGTCCCAGAAAAATGACAAATGAAACACGAAGGAGTCAGGAGGTAAGCAAGGTGGGGTAGGGTTAAGAGAGAAGGCTGTTTCACCAGGATGACCTTGACTGTGGATGGCGAACACAAAAAGAGATACATAGCTACTATAGTGTGAGCCAGCCTAGAAGGGGAGGAGAAGCAGGGGAGCAAATGAAGTAAGAACTTGCAGAAATGGAGGTGAACAGCATTGACACAAACAGCTGTGAAACCACAATGGTTAGCAACAGACATTACAGAACAGTGGTAGCCTGGGCTCACGAAGACACACTCTTTAGTCCACTCCTGCAAGCGCTAGATCCATGAACAAGTCACTCACATGCTCCTGGCCTGTTTCCTCACCTGTAAAATGAAGTAATTTGATGATCTTTAAGACCTCTTTTAGTTACGAATTTAGCAAAAAGCAATGAAGACTATTTCAGCTGCATCAAGTTTCCACTCTACTCCAGAAAGCGGTCAGTTCCATGAGACAGGACTGGGGACCCCAGATTAGGCGGAGTTGGGAAGGCCCCAGCTTTTTTCCAAACAAACCCAAACTATAAGTGCTGTGTAACTGGTCTCGTACCTCACCTCCAAAGTGATCTGCAGAGAATTAAAGGCTAGCTCCAAGCCAGAATGTAACACCAAATTTGCCATTTTGTTAGTAACTTCTTTGAGGCACTGGGGAAAGCAGAACTACAGAGAAAAAAGGTAAAGAGAATGGACAACACTGACAAGTTCACAATGCACAGATTTACATGTCTTCCTCCTACAAAACTGTAAACTGGATGATCTTATCTGCTTTGTGCTACTGCTCTGAGGACTGGCAGAATGCCCTGCACATAGTATGTCTTTGATAAATACTTTTTAAATGAAGTAAATGGTACTTACTGCAAACCAGTGAAGAAGGTTTAATTCCTCTATCCCTTTTTTTACTTACTGTATACACCAGCTGCAAACCACTGATCCTAACCCACCTATAGATAGATGTATCAACTCCAACTCCTTCAACAGCAGCAAAATCTAAAGTGGTTCTTCAATTTGTGCCACAGAAAAGGTGAAAGAAAAAGGAGTCAAGAATAGAATCAAGTCATTCCTGACAGGCAAGGTGAGTAGATATGAAAACAAAATAAAGTCCATGTCCTGTCCAACACCAGGAATCTGGAATCTTATACATCAACTTTGAGTAAGTGAAGTCCCTCACCAGAATGTACAGGCCTAAACAGTCTCAACTTTGAATTTTTATCCAACTCTTTGGATCCCCCAGTTCACAGGACAGATTCTTCATATACAACCTTAACTGGTCCTTTGGTGAAGTGTGCTAAAAGATAACTGAGGCCAAAATCACAAGCCAATTATGGAAATACTATGATTGTCATTTTGAAATTTTTTAAAAAGTTAACAACTACAATTTTTAAAAAAGTAACAACAAAATTTTTCTTGACCAAGGAAATGAGGTTTTGTTTTTTTTTTTTTTTTTTTTTTTTTTTTTTTTTTGTGGGAGAGTGCTTCATTAATTTTTCCACATAAAAACACATGGCAGGTTTGAAGGAAAGGTCACAAGCAGGGTATTAAAAAGTTTAACTATACGATGTTCTTCTACCGTGTCATCCTCCTAACGTAGAACACTCATAAAATCTCCTAAAAATAAACCTGTTATAGTTTCATTTTCTAAGAAAGAGATAAACATAACAAACAGCTACTTTTTTCAAGAGTCTCTGCTATATGGGGCACACAGATCAAAGTCTAAAGGGGCCAATTTCGTCACTTCATAGGTCGATGACACAGCTTTGAAAAAGAGGAAAAACAGTCCCCCTAGTGTACTGCTGCTGTAGGAAGAGGAAGTATATTAGTTGAGAATCACTGACGAAGATAATACTGCCAAAGGAAATTACAAAACAGCATTTTGGCAACATGGGGCAAGCAGAAGGCAGAGTCTTCACATGCAACCTTAACATGTCCTTTGGTGAAGTGCTCTAAAAGATAACTGAGGCCCAAATCACAAGCCAATTATGGAAATATTGTGATTGTCATTTTGAAATTAAAAAAAAAAACTACAATTAAAATAACATTTTCTTAATTCAATACATCGAAAAGAAACTTGGATGCATCACTCTAAAGAACTAGAGCAATGAAGACATAAATAAGTGTTATGTGGCAACTCAGTCCTCTTCTTTTTTACACTGGGAAGAAGCCAACAGTACACATTCTCACGTGAAAGCAGACTCAGTTTCTTGAATTACCCTCTGCCGTAGCAGCAGAAGTCATCACACTGTATACTACATTTGTGAAACTGGGAGAGCCACTACAGAAACTCATGGCTGCCTACTGTTGTGCCATGACCCATGGGAAATGCAGATGAGTGGGTGTAGGCAGGAGATGCATAGGCCTTACCACATAAACCCTGGAGTCCAAGAGGTTCTGACCAAGACAGGAAGGACCAAGAAAACTCACAGTTCAATTATGGGTGCAGTGCAAGTAACTTTAATCTGAAATGTAACCTTAATCTGAAATGTAAACTTAAAGGAAATGCAACCCTCCCCCCTCTTAACCACATCTGATTTTCATTTCTACTTTAATACCTGAGGTAAGGGAATCTGTATGACAGCCATCACCTTTCTTCCCTGGCAAAGTATGCAACTGACAAACATAACCAAGAGCTCCTTTTCATTAAAAATGTTGGGTTTTTGCCACCTTTATCACTTCATAATTTCTGAATACCCATAGTACAGGCAATGAACAAATATAATACCCATTCAGCCTCTGTCTGTCACTATTTGTCTATCTTTCTGACACTGAAATAATAACCAAGATATTTCTAGATTGAGAGGCAATATGCTTTTCAGGAAAGCAACTTCTACTTATGTAAGAGTACTCGTTACTTAGTAGGTGGTGTTTTTAAAAAAGATAAATTTAAACAGGAAAATCATGTGATAAAGAACAAGGACATGCAGAACTGTGGCTACTAATTACCTCTGTACTAACCAGCTGTGTGATCTTAGAAAAGTCATTAACTTGAAAAATCAGGTTCTTCAACTATTAAATAAGGGGTTGAACTAGATTAGCAAAACTCTTCCTGGCTTTACTTTAGAATCACCCGAGAAACTTAAAAAAAAAAAAAAAAAACACTGAAAAACCCAATGCTAAGCCACACACCAGTCCAATAAAACCAGATTTTCTGGGTCCTGGTATTTTTTGAAAGCTCAAGGTGATTCTAAGATGCAACAAGGGCTGTAAACCACTGACTTAAATCTGATCTTCAAGACCTCTTTTCTAATTCTTTCATTCTATGATCTCAGGGTGATAATTCTGGTTACAGGATCTCATAATGCAATGGTTCAAATGCCACAAAAGAAGTAAGGTTGAGACCCTGCATACTGTGCTTCATGCACACGTGACTAGGTTAACCTGAATTCTAGGCATTTTTAGAAGTTAAAAACCCTAATGCATAACTCAAAATGAAAGTAGTGTGGTTTAAATGCTCATGCATGCTTCCAAAATGACTAATCATGATAGGAATCAACTCCTGAAACCTGGACCCATGGAAATGGGTCACAATTAACTCCTGACCTCTCCCTTTTCCCTCTTCTTCCACCCCCACTAAACCACAAGCCCAAAAAAAAAAAAAAAATAAGGTTGGCTATTAGTCATAATCAGAATATGAAACCAGTCCTAGTTTCAAAGGACCTTTTTCATCAAAGATTTGGAAGTTCTTGCATGGCTGCATCTTTTGATGAAGGTCATCTTACAAAAACTCTTTAACTAGATTATATTCCTATAGTCTTTAAGGATTAATTGCCACATGATACTCAAACAGAATTGATGTAAAAATTTTAAAGTAAAACACAAAAAGTGCGCCCTGTATTAAACATACTGAGCCTTGAGAATTTCAAGTTACAACACTTCAAAAGATTTTAGTTAGAGGGAAATGAGATAGCAGAGAAGGAAAAAAGAAATCATGAGGCAAAAAATGGTTATGACATATAACCACAAAGTTTATGACTAGGCTCAAAATCTATATTGCAAGTCCCATAAGCTACATGAAAACATAACCAGCCCAGCCTCAATTCATGATTACTTTTGGTAGGAGCACTTTCTCTAGTTAATCTTAGAAAAGAAAAAGAAAAAAAAAAAAAGAACACAAAACAAAACGCCTAAGTGTTATTATGCTGTTAATATCTTTAACTACAAATACAATAGCAAGAAATGTTATCTGTGGAATAAAGTTAGTTTTGTAATACTAAAAAAAAAAAAAATCACAGGAAAGGTGAAAACCCTTCCTACATTAACTTTTTGACTAAGTTAGGAGTTAACTTCTAACTAATAGATCCTCTGCACCACATTCAAAACATGCAGAACTAGATTTCAAATGAGAGAAATTTGAAAAATATTCCAAACCCGCAAATTCTTTTTGTTAGATCTTGTAGACTCAACCCTCCCTGACACTATACATTGATATTGCTATTCACTAGGAAACTCAGTTTTAAAGGTATCCCATTAGCACTGCTTTAAAAAGGAATTCTCATCCTTTCTGTCAACAGCCCTCAAATCACACAACTGCTATTCCTGTGCAAAACAATAAAATTAATTCAAAAATAAGATTTGTGTTGTCAGCATTTGTGAAAAGAAATGAGATAATTTATGGAATATCAAAGCACAGGTTTTGCTTTTGAAGTATCTAAGCAAGACCTCACCAATACTAGCCATTAAAAAAAAATGCTTTTAAAAGCACTTTGTTTGCAAGGTTTCTTACAAAAACTTAAGTCAATACACTAAATTCTTCAGCTTTTTCACCTACAGGATCTTCTCCAGTGCTGCAACTTTCTACACAGGTTAAACTGTTCAAATTTATACATTTGCTGGAACCCAGGAAAATAGAGGGCTCCCCAAAGACAATGAAAGGACAGAAGGAGGAAGCCACTAACTATTAAAAAAAAAAAAAAAAAGCTAACTTGCAAATAAGAGCAACTGATAAAGTGATGTGTATCACCAACTGCACAGGACTCTTGCCTGGCACTAACACATTCATATCTTGGGCAAAGGAGCCAAGAGGAAGAGGTGCCCAAGAATAGCAAAGCTGCTAATATATCAGCATCCCAGCAGGGGCACAGGAGTTAATCTCTTTGGATGCCCAACTGCAGGAAGTCATTACATCATAGGCCTTTCCACACCTCTCTCCCTACCACGTGTCCAGTGCCCCAAGAGGCTGATATGCAAGAGTAGAGAGCCTCTTTTCAGGTTTACTTATAGGTAGAAGCCATTACCCACCAGCTCCGCCACCAAAGGGCCCAGGTGAAGGAAGCTCTAGGCCCTGAGTTCTCCACTCCTGGACCCCTGCCTCAAACAGCTCCAGAGTCTAGGTGCAGCTGGTGGAGCAGGTGTACCTTTCTGCATTGAGGTGCCAAGCTGACCTGTTCCGAGCCCCAAAACAGGTTTACTGGATAGACGTCGCCGAGGAATAAAGGTGTCAATACAGGCAGAGAGCTCGCATGGAAAAGGTTTACAACTACAGCTTTTTCATATAGGATCGATGTGCCTGTGGAGTTAACACCCACAAGTCCTAAACTTGAAGCAAAGGGTTCTCCTCCAGCTGCTGACAACGCACCATGTTCCAGCGACGGACTGGAAACCACAAATCCAGGCACCGAAGATCAAATACTTTCCCCCTAAGCCCTTGCATTCCACCTCAACGCCCCTTGTTGCACCCCTACTACGGGGAATATTACTCTAAAGTTGGCCGCGGACCTACCTCTTCCGTGCTGTCCCAGGACTCCAGTCAATGAATGCCCTCTGTCCGTCTTTCTTTCCCTCCCTGACATCTCTCGCCCCTTCTCCTCACCTGGTCATTACCCGGGCTTTCCCCGAAGCCTCCTCCAATGCGGCCCCCCGTGATGGTCTCCCGGTTCCCCTCCTCCGGGGGTCCCACAGAACCCCCAAAGCCTCACCGCAGAGGCTCTCCCTGCCAACCCCTCGCCCCAGCGCCCGCGGGCGGGCGCGCTCCGACGGCCCCAAGGCGCACTCGCGCTGCGCAGGAGGCCCGGCAGGTCCAGCCGCCTGCCCGAGGTGGGTACGCACCTTCCAGCCGGCAGAGCTGTTGCTGTCGCCCTTATCCTTGAAGTAGGGCACACAGCGGACCATCCACTCGTAGATCTGGGACAGAGTGAGCCGCTTGTCCGGGGAGCTCTCGATGGCGCGAGTGATCAAGTCGGCGTAGGACAGGTTCCCCCAGGCGTTCCGCCGCGACGAGCATTTCCTCGGCTGCCCGGAGCCCCCGGCCGCCCCCGGCTGCGGCGGTGGCAGTGGCTGCTGAGGCTGCAGCGGCGCCTGCGTCCCCCCGCTCAGCGCGCCCGCCGCGGAGGCCGGCCCGGACCCGGGGTCCTGCGCGCCCGGAGCCAGCAGCCGCGCCGAGTCCTCCAGGAGCAGCCCGGAGCCCAGCGCGCCGCTCCCGCCGCCGCCGATCGCCATGGCCGAGCCGGCCCTCCCGCCGCTGTCCTCGTCGTCTTCGTCGTCCTCCTCCTCCGGGATCATGGAGTCGGCGGCCGCCTCCCCCGAGGGTTTGGCCGGGCTCCCCTGGAGCTCCGGCCTCTGCAGGGGCCACGTACAGGAGCGCGGCCGACTCTGGGGCTCGAACTCTGGGTCCAGCTCCACTTCGAGCGGAGAGAGCGGGGCGGGGGACGCCGGCGCCTCTGCCATCTTCGCCGCCCGCCCGCCGCCCGCCCGCCCGCGGCTCGGGCTCGGGCTCGGGCTCGGGCTCCGGCTCTCGCGCGCTGCTCTCACGCCGGGGCGGGGTGCGGCGGGGGAGGGACGGGGGCGCCGCGAAGGCTCGAGTTCCCGGGCGCCGCCGCTGGCGCCGCCGCCGCCTGGGGAAGCACGAGAGAGGAGGGAAGGAGTTGGTTATCCCGGGCGGGAGCGCAGTCCTCGGCAGCCCTCGCCCGCGGCCGCCCTGCCCGCGCGCGCCGCGCCCGCCTCCCGGAGCAAGGAGACCTGGAGACGTGCGTCCCGCGAACCTGGCGCCGCAGACGCCGCCCCCTGGCCAGGCCGCGGGGGAGACGGGAGCGAATGGAAGGGCTCGCACGGGGCAGCCCCCTCCCCCCGCCGCCGCCGCCGGGGCCGCAGGTCCCTCCCGGGCTAGGTGCGGGGCGGGGAGGCAGGGGAGGGGCGGGGGAGGGGCGCGGGCCGCGCCTTTAAAGCGGGCGGCCGCCCGCGCCGGGGCAGCCCAGCGGCGTCCGAGCGGAGCCCGGGCGGGCGTGCGTTTGTTTATGTTTCGCTCGGGCCCGCTCAAGTGCCGCCCTCGGCGGCGGCGCCCCAGTCAGCGGCGTCCCCGGCTCTCCTCCCCTTCCCGGGCCCTGCCGCCTCCGCGCGCCCCGGCCGCCCCCTCCCAGCCGGGGGGCCCGAGCCCGGGGCCGGCGCGGGCTGCGCGCCCCTCTCCCCGCCGCGCCCGCGGGCGCCGACGGGCCCTTGTTCACTTACAGAGAAGGCAAGACGGAGAAGGGGGGGCCGGCGGCTCGGCGGGGGCTCGCAAGGGGTCGAGCCGAGCGGGGACGGCCACTGTTGGGGGGGCTGTGTGGTTTATTTGCTCGTGGACGTGGTGCCCTCCACCCCCTTCCCCGCGAGGCGCGGAGGGAGGGGGCCAGTCAGAACATAAACCTTCCAACAGGTCGGGAAGCGCCAAGTCTCTTCGGCCGCCAGAAAACCCGGACGGGCGCGTTCATCACCTCCTTGCTCCCGCTGCTGCCATCTTGACAGTTTCCCCCTCTCACTCAAGTCCTTTAAAAACACTAGCGGGAGAGAAGGGGGCGCGAACACCGAGTCACGGGGTGGGGAAGGGAAGCGCCTGGCCCAGCTCGGAAGCAGATCCGGAGTCACCGGGAAGGGAAGGCGGCCGTCCCGCTGCACAGCTCGGGCGCCTACCTCGGTTCCTTCCCTTCAGGGACGCGCGGGGAGGACGCCCAATCCCGCGCGGGCCCGGGGCGCGGTGAGGAGGGGGCGCTCCGGCCGCCGCAGCCCGCCCGAGGCACCGCCTGTCAGCCTGCGCGCCGCCGCCGTCCACATTCCTCCTCCGCCCCTCCACGAGCAGGACGGCCGCGGCCGCGGCACAAAGTTATAGACACACGCAGGGCGCCTCAACCTAGGCTGACGACTGGCGGGCGGGCGGTCCCCGCCCAGGGGGAGGGCTGGGCGGCGGGCCGGCGGGGCTGGTGTGCGTGCGGGTGTGCGCGCGTGTGTGTGTGTGTTTATGTGCTCACGCGCGCGCCTGCGCGGCCGCTCGGCGGGGCTGCGGGCCGGGGCTCGGCGGGCTCCCGCCGCCGCCGGCTCCTCCTCCCCGCCCGAGCCTCAATGACAACAAAGCGCCCGCTGGCCGGGGGCGGGGGCCGGGTCCCGGGCGCGCCGCGGAGGCGGTCGCGTGGCCTGGCAGGCTCCGGGCGGGCGCCCGGCACCCGGGGCCGCGGCCTGCGCGCGTCGGCCGGCCCGGCTCTGGGGCCGCGCCGGTGTCCGCTTTCCCGTTGGAGCCGGACACCAGCAACACCCGAGGGGGGCTGCTGGCGGCCCACGGCAAGGGTGCCTCGGCGTGGACACGCCGGCGGGCCGCGGCGCTGGTGCGCACAGCGCGCGAGCGAGCCGAGGCCCGCAGGTGTGGCCGGGCACCTGGAGGCGGGCTCTCCGCCGCGACCGTGCTCACTTTTCAAGGGTTTTAGGGCCAGCGAGGGAAGAAGTGCAACTCGGAGGTAGAGCAGGCGACTCCCCACTCCTTGAGGCCAGGGCTGAGTGTGCACCCTTGGGAAGGGGGAGTCATTTGCTTCTAATTTGCAGGTGACGGCAGGACGGCTCATGGTGCGTCCTGCACTGCTGACAGGGATGCGCCTGTGGTGTAGACGCTCCGCGCGGGTGCGCCCCGCACAGGGGCCACCTCGGTCACTGGTGCGCGAAGGCTGCACCCCATGGCACGCGCACACCCAGCGTCTACCCACTTTGCTTCATAAATTAGGTGTTTTTTTCCCCCTACGTCCTCCCGAGTCACTGAGGAGACCGTGCAGCGCAGCGCGAGCTCCGCAGCAACCCGATACACAAAAAGGTCCAAGCGAGCCCCGGCAGGCGTCCGCCCACCCGGCCCGCCGCGGCCTCCAGGCTTCGCGCGGGGCCTGTCACTCAAGTGACGCGCGGCCCCGCCCCTGCATCAAGCTAGTTGGACGCGTACAAACAGATGATGTCATTGTGCCCACACGCGCGTGACCCGGGCGCTCGGCGCCGCGCAGCCATTCGCTGCGCCGCTGACTCGTCAAGGCACGCCGCGCGCTGACTGGCCGCGGCCCGCAGTCTCCAGGCCCCAGACGCCCCTCTCCGCCCCCCGCCCCCGCCCCCCGGCAAATAATAAACAATCGAGTAAAATTCTAAGGAAGGAAGGAGGGGAGGGAGACGAGGAGAAAAAGAGAGGGCGCAGCAGAAGACGAGCCTCGCGCGGACGCCGAGAGGGTTAAAGGAGAGGGAGGGTTAAAACGGGCAGGGAACGGGGGGGCGGGAGCAGACCTGAGGCGACGGGTCCCGCCGCGACGAGGCGGCGTCCGGAGAGGAAAGTTGGCGAGCGCTCCGCGGGCGCGCCCGGCCGTTGGTGGGGCGCTAGGGCCCAGGAGCGCCAGGCGCGAGGCCGGGCGGGGGAGGGGCGCGGTGCGCGACCTGCTGAGGGGGCGGAGCCTGAGGCGCGCCGGAGCGGCGCGGGCGGAGCCGGCAGACACGTGCGGGAGCGGGGCGGGCGCGCGCCGCACAGGCTCGCCTGGGGCGCGCGGCCCCGCCGGCGCGCGCGCTTGTTTACCAGCGCACGTGGGTGTTATTTTTAAATGGAATGTGGTGCGGGCGGCGCGGCCGAGTGGCGGGCGCGTGGGGCCGCCCGCGCTGGCTGGGGGACGCGGCGGGTCCTGCGCCACGGGCTCTCGGCGGCCCACCGCGCGGGCAGCCGCCCCCACGGCGGGTGTGTAGCGGGCGGCCCGGGCCCCGAGCCTGCTGGCAGGCGTGGCGCTCGGTCCCCAGCCTCTCTGCAAACGGCGGGTTCCGGCCGCGGAACGCTGCCCGCTTGGCACCCGCGCTCGGCT
The DNA here is from genome assembly GCF_964194135.1 of Talpa europaea. NCBI lineage: Eukaryota > Metazoa > Chordata > Mammalia > Eulipotyphla > Talpidae > Talpa > Talpa europaea. Next base: position 43,352,443 of record NC_140068.1, read on the forward strand.
CCCCCAGTCACAACAAAGCCGCGCGCTTCCCCCTGGATCCTGAGGCCGCCCCAGGAACGGCCCCGCGGCCCCCGGGTCCAGGGCAGGCTTCACACGCTCCCAGGATCACTGACACGCAAGCCCCTGGCCGCGAGGGGACATCACCCCGCGTGGTCTGGGCCCGCCCTCCCTGGCCCCAAGGCCCCAAACCACACGTGCCGGTGTCTTGGGTGTACACTTCTGCCCTCGCGCAAATGCGTTTCTGCTGCTTGGGGGTGTCTATGAAAGAGGAAGTCTGCAAAGGGGCGCTGAGTGCTGCCGGGCGTTGTGGGGACGCCCAGCGTTTGCATTTGGTTTGTTGGTTTGTAGTGTGGCTGTGCACGGCCAAGTGCGACCACAACGCTCAGCTTCGAGTAGGCGAGGCGTGGGCGGGGGCGGGGGCGATGTCCCCCGGGGTCTGGCAGTCGGGTGAGCTTTGCGGAAACCCCGGGAGGCCAGGTCGCCCAGGGTCTTGTACCAGGCATGCTAGGGCATGAAATCAAAGAACTTTCAGTCGCTTGTTTTTAAGTACTCATGACACACTGTAAAAGAAACCCATCCTTTTCCTTCTCTAAATCTAATCTTTTGTCATTAAAGTCAAACCTGAAGAAGCAGAAAGAATGTGTTTACAGCGTCTGGGCTCTCTGCCACTAGTTTCGCTAGAAACATGGTGAGTGTCCATTTACAGGATGGATATCCCACGGGCACTCCAAAAACTGGAAGTTGAAAATTCAGTAGATTGAGCTCTTTGAGACCCTTCTGATGAAAAATGGAGGACGGGGACATGACAGCATGACACACGTTTCCTTCAAAAAGCCTAACAGTGTTAGTTGGGGGGGGGGGGGAGACGGGGGCAGAGTAAGACATTAAAAAGTTCAGTATCTTCGGTTTTAAAACAATGCAAAACAAATGCAAGAGGTTATATAAACAGTGTTGGTTAAGTTTCAAATGAGTCTAAGATCAAAACTACAAATGGCAGTGACTATAAACATCCAGCATGCATCTCACCCCAAGAATGTACCCTTGTAATTTATCTCTATGGGCAAAGCTTTGAAAACAGAATTTGAATCTCAGTGACTGTTCTTTTAGTCAGAAATGGCTTTGACCTTTTGCTTTCCCCTGGTAGCCTCCTTGGTCCTTCTCCATTTTTCTCCCACATGTTTTTTCCTCAACTGTTTAGTACAGGAAAGCTGAAATTTGGTTGTAGATGCAGAAGAAATGCCAGCATTATCTCTAAGGTAGAAGTTTTGCTCAAAACTCTTCCTACTCATTATATCCTGTTTATGTCTACAAATAACTTAAGGGGTGATTTTCTACTCCATTTTGGAAGTTCAGTCACTGAAGGAATAAAAATTAAATTTCTTTTGCCTGAATGAGTAGATCAACCATTTCAGACACCTAATTGCAAGGGCATCGGTGGCAGATGCCAAGACTCTCTTTCTGAAGGAGTCACTGCTTAGCACCTGTGTCCTTACCCAGTCTTCCTTGGACCCAGGTCAGGTGTGTACTTTCTCCCAACTCAGAGTTAGAACACTAGGAACTGAGCCCTCTGCCAGTCAGCGAAGGGCTCAGTTCCCTCTCGGACTTGGCTTCCATGTCCACCTCAACAATGAAGAGAGGAAACATAAAAGAGTATAAGCATCCAACTGACAAGAAAAAAAGGATTCCCAATATTCATATACATAGCTGCTCACTGTACTTTTTCTGACACCTTTGCTTCCCGACTCCTCAGAAAACTACTCACGTGGAAAACATTTAGTGAACACTCTGTACCAAAGAGCGTGAGCTTTGGCTTGCCCTTTGGGGCATCAATCCAGGCAGGTTTCATCACCACCCTCTCCAAGAGTCTCTCAAGCTCTGTCTTTCCTTTTCCCCTTTGACTCTTTCAGGCAAGATATACCCCTGCAGAGCTCTCCCAAGTCATGACAGTGACTGCCCCATGATACATTTGGAGGGTAAATATGTATGTTTATGGGGGGAAGAGAACCAGAAAAACGGTGAAGATTTGTCTGAAATGGAATTGTGCAGACAACAGAAAGTGGAAAGGATGCTGTTTCAGTATTTTGAGATAATGATGATAACCTTTACTTGTCACTTAATATGATCGAGGCCCTGAATTACTGTATTTGCAGTGTGTAAGAAATAGGTACAGTAAAGTCTGATTCCCCTCATTTACCAGCTGTGTGACCTTGGGCTGTTAATTAACCGTTGAGCCTCAGTTCCTCATTCATAAAATAACAATAATACCTTCTAGGATTGTTGAAAGGATCGGGTTAAATGAGATGAACCTAAAGCATTTAGGTTTTGTATATTAGGAGGGAGGCCTTTTCAAAATAATGTTGCCCAGGCTCCATCTTGGACCAGCTGAATTAGTATCTTTTAGGGTAGGGTCCAACATTGATTTTTAAAAAATGTTTTCCAGAGAATCTATGGCAGTCAAGATTGAGAATACTGATCTAGAAGTCTCTCCTATTCACATGCCAGGGTTTGCCCTTAGGTGTATCTAGTCAGTTTCTGCTAGAGAGTGATGGCAAAGCCATTTGCTACACACAAGGGTACAGGTAGGTCCCACACCCATAACATCTCAGTTTATCCCTAGAACCACCTACCTCAACAGAGACCATCCCTCACATTTTTACAGCTTTTCCCCGTAGGTCACACAGTGAATGGCAGGCCAAGGATAGTGCAGCCACTATGGAAAACAATATGAGGGTCCTCAAAAAATTGAAACTAGAACTACCATATGATTCAGCAATCTCACTTTCTGAATCCATGTCATATACTTCTCCCCGAATCCTGTAATGCCTCCCCAGCAGTATTTCCTTATGTGGGCCTTTTGGCCTACTGAGAAGGGCTGTAACCAGATAAGAAAACATAACTCCAAGCACCAAGCCACCAATCCAAAACTGGTGGTTGTCTGGTCAAATCTGCCCCACCAGGTTGTTGGTTTTGTTGGGGGGGGTGGGGGGGTGGGAGGGGGTGCTCTCCTACATGTTTTTTAAAACTTTGAGTCAATTGCCAACATTTATAGTTACCTTTAATTTTCTTTTGTTTTTTATTGTTATTATTTTTCCCCCTGATCCCTTACCATATGACCCAGCAATTCCACTCTTAGGAATGTACCCAAAGGAGTCAACTTTTTTTTCTGAGAGGCAGTTTGCCTGCACACTGTCACCCCTACTCCACTCTGCTACTCTTCAGGTGCTTTGAGGACAAAGGTTTGTTCTGAACTGAAACTGAAGAGAATAGCACTTGAAAAACTGTAGCTCAACTTTGCTTAACTATTGATTATACATCATCTAACCTTGTTTTTATTTATTTTTTAAGGTTTATTTATTTATTTACTTATAAAAGAACTGGGTACAGGCCAGAGGCGCGGGAGGGTGAGAGGATTCACCAGAGACAGAGTGGGGAACAGAACAGTCAGACAGACTAACAAAATACACTGCTGAGTGGAGCAGCAGGAGAGGTCTATTGCGCCATGTGGGACCCTCGCAGGCCAGCCATTCCAGTAGGGATCAAACTGGCGCTGCAAAGGCTACGGACAGCTTCTCAGTGCGGTGCTCAACAGCCTGCGCCACCAGAGGAGGCCCCTAACCTTGTCTTTAAACTTCAATTTAATATGGTGGAGTAGATACCCAGGGAAACAACCTCTTGATGAAAATGAAAGTTAGAAAAGACTTTCAAATGTTTGTTGTTTTTTTTTTTTCATGAATCATTGAGCTGGCAAGAAAACAAGAAGACCAGAGACCAAAAACAAAATTAAGGTGTGACCCCTGGGAAGTGAGCAATCTCCTAGAAAATCTGCCCAACAACAGTATCCTTGATCTTCCACTTTGATAAGTGTGCAGAGACTGAGAGACAGAAAAAAAAGCTTCAGGCCTGCCAAAGACCATGATCATAATAAAGAACGTCTCCCAATGTAAATTGGGTCATAAGCTCTGGGGATCTAACCTCCAGCAAGACGACTATATTGCTAATTCTATTGCATATTTGAAAAATGCTAGAGAGTGCATCTTAAGTGTTCTCACCATACACATACAAAAGTAACTATGTGAGATGTGTTAACTAACCTAATTGTGGTAATCCTATCACAATATATAGCAAATCATCATGTGTTATGCCTTAATCTTACACAATATTATTTATCAGTGATAATCAAGCTGGGAAAAATAATTTTACACAAAATAAAAATATATTTTATTAAGTTTAAAAAGGAACTTTTTCATAAAACTGAGACTCAAAAGAAACCAAGTAAAGATGAATGTGAAATTGATCTGCTATGCAAAATAAGAGCCTTAAAAATTTGCCTGTGATCAACAAGCAACTGTAAACCAGAGCCACACTGCAGGGGGAGGGGCAGAGAGAGGAAGGACTAGGGTCAAAATAAGGGGGGGGGGGGTGCAATTGTATGGGGAATATAACCAAAATGAAAATGCATATGCTTTGTGCAAAAATGAAAAATGATGTAAGAATTATATAAAATAAAATATTTTTTTAAAAATTTGCCTTTGTTTAAATTTTTTTAAATATATACATAAATCTTACAAGAGTTTATAACAGGGTGTGGTCTACATATAAGATGGTGACCCAAATTCATGATACCATGAAATTTTTTAAAACCTGATGAGTCTAACTTGGTTTTGTGACTGTGAGTGATGAGCAGTGGCGATGAACACTACAGGGTGCGCCAAACAATTGGCAGAAGCAAATACAAGTTCTCTCTGGAAAAATATCTGAACCCAGGCCCCAAAGAATGCCTGCTGATAAAAAGTTTCAGGAATAGAAGTTCACAAACAGAAATCACAAGACAAAGAAGTAAGTCCCCATAAATAAGAGCAGATAGAAACAAAAAGTAAGACACAGACACACAAGAATTTGGGGTATTGAAATAAATAGAGGCAGGACATAAATGTGGGTAATATGTTTCAAAAAATAGAGGAGAAATTTAAAAATATAAGAAACAAGAATCTATTAAAAAACAAATGAGTAGATTTAAAATCAAAGTACTTCTACCTTTTTCATTTTTTTCCTTCCCAATTAGATTTTAGGTCCTTGAAGACCCAGAGACCAGGCTGAGCACATTGGTTATTGTATGCCAACTGAAGAAAGAAAGTACTCAACTCTTCTTTTGAAAGTCAGCAGAAGCGGGCCGCCACTGGTGGTGTGGGCAGTTGAGCGCCGCACTGTGAAGCTGTCCGCAGCCTCTGCAGAGCAGGTTCAATCCCGGCTGGACTGCGAGGGTCCCACATGGCGCAGCAGACCTCTCCTGTGGCACCCACTGCTCCCCTCAGCAGTATATTTAGTCAGTCTGCCTGTTCTGTTCCCCACTCTGTCTCTGGTGAATCCTCTCACCCTCTCATGCATCTGGCCTGTACCCCAGTTCTTGTGTAAAAAATGAATAAATCTTTTTAAAAAGTCAGCACGGGCCTCCCTGGTGGCGCAGCGGTTGAGCGCTGGGTTGGAAGCTGCCCGCAGCCTCTGCAGTGCCGGTTCGATCCCCAGCCACTGGGTAAGGGTCCCAAATGGCGCGCAGACCTTTCCTGCTATCCGCTGCTCCCCTCAGCAGTGTACTTTGTCATTCTGCCTGCTCTGCTCTCCGCTCTGGCTCTGGTGAATTCTCTCACCCTCCCGCGCTTCTGACTGTACCCAGTGCTTGTATAAATAAATAAATAAATCAATCTTAAAAAAAAAAAAAAAAAGTCAGCAGAAGAACTGAGACTGTGACTACACTTAAAAAATTCTGTTGTAAGGGGCCTTCCTGGTGGCTCAAGGGTTAAAAACAGTGCTATCAAGCTATCCACAGCCACTGCAGCACAAGTTCAATCCAGGCCACCCAGGAAGCTACCCTCATGGCACAGCAGACCTCTCCTGTCTCACGCGCTGCTCCCCTCATCAATGTATTTCAGTAGATCTGCCTGTTCTGCTCCCCACTCTCTCTGGTGAACCCTCTCACCCTCTGCACCTCTGGCTTACACCCGAATTCTTGTATGCATAAATAAATAAATCCTTTTTTAAAAATTCTGTTGTAAGATCCGACAAATCACTTCTACAGGAAAGGAAGACATGAAGGCAGAATTAATGTGATATTGCCGATTGACTGGCCTGTGGCAGATGGCATTGGGTTTTGTGAGTAGTCCAGCTTACTCCATGTCTCATCTTGGGAAAACCTGTGAAATAAGCATATGCCATGTCCACTTGTTAGAAAATCTATTTTAAATGCTTAGTAATTGGAATCTTAAATACAAATTACTTTAAAACATTGAGGTACTTAAATCAAGGAAATATGTAGAACCATTACTCTTCAGAATATATTGCATCTTCCTGCAGCAATTTAGTTTGTCCACTCATTGTCAAGTTTACTGGAAGGGTCTGATACTAAAGCCCCCATAGGATGTGACTGAGGACTTGAGCACATTCAATCTGATTATTCCCTCTCCCACATCCACATCTAAAAACTAAGTAAACCTGTGAAACAGGATGACAACAGGAAACATTTTAAAGTTTGGCAAATTTTGCAAGTCTAATGTAAGCATTTTAAATTTCTTGAACGAAACAAAGATGGGGGGCTATGAATAGGTTTTACTACATCCTGGAATAGAAAAGGGTCAAGTAAAGCTACCATAGTTGCTATGAGGATATTGTATTTGAGCTCGAACTCGGTTCATTAGCAGTGGCTCAGACTTCCTAGAAGAAAATTTTTCCTTTGTTAGAGAAACTTTTTGCTCCATGCAGGTCCTGGTGGAGCCTTTCGTGGTGGCTATCAGAATAGGAATGCTAATAGTGTGAGTGGGACCTGCTTTATAAACCATTCCAGGAGTTGGCCTTCAAAGATGACCTGAGAGCAAGCAGGTTCTCACTGAAGAAGACATTGTAGTTGGTTGTTTGACATGTTCTTCTCAGAAGGTATTCTCCACAAATAGGAAAAGGCTCACCTTCACTCCTTTCCCCATTCTCTGAATAGTTCATATTTCTTTAATATCACATTTATGTACCTTTTTTAAGGGCTACTTGTGCTCATTTCTGGAGAGAGAGCTGAGGCCATCAAAATGGGTGAAAAATCGCTCAGTGAGACATGGGAGGAAGTGTCCAGGCCTCCAAACATGAGTGATCACATGAAAGCATGACATCTGAATTTCACACATTTGCACAGCATTTAGAGTCCTCCTGCAACTTCACTTCTCCAATGTTTAATTTGAAGGTTCTTTTTTACACTTAAAATAACTTTCATAAAATCTGTATTTTGAAAACAATGAAGTCAAGTGAATAATCCCATTAAAGAACGCAATCCCTGGAGTACCTGTCCTGGTTAGGAACTCACCAAACCTAGTCACTTTTGGTCAGGAAGGCCTGCTCACTGCAGAGAGTGAAACTCTCGATTTTGTGGAGATTTTACCAACCAATAAAAAGATGAGGTTTGAACTGGATCCCACTTTTCACTCTTTGTGTTATGAAAGTATGTTGCTGAAAGATGAATGGATTTTCATGGCAACTAATTGAAGGCATTTGACCCACATGGAGTCTAGAAACTGTACAGGTTAGCCTTTAATAGCAGACAACTGTGGCAGGGAAGGCATAAGAGTTAAGGGAAGGTCAGTGGTCTCAGAAACCACTCTCAGTTGTGCCTTGATAACTCTCTGGGTTAAGTGGGGAAATCAAGTTTCTTTTCCTGCTGAGGAGAATCAGACCTGCCTGGGGAAATCACAGGAAAAAGAATTACATAAGGCCCAGTCTAGAAGAAGCCACTTTGCCTTTTCTGCCCCCCTGATAAGCCCAATATTATCAATAAATTGTTGTTTTCAAATTAATGAGTCCCTAACTGGACAATTAGAATGGCATTACATTCCTTTCTCAAAAGTGTAAGAACTGGTTTGTCTATACGTGTTTTATTTGAGTTAACCCTCTTCCACTTTTTTACAGTGGTAGTAAAAAAAGTCAACTGTCATTAACTTCTGGATTTAAGAAATACTCAGAAGATGAGACTGTTAGTTGACTTGGAAAATTCCTTCTAGAGCTCCTTAATGTGGTCCTGCCTGATGCTACTTCATTCTCTCAGATATACAAAAATCCCACAAAATTTATTAGCCTTCAATCTTTCAATTTATCCATTATGAAGCAAAGGCACTTAAAAATTCCTTTAAAAACAGTTCTATTTTTTAATTGTTCTGTTTTTATGAGGATGGTATCCTGTTAACACCTTTTAAGCATATACTCTTTTTTCTCATTTTTTCAAGAAATATAACATGCTTGCAGAAAATCACGGAATGATTTAGTTTATTTAACAGCACACAGTTTAATGAATGGTTATGCATAGACCATCCATACCACACCCAGAACAGGAACTAGAACATCACTAGCACCCTACAAATCCCTTCCCTAGCAAAATCCTCCTCGCCTTCCCTTAAATGAGTTACTCTTAACTTTCGTGGTCATCATTTCCTTGTTATTCTTATAGTTGCATTCATTTTTGTTGCCATATAGGCCATGGTATGAACAGTCATCGATCTATCAACATCTACTTTATTGATCTAGCAATATCTATTTTATTGATCTAGTCTAATGTTGATAGATAGCTAATTGGCTTGTTTGCAGTTTAGGACAATTGCTAACATTGCTGTTCTGAACATTCCCAGGCATGTTCACATAAATATATATAGTATATACTTAATAGAGGATCACAGACACGTGCCTCTTCCACTTCACTGGATGCCAGATTCTTCTCCAAAGTGGCTGTACAAGCTATCAATACATTCTCACCAGCACCGTGTGCGCTCCTTGGCCACTTTCTCACAAGCACTTGAAATTGTGGGATGGTTTAATGTTTTTTATTTCTTCTTTTACTGGTGATGGAGTTCAACAATTTAATTTTAATTAAGATTAATGAGCACCTGCTAAGCAGCAGCGCCTGTACTAGGAGCTTCTATATATGTTTAATCATCATTAAGCCACAACAGCTCTGTAAAAATGATCTCCCCAATTCATAAATGAGGAAATTGAAGCCACAGACTAGAGGTTTCCCAACTGAGGCCCCGACGGAACTGTTCTTTCAGTGAGGTCTGCTGCAAAGACCACCGTCTCTCCTCATCACCACACAGTCTCCAGCCCTATCTCTGCTTCCCCTCATCACCATGTGGAGGACAGCTGACTTGGCCATCGCTCAGGACCCACCTCCAGCCTCTGAGGGCACTAGGCCCTGGTTCTGACCTCACACACACCCTGTTGTAGCTGGTTGAGTTCACTCACCACCTGATGTAAACATTACAGCCAGTCACGCTGCATGAACCCAGCAGAACCATGCTGGTCTAGAAATAAAGGATTCCTCTTAAAGACTCTAACTAGTTTTTTCTCTTTCACGTAATGCCCAGAACCCCACTTCCTTCTCTTTTAGCTTAGTCCTTTTAGCTTAGTCAAGGTTGGAATCTTCCCTCCTAATCTCTAAGTTACCTGAGGGCAAAAACTGTCTTAATCCTTTTTTCAAAAGTCCTATGTTGTGAGGAGGTATCAGTCAAAAGGTACAAAGTTTCAGTTATGCCAGGTGAATAAGTGGTGGAGAGCTAATGTACAACATAAGGCCTATCCTTAGTACTGCCGAATGGTATACTTACATTTTCTCTAAGAGGGCAGATCTTATGTTAAGTGCTCTTACTAAAAAGAAAAAAAAAAAAATTAAAGAAAGAAATAAGGGCCTCCCTGCTGGTGCAAGGGGTTAAGATGCAACCAACCTATGAGGCTGTCCACAGCCACTGCAGCACGAGTTTGATCCCCGGCCAGGGAGAAACCACATGGCACAGCAGACCTCTCCTGGCTCGCCCACTGCTCCCCTCAACATTGTATTTCAGTCAATCTGCCTGTTCTGCTCCCCACTCTGTCTCTGGTGGATCCTCTCACCCCCCACACCTCTGGACTGTACCCCAGTTCTTTTATGTACAAATAAATCTGTAAGGGGCAGGACTGGGCACAGTGCAGGTTTTCTGATCCCATGCAGACCGGGTAAAGGAGGAGTCAGAGTCCTCAGTAGTTTTGCAGGTTTTTTATTTGGGGTTCACCAGGCATATGGCAGGCAGGGGTGCTGGCGGGGGGGCTGGCAGGCTGGCAGGCCTCCCAGCCCCCAGCAAGTCTTCACTCTATCTGGGCTCTCTAGTGTTCGTTCCGCTGCTTCTCGGCTTCTCTTTCTGCTACTGGTGCTGCTGCTGCTACTGGTGCTGCTGGCGTCCCCCCGTGACGCCGCCCTTAAAAAAGCACAGTCTTAACTCAGCTGAATCCCATCTACCTATGCCCACACCCTACTCCAGGTGTCCGCCATCAGGCATGCATTCAGGACAAGGATCCATCATCTATCCTGATGGCGGAAGGGCAGAAAAGCCTGACATTTTCTTTACCCTACAAAATCTTAAAAAAAAAAAGAAAGAAGGTGAAAATAAACTTTTTTTTTAAAAAAATTATTTATTTATACAAACACTGATGTACAGGCCAGAGGAGCAGGAGGGTGAGAGAATCCACCAGAGACAAAGTGGGGAGCAGAATAGGCAGAAGGACCGAAATACATTGCTGAGGGGAGCAGCGGGAGAGACAGGAGAGGTCTGCCGCGCCATGTGGGAATCTCCCTGACCAGCCAGGAATCGAACCCATGCTGCAGAGGCTGTGGACAGCTTCACAGCACTGCAAAAATAAACTTTTGAATGATGAATGAGTTTATGACCTTGATTGTAATGATGGTCTCACAGGTGTATTCTCTCCAAACCCATCAAGTTGTACACATTAAAAATATACAGTACTTTGCACCTCAATCATACCTCAAAATGGTAGTGAAGAAAATAAAATTAAGTAAAATAAGCAAACAGAAGTAAAAATTCATTTATTGAATGCCCAGGCCTGGGATCATCAGATAAGGCTGATGTTCTCTTCTCCATCCTCAGCTCACACAGACCACTTGACCTTCCCAGGTCTCAATTTTCTGATCTATAAAATGAAAGGGCTAGACTAGAGAATCCCAAAGGCTTTTTCTAGCACTAACATCTGTGACCGTGTTAATTAATTTCTTCAATAGCACTTATGTAACACCTTTTGTTTGCACCCTTTCACAAACAAAACTTCTAGCCTATTATCATTGATACTCAGGCAAAATGCAACAGTGTGATTTTGTTTTCTCTTATTTAAGTGTTGTGGGCATTTGTTATTTCTTCATGATCTACCTATTTCTAACCATTAGATTTAGTTTTATAATTTAAAGGAAAAAAACAAACAAAAACAAGGGTCATCTCTGTTGTTTCCCCATTAAATAGAAGCCCAATGAGGTCAGGGACTGTATCTAATTTGTCTTTGTATCTCCAGCATATAGCAGGCACTCATAAATGTGAAAGAGAGGGAAGGAGAGAATGAAGATAGAAAGAAGAAGGAAAAGGAGGAATTCTCCCATACCTGTGATATCACTGAATACTGAGATCGTGGGTATCTAAACCACAGTCTTTGCCCATGGATGCTGCCTTTGATGGTAGGCTCTGATTTCTTACCGAATCAGCAAATCATCAGAGCTACACAAAATTACATTATTTTTTTTGAAGCCTTTTGCAGGTACATAATATAATCATGGCTTTGATAAAGGATGCCAAGTGCTCCTGAGTGCAAAGAAGAGAAAAATATTGTAATAGTTACCAGACTCATTTAGCTTCTAACCATAAAAAAAAAAAAGTCCATTGCTCTAGAAGATTCTTATATCTGCTGAATTGGCATCACTATAAGACAACCTGCTTTCTCTTAATTTTTGTGTGTCTTAGCAGTGATCTTTAGGAAAGTCTAATTTTCTTAACCAGGGTTCAACTCAGGGCTTTACCAAACTTCCTAGTGATCTATGATTTATTATAATATGCCCCAATTACATTTCCTTCCCATAGTTGCCACCATGTCCCCAACTCAAGTGTAAAATATAAAACTTTGGTTGACACTCCACTGTTTTTTTTTTTATAATAAATTTTATTGTTATATTCCCCATACAATTGCAGCCCCCCCATTCTGACCCCAATCCCTCCCCTCCCGCCCCCGCCCCCCTAAAAGTGTCTCTGGTTCATAGTTTTTTGTTGATTTTGATTTTCACTTTCTTATAGTTATTCATTTTCCTGGTCCCTTATTTAAGTTTTCTATATTCCTGCTATGAGTGAGACCATCCGGTATTTTTCTTTTTCTTTTTGGCTTATTTCGCTGAGCATGATCCCTTCCAGCGCCATCCATGTTGCTGCAAATTGCATGTGTTTATCTTTTTTGAATGCTGAGTAATATTCCATGGTGTATATGTACCACATCTTCTTGATCCAGTCATCTATTTTTGGGCATTTGGGTTGTTTCCAAAGCTTAGCTATTGTAAACAGTGCTGCTATAAACATAGGGGTGCAGGTGTTCTTTGGAATTGATGTTTCTGTGTCCTTTGGGTAAATACCTAGGAGTGGAATTGCTGGATCATATGGAAGCTCTATGTTTAGTAGGTCCAGAAATCTCCACACAGCTTTCCACAGTGGTTGGACCAGTTTGCACTCCCACCAACAGTGCAGAAGAGTTCCTTTTTCTCCACACCCTCGCCAGCATTTGTTGTTGCTAGTTTTTTTAATATGTGCCATTCTCACTGGTGTAAGATGGTATCTCATGGTAGTTTTGATTTGCATTTCCCTGATGGCAAGTGATGTTGAACATTTTTTCATATGCCTGTTGGCCATTTGCATTTCCTCTTCAGAGAAGTTTCTTTTTAGCTCTTCTGCCCATTTTTTGACTGGATTCTTTTCTTTGTTGTTGTTGAGTCTCATCAGCTCTTTGCAGATTTTTGTGATCAGTCCTTTATCATTAGTGTTGGGTGCAAAAATGTTCTCCCAGTTGGTGGGGTTTCTCTTTGTTTTTGTTATTGTCTCTTTTGCTGTGCAGAAGCTCTTTAATTTGATGTAGTCCCAGCTGTTTATCTTTGCCTTCACTATCACTGCTTTGGGTGATGACACTCCACTGTTTTTCCCTGTGCTTAGCCAGGGTGCCGTCCTGTACTCACCTGATAGCTTCTTACCTATGTCAAAGAAGACTTTGAACTTCCAGGCTTCTCTCTGGGGGCCAGAGGATGGGAAACAGACTTGCCCTCCTCCCCACTCCTGACAACCAAAGTCTGACTGCTGACTACTCTTGGATCAGGCTGCTGATTTATTCTTTCTTTACCACTTCCCTCTAAGGTATCAAGAGGAAGAGGACTAATTTCTGGAGAAAAAAGTGAAGTCTAGTTTTCAAAGACTGGAATGAGCCTGTAATAGAGCCTGGCTGAATTCAGCTTAAGTTTCTGTCCACAAGATTTACATTTCTCAAGCTGGCTTGGCCTTGGAGAGTTTCTGAAAGAAGGCGCTAGGCATTGACCTGCTAAATAGCCACTTGTTCCTCTCGTGCTGGGCTTGGATCCTGGAATAGATTCCAATCACAGGTGATCTGGACTTCACCCTATTTGGGGGAAGCAAGGGCAGAGAGAAGTGTTGTTAACTGTATACCAAGCATTGTCATGCCAATGAGGAGTTAAAGTCAGGAAGTAGAAAAACAAGTGAGGAAAGGATATCCATAATATTACTTTTGCCTCTTCTGATTTCTCCACAGGCTCTTCCCAGCAGCTACAGACCTGACCATGGAGATCACCTGCCTCGCGCTGCCCTTCCCCTCAGTAGTCCCCAGTTACTCAGCAACACTTCTAGAAAGGGGCTATATTGACTGCCAACTAATTGCCTGCTTTGTTACAAAGTTCTCAGTCTCCCAGTACTGTGTTAATGCCAAGACTGTGAGGTTAGCCCTGTGTAGACCCATTTTAAAACCTAGATGATAGATTCCTCAAGAATAGAAATGCTTAGCTTTTTCCTTCTTGGGTTTACAGGAGTTTTGTTATAATGGCTTCGCCAATATTCTCCAACTGGTGCCTGAGACAGGAAACAATATTTCACACATTCATATGTGACTATTTTTGAATGGTAATTAAGTGGTATTACTTAATGGTATCTGAATGGTACTATAAATACTTATCATCACTAATTTTTTTTCAACAAATGAACAATAAAGTAGAGCCATAGTTGTGGAAGGGACCTTGACTTCTTTGAACATTAAAATGTGCCCTCACGTACAGAAAGTTTGGGTAAAATATAGCAATAGATATCTTGCCTCTGAATGCCAACTTCCCCCATATCTAAATCCCTAACTTTTTTTTTTGCTTCAGGATGAGGCTAAGGAAAGAGCCAATACTTCCTCATCAGAAAGAGAATTCTGTGGTAGTGTACAGTGGGTTTGATAACTTTTCATTCCTGCATTAACTGACCTGTAACTGTTGTCGAAGGAAACATTCAGCTGGAGAAAAAAATCTTTTTCAAAAGAGACTAGTTAATAATAAAGCCCTTAACATTTGTTCTGGGTTTTATAACCACCACCACCCCCTCATTTTAATCTTGCATAACTTTGAAAAATTAAACAGTTGCTGAAAAGTGAATCAATCACCTCGGAGATGAGACCCAAGTTTGGAGCATTACTCCTGAAAGAGTAATGTTTCAGAACAATCCTGGGAAGCGAAACTGGGGCTTGCCAGTGAAGGCCTCTGTCAGTGTTTGTGCCAACCACTATTTGCCTAAGCGAACCCTGCAATTAACTAGGGTGGATTGGTCTACTCTGAGTTCTCAATCAAATCCTCTCCCAATACTCCTGAGCCCCCTTGCTGCTGACATCCTTGCTGGAAGCATCCTTGAGATGCTGTTTGACATCAGTCTCTCTGCAGGGTCACCATGAATCATCATTAACCCCCTCGCTGTGGTCTCCCCACTCTTGCTGCTGCCACAGCTGCCATTGTCCCAATATTCGTGCAAAATAGCCAATGTCAGGCACCCCTATGCGCATTCAGTCTCACAGCAGGGCCCATCAGGCAGTGTTCAGCAAGCCAGCAGCTGGGTTCAGCATTTCAATGTAGCCTTCTCCGTGCTTCCAGAACATAACTCCACCAATGCCTCTTTGTTCCAGAGCTGTTTTGTACCAATGACATGTCTTCCCTTTAATTCTATTTCTCAAGTTCCTTTCATTTGAATCACCAGACTTTCTCTCAGTGCCCATTCCAGAAAACACTCCCACTGAGGAAGTGTTTGTTCTTCGGCCAGGTTTTCCAGTTAAGAGCTAGTCTCAGACGCTCCATGGCCTCACTTGGAGAAAACTAGATCCCTTGAGAGAACCTTCACGCCAAGCCCCAAGCACTCTGCTTCCTCTGGTAGTGCTTTCATCCCAGTAACTCTAATTTTAACTTTCACCTCCACGTAAAGTGGAGTTGTTGTAAGATCAGGATGGGAACAGAAAAACCTTTGATGACATCTCAAGAAGAATTTCCTGATTGAAGTGAAAAGATACAGTCACTGCAGTTGTGTTGCTCATCTCACAGCATAAGAGGCCAAGAAAAAACAGTATTTATGAAATAGTATGAAGTTACTCACCAGACAGAGAAAAAAAGCCAAAACTGGCTGGCCAGCTGGCTAGAGAAGTGTCTTCCCTCTATACTTCAGAGCAATGAGCCACGTGACTCCAAGTTTTCCCAGTGGGGTCACTCAACTAGCCTCAGGAGAGGGTGCAATCCACACCAAGGACCAGAAAGAAAGCCTCTTACCACCACACATGATTATGTACAAAGTTTACTCAGATCAGAGTTAGCATTTCCTGTCATCTCTGCTGAGCCTGTGAGGGAGCTGAGAGATCGGCATTACCTTCATTTCGAGATGGGAATGTTGAGGCCCAGAGAAGCAGACTTGATCAAACAAGGCTGACAGCTCATCCACAGCTCTTGGCTCCAAATCCCGCCTTCCTAGAGCCACTCCAGCCCCCTCACAAAGAAAATGTTTCTCCACTGCCTCAGGCACTTGTAAAGCTGCAGCTCTTTTGGGGGAGTGTAACTCAGTTGGTGCCACTGTCTGACTTAAGGAGGGGATGAGGTCTGGACTGGGAGTGCATTTGGAGATCTCCCAGCTGGTTCATGGCTACTAAACACCAGGGCAGTTCATGTGTGCCCAGAAAAGTTCCAGGAGGTTCAGACAAAAATGATAGACTGGCGCCAATATTTCTAGAAAAACATCTTTCCTCTGCAGCTCTCGGGCATGTCACTATCTTTATCTTTTACCTGCTTTATCACAGTAAGGTAGGTCACAACCAGGAACCCTTTTCTGTAGTCAGAGAAAGAGGTAACAGGAGAGAGGAAGGAGCATAAGCAGGTAGCCCTCTCTTACTTACCTTCACTATCAAACTTCACAGCATCTTCTTGTTTGTTTGTTTTTTTTTTTTTTTTTTTTGGTCAATACTTCTTATGGCTATTCAGGGGACTCTAAAAAAAGGTTATTTATTTCCATTCTAACCTACCCAAGAAGGGGAGGCTGGCCAGACGCTGGTAGTTGTGGTATCTTCACTCTGGAGGCAGCATTTCCGGGGATGTCCTCTCCAAAGCCCAGAAAACTTGGGGCTTGACCAGTGTTTACTGATCTCCTCCTGCCATCTTGTGGCTGTGAGTAGAACATGCATGCAAATTCCTATCTCCAACTCCCAGGCTCTCTGAAAAAAATCAGTCTTTTGTCTCTTACAATCCACACCTGGGAGGAAGAATCCACTGGTCTCATAAATTAACCCCTTAGTATGAAATAGGTAAAAAGAAACTGATTATCTGAGAGCATGGTAAAATTAACCAAAAAGGAAGGCAGAAAACATCAGATGCCAACTTTTAACAAATTGAACTTTTTGCTGTAATTGAGTAAATGAGGTACCCTAAGAAGAGAGGGCCCTCTGGCAATCCAACTTTATTCTGAGCTACAGAGCTGACTATATTTCAGGACAGACTTTATGAACAAGTCTTAGTTTAATCAACAAGGCAGCTCTTCCATTAGTGATATTCCAAAAACACTTATGTCTCCATACCTTAACTGTTTTAATTGGGAATTTTCATATTTTGAGGGACATGAAAGAACCAACAAACTAAATCTCTTGGCCCATATAATTTAGAAAAACCAAAGGTCAGGATTGACCCAGAGGTTCACGTTGTCACCAGGGCATATGTCTCTAAGAGTCTTTCCACTCTGGTCCTCTCTGGGTTTTAGCCTCATGCCCATTACATGGAAATCACTGTAGCGGTGCCAGGCCTCATATTGACAAGCTACATAGTCCAAAGAAAGACAAGTTCTCTCTCTTTTTTTTTAAATTTATTTATATATTTATACAAGCACTGGGTACACTCAGAAACGCGGGAGGGTGAGAGAATTCACCAGAGCCAGAGCGGGGAACAGAGCAGGCGGAAGGACCCAAGTACACTGCTGAGGGGAGCAGCGGGCGGCAGGAGAGGTCTACGCCCATGTGGGACCCTCGCCCATTGGGCGAGGATCGAACAGGCGCTGCAGAGGCTGTGGGCAGCTTCACAGCCCAGCGCTCAACCGCTGAGCCACGGGGAAGGCCCAAGGTCTCTCTCTTCTTGTACGCCCCGGAAGACTGAGGAAGCATCTGGGTCAGAAACCATTGGCAAGCACTTTATGAATAGTTTTTACCATATGCTGTAACTTTTGTTATATAATGCTATATTTTCTCATTGTAAATAAAAGCTGAAGCAAGTTTCTAGCCTGGGGGTTCCCAGTTCCTCTTAGAGCATCTCACCCCCACCCTCGAGTTCAGGGTGGATGTAGGCATGCAGGTGGCAAGGACCCTGCCTCCATCCCTCCAGTCCACCCAGCAATCGCCCCTTACGTGCCCCCAGGATGTAGATATTTTACAAAGGTTTCTAAATCCCTTCTTTTCTATGCACTTTTTTATTTAAGAGGGTGCGAACCCAGGTGGGAACCCCCCACAATAAAGTCTGTCAATGTTTGGGGAAAAAAAATGAAGTAAGTTTCTTAAGATATTTTTTTAAGGACAATAAAATATCTGTGTGTGTGTGTGTGTGTGTATGTGTGTATATATATTTATATATATAAAAGAAACCCTTGGTAAGCATCTCCCTTTGTCTCAGTGAGGACAGATGGGGCCCTTTGCTCATTCCTGAACCAAATGCTGTGCTCAAGTGGGTGGGATATTCCTAGAGTTGGGATGGAATCAGACTCACACAGCACATCCGACTTGGACAGGACAGGGTGGGGCAGTCGCCAGAGAAAACTTGATCCTGAATTCTCGTGGAAGAAAAAGAATAAATGCCAATAAAGTGTCCAAATATTTTTCATCATATACCCCAGGCATTAAACATCATGCATGTTTATATATATATATATTACAGATCTAGGGCCTCCCTGGTGGCACAGGCAGTTAAGCGACGCACTGTGAATCTGTCCGCAGCCTCTATAGCGCAGGTTCGATCCCCACCAGCTGGTGAGAATCCCACATGGTGTGGCAGACCTCTTCTGCCACCCACTGCTCCCCTCAGCAGTGTATTTCATCAGTCTGCCTGTTTTCTTCCCCACTCTGTCTTTGGTGAATCCTCTCACCCTCCCGTGCATCTGGCCTGTACCCCTGTTCTTGTATAAATAAATAAATCTTAAAAAAAATTACAGATCTATACTGTGTATCAATATACATAGGTATTCAAATACAAAAATATATTTTGAAGATTACAATAAAAGTAAAATTATAGGTGTTTTATTATTTTTTTCATTAGCAGGGTTCAAACCTTTTTGCTCTCAAGATTATGATTAGAAAGGCCTCATTCTCTTCTTAAAATTTAGTTTAATACTTTTTAACTCAGGGTTCTAGTTTTCAGTATATTTCCATACTTTGAATTAATGACTGCTATACAGAATAAGATACTGATATGGAGATTCAAATTAAGAAAATTGAATAAATGGGAACTCATGGTACTAGTTTTCAGTTTTTAGCCATCACTTATACAAAGTTTTTTCTTCCATTCTCTTGACACCAAGAGGTATTTTGTCTTGTGTGTGTATTTTTTTTTTTTTTTTTAGGAAATGAGCCCTTAAGTTAGAAGACTTAAAAACTCTAAGTGTACAGATGTGGGAGTTTTTATAAATGACACAACATCATTTTTGGCCACAAATCACATCATGGTGTAATATTCCCAGACATGTTCAAAGTGTTCTCTTTATAGCAACAATTACAGCTGTCATATGGCTGCTTCTTTCTCATTCTTGTTAAAAACCTCACCCATCTCTTGAAGATACTGATTTTCAAAACTACCCATTACTGTTTTAGTAACATATAACTGGACCATTTATCACAGGAAAAATCAACAAATTTAGAACAATTAAGTTTTTTTCTTTTAGGTGCTTATCAAAAATAAGCACAAAATTTACTTTGAAGTCCCACAATTCCTTAAAGCACTTTACCCAAGCAATCCAAACACGTCTATGGGGTAACAAACATTTTCATGGCCACCTCTGTCCTCCACTGTATCATTTCTAAAACATCATAAAGAGCCTATTATTAAAAATCTTGTCTTTATAAAAGTAGCCGTGTTGGTGACCTCCTCTAACACCTAAACTGTATTGTGAGGTGACTCATTGCTGGCTAATGGGCAAGCGAGGGTGATTTCCTCCGATCCCAGCTCTGTGGTTGCCATTATTCCCCAGGTGGAGTCACCTGACCGTGGCTATCTGATCAGGGCCCTAGAGAGGGGCCAAGGGCAAGTCAGATAGTGAAAATGAGTAATACAGTTTTTATTTCTAAAATTTTAAAAAGCAATACAAAAAAACCCAGAATTTCTTGGATTTCCTTTCTGCATCCCAGTGTTCACCAAGTGCTCCTGCAGTGAACAAACCCTCCACACCATTTTAGAGACTACCACCATATTCTGGTACTTTCCGTATGCTGGTCCCACCCTGTTGCATTTTAAGTTTTTTAGGAACAAGAGCTGTGCCTTGTCCTTCCAGTCTCTCCCAAGAGCCTACTACAGGGAGAACAAAGCTTAGCTGCTCCAACACTGGGACTGACTGAGTCCTGCCAACAATGACGCTTGTGACGTGCAAGTGCCCATGCAGACCTGGCTATGGTGGGACTCAGAGATAAATAAAACTCAGTCCCTATTTGTAAGTCTTCCTGAGGTACTGGAGTGAGGATGTATAAATGAGGAACAGCATACAATCCGGGGCAGAAGGAAGTAGGAGCAACTGGAGAAATGCAAGGAAAAGCCACGGAAGAATGTCACAAAAGACACTTCATTCTCTGAAGCTTGACTACTACCTAACACCATGCTCAAAAACCAACTCAAAATGGATTAAAGAACTAGACATAAGACCTGAAACCATAAAATATATAGAAGGAAATATAGGCGAAACACTACATGACATGCACCTCAAAGACATCTTTATAGACGCATCACCCAAAGCAGTGATAGTGAAGGCAAAGATAAACATCTGGGACTACATCAAATTTAAGAGCTTCTGCACAGCAAAAGAGACAATAACCAAAACAAAGAGAAACCCCACTGACTGGGAGAACATTTTTGCACCCAACACTAACGATAAAGGATTGATCACAAAAATCTACAAAGAGCTGATGAGACTCAACAAAAACAAGAAAATAATCCAGTCAAAAAATGGGCAGAAGAACTAAAAAGAAACTTCTCTGAAGAGGAAATGCAAATGGCCACCACGCATATGAAAGAATGTTCAACTGTCACTTGCAATCAGGGAAATGCAAATCAAAATTACAATGAGATACCATCTTACACCAGTGAGAATAGCACATATTAAAAAAACAAGCAACAACAAATGTTGGCGAGGATGTGGAGAGAAAGGAACTCTCCTGCACTGCTGGTGGGAGTGCAAACTGGTCCAACCACTATGGAAAGCTGTGTGGAGATTCCTCACACTACTAAAGATAGAGCTTCCATATGATCCAGCAATTCCACTCCTAGGTATTTACCCAAAGGACACAGAAACATCAATTCCAAAGAACACCTGCACCCCTATGTTTATAGCAGCACTATTTACAATAGCTAAGCTTTGGAAACAGCCCAAATGCCCAAAAATAGATGACTGGATCAAGAAGATGTGGTACATATATACCATGGAATATTACTCAGCATTCAAAAAAGATAAACACATGCAATTTGCAGGAACATGGATGGCGCTGGAAGGGATCATGCTCAGTGAAATAAGCCAGAAAGAGAAAGAAAAATACTGATGGTCTCACTCATAACAGGAATCTAGAAAACCTAAATAAGGGACCAGGAAAAAGAATAACTATAAGAAAGAAAAAAATCAAAATCAACAGAAAACTATGAACCAGAGACACACTTTGGGGGGGGGGGCAGGGAAAGGAAGGATTGGGGTCAAAATCAGGGGGTTGCAATTGTATGGGGAATATAAAAATAAAAAGAAATTAAAAAAAAAAAGAGACACTTCATTCTCATTCATTCTCCCTAGAAGGATTGAGAAAGGCTTCCTGGAAGAGGAGGCATTCTATTTAGTGGCACAGGTTATTGTATCATTCCAACAAACAGAAAGGATATGGAAAGATGAGGAAGTGGCCTCTAAGAGATGGTATCAAGGAGACGGACCCATTAGGGTAAAGGCACCAGGCTCATCAGGCTTCAATTTGATGGCAATTTCATGTATGGTTTACTTTTTGACAGTCTAGCTGGGTCACAATGGTGCCCATTCTTCCTCATTTTTCAGGCTGACATTTCAGTTCCATCTGAAGGATGAGGAGAGAAGAATCCCAGCCACCTGCTCCAGGTGATGGCTGGCTGTGGCTCTGTACTCCTGCTCCCACACTCTGACCTGGGCAGCTTCTGTCTTCCTGCCCTTTGGGTTTGCATGTGGGCTTTTAGCTCCAGCAGTACAAATGGCGCCTCCTAGAGGGCAGACTTTAAGTCCTCCCCTTTGGGGCAGGGCTGCCAAGGAGCAAGGCCGAGGGGTTCTATGGTGCTATGCAAGATAGCCTCATCCCCACACTGAGGCTGAAACTTTTCAGTTGTGGGCTTCATCAAGAAACTGAGGCTGAATGATCAGAAACCTCTTCTGAATAATGGGAACATGGCCAAGTTTGCACCCAGATCCTCTGAGGCCTTCTCATGAATTCTTGATTTCCTGAGTTATGCTCACTCCACTTGTGTACACAGCAGCCGCTCCCATTAAAGGAGCAGGCTCAGCATGCTTGCTTCCTTTCTGCACAGTAACAAATTCAGGGTGTTGTTGGCCCAGGCTGAAAGCTTGGGTTTTTTTATTTTACTTTATTTATTTAATATATTTTTTACATTATTCTTTGTTTTTGTACAATGCATGCTTTCTCCTCTTAGGTGTTCCTGATGAGCCTGGTGCTAGTCCCCAAAACAGCCCATAAGGTAGGTATGCTCCTCGCATTTTACAAATGGAGAAATGCTGACCAAGGAGCTTAGGTAACATACCATTTAGCCCCACTTACCTGTCTCTAAAGAGCAAGTGAGAAAACCAAGTTCTGTGGGAACTGGGCTGTGCTGGGTCACAGCCTGCATTTCTCAGTTCTGGTCTGGCCTGCTCTATCACCCGAGGAGCTTAGAAAGCGGACAGGTGAATGATAGGAGAAAATGGAAGCTATGCGCACCATGGGATTTAATACAGATGGTGAGGAATGGGACATATATGAGGCAGCCCCACCCCCCACCCCCCAACCCTGAAGCCAATTTCTGGCTTTGAGGCAGAGCTGAAGGAGGCTGAAACTCAGTGGAGCACTCTGGGTCAGCCCAGAGCCTTCCTGAGTGAAGGGTGAAGCAGGCTCAGAGGCCGGCACATGTGCAAATCCTGTTCAGCCCGAATAAGGCCTGACCTGGGCCTCTCCAGAAGCTGGTCACGCTGGTTCCAGCAGGATGAAGGACTTGCTTTCAGGCTGGCATCAGACACCAGCCAGGATATGCTAACTGGTGCTGTGACAACAGTTTTGGGTGTCAACATCTGCCCCTCTCCTCCATGCCCTGAAGAGTCCTCTCCAAACCAAGACAAAATATGGGCTGCATCTTGGGGGTCCTAACACAGGGGCCAAAATGCAGAGGTCTATTTTGTCCCAAACTTAATGTTACCTTGTCATGGCTGAGGATTATTTTTGTGCTCTTAAATCTCATTCTGTCAGTTCCGCAAAGGTACAAGCAATTATTTTTAATTCTACAGACTATGTTACTCTAATCAACAGAAATCAGCTGACATCTTTTTAGCTATTGCATTTAATATTCTGCATGTTACAGTATTTGGTTAAAAATATCGGTAGGTTATTAGTGCAAAATAATGGACACATTGTGATGAAGGCAGCAATTTTTACTTGGGACACCCTAACTTTGGGGTTTCAAAGATGAATTAAGTCTGGGAAGATTAAATTGTCTCCCACTTCTCTCTAAATATTGGGAAGAAAAATATCCAAGTCATTACATACTTTTTTCTGAATTTTCAGAGCACTAAGTCATTTCTTGTTGTATTTATTTTGGTTGTTTCTTCTTTTTAGCTAGTATAAAATATACTGTCTATGAATATTCATTTACAGATTTTGGGGGACATATATTTTCATTTCTCTTGGATATATACCTAGGAGTAGAACTTTATGCTTAGCATTTTTTGGTAGTGCTCAAATGTTTTCCAAAGCTGCACATTTTACCTTTTCACCGTCAGTGTACTAGGGTTCCGATTTCTCCACATTCTCGTCTCGGTCTCTGATTTCAGCCATTCTAGTAGTGGGAAGTGACAGCTCATTGTGACTTTGATTTGCATTTCCTTAATGAGCTATGATATTGAGACGTTTTCTTCTTATTGGCTACTTAAATCCACTTTTTCTTCTTACTGGCTACTAATCAAATTGGGTGATGTCAGAGTTTCACAGAAAATCTTCATAAATGAATCCCAAAGTTTAATGTTAAGCAACTTGCCCAAGATTTTATAAACTAACGTTCTGTGTGATTAGGTTATAAGTGCTTAGTACAGGGTTGCAAATCCTCTCCTGACTCTGAACCAGGACTCTGTTCTTACCTACCTGGCTTCTCTGCACTTTGTTCTGGATCCCTACCCCACTGGGTGAGTGAAATGACAGGAGTCCTTCTGAGTTAGGATAAGCATGTGCTCTAATGCTGCTTGATTTTATGCCCTATCTTTGCCTGTTTGGTTGGAATGGACACATCTCTGAAAATGGTTTCCTCTGGCACAGACTTTATACTTAAGCAGATGGTTTTTAAAACTTATATCTACTTAAAGTTTTAAAAGCTGGTGGCTGAACTCTATGCACTAAATGACTTGAAGTAGCTTACTTGGCCACCTGAGTGTTAGCAAGGATGGATTTAAAGTCACAGGATAAATTTAAACCTGCTCACCTAATATTTTCACTGTGACCAAGGACACAAAAAGGAAGTAAGAAAGTATTTGAAGCTAAGGAGTGCAGTGGGGCTGGTGGGGACTGTTATAGCAGATTTTGTAAGATTGCTGGGCTCTGAAAGGATGTAGAGATAATTTGATATTGCTTACTCTTCCTGTGGACACACAGCATGAATCTGGAGATAAAGCTAAAGAAAGGAACCAGTTTTTACAGTCAATTCTCAGGAAAGGGTCAGGTGCTCAGACAAGAAACAGAAAGGGGAAGGGCTGGCGTGGTGATTGAGTAAGTACACAATCAAGATAGACTAGAATTTACTACAGTAATAAACACCACCAACATCCATGACTTACCAGAATGTGATTTTACTTTTTCTTCATGTAACATTCCCTGTGAGGTTCCATGTGGCAGCTCACCATTGTGGTGTAGATCTGTCTTGACATGTTTTTTCCAGGTTTTCCATGGCAAGAGAAGAAAGATGTAGAAGATCTCAAACCAGCTACTAAGAGCTTCACTTGGAAATGACTCATGTGACATCACTTCTGCTAATAATCAATTGTTCATAACTACTAAGGGGCTAGAAACTGATCCTCCTGTATGCTTAAAAGGAGCACAGTGAATACAGTCAAGCTCTGATAATGTCTATAGCAGATGGAGGTGTGGGGGTCTTTTTTTGGTCCTTGCTTTTCCCAGGGAAGCTCTTGAAACTATTGTTGAGTCTATGAGAATATCCCCTTTGTAGCAGGGAATAGAGAAGGTGTCTGGTATCTGGAAATGGAGCTGAAACAAAGAGGAGATACATGCTGAAGTTGATCAAATTCAATGTTCTTAGCCAGATCATCTTGATTCCAAGTGTTTTGCAAGTTTATTGTCTGTATCCTCCAAACGTTAATGAAGTCTGTCTTAGCTAACACGGGAGATGGGGAGGAACACAACAACTATGGCTTTTTCTTGCTGAGCCAGTCAGTGAAGAAGATAAAATTAGGGGCAGGGAAGGGCCAAAATTCCAGAGAAGGTAGTTGCTTTCAGTCAGGAGAATCTCATTCTTATACCAGTCTTAGAAATTCTAGTTTTTATGTTGATTTAAATTGGTTAACTTTCCCTAAGGAACTATATAATCAACATATAGATTTTCCTATCAAAACAACAACTATCTTTTAAATATTTCATCACTATATCCCACAGTAGCATCTTGTAGAGTTCATTACCATAAGAAACACATTAACAATGTTTACTCAATAAATTAGAGAGTGAACACAATGAATGAGACCTATCAACTATCTACACTCTCGCCAAGGCAAACCTCATCTTGGAAGGCTCGGGAGTCTCTCCTCAGCCACCCAGCGTGTTCTGTCCTGCACTAATACTTACTGGAGCCATTCCTCAACCATGCATCAACAGATTCTAATGTCTGCCTAATGTCACTTTTCTCACTAAATTGTTTTTGTTTTGGAAAAAAATCATTATATAATGCTATATATATAGTATGGAATGTCTTATTATTATTTTTAAATGAATTAAATATTTTATTTCTCAATTTCAATTTCTAATATGATTAAATGCATACATACATCACTTTTTAGAATCTGAATAAGCTTAAGAGTGGAAAGTGGTCCTGAAACATTTGATAACATCTGTCAAGTTCCTTACCTTCTTCAATCCCTAACTCCCCTTCTCTGCCCATATGGTGGGCTTGGGTTAATTCCCCCTTCTGATCCCCATTCACCACCCCAGCTCTTCTGCAGTGCTCTGACATCCCAACCTTTTACCAACATCCTGGTTTCCCACCCCTGCATAGACTTTCTATAAAACCCATTGCCAACCCCCCAAATGTCTTATCTTTACACCTCCCTGGGGCCCCAGCATGCTGGGCTTTAGTTTAGGGCTGCTTCAACCATTCATTGTGGAACCACTTCAAGCACATCAATTTCCTTCAAAAGTTTTTCTGAAATATTTTCCAATCTTCTATATATTTAGGGACTTTTGGTGCACCAAATTGTGTTCATGATACTCCTTAGTATATGACACATTGATGCCATTTGTCCATGAAGGCCACCCTTTAAGTTTTCCTCTCTTGTTCACCATACCCAATCTCATGTATCCCCTCCCAGAAGTATCCACTCTAGAGTATATTGTTTTCCTCCAATATTTGGCATAAATATATTTAGACTTTGTGTGCCCTAGAAAGTGTTATTTTACATGTTTCCAAACCTATATAATGACATTGAATCCAACTTTCCCTCAACATGGTGCTTAAGCCTTGCCATGATGCCATCTACAAATCCAGTTCATTGCTTCTGACTACTGCAGAGAATTCCCTCGCAGTCAGAGTCCACCTTCCTTAGCCATTTCCCTAATGGTAGATTCTCAGGTGGCTTCCAGTTAGTCCAGGCCTTTGGTACTTGGTTTTCTCACTAAATAAAATTCTCTCTCTCTCTCTTTTACAAAATTATTTGATGACTGGTTCTTCAAAGTTTTGCCAACTACCATGATTCCAGTTTTGGGCCATCGCATATGGTCCTGTGAGGAACAACTCCTTGTACATGCTCCTACACCCACCCAGCCTTCAAGGTCCACAATAGCTTAATAAATGGGAGCTATTATTACAAATACTAATACTACCACTGCAGCAGGGGAGGCTACAGAGCACACGATCAGGGTCTCGAAGACACATTTCCCAGCTACGTTACCTTGGGGCTCTGCTTATAGGGCATAGGGATAACCACATATCTCCCAGAGAACTGCTGTGGGTGCAAATGATAGGGTAGGAGCAAGTGCTTTGGTAAAGTAAGAAGTGTTGCTGGGTTACCTAATCTGTGGAGGTGGAGAAGAAAGGCAGGGGGAGAAAGAAGGAGGAAAGGCAGAGAAACAGGCACTAGGATGCACCAGGGAGACACTTGAGATACCCTGGGCTCCCAGACCCTTGAACAACAGCATTTATTCCCTAAAAGTGCTGGGAAATTTTGAGCCCAGTTCTGTATGTTTACTGGCTGAGTGGTCATGGACAACAACTCTACCTGATTAGTGGTTATTAACCTGGCTACACATTAGAATTCCACAGGGAGTGTTAACAGGTATGGATCTGGGGCCCCACATCTAACCAATTATACCAGACTCTCAGGGGGCTGTGGCCTAGCCCTGAAACAAGCAGCTTTGAGAACCACTGTTCTTCGACCCTATGTGAATCTAGTTTTTTCCTGCCAGTTCATTCTACTGGCCACAAGATGGTGCCCTCTTTCTAGGAAATCTTTGATGTTCACCAAACAGGCAACAATTCATTTTTTTTTCCTATTAATCCTGAAAGAATGGGTTTTAATTTAACAATCTTCACAGTGTCTCATTAAGCAAGAATTCTTAATGAATTGGTGTCTAGCTACTTAATGTGTATCCGCTCCCCTCTGCTAGAAACTGTATTGGGCTGGGATGTGTTGTCTACTATTTTGCATCCTTCAAGGGGTTATAAACAAAGTAGGAATTTATTGTTTTATGATCATAATTACTAGTGTCAATAACAACTAATACTCATTCAATCCTTTATCATTTGCAAAATGTTTTTTACCAACTATCCTCAGAATAACTATGAAGTGGGTATGATTATTCTCACCTATAGATGAGGAAACTGAAGCTCAAGCACTGGATCAAGGTCACAAAGAAAAAGTTGGCAGAAGCAGATTCTGCCCCTTCCCATTATACTCTGATGAGAAGATCAGACACATCATACAGAGCAGCAGTCAATAGCCGGGGACTGGAAAAACAGTCCCAGGTGAGGATGCTTCTCAGAACAACATCTGGAAGATTTCCAAAGCAAGCAAGAGACACAAATATTTTTGAGTTTCATGCCATCAGAGTCAATAGGTCAGTAGACACTGGGCTGAGTGGCCAGCCAAGGTAGCAGGTGTGAGGTTCCTAGAGTCAAGTTGGACAGTCAGCACTTACAAGAAGATAGATTTCAATATTTTTCATTATCTGTTCCAGAAAAATAAATTGTTATAACAATGGGGAAAACTTATCTTCATTCTGCCTTTAGAAAAAGTTGTAAACTCATCTTCAAAGAAAATCTTTTTCTACTAGGAAGTGATGTCTTGTGAAGTTAATGGATATGATGATCATTTAGGAGAACACAAAACACAAGATAGATTTGCAGCCAGAGAGATCACTGCCAAAATTGGTCAGGAATGAAAATTTCAGGGCCTCAGGACCCCAACCACTCTCTGGGTGCTTTTATCACAGATGAAGAGGCGTTAAATGTAGACTCAAGTTACTTAGAGTAGAAAACTATTTTAGGGGCAGTTAAATGGAATTTAACAAACTAGTATTTTGATAATTTCACTGACCCTAATATACATCTTAGCAATTCAGTAAATTGTTTCAGTTATTTTCTATGCCTCAACTTCCCTGCCTGCAAAATGGAGGAGCAGTACCAAACTTATGGGATTGTTATAAAGGTCAAACAACTTATTTATAAAGCACTTAGAATCATGCCCAACACACAGTAAGGGCTGTATTCAATGTTAAAAAAACAAATGAATATGAACATATTCTTTTATGTATTTTACAAGCAAAGTTTTTTTTTTTCAAAATTCCAAGTAATTTTAAAATGAGGTTATTTGCCCACTTACAGGTGGAAAAAATACATTTCAGGAGGACTAAAGTTTTGCCTTTCAGTTGAAATCCGACTGAAAATGCATATAGTTGGTTAAATGCTACTATAGTCGTTTTGGCCTTATGGACATCAGAAGTAGGTTAAACATTCTTTAAGTCTACCAAGTTTGTCTTTTCATTAAGTAAGCCTATCCACTGTCAAAAGAAATACCAGAACAATGCAGTGATTGGATTTTCTCTCTCCTTTTTCAAGAAAAGTTTCCTTTTCTCTCCACTGATTGCTCTTCTATCGACCAAGCTGTCCATCTGTCTGTCTATCCATCCATTCACATTAATATTTATTAAGGGATAGCATAATTGCCCAAAATATATGAAAAGCAAAAAGCTAAGGTTAAAAAAATAAACACTTTGGGCCTCCCCGGTGGCGCAGCGGTTGAGCGCTGGGTTGCGAAGCTGCCCGCGGCCTCTGTAGCGCCGGTTCGATCCCCGGCTGCTCCCCGGCCACCAGAGGAGGGTCCCACATGGCGCGCAGACCTCTCCTGCCGCCCGCTGCTCCCCTCAGCAGTGTACTTCGGTCCTTCTGCCTGCTCTGCTCCCCGCTCTGGCTCTGGTGAATTCTCTCACCCTCCCGCGCTTCTGACTGTACCCAGTGCATGTATAAACGAAACAAACAAACAAACAAAACAAAAATAAATAAATAAAAAGCATGCCTCTAAAAAAAAAAAATAAAAAAAAAATAAAAAAAAAAAATAAACACTTTATTGAATTCACCGCAGTGATTCTGTTGTAAGTTCATTTTCACTGAGTTAAAAAAAAAAAGAATCAATATTAAAATGATCTTTTTATGAAAGTGTATAAGACATACATGAGTCTTGTATTTGTAAACTGAAATTCAGGTCAAGCTACTTAATTTTTCTAAGCCTCAGTTTTCTTATGTATAAATAAGGATGATTGTGTTAACTCTCTGGGATTAACCTTTTATCTGAGATCATGTAAATAACTAGTACTCTAACACAAAATGTTATTTCCTATCCTTTTCTCCCTGACACATAACCTCTTTTTGAATTCACTGTTTCAATGCAATAAAAATATTTTTAAACTACATTTAATTTCCAGAAACCTTGATTTAAACTTTTCTCTATATCCAGGTACCTTATCTGTTAGCTACTTGACTTAAATAGGTTAATATTTTAAATAGGCCATGAATAAATTATTAATAAATTAAACAGATTCAAAGAGTCTACTTATGCTGAAAACTGTACTCATTTATTTGAGCTAACTCATCTGTGCCCACCCTCCAAAAATGCTTGATTTTTCACAAAACTGTGTATTTCATTTTTTCCCTTATTATTACTTTTTTTTGAAAGATGATTTAGGCTCTTGTCACAGCCTCAACCAAGTTCCCATCTGTGATAAAAGTTAGCAAAGTCAGGTTGTACTTGAATGAATCAGGGGATGACCTCAACGCAAAACAAATTGGATTTTATTTGAGTAGGCTGGTCAAGTATTCTTTCCATTGTACTGTTAGGTTCACCTCAGCACAGAGGCAGTGGCAAGGGTGTGGAGTGGCATTATACACCCAGAGCAAATGCGTCTGGCAGAGCCTCTTTACCCTGGCCTCAGATGACAGGAGTCTACTCTGCTGCTTGGTGTGTCCAGGACTTGACTCCCTCCCTATACACTCTCACCAGGGCACTCCTTTTATCTGTCTTCCTACTGGCATCAGACTTGGGGATCTGCATGTCAGTTGGAAGTTAACACCCTTGCTCCATATTCTATGATGTCATGATCCTTGATTTTTTTTTTTCAGGCAACATTGTGTCACTGGAGATCAGGTCCGCCTGCCAAACTTGATCTCAGGGTAAAAAATATATTCAGTGTCAGGGGAAAACCTGAAGGCCTGGGAGATTTATTATAGTTTATCACCAAAAAATTACATGTAAAAGTTGATCTTCTCATTATTCCTTTTAAGTTCATAATAAAATCAGAAAGCAATCTTTGCTTTGAATTGAAATGGAGGGCTTTTTCTCCTTCTCATAGAAGATGTGTTTCTCTCATGCAACTATTCTGTAGCTGAAGCTCAGAGATTTCCAGACACTCTGTGTGGGGGGAATGAGGGGGTATGGAGGAAGTGGTCAAGGTTCATTTGCATTGCTTATATGAAGCTAAAATGTCTGATTCCATATTAATCTTTGGGAGTGCTGATTTTAATTTTGTGATGCACAAATAAGGCCAAATAAATAGGGAAAAGTAGACCTATAAAAAATGGCTTTAACTTACTAATCCACTACATCTCTGACAGCAATTTTAGATAAAAATGGTCCAGAGGACAAAGTGCATAATTAATGATGAGAAAATGATTCCTTCAAGTTCCATAATAAAGAGTTCTCCCGGCACTAGTCATTTATCCAGAGTTATATTCATGCCAAAGTGATGGTTACTTCTTGCTTCTGTCCCCTTCATCCCAGTACTGTTCAGTCTGCATTTCTGTGAGACGGGAAATGGTACGCTGAAATGCAAAGATTTCCTCTTCCCCAGTAAACATGGAGAGTCCTTCTGCTGAGCCCTGTTACCAAAAACACAAAGAAACAAACAGAAAGCCCAGCATCAGTGAAAAACACCACAAATGAAAATTTATAGAAATAAGTACAGATTTAAAACAATTTTTTAGGCATTCCTGTTTACATAAGAAAATTTCTACACTTTTCTTCATATATAATCTCTTAAGTTAGACTAGAAATCAATTTGTAGTATATACAGAAAACAAACAAGTGGGTCACCTAAATAAAACCAAAAAAGATGGCAAAAAAAAAATCAAGATAAAGAAAGCATATAATGCCAAATTGGTAAAATGAACAATGAAAAAATTAAATACATGTGTGTTTCTGTGAGTGTATGACTAGGTGAAAGAGGATGTGAAAGAAGGGAATAAATGCCAGAATCCCATAAACCCATGTATATTCATATGGAAAGAATTATTAAGTGAAAAGAATAAGTTGCATAACAAGAGGTATCATTTGCTTACATTTGCATTTAAAAACATATGTCTATATGTACATATCTAAAAATACATAGAATATGTCATAAAAGACACCAAAATCTTATTTTGGTAAGACCTTTTTTCCTTAAGAAAAAGATAAAATGGGGCCTCCCCGGTGGTGCAAGAGGTTAAGTCTCAGCACTATGAAGCTATTGACAGCCACTGCAGCAAGAGTTTGATCCCTGGCCAGGGAGCAACCCACATGGTGCAGCAGACCTCTTCTGCCTTGCCCACTGCTCCCCTCAGCCGTGTATTTCAGTCAGTCTGCCTGTTTCTGCTCCCCACTCCATCGCTAGTGAATCTGCTCATCCACACCCCACACCTCTGGGCTGTGCCCCAGCCTCTCGTATGCATAAATAAATAAAATAAATCATCAAAAAAAAAAAAAAGCAAAAGATAAAATGGAACTACAAGCAGATAAAATTGAGGTATTACAATTTAAACCAACTATCAACTATGCAACAGTGTGTTTGTTTTGTTTTGTACAATGAAAATCTGTAAGCAAATTTATGTTACTTACAGTAGGTGTTTAATATATAATTTTTTAAATTTTTTTTTTTTTATAGAGGCATGCTTTATTTATTTGTTTGCTGGTTTGTTTGTTTGTTTTGTTTATACATGCACTGGGTACAGTCAGAAGCGCGGGAGGGTGAGAGAATTCACCAGAGCCAGAGCGGGGAGCAGAACAGGCAGAAGGACCGAAGCACACTGCTGAGGGGAGCAGCGGGTGGCAGGAGAGGTCTGCGCACCATGTGGGATCCTCCTCCGGTGGCCGGGGAGCGGCCGGGGAGCAGCCGGGGATCGAACCGGCGCCGCCGAGGCCGCGGGCAGCTTCGCAACCCAGCGCTCAACCGCTGCGCCACCGGGGAGGCCCCAATATATAATTTTTAAAGAAGTTTTAAATGTAGTGCTTTTTTCTTACTTTGTTATTATTTTTTGGACAATATTTGATTTCTCCACTTGAGGTGGTCATGTAGTTCTCCCACCACCAAAGACCCCATAGTCCATCACCATAGTTCCTCAAAGACACCAAAATATTAATGACAGGTAACTTCTAGGGAGAAGAGTCTATGGAGGAGGGGGAAAAGGGTGATGAATTAAGTTTACTCTTCATTTCATATAGTTTCAAAATGTTTCTTTTTTCCTTTCAAAATGATGGTAGGTTGCATTTAGAATAAATATTAAAATAAAAATTAAAAAATAATAAGCAGAACAAATCTGAAACAACATTCAAAATCCAAATACTAAATGTTTCCTTAGATGAAAGTTCTCTGCAAAATCTGAATTCTAGATAAAAAAAGGTATTCTTTCTCCAAAAGTTTACACCTGAAGTAACAGCAAAAATTCAGCAGTTCTGGCAAGTTAGGAAGAGACTTGGCCCTCCTCTGAAGCTTCAGAAACAGGACCACTCTATCCCAAGACCAGCCTCTCAAGAGCCTTTTCCAAAGTGGATGACTGAGAGGTACCTTGTGGGGCCTAGACATTGTGATTGTGACCTTACTTTGGTCTTAAATTGCTGGGACACTTGATCCTCCCATTCAGGGTTAAGTTGGGGAGACCTCTGTGGGGCCCCGAACAGCTTGGGACTGGTGATTATAACATGAGTTTGCAGCTACTAAGTGGGCGCTGAGTTTTTGCCTCTTTCCTTAGGGGGTTGCTATTATACTCTTTCAGAAAAGAGTTCTGGACTCCTAAGTCCCTGCTCCCCACTGACCCACTGTAAGACTGCATGGCCCTACAGGCCCATGCCCTGATTGCTTCGTGTATTATTAGTGCCACGTGCTAAACTTTTCCCCTATATCTGAACCCTGATCCTGGGGGGGAGGGGAAAGCTGAAGAGCAATGATTTAAAGGACTTTAGAAACTGACATAATGTAGCTCCTCAAGTATATTCTTTCAAATTGTCAAAGAAAGTATATAAATGTATGTATTGCTTTCGGAGAGCCATCATTTCAAAAGATGCCACCATGTGGGTTTATTTCTACACATAGGCTTAAGTAATCATATTTTGAAAGTTCACTTTTTGAAGAATTTTTTTGTTTCATTCTCCCAAACTCCTGAGAATACAAAATTTCTACTCAAAAAGGAATTGTTTATTCATTCCAAATGGCCCTACCTCTGGGGATGGAAGAAAGGAGCACCCCTCATTTGAGGGATGAGTGTTTAGATAGTTCTAAAATTTTGACGATTTCAATTGTCTGTAGTTGAGAAATATACTCTGCAATGTTCAAACATAAGAAGGAAATGCACAGTCACTTCTGCTTGTCCTGGGGTGAATGATCACACCCCAATATCAGAAAAATTGGGTCAGGGTTCACTGTGTTCCCTACAGTGTTCCCAGAGCAGCCCCATAAATATATGCTAAGTAGAGGTTGGGAGATAAATCTTTTTAAGTCAAAGGACTTGCTAGGCATACCATGGTAATGGAGTAGCCAGCCCACATGCTTAGCCATACCCTTGACAGATCCAGCAGACATGAAGAGCAATTTCCAGCTAGGGCAGAATGAACCTGGAAACAGATACAGGGGCTCTTGCCTCCAGTTCTGACCTGCCTTGTGTCAGTAGTGGGATTAAGGGGCCCATTAGTCCATTTTTTCTGGATTTTATTTATATCATAATACAAAAATGATCATTAAGGTCCCTTCCAGTCTAAGACTGTAATTTCCTATATTTAGTGATATTGAGACTACATCTGCTATACTGGCTTTAAGAGAAAGCAGCAAATCAACAGTTAAATATATACTGTATTCCTTCTTCAAAATGTTGCCATGTATCAAACCAAAAACAATTAAGCTGTTTTATAATAAAAAGAGATTATGTTAATATCGCCTACCTGGCTCAGCCCCAAATCATCCATCAGTATTCTGCTTTGCTCCAACTCACTGTCATGATGTTGAATCAAAAATAAGCTCGATATAGGAGTCGATGCAGAGCAAATTATGCGCACCTGAAATAGAGGAAAATGAGTAAATGGTGTTACTCTTTATATTTCACAAGTTGACGGTAAGAACAAAACTCTCAAAAAAATAGAAATCTGTCATAACAAGGAGCTTGGATTTTTGCTTTTACAATGTTCATGTTTTGTTTTTGTTTTTTTTTTTTTCCTAATAATGTGTCTCTTGAGAGTGGTATTTTAATACTACATAGTACTTTTCAAAATATTTCCACACCGCTTATAACATTCTGCAGAGTAGGAAGAGAAACTTCAGGCCTGGAGAGGTCTCTACTCATGATGCCAACCCAGATCTTCCAGGTCTGAGCCATCCCATCCTGAAGATGATGTTCATACCAGGCTGTTGGGAGTCAGCCCTGAGTGCATCCAAGAGGCCCCCCAGATGCATCATGAAGAGGCCTCCACTTTGCTCCATAGGTGACTGCTAAGTTGAGTGATCGTTACTCCATTTACTCCTGAGTTTCCAGAATCTACATTTATACCAGCATTCTGCCAAGACATTGTTCAAAAAGACTCTCTCTGTTAACATTTCTTGATTACATAAGTGTGCTTATGTGATCCTATTGATATAGTGGGCTAAGTTCTTTTATCTTTATAAACTTTATGTCCACTAGTTTAAGCACAAAATCTATCCTTCTTGATGTTCGGGATTCATAGCAATCCTTTAAAAATCATTATTTAAACAAATATACCAGTACTTTAAAATAAAGTACTGCCATTTGGGACTAGATTTTCCATATTCAAATGGATGCCTGCCTCCTCATAAACTCTAATTACAAATAACACTTTTTTTAAAAAAAGATTTATTTATTCATACAAGCACTGGGATACAGGCCAGAGGCACAGGAGGGTAAGAGAATTCACCAGAGACAGAGCAGGGAGCAGAACAGGCAGAAGGACTGAAGTATACTGCTGAGGGGAGCAGTGGGCGAGACAGGAGAGGTCTGCCTCGCCATGTGGGACTCTCCCTGGCCGGCGGGGAATCGAACCAGCACTGCAGAGGCTGCGGAAAGTTTCACAGCGCTGCGCTCAACCTGCTGCGCCACTGGGGAGGCCCACAAATGACACTTTTTAAAAATTATTATTTCATTGGGAATGTCTCTATTTCAGTAATTCCCATGAATACATTCTAGAAGAACGTCTGCTTAATGTTCCCAATTTCTGAAATAAAATAGTTTTGACTGATAATTTAAATTTTTTTAAAAAGAATATGAACTCTAAATATGTGATTTAGTGAAAGTAAATGTGAGGAGAATTGTTCTGGTATGCCACCATATTGCCAGATAAATAAATCTTTTTTTCTTTAATTACAAAGTGAAAAAGTGCAGGCGAGGTAGAATTAAGAGCTGGGACTGAGAGATAGGGGCCATAAGCTTTCTTTAAGGTATTCTTAGCTGAAAAATCAGCCAGTAAGTTTCAATCCACCACTGTAAGAACCACTGACTAACCCTCTACCACTTTCTTCCTGAAGCATTAGCCATCCATAAGCAGAGTGCCACCTCCAGGCTCACTCCCTTCACTCCAGTGCCCACATGGTTATTTCAGAGCAGAGTCTGATGACCCAGAAGCAGACCACTGATGAGTGATGGGACTTGAGCTCTGGAGTTCTCAGTTCCCAGCCTCTCTTCACTCCCTGACCACATGCATGTCAGCCCCACGAGAATCTGCGGTAGGTTTGATGTCACCCACTAAGGCAGTGATATTTGTAGATGCACCATGGCCATGGGGGATGACCTGTCTGTTCATCACAGAGTCTGGGCCACAAATTCCCCTTTCAACCTGCACTGGAGTTCAGCCATCACTTCTCAGTGTTTGTAAGAAGCACTTGAGGAGCTTAGGAACAGACAGGTTCCAGGCCCCATCCCTGATGCTCATTTGCAGAGGTGGAGGTTTGTGGGTTCTAGAATCCAGATCTTAAGCAGATGGTTCTAGAGCAGGTGGTCTTTGGCAGGACATCTCCATGTCCATCCCGACCCCCTCCCTGAAAAGGTCAGTCTACTCTCCCTCTGGACTCCCATTGCAGCAAACTCCCGTTTCCAAGAGATCATCCATCCCACAGTGGTGACTTTGTACTTGTTTCTGTGGACATTAGATGAATGAGTCTCTAATACTAGACTTTAAGCTCCGTGAAATCAGGCACCACATCTTGCTTCATCATTGTGTTTGGTGTGATAATGGTTGTTGAATGACAGATTGAATAAATGAAACATTAAAATCTTACCTCTCCCTCTCAGCAGATACTGGTACTTTCCTACTCCCCTCAAAGTCCCTTCAATTTTTTTTAGAACCACTGCTCTATTTCTATACAAGGAATAGGGAGAAGAAATATATCTAACAGTAAAATGAACTAATTTGAAGTTTTACTTATTACTTTTGCTACAAATACATGTTTACAGATATATATTATTCATAGTGACTAGCCTGCACTGAAAATTTCCTATATACCATGTTATGTTCTAAGTACTATTTAATCTACACAAGTGCATGAGATAAGTACTGTTATTACTCCCTTCCCTACAGAAGATAACAGAATCTCAAGAGTCTGTTCCCAGAGTCTACTCCTTAACCACTTGGCCTACTGCCTCCAGTGGATGGACAATGGCTGTGTAATTCATGCTACAACACATGAATAAAAGGATAAACAAGGGCCTCCCCTGGTGGCACAGCGGGTTGAGTGCCGAGCTGTGAAGCTGTCCGCAGCCTCTGCAGTGCCAGTTTGATCCTGGCCGGCCAGCAAGGGTCCCACATGGCCAGGCAGACCTCTCCTGTCGTGCCCACTGCTCCCCTCAGCAGTGTATTTCGTCGGTCTGCCTGTTCTGTTCCCCACTCTGTCTGGTGAATCCTCTCACCCTCCTGCACATCTGGCCTGTACCCTGGTTCTTGTATAAATAAATAAATAAATAAATCTTTAAAAAAAAAAAAAACATGACAAACAAGATGGTAGCATGCTAGTTATTGGGGTTTCTGGGCCCTAAGAAAAGAAAGTTCTCATACTGAGAAGGGTCCTTGGTCAATTGTTCTTTTGTTTATGCCCTATTTTTATCAGTCCAATAATTTATTTATGAAACCAAATTTATTGAACACTCAATATAGGTAAGGCACTGTGTTGTACAACATCACAGACAGAGCACATGATGTGTCTGGCTGAATGATGGCGTCACACAGCAGTGTCCCATTGTGGGCATCTCACGCTGCCATGACGGCTACTGCTGCTCCTTACCAGCACTCAGCTTGTGCCATGTGTTTTAAATGCTCTACATGGATTAGCTTATTCCTCACAACAATTCTTTGATGTAAATACTATTATTATTCCTGACTTGCAAATGAGGAAAATGAGTCACAGAGAAGTCAAGTAAGCAGTAGATGAGGATTCCAGGCCAGGGAATCTGGCTCCACAGCCCCAAAGGTAGAGCTGTGAGAAAATGGACAACATCCTTACCTTGAAATCATAGAAGTTATCAATGAGAGTAATGAATCTTCGAGCTTGAGTCCTTTTTGCCAATGAAAATTGTGGAATGTTTCGTAAAATCACTGTATCGAAATTCTTTGATAGTTCCAAGTAATCACTGGCTCCAAGTGGCTGTAATTAAAATGAAATAAAAATAGAAAATGAAAAAGCAGCCAATCCTGCTCGCCCTTGGACGAGTTTAATTTGAAAACACCCCTTTTTCCTGTCTGGTATAATCTAGCTGGTAACTTTGTGGTCACTGGACCAAATCACGCTGTGTTCAGAGTAGGCTATGGTTGGAGTAGACTTAATTGTATTAATGATGTAAAAAGGGAGCCGAGACAGAAGATATGAGGGAGTGAGACTCTCGTCACCTCAACTGGTACCTTAGAAGTCCCATCTTAAATCCAGTCTTCAATCTTTTTTATTTAAATCACATAATTTTAACTATATCCTAACACATTCTTTCCGTAAGTCTGCAAAGTCTCACAAATGTTACATGGAGCTCTCTTATCATGGCATTTGAGCATTATGTCAGCATCTTGAAATAAAGGCGATGCTTCAGTATGAATTTTTCATTGGATGCGAGGTACCCTCACTCAGGTGCAGTATTGCTACCTCTACAGGAAACACTAGAGGGCTTCTGTGTCC
Source organism: Talpa europaea (assembly GCF_964194135.1). NCBI lineage: Eukaryota > Metazoa > Chordata > Mammalia > Eulipotyphla > Talpidae > Talpa > Talpa europaea. The sequence continues at coordinate 43,391,425 of NC_140068.1, forward strand.
AGAAGGAAGCTGAGGTCTCCATTTGGTGCAGCATGCAGCCTCTGATATGAGGTGTGCATAGCCTTGAGGGTCATGATATCGTTCCCAAAGATGCCACGTGCAGAGCTAAAACACCTGCTCCTAAAACATGAATTTAATTTATGAAAATTATGAAAGCTATCTGCAAACACATTCCCTGTGTTTTGCAGGAGGAATTACTTCTCAATTTAAGTGTGGGTGACTATATCATGGGTGCAGGGGTCAGGAAAATGTTTCTGGTCCTGCTAGACTGTGGAGACCAGAAATAGTGGGCCAGGTGCCTCTGCCAGCCCCTGCATCTTTATAACCAACCCTGGGAGTGGAGCCGCCTCAATTTCTGACATCATCCATCAACACTACTCTTTGACCAGAAATGTGTTGCTCACTTGGGGGGTTGTTTGCATTAAAACTTCTTTCAGAAATGGAGACATGGCTTTGTTCCTGGGAGAATCAGGAATAGTGAGGAGAGCATGCTCATCTTCAGATCCATTCACTTAAGTCTACCTTTTCCTTAACTAGCTGAAATTCAACTCAGGAAGGAAAGACCACCTCTCGTGGAGTTACGAGAGAGAAGAGTTACTTAGAGAAGTCATTCCCTCAAGAGAGAGCAGTACTAAGAAGGATGCAACAATTATAAGACATAAGATGGGGGGCAAAAGCCAGAGAACACAGGAATGACCTGAAGCCTTTGGGAAACTGCTTAGAGATGTCTCCTCCCACTGAGATGCCCAGGGTGACTGAAATTCATCTCCCAGCTTCTCTCACCAATCAGGCTGATGATAAATGGGGCCAGAAGGAGATACTTTGACTTTCCCTATCCCTTCCCCTGCTGCAGTACCTTGACCTCTGCACCCAGGGTCTGACTCCAACTCCTCTGCTCACCTCACCCATGTACAGGCTTGAGTAGGTGCACACAGACATATAGAGATATACATATAGCTGTTTTATTTTGTGTCTAGCCTTGACTCTCTTACAAGGAAACCCTGTTGTCAAGTTTGATACAGGCCAGGAGCATGTGTTAAAACAGAGTAGCCACAACAAGGCCATAAATGTCTGGGTTTGAATCCTCACTGTTACTTACTAACTGTGAGCCTTTGGCAAGGTATTTAGTATTTCTGTTCTGCCATCTCTAAAATGGGAACTTGATTCTATCTCACAGGATTGTGAGAATTAAATGAAATAGGTTAAGCATTCAGCACGGTGACTACAGCATACATTAGCACGCCAACCATTTTGAATGCTTTTTATTTTTGTTTATTTTGAGCTCAAATGATTGGGCTCAGTATAATGAGGGGGTAAAGAAATGTGATTCTCAATAGGATCAGTTAGTTTTGCTCCATGACTAACCATATCCCAAACCCTAAATCTGCCTTTGTATGTCTCCTCAGTGTCACAGAGGGACCAGATGAGACAGTAGAAATCTCATGTAGTGAAAACAAGTCCATAAGGGGGAGAGGGAAGGCAAAATAGTGTGTCTTCATGTAAAAAGAATAATTCAGACAATAACACGTTTGTGCTCTGAAAGTGACACACACTACTTTTTTGAGCTCAGTTAGTACTTAGTGTCTCATCTTTTGCAAATCAGAAAGTATGGTGTAAAAAAATGTATAATCGCATCTTTGGTATGTAGTTATGTGTAATTAAGCTCACTGTTTATGCATGGATGTGATTCCTATCAGTATAACCACATGCCCAAGGAAAATCATTATTAGAAGTGCACTGAAGTGTCTAGGGCAACTGAAAATCAGAATTTTGCCCACTCAGCTATTTTTACAAATTATATACCTTTGTCAGTAGGTTCTAAACTTGCCATTATATTAGCAAATATCCCTTTCCTTTGTATCCCTAAAACAATTATGTGCTCACTCACATAAAGATAACTAAGCTTAATAGCTCTCTCTCAAAAAACAATAGACATGGAGGGTGGTGAGGAGTTACTGTATAATGGATACAGTTTTGGTTTAGAATGATAAAAAAGTTCTATAAATGGAGGATAGGGATGGTTACACAACAATGTGAAAACAGGCTACTAAACCATACACTTAAAAAATTATTAAAATGGTAAGTTTTGTGTTTTATATTATTTTGCCACAATAAACAGTTAAAATAAGGAAAGGTTATTATTTGCCAAAGAAATCCCAATTTAGGTCATAGAGAGAGAGTAATATACCTATAGTCACTTTTTTTCTTTAAAAACTTAAGAAAGTAGAAGGGGGGACTAAAAATAAATAAATAATAAAAAATAAAAAATAAAATCTTGAGAAAATAGAATGAAATGAATTAGCTGAAGAAGAAAGTCTTTTCCCAATAGAAATCAGTTCCAATAAGATTAAGATTAATTTAAAATATGAAGGCTTTTTTTCCAGTAGATACTTGAAGAGCGTGTTTCTCATACTGGCTTCAAAGTTGAAGTGACACTCAAACACACTTTCAAGATTAAATTTGGTGAGAGATGGGGGGGTTCTTATTCATCAGAAAAGCTATTTTTCATAATTAAATGAGTTCAACAGTTTTGAACAAAAATACTGCAGAAGCTTTGGAACCACTGGTCTGTCACTTCCTGTTCTGTGACCTTGAGCAAGACTCTCTGAACTACCTTTACCTCATCCACCAAAGCAGGGTCAGAACAGAACCTGTCTTATAGGTCTGTATGGAGGATTCCAGTTGTTGACTATATGTAAAATCAAATATAATATTTAAAATATCTATAGATAACCTGTAAAATTTTATCACAGTGGCCATCACACAGTAAGTGCTGAATAAATGTTAATTTATGGAGAGCATGTGAGATATGTCATTTGGTAATACTAATATCACCACATGTGGGGGGTGTGGGGAAAGACCCAGGTCCACATAAGAAAAGCCCTTAACCCAGTACATGGCACACATGAAGTGCTTAAAATTTCTTGAATTAGTGAGTGATTGCATGGATAAAACACAACATAACCTGGGGACAATTCTATTCCTTTTTCAAATGCTTTTTTCTCTCTTTTTCCCAGTTGGCCTAAATTCCCTACCTTCACACTCACTTTACTGTATAGTCTAGTATATATGTAGGAAAGAGTCTAGAAAAATGAGAACACAATGTTAGCAGTGATTATTGGGTAGTGGAAAACAAGGTGAATTTTGTATCTTTGTTTTACCTTTTAAATCCCCCCTCCCCGGTCTCCAGTGAATTTGTATTACTTTTTTTTTTTAAAGATTTATTTATTTATGCATACAAGAGCTGGGTACAGGCCAGAGGTGTGGGGGGTGAGAGGATTCACCAGAGACAGAGTGGGGAACAGAACAGGCAGACTGACTGAAATACACTGCTGAGGGGAGCAGTGGGCGAGACAGGAGAGGTCTGCTGTGCCATGTGGGGTGCTCCCCGCCCCCCACACCGGGGGCTGGGGATTGAACTAGCGAGGCAGTGGCTTCGGACAGCTTCATAGTGCGGTGCTTAACCCCTTGCACCACCAGGGAGGCCCCTGTATTACTTTCATGCAACAAAACAATAATGCTTTCTTTGGAAGCCATTTTTATAATGCACATATTAATATTTACATCTCACCAGTGTGAGATCATAACATCAGTTTTGACATGGATATTTCTTTTTTTCCTGTTTTCTTAAATCTGTATTAGTAGAATCTTTTTGTGTGTGTGTGTGGGACCCTCACCAGTGGCCGGGGATCGAACTGGCGCTGCAGAGGCTGCGGGCAGCCTCGCAACCCAGCGCTCAACCGCTGTGCCACCAGGGGAGGCCCTTGTAGAATCTTTTTCAGGAAAAGTTCAAAAGAAAAGAAAATATGAGCTACACATATATTTTCTCTTTTAAAGTTTGACAAAAGGATAAAAAAGTTGGTATTTGGGATGAAATCTGACTTTAGTTATATGTTCACATTCAATTAATGATTTTTCACAGGTGGGCAGCAGGAAAGAGGGAGGGATGTGGCAGAAAGATGGGATTCCTAAAGATCCCACAGTTAGCCCTCACAGCTTAGCACCATAGTACCTCAGACCAAAGAGGTAGTATAGGTGTCCCCTGCTATCTGAAAGCAGAACATTACTATTTGGTATGATTTAGTAAGTTGTTTTTATGGGGCCTGGAAATGCTGATACCATTAATTTACATGAAGAAATTTTTGAGCATTCTCAGACCCAAAAAATAACACCATATTTTACTAAATGAGAGTGGGAGAAACGAGTAATATCAAAATCCACACACAGCTAGGTTGATATGCTTCCATTTATATGATGTTTTAATTTCACCAATTTTTCTCCATGTAAGTTTGATGATCAGCATGTTGTTAATGCTCATTTTCTCCTAAAATGCCACACAGTATCTAGTCTCAATTCCTCAACTTCCACTCTAAATGGCAGTTTAATTTCATATTCTCCACTTCTTTTATTCTTCCATTTGTATCTTCTTTTTTTACGTCTTCACAATTCATTCTGGATAGTTTCCTCTGACCGACATACTAGTCACTATGCTTCACCTTAGCTGTGTTTTATCTGCTCGAAATCTCATGCAGAGTTCTTAATTTTGATCAATGTACTTCACAGTTCTAGAATTTTTATTTGTTCTTTTTCAAAACTGATATATCTCTTTAATACGCTCTAGATCCCTATGTTATAATTTCCAGGTCTAGTTTCTTTTTAAAAATCTCTTTGAATATATAAGTCTAGTTATTTAAAATATGGCCCCATAACCCTAATATCTGGAGTTCCTACTTTATTTATTGTTTTGTCTTCTTCTCACTCACAATGTTGTGCCTCTGAATTTGTTTGATTATCTTTGTGTACTGAATTTTATCTTTGGAAAAAAGAACTTGTGGGAAAAAGTCCAAGTTCAAAGGGTGAAGTATGCTAAACTACAAGGCTCACACAAAGTTTGGCTGAAGTGCATGAGATAGCTGTTCTACTTCTGGTTCACACATTCCTAGAGAGCAGTCCCTCAGGTCTCTATCCAAAGTGGGTGACAATTTTCTAGTTGCCCATCCTTCATTAGCCCTAGTCTCTGATTTTTGTTCACTAATCCGGTTATGGTGTCAAAGGGAGCTCAGTTCAGCTCAGCTCATTTTTCAAAGAAGAATGCTAATGTTCCCCAACATTCCATGTTTTTCTCTTATTCCTGAGCACCCAGACATTTCAGCCTAGTCTGGTCTTCTGGAAGAAGAGAGAATATAAGGAGAGCTAACTATCTAAGTTGAGAAAGTATCCTAGGCCATCCTAAAGCTGGCTGGTCCCCCAAAAGGATGAGAGAAACCAATCTAGATCAACAAAGCTGTTGCAAAATGTGTAGTGAGCCCAAAAGAGAACAGAACTTCCCAACTGACCTGTAGATGAGAGAGCAATAATGAATTTTTTCCCATTGATTTGTGAATCATTTATGTAGGCATATAACATTGGGAGTACAACTTCACATGCTTCACTCCAGTGTCAAGACCCCATCACCTTCCTTTCCTCACCCCCTTGCTCCCCGCACCCACCTGGTCTCTCTGAAAACCAATACATTTTCACAGAGTCTAAGAATTATTTTTATTGTGTTTTGCCAGTTCGTTTTCTTTGGTTATTTATATTACGTAAATGAGTGAAACAACTCTCTTCCTTTTCTGACTTATTTCATTCACTTAACATAATCACCTCAAGATCCATCCATTTTGTCCCCCAGAAGCACTATTTTATCTTTTTATTTTTTTTTAAACGTATTTATGTGATTTTTTTTTTTAAGATTTATTTATTTATTTATACAAGCACTGGGTACAGTCAGAAGCACGGGAGGGTGAGAGAATTCACCAGAGCCAGAGTGGGGAACAGAACAGGCAGAGTGATGAACTACACTGCTGAGGGGAGCAGCGGGCACGGCAGGAGAAGTCTATCATGCCATGTGGGACCCTCGCGGGTGGCCGGGGATCGAACCGGCGCTGCAGAGGCTGTGGGCAGCTTCGCAGCCCAGCGCTCAACTGCTGCGCCACCAGGGGAGGCCCACTATTTTATCTTTTTAAACAGCTGAATGAATAGTATTTCATTGGGTATATACACCACAATTTCTTTATCCAGTTTCCTTTTGATGGGCATTAAGGTTGGTTGCAATAAATACTTATTTTGCAAGTCACTGTATTTGGGGTGATCTATTACGCAGCAATAGATAACTGAAATATTTGCTACAGAGATTTGCTAAGAAAAATCCATTCTTGAGAAGGCATGAGCAAATCCAGCAATGTAGAAAAATATTATTTAACTTTTATAGCAAAAGATAGCTTTAGATAGTTGATAAATACATATAAGCACATATACTGTCACTAATTTTATGTTAACTTATAAAAAATTAATTTTGAAATTTTTATGATATAGTATAAAATGTATTTCTAAAAATAAAACTTATGATTTACTGTATAAAAGAACTAGAAGGAAAAAAGGCAGAAAAATACGTGACAGCCTTATAGTATGTTAGAAAATACAGACCAAATGGAATAAAACGGAAAGCTATAGAGAAATTGCTGGTTAACATGTAAAAGGAATTGAGTGGAGACAAGTATTGACTGCAACAAAACTAGAACTTTAAAACACTTCAACAGAAAAATGGATAAAGAATTTTCAAAAACCAGAATATATAAGTGAAAAATACAGTGAAGCTCAGTACTAGCCAAGAAAAGATAAAATAAGAATGACATACCATTCTCCATGTAGCAATTTTGCAAAATTGCTACAAATAAATTGAAAAATAAATCATACTACTCAACATTGGCATGCAGGAGATGAGACAACCATAGAAACTGGAAGAGTAAATTAGTTTGGATGTTACAGAAAAAAAAAGTTTTTGGATTAAGAGCCCTAAAAGAAGCCATAAACTTGACCCTGTCATTCTGCTTCTAGAAATCAATATCTAGAAAAAGACCAGAACATCAACCAAAGGTCATGCATAAGGATTACTTATAACTATGTGAAACAAAAATAACTTTAAAGTACAACAAAGGAACAGCTCAACAAACTACCCTACGGTGATCTAATGGAATAATATTGCCAACAAATACTAGTGTTTATGAAAAGGAAACGTGCTTACGATAAAGAGCTAAGTGAAAAAAGCATTACTTAAAATCACAATTGTATTAAGATACTGTTTTCCTTAAAATATATAAGTAGGGAAAAGGTAAAGTAAATATATTTAAATATTAACAACTGTTATCTCTAAGTGGTCTGAGTAATAGACTTAGGAGTACTTTTATGATCTTCCTTATTTTTTAGATTTTTCTGCACTTCCCAAAGGGTAGAGAAACAGAATATATTATGACAAGAAAGAGTTAAAATGAAATGATGATTTAGTGAAGCAATTTGAAGATCTTCACCGATTCCAAACAAAGTGCCCTCTTTGTTTTTGTTTTAGTACTACAGTCCCCCCCTTTTCCCCTATTAATAATGAGGAATGAATTTGTAACAGGTTCAACATAAATGCATATCATATAATAAAGGAGTGAGGAGTCACAAAGCTATTTAATTTGCAGTTGCCATCCTCATTTACTCCATGGTACAAGGAGTAGGAGTCCCAGAAGTCAATACCTCAGTGTCCCTAGCACCTAGCACAGACCAGAGGAGAACACTGCATAATTCAAGATTGGTGAATAAATGAATACACTAGCACCAAGTCTTCTTTAAAAGCAATTACAAGCACTGAATGCTTATTAAATACAAGCCATTGTACTAAATTCTGTCAGAACTTTGCAAAACAGAAAGGACACATTTTCACTCTCTGACCTCACGAACATACAACTAAATTGCATCCACATAAAATCTATGGCAGTTGCAAATATTTATACTTTTGCTTTGTATTAGTTGATCCTCCTATGTAAGTAAACCATAGCATAAGACACTTTCTGAAACCATAATTAGTATTGTAAATTCATGCATTGTGTCCTATGAATAATTAAAGCGTATGATTATTTTTGAGTACTAAATGGCACTTCAGTTCGTAGCCTCCTTGAGTATGTTATTCTAGCTCAAAATTCAAGTAGCATTATCTAATGCAGATTCTTCTTATGATAGATAATGATGACATTCTCCATCTTTCTACCTGAGCAATTAAAAAGTGTAATAGTCTTTGATGTGGCTGGTTATCTGAATAATTTTCTAAACAGGAACAATTAAAATCCACTTATTCGATGGTTTGTGCATTCTCGATTATTGTTTCAAACTCTTTGTTTCTGTGGAAACCTGATGAAAACTTAAAGAACTTTAAATCTATAATGAGTTTGCAAAGAGCATTTGTTTTCCTTAATTACCAAGAGTATACAGCTGGATTATATGTAACACAGTTTCTCTAACAAACTTTCAGGAATAAAGAGCTTGCCTACTGTCTTCTTTCTCCTGTATGAGACATGGCACAGCTGTCTGGAGCCAGGAGTGGGGATATTCTCAAAGCCATACCAATGTGAAATGCACACACATTAGCACCAGGCTGCCTTCTGGCCTGCAATGAGTGGGTGATCCACTTCAGCATACAGGAATGAGCTGTCAGCTTGAGTTTCTTTTTTTCTCTGCCTGGTTAATGCTTGTTCTGCCATTATTTCAGCTCAAGTAGGACGATTATTATTTCAAGCACTGTCTAGATTATACTATCCTAAGGGCTACTCTTTATCTATATAGACTGCTTTTTACATATTCCTTATAGTGATAACCTGATAGCTTCTCATTAAACAAGAATGCGTGGCATCTTCCTTTGTTTACAAAGAAATGACAATACAAACTATCATAAAGAGAAGTAGCTTTTAACAGAAAAAAATGCTTGAATGAAATTAGGTTGAATATGTCCTTTTCAAAACAAACTAAAAATATCACATGAATTGATGTTAAAACAACTTAGTTGCACCAACTAGTAAAGAAAATAATTAGAAAAACAGAGCACTGAAATGTATTTGTATAGTGAATAATTTCCCAAGATTGATCACATGGCACCTTAATACAATAAATCTCATTAATATGAAATCCATAGTATCTAGCTGCGAAGTATATTGCCACTCCAGAAAACACTACTAACTCATAAACATTCTAATTCAGAAGATGTTCTTTGGATTACTGAGTTTTACAACTTGACTTAAATAGTCTCAGTGGCAGGTGACTATGCATAAGTCTCATAAACTCTCTCTGCCCTCTATGGCCAAATAATAATGGCTAATATAAGTATTCTTTTGGCGGGTATTTATTTTAACAGTTTGCAGAAACAATGATTCAACAACAACAAAAAAATCAACGTGGCAAACCGGAGGTAATTGTAACCTTTCCTACCTTGGCTCGACTAGCTTTATGTACATAATCAATCTACAAATTCTGGAGATATTTAATTCTGGAGGTTCTGGACAACTTTAAAACATAAACCATAACATAAAACATAAACATAACATAAAACATAAACATAAACTTTAAAACATAAACCACATCAAATCAGCTCTAATGAGTGCCTACCATGTAAAAAGCAATGTACCGGGTTTATTCTTAGGAATATTCACGGTTCCTTTGGGAAGTAGAAAACCCCAACTATGGGCATAAAAATGATACCAGAATTACAGGTTTTTAGGCCTAGTCTCCTAGCCAGGAACGGATCTCAGGCTGCAGGGGCAGCGCTTAGTCCCAGCCACTAGACCACCATGGGTTGGTGTCTAACGAAGCCACAGCAGAACTTCGCAGACGCTCAGGCAAGCAAACGAGAAGAGGCAGATTTGTTTAGAGAAAGAAAAAGCTTACTGAGGAGAAAAGGAACAGAATTAAAGTGGGATTCCCAGGCCATAGAACCAGGCCAGGGAGGGGCAAGGAAGCCGAAGTAGAGTCGTGTCTCAGGGAACATGTACCTTTTCCCCTAATTATTCTAAAGCTCCACCAGTCTCTTTGTGATTGGTCAGTTCTCGGTGGTCTCACTCACTGCCTAAATGTCTCTGTGCCCAGAACTAAGTCTCTGTGTCCCAGCCCTTATCTTTTTCTTCATTGTCCTCTATTTGGACTGTCTTGTTGACCCTAAGGTCACAAAGTAAGTCCCTAATGTCATAAGTCCTGGGGTGTTTGATTAGTCCCCTTTGGAATTTGTTGCCCTTATCGCCTACTTATCCTTAACTTGCCCTAGGATTCAAAAACATTTGACTTTGTAGCATGTAGCATAGAAAACCAATGTTTTTGGTACAATATTTTGGTACATTTAATACAAATTAAAAATGTATAGACAGGTTAAAAACACAAAATCAGAAGAATAGGAAGTGGGAAGTCATTATCATTATCATCACCATTATTAATAAGTGTCTCTGAGTATAAGTAACAATACAACTCTAAGGCAGTACAAAAAACTGCAAAGTAATTTCCATGAGATGGTATAAATTAGTGGGACAGATTACTAAGCATGTGGGATGAGTAAACCAGACTAATTTGTTAAGCAATTACCTAGCATTTGACTAGGATGGAGTGTCGAATTGTGTAACAGACATCTAAAATTTTAGGGGTGTCAAGAGTTGCCCCTTTTAGAAATGGGATAATCAGGGTTCAACCACATCAGTGAAATGAACAACAGTGAATGAGTTAAGAGTAGCTCAGAGCCCACCAATCAGAAAGACCCCAAATACTTCTAAAATCAGAAAGTTCTGCTTAGGGACTTCATTCGGTTGAAGTTTACAATTTAACTAACGGGTGAGGCATAGTCAGACAGCAATCTAGAGTAGATGAAACATGACTGCTTCTTTGGGTTGGAAGGCTGAGGGAAATGGATATTCACAACCTTACTCATAGACCTTGGTTAACCATGTCCTAGAATTTACCCTCACCACAAGATTATCCAACCTGGCTAGACTCTCTTACTAGTTCGCACAATATCTAACATTTTTGAATTGTGGTAATGGAAAGTTTAAGCTTTATATTTTAAAAAGTGTGGCCACTTGGATTACTAGTCTTCTTGCTAGAAGTTATTTATTTTCAAGATAATTCTACGCAAAACAGGTTCTAGAAAAAGAGGAACAAGGGACTGAAGTGTGCATTGTCAAGCATTCAACCAATAAGAGAATCCATATTCATCAAATCCATATTTCAAAAACACTCCATCTACTGTGTGTGTTTCATTGGTTAGTTACTCAGGAGTTTCTGGTTGAAAGGTATTTAATTTAACATGATTCTCTACTGTCAATTAATTATGTATAATTAACTCTTTAAAATTATAAAGAATATGGGCCTCCCCGGTGGTGCAGCGGGTTGAGCGCAGTGCTGTGAAGCTATCCACAGCCTCTGCGGTGCTGGTTCGATTCCAGCCAGGGAGATTCCCAGATGGCACGGCAGACCACTCTGTCTCGCCCGCTATTCCCCTCAGCAGTGCTTTCAGTCCTTCTCCCTATTCTGCTCCCTGTTCTGTCTCTGGTGGACTCTCCCACCCTCCCATGCCTCTGGTCTATGCCCCAGTACTTGTATAAATAAATAAATCTTTAAAAAAATAAAATCATAAAGAATAACTAATGACTAATCTAGATATTAGCAATCAAGCAGACACTGAAAAAAATATTGGCAGGGGGGAGAAAAAAAACCCCAACTGTTGCTAGAATAATTTCACAAACTCTTTTGATATTAAAATAGTGCTATAACTATCACCCTTCTAATTTACCACTGGAAAAGGGATTTTTATTAGCTAGTTAAACACAAATGAAAATTTAAACATAATTATTAATGCCTTAGGCATTAGGGTATCTGATTGTACAGACTACAGAATAAATGCATGTGGCTGAGGCTGAAATATATTTTCAATTTTTGAATATAATGACTTTAATGAGAATGTATAAGACAGTGATGGATTAACACCACCATTCTACCAAAATCACTGAAATCAGTACCTACTATTTGATTATTAACATCATTGAGTAATCTTGAGCATCCCCTCAGTAGAGGGCAGTATTTGCTACATCTCCATGGGAGGAAAGACAGTTCTAAATTTGTCTGACTCTCAGATCCATCCAGAAGAAATGTGAAAGATTAACCACATGGCGCAAGATCAGGTACTCCATCCTTTGATACTGGTTCTACGTGTGCATTTAAAATGAATGATCAGTCATGCTATTTTCTTTAGAAATTAAAATTTCTTTAAAAACAAATCTTTCATTTGTTTTTAACTAGCTAAGAGGCATGAAAAGTGGTAGGACATTTAAAAAGGCAAGCGAGAAAAGACTTTAGAATAGCCAATAACTTACTTTTAAATTGGGAGTAGAGAAATGCACAAAGGACTATGGTGATGGGTCATGGGTGTTAATGGTGGTGGGAGAACTGCGGAGACTATGCCTGACAGGAGAATTCAAGTAATGTACAAAAATGAACAGTATAAGAAAATAAATGAATGAATTTAAAAACTGAAGAAAAAATAGAGAATAACTTTTGAACATGCTAATTCTTTTTTTTTTTTTAAGATATATTTATTTATTTATACAAGCACTGGGTAGTCAGAAGCAGGAGGGTGAGAGAATTCACCAGGGCCAGAGCAGGGAGCAGAACAGGCAGACTGACGAAATACACTGCTGAGGGGAGCAGCGGGCAGCAGGAAAGGTCTGCGAGCCATGTGGGGCCCTTGCTGGCGACCGGGGATCAAACCTGCGCTACAGAGGCTGCGGGCAGCTTCTCAGCCCAGGGCTCAACCTCTGCGCCACCAGTGGAGACCCTGAACATGCTAATTCTTACACATATAGAGATTTTTTTTGCATGTGTTACATTCCTTGTGACAATTTATTGGGAAGACACTGTATCCCTTAGACTTGGATATTTGAAAAACCTAATTAGAACTGGAAAAGAAGTGGCTATCAAAGAGTTGTTATTCTTCCATCCATTCTTCTGCTTTTCAAATTATGGAAATACTGGGTGAAAAAAATACAAATTCATGTTCTAAAGATATTAAAAAATGAACCAGAGCAAGGTTGAATGTCTCTCGGTGATGCTAGATAAGCAAAGAGCCAAACTCTTCAAACTGAGTAAGACCAACAGAATTCTTCACTTCATCTTCTTGCCAAAAAGGCAACCTTCACTTATTTGTTGTCACCATTTTATTAAAAGATAACAACATTCATGTAAGGCTTGAATATAAGTTTACCCAGTCTTTAATCAGTCTCTGGATCAAGCTACATAAGTACTTGTAAAGAACTTTTTTAATCTCTAAAGCACTAGTTTCATCAAACTGTATTTTGTCATTGCCCCCAGCTTGTATATAAGAATCTTTACAATACAAACTTGTACTGGTACCAGGGATAGTGCTGAGGAAACTGCCCACTAGCATCTTTCAGAAATCTTCATTACTTCTGAGCAACTGATTTGCTTCTACTTTCTAATTAATGGAGTATCTTTTCCCCTTTGGCTGAGAGGATGCTGTGAATTGATTTAATCCTTTAATTTTCATAACTTTATGGAAGTTTATGACATGGCTTATGTATATTAATTAACCTGTTCTGTCTTTCAATTTAACTATTGTATATTTTCCCTGATTTAAAAAAATATATATTTCATTTTATTTGTGTGAACATACCTATGTGTATAAACAAATACATGCTAAATGTATTTGATTCAACTGGACTGGGTCCATGGGTCTGGTTCTGTGACTCCACAATAAGCTTATTGTTAGTTTTTAGTTAAATAGAAAGCAAAAGAGAATCAGGGAAATAAAATGTCAGTAAGAATTTCAGATAATAAACAGCAGTGCCTTTTTAAATTTTGTAAAATAACAAATATGTACTAAGCATCCATCAGTTGCATAGTATTAAATGTATTCTGAGAGATGGTGGGTTTTTAACAGAGAGAATGTAGGGAAGCAGAAATTTGCTCAATGTAGGGAAGCAGAAATCTATTTCATTAACATGGGATAGGATTTGGTGTGAATGGAATTTGATTTTTAAGCAAAGCACCATCGACTTAAATCAGTGAAAGGGGAAATTAGGAAATGTGTTGCAAAGGCTGCAGCAGTCCAGAATAATGTAAATATTTAATAACTTGGGTTTGTATTAAGACATTACAGGGAAATGCAGAATGTTCAGGAAAGAAGTTGACATGCTCAGAAGTTCTACAAGGTAATTTGTATATCTCCACTAAATACACATAATAAATTACAGTTTCTAGAGTTTTCCCATGTTAAGACTAAAAAAGCAGTAAGAGTAGGTTATTAAGATCAGTAGCTTGTTCTACAAAGTAACATCCAAATCACAAGATATTAGAAATATAGTAAATTATTTTCATCTTAAAACTCCTTTAATAAAATGATGGGAATCATTTCTGTTGTACCTTTGATTCAACTGGACTGGGTCTGTGGCTCTGGGTTCGTGACTCCCATGATAAACTTTCTAACCCCAGTCATGGCCTCCTTTCTTCTTTATACTATGTCAGATCAGGTGATTTCATTGAGTCCTTTAGACTCCAAACTAACACACTGCTATAAATGACTTCCGGATCTATATCTTCACTTCTAAATATCCAATTGTTTGTAAGCCCCTCTTTTCTCCTGCCTCTGGTATTTGTATTAAAGGTTCTGAATTCCTTTGGTCATTCATACTGAAAATGGCAGAGCCCTCAGAGGCTTGAACTTGGCCTTGAGACCTTTGCATATCCAATCAAATAGACTTCTCTCACATTCAGCTTGTCCTCTGCAATCTATCACATATATCTGGTTTATATCCTTGGTTGGAGAAGGCAACTAGGAACTGAAATCCAACCCATACTCTATTTGCCAAGCCACATACCCAGAAGAGTGAGAACATCAATCTAGAGGAAGGGGCATTCTTTTTTCCAGCTAAATGCATGATTTTTCCCTCCCTAACTTCATGCCCATCTTGAGGGGCAGCTTTATCTAATGCACACAGAGGGTCTACATGTGGGGGCAGCAGTACCAATTGCATACATCTTTCCCAGATTGCCAATATAGATCTGTTAAAAAATGCCTAGTTTTCTGCTGAGGAAGGTTCTAATTCAAACCAAACTCTACTATGTGATATGCAAGTTCCTTTACTCTGACTTATACCCATCTATCCTGCCTGAGTGTGCACCACTCTTCTACATATGATCAAAGTTCCATCTATGACTCTTAAATTCTCTGGACAGAGAATTCTAGATCATGAGGTTTTTCCTTCCAGCACTTCAAATGTGTGACACTATTTCCAGGTCTCCATTGCTTCGGATGAGAAGTCAGTCCTTATACTGACTGTCTCCTGGCTGCTCTGAAATATTTTTTATCTTTGGTTTACAGCAATTTGAATATCTTGTGCCTATGAGTGATTTTCTTTGGATCTTCTAGGAATTTGTTGAGTTTCTGGAATCTGTAACATAAATTTCTATCTAAATTTAGAAAAACTTTGGTCATTATTTCAAAATAATTTTTCTGCCCCACTCATTCTCCCCTTTCTTCTGGGACTCCAGTGACAAATGAGTTAAACCTTTTGATATAGTTTCTTATGTCAAGAGGATTTGTTCATTTTTTTCCACAATCTTCTCTGTTTTTCAGATTGCATAATTCACACTGAACTCTCAAGGTCACTGACTCTCCTGTAATCTGCAATCTGGCATTATGTATATACATATAGTTAAGTTTAAATATTATAGGTCTAGAATTTCTGAATTTCAGTTCTAAAATTTCCATTGGTTCTTTTTTATAGTTTCTCCACTGAGATTTACTATTGTTAATTCATTATCATATATTTCCCTTTATATCCTTGAGGAGAGAAGTAAAATCTACTTGAAAATCCTTACCTCTAATTCCACTATTAGTATTATCGCAGGGTCAATTTCTGTTGATTATCTTTTCTCTTTTAAAATGGGTCAGATTTTCTGTGTCTATACATAACAAGCAATTTGGGACTGTATTCTGGGTATTGTGAATGATGTGTTATGGGTACTAGGGATTCTTTTATATTCCACCAAAATATATTAATTTTGTTGCTGTTGTTATTGTAGCAGGTAATTAACTCAGCCAGTCTTAAACTTCAAACGTAATCTCCCGGATGGAGATTGCAAGTGCAATTTCCATCAGTAGTAAAGCTTCCAGGATTCTTATTTTCTTTTTTTTCTCCCTCTCTTTCATTGTCTCTCCTCTCCACTCATTTTATTGAAGTAACATCGGTTTACAACACCGTGTATGATTGAGAGGTATAGGATCACACCTGCTCAGTTGTTTGTTACCAAACCATACCCACTACCACCAAGGCACCCAAAGTCCTCTGCCATATTAAACAAGTAATTTGAAGTATTTTATAGTCATATTAGTGGGTTGATTTAGATTTTTCTCAACACTTTACCAATCATTTTGTCACACAGGTCTTCTAATATGAGAACTGTTCCCAATAATTATTTAGGGTTGTGATATATTTATTATTAAAAACCAAATGAGATTATTTACTTCCAAATTAATAACAGGGCCTGTTTGTGTGTGGTGGCATAAGCAGTTAAGTCTCACTACTATCAAGCTATTGCCAGCCTCTGAAGCACAAGTCTGATCCCTGGCCAGGGAGCTAACCCAACGGCCCAGCAGACCTCTCCTGTCTCGCCCACTGCTCCCCTCAGCAGTGTACTTCAGTAGATTTGCCTGTTCTGCCTCCCACTCTGTCTCTGGTGAATCCTCTCACCGCCTGCATTTCTGGCTTACATCCAGTTCTTTTATGCATAAATAAATAAAAATCTTTTAAAAATTTAAAAACAAATTCCAATTTTTTTTAAAGATTTATTTATTTATATAAGCACTGAGGTACAGGCCAGAGGCACGGGAGGGTGAGAGGATTCACCAGAGACAGAGCAGGGAGCAGAACAGGCAGACGACCGAAATACACTGCTGAGGGGAGCAGTAGGTGAGACAGGAGAGGTCTGCCTCGCTATATGGGAATCTTCCTGGCCGGCCGGGAATCAAACTGGTGCCCAGAGGCTGTGGACAGCTTCACAGTACTGTGCTCAACCCACTGCGCCACCAGGGAGGCCCCAAATTCCAATTTTAAAAGTTAATGACCACTTCAATTTTTAACATTGTAATTCACATTTCTTAATCATATCCTTGTTTATATCCTTGTTTATATTCTTGTTTCTATTTATTATAGACATGTAGGTTCCCCTGGCCCTTCAGGCATTGTTGCTAGTGCACCTACCACCAAAGAGCCCATAGTCCACAATCACAGGCCCTTAGGCCCCTCCCTTCTTTGTTTTTGTCCCTTCTCATCTTCCTCCCCTCCCCCAACAGAGAACATATTGAAGTTATCCCGTTATTAGCACACTCACTCTTGCCTGAGACCCTCTGGGAATTCCTAGGCATGTTCTCTAAATTACAGGGGCCAAACACATTTTCCAACCATTTCAGTGAGCAGCACAACCTCAATATATTCATAGAAAATAAAAGCAAGTTTTCTCCCTCAGAGAAGCTTCAGGCAGCTGAGTCTGAGAAGTCCATCATTTGTGGAATTTAAAAATCTGTATACAACATCTGACACACAGCATCGGCCAAGGAGCTGCCCTTGCCCTAGCTGGGAAACAGAAGCTGAGCAAGACTGTCTGGGCTTACAATGCGCACTGTAACAGAAAACTGCCCTTGTGAAGAAGGCCAGAGGGTGCTCTCTTCCCCCAAGGTTTTCTTCCTTTCTTCTGATTCTTCTTCACAGCCCCCTTCCTTTTCATCATGGAAATGACCACAACTATCCTAAGTGGCTACAGTTATTAAATTTCTAATCCAGCTCCTCTTTATTTCTTTAAAGATTTATTTATTTATGCATACAAGAGCTGGGGTACATGCCAGAGGAGTGGGGGGTGAGAGGATTCACCAGAGATAGAGCAGGGAACAGAACAGGCAGATTGACCAAAATACACTGCTGCAGGAAGCAGCAGGTGAGACAGGAGAGGGCTGCTGCGCCATGTGGCTCCCAGGTAGTCAGGGGAGCGAACCCACACTGCAGAGGCTGTGGACAGCTTCATGGGTTGTGTCTTAACCCCTTGTGCCACCAGGGAGGCCCCCTCCAACCCCTTTTTAAGGGCATTTCTCCAAATGTCTTTTTTCATTTTTTTCCTTAAAATAATAAAACACAAAACTTATAACTACTACTATTAACTCAATATATGGTTATTTCCTGAGAAGATACAAATCATCATTAACAATTACAAAAACTGATCTTTCAGTCAATCCTCCAATCTTTACTTACAAAATTTCGGAATAATTAAATAAATTCAGGTTATGAGTTACCTGTTTAAATTTTACATTTAAAATTAAACTACAGTATAGACTAATTGTGAAGATTTTATTTCAAAATTATAATTCCGAGGGTTCATATGAAACAGGCCATGTCCAGGTATGTGTGCTGAAATTTTACATCTTACTGCATATGTTCCACATTCCTCCTCACACATTTAACTGTACCCTCATATTGGCATTGCAAGGTAAGTGGAGGACCAGGACACTGTAGGAAGGAGTCAGGATTGGTTGAATGGTTAGATGACTTTCAAGGTGCCTTTAGACATCAGTACTATGATTCTTTAGCTTAAGGGTTTACTAGAGATACGGACAGGAAAAGACAGAAAAAAAGATTTGGAGCTCATTTTTTGACATTGGATTCACTTTATTTCCTACTAGAATCAGATCCATTTTCTACTTCTTTGCCATCTTACTTCTGCCCTGACTGTCCCCTATGCTTTAGTTAGACTGGCCTCTTGCTTTATTTGGACATGTATTGCCAAAGGTCAGTATAGTTGGGAAGTGAACACCATACCTCAGCAGTGCTACAAGAATGATTTTGTTGCTGGGCAGGGAAAGAGTCAAGGAGATTCCTGGGCTGCCTCAGCTCTGGTGATTAATGCCCTTATTCCCTGATGCTAATCACCACTGTTGGCATCCAAACACGAGCAGCTTTGACTCTTGGCCAAACAGTATAGATAAAAGCCATCCATCCTTTAGTATTTACCAAGAGTGTGCCAAACACAGGACACAAACCAGAAGGAGCTCCCAGACAGTGGCTTCATTTGCAACAGACCAGACGACAAAAAGCATAAAACAGAAGGAAAAGAGAAATGTCTCAACATTTGCCCAAGAGATAACGCTCAGTACAGCTGTAAGTCTAATGATACATAAACTGATATAATCAAGATTAATAGATAAATGAAGGGCAAAACGCATATTTGATGGCCTCCGTTCCTTGAATGTACTAAGACCAAAGAAGAAAGCTAGGGAACAATGTGTACCCCCATGCATATGCATCAACTGATATATTTTCTGCTCAGACTTTTTACAAACACACCTGGCCACCTGTCATTATTTTTAAGACACAAATAACAAACTACTCTTGCAAATAGTTACTTGTAAGCACAGTTATCAGTTGAGGAAACAATTTTCTGCAGGTGTAAAAATTACATTTCTCAATAAGGAAAATTTAGGTATAGTCAGTTTACTCATTAAGGCTTTAGAATTCAGTTTTGGCTTGCTTTTTTTGAATAGGATTCTTTCAGTATTGGTCCATAGAATTTTAACCCTAAAGCAAGTGGTTCCCTAACATTTTGGTTTTAGGACTCCTTTACACTCTTAAAAATAACTGAGAAGTCCAAAGACCTTTCACTTGTGTAGGTTATCACTTCCAATATTTACTATTTAGAAATAATTAAAATATAAAAGTTTAACACATTTATAAATTTCTTTAAAATAACAATGGCGAACCATTCAACCCATCAAATTAACATAGACAACATTTTGAAAAAAATTATGTATAATGAAAATAATTTAGTTAAGAAGTATGGCATGTTTTATTTATTTATTTATTTATGCAAATCTATTTAATGTCTGACTTAATAGAAGACAATAGAAGTCTCACATCTGCCTCTACATTCAATCTATTGTGATATGTTATTTGGGTTGAGGTAGAGCCTAAGAATTTCTGGTTTCACATAGATATATGTATGTGGAAAGGGGGAAAGTATTCTAATAGTCTTATCTGATAACTGCAGATAGTCTTCTTTGATGCTTCAAGAAAATTCAACCACAACTCCCTTCCAAGAAGCACATGAAGGGTCTCCCTGGTGGCCTAGGGTTTAAGTCTCAGCACTTAGCTATCACCGCTAAAGCCAAAGTTAGATCCCAGCTAAAGAACTAGCCCACATATAGCACAGCAGACCTCTCCTATGTTGCCCATGGCTCCCCTCAGCAGTGTATTTTAATGGGCCCACCCATTCTGCTCCCCACTCTCTGGTGAATTCTGTCACGGTCTGCACCTTTGGCCCAGTTCTTCTATGCAAAAAAAATTTTTTTAGAAAGAATAAAAAGCACATGAAAAGGGGTTACAGTTTATCTTGGAGAAAGCTGACAAACACTACTTTAGACAAGTGTGATCAAGGTCAATATCAACAGTGGTAAGTCATGTTGATAGTATGTACCTTTGCTATGACAGGATGATAATGGTACTTGACCTCTGTGGTCTTCCCAATGCTATAATTTCATGTAATCATGAGAAAAAAATCAGACAAATCCCAATTGATGGGCATTCTATAAAATGCCAGACAGTACTCCTCAAAACTGTCAAGGTGATAAAAAGGAAATAAAAAAGGAGAGTAAGAAACTGTTATAGCCAGGAGGGGCCTATGGAGATTTAACAACTAGAGATAATCTTGGATGACATCTTGAATGGGACCCTAGAACAGAAAAAGGACATTGGATAAAAACAAAGAAAAATCTGAACAAAATATGGACTTTGGTTAATAATAATATATCAATATTAGTTCAATATATCAATATGTTAACAATAGAGGAAACTGGATTTGGAAGCACATGGAAATTCTCTGAACTATTTTCTCAATTTTCCTGAAAACATCAAACTCATGTAAAAAATACAGTCTATTTAAAAATTTTTTAAACTTAACTAGAAGTAGTTTTTAAAATGTGGGTGGCAATGTAGAATCTAAAACAGTATTTATTTTTTGTATTTGGTTACACTTTGTACTCTGAACATTTTTAAAATTCTGTTAATTTAAAATACATTAGTTTTTCTTGTGCTTTTCAAATGGCTCTTTTGCCATTTGTGGTTTTGCAAAATACATTGGCTATTGAAAAATACTGGTTCAATGAGTTACAGTAGGTCTTTCAAGTGTTGACACATTTAAGTATACAATATCAAAACACTGTATTTGTGAATATTACCAGCTATTCTATCAGAAAAAAATGTTTAAGAATTATGAAGCTGTCAAGGCCATGATAACAGGAACAAATTTCCAAAGCTCTAATTTTTATTTGTTTGCTCAAATTTTATCACTAGCAACAAGTACTGTTAGTTGTTTTCCTAGAAGTGACAGTTGTACTCATTCATTTTCAAGAAAATGTCAAACATTATAAGAAAATGTCTGTCCTGCCTGAATAACCATAGTTACATGAGTCTGTCACTCATTTTTTCAAGAAAAAATAGTGTTACATGAAAAAATGTCTGGCTCAGCAAGCAGCTCAAACAAATATACAAGTGCTTTCCTCCAGAAAACCATCATATTTGACACCTAGCATAGTGCTAGGTGGCTGTGTACTTCAGCCATCACAAAGAATAATAAAAGCTGTGTTACCAAGGGTTGAGATTTAACAAAATTAATCATGTTTATTGCTTCTTGAGGGATATTCTTACATGGAACTGGGGTTTTACATTTTTATTTGCACATGAAATGTAAAGAATGTGCTATGGTTTGGTGCTGCTGCTTTGATCCATGCTAAAGGTCCCAGCATTTTACCCATATTACTTTTGTGCCATTACTGCAAATGTCACCACAGTGAAAAAGGAAATAGTGTCCTGGTATTAGTACAAAGAATTTTGACATGAAAGACTTCTGACAGGGTCTTGGGGATCCCTACAGTCTGAGACCTGCACATTAAGAAACACTGACTTATGTAAACATATTTCTGACTTCACTACCCTTCCATTAAGTCAAGTGACTGTGTCAAGGTAAGATAGGAAACCTGAAAAGTTCATGCCATGTCCACAGAGAAGACTTTGTTTCACTTTCCCTTACCACAGCTCTGATAGGCAGTTAGTGACAAGAAACAAAGACCACCAAATATATTCTCTTTTACCCTCCTACAGTGCTCTTGAACAGGCCTTCCCAACATTTTTCATATCATGGCAAGCAGAGAAAATGATATTTTTATTTAGTAGAGAAGGAATAGGCTGCCTGAGGCTGGAGGTCCCTAGCCTGGGGGGAGAGGTCCCACACACCCTTCAGTAGGTGGAAGGGTCAGTACATGTGCCCCTGGGAGTGGGCATGCCAAGGCACATGAACTGGACAATTCAGAAGTGAGTTTTTCCACATGGAGGAGGCCCTCAGACTGGAGACTATCTGTTCCCCAGCTAACATCATGCTCCATACAAGGCTCAAAACTGAGCTCAGATGTAGAGATTTACAAAGTATCTGAGTGTATTTCAAGACAAACAAGAATTATATTAAGGATTTAATGTAATGGGTACAATTTGATGTAACTTGTCCAGGACATTATCAGATATAGAGTAGTGATATAAAAGCACAGAATATTCCCACACCACTAAGGAGTTTAAGGCCTGGCGCTGCCACTTACTAGTTTTATGATCTTGGAAAAGTAACTTTAACTATTGGTTGCCTCAGTTTCTCAATTTATCCACCTATAACAGGGATACTAATGGTGCCCACCACTGTAAAGATTAAATGAGTTAATACATATAAAGTGACTATAATGATGTTTACCACATGGTAATGTTGGTAATTATTTCTATGCAGGTGTTATAAGCTCTCCCAGTTGAGACTGCTTCTCTGTGTATGAAGTTATTAAATTAGAGATTTGCAAAGAAAGAAAATTCCAGAGACAGCAAGAGGCTAGATGTTAACCTGTATGATTTCAGACCTGACAAAATGTGCTTAGCGCATGGGCGGGGAGAGGTGACTAGGGAGGGAAGAAAAGAGGTCAATGCCCCAGCCTTTTTAGCTTTACACTATGACATAAGTCAAAGGGCTACAGCCAAGTTTCTACCATATATATGGTATATAATTTTTCCTTGGAAGGGACCACAGCTCAAAAACAATCATTATAGACTGTCAACCCTTCCACTCCTTTGCAAAAGTCTTTTTCAAGATGGTGTCAGAAATGATAGTTGGGTCAATCTCAAGCTTCAAGGGTCTCAGAAAATTGGAAAAGGTGATCCACACCTGATGTCTGCTTCTCCACCTTGGGTGGGGAATTTTGTTTTTTCTTTAGTGAATGGTTTTAGGCAACT
The DNA here is from genome assembly GCF_964194135.1 of Talpa europaea. NCBI lineage: Eukaryota > Metazoa > Chordata > Mammalia > Eulipotyphla > Talpidae > Talpa > Talpa europaea. The sequence continues at coordinate 43,414,629 of NC_140068.1, forward strand.
ATTGAGCCTACCTCATAAGTTTGCTGTAGCTAACTACGAGTTTTAGGCTATATCTGAAGCTAAATAATTTTAAGAATCCTCTTCATGGAAAGTATTCAATACCTAAATTGTCACATTTATAAGACTGGAAAAAAAAGTAAAATCATCATACTAAGAAAATAGTCATAAATGAACTGACCACTTGAAAATATAGCCCTTCCTCAAACTCCCTCACAGCTTAATAGCGGTACTTCACCTAACCAATCACGTGAGTGTATTTTGTCATTCAGTGATTCTCTAATATTGTAAACATTGTAGTTATAATTCAGATACAATACAGATATTAAAACTATAACATAAATTAAAAAAAAACCTATCCATTAAAAACCACTTAGTGTGAAGATATAGCCAACTTCAAGAAGAAAAAAAAATCAACAAGGATAAAGGATAATAAAATAAAAACTTTAAAATAAATTGGAATATTCATGAATTGGGAAAAAACTGATAATATTCTTAAATATTGTTATAAAAACTATTTTCTGTGCAACTGAGCAACCAAATCATAAAGTGCTGGATGTACTATTTTACCATCCTAAGATTTCTGTCAAGAAAGTTATGGCAAAATTAAAATGTAATTGGTCCACTGCTTATTCTAAGAATTGGGTTCATAGTTGCTATTATCCATAGTTTTGTTAGTTAAGATAAAAAATTACTTATTTGTTATTGTCATTTTTTTAAAACAAAGATGCAGTTCATCTCTTCCCCACTAACCCCATACAGTAGACTATGAAGATTCTGGCCCCTGATTAGCAGTTTTTTCCAGGTGTTACATCTCCTGAAATAATGAACACATACAAAATATAAATATACAGTATGTGCTCCAAGAGGCCACCTTTGTCTTACTATCCTGAGATATAACAAGGCTGTCTTTTCCCTTTCCTTACAAAGCCCCCCTCTGTGGATGGAGGAGGAACTTCATCTCCTAGATATGTAAGACTTTTCTGAAGGTTATTTCTCTGGCAAAGTAAGTAAAACTTAAATGGAGCTTTATCAGAACTTCGCGTGGAGATACTAGTTTATTAGGACTTGGATGAATTGATCTAGTAAGGGTGTGGAGACTTTCACTGATAGAGACTAATATTCTCATCCTGTCAGAGGATCAGAATTCACTCTAAACCTTACTGGTTTTGAAATATTTTATTTGTGTAATAATAATTGTAGATTAGATTCATCTCTCTGGTCTAAAAAGTTACAAATTTATATTGGTTAGAAGTAATTAAGTTATTAGCTTGTAAGAAAAGTACTCATAAAATGGCTAGGACGTATAAAGAAAGACCTTCTCGTGCCCTTTACTGAAAAATTCTGTCATTACCTAAAAGTCTAGATAAATCAGAGGCCAGCTAGAAATATGAATGACTGAAAACTGCATGGCAATTGTGTAATGTGGATTTTTTCTCAAGATTTGCAGTTAGTAAATACACTGACTATTCACTGAGAATTCCATAGCTTTTAAAAGATAGAATTCATATCCAAAATGAGCCTGTAATCAAGATCTTCCTCATCTATACGAATATGTATGTATACATATCTTTTCTCAGTTTGATATCATCTATAATATAAAATGATATTATGAAATATATTTATTGTAAAAATTCACTTTCTTTGACCATGGCCCAAGCTAGCCAGATATTAGGGCAATGACACAGGGGCAATAGGAATGGAAATTTCTCTTACATCCTACTTCCTTGTATCGTGGTATATTATTTTAACTTCCTTTCCTCGCATACTAAAACCTCAACCCAATTTTTTAATTCTCTTTATATCTGAGTTTTATAAAATATCCCTAAAATTGATTTTAGTTTTGCTTCTAGAAACAGTTGACAGTTCTCTCTGTATTTCTAATTTTGCTTTAGAGTCCTCCTAAGTGCAAATTTTGTGCCAACATCTATAAAAAAGCACATGGCACATACAGATGAGTATTTCTCTTAATGAGACTTTTAAATCAGTTCTGACTCTGTGAATAGTATTTTAAAATCTGAAACCGGCAGACGGAAAATATGAAGTATTTTAACATGTGAAAAGGCCAATGAGTCTGGACGTGTCTGGATACTTACTCTCTCACACAGCTCTTCAAATGTGCAGTCGGCAACGGTTCCACAGGCTTTATTCAACCGCAGCTCTCTGCCTTGCACTTTTAGAATCCTTGGTCTAGTTACTATGGGAACATGAACAAAGACTCAATCTTGTCTGGATAATTACTATAAAATTCATCTCTTACAGATAGGAAATGCATAGCTTGATGAATAATAGCACATGATTCAACACATAAATTAGACAAAATGCTGATACAATGACTGCCACTTGAGCGTGGCATCAACCCATATACAGCAATGGAACTTATTAATTGGTCAGTGGAGATTGGGCATTGTGTTCTAAATGTATTCTCTTTCAAGAGAAATTAACTTACGTACAATCATTTTGTTTCTGAGCCAGCTCATCAAACAACTTATCCATGACAGCCTCCACATCAGCTTCACTTGTGCTACAGTGAAAAGAATAATAGAATATGAAATTAATAACACTTGAAGCCAACATCAAACAGCTGCCTGAGCCTGCTTAGCTTTTTGCCCATAAAAAAAAAGAGAACAGGATGTTATGCTCTAAATACAAACATTAGATTTAGAATACACTTAAAAGCAGAGAATATTAACTCTCAGGTAGATGATTCTGCCTTATTTGCATACACTGAAAGACTTCTGTGCTTCTGGCTGTTTCCAGTAATGAGACGATACAGGCAGAGTAAATCCATTAATACTATGTGTACACAATGAGAAGAAAGGCTTCTGGCTCTCTCTTGCATGCAAAACAAGAGCAAATAGACAAGGCAGTCAAGCATCCAGAAAAGTATCCTTTGAAATCTCTACTGAGAGGGTACATGTGAAATTAAATATTGAAGCTGCATTTAAAAAAAAATCAAGTCAAGCCACTGACTGAGAAGATCAAACATCCAGAATTAAATTACTAACTTCAAAATACCAACTTGATCTGCACATCAATAACTTTATCAGACTTTTACTATAAGGACAATTACAGACCACACTTCTCTCAAAAATATCCTTGTTGGAAATTCAAGAAAACTCTCCTTTTTTGATGCCCACCATTGCAGCTATTATGAAGTTAGTTTCATCAAGGAATCCTTTGTATTCTAATTAGAAATCACCATATGGTTTGGGGAACCCACATAAATAAATGTGATAATACTATGACCTTTTTCCTCTCACTTTTTTTAAAAGGGGGTGGTTGATAAATTAACAGTCAATAAAATAAAAGAACTGGCAGAAGAAATAAATGCTATTAAAGAAAAAAACTTCAAGTGAAAATGTAAGTTTACTTCCACTCTACATACAAACTTATCCAGGATGACCTGCCAATATGCTTAATTCTGACACACAAATCACTCTTATCTAGGTGTGGAAGCAATTAAACTCAATTCTGGACATCTATCTTAATAAAGACTTATTGAAAACTAATATGGTAAATTCCTCTTTCTTTAGATTAAGCTTAAACTAAACCAAACTAATTTTTCCCTTGAGATCATTATCAGGTGGCAGGCATTTAATACACAAGCATCTAATTCTTCAACTGTTATACAGAAAATGCCTTTAAAACACAACAAAGCACGGAGTCATTATGAAGGGCTTAGAATTCCAAGTAATCACTTTAACTCAAAGAATCTTAAAAACATCATTTGCAATGGTTAACTTTGCAGAGGAAATGTCATTTGACTTACATAATAAAGCCTCTTATGATATTTGAATAGAGCCATATTAAAATAATAAAATGACACTACAGAAGAGAAATTATACAGGAAAACATTTTTTAAGGTATAATTATCACACAAGCTAATGTAAATCTCGATGCCCAAACAAGCACATGTATGTTTAGATAGCTTTGCTCCCATCTTTGTTGGCGATTCACCTAGATAATCCCCGCCTTGCAGTGGTGGTGTGCCAACACAACTGTTGGAGAAGGGAGCTACTTTCTAAAGACTGCAGGAAGGACAGAGGAATACCAGCCACCCCAGAGGTCTGTTGACGTTCAGAAACTTAATCTCTCCCTAGGTATAGACATGTTACCCAATAAAGGTGGGGAGAATTGAATTCTGAAATATAACCAAGACAGTAGACCGTTATGTTTCTAAAAACATATTTGGTAAATAAACAATTGCACCCAAACTTCCTCAGTGGTGATTCCTTTTTTACTGTGTGCTCTAATATACTATATTCTTAAAATGTGGTTCACTAGACTTTAGTCGGACCACCTCTTCCACATCATCCATGAAATTACTATGTGTGATTTCACTTACAGTGAGATTACATGTAAAATTTTAAAATTATTTTTATTACAATAGTTCCTTATAAGAATCTGTTATAAAAATGATTCAAAAGTTACAATGTGCAAAGTAAAAGATTTTATTGGTGTTAAGTGACCTAAAAATAACTATTCATAAGAGCAATTTGTGTAACTTAACAATTTAGCAGACTTATCCACCTAAAATCACCATGTACTTGACTGTAGAGAGCAAGTACTACTGAGCTGAGGACAGGAACTTCATCCTCATGTGGTCTTAAAAGCAGCAGAGGCTAGTGTGTGTTTTTTAATCTTAATAGATATATCTATATTGACATAAAATAAATAACAATGTTATTAATGAATGTAGTCATAATTCCTTAACAAAGATCTTACCAGACAAAAGTCTTCTCACTAAGACTTTATATTTCCCTACTTAAGAGGATACATCAATCAATCCTTAAATATCTTTAAGGATGAAAACTAGAAAAGCATAAAGAGCAATTAAAATCTTTCTGCCTATATTAGACTAAAAGACTAAAAGAGTCCATGTTCTATTTATTATCTAGGTTCATGTATAGTCTAAACATCTTTGAGTATGTTTTTCAATTCTAGTAAAATTTTAGATGATTCTGAAATATTTCAATGTGTCACAAAGGGAATAGCAAAAACTAAAGTTGAGTAACTACTGTGTAGTAGTTACTTTATCTATAATATTTCCAGCTTACCCTGTATTATGTGTTATTACCCCATTTTCATAAGAGAAAACTGAGTCCAATTGCTGAATACATAAAAATTGAAATTTTCTGTATAACAGGAAGTATTAACAAATAGATATATCAAACCAGGAAAAAGAGTGGCAACATGAATTGCACATGATTAATATTATCAATGTATAAAAAACTCCCAACAGATAAAAATTTAAAGCCCCAATGGAAAAAAAAAAACAAAACCTGTCCGAGGACCTGAACAGGCAAAATGACTGAAGGATTAGCTTACTGGGCAAGAAGCATATGTAAAATTGTTCTTTCTAAGTAGTAATAACAAATACATAATAAAATGATGATATGTCATTCTTTTATTCAAAAAGGAAGAGATATGGAAAAAGAAAATATCTAGAGCAAGCCTAGGTGTGGGGAGAAAGGCCCTTCTTGTGTACTGCTGAGATGAGTTTAAAAGTGGTTCCAGATTTCAGGGCCACTGGATATATACAAAGGAAGCATTAAAAACATGTATATCACCCAACTATTCCACTCATAGAAATTTCATCTATGAAAATCATAATAGTTAATGACTACAACGATGGTCATTGTGATACTGCTCTAACTTCAAAAAAGTGAAAAAGAGCCTAAATGTCCAAGGATGAGAAATTTAGTTAAGTACTTTTAGACACCCATACAAAGGAACATTATGCAGTTTTTGAGTACAACTTTTCCCTCTTGTCCTGGAATTGCAATTAAAGCAATTAAGGCAAAGTTGGTGGCTAGAAATGCTAAGTACCCCCAAGTTTTGAAAGAGGACTGCCAAAAATGAGCCACCAATAAGTGCTTCCAGACTCTTGCCCTCATGTTTAAATAAGGAGGAAAACTAAGCCTATTGCAAGTGCCAGTCCTCCTCTTCCCCACACCACAGTGTCTTGAAGGATGGGAAAGGAGATCAGCAGTCACTGACCTTTGTGTCTAGTCTTTATCCTCCTTTTACCCTTTACCCTGCGTCTTCACCCTCCCATCCTCTTAGTAATGAAGAGAGTGATTTGCCCTCCTCAAAGAGAGTGGTAGTTGATGGGGGAGGTTCCCTAAAAAAATCACTTGGAAAGATTAGGGAAGCCAAAAGAAGAAAAGAGTGGCATTGTTTTCCTTCCATGAGCAAAACCTTTATAGAAGGTGGGAGGTAGGTTGCTGAGCTTAAAAGAAGTCAGTCAGTTCTCACCCAAAACCTTCCAAAGGTTTAACACCACTAGATATACTAGAAGGTACAGGCGAGAGTTGGGCTGGAAATAAGGGCAAATGTTTGAAAATTAGATAAAGGCAATTCCTTGGATTCCCTCCCTTTTACCTGGACAGCTGGATTCCTGTACCACCTACTCTCCAGCTGAAAGGGGTAAGGTTATCATCTGGGACATTTGAACGATGAAGAGAGGGAAACACCATTCTGAAATCCTACATATAAATAGTGAAACCAGCAATCCCTCCCTCTTCAGCATTGAAAACCTTGCCAGCCCAACAAGTTTACATCCCAGGAAGTAGACAGAAAGATTGGAAGAAACTGAATAATGAAAAGACTTGTAGATAAAGACATATGGGGGTTTTCAATGGAAAACTTGACCTGAAACCTTACCACCCTCACCAATCAATAAAACACTATCTATGTACACATAACTTCTAATCACTTTCTTTTTTAAAAAAAGATTTATTTTATTTATTTATACAAGCACCGGGTACAGTCAGAAGAGTATAAGGGTGAGAGAATTCACCAGAGCCAGAGCGGGAAACAGAACAGGCAGACTGACGATACACTGCTGAGGGGAGCAGCGAGTGAGGCAGGCGAGATCTGCGCACCATGTGGGACCCTCTCCTGGTGGCTGGGGATTGAACTGGTGCTGCAGAGGCTGCAGGCAGCTTCACAGCCCAGCGCTCAACCGCTGAGCCACCGGGGAGGCCCATCTAATCACTTTCTTAGTCTTTCATTCTATAAACTCTAGACAAAATACAAGAACAGGTAACCTAAAGGCATTGGAAAGTGAGCAAAAATAAAGATTCTGGAGAGAGCTGACTTGGAAGAAGGGAAAATTGGGTGAGTTGCCCATTTTGATAGCAGATTGAAGACAGAAGAGTCAGTACTGATCAGGGAAACTAAAACGTCAAAGAAAACCTTCCAGTCCTTCTGGCATGAAGGGCCAGAGGGCAAGGGTAGAGGGGGTTGTTTAACCACGCACCTAGAAAATCAGGGAAATCCCAGGAAAAATGTCTCCAATACATATCAATCTCGAAAAATCCTGAAATGCTGTCTTTATCACAATTATTTTATTTATGTGTTTTCAAATAATGAGTGCCCATAATAATAAACAGTGAACACTTTTCTATCACAGAGGGCTGTACTAAAAGTTACAGCAATTTTCTGTAAAAGAATGACCTAACAACAAATTCATGGCCTATCGTACTATAAACCAATCTACTATGACAGGAAACATAAGCTCCTACAGTTGAGTTGGGATAAAGAATGTAAGTGATTTTCTTTAATTCTGGATAATTGCCCCATTGGTGAGGCAATTGTATGGCAGGTAAGATGCAAAATGGAAAATCTGCCCGCAGATAATGAAAGGTTGACCACAGTAAGAGAATTAAAGTCATTTCTGAAGAAGCAGAGACTATTTTCAAATGCTTTTTGTTGGGGGACGGATGTGTGGGGCTCCAGCAGAGCACAGATTCTTTGTCCTTTGTGCTATAACACCATGGTAAAATCCACCCATTTCATTGCTTTTGTCACCTTTTGTTAAGCTCAGAAACTGCAGTGAAGGGGCAGGTTTCTATTTTCTGTTTAGTACCACTGTGTCTTTAAGTCAGATGAGCTCCGGAAAAGCTATGCTTCATTGCCAGGAAATTTGGCACCGACTCCTACAGTACCCTGGATTAAAAGCCTGATTGCTACGAAGTATAAGAATCATGATTTATTTTTCTATATTAAATTAGTAAACAGAGAAGAAAGTAATCAGTCATTTCAAATTTTGAGAAAATTTCTATAGCTGAAATCAGGCATTCAACATAAAACTTAGACTCAAGAAATAGAACCTGTCAAAAGCGACCTTATTATTGCTGGATCATTTGAAATTCTCAACAAAAATTCCAAAACAAGTGGAGGTTTCTAGAAGAGGGTCACACATGAATTTAAATGGAAATTAATGTCTTCAAGAACCTCCTACTTCATTAGGATTGACTCAGAGGAACAGAATGCTAACCACACTTTGCCCCTTTATCCCCTTTTTAAAATCAACAGCTTGTTAAGGTATCAACAAGTAGAATAGGGTTGGCTTTCCTTGGTCTCTCTCTTTCCATGTTCTCTATTCCAAAGAGCCAAAGTTGATTCAACCAGGGAGAAATTTCCCCTTCCTTTTAAGCTTCTTGTGCCAAACTTCTCTGGCAGCAAGCCTTCTCATTCTACTGATTCCTTGTGCATTCATGCTGTACAGCTCTTTGTGCTCATACCAAACACAATCTGGGGCTGGAGGCAGGTCTAAGATTAAGTTGGTTTATACTTGCTTTAATATAAATCAGACTTGGTTGCATTTCAAATCCTGTAGGTTTGTTTTACATAACGGAATCAGTTGTTAGAACGAATTTTGTCCTCGTATTTATCTTCTTCTCAATCATTCAAAGGCTTAATTGACTGTTCAGAGATCCATTTCAGTCTCCAAATTTCCCACCCGTCTCAATTACCTGCAGAGTAACTTACCTAATTCCATTAATCTTAACCTGAGTCTAATGCAGAAAGTGGGGTCTAGCACCATTAGCTCTCAAATTCCAGACCTTCACTCCCTCTGTTCAGACCCAAATTCCATATAAAATTTCTACCAAACTTATAGACTGCATTCACCCACTCCCCAAATAAACCAGTGGTATAATATATAAAACTGTATAACTCAGTGATCAAAGAATATTTCTTTTTCATAAAATTTAAGAAAGGCTAAGATGATTAAACATTTTTTAAATCAATCAATTAATTAATTAAAAAATGAAGAAGTTGGAAAATAAGAACCTCAAATTCCTCTACAGGAGAAGACATCCATGTGAAAAAAAGAGGCCCATGAGTATTCATTGCTAAAAAAGGTACTTGATAACAACTAAAGATGTAGGTCTTCTGAAAAATCAGATTTTCTTTTGTTGAAGACTGACCTTTAGTTAACAATGTGAACTATTTGAAGATGAAACAACAAGAAGATAAGAATTCTAATGAAGTCTAAAGTTTTTCTTTTGCACATATTATCTACTCATGTACATACTGTGTACACAGCTTATTTATATTTCATTAGATGAATACAACCACAAGACTGAATATTTTGTCAATATGTTTAGATAAAAATAGTGGGTCAGTTCTATTCTGTCCTGTCTGGCCTGCTGGAAAACAAACACTGTGATATGCTATTGTCAAATTACAGCTCAATAAGGGACAAAAAGACAAAAAGTATGCTCAGCTGACTAATAAATCTAATATTGAAATCTATACAAAATGAACTTCTTTTGCTGCTGTATTACTTTGTAGGTAGTATTTCAATACTTTTAAATCCTTGAAATTTATTTTTAATACTTGAGTTAATAAAAAATTATTTAATAAATATTTAATAAATTATTTAATAAATAAATATTTAAAAATTATTAATAAAAATTATTTAATAAATATTTAATAATTGTTTAATAAAAATTATTTAATAAATAAATAATAAATATTTTGATAATTAAATGGTTAGGAATGGTAATGAACTTGTACCCTGTAGTCATCTGTGTAAAAGGGCTTGATGGTGGGAAAATATAGTTGGTTTTCAAAAGTAGATAACAGTACCTTTTGCAGAAGAATTCCCATTGATATGTTTTTTGAATAAGTGAGGCTCTACGATATTACACATTTATAGCTGTACATTAGTCAAAAAACAACTTTCTGCTTTATATCCTGTGGACTATAGCCAACTAGGCTGTTTATTATGTCTGTTAAAATCACAAAATTATCCTATTTGGCATAATTTGGAGGCACATTCAAATATTTATTGGTTAACAACAAAACCAAAAGTTGGTTCCTTGAAAAGGTGAAAAAAAATTAACAAGCTGTTACTGAGATGAACCAAGAAAAGAAAAAAAAGGAAAATTACCAAAAGAGGAGTGGAAGAAAGGACAATCTCTACTAAAAACCTTGTAAAACTAAAAAGGATTATAAGGAATACTATTAACAACTGTATAACAACAAATTGGAAAACATAAATGAAATGGACAAATTCCTAGAAAGATACAAACTACTGAAGTTTCACCCAAGAACAAAGAGACAATCTAGAAATAGATAAATATCAATTTGATAGTGGTGAAGGGTATTAGAGCTTTGGTGGTGGGTATATTCCTGAAACTTATATAATATTGTAAACCAAAGCGAAAACCTAAGTAAAACAGGAGGTAATACTTCCCAACTCATTCTATCAGACCCTCATAGCAAAACCAAACAAAGATATCACAAGAAAACTACTGGCCAATATCTCTTAAGAAAATAATCATTAAAATTCTCAACAAAGTGCTAACTGAATCTGCAACATACTGTCATACTTGGTCATGCCATGACCAAGTGGGATGTATCTGGAAAATACAAGATTAATTTAAAATTCAAAAGTCCTCTAGTGAATTACAGAATACCAACAGAGTAATGGACAAAGCCACATAACCATCTAAATAGACACAGAAAGTGCATTTAAACAAATCCAACATACTCTATAATAAAAATACTCAACAATTAAGAATAGAAAGGAATATCCTCATGCTAATAAAGAGCATTTATGAAAAATCCAAAACTAGCATCATAGTTAATGGTGAGAGACTGGAGATTTCTCCTTAAGGTCAGATACAAGAAAGGGCTGTCTGCTCGCTATTAGAATATTCTACTTCTATTCAGCATTGCACAGGACGTTTGAAGCAGGAAAATAAGACAAGAATAATAAATAAAGGCATCCTGACTGAAAAGAACTAAACTATCTCTGCAGATGACATGACTCTAAATTTGAATTTAGAAAATCTTACGGAGTCTATTAAGAATCTATTAGAACAAATAGTTAGACTTGCATTTCCCTAATAATGAGTGATGTTGAGCATTTATTTATGTGCCTGTAGTCCATCTGAGTATCTTTATAGAATTGTCTAAGTGTTTTACCCATTTTTTGACTGGGTTGTTTGTTTTGTTGTTAAGCTGTATGAGTTCTTTGTGTATTCAGGAAATTAATCCCTGGTAAGACAGAGGATGTGCAAATATCTTCTCCCAGCTATATGTTGACTTTTTGTTTTTGTGATGGCTTTTTTTTTTTTTTTTTTTGAGGTACAAAATTTTTTTAGTTTGATGTAATCCAATTTGTTAATATTTGCTTTTGTTTCCCTGGCTATTGGAGTTGAGTTCCCAAACACATCTCTCAAATTTATGTCCAGGAGTATATCACCTATGTTTTCTTTTATGTGTCTTATGGTTTCAGGTCTTCTATCCAAGTCTTCAGTCCATTTTGAATTAATTTTTGTGTATGGAGTTAAAATTACTATCTACTTTCATATTTTTGCATTGTTGTTTCCCACCACCATTTGCTGAAGAAACTTCTTTCTCTGATGAATGGACATGGCTCCTCTGTCAAAGATTAACTGACCATATTTGTATGGGTTTATTGCTGTGCTCTCTATTCTATTCCACTGGTGTGTGTTCCTGCTTTTGTTCCATTATCACACTGTTTTGAGTACCATAGCTTTGTGCTGAGGGAGTATAATTAGGTCCAATTCTCCTCTTTTCTTTCAGGATTGCTTTGGTTATTCAGGACCTTTGGTGTCTCTAGCAACTCTTATAACTGTTTTATTTTCTTGAAATATATTGCTGGGTTACTTTAGATTATTTTAGATTACAATTAGTTTAGGTAATTGACCATTTTAACAATGTCTATTCTTCTAATCCATGAACATAAAATATCTTTCCACTTCTCTGTGTTTTATTACTTTTGACCATGTCTTACAGTTTTTCAGTGTAACAGTCCTTTACCTCCTTTGCTAAATTTATTCCCAGGCATTTCATCCTTTTTGATGTGAACATATATGTGATTTTTTTCTTAATTTTTCTTTCCACTAATTCATTATTTTCATATACAAATACAATAAATTTTTGTGTATTGACTTTGTGTTCTACCACTTCACTAGATTAATTTATTACTTCCAGTAATTTTTGGTAGGCTCGTGGATTTCCTATATATATTATATCACCTATGAATAGTGGTAGGTTTCAGTTCTTTTCCAATTTGGATTATTTTTATGAACTTTTCTTGCCTGATTGCTCTGGCCAGGACTTCTAATACTGTGTTGAACAGTAATGATGAGAGTGGACATTCTTGTCTTCTTCCTGATCTTAGGGGAAATGTTTTTAGGTTTTCACCACTGAGTATGATGTTAGCTGTGGGTATGTCATACATGACCTTTATTATGTAGAGATATATTCCTTTTGTTCAAAATTTATTGAGTTTTTTGAATCATAAATGGGTGCTGAGTAGAGGCTTTTTCAGCATCTACTGAAATGAGCATATGATCTTCTCATTGATGTGCCAACTGACATTGACTGATTTGCTTATGTTGAACCAACATTACATACCTGGAGTAAATCCCAATGATCATGATGAATGTTTCTATCAATATATCATTGGATTTGATTTACCAAGATTTTGTTGAGAATCTTTGCATCTATATTCACTGGAGATATCAGTCTATAGATTTTTTTTTTTGTGTTAGTTTGTTTGGTTTGGAATCAAGGTATTCTTGACTTCATAAAATACGTCTGAGAAGTCTCAATACATTTAAAAGATTCAAACTACACAGCATAGATTCTGTAATGAATTAAATTTGGGATCAGTAACTGAAAGATGTACAGAGAAATCACCAAATGTTCAGAAGATGAGCAACACACTTCAAAAAAACTTGGTTGTAGATGATGAGATATTGTTCCAATGAGGTGTGCACAATGAATAAATCACAAGGGAAAACAGGACATATTAAAATGTATGAGATGCAGTTTAGTTAGAAGAAAAACTTAAAAGTATTTAAATGCTTATATAAGAAGCCTAGAAAGGTTTAAAGTGAAGGATATAAGTTTCTTTAAAAGCTGGCAAAATAAAAACAAATTAAATCTAAACTAAGTAGAACATAAGTAATAAAGAGAAGTACAGACATCAGTGAAATACAAAACATAAAGCATAGAGAAAATCGTAAGAGCTGTTTCTTCAAAAAGATCAATAAAATTAATAAAATTTTCAGTAGCATGATTAGAAGGAAAAATAGAGATTTTTAATATACATGCACATATAGAAAGAATATACATGCACATATAGAAAGAATAATATAATAAAGCTCACAGGAATAGTCACTCCAGTCAATTCACGACCAGTCTTTTTTCACCTCTACCTAACCTTACTCTCTGCTTTTGTCCCTGCCCCATGTTATCTTGAAGTAAATCCCATACTTTATATTAGTTCTTCAGTAAATGTTTCTATTTATGAACGTATTTTAAGTAGGAAAACATGTATGTTCTGCAACATGATGCTTATAATAAGAATAAAATTTAAAGTGTAAACGTGAAAAATACCACCAACCAACTTCCTCCCTTTCTCAGACTGAAGGATTGGTCAGACAAAGAGTTTGATCCACAAAAGTTATCAGTTTTACTAATTGGCAGAGACAGAAATTCTGTCTCTTGCTCTCTGAGGAACAGGCTCCAGAAAGGTCTAGTGTCTGGTTTGATGGAGCATAGAAATCTGACCTGTGACTCACACTGGTTAACAGTGAGCAGTCAGGAATGTCCTAGGATTTGCACTTGGTAATTGTACCTGCAGGCACACAGACAGTGTTCCCTTAATAGTTAGGAATTACTTGGAGCATGTAAATCTCCCCTCTCACCTATCCACCCACTCAAGAACGACAAAAGTCACCTAATGGGATCCTCATCCTGATCAAATGCTACCTTTAACAGCTAATGGACCTTCTCAAGTGCCAGTAAATTTCACAACTTAAAATGAGAATATGCTGTTTTCTGTTTTGTGCAACTAGATCTCCATATGGGTATTTCTGTATCTTTTGCTGCTAATAGATTTTATGTTCTTTAATTGTGTTTTTTTCCCTTCTTTAATACTACCATCATTGTTCCATTGTGACATCATGCAAACTAGTAGTAGAAGCAGGAATGATAGGAAAGTAAAGACTCTAAAATTTATGTGAAGGAATTCAGGGAACTAAAGGGAAAGGAGTACAGCTGACCCACATCTGGCATAAGCTCATAAAAACCTTGTTGCAGATGATGAGATATGATGTGGCAATGAGGTATGTGCATGGCCTGCTGTGGGGCCTCTAAAAGGTCTAGTACATAGTTCTGAAACAAATTGCAGGCTAAAAGGAAAGGAGTCAAACTTCACAATTTTCAAGTTGCTTCTATTGGCTGACTTTTCAAAGGTTCTTCAGTGGGAACTGAAAAAGGAAATGACTGAGCTGACAGTATAATTGGTAAGAAAAACTAAAACTGAAACTGTAGATTCCTGTGTCTGGGACAGAAACACCCGGAATGGTAATGATGGGGAGTGGGGAAAAGGTCCCAAGATATCTTAGAGACTGATGAATGGTGGCAAATTTCCAGGCAGAAGACAGGTAACCTTCTGCCAAAGTTTTAGGTGTGCGACCATGGGACAGTTAAGCTAAGAAAGGTAAATGTTCATTGAAGGTAGTCTCAGTTGGGAGCATGGGAGTGTGAGTAGGCAGTATTACAAGAAACAAGGTTTTTATTGTGGGGGGAATATGTTTTAACCAACATGTATGAGTCCCAGTCATTGTTTTCAGACCTTTCTTCTAAAACAGAGCAATAACCCTGATTTGCTAGCAAATCCCCTTTTTAATGGTGTTCAGAGATATATTCTCAGAAATGATTTTCTATTTGGAATAAAATGTTTCCTAAGTGGAAAATTAAAGAGTATTGAAGATATGAAACTTTAATTAGGAAAGGTATTTTAAAAGAAACTTCTTTTTGAAATCTGTTAAAAGACAGATGAGCACATATACCATATTAAACAGGTAAAATATGTAAATATTTGAACTGTGTCTGAAAAGCTGTAACTTATATTTTTCATCATGTTCAGTAAGCTCCATAGTCCCTGTGTATATGGACTTGAAGTGCTTTTACTTCAATTTAATTGAAATAATAAAATGTGTTCAGATGTAATTTTATATCTGAAGTGGTAGGTGACTTTAGAGGATAGCAGCCCAATAAAATAAAGGGAGAAAGCTTAGCTTCTTTGGAGGTAAAAATACAGTAAAAGTCCCCTGTTAGGAGAGATAGCCTTCCATGGCTCTCTCCTTCTCCTATACATCTTGTTGCTTATGCCAAGAATGCAAGGTCCTAACCACTATCAAGTTTGTGTTTGCAGTTGAGGGATGAAGCAATATTTCCCTGGAAACAAACAGGTTTGCCTACCTCTGGCTATAAAAATGGTAGATTTTCCAAATTCAGAGTTCCTTTCTTAGACTCAATTCACTGCCTCTGCAGACATTCATCTGGGCTCTGCAAAATGCCTTTCCCCCTCCCATGAGATGAGGAGACAAAGAAGGAACTGATACAACATGCCCTCTGTGCCAAGAGAAATAAAATCCTTATCTCCACCCCAGGGCTCATGTGTCTTCTGCCAGTATCCATGAAACAGTAACAGGCAAACTTATTAGCTCATAAGCAGGGTAAATCAAATCCCAGGCCCAACACCTCTCCTCAAACCTTTTGTTTCAGTTTAAAATTTTCCATTGAGGTCAGTTTCTGTGCTGAGTGTGGGGTGTAGGTATGTGAGTATGAAGGAAATATGGCTTTGAATAGGAACCTTCTCCTCGCCCTCTGCACTCAGTTCCTTCAACAGATTTACTAGAAAAAAAGAACCTGTACTACTCAGTTCCTGAATAAAAAAGGAAAAGAGATAGAGAACTAAGGTGAATCCAAAATAACTTGACCGCTTCCCATGAAATCATACCCTTCATTGATGTGACAATAAAATGACCTAGGGCAGAATCACAAGGACCCCTGGCAGTACCACTTCCTGTCTGAAAAGAGATCCCCATTGCATACCAAAAAAATGCTGACTTTTATTGTCACCAGGCCCCTAGCAGAAAGTGATCTACAGCAATTGAATTCTCTGGAAGACAAGAGAGGAAGTTACTCTTGGCAAACATTGACCAGTCAAAATAAATGACTGGTCCCCCTGTCTGGATGTTGGCAAAACAGATTCCACATGCAGGATCCTGCTGAGCCCAGATTACCAAACAATGAGGAAGAAAATGACTTTGAGCACATATCTGGGGAGATCATGCAGTTAGAACAAACTTGGGGTATTTTAATCAATGCAGAAGATTGGCTATTTACACTCAAGCTCTCAGTGGCTTATACAACGTGCTAAATCTAAGTTCTCTGAGTTAATTTTACATGAGATTAAAAACTTTTTGGGATGGGTCTCAACTACCAGAAACCCATTTATAAAGCCACTCTATGATATCCAAATTTAATGTGATATAAAACTATAAACTGACATAGACTACATATAAAATATTTTATATTGATTAATTCTTATGTAACCCAGACAATACTATGAACCACAGAAACTGTTTCATGTCAACTTTTTGACTACCTTTTAAAATCTATAGTAATACAGTTTATTTTTTATTATTGTGTTTCAGGACATTTTAAGGAAATGTTTAGACTAGTTAGGAAAGTTAGATGAATAAAATACCTAGCTAATGAATATTTCTATTTAGTTTAAAGATTATATAGGGGGGGCCTCCCCGGTGGCACAGCGGTTGAGCGCTGGGTTGCGAAGCTGCCCGCAGCCTCTGCGGCGCCGGTTCGATTCCCGGCTGCTCCCTGGCCACCATAGGAGGGTCCCACATGGTGCGCAGACCTCTCCTGCCGCCCGCTGCTCCCCTCAGCAGTGTACTTCGGTCCTTCTGCCTGCTCTGCTCCCCGCTCTGGCTCTGGTGAATTCTCTCGCCCTCCTGCGCTTCTGACTGTACCCAGTGCATGTATAAACGAAACAAACGAACAAACAAATAAATAAAAAAACATGCCTCTATAAAAGAAAAAAAAAATTAAAAAAAAAAAGATTATATAGGGGATTCCATTTGTATGAAATTATGAAACCGTGCTTGGTGTTCCTCTGAACAGACGCTAGAATGATGTTTTTTCTGGAAGAAGAGGTACCAGTGAAACTTATGAGGAGGTATGTCTACACTTGCATACTCAGGAAACAATATCAGATGTTTAGGGAAGGGGTACTAAAGAGAAACACAAACTTGAGGAGGGCAAAATAAAGCACGGCTAATTAAAATTTGTTACGGGAGAAAAATGAATAAATTTTCCTAGAAGAAGAAGAAGATAAAAAGAAACTTAAGTAAATCAGAAACATTTATATGACCCAGGAAATTTTCTTTTACCCTGTAATAAAGAAGTTCTACCCAAGAGCTCATATGAAGCAACACAAATTATATCATTGGTACCCTAATATTATTCTCTTGCTTTTGAGATGATTTTAATTCTCAATTCTCAGGAATATTCACCTACCTTCCCTTGAGGTATATTGTAGGTTCTCTCCTCTTGGCTATCAGGCCATGGTAAGACACTTTTGATGTTAAATTCATTAACAAACCTACCTTTCTGTGAAGATTAAATGAATTTATGTATTTTTAGGAAAGCTGTTCCAGAGTATCCTTGTTCAAGGTATCCTTGGTAGATTCTAGTTTCTTGCTCTCAGGAACCTTGTTAGATTCTGTTCCTCCTCCAGTGAATGTTTTAAGTACAACCCTGAATGTTATTGTGTGATAACTGTATTACTTTCATCAGAAAGAGGAAGAGCCAATACCAGGTAGGTCAGAGAGAAAATGGCCAAGCTCCAAGCAAAAGCAGCCCTCCTGCTTCCTAAATTCCACAGAGCCCTCTCTAGCACTATGAAACAATTGCGTGACATAGTCTCAGAGTGCCCTTTAAGAAACATCCAGTTAGAAAGATGTTTCCTTTCTTCCACATAAAGATATATTTGTGAGGAAACAGAAAACAAGGAGTATCTTCTTTAAAAAAGGATAAAGAGAATAATAAATTAACTTCTAAGTACCATACATCTGGAACATCCAGAAGTAGAAAAGAATCAAGGAAAGGTAGACAATATCAGAAAAATAAAAAGACCAGAATACACAAACATAAAAGGAACTAGGGGAGAAAATCCTAGTGAAAGCATAAAAAAGTGCTCTAAGAATTTTTTAAAATTATAAAGTACTTTAAAGACAAAGCACTTAAGGGCAGATGAAGAACCTCCTATAATAATCATCAGAATCTGAATAATAAACTTAAATAGTCCCCTTGGTACACTGTAAAGTATGCAATTTTAATTATGTGATTTTTCAGCTAATTTCTGCTTCAAAAACAGCAAAGTACTTCTGCTTACAAGGTGGCAGAGACAAGAACTTTTCTGAACCTCTCATATGCACGTTGTCATCAAAATTTAAATTAGCAGAAACATGCCTTTGAGTTAAATCACAATTAGCCCTTAGATCTATTTACTGAGAACCCACTATGTGCCAAACACTGGTGGCATACACTAAACAACAGTGCATTTGTAAAGCACTTTTCCCTTTGCAGGTTCTCACAACTGACATTTTAAAACAAACTGTATTTGTTTTTCAGTGTTAACTGCATGTGCTGCAATACATCTATTATTATAAATTGCTCCTACTCAGGAGAGTCTTAGCTTTTCAGCGACAAAACACATCCAGTTTTGCTTGTGTATATATACATTTTGCATAGTTATGAATGAAAGTCAATCAACAATGGTAAATACAAACAGGTTGTCTGACAAAATAAAACAACAGTTTGGAGGAGCAGAAATTGCACATTTGTCAGAAGATGTCCACAAATAATTAATTACTTTAACACAATAATGATATTTTCTTAATACTAGATTCTCTTATAAGAGGATACTCATTACTTTCTAACCATCTGTCATCACTCCTCCCCAAAAAACTAATTAGAGTTTCATCCAATCACACATTATAAATCATGCAAATGTAGATGGCCAAAAACACAATTTAAAGAAATTAACATTATAACATTTTGTATTTTAAAAATCACAGGCTTCAGAACTAGTCTTTCAAATTCCAGTAATTACCCTGCTTATTTTTCTCATCTTTTTCTGGTTAATTATTAGACATTAAACTTAGAAAATTGAAATTAAAAATAACTTACAGGTAGTAGAGTTTTCCTGCAGCAGGAAGTTCCCTTTTCCGGTAATCTATCCCAGAATCTAGTTGGATCGTATTACAGTATTTCTATAATCCAAACACATAAAATATTTTTTTTAAATAAGTGGGGGCCTAGAATTATAATTTTTTTGCTATACTTTATTTAATTTTTGAATTTTTTCTCAGTGAAATAATGTAATGAGCTTAGAATAAAACAAAGAACTCACAGAAGAATCATGTAAGTGGCAAAATTAAACATATATCAAACCAGATCAGTTTTAAAAAACTAAAATTGGTAGCATACCTTCCTGAAATTTTGCTAAAATAATCCTGTCAGCAAATTCCCCAAATTACTGCATTGGAGTTTTTTTTAAATCCCAATTTCCATAACTCTGAAGTCAGAAGCAGGAGTTCTCAGAAAGGATAATTCATAGGTCTTTAAGCATCATGTTGGGAGAGAGACAGCAGAAGCGAGCTGGACCAGAACATTATTATCTACTTTTGAAGTCAAGTGATCATACTAAAGTGATGCTATAGGTTTATCTGTTCTTCGCTTCTAAATGACTGACATGGCCCTTGTTCTTACTTTCCTTTGTAGCCATCAGAGTTTAGAGTTCTTCCCTCCTGTAGACAAGTCCCTTCAACTTGAGTTGTCCGGTGCCTGTGATGTCCTTCCAATTTCTTTCTTTTTCATCCTCCCAAGGTGCATATGTGCATGGAAACAGCATTCACACCTCTTGAGAAGCAACTGAACTTTGTCTATACCAACTTGGTCAACTCAGAGGGTCGTTTTGAGAGAGGAGGAAATACATATTTATTTTTTTCATTCCAGCAGAACAATGGCAAACAAGGGTTTTCAGTACAATTCAAGAGACATTTACAAAATGACTTTTTTGTTTTCATTCAAATGAAAACTGCTTTATGAAAATTCATGAGGAAAAATTATATTTTAACAACTTCACTAGTTTAATTAATGAAAAACTGCATTTTGGGGCTAAGGTAACTGTGGTACATTGTATTTTCAAAAGATGGTTACAATCATCACCAACACCCACAACACCAACACCCACAACACCAACACCAACATTCCAACCACCAAGAAGGGCCTCTCATTACGCCACCTCCCCCTTGAATCCTGTGGCTGTGGGGAAAAATCACACTATACATCAACATCCAATATGACATGCAAGTCAGTAACTTCCTTGTTGGCCAGAACATTCACTCTGGAACCCCGAACTACCAAGTTAGCATAGAACATGGCAACCACACCATGAGAGAGATTGAAGCAATGCACACAGAAATGACCAGGAGAGTTCCTACGATGACATGAAGACAGAGGTGTCTGATCAACCCATTGTTCCAGTTGTAGCTGCTGTCTTATTAAGGGAGTCAGAATTGCTAAGCAAGCCTTTCTCAAATTCCTGAACTACAAAATCTAGGGAAAATAATAATGTTTTAAGTCTCAAAATAGTCAGCTATGCAGCAACAGATCATCAGGATAGTAATATTTGGGCACACCTGAGATGTAGCAAGATTCTTCCTCCCTGAAATTGCATCCTGGGTTCTCCTGCTATGCAAGGGCTGAGGGACCATTTACCTGTGCTGTAAGGACTAGGCTGTACACAGCAGCAGTGATAACACATTTCCCCTTCAGTGCTGCAGCTATTTAGAGCTCAGGCAAATAAAACAGTCCCCTGGGACTGAGAGGTTTTCCCTAAGACTGAGGGGTTTTTCTGGATACAGAACTTTCAGTGCTAAGACCAGGACAGTCCTGGGCAAACTGGGCCTATAGGTCACCCTAGGAGTAAAGACCCAGAATCCTAGGCAGCAAGGCTGGAATACATATAGCCTTTTGAGTGATACATTAGCAAACATGAATTTAATACTTTCCAATAAGAAGCTGGTCCTCTGAGGAAAGCTGAATTTTTGAGCTACACATTTAAAAAAAAAACAATCCCTGAACCTAAGAATCATGCCACTCTAGAAGGCTTCACCTGAGCTGCCAGTTGGCCTCCTCATACACCCCTAGCTCATCATTCTAAGTTGCTCAAACTCAGTGCACAGACCTCACTCTTACTCCTAGGTCCTGGAATCCATCTCAACAGAAAGGAAAACAGCATTGCCCAAATATATGCTCTCCGCTCCCCTCTTGATTGAGATGACCTGTCTTTAAAAAGCATAGCAGCATTGCTTTCTTCTTCTCAATGAATGAAGTAAACTTGAGAAAGGAGATACTTCCTCCCCCTTGCTCCTGATAGCCATCCAGCACAAAAATGGAGATGCATTTGTCTAAGTAGCATTTCTTACTCTCTATTCAGAGGAAGTCTATCCTGGTAAGGTAAAAACCAGGTATTCAACCGGATGGTCTCACTCATAGCAGGAATCTAGAAAACTTAAATAAGGGACCAGGAAAATGAATAACTATAAGAAAGTGAAAATCAAAATCAACAAAAAACTATGAACCAGAGACACTTTTAGGGGGGCGGGGGCGGGAGGGGAGGGATTGGGGTCAGAATGGGGGGCTGCAATTGTATGGGGAATATAACAATAAAATTTATAAAAAAAAAAAAAAAGAATCTAAAAAAAAAAAAAAAAAAAACCAGGTATTCATAAGCTACCTGTACTATAGACAATATACTAAATAGTAGAGCAATATGTTCATATAAGTGCATTGCTCCAGGTTCTCTATTTCTCTTAAACTACAGTTTATTTTATATGACTCATATTCCTAATTTAGTCAAAAAAAATTTTTTTTTTTTTTTGCTATTACAAAAATAAGGCTAATGGAAGTTATACAAGCTTCAATTTCTCTTTCTGGGTAACTAACTTCTCTCTTATGAGTGATTAAGCCCTACTAAAATGATTGCATTTGTACATTCACTAATCACCACAGAGGAATACCTAATCAGCAGCAAACGAACTATAACCAAAGCCCTTAGATGTTAGCTCCTAATTGTCTGAAAAATACTAACACTCAGTTTATATTTTTAAAGAAAAATAAAGCTCATATTTTCAAATTTTATTCACTTAAGCCAGATCCTTCAAAACATTTTGCAGATGGCAAAAGCTAAGATATTTCCAAGTTGACAATGAGTCCAGTCAAAAGGGTATGACCTCTAAGTAACTTCCTAATTTCCAGGGATAATTTCCATGACTTCTTACTGCCTCCTGATTCAGATGCATAAAACCTATTAGCTGCCAAATAAAATTATTTTAAAATAGTTTGTGCATTTATGTATACAGAGAACAAATACAATTATACAATCTAAAATGCAATCTGGAAATTTGGGGAGGAAGGATAACACATCCTTGAGAGCATACTCATGAGTCAACAGTCTTTGAGTTTGGAAAGAAAAATTTACTGCTCAAAGAATTAAATTTCATTGGTTTGCATTTTCCTCAAAAGCTATTGTGTACATTTTTAGCAATTCTGAATAATACCATTAGGAAAATAGCCTTCTCACAGAATACCTATATACAGTTTCTATTTTGTTTTTTCTCTTCCCAATTGGAACAACAACAACAAAAAAACCCAAAATATTCTTTAAGACCATAACAGAGGAGTCCAGCAAAATGGTAGCACAGTGCATATGCTGGGTTCACCCTCTCCATATATTCACAACTAAATTTCAACAAAACAAAGTCAATAATCCTTGAAAGATAAGCAGATGACTAGAGCAAGCATCAAGGGCAATGGTTAGCAGAAAGGGGTAGGAAAATCTTTAATTGAACTGTTTGCAGTGATACTGGAAGTACCAATTTACATTCTCAATCAATTTACATTACCAACAGTACACAAGAGTTTACTCTTCTCCATATCCTTGCAAACACTTGTTAACTCTTCTTCTTGATAATAGGCATTCTAACAGCTATGAAGTAATATGTTGTTATGTTTTTTAAATTTTTTTATTTTTTTTAAAAAAGATTTATTTATTTATGCATATAAAAACTGGGGTGTAAACTGGAGGTGCAGCGGGTGAAAGGATTCATCAGAGAGAGTAGGGAGCAGAACAGGCAGATGTACTGAAATACACTGCTGAGGGAAGCAGCGGGCAAGACAGGAGAGGTCTGCTGTGCCATGTGGGTTAGCTCCCTGGCCAGCCGGCAGCAGCTTGATTGCACTGTCTTTAACCCCTGTGCCACCAGGGAGGCCCCTCTAAGGGTTTTGATTTACAGTTCCCTGGTGATTACTGATGTTCCACATCTTTTCACAGATCTATTGACCATCTGTATATCTTCTCTAGAAAAATGTCTATTCAGTCTTTCCATTTTTAATTGAATTGTTTGGCTTTTCTTCTTCTGAGTTATATATAAGTTTCTTATATGTTTTGGATATTAATCCTTATTAGATATGTAATTTGCAAATATTTTCTTCCATTTGGTATACTGTCTTTTCATTTTGTTGGCTTTCTTTTGCTGTGCAGAAGCTTTTCAATTTGACGTAGTCTGCTTATTTATTTTTGCTTTTATTTTTTGTGCCTTTGCTCTCTTATCCAAGCAATTTTTGCAAAGACCCAAGTCAAGGGAGTTTTGTCCCTATATTTGCCTCTATGAGTATTGCGGCTTCAGGTCTTATGCAAAATCTTTAATACATTTTGAGTTAATTTCTGTGAGTGGTGTAAGATAGGAGTCCAATTTCATTCTTCTGCATGTGATCATCCAGTTTTGCTAAGACTATTTATTAATGAGACCATCTTTTCCACATTGATGTTCCAAATATTAGTTGACAGCATATTTCTGGGTTCTCTATTTTGCTCCATTGGCCTGTTTTATTTTTATGCCATTACCACACTGTTTTGATTGGTATAGCTTGGTAATATAGTTTGAAATCAGCAAGTGTAATACCTCCAGCTTTGTTCTTTCTCAGGATTGCTTTGGCTGTGGTTCAATACTAGTTTTAGGATTGTTCTTTCAATTTCTGTGAACAATGCCTTCAGAATTTTGATAGAGCTTGCACTGACTCACTTCAGGTAGTATGGCCATTTTAACAATATTAATTTGTCTGACCCATGAACACAATATATCTTCCCATGTATGTCTTCAATTTCTTTCATTAGTCTTATAGTTTTCAGTATATAGATACTTACATTTGTTTCCAATTATCTTATTGACCTTAATGCTATTGTAAACATTATTTCTTTCTTGGATATTTCATTGGGTCAAAGAAGGATTCAAAAGGGAAATTAAAAAAAAATCTTCAACAAAAATGGATATCAACATACTTAAACCTATGGGATGTAGCAAAAATAGTTCTAAGTGGAAAGTTGATAGTGATAGATTCCTACATGAATCAACATGACCTCAAATAATGACATACATTAAACCTCAAGAAACTAGAAAGAGAACAAACTAAGCTAAAGTTATCAGTAGATGGAAATAACAAAGATAAGAACACAAAGAAACAAGGTATCAGAAAAAATATAGAAAATATGAATGAAACTAAGAACTGTTTGTTTAGATAAAAATTGGCAAACATCGAAATAGACGAGGCAAAAAAAAGTAAAAGATTCAGATAAATAAAATGAGAAATGAAAGAGACACTACAGGGGCCTCCCCTGGTGGTGCAGCGGTTGAGCGCTGGGCTGTGAAGCTGCCTGCAGCCTTTGCAACACCGGTTTGATCCCCGGCCTCTGGCGAGGGTCCCACATGGCGTGCAGACCTCTCCTGCTGTTCCCACTGCTCCCCTCAGCAGTGTATTTCATCAGTCTGCCTGTCCTGTTCCCTGCTCTGGCTCTGGTGGATTCTCTCACCCTCCTGTGCTTCTGACTGTACCCAGTGCTTATATAAATAAATAAATAAACAAATAAATAAATAAATAAAATCTTAAAAAAAAAAAAGAAAAAGAAAGAGACACTACAACTGATACCAGAGAAATACAAAGGATCATAAGAGATTACTATGAATGAGTTTTTGCCAAGAAATTTAATAACCCAGAAGAAATGAATATATTCTTAGAAACATGTCACCAACCAAGACTGAATCATGAGTAAATAGAAAATCTGAACAGTCCTATAGTGAGTGAGGAGACTGAATCTGGAACGAAAAATCTGTCAATGAAAAGTCCAAAACTAGATGGTTTTCCTGGTGAAGTCTACCAAACATTTAAAGAAGAATTAAGGCCAGTCCTTCTCAAACCCTTCTGAAAAAAAAATTTTTTTAAAGGTTTATTTATTTATTACAAGCACTGGGTACAGTCAGAAGTGCGGGAGGGTGAGAGAATTCACCAGAGCCAGAGCCAGGAGCAGAACAGGCAGACTGACAAAGTACCCTGCTGAGGGGAGCAGCAGGCACAGCAGGAGAGGTCTGTGCGCCATGTGGGACCCTCACCCGGAGCCTGGGGATCGAACCGGTGCTTCAGAGGCTACGAGAAGCTTCGCAGCCCAGCGCTCAACTGCTGTGCCACTGGGGAGGCCTCCTTCTGAAAAATTTAAGAGGGATCATTCTCAACTTTGTTTTACAAGGCCAGTATCTACTACTGTCAGGTAAGTAAGATAAGAACAATATTGAAAAAGAAAACTACAGGCCAATATCACTAGTGAATATTAGTGCAAAAATTTTCAACCAGATATTAGCAAACCAAATATTAGCAAACCACGGTAAAAGGAGCATGTGCACGATTAAGTAGGATTTACCCCAGGGATGCAAAGATGGCTCAACATACACAAATCAGTAAACATGATAGACCATATTAGTAGAATGAAAGAGAAAAATCATGCTTATATCAACAGATGCATAAATAGCACTTGACAAAATACAGCATTCTTTCATAATAAAAACTCAACAAATTTGGTATACAAAGAACATACCTAAATATAATAAAGACTATGTATGATAAGCACACAATCTAATATCAGACACAATAATGAAAGGTTGAAAACGTTTCCTTGTTTCTCAGAAACAACACAAAGTTGCCCACTCTCACTACTCCTATGTAACCTAGTACTGGAAGTCCTAGCCAGAGCAATTAGGAAAGAAAAAAATTAAAGTTAGCCAAGTTGGAAAGGAAGAAGTAAAACTCTATTTCCAGATGATATAGTATATCAATATATGGAAACCAAGAAAAGACTCCATCAAAAACCTCTTAGACCTAATAATTAAATTCAGGATTCAGGATACAAAGTAGCACATAGAAATTAGTTGTGTTTCTATATATGCCACGTGAGACCCTCGCCGGCAGCTTCGCAGCCCAGCGCTCAATCACTGCCCCACCAGGGGAGGCCCATGGTAATGACTTATTAATGCCAATCTTATTCATTGTTTTCTTGCTGTTTTATAGTTCCCTTGTTTCTATTCTCCTCTCTCCGTTACTGCCTTCTTTGTGAATAGATGATTTCACATAGATTTTCCTAAAATTTTGTGAATCTACTGTAGATCCTTGCTTATGGATACTGTGAGGCTTAGATAAAATATCTTATAGATATAACCACCAATTTTACCTGAGTAGGACAGTCAGCAAGTATTCAGACTGGACCCTACAAGACAGCTCACACCATTCCCCACTGGGTTCAATTCATCTTTAAGGCTAGTTAACAAGCCCGAGACACCTACAAGGACATCTTCTCCTGGCTCTGCCTCACACATCCCACTTAGCCAGGATCTAGCATCCATTGTAGACAACCTGCTACAGCTCTTTGCACAGCAGAAAGCAGTGGACTCCTAGGATCAGCCCTGGACTGAGACTTTGGGAAGTTGCATGGAGGTACCCACATAGAAAAGGACTCTGGTGTTCTAGGAAACCAGTCCCAGATCAAAAGTGGCTTACCATTCCAGAAGCCATGGAAGAAAGGTATAGTGCCATGGCCAGGTTGGCACAAAACATACCCCCACTGCCCTTAGGAGAATGCCAGAGATTTGCTGATACTGTTTTCTATTGAGCCTCTGCTTATTTCAATTTAACTAATATCATCAGAAAAAAATCTGGTATAAAAAACTACCTGGACCTCATTGAAGCGGTCACTGCAGATCATGCTAAGATTATAGCAGAATGTATGACAGCATTCTTTCCATAATAGCAACATAGTCTGAACGGGAATTTTATTAGCCAGAGAAGCATAGACTTCACAAATGAAAATAATTCAGCCACCTACACAGCCCTCTTTTTATAGTAAAGAGTAACACTTCTCATAAATTTGATCAAAAATACAACATTTTCTTCACAAAATACACAAAGGGGACCATTCAGTTTCTTTTAAACAAAGACACGTGAAACTGATTCATTCCTTGAACAGGGTTTTTTTTTTTTTAAGTACAGAATTTGCCATAAGTTCAATAACAACTTAAATTCTGACTTTTTAACTACCTCCCTTTTGGTCACAATTTATCTATTTTTATATTGTGAATTCATTAACAAGCAATTGTAGCTGTTACTTTTAATATACTTGTCCTTTTACCTTTACATTATAGTTTCATGGTTAAGATACCACCATATTACAGTATTAGAGTACTCTGAAGTTGACTATATACTTACTGTTACTGGCATGTAATACACTTTCATGTTCTTATAAATTACTGTTCTTTCATTTCACCTTGAAGAACTCCTTTCATCATGTAAGGCAGGGCTAGTGGTGATGAACTCAGTTTTTGGTTGTCTGAGAAAGTCTTTATCATGCCTTCATTTCTGGAGGACAACTTTGCTGGATAGAGTATTCTTGTTTGGCAGGTTTTGTTTCTTTTTCTATCAGCAAGTTGTATATTTCATCTCACTCTCCTGGTCAATAAGGTTTCTGGTGAGAAATATGCTGATAGCCTTGTGGGGCTAAACTTATAAGTTGTGAAATTTCTTTTCTCTTGCTGCTTTTAATATTCTTTCCTGGTCTTTGATTTTTGATAGTTTAATACAACTTGGAGAGGATCTCTCTAAGTGGAATTTTTTTAATAAACTATTAGCTTCATGAACTTGGATTTTCAAATCTGTCCCCAGATTTGGAAAATTCTTTAAAATTATTTCTTTAATATTTTTGCCTCATTTCTCTTTTCCTTCTGGAAATTCATTAATTCAGGGTATTACTTTTAATGGTATTCCACAGATCATGTAGGCCTTTTTCACTCTCCATTTTATTCTTTTTTCTTTCTTCTTCTTTGATTAAAGTTTAAGCTCCTGTCTTTTAACTCAGAAATTCTTCCTTCTGCTTGATCTTTTCTGATATTGATATCTCAACTGCACTTTTCACTTCATTCACTGTATTATTCAGCTTCAGAATTTTTTGGTTTGATTCTAGTTTATTATTTCTAACTCTCTGTTAAACTTTGCATTTTGTTCATGTATTGTATTGAATTATGTTTTCTTGTTGTCACTGAGTTTCCTTAAGACAACTATTTTGAATTCTTTAGGGATAAACCCAGAGCTCCAGACCTTTTGGGATCAGTTATTGGGAGATTATTTTGATCCTTTATCACTATCATGTCTCCTTGAATTTTCATGCTCTTTAAGTTTTGCAATGCTGCCTTCACATGCAAAGTAGCAGTCACCTCCTCCAGTCTTTACTAACTTGTTTCAAGGGAGATCTATCTTCCATCAGCAATCCTAGAACTTCCATAGACAAGACCTGCTTTATGACACACCTTCTTGCTCCCTCTTGTGGGAGAATTCTGAAGCTCTTGTGCCTTCTCCAGATCCTACAACACATGAAGCTAAGCACAGACAGCCTCCCTTTTGTGTTCCCAAAGGTAGCCTTAAGCTCAAGTTTATAATCTATCCCTTGTCTGCAGATTTGGTCTGACTTTCTGAAGACATATACTGGCCATCTGCCAAGGCTCTATCTCATCATCACCATCAGGAGCATGTACAGCAGTCCAGTCACAGGGTGGGTTTATATGCAAATGAGGTGTCCAGAGCACCAGCAATGTCCTTGGACTAGATAAGAAATTCTTGTGTGAGATGTTCTCTGCAGCCCTTGGATGGGCTTCCTGATGATGTCTGTGAAGCAGGTAGTAGAATTTGTATACTTTTAATAACCTACAAGAGTCCTTTCCCAGCCTCTAACTGCCCTCCAGTTATACATTCTCATGATTCAGTATTCTGGATGAGGAAGAGAGAAAGGAGACATGGCAGCATCTGCATACTTGGGGGGAACTGGATTCTCACTCATATGCTTTCTTTTTTCCCTGGAGGAGAATTCACAGGCCAACAAGATCTCCCTTGGTCCTAAGCCATGCTACCATGGGGAAGGGGTGATATGGGTAAAAACTATTTTTCTTTCTCATCGCATCCAAACATACATTTTTTTCCCTCCAATGGTATTCTGGAACTTAACCGGGAACCTGGACATAAATAAAGGCTCTCTCATCCTTGGATCATTATTTAGAAAATGTTTTCAAGGATTCCCATACTGTGGCCAAAAGGACCAGAGCTATTTCATGAGATGCTGCAGGGTCCACAGCTGGGACTAAAGTGTAGATGCCTATTACCTGATGTACAGGTGGCAAGACTCCTCCCAGGCCCTTTAGCTGGATCCAATAACTCCCACAAAGGCACTTTTGTCTGTGGATGGACAAATTGTTGCTGTTGAAGGAGGCACATAAATGAGAAATGTTTTATTCAGCCATCATGTTGATATTACTCCTTCACATTAAATTTTTAACAGTGGCTATTTGAAGAGAAAAGTAGGAATGAGATTGAAGTAGAGGATAGAAGAAAATAGGGGTAGAGAGAAATGAAAGGAGAGTTTTAATGTTTAGTATATATACACGTATGTGACAGTTGGACTTGTTAGCACAGCATATATTCATTTATCTCTCATGAAATTTTACAAAAGGAAAGATCTTAGAGAGTTCCATGCATTGTCCCCAAATAGTAGTGCTCAGAAAAAGTTGATAGCTGTCTTATTGAAATCATAGCCATTACACATTTCTAACTCTGTCATAACAAGCAGAATTTTAATTAATACTCCATTCTTCTCCCACTGTTTACTTTATCCAAGAAAATCAGAGTATTTATTCCTGAGGTTAAAAAAAAAGAAAAAAATAATGACATATAACAGACTGGAAAGAAGTTAATGCAAGTACCTTTTGAGAATCCTTATTAAAAACCATGCTACCAAATGCTTAACTGAAGCTCCCATAAGCTTTCATTTTTTTCCTCATAGAAAGGAGTTACGCAATACTTTTCTAAGCTAATAGGAATTACCACTATATGTGTAGTTTTAAAAGTATTTTTTCAAAATCCAGCAAATTTGGGCCTCCCTGATGGCTCAAGAGGTTAAGACTAATCACTATAAAGCTATCTGCAGCCACTGCAGCAAGAGTTTGAGCCCCAGCCTGGGAGCTACCCCACAAGGTGCAGCAGGCCTCTTCTGTCTCACCCAAAGCTCCCCTCAGCAGTGTATTTCAGTTAATTCACCTGTTTTACTCCCCACTGTCTCTGGTGAAGCCTCTTACTCCCCACACCTCTGGCCTACACCCCAGCTCTTGTATGTATAAATAAATCTTTTTTTTTTTAAATCCAGCAAATTTACACATAAGATTTTTCCTTGTTCTATACAAATAATCAAAAGTAAATGATAAATTGGGCTTCCCTGGTGGCGCAGCGGTTGAGCGCTGGGTTGCGAAGCTGCTCGCGGCCTCTGACGCGTCAGTTCGATCCCCGGCTGCTCCCCGGCCACTGGAGGAGGGTCCCACATGGCGCGCAGACCTCTCCTGCCGCCCGCTGCTCCCCTCAGCAGTGTACTTCGGTCCTTCTGCCTGTTCTGCTCCCCGCTCTGGCTCTGGTGAATTCTCTCACCCTCCCGCGCTTCTGACTGTACCCAGTGCTTGTATAAACAAACAAACAAATAAATAAATAAAATAAAACATGCCTCTATTTAAAAAAAAAAGTAAATGATAAATTATGTTTTTAAAAAATATAGCCATACTATAAATACTCTAAGTCCATGATGCAAATGATTCATTTACAGTACAACCACAACTTCGGCAATAATAAGGAAAATTTAAACTCAATAAAATATCGAGCTTAAAATACAACCCCGTCCATTTTCAGAGGCTTCATTATGAAGAGTTTTAGTATCTAGGATAAAATAAATATTCTAAATTCTGGTTCTGCTCTTTCCTCATTAGCACTTTTGAGGATGAAAAGAGGAAGAGAAAGAATATGAATTCAGTCAATTGCAACTTATTCCTATCTCTGATAAAAAATTTGAAGAGTAAACTCAGGTATTAGCCAAAACAAGATATGGATTCACTATGTTTAACTTATCATTATGTATGACTAGAGGTAGACTATATTTTAAAAAAGAAAGAATTCCTTATTGATAAAAGCAACTGAGAATATAATTACTTTTACCTAAAAATAACAGTCATAATACACAAATATAATGCTAATCCATATTCATTCACACACATATACTTTTATTTACAGGCAAAAATGATACTCACTAGCACACACCAGTGTGGTATGACTGACAATTCAGTCCCATTATCTGTTCTGATTGGTCTGTCAGTGCTGTACCACTAAAGAGTGTGATTGATCGGGCCTCCCCTGGTGGCGCAGGTGGTTGAGCGCAGTGGTGTAGGCTGTCCGCAGCCTCTGCAGCACTGGTTCGATCCCAGCCAGCCAGCAAAGGTCCCACAAGGCACGGCAGACCTTTCCTATCTCACCCGCTGCTTCCCTCAGCAGTGTATTTCAGTCAGTCTGCCTGTTCTGCTCCCCACTCTGTCTCTGGTGAATCCTGTCACCCTCCCATGAATCTGGCCTGTACCCCGGTTCTTGTATAAATAAATAAATCTTTTTTTTTTAAAGTATGATTGATCATCCTTATTTACAGGCACTACAAAATTATAAAATGTTTAACATGGATAATCCTCTGTTTTCATTCTGTCTTCCACATACACAAAGACTCTTCCAAATTGGCTCTCTTAACCTCTGGCTACACCTTAGAGTGTAGTCCCTTTCTTACTACCTTGATATTTTTCTCCTCAAAAAGACTTTCTAGGGCCTCCTGGTGGTGCAGGCAGTTGAATGCAGCGCTGTGAAGCTGTCCACAGCCTCTGAAGTGCCAGTTCTATCCCTGCTGGCAGTGGAGATACTCACAACATGAGCAGACCTCTTCTGTCTCGCCTGCTGCTCTCCTTAGCAGTGTATTTCTGTCAGTCTGCCTGTTCTATTCCCCACTCTGTCTCTGGTGGATCCTCTCACCCTCCCACACATCTGGCCTATACCTCAGTTCTTGTATAAATAAATAAATTTTTTTAAAAAAGGACTTTCTATACATTCCTTGCCTTTATATTTCAGCTTTCACTATTCATTTGTTTAATTCCATGTGAGGTGCTTCTCTCACATATATTGAAACTATTTTTAGCTTTCTTCCTCTCCCCTCCTATCCTCCCTTCTAAGCCTTGTCAGATCTTCTCAGGGAAATCTCCACTCTATTCCAATTGGAACAAAAACAAAATCAATAAGCATGACTATTAAACCAAAAGTGATGGGAGTGACACATCCAAATAAGGTGACAGCATACAAAAGTTCTAGTCATCAACTCCTGAACATCAACTTTTGAATTGACAAAGAAGTCAATTCAGAATTCACATAAATTTCCATTTCATTCAGTGATCCTTCATAACAGCTAGCATTACAGAAGGTAGAAAATTTATTAAAAATTTTTGGGTTTTATTTCACTTAATACATTGCTCTTTTATACAGTTTTTAGCCTTGTAATCCCCAACATACAGTCATTCCTTAGTCTATATTGTAGTATATTTTTTTCCTATAATTATTTATTGGTATCTCTATTTCCTCTACTAGAACACACTGATTTCCTTGATGGCTACATTCATTTCAGGACAATATTCATCATTGTAACCCCAGTGGCTAAGCACTTAATAAATGAATATTGCTTTCTTCTATGCTATCTTACAAAGATATAATATTTGAGCTACCGGGGCAAATGAGCTTTCATAAACTAGCTAGTCTAGGACCTTAACACCATATTTAGAACACTGTCAGCGGTGGGGCAGGAATCTATCATAATTCACAAGAAATAATTTATTTTAAACTTCTAAAACTGAATTTATAGCAAAATAAAGGCCCCGTAAATTTTTTAGTCCAATCCCATCATTTATAGATTCTTATTTATTTTTTATTTAATATTTTTAAAGATTTATTTTATTTATTTATACAAGCACTGGATACAGTCAGAAGTGTGGGAGGGTGAGAGAATTCACCAGAGTCAAAGAGGAGAGCAGAGCAGGTAGACTGATGAAGTACACTGCTGAGGGGAGCAGTGGGCAGCAGGGGAGATCTGTGCGCCATGTGGGACCCTCGCCCAGTGGCCGGGGATCGAACCGGCGCTGCAGAGGCTGCAGGCAGCTTCGCAACCCAGTGCTCAACCGCTGCACCACTGGGGAGACCCCATTTATAGATTTTTTAAAAGTATACTAAAGCAAAATCAAGAGACTTGCCCAAAGTCAGCAAAAGAGCCAGGCTCACAAATAGTTGCCTTCTTAATTCATTGATTTTTCTGCTATATCATGGAAACCACATAAATATCTATGATATGACTGTGTGGTTTCTTCTACTTTAAGAATTTTAAAGATTTAAGTTAATTTCAACATTATATCAGGGTTTATTTAATTAATCAACTCTATCTTTATAATATTTGAATTCTAGCCATCATTATTCATTATTGCCTGGACAATATATGAAAAAGACTTCCATGTCTTTAGAGATAACTTACAAATTCACATTTTATAAAAACCAAAACAAGTTGGACACTGACTACTGATAGTAAGGGTAACTTCTGATTAAATATTAAGAACTTCCTATAGATTCTACATTACATTCTTATTAAATTTATATGTTTGTGTATATGTATTCAGAGCACAATGTATTCAGACAATGTCTCAGTGATCTATGCATACTTTTTAACACCAACTTAAAATGGGAAGTGTAGATACGGTCAGTAGTAAATGAGTACACAAAGTATTTCGTAGCACATAACCCTAATATACTATAGCTTCCAGAAAGAGAAGAACTAAATTCATTATAGCAGAAAAAGATTTTTGGATACCTGGAGGCCTCAAAAACTTGGCCAAACTATTGTTCACTGTGCACACAGTTTGTGTCTTCATGCTCAGATGTTGTTGAAACAGCAGACTTAAAAGAAATAATGTCAATGAATCCTACCAAGCACTATACATGACCTCTGGGGTAATTAGCAATCATTCAAAAGCAACAAGACTAAAATGTTCTATTCTTTATTACTGTCAGCTCTTATCTTGATCAGCATTTTAATAAAGATGGTTCGTTTCTAAGACAGTTTCATGAATCAGTCATAATTACATTCTGACATGCAGTGAATAGTAAAGCAAAACTAAATATCACTTCATCAACCTTTCTAACCTTTATGCAAGTATTAACTGTAAATAATTTTTACACAATCCTACAACAGAAAATCTGCATATTTCTTAGCTTTGTACATACTTTACCCCAAATGAATTTCCTGTGACCTATACCTGAAAAACACAATCAGCCATAATTATCCAGTTTTGTGAGATGTTCAGGTGTTGCCTTTCAGAGTTCAAATCAACTTCAAGTATAAAAGGCTACTTTATTCTACAAATGGCACAATATGCAAAATGGGTTAAGTAGCCAAAAGCATCTCAGAGCATTGTGGCTTGAAAGAAGTCTATCCAGAATCAAAACGTCAGAACAAAAATACACTAAAGCAAAGTGACACTTATAAAAATAGATTCATAGATTACACATTAAGGAATGGATCACTGATGACTACTGCAGTAAGTCTTATAATTAAAATATTTTAAAATAAGATATTAATTAGAAGAAAATCTGCACACATACGTATCTAAAGGAAAGGTTTTTTTTTTTTAATGTAATTCCAAAATAGCTGATGGAAGAGGTTGAACATTTATCAGAATATAAAACTTACCTAGAGATACTATTCTGATGTTGAGGATAATGTGTAAACTGTTTCAACTTCCCCTCAAAATACATGATTTATTTATAGTTCTGAAAGAAATAATTTCTTTTTGCCAAGAGTTAATTAAAAAAAACTTTGATAGTCAAAATGAACATAATTCAACTACCAGAATAAAGTGACTCTGCATTTAGATGATTTATTATTTCAGGTCTCAGAATATGTTAAAATAAATGCAATGCTTTGTCAAGAATAATTTGTCTTCCCAGTGATGGATATAGAATATCCAGATAGCTAGGTTCCCAAACCTATAGTTACACCAGGTTTCTCAAATGAGGAAGTTTGCAGTAAATCTACTGAATAATACATTTTTACCCAATTTTTTAAGTAAACTTATTCCATTCTTTAAATGAAACAGGAATATACTTATTTTATTTGTGTAATTTCAATTTGAAAAATAAATTCTTTCAAAAAACAATCTAAAATCTTCCCCTATATGTTTATACATTTTATTATAAAACAAACTTCCTAGAATCATACTTACCTAAGGCAAAAAGGAATATAGCATGCATCTTTTTGGGGGTTAAAAACACAAAAACATATGTTTTTCATGTGATCATTTTTGTTTAATTCTTCTACTTAGTTTTCTGGATCATTATTCCCCTTTCTTTTTGAG
The DNA here is from genome assembly GCF_964194135.1 of Talpa europaea. Classification (NCBI taxonomy): domain Eukaryota; kingdom Metazoa; phylum Chordata; class Mammalia; order Eulipotyphla; family Talpidae; genus Talpa; species Talpa europaea. The sequence continues at coordinate 43,450,508 of NC_140068.1, forward strand.
GTGCAAGCAATGAAGGGAAAAGAAATATTAATTTAAGAAAACAGATTTCCCAAAAAGAAAAAAAAAATGTGATTAAGATTTAAACAAAAGCTAAAGATGGCTTCCTCTGAGCCCTGATGAGGTCCACTACCTCATTACTAACAACTGAAAACTTGTGATGCATTTTGTTTCAAGAGAATCCAAAAGTCCTTGCTATGAAGCAGACAGGGGGTGCAGAGTCCATTCACTCTTTCTGTATCACGACTATTATGTAAGAAGTATAAAACACTGCCTTTATGCTGCCAAGCCACAATGACTCTTCCTACATCAAAGGATTTTCACCACTAGGGTTTTTTCTTCAAAATTTATTCAAGCTAAGGGCAGAGAGACAACAATTCATACACGCTAATTACGTCTAATTATCTATTCCCTTTTCTGACCAGCTTCGGCCAGTGTTATTTGCTATCTGGGTTTCTCACAACCTCCCTTTGCCCTGTCCACCCAGCCCAACAGTGAAGGCTTTGAAGAAAACAGTTGTGGCTTTTAGAGTTTTTTTCAAAATAGAGTTCAAGCAAATTAAATAATTATTCTGTTAGTTTTGACACATTTATGCGTTAAATATGAGGACCTCTTGGTTAATTTGGCAAATTCCTCACATCTCTTCATGGTTGGAATCATAGTAACACCCTCTCTTACAGGAGCTTCTCCTCATGTTTTCTTTTCATGATCTAAATGAAATGTTTATTGGATTAAAGTTCTTCTCTGCAGACCTCCATGGTGGCCTATGACAAAGAGCTTAAAAGTTCTATTAATTGGCTTGAGTTTGCAGGGAGGGGAAAGAGAGAATTTTATTTCACATTACATCACTAGCCAAGAAAATTGCCACATGTAATTAAACTAATTTATCTCATGAGTCAAAGAAGCAACTAATTCATATTTAAGACACACTTCCTTTAAACCATTTTTGTCAAAGAATTGATTTCCTATAATTTAATCAAAAATAACTATTATTCTAAAAGGAGAGAATTCAAGACCTAAAAGTACATACTTCACATATAAGCAGTAGTTTGCTGTGTGATATTAGATACAAATATATAATTTACATATTTCATGGGAAATCTTTATTTTCATTTTATATAAGACAATTACAGAAAATATTATTTTAAAAGGCTTACACCCCAAATTATTTTTCTATTTGTAGGCCTCAATGAATGCAAGGTATATATGCTGGTGTAAGAATGGACAAAAATTACATTTTCAATTCATATCGCAACAATTTTTATTCTAGATATTTATTAATTTCAAGGACACAGCACAAATAAAGTTTAATACCTGTTACTATAACAGATTTTCTTAAATGTATTTTCTCAAACATATGTGTAATAGGTTAGTTTATAAAAATATCTGAGATAGATTTCCTTAATTTATTTAACCTAAAACTTGATAATTACAGAAATATTTTATAAGTCAAATAACAATTTTCGTATCTTAAAATATAAAATACTAAAATTCACATGAATCCTTTTTGTGTGGTTTGTGGAGGAAAGCCACAACTCTTTTCAATTCAGGAGTCCAGTTTACTACTTTTGTTCTATCTTTTGTTTTTTTTCACTCTTAAGCATTAAAAAGCCAACTCATAAGTAAAGACATTATCACACTAACAAAGGGTTAATCCCTGCTAGGCTGACTCAGGTGACAACACAGTGGCGATCAGGGGGGTTGACACTAACCTCAAAGGCTGATTTTGATTATTTAGTCCTGTGAAAGCTCTAGTATTGAAAGTTTCAATGAACAAACTGACAAATCAATTTCACCAGTGAATTGAAAATTGTGGCAGGAAAAAATGTTAAATATACATTTAGCAAGTTTATAAATCCTAATACAGCTGGCTGGACAAAGTCAGAATGTTGAATCATTTTATCTAAGAGTTATAAACAATTTTTCTGAAGTTAATGATAGAGATCACATCATCAGAAGAGTTCTCAAAGAGTTCATTATAGGTATGAAATTCCTTGGAAAAATTCATCAGAAAACAAAAACACAAAGGCTAATACATAGCTTTATTTTTTTTTTAAGTTTTAGGTAAAGGATGTAGACCAATTGAGAACCACTAACCACCAAGGAGAAGACCATGTCATTACCTGAACATCAAAAAAATACTATAAAAATAGTAATAATAATAACAGCAAAACTATTACCACCTTAGATTATAAAGTATTTTTATGGGCTGCATATTTAAGCCCAACAAATGTTTAACCGAATCAGGTTAGGATATTTCCAAATGGACAACTCTTTCTCAAGAAAAGAAAATTCATATTTATAAGCATTAATGCTAGTAACTTATTTTTCTCTAATTTTATCAGAGAACATTCATCAAAGAGAAAATTATATTGTAGAATGCCTTAGTTATTTTTAACCAGACTTCAGTAATTTACTAATCACCTAACACATTTAATCTTAAACAGATATTTTTAAAACTGAAAAAGATAATTTGGTAAAATGTCATTGTGAATGAGTGTTAAAGTGTTATAATACTGATAACAGAATCTATCACTCTGTAGCCAAACACTACCTACAATATTTCACAGGAACATTTCCCATGAGGGGGGTGGGGGAAGTATTTTAGATTTGTCCACACTGTTAAACTGATTAAGAAATATCATAAAAGGAAAGTTAACATAATTCACACAAATTTTTTATATCTCTAAATGTTATTAAGAGCACTTATTTATTTCAGGACTCATTATGTAACGAATCAAAGTAGTTTATGAAAGTGTAAGTGAAGAAGTATATATTTTATGCAAATATAAAACACCTCATCTCTGCCCCAGCCTCGACTTTACAATCATGCATTGTTGGAACTTGATCAGATGAGAAAGCAATTTATCAAGAAGCAAATAATAGTAGTTCAGTTGAAAGAAATAAGTCAGACAGAAAAACCAATACTGCATGATCTCAAATACATGTGGGCTCTAAAGAATCCAAACTCATAGATATGGAGACTAAATTGGTGGTTGCCAAAGGCAGAGAAGATATGGGGTGGGTAAAATGGGTCAAGGTGGTCAAAAGGTACAAACCTGAAGTTAAAAAATAAATAATGACATGCATAACCAACGCTCATATTTGTCATTATTGAATTATTTGAAAATGATACTGGTCCACACTTGAGTCTATTGATTCATTAAGCTTTCTCCCTTTTATCAATCATTTATCCAGCAAGTTCTTAAAATGCTACTTTCTCCAATATCTACAAGTGAATCTGTGCTGACACATGATTGCCAACACAGAAAACAAGTAATAGTTTATAGGGAAAAAGCGCTATTTACACATATTCTTAAACAGTTGTCTGTCTCTCTGTCCTTTGTAAGTCAAATAAATCAGGGGTCAGGAAACGTTCTGTAAAGAACCAGATTGTAAATAAAGTCTCTGCTGCAGTTACTCAGTTCTGCCACTGTGGTATGAAAATAGCTGTGGACAATAAAGAAACAAATGAACATGAAGTTTTTCACTATAACTTTATTTACAAAAACAGAAGGCAGGCCTGATTTGGCTACGGCTATGGTTTATAAACACTTGGTATAGATATCACAGTCTATTTTAAAATACTGCAGAAAAGAGATGAAGAAATATATTTAATTTTATAGAATGGTGCTATGTAGGTACCAATAAATACTTTCACAATTATGTGTATTCATATACATTAGAAGAATTACCTAAGTTTTATTAAAATCCCAAAAAGAGTCTTCAAGAATAAATCAGTAAAATCATAACATTGTCATATGGTTAGCAAGAAGTTTCAAATTTGAAGCAGGCACAATAATCAGAATGAATCATCTTTTTTTATATAAATAAGGGAATGTTGATTATCAAAATGATTTTTTAATGATATACAATACAAAACATATGCTACTTTTATTTGGAATAGGGTCAGGAAGAAGATCTGAGTTTCAAACAAACCCCAACTAAACTGAAGAATAGCAGCAGTTAATACTTTGTGAAATCTCAATGACGATTAATAATGAAATTTTCAATCTAAAATTCTGATGTTGGGCCTCCCTGGTGGCGCAAGGGTTAAGACACAACCTATGAAGCAATCCACAGCCATTACAGCATGAGTTCGATTTCCGGCCAGCCAGGGAGCAAGCCACATGGAGAAACAGACTTCTCCTGACTCACCCACTGCTCCCCTCAACAACATATTTCAGTCAGCCTGCCTGTTCTGCTCCCCACTCTGTCTCTGGTGAATCCTCTCACTCCCCGCATCTCTGAGCTGTACCCTAGCTCTTGTATGCATAAATAAATAAATCTTTAAAAAAAAATAAAATTCTGATGTTTCCATGTCTTTCCCCTGAGTTTTTCCCCTCCATGATAAATGTCCTTTCCCACTTTGTCCACTAAGTCTTAATTTCAGCATCATCTTTGGAAACACTCCTGACACAGGCCATCTCACTTTCAAGTTGTTATGTGTACTGGGGCCACTTCTCACAGACTAGTATTCTTCAGTCACTGAATTATAGACATTCTCACATGATTTGAAAAAAAGGTGCATTCCTTAACTGATAGGCCAGGATAAGACAATATTTAATCAGATACAAAGACTACCATCAATGGTGTCATACTGTCATATCGCCAATGAAAACAATAAAAACTGGTGGAGGGAATATCTCTGGGTTATCAACTTACCAAAAGAAAATCCCATTTTCTTCTTTCTAATTTTGACTGATGGTATAAAATCTTACAATTTTTTCAGGAAGCTTCATGAGGGCTTGAATTCCTATAACATCCAAAAATGTTTATCTGCGGACTTAGATGTTCATAACAGCTAGCTGATTAAAGGGCATTACCCTTTTTTAAGAAACTATACTAGGGCTTCAGCGCCGGTTTCATCCCCGGCCGCAGGCGAGGATCCCACATGGTGCTCAGACCTCTCCTGCCGTGTCCACTGCTCCCTTCAGCAGTGTACTTCGTCGCTCTGCCTGTTCTGTTCCCTGCTCTGGCTCTGGTGAATTCTCTCACCCTCCCGAGCTTCTGACTGTACCCAGTGCTTGTATAAATAAATAAATAAATAAATAAATAAATAAATAAATAAATAAATAAATCAATCTTTAAAAAAAAAAAGAAACTATACTATACCTCTCACGTGACTGTATCATCATTTAACTAATGTGGGAGGAAAAGATATGCCTATCAGTGGTTTTTTACAGTTATCCTATTTATATTTCTGCATCTAATGAAAACTACATCTCTGAGTTACCAAATCACACACACAAAAAAATTCCTATTTTCTCTTCTTCTTTCTAATTTTGACCGATGGTGTAAAATCTTATAATTTGTTCAGAAACTTTCATGAGGTCTTTTAATTCCTACAATATTCAAAAATACTTATCTGTGGACTTAAACGTTCATAACAGCTAGCTGATAAAAGGGCATATCTTTTTTTAAAAAAATTTTAATACAGTAAAATCTAGTCTTTTCTAATATCTACCTAATACAAACAAGTCTCAGTCCAGATTGATATTTTTCCCATTGAATTTTCTTCTATGTAAACTGTAGGATTCTTTTTGTCCTTGAATTTCAGTTATGTACCATGATATTCTTCTATTTTATCTTTATGGTCTCTTTTTTTAGAAAGAGGAACGACTTGAATATTCAATCTCTGCTGTCTGATTTCCATACCTAGCACCTTTTCTGTAACAGTTTTTCTCTCTCACTATTTTAGCTTCATTTTGTGTGATATTTTTCATAGTCTAGTCCCTTTACCATTGATGTTATATTCAGAAGTGTTGATTCTTTAACTTGTTTTTTTCTAAGATGCTCTTCACATTTTTAATGGGTCTACTGGAGGTCTGTTTTCTTAGCTCTATCTGCTCACTTTTTATCTAACCTTCTGGCTATTTCTTCTCTGATCTCTTATTTCATCTGTACAATAACTTCTTTTATTTCTCTTAAGATATAGAAAAGCTTTATCAAAAAAATCTCCAGTAATTCTTCTTCCCAAATATATCCTTCATGTGCTTTTATTTGTTAGTTCAGGTCTCTCTCTCGCTCTCTCATCTAATCCTGCTGCTTCCTGCCTATCATTCCATTTCTTTTAATAAACGCTTCTAAGTAGGATCCATGTTCAATCCATTTTGCGTTTTGTAAACATTTCAGTTTTTAATACAGGCAATGCTATTCAGGTCTGCTGTTTTCCTAAGAAGAGGCAAAGAAATGGCTTTTACTATAAGAATAATTGTCCCAGAAATTTTATAACAGCCTAAAACAGGAGGTTTTAATCATCAATAATCTTACTATTCAAAAATAAGTTCTATTTACATTCTGGGATACTTACTTCCAGTTTTTTTTCTAAGCGTGTGTATTATTTCTGCAATTGAGAGAATAATATACTCTTACATTACAGTTTTTTCACTCACATTGTCAGTGAGCATAACTTTTCCTATCACTTTTTGAAAGTATGTACCAAATAGCTATACTGTACCCCTCATGTGACTGTACTATCGTCTGTTTAACTAAATGTGTGAGGAAAAGATATGCCCATCAGTGGTTTTTAACAGTTATCCTATTTATATTTCTGCATAGAAAAATTTATCTCTGAGTTAACAAATTACAAAAAAATAAAAACAATAACCTATTTCCTTCTTCTTTATAATTAAACTGATGTGCTTGGCCAAGGCAAAGTAGCTAGAACTCAATTTTGCTTTCCTACCATAAATCACTATAAAACACTGGATTAAATATATGAAGCATCTGATATCTGACATAACACAATGAATAGCAAAGGATAACAATCCCTGAGATGCAGGAAATAAATCAGGCAAGCAAACACTACAATTTTCCCTGACTTTCGATCTAGAGGCAATTTCTAGATTGCATCGTTGAAGAGAGTCTTGAAGAGAATGACCAGAGTTTTAGAAAACTGAGGAAATTGGAACTTGCATGGCAGAGTTCAGCATATGAGGCAGGCAGTAATGCAAAGAAAGGGTCCCAGATATCTGTAAGAGAATGTCTTTAATCTTTGGATGAGTATTAAATTGCTTAAGCATAGAGTGAAACTCCATAAGACTGGCCCAAAAATAATTCACACAAAGCTGGGAGATATAAGTATTCTAAACAGCCAAAATAGAAAGACTTCAATGAACATAAAGGGAATTCAGTAGCAAGTGTAGAAGGGTCACACCAAGCAGGACCAAAAAAGTAAAGGCTATTCTAGAAACCCTCACAAAACATGAAAATGCCTCAAAAGAATCAAGATGACCTGCAAGAAATGTAATCACTTGCCAAATAAAATTCAACAACCTTAAAAGAAGTCAGAGATTAACTTAAGGTAATAAGTACAATGTCTAGTTTCCAATCACAATCCAATCACAAATTACTAGCTTGCAAAGAAGCAGGAAAACAGGAAGCACAAAGGGTGGGGAAGAAGGGGAGGGGAAGGAATCTGACTATAGAATTAAAACCATAAGTAACAAAGATGATGGAATTAGCAGACAAAGACTTATAATAAACTTGATTTATAATAAACTGGGAAGAGAGCATAGACCTAACTGTTCCCTATCTTTTCCCTATTCTTCCTGCTACATACAATTGAGAATCCTGGAAATTATATGTAAAACAAATCTAAGAAGACACTGAAGAGTGGGGAAAAGAAGAACAGCTAGGGATTTGAGGGACAACAGAATGGTAAATTCTCTGCTTTTTTTTTTGACTCACATTTTCCAGACTTGGAGCTGGAAAAATCAGCAAGCCAGAAATACCGATGTACATAGATGAATGGAGGCCTCCCAACTTTAAAAATAGTGGAAAATATATGTAAGGAAATGGGGGTTGGTAGGCTTTGTTTAGTTTTACTTTGCTTTGTCTCAAGGGATATACTCTAGGAAGGCTTTCTAGAGGAAATGTACCGGAATATTTTTATTTCCTTTCTAGTCCTGTGACTTTTCTTCTTTCATATTTTAAAAATTATAGTAATCATAAAATTTTATCATTTAAACCATTTTAAGTGTACAATTCAATGACATTAATTACATCATGATGTTATGCAACCCATTACCACTATTTCCAAAACTTTTTTTGTCATCCGAAACAGAGACTCTAAAACAATATAACTGGCCACTTCATCCAGCCCCTGGTAACCTCTATTTTATTGTTTCTATGAATTTGCCTTTTCTAGGTACCTCATATAAGTGAAATAATATAATTTTTGTCCTTTTGTGTCTGTTTATCTCACTGAGCTTATTTTCAAGGTCCATTCGAAATGGGGCATATGCAAAAATTTCATTCCATTTTATAGCAGAACAATATTGCATTGTATGAGCATGCCACATTTTTGTTTTTTAACAGCTTAATAGTCCTCATCATTCCTACTACCTTGTAAAATTATTTACAAAGAACTTAGGTACCTAAGTTTTTGCTATCTTGCAATATTCCAAGCAACGAATCATAAGTTATTGTAGTGAATTACAAACTTATTATCAGTTGGCTTATAGAAAAGAACACAAAGGAAAAAATGGATTTTAAACTGTACTTCACCCCTAAATAAATTTCTCTGTTTATTAAACTAAGATTCTCCATTTGTTTTAAGATTGACTTGTGCTTAGTTGGACCAAAGTGAAATAGTAATTCTCACTAGTATACATGGATAAGCAAGTGTTGTTTTTTTGTTGTTATTTTACTGTATTAATTTTTCTTATTGAGGGCCTCCCTGCTGGCACAGGCAGTTGAGCACAGCACTGTGAAGCTGTCCACAGTCTCTGTAGTGTGGGTTCGATCCCGGCGGATGGATGAGATTCCCACATGGCGCTGCAGGCCTCTCCTGTCTGGCCCACTGCTCCCCTCAACAGTGCATTTCGTCAGTCTGCCTGTTTTGTTCTCCACTCTGTCTCTGGTGAATCCTCTCACCCTCCCGCGCATCTGGCCTATGCCCCGGTTCTTGTATAAATAAATCTTTTAAAAAAATTTTTTTTTCTTATTGAGATAACATTGTTTTACATCACTGTGTATGTTCAGAGGTATAGGATCACACCCCCTCAGAGTGTGTTACCACAACACACCCACCATCTAGGGACTCACAGTCCTCCACCATGGTCCACTGGGCCCTTTTAAGTTAATATGAAACATTTCCTTACAAGAGAAACTCATGGCCCCCAACAAAGCTCCTCAGAAACCAGCTCTATTGATTATTTCATTGTCTGATGCTTTGTTATATAAGAAAAGTCATTTTGAATAAATGAGACATCTTAGATCTTTTCTCATCCAATCTGGCATTTAGTTGCCCTGGCACTTTAGAGGTCATATTCAATTTTAAATTATGCTATTATTTATCTCAGTTCTTGTTCGATTTCAAACAGATTATTCATCTTTTCTGGGTGTCCTTCCTCTTCAAATACATTAAGGGTGGGGAAGGGAACTAAAATCAGTCTGGCCAATTTAGTTCTTCATTAATAATGCTATTATGTATTAAAATATGAAAAATTAGTGGCCAAGAAATAAGGTTTGGGTTTTTAAGTACAACTACAAAGTTCCCCACAAACCTTTTAGTTAGTTTCATTTTGTGAGCCTTCTCTCTTTATATTTTGTATATATTATACTATATGAAGATACTATTTTTAGTACCTATTTTTCTTAGCTTCCCTGTTTATATTTGGGGGTCTATATACACCATATTACTTTAGAGTGGAGAAAACACTGCAAATTTACTTTCTTCCTAATGCAAAACATGAATATAAAAGGGGAAAAAAGTACTAACAGCATAAGTCTTGAAGAAGTACTTTTCCCTACATCTATAAATATCTCAGAGAAATTAAAATCCTCTGGGAACCTAAAATTGGTCAAGAAAACAGATGTTTGAATTATCCTAAGTATAGCACAGGAAATAAAGTTTGGCACCAACAACAATTCCAACTAAACTATATTTCAAAATGATTGTCTGACTATGTCTTTAGATATTTGAAGATAAAACGTTTTTACTTCTAGATAAGAATTAAGGTTTAAGGTTTGTTTTATTTAAATTCAGCTATGTTGTTAAGGACTGGGAAAAATTATGTACTGATGAATAATGGAAATTATGTTTGGGCACATAATTATACTTCTTTTTGATAATTATTAGATTTTGCTTTATGTTATAGGTATTAGTTCACATATTATATGACTGATAAATGATTTACAAGCAAGAAACTTGGCCTATTTCATGATTATTTTATTTAATATGCCTAATGTAGCACTTCTCACATAGTAGGTTCTCAATAAATATTAGTACAATGTAAAATTACTGAATAATTATGTAAAAATTACTTAAAATTAACATGGAAAAAGGAGACAATTTTATTCTTTTTTTTTTAAGTGTTTTATTTATTTATTTTTTAAGATTTATTTATTTATTTATTTATACAAGCACTGGGTACTGTCAGAAGCGCAGGAAGGTGAGAGAATTCACCAGAGCCACAGCGGAGAGCAGAACAGGCAGACAGACGAAGTACACTGCTGAGGGGAGCAGGGGGTGGCAGGAGAGGTCTGCCACGCCATGCAGGACCCTTGCCCGGAGGCCGGGGATCCAACCAGCGCTGCAAAGGCTGTGGGCAGCTTCGCAATCCAGCGCTCAACCGCGGAGCCACCGGGGAGGCCTGACAATTTTATTCTTAATCATATTGTAATGAAGACTATTTTAAACTCTATGCAGTGATAATACACACAAATATTTAAACTATTTATGTGCCTCAACTTGACATAATTTCATGATAACTTGATGGCAATCACATTTAAATATATTAGAATATTTTTGTAATAATGCTACTCTAGAATAGCAACTTTAATAGCTGGGAAAACATATTAATGGCCATTAACCTGAAGGAAACAGGGAACATTAAACATTTTTTCAGAAATCAATGTATAAGTTTAAACATCTCTATAATATTTATGAGCAAATCTCAAATTAAAATTTATAAAATGCAAACTACCAAATGTTTGTTAGATAATAATTTAGACTATATTTTGTATTTTTTTCTGTGTACATTAATGATACCATATAAAAAATTCTATTCTCCATTAGTGTTTTTGACTATCAAAACAAATTCTGCTTGAATGTAAGACATGGCAATCTCTAAGTCTCTGATTATCAATCAATATATTAGTCATTGAATATAAGTAAGTGATTTTCTTTACCTTCAGAACAGCTATGAATGGTACAAAGTTTGCTCTTTGGAGTCCATTTTTATAGAGATCTGAAAAAAAAATGGTATTTGTTTTTTATTTAGTTTATATCATAATGCTAGCTTATATTTTGCCCTGGAAAATAATGCTTCCTCTAATAAAAGAGCTAAAGGATCAAAAGAGAAGAAAAGTAACCAAAATTGAATTCTATTCAAGATTACACAAAAGTCACTATATTCTTATTAAGAAAAAACATATTAATAATCACAGAAAGAAAATCAAAAGCCATTAAATCTAATTAACTTTAACCCATAATAAAAATAATAAAAAGTGGAGATAACATAAATGATCAATAACCCTGCATAATAAGATACATTTTTAAAGTATATAATATTTAGATATGTAGTATTCTACTGGGAAAAAACCCCTATTCTCCCTTTCTCAATCTATAATAAAAGTTGTCAGAAAAGAATAAAGAGTATATAATAAAATAAGGCTCTTAAAACACATCAGTAGACAGAACTGTGCATGTATTTCTATCCCAGTTATATATTTGACATTACGGCCACTTTACTTTAAAAGAAATTACCTAAAAATTAAAACTCCACTTTTAATAGACTATAAGTTTCAAGCAATTACATACCATAAATAGGTAATATTTATTATCTTAGAGTGGTGACATATATACTTATAGATAGATGTATGTCTCACACTACACATCTATGCACGCACACTCTCACACACACACACACACACACACACACTGTCAAGAGCAAAAGTGGAAAGGGGCAAGACATTTTAAGCTTTGTATATTGTTCTTTAAAAGTAGAAACTTAGGGCTTCCCTGGTGGTGCAAGGGGTTAAGCACCACACTATGAAACAATCCACAGCCTCTGCAGCACGAGTTCGATCCCTGCCCGGCCAGGGAGCTACACACATGGCGTAGCAGACCTCTCCTGCCTCATGCGCTGCTCCCCTCAGCAGTGTATTTCAGTCAGTCTGTCTGTTCTGGTCCCTGCTCTGTCTCTGGTGAATCCTCTCACCCCCCCCCCCGCATCTCTGGCCTGCACCCCAGCTCTTGTATGAATAAATAAATAAATCTTAAAAAAAAAAAAGTGGAAACTTAGAAAGGAATATTTTTTCAAGAAACTTTGTTGTACATAAAACATTCTTTTTAAAAGTCAACTATATAAGAAATGAGATTTTAAAAGTAAAAAGTTATAAAAATAGAGCACTAAAAATTTTTCATAGCAATAATAATTATAAATCAGATTCTGTATCTCAATTTTGTAAAGTATTGTATGAAGGGATCCTATCTCTAATTCCTTCTTTACAGAAAATTTGACAACTTCAACTGCCATATTTACTTATAGAAATAAAATATCATTAAGAAACATTCTCTTTAGGAAAATATTCATCATAACATTATTTTAGTGAAGAAAGATATGTAGATATGTTAATTAAGGTGTAGAGACTTCAATTACATTTAAAATTTTTACCTGGGGATATTATAAAGGTAAGAATGCTGGTCAGGCTGTTAGGATTTCAAAATTCATAATGAAATCTTTTCTTCTCTACCGTCAAAACTTCAAATGAATAAAATGGGTAAAATGAAGATAATGACTATAAGGTGAGATAGTTTAATAGTCTTCCCTAATTACCAAGTTGCTGGGAAAGGTGGAAAAATTTTAAGAGTTAATAATTTCCAGTTAGTGGTAAAAATCAGAAATCAAATAACTTTTAAAACAATGTTTATAGTAGTTTACAGTAGTAATGTTTATAGTGGTTTTATTCATAACAGCTAAAAATTGAAGCTTTGGTTGTAATAGTCAAAAACTGGAAGCAATACAAATGTCCATTATTAGGTGAAAGATAAACTGTGGCTTATCTCTAGAAAGAAATATTACTCAGCAATAAAAGGGATAAACTGCTATACAAATAACAAAGTATGTGAATCTTAAAATAATTACACAGAGAAAAAAGATAAGACCAAAAAATATTAAGTAAAGGTACATATGGTATGATTTAATTTATATAAAACTAGAAAAAGACAACTAATACAAAATAACAGGGTATAAAACAGTGGTTGCCTAGGGAAGGGGAAAAGGAAGGTAGCAAGAAATGTAAAAGGAAGAGTCATGGAAAAGTTTTGGATGTGATGGAAATGTTCATTGTATTAATTGTGGTGATGATGAGATATATATATATATATAATGTCAATTTTTGAAATTGTACCCTTTAAATATGTACCACTTATGTATATCAATTATGCCTCAATATATTTTTAAAATTTATTGGGGAAAAAACATGCATTAATGAATATCGAAGAACATAATTATAGAATTGTAGGTTAATAGCAATGAGAAATGTAAAGATCCACTTGTAATAGTCTTGATTAAAAGATTTCCACTCATCAGCAAAGTTAAAGTATAGTAACAATGCCTTTAAGTCTTCAATATATAATTTTTAAAGGATTAACTTTTAAAAAAATAAGGCTTTACAAGGCTCTATAATTCAAACTTCATACTCTGGGAAGTATTTTCTAAACAAAATTCTAAACAGAATTTGTTTGGCTTGAAAACCTTTAAGGTTTTTATAAGACACTTAAGTGAAAAAGGACTGTACTCATTATATTGAGGAGTTTTTTTGCAATTCAAATATTATGCTAATTATCAAAGCAATAGATCCATTTCCTGAAATGTTATTCAGCTACCAAAATTCTTAATCTTAGTTAATATTATTTTTTTAGACATACAGATTTTATAGTACATTTATGTCAACATTTGTCACTATTTACTAAATACTATTTAAAAATTCATCAGAAGTTCTTGCCTACAATTTTTTAATGATTTCTAAACAGAGCTAAATGAGCACTTGGTCAGATAAGATAGAGTATTGGAATTATGGGACATTCATTTTTTGAGCATGGTATTAAGGACCTCTACATTCTCCACACTGAATAACTATAATAATACTTACAAATGAAATACATGCAAAGAGGATTTTTAAAGTAATTACAAAGATCTACATAAATACTTTGGAACTTCTCGTGGCTATGCAGATCTTTTCCTTAAAAATCCAAGTGTCAAAACTAACAGAATGAATAATGCTTATTTATATTAGTATGCATCAGTTTAGAAAAAGAAAAACTTTTAAGACAGGTCATTAAAAGTAGTTTTCCTATAAACTAACACAAAATAATTATATGAATTATATGGCTTTATGGAAGTAATCTGATTTACCATTCCAGGAGAGTCTTACTTTAGTATTTTTTTAAAAAGAAAATGGTACCCTTAGACCATTTAAGCAGCAACAGCTACTTAGTTTCTTTTTAAAAAACTAATTGGAGTTCAAAGAGTATTTTACTAAATGTATGGATAATTCACCTAGTTAAATGTTCCCATTTGATATACTGTAGTTTATATTCAATTTAATATACATTCACAAATTCCTACTACATGGCTACACTGAAGTAAGTGCTGAAGACAAATGACAAACAAAAGGAACTGAAAGATATGTAATACTGACTAGGAATCAGGCAACTTGTTAAATACTGTACATAGTCATTACAATACTACAAAGCAGATATTTCCACCTTCATTTAAAAGATAAAGAAACTTGATATTCAGTGTTTTTTAAAGAATTTTCTGCATTCCCAGTTAGTAATTGACACACACCTAGGATTAGAGTCAAAGTGTTTAAGACTGCTAAACACTTAGGGGACTTTAACACCCCTTTTTCACCAATGGACAGATCAACCGGACTGAAAACAAGTAAGGACACAACAGCTTTAAACAAAGAATCAAACCACATGGGCTTCATAGGCATTCTTGGCACATTGCACAGCTAAAAAGCTGAATATACATCATTCTTAAGTGCACATGGAACATTCTCCAGGATAGACCAAATACTGGGTCACAAAACAGTTATCAATAAATTCATGAAGACTGAAACCATATCAAGTATCTTTTCTGATCACAATGCTATCAAACTAGAAATCAAAAAGAAAGCAGGAAAAATTTCTAGTATATGGAGATTGAATGACCCACAACTAGAATGACTTGGATTAATGAGGAAATCAAAAAAGAACTGATAGGGCACAGCAAAAACGGTACTAAGAGGGAAGTATATAGCAATACAGTTCCATATCAAGAAAGAAGAAAGAGGGCCTCCCTGGTGGCGCAGCGGTTGAGCGCTGGGTTGCGAAGCTGCCCGCGGCCTCTGCGGTGCCGGTTCGACCCCCGGCTGCTCCCCGGCCACCGGAGGAGGGTCCCACATGGCACGCAGACCTCTCCTGCCGCCTGCTGCTCCCCTCAGCAGCGTACTTCGGTCCTTCTGCCTGCTCTGCTCCCCGCTCTGGCTCTGGTGAATTCTCTCACCCTCCCGTGCTTCTGACTGTACCCAGTGCATGTATAAACAAAATAAACAAATAAATAAATAAAAACATGCCTCTAGAAAAATTAAAAAAAAAGAAAGAAGAAAGAACTTAAATAATTTTATGTCTCACTTTAATGAACTAGAAAAAGATGAAGAAACGAAACCAAAAGCAAGTAGAAGGAATAAAGCAATGAAAATTGGAGCAGAATTAAATGAAATAGAAATCTAAAAGGCTGTCCAAAAGATTAATGAAACCAAAAGCTGGATCATTGAAAAAAAATTAACAAAATAGATAAACCTCTAACTAGGTTCACAAGGGAAAACTGGGAGAAACAGAGGTGAATGAGAACATCTCAGAAATTCAGAGGATCATAAGAGATTACTATGAACATTTGAATACTGGTAAGTTGAATAACCTAGAAGAAATGGACAAATATTTAGAAATATAAAACAAACCAACGTTGAATTAGGAAGAAATAGTAAACCTGAACATATCAATTAGAAGCAAGGAAACTGAAACTAATCAAAAGTGTCTCAACAAAAATCCAGGAACCAGATGGTTTCACTAGCAAGTTCGACCAAACTTTTAGAGATGAACTAATACCTATCCTTCTTAAACTCTTCCAAAAAACTCTGAGAGGGAATACTTTCAAACACATTTTATGAGGCCAATATTAACTGATATAAAACCCAGACAAAGACAACAGAAAAAAGAAAACTATGATCAATTCCCTGATGCAAAAATCCTCAACAAAATCTTATCAAAATGAATTCAACAGTGCATTAAAAAGATTATACACTATAACCAGGTAGTCAATCAACATAATTCCCCACATAAACAAAAGGTAATATAAAAATCATATGATCATATTAATAGATGCTGAGAAAACATTTGATAAGATTCAACACCCACTTATGACCGAAACCCTCAAAAAATGGGGACAGATGGAACATACTTCGATATAATTAAGGCTATATAAGACAAACCTGCAGCTGACATCATTCTCAATGGTGAAAAACTGAAAGGTTTTCTGCTAAGATCTGATACAAGACTAGACTACACACTTTTACCACCACTATTTAACATAATTTTGGAAGTCCTAACGAGAGCAATTAGGCAAGAGAAAGATATAAAATGAACCCAAATTGGGAAAGATTAAGTAAAACTATCACTCCTTGCAAATGACAGGATGCTACACATAGAAAACCCTAAAGACTCACTAAAAATTTAATTGAAGCAATAAATCTGTATAGCAAAATGACAGATTACAAAATCAATTTACAAAACATCAGTTGCCTTCCTCTATGAAAGCATCAAGCTAAAAGAGGAAGAAAAAGAAAGCAACCCGTTTACCATCACCTCAAAAAGAATTAAATATCTAGGAGTAAACTTAGCAAAAGGGGTGAAGACATTGTTAAAAGAAATAGAAGAAAACACAAAGAAATGGAGATACTGTCTGCTCATGGACTGGAAGAATTTATGTTGTTAAAAGGACTATCTTACTCAAAGCAATATACAAGTCAATGCAAAGTTTCAATGGCATTTTCAAAAAAAAACAGAAGAAACATTACTAAAATTCATATGCAACCACAAAAAAACCCCAAAACCAAAGCAATTCTGACAAAAATGAGGAAGAATGGTGGTATCACACTTCCAGACTTCAAATTACACTACAAAGTTCTATTAGTTAAAACTCTGGTATTGGAACAAAAATATACACACAGACCAATGCAACAGAACTGAGGGTCCTGAAATAAATCCACACTTCATGGACAGTTAATCTAAGACAGAGGAGCTAAAAGAATACATTGGGGCCTCCCTGGTGGCACAGCGGTTGAGCACTGGGTTGCGAAGCTGCCCGCAGCCTCTGCAGCGCCAGTTCGATCCCCGGCTGCTCCCCGGTCACCAGAGGAGGGCCCCGCATGGCGCGCAGACCTCTCCTGCTGCCCACTGCTCCCCTCAGCAGTGTACTTCAGTCCTTCTGCCTGCTCTGGTCCCCGCTCTGGCTCTCGTGCATTCTGTCATCCTCCCACGCTTCTGACTGTACCCAGTGCTTGTATGTATGTATGTATGAAGAAAGAAAGAAAGAAAAGAAAAGAAAGAAAAGAATGAAAGAAAGAAAGAATACATTGGAGAAAACAAAGTCTCTTCAATAAATGGTGCCGGGAAAATGGAACACCTATATGCAAAAGAATGAAACTAGACTACTATCTCACATCATATACAAAAATTAACCATAAAATTCATAGAAGAAAACATAAGCAAAACACTCTAAGACATAGGCTTCAATAACACCTTTGTGCATTTGTCTTTAACCGCAAGAGAAACAAAAGAGAATATAAACAATTTTGAGGCTTACTTTACTCTGATGCCAAACCATCACAAAAAAAGAAAATTATGTATCTCTGATGAACATAAAATTACAAATATCTCAGCAAAATACTACCAAATAGTTCACTCCTATAAAGCAATGAGTTCCAAAATGTTCCATCACCTCTCCCTGTTTGCCATACTGTAGTACCCAGAGCAGCCAACTGCAATTATTTTCTCAGCATTCTTTGCTAGAAGGGGATTCTAAACTTGTTCTGATATCTTGCTAAACAAACATAGGCTTATTGCTGAATAGCTAAAGGTAATCTTGATGATGCTGTTAAGTCAACAAGTTAACTAGCTAGAGTCAAACCTCACTTCCACCTAGATAGATAATCTAATATAAAAAGTTCATTCCTTGGCTCACAGGGTTGCTACACTAGAAAAATCACAAGAATGCTATATATAACATTATACGGGCTTTAGTAAGCACATTTAAAAAATAATTCATAATTATTTTCTAATGTAGCAGATTAGACATAACTATTGTTTGAATTACTGGACCCAAAAGTATTGACTAATTAACTGATGGTTCCTTAAAATAAGTAGTCTAAACTCAGTTCTATCCTATTTATGCATTTTAATTAATGAATAGCTGAAGATAACAGAAAAGCATGATTACCAAGCTTATAAATGTTAAAGCAGTCATAGCTAAATATAATTTACATTAAAATCATATTTCAAAAGATAACAATAAAAATCAGTAAAATAAAACAAATTAGTAAATTAAAAATGTAACAGGAAGAAAAGAAACCAAATATACATGTACATAATGAAAGAGCCCTAGTTTGACAGCAGCTCATATAGTAAGATCTGGGTATATTCCCAGATTACAAATTCAATTATATCATCAATGTGACATCGTTTATTTTAAACATAAATTCACATTATTATGATGCTCTTGTCAGGTTTACTAGTGAACTCCATGTTACCAATTCCAATGGTCAATTCTCAACCTCATTTTCATCTCGTAGTAGCATTAAAAAGGCAACCATTCTCTCCTCACTTGATATTCTCTTGGTTTTCTTTCTACCTCACTAACTGCTCCTTTCAGCTTCCTTTAAGAATGATGACTCTGAAATTTATATATCCAGTACAAATTTTTCTATTGAAACCCAAATTCTTACATGCATCTACCTTATATATCATAGATTATTTATATATATACTTTTATATATTTATTTATATACTATATGTGTGTGCATGTGTGTATATATATACGTATATATACTTATATATATACGTATATATATGCATATATATACATACACACACACATATATCCATATATATACTTCCATCTCCCTACCCAATGTGTTTCTCTCGTAGTCCTCCATGTAGTGGGGAGAAACATCGGGGTGAGGTCAAAGGTATGGGCATGAAAGAGACAGAGTGGAGAACAGAAAAGGCAGATTTGCTAAGAGAAGCAGAGAGTGAGGGGGAAGAAGTCTGTGCCCAAAGGAGGATTTGAGGCTCTCTTTTATATTCTGTTTTCAAGGGCTTTCTAACTTGGGGCACCAGTATGCACCAGTTATCTGCTGGGGTATCTAGTCTCTGGCTCTGGCCTTTGACACAAAAATATGTCCTGGCCTCTGTTTCTGCATTCCTGGAGCTGGGCTGGTTTTTCTGGTCATGGTGGTCAGTTTTATGGCCTCCTCCCTAAGATAGCCTTATTAATTCCCTTATCTATTCAGGTCTTCCAAATCTACCTGCAAGGAGTAGGGGCTTACTTTTTACCTTATTAAGACACTTCACATCTTGGTAACTACATTCTTCCAAATGCTCAGGCCAAAACCTTTGAGTCATTCTTGAGCCCATTCTCTGTTTTCATACCCTACACATTCGCTCCATCAGTAAATCTTTTTGGCTCTATCTGTAAAATACAGCCAGAATAAATCCAGGCCACTCTCACCAGCTCAGGATTGTTGGAATGGCCTCCTAAATTATCTCCTTACTTCCAACTTCAAAACCTCACTCCCACAGTCTATTCTCAGTATTGTAGCCAGAAAGATTCTTTTAAAATATGCACTCAGGGCCTCCCTGGTGGCGCAGCGGGTTAAGAGCTGCACTGTGAAGCTGTCCACAGCCTCTGCAGTGCAGGTTTGATTCCCAGCCGGCCAGGGAGATACCCACATGGCATGGCAGACCTCTCCTGCCTCGCCCGCTGCTCCCCTCAGCAGTGTCTTCAGTCCATCTGCCTGTTCTACTCCATGCTCTCTCTGGTGAATTCTCTCACCCTCCCGCGCCCCTGACCTGACCCCAGTTCTTGTATAAATAAATAAATCTTTAAAAATAAAATAAAATAAAATATGCACTCATTCAACATTTATTCTAAAACTAATTTTCTAAGACTAACATTATTCCATGACTAAGATACATCTATGTGCAAAGCATTGCTCTAGGTGCTTAGAAAGCATTCATGAACAGAAAAGTCTCTGGTCTCATGAAACTATACAGACAATACAGACAGACAATAATACATAAATATAATAAATTAGGAAATTACATAATGGGTCCACAAGTGCTACAAGAAAAAAACAGAGCTGGTAGAGAGAAGAAGCAGGTTGATGTAAAGGGACGGGTTGTAGATTCAAGTAGGGAAATAAATCTAGGTTTCACCTTTGAAGGCAAAGTACCTTTGAAGGAAAGACTGGAAGGAGTTAAACACTGAGTCAGATATCTGGGGGAAGGAAAATGCCAACATTAAGCATGCATAAGGTATTATTTTTGGTTATTAAATCCTTCAATTGACCACATTAAGGACTGAAAAATACACGATTTCAAACTTTTTGTTTTTATCTAAACATTACTTATATTTTAACTCTTAAACCATTTCCTAATAAGCTACAAATATTATTGTAGAAATGATCAATTAAATAGAAACTGCTTATGGAAGCAAGCTTTAAGACTTTTTCTAAAATATAATTAGAAGTTTTGCCTTTCATTTTATTGAGTTTCTTTTATGGACTCCAAAAAACAGCTAGAAAGACTTGCATTTTTTGATATGCACATATGACTAATAGCAAGTGCATCAGGCACAGGTCACCTGGATTTAGCTATCTAAGAATTAACTTTTTGAAATACAAACATTAACTGATTTTTCAGATTGTTATAAAACTAATAATAAGAAAAGTTTTCAGGTTTATTAACACAATAAAAAGAATACAAAATTATGAATTTCTAAAAGCTTGTTAGTTTCCACCTAATTGGGTGAGACTAGTGCAGTGTTTGTTTTTACCTTCCGGCGGCCTGTTGGATGTTGCCACAACGACGACCCCGTTTTTGAACAGATTTTCAAAAAGCTGTTTCAGAATCATGGCATCAGCAATGTCAGTGACCTATGGACAACAACACATTTGTTTTATTTTAATTTCATTTCTGTTCTAACAAATTTGCTAATGGCTCATCTTTTTTTTTTTTTTAAGATGTAAGTGCATTCCAAGAGAAAAATTCTAATTATCATGAAGAAAAGAGCATAGATAATTAAAAGCATGAAAGACTGTATAATAGTCTTTTAAACTTGACTCTTCTTTTTGCAAGCTTATCATTTCTATGCAAATTATCAAATGGTTCTGTGTTAACTTCTTTTATAGAACTACAGGTGGAAAGCACACATAATTGTTCTAAACATTTAGGAAGTCCAATTAATTAGGACTAACATGACAAATTCCCTCCTCCAATTCCTATCATAGCCACCCTACCTCCACCCCAACCCCCACCAAAAGAGAGAGAGAGAGAGAGAAGAAAAATACATAGACTATTTGAGATTTCTAATACCTTTCTGGCAAAGGTCTCTAAAAAGGTGACTTTAAATTGTCATGGGACTTTAGAAATAAGGACAAGTAGCCAGTGAGACATAATCAGCTGCTGTTGAAAATAGAATGATATGACATAGATACTATTGTGCAATTGTTGCACAAAACAATTCAACAGATGGCCCATCACAAAAATAAGCAATTTCATTGTTCTTTTTAAGTGCCTTCTATTACTGTCCATGAATAATCAAAAGGCACTGCAGTCACTTCCAGCACAGCCAGCCTCTGCTAACCTTCGCAAACACAAATATTCCTTCTACCAAAAAAATTTCAAAAATAAAAACTTACAAGAATAATTAACACTGTGCTTTAAAAAAATAACTTCTCACAAACCAGAAATGCATGATGCAGATAAACCTATGTCATCTAAGTTGTCATAACTATTGATCTTCTCTAAAATTATTTTTCTAATCCACAATTAATAAGCTTAATTATAACATTTTAAAAGGTTTTAAAAAATCACAAAGAAATACAGAAATGAAGGAAGGAAGCTGACTTCAAAAATAAATATAGTGAAGACTGATATTAACATTGCAATTTCTATGTATTTATACAAATATAATGAACATAATAACATGGGTTTTAGATATTTCCAATGTAAAACCACCTTGACCTTTATTTAATAGTACATTTCAGATTATCATAATAAAACTTGCTTTATATTCACAATATATATTTTTAAGCTATGTTACAATATATAGAAACTAGCAGAAGTCTTTCAAATTAGATCAAAATATAAACTAGATGATTATAACAATTCACAACAACCTGGGTTGCACATGTCTAAATCAGTTATCTCTCTACAGCTGAAACTGTACTCAAAAGTTTATTTCCTTCCCTCCACCTGTACAAAATAAAATGTAACCAGAAAGTAGGGATATGAAGGTCTTTTTTTGTATTTTTGCTGTTTGAGGTTATAACTTTAAACCATCAGCTAAAAAATGACTAATGATTCCTTACATTAAAAAGACTTCAGAAACATGCAAAATGGTGATTAAAATGTAAAGGAAAGTGGTACTGATATTATTCTAATTCAGAGTTTAGAATCACTGTCAAATTTTGCTTCTGCAAAAACACAGAGAATGTCCTTTTCAAATGTTTACGCACCAGTGGCATTTCTGATGAGAGGACAAAATAAGCTTGTAAATTTTAGAAGCAACTGCACTTTTAAACTGGATTCTCAATACACTGACTTGTACCCAATTTTAGAGACTAAGAAATAGTCATTTGACTATATCATTGATGTTTTTGAAAAAAATTAAAAATAGCTTTTGTGCCCTACGGTACAGGAAAGTAAAAGGACATAGCTTAGAATGACGTGCAAAGGTTTAAAACCGAAAATTGAGGATAGCAAACAACAAAGACTTGTGGTTGAATTATAATTTGCTGTTTTTGTGTTACGGAATGTTTTTGCTCTATCAGAGTAAATTAACTTGAAGAAGCTATGGCTAATTAATAAAGCAGGAGTCACCTGGTATAGCTGAGTGCCAGTGTACACTCTTTTGATCTTGTCCCGGCACTTGTTCAGCTTCACTGGGGAACAGTAATTTTACAGTATAAGTGAACAGAAGACAATTGGCCACACATTCTTGGAGAGCGGGCTTTTTCAGCACCCAGCCTTTCATTACCACCAGGAACAAAAGAGGAGGCTACAGATTACCAATAAGGGTAGTGTGCTAATACAGAGAGTGGAGACATTTCATTAGCATTAAAGAGAAAAGATTTTTTATGACCTAGAGTTGCTTTCCATTATGACTCAAGTAAAAAAGAAAAAAATCTAATGGCTAATTTACATGTGTAAGTGCTTGAGTCTCAGTCATCCACTGATTGGTACAGTGCCATGTAATGAGTGACAAACATAAGCATGCATTATCAGTAATTAGTATTAGCACAAAAATAAGCACCTATTTTTTATTAGCAGTTTTTAATAGCTTTGCTGTTTTATAAAAACGGTCAAAACTATTTTTTAAATGATATTGATAGCATATAGAGGAGAATTTTGCATGATATTCTGCTAATCAGAATTCTTTTCTTGGGGGGAGGAGGGGGTTTGACCATATTAGTAAACATCTGTCCAGTGTCCCTGAAAAGAGAGAGAAGAAATAACCTTTTTAAAAAATCGGTTTCCTTCAGCATTGTGATATCTTTAGAATTACAAACCATTTAACAGAAACACAATTATTCAAGGAGGACATAATGAAAACCCAAAAGAAAACTTTGAGGAAAAGCTATTCTTTTATTTCAGTAACTAAAACTTATAAAAACAATCTTCCTAGACACATTTCTCAAATAGTAATTGTGTATCTGATACCACAAGTGAAACTGCAATGCTCGCTTAAAAATGACCAAGCTAATGAAAAATACACTCCACAAGTGCAAAA
The DNA here is from genome assembly GCF_964194135.1 of Talpa europaea. Classification (NCBI taxonomy): domain Eukaryota; kingdom Metazoa; phylum Chordata; class Mammalia; order Eulipotyphla; family Talpidae; genus Talpa; species Talpa europaea. The sequence goes on from NC_140068.1 coordinate 43,474,576, forward strand.
GCTGAATGCTACAAAACAGAATCTTAAAAATCCCCTCAATTCAAGAGTATACACTTGTTCTTAAGCAGCAATAATTCCCATTCATCTCCCTAGTAAAATAATACATTAACACCACCAAAAGGCCAATAACTACTTAAAAATTAAGACAACTAATAAGACTCAATTTTAAAAGTAGTGACTGTAGACATGTTGTCATTAAAATAAAGTGCCTAAACTTTATTTTCTAGTAAATCAGTAATGTATTATATAGTAGGTTTAATAGACTTAAGGATAATTTTTTGGTTCTATCATTAAAACATCCACTAAAATCCCATCCAACTCTGGATCTGTATATTTAAACACATAATAGGATTCATCATATGCCAAGGAGAACATCTGACAAAGCTGTTAATACTAGTGACTAAAAGCACTGATAATGGATTTAAACTGAGTTACCAGCTGTGTGACCTTGGAGAAGTTACTTAACCTCTCTGACACTGAATTTCTTCGTCAATATAATGATGTCAGTAATAACATCTACCTTGCAAATTTGTTGTGATGCCTATAGTAAGTCCTCAAAAATATTAACTATGAGGCCTCCCTGGTGGCAAGGGGTTAAGTCTTAGCACTATGAAGTTATCTGCAGCCACTGCACATGAGTTTGATCCCCTGCCAGGGAGCTAACCCACATGGTGCAGCAAACCTCTCCTGTCTTGCCCACTGCTCCCCTCAGCAGTGTATTTCAGTCAATGTGCCTGTTCTGCTCCCCACTCTGTCTCTAGCGAATCCTCTCATGCCTCCCCACACCCGTGGCCTATACCCCAGTTCTTATATGCATAAATAAATAAATCTTTTAAAAAAATGTTAACTATGATCATTACCTAAATATGTTAGGATAATTCCATATTATTTATATTACTGTATAGAAGTTTGTCTGTAGATGGAATGATACACAGCAAAACACAGTAGTTAAGAACACAGGCACACAGAAAGGACTCAAACAGTAGGTAATATTATTATAGAATATATATAATAGATGGAATGTAAGCATTCCAATAAACAAATGGATACTGCCTCAAAGAGAGTTAAAAAAAAATAGACTTTTACTAGTAAATAAGCAAACATGGGAAAAATTCAACCATAGTATTAATTAAAAGAATACTAATTAAAACAATGAGATACCATTTTTCATCTATTAATTAGACACAAATGTTAAGATAATTCAGTATGTTGACAGGAAAAAAATGTGTGTTACTATGTATAAGGGAAGTAGGACTTAGGGGACTACTTCAGTAGCTATCATATTTTGTAATAGGAGTTAATCATTTCTTATCTTTACTCATTACTGTGTCTTAGGCACTATTCTAGATATTTGAGACACATCAATTAGTAAAACAAAGAGTTGTGCCTTTTAAGTTTACCTCCCTGAGGAGAACTATCTATAAAAAACAGAAAACATAATAAGTAAGAAAATTTACTTTTAAGGTAATATATGTTATGAAAGAAAAGGCAGGCAAGGGGTATTAGAAATGCTAGGGTCAATGATAAATCGCAATTTTATTTTATTTATTTATTTTTTTAATTTTTTTTTTAAAGATTTATTTATTTATTTTATTTATACAAGCACTGGGTACAGTCAGAAGCGCAGGAGGGTGACAGAATTCACCAGAGTCAGAGCAGGGAGCAGAGCAGGCAGAAGGACCGACCGAGGTACACTGCTGAGGGGAGCAGCGGGCGGCAGGAGAGGTCTGTGCGCCATGTGGGACCCTCCTCCGGTGGCTGGGGAGCAGCTGGGGATCGAACTGGCACTGCAGAGGCTGCAGGCAGCTTCGCAACCCAGTGCTCAACTGCTGCGCCATCGGGGAGGCCCCAAATCGCAATTTTAAATAGGGTGTAAGGATAGGCCTGGTCAAGGAGATAACTGAACAAAAGATCTGAAGAAGTGAGAGACTCATGAGTATCTACAAGAGACTGGTTCCATGCAGAAAGAATACCAGTGCAGAGGGTCTGCTTGTTTATTCTAAAGTGTGTGTATGTGAGGAATCAGAGTGCTGGATAGTGCTATTTTGGGACATTCTTTTGCCCTCTTGGACTTTAGGAATGGGGAGCAAGCAGAGATTTGGACTTGCAATACCCCAGTCTTGGTGTGCTAGAGAAGTTCCTTGAAGACTAGCAGAGACAGTTCATAGACTGAAACTAGGAAATCCATGCTCTGCCCAGTGACCACGTCTGCCCTCAGGGGACACATGCTTGACCTACTCTCACTTTCTCTAGCTCTTCTCAGGATTGGGTATATGCAGACATTCACCTTCTCTTGTATCCAGTGGTAAACTCCAAGATTCAAGTTTAGAATCATAGAGGAAATAAACGAGCAAGACTACTAACATTTTTCTTTTCTTTTTTTTTAAGATTTATTTTATTTATATAAGAACCAGGGTACAGGCCAGATGCGCGGAAGGCTGAGAGGATTCACCAGAGACAGATCAGGGAAAAGAGCAGGCAGACTGACGAAATACACTGCTGAGGGGAGCAGTGGGCGAGACAGGAGAGGTCTGCTTGCCATGTGGGTTGCTCCAAGGCTGGCGGGAATGGAACTGGCACTGCAGAGGCTGCGGACAGCTTCCACAGCCTCAGCCGCCTGCACCACCAGGGAGGCCCCAACTAACATTTTTCATTCTAGGACATTCATGCCAACTTTGCTCATAGGAGGAAGGTCTCCCACATTGCCAACTTTGACATAATAGAATGCTACCCTGAAATTTGGGCTCAACTAAGAGCAATCAGTGTGGTATTCAGTAAGTTTTTGTCATCTCTGCACTTGTTTTCCTCAGAGCCCTGGTGGGAAAGAAGCATCAGTATAACATCTACTATTAATTAGGGTTCCCCAATCTAGGAAGCAAAAAGGATAGGAAATAGTAGGGAGCAATGATGAAGGCTGAAAGTATAGGAGACATGGTCAGAAAGGAAGCAAGAAGTTTTGAGCAGGGTAATGACACTACTTAATATAACCTCACTTAATATAACCTCACTCCCCTGAGAGTTTAAGTCCTTTTAAATTGGGTTTTCCATTACTTGCAGCCAGAAGCATTCTAGGGAACAACTAATCTCCTTATTCTTGGGTTTTAATTTATTGGGTAATTCTCCTTCCATTGGAGTAACAGATTTTCTATTAAGAATGGTGATATTTGCTTGGGCCTCCCCGGTGGTGCAGCGGTTGAGCGCTGGGTTGCGAAGCTGCCTGAAGCCTCTGAGGCGCTGATTCGATCGCCGGCTGCTCCCCGGCCACCAGAGGAGGGTCCCGCATGGTGCGCAGACCTCTCCTGCCGCCCGGTGCTCCCCTCAGCACTGTACTTCGGTCCTTCTGCCTGCTCTGTTCCCCGCTCTGGTTCTGGTGAATTCTCACCCTCCCGCGCTTCTGACTGTACCCAGTGCTTGTATAAATAAATAAATCAATCTTTAAAAAAAAAAAAAAAAAGAATGGTGATATTTCCTCACAGTACTTCTATTTATGCTATCTTTCACAAGCATAGGAAAATGACAGGAGCAAATCATGAGTAGAATAACTGCATTCTCAGTAAGATCGAGGGAAAACAGGCACAGGAGATTCAACTAAAGAAGAGAGGTTTATTTGAGACTCCAGGATGGGAGTAACACTGATAGTAGTACCTCCAGGGAACTAAGGTGAAGACTGACCTGGGATTAGAAGTAGTAGCTCTAGAGAGTTTAGCAGCTGTCTAGGCAACAGCCTAGTACAGCAGCTCCTTGTTTTTCATTCAATGTTACAACATTCACAAGGATAAATGTTTTCTTTCTCAGCTTGGGCCACTGTGTGGTGTTAGCACATTTTCCTCATGTCTGCATGGATTTACTCCAGTTTCCCCCCACACCCCAAAGATGTGCGTGTTAGGTTCAATCATCCAGTGTCTGTGTGAGAGGGAGTGGGGGTTGGGGGGTTGGGGTGCCTGAGATGGAAGGGCATCCTCTCCAGAGTTTACTCTCATCTTGCTTCCATGGCTGCCAGCATAAGCTCTGGCCACCCATGACCCTGAACTGGAATAAGCGGATTTGGAAAATTAACAAATGAATTCAAAATGTCTAATATTAGAGTGTTTTGGATCTTTATTTAGAAGTTCAGGGTTGTGTTTGTGACCAGAAATATGCTCCAGGTATTTAACATTTGTTTTTATCACTTAGCCCATGGCAAAACTGGCTAAAGTAGCAGTTTCCAGCAACCTAACCATGATGTTAGGTGAGGACTTACTGTACTCCTTCCCCTAATATAATTCAGTCACATCCTATGACTCATGTTCCTGTCCCACTACAAAGAGAAAACTTCCCTTGGTGCCTCTTCATTCAAATACATGAAATAAAGGATATGACTTGCCCAACCCCTAGGTCACACAATACAAGTCGAAGGTGTTGACAAGCTTATGAACTAGCTCCTTATAGACTGGACATCCAGGTAAGGTCCATTTAACACGGGACAGCAAGGATCTCATGGTATAGGAAGAAGCCTCTCTTAAGGCTATGGTGATGGGTGAGTAAACAAACATGAAGGCACTATGAATGGGATAGATGACAGAAGAAACTTTAAAATCCAACTAGGACATTTCCTTCCCTTCATCACAAATAGGTTGCAAGGCTGAAATGAGATGTGAATCGCCAAGCCATCCAGAGAGGAGGCACACAGCCAATGCCAGTTTTCTATTAAAGTTCCCTGAAATTGATCTCAGGTAATCGGACACAGAAGTTTCTGAACTTAGCTCCAGAGATATTTTTCAAAGCTTTGGGCATGAAATCCTATTTTTATTTTTTTTTTGTTCTGAAAATAGCTTTAATTTTTTTAAAGATGTTTATTTTTTCACAGTGAAGTCTTATTTTTAAGTTTATGTTTAATACTTGTAGATTTTTCTAGTTTCATTCCAATAATCAATTGGTCTTATAATAAGCATTATAGAAATTGCAACTATTATATTTCAGAACTACTAAAGAAAGCAGTCAAATGAAGAGGAAGTAATTGTTAATCTAGAGTACTATTATTGGTGGTGGTGGTAGTGGTACACTGGCCACAAGCCAGGATACAGAAAAGCCAAAAGACATGGTGTTGGTCTACATAACATATTTACTCTCATAAGAAATAAAAATTGGGAAATAACTTACTACCAATTCAAATATACAGTTTCAAAGAATCCCAAAGCTAGAAGAAACTTTAAAAGTTCAAGCAGGGCCACTCCACCTGTTGTTCAGGTTTAAATGAGATAGGTGAAATCACTTGTTTTTCACAGAACAATTAAAAATAATCTAAAATACATAATTTTGTAATCATTCATTATCTCTGTGGTGTAGAGAAAATATAAATACATTGACTAGATTTTTGGTGTGGGCAAACATTTCCTTTAAAACACCGGCACTGCAATAAATATTTTAGGCTTTGCAAACTACATATGGTCTCTGTCGGTTTGTTTTTTTGTTTTTCATTTTTTAAGACCCTTTAGAAATGTGAAAATCATTCCTTTCTCACTGGCCATACAAAAAATAGATGCACCAGGGCCTCCCCTGGTGGCGCAGCGATTGAGCGCTGGGCTGAGAAGCTGCCTGCAGCCTCTGTAGTGCCGGTTCGATCCTCGGCTGCCGGCGAGGGGCCCACATGGCGTGCAGACCTCTCCTGCCACGCCCGCTGCTCCCCTCAACAGTGTATTTTGTCAGTCTGCCTGTTTTGTTCCCTGCTCTGGCTCTGGTGAATTCTCTCACCCTCCTGCGCTTCTGACTGTACCCAGTGCTTGTATAAATAATTAAATAAATCTTAAAAAAAAAAAAACAGATGCACCAGTCCTGACCTATGAAAACCATCAATTGTTGATCCCTGAGCAAGATAATGAAATTAAAGTCATAAGACACAATATGCCAAATCAATTAATAAAACAATGATAAAATCAGGAACAAAATTGCAATCTTCATACTTCATTCCACATATACATTCTACATCTATGGAAAAATCTCTACCTTACCTGAAATTCATCAAAACATAAGAGACTCGCTTCATCGCTGATTTCTTCAGCTACAGGAGCTATTGGATCATACGATTTAGCCATGAATCCTGCTTTCCTTTTTGGCAAACTCTGTTTAAGGCGGTGTATTCCTTAAATGGATGAAATCATATCAAATATTGCATTAATAGTAGACTGCTGATAACTATACCACTTTTAAATCTAATGAAACTTTAATGTGAGCAGAAATATCAAGTTTAAATTCCACATACAATCAAGTTTGATTACTGAAATTGGTTGTATTTTCTCTACCTCAAAATAAGTTGTTCACATATGATTATATCCCATGATTGTAAGGTCACTTAGAGGTCATCCCACCTCAACTCTTCAATCACTTCAAAGGTGATGGAGTGATAGAAGCTGACTCGGTGGAGACCAGAAGGATGCATAGATGGATCTTAGTCCTGAGGATTTCAGGGATCAGGTAGAATATATGACCTGTTCTATATGGAACCTAATCAAGAACCTTGTCGTGAGGCTAATACACAAAAGCTAGTTCCACTTCATTCATTACAAATGTTCTAAATGCTAGACCTAGTAGAAGAAAAATACAGTAGTCCTACAGTAGAGCTAGTAGACAAATAATGCAAAAATGAAATACATAAGAACACTATCAGAGCCATAAATGAACATATACATGCACATATAAATCAAATGCCTATATGCTATGGTGACTCAGAGGAAAGAACCTGATCAAGGATAACTTCCTGAAACAGCTGACGTTTTAACCCTTCTTATTAATCCTTGGTAGAAATACAAAGTGCCTGACCTTTATTTAGTAACCTTAGTTTTTTTAATTGGAAGTACTACATTTCTCTTTAGGACAAACTTGGGACACATTATTGTTTCAATGAGCATAGAACATATAAAACCAAATAAAATTTTACTTTAAGCAAAAATCTAATATTTTTAAAGATTAAGAATTTTAAAAGAGAGGAAAACTATTTTTTAGGGTTTGCCTGCTTAGAAATCACATTTTTTCAGATTATTAACTTACTTTTGTGCACATCTAGCATGAAACCATGAAAATGAACCCGTTTTTTCTTCTTCATTTCCACATAAGAATAAAACATGTCCATCACCATTGTTTTCCCCGTACCTTAAAAAAAAAAAAAAAAGAATACTACTAAACAGTATGTACTGATTACTCTAATGATTGTTCATTAGCTTTGGGATAATGAAACTACTCTCTTCTACTGGAAAGCTTAAGACTATATTACTTTTTTAGAAAGGAGTGTTTATTTTTTATGTTAAACCAGCTAAAAATAAAATGTTATTATTACTCTTTTCTGGAAATACAACATTTAGTTAACATCACAGGGGCTGTTTCCCTCAGAGAACTATGTTCATAAACTGGTAAGAATAACAGAGTATTTATTCTTCAATTTCCATATGAAAAGACAACAGTATAAATAACAATTAAGTATTTATTGGGACATTACTAAGCTTGAGGAACTGACTTAGGCACAATGGGAAAATTCAAAAATGAAAAATAATAAAAATGAAGGTCTAACACAAATACTGAAAAAATAACAAATACTGAAAATAAATAATAGATATAGAGCTCAAGTACTGTCACTTTTCTTTTAAAGCTGAACATATAGGCCTTTCAAATGAGCCCTATTGATGAGATTCTGATAGAGTCAAACTTTAAAATTAAAATATTTAATTTTTATCGCTGAAACATTTAATCACTACAATTGTATTAGTAATCGAAGAATCAACAGTCTGAGCATTTAACAGGACATGCACAAATAGCTTTCCCTTACAGCACGCCCAGCTTTAGGGCATTCCTCAGTAGGCCAGGCCAGGGCTTGCTGGTCCTATCTCTTAGAGATATCCCTCCTGCTTCCTCCTCTACCACCACATCACAGTCACCATGCTGTCCTCACAGGAGCTCAGCTAAATTCAAAGGCAGCTCAAGGCAGTAAGGTCAAATCTAATTTGGGGGTCTTCCTCCATTCTGTAAGGTGACTTTACATGCCATCTGAATGACCTGAAAACTTTTTGTATATGAAATACAATTCACCAAACAGGCCTTTAATGAAGAGCCCATTTGAGATTGAAAAGTTATTTTTTGCAAGAATATTCATACTCTTGATAGAGTAATAGCAAAGTGTAATCATTAAATTTACCCAAAATATTAATAGTTTAAAATTCTGCTGCATGAAGCATAGTGTACTTGCAGATTCAGAAAGAAGTCATGAGTTATCTAATTAAAAATATGAATAATTTATATTTCAATAATGTATATTTCAATGTAATCTCTGTACTAACTCTAAAAAAACTAGTTTGACATACAATAAGAACATCATTACTAAAAGTCTCTGGAGATAAAAACAAAAGGAAGAAATCATAAAGGAAAAGATTGATAGATTATGCTAAAAAATTCAACTTTCTGGTATCAAAATTACTATACATAAAATTAATATCTTCATTCAGTCAATATATTTTTACTGAATGCCTACCATATGCAAGACACTATGCTAGGTGCTTAGAATGTGGTAGTGAACTTGAAAGTTTACTTTATTTTTTTTTTTTTTTAAGATTTATTTATTGATTGACTGATTGATTTATACATACATACATACAAGCACTGGGTACAGTCAGAAGGTGAGAGAATTCACCAGAGCCAGAGCGGGGAGCAGAGCAGGCAGAAGGACCGAAGTACACTGCTGAGGGGAGCAGCGGGCGGCAGGAGAGGTCTGCGCGCCATGTGGGACCCTCCGCCGGTGGCCGGGGAGCAGCCGGGGATCGAACCGGCGCCGCAGAGGCTGCGGGCAGCTTCGCAACCCAGCGCTCAACAGCTGCGCCACTGGGGAGGCCCTGAAAGTTTACTTTATATATCTTAAACATTAAAAAAATTTCTAGACACAAATGTTCAGACATATGCAAAAAAGAAAACTGATTCCCTACCTCACATATCCCACCAAAACTAATTCCAAATGAAGTTAAGGTGCTAAGAAATATTAAAGACCCAGATGATAACACATATGCATATTTGTAAAACGCTGGAGTAAGAAAGACTTAGAAATACATATGGGGAAATGAAATTTATTGAGAAACCATGTGAGAGTAAATTTTCAGAGACTGGACTTGCCATCCAAACATAGACAACTAGACAATACATGAAATACATGAAACTAATGTTTTTAGACACTGGAAAAGAAGAAACACAAAATCCTTTTACAACATAAAATTCTTTTAATTTGGCTATAAGAGGCACCTTTAGATTTAGTATTTTGGGCAAGAGCTTCTGTTTAACTAGTAGAGAAGAAAGCTGCATCCCAGGAAAGGCCTAGCATGAAAATCTCTGATACCCAAAGGCATAAAACAGCAGGAACAAACCATAGCACATAAAAATGTGGTCATGGATACTAGAAATATTAGATCAGTGTTTTTCAAAGTACCACTACAACCAAAACTATTTTTTCATAGAATAGAACAGAGCAGACTAAATCAAAATGCACCTTTTTCGCACAAATGTCTCGTTTAAATATTTTTCAGGTGCGTGATGTATCACGCATGCACACATATACTGAGTCAGGAAGTAAAATATCAATATATTTCTTACTATGGGTCATATTCAGAAATGTTTCAAAGCTACTGCAACAGTTTATAAGCTTTTGGTGAACAAAGATTGTGTTTGCTTATATTCACCATTACATTTCCAGAAACAACACACTTTCTGGCACAAAGCAGATGCTCAATAAATACTGTCAAGGGAATGGAAGAATAAGAACAAGAGCTGTTGGGGAAAGGTAGAGAAGAAATCAATACTAAATTTTACTGACTTTCACAACTTCGCTTTGGTCTCTATAGAATTCTAAATAAAACCTTATATTTTTCTCAAGAGACAATTCTTACTAAGGAGTAACTTGTAAAACCTAAAACTCTTTTTATGTTCTAATGTTCAAGTCTACATTAATTAGGAAGCCAAAAATAACCACTTGAAAGTGCCTCCCACTCCACCATTGGTGTCCTTTTCACAGTAGACCCCCTGCAGAAGAAACTGGAAACACTGTCCTCCACCACTGCCTCCAAGGCCAGGAGAATAATGTTCCCCTGCTCCTAACCTTAACACTAGCATGCTTGTCAACTGGTAGAACTAGAGCCCATTATCAATGTGAAATAAGTGGGGGTAAAGCAGGAGGCAGCAGAAAAGGGGCTTATAAAAAACATACTTTGTCTTCTACTGTATGGGAGAACTCACTCTGCCATCACCACTGCAGTCTGATGGCCAAGAGCTGAAATGCTAGAAGAAAGCCAGCAGTAAGGTAAGGATGAAGCCACAAAACACTATCACCATGGCTTTTGGCTTCTGCATGAAATGTGCTTAACATTTTATTAATGAAAATATTTTAAAATTGAACCATGGCGATGATCCTTACAACTTAATATTCACTCTGTTGGGGTTCTTTGGGCTAAGTGTCCATGTGAGTCAATCATTTTAACATGTTTACGAAGAAAGAGCAGAGTGAAGTGGGCATGACAGAACCCAGCCAAGCACAGGTCAACTGAGTGGAAGGGGGAGCTCTATTTCCTCTTTCCCATTGAATCTCCTTAAAGCTAAAAACCAACAGGTTCTCAAGTCTGAAAAAGAAAAATAGTAAAGAATAGGAAATTATGGAGGCATTCTGAGACTGTTCTCCTAACCAGAGACTCCCCAAAATAAGTTTCTAAATTAATGACAGCCACCAAAATGTTCATCTCATTTCCTGTTTCAAATACTTTCACTTGTGCCCTCACTACGCTCCTAACTGAGGCTTGCCTCTCACCCAGCCTATGTGAAATCCCATGTTATCACATCTTTTCTACTCTTACAAGCATTCAGATGTTTATTGTACTTGCCTAAAATTTTTGGGAAATATGGCTGTATTTTCAAACTAAAATTCAGCATCTTTCATAAGTTTAGGTGTTTTTTGTTTAAGTCCTTTTGCAGAAGTGGAAGCAACTGCACATTACCACTGTCTCCATTTATGGATAAGTGGTTAAGGTAACAAGAGAAACAAAGATGTTGATTTTAGCAATGACTAAACATGAAAGTGGAGGTACAGGAAGTATGTGTTCTCTGAAGAGGCAAATAATGAAATGATGACAACAGGATGAGACCTTAGTAGTATCCTCAGGTTCAGACACATAAAATTGATAGAGTACCTGGAATAAATTGCTTTCTAAATAAGAAGTTAAGTATACATTGGTCTCAAAAATATTAATTAGCAAATGAACTAAGGAAAAGAATTGTTTTGAGCTTCTTTCACATTTTTTTTTAAATCTGTAAGTTTCAAGAACCTGAAGAATCTTAAGAGACAATCTATCATTCATTTTTGTGAACTAAACAATTCTCTTTATCAGATTCACTAAATCTGCACATGTAAAACAGGTATTCAGAGGCATCAGCAAACAAATCAGAAAAAGAGGGAGGGTCCAGAAAAGAAGTTTGATCTCTAAGGCACTGTAACTACTTATTCAACTTTCATCTTTTTTCTTGTCCTAAAAATCATACTAATAAACTCTGACACCACTCCCTCATAACACAAATTTGTTATAGCTGCTATAGGGGAGCTTGGAGCTTGTTTATTAGTATAGGACCAAAAGTGAGCTCTTACATGTAAATGTGAGTTTTGAGGATGCTAAAATAAGAAATGGTTGACAAGCAATAAGGTCAGGAAAAGCAAAAACCACCTTCATGCCATCAGGGAATGTACATTACCAGAGGGAAGTTTAGGCCTAGGATAAAAGAATTTGTTTGAAGGAAGTAGAAACCAAAATACAAACAATTTCACCAAGAATGAAGTTAGAGAAGAAGCAAGACATGAAATAACTAGGAAAATATAGAAAGAAAGTCACAACTCAAAAAGTTTCCAAGAAAATGTCTTTGGGTCTAATGTATACAAATGAGAGACCAAGGAAATGTAACCACACATGCATTGAGAATATCCTCTAGTAACTAAATTAAAGATAATCACAAGTAAGTTGAAGACAAGGGTTTAGACCATGAGTAGAAATATTAGCGGAAATTAAAAATGAAAAGAATGGCCTTCCTTTTTAAAAATATTACTCTGAGCCAGATAGCACTGTGCAAAAAAGATTCTGATTTATCTTATAACCTATCTGTAGATGATTTCCTTGCCTGAAAACTATTCATATTATACATTAAGTAATGTTTGCACCCTGACATACTAACTAATCCCGTCTCAGATATACCCTGAGAAGTAAAAGTGAAAACTAAGATAAATGCCTACTTCTCTCACTCCCCCTTTTTTACCTCGCCCCATTCTATTCCCTTGTTGACAGTAGATTGAGGGATGGAAATACAATTTATTTCTGAGTGAAAATTGGAAAACTTTTTGTTTCAATCACCCAAAATTTATTTTAACCAACTTACCAACATCTCCATAAACATACAGGCCCTTTGGAGGTTTGCTCCTTGAAAAAAGCTGCAAATTAAGAACAAATTATAAATCTCCAACATGGAAATAATTATTAAATAGCATCATATACATGGTGTTCCTAACTGTTATATACAGGACTAAGAGGGGTTATTGAACACAATAAGCATGAAAAACTTGATGTAAAAGCCTGTGAATCCCCACTTAGGTTTTAGAAGTAAAGACAAAAGAAAAGAAAAGTTAGTTCACAAAAGAAAAGACACTAAAATGAATTGAAAATCAAGAATCAGTAGAAATTAGAAGGAAAAAAAACACTTGCAAGATAAAAGTTAGAGAACAGAACAAACGTCAGGGAAGGAGAGGGAGTCAAGAAGAAACTGGTTCCATAAACAGCAAAAGATACCATTAAAACCACAAGAACAAAATGCAATTTTTGAAAAAGGAACATTAAAAGGAAAATAAAGCACTTTGAAACTTAAAATACGGTGACAGAGATACAATTTCAAAAAGAAGGATTAGAAGGAAATGTTAAGGAAATGTTCCAGAAAATACAACAAATAAACAGCAACAATAAACAATAAAAAAATAAGAAAATTTCAAAAAGAAGGATTAGAAGATGAGCCAACGTTAAGGAAATATTCCAGAAAGTATAACAAATAAACAGCAACAAGAAACAATAAAAAAAAAAATAAGAAAATTATAGGATTAATTCAGGAGGTTCACTATCTGAAAAAAAAAAAATAGAGGAAAAGGAGAGGACATCCAAGAAATAATGCAATGGTTTTTCTCAAAGCTAAAGGACAAGATTTCTAGATTGGGAGGCTAGAATAAATGCCCAGCACAGTGAGGAAGATAAGACCCATACCAAATCACAATCCTGAAATTTCAGGCCACTAAAGACATAAAGATGATCCTGCAAACACCGGCAGTGCCTAAGGGAGGTGGAGGAGGCCAAGAAAACAGTTTACAAACAGTGGTAAAGGCATTTCAAATTTGAGGGACAATTCTATCTAGTTTAATCCTTTCAATCTGTCCATCAAATGCAAAAATGGAAAATTGACATTCTATACACACAGGGCCACAAAAAATCTTCCAAAAATAGAAAGAAGAAAATCTAGACTCCACAAAATACGAAGATCCCTGGCCAGGTAGCCCTGGGATGATAGAGGGTCCACATGTTAAGAAATCAATCAAGTCCAGGCCCAAACAGGAGGGAAGGCTTTAGCAAAGAAACAAAAGCAAATAACCATGCTAAGTTGTGTTACACTTAGATGAGTAACCTTCAAACTGCAACTGTTCCTAAACACCAGTGTAAAAACCAAGGTACACCTGAGCAGAGAATCACAGAGGGTAAAAGCCAGAAATAAGCAAAGGTTAAGCCACTGAGCACCAACCGCAGCAGTCAAAATTTTGGCAGGGAACATTCTTAAATGCTAGATTTTAGGATCTAGTCCTAATACTTTTATTTTTAAATCTATGGATTACTTCCAGCCCGTCTCAGAAAGCTCTCTCACTAACCTGCCCCTCTTAGCTTTCACTACCAAAGCTCACTCCCCACATCCAGAATGCCCTTTCTAGACATCACCGTGATTTAGGCAAAAGGAACTTCTTGGGCTCAATTCTGCCAGCTAATGCTTTCAACACAATGTTCCACACATCAACTCTCCATCTATGCTTAAATTTCAACTGAAGAAGGTCCCGCTCCTGCCAAAACCTTTCATTTGTCTTACTTTAAAGACTTATGGAACCATTCTTGTATACTGGTTATCCTATTTCCAACTTGCCAGAAAGAAGCATTATGCTTTTAATTTTAGAACAGATTCAAACTGGTAAATTTACATACAACCTAATAATCTCTGTGTTGGAAACCTTTTGAAAGCCACATTCTATATGAGGTAACTGGGAGTGTCATGGCAATTCACTTTGCAGGAATATTGGGGGCCTACTCTAGTGCTGTTCACATGATACATAAGCTGAACAGTGAAGATCAAGGCAAAAAAAAAATAATAATACAGGTGGAGAAAAGAAGATGGCAGCATGGAGGAAACTCAGTGCTGACTAAAAGGAAAAATTATCCCTCGGTCCTATCTTCTGTCTTATCCACTCAAACTCAACATATTTTTGAAAGACCACATTTGCAGGTAAAAAACTATACCTATAATTTATATTATATTGTACTGTATCTTACAGTAATACTAGAAGATGAAGACAGTTGTAAAGTGCCAAAGAATTCCCCAAACAGCTGAACTCACAGCTAGCATAACATACAGTTTAAGATGCAGATCTTATTCTATATAAATTGATAAAACAAATACTCCTATAACCATAAATGTTACATATCATCTGTCGAATGATACTATATTCTCCAAGTATTTTTCACTTAAAAAGGCAAGTTAATTTTCCCCTAATAAAAATATCTTTCAAAAATACTGAAATTATTTCAAAAGATTTAAAAATCTGTATTTTCAGGGGAAAGCAGAGAATAAATGGAGAACAGTAATACTATTTAGAAGGCCGTAAAATGGATCTTAATGAAGTTTTAAAATTCTTTATTCACAGCAGTGAGTTCAAGGAGAATTAGGTTCACACAATTTTCCCTTAAAATGACTAACTTATACAGGAACCCACACCATTTACATGATCCCGATTTACAATTTCTCACAATTTACCCTATTTTTCCGTTATATTAAATTTCCTTCTTAATGTTTTGATTTCTTATAATATGTTCTCAAGTCTCAAAGGATCTCACCCTAGAGTAGTTTCTCAGTGCCAATATTCTCCAGTGCTTCCCTCCCCCAGAGGTTTCCTCAGTCCTGCTCTGCGCTGCAAGGTTTAACTTTGCAGGCTGGCTGCTGCTGGTTGGGTCCCTAGGAGACACTACTTGCAGGCGTGGGAGGGAGAAGGTAGACAGAAGTTGGGGTCATTCTCTGCTATTCCCTCCCTGCTTGGGTGCAGTGTCTGGCCAGGCTGCATCCCTCTGGAAAACGAGATCCTCCCCGCAGCTCCAGCTTACTCCCAGCTCTTCTTTTAAAAAAAAAAAAAAAAATAGATTTTTTTATAAAAGAACCGGGGTACAGGCCAAAGGTGCAGGGGTGAGAGGACTCATCAGAGACAGAGCAGGAAACAGAACAGGCAGACTGACTGAAATACACTGCTGAGGGGAGCAGTGGGCAAGACAGGAGAGGTCTGCCGCGCCATGTGAGTATCTCCATCGCCGGTGGGAATCGAACCCACATTGCAGAGGCTGCATACAGCTTCACAGCACTGCGCTCAACCTGCTGCACCATATGGGAGGCCCTCGCAGCTCCTCTTCACTTCTCCCAACCTGGTGTGTTGCCTTAGGCCTGCCTGGCCCAGGCCTCTATAAGTCTGTCTCTTGGTTCTGTCTTTATTGGAAACATCTGCTGTGAACTATTTCCTGCCAGGATGATTATATATATCCAATCCCCACTTAACACTAGACAAAGACGTGAAAATCTGAACATGAATAAAGTTCCTTTCACAACCACTTGAAAGATTTATCATGTTACTTGTATCTTAGGGAATTTATAAAGTAGGATGATGATACCTTCTCTAATGAGTTTTTGATGATGATCCAGGGACGCTGTATTGTGTAGATGGTAAGCTTAAGGATAAGGGAAGGTGGGGTAACTTACCACCTACTTCCACTAAACATAGAAGATATGGCAGGAGAGTACAGGTGTTAAACCCAAAAGGTCTGGATATAAACTATGGTTCTGCTACTTAGAGCCCTGTGGCTCCTGGTAAGTCACATCACTACACACCCCATTTCCTTATCTGCTGTGTACCAGGCAGAGCACCAGGGGAGTTCCTGCTAACTGCACCTAATCAGGCCCACTCACTCCTGCTGAAGACTGCAAACTTCATGTGCTGACTGATATTGCGTCTGACCAAAGCTGTGGACTATGAAAAAAGAAACATCACACCCTTTGACATACCTCTCTCAAAGATCTGAACAACACTAATGTACACTCAAGCTAATTCACATCTATGTGAACACTATACCAAATAAATCAAGAACACATTCAAAAAGATGGAGTACAATTTCAAATATGGTACCTACACTAAGCCATAAAGGAAACCTCAGTAAATTTATTAAGAATCAACATACTTTGACCATAAGGTGATACAATTAGAAACAAATATAAGGATAGCTAAAAATTGAGAAACTTCCTATTAAGATATCTACCTTCCCAACACATTCCCTCAGACTTCTGAAGAGTCCTGGGAAAAGCTGGAGAGGCCTGCAGAGTGGACCCTCTCACCAGTCCCTCCAGATAGTCAATAATTCTGTGTTCCAGGTCAGTTCCCTCTGTTTCTGCAATGATTGGAAACTTCTCATCTGCCTTCGAGCTCAACCATACTTCCCCCATCACTTTTTTGCAGCTGTGACTCCTACTTCTTCATACACAGAAAACAGAAGGCATTAGCTTGGAACCCCTTAAACTTCCTCTATGAAACTGCAATCCCACCTTGTCTGCACCTAGCCTTTCCACTCTCCCTCCTGTGACAAAGAACGATGGTCCTTTTCCTATACAGCCTAACAATTTCTGGATCTCAGCCACCCCCACCTTCTCAGGAAACATGGCCCACAAATTAAATGCTTCACCTCTCTCATAATCCTTCTCATCAACATCTTTATAAATGACTTCTTGTGAATTTATTTTTTTTTCTTTTTTTTAAAGATCCATTTATTTATCCATACCAGCACTGGGCACAGTCAGAAGCGCGGGAGGGCGAGAGAATTCACCAGAGCCAGAGCAGGGAACAGAACAGGCAGACTGAGGAAACACACTGCTGAGGGGAGCAGCGGGCAAGACAGGAGAGGTCCGCTGCGCCACGCGGGACCCTCACCCGGCGGCCGGGGATCGAACCGGTGCTGCAGAGGCCGCGGGCAGCCCCTCAGCCCAGCACCCAACCGCCATGCCACCAGGGAAGGCCCTCTTGTGAATTTATTTTTACAATCTTGAAGTATAATATCTCACAAGCCAGAAAGTAAAAACCGTAAGGGAATATACAGATACATTAAAATCAGTGTTATTAAATATTTCGGCGTGGGGGGAGCTAAGAAGGGTAAAAAGGGCAAATAATAAAGTGCAAAATAAAAACTTGCAATGCTTATTACAAATAAGGATGTCTTCTTTAACAAAGAGCCCTGTATTCCCTTCTCCCATCCCTCCCCTCTGGCAGCCTCAGTTCTGCAGTCTAATTTCTAGGGTTTGTTTTGGTTTAGTTCACAAAACTTAAAATCTCATGGACTAATATCTCCACTCTTAGGAATGGGGTATCATGCCCATGTATTAGGTGGCAAAACTAAGACTATATTTTCAGAGTCAAAATGAACATACATTTCAAACCTAACTTTAATGTCCAAAGTGTTTTCATTACACCATCTCCCTGAGGATCTATCACTTTAGTGAAAGCCCTTAGTTTTATGTAACACACTCAGGCACAAACCCTGAAAAGAACATAATATTTAGCCTCAGAATTTTTAAAAATTAATTTCAATATACTCTATTACTATACAAAACATGTATGTTCATGCATGCCCAGTATAGATTTTTACTTAAATGAAAAACAGAGCTTCAACTCAGAATTATTATCTGTGAACTAATTCCTATAGTACTTTAACTTTTTAACTAAATTTAAAATCATTCAAAAGTATCCGCATATTTGCATGTTAGACAATTCTATTCAACACTGTTACCAAACTTAGTCCTTTAACTCTTTTCTCATTGTTACTACAAAGAAAACATTCATCATCTACCATTCCAAACATTTTGATTTAATCATTCTAAATTTAGTCTTTGTTCCTTATGATATTAACATTCTAGCATTAAAAAATAAGTTGGGGTGATTCTCATCAAAGTTTTAAATTAAAATAGCATGTCCACTATCTTTGTGAGTTACTACCAACCTGCTACTCCAACCTATTTCCATTAGGACAATTAGATAATAAGGGTGATGCATTTAAAATTAAAAGTACTGTTTTCAATTTGTTTAAAATGCAGGAATATTACTTTTTCTGTTTCTCCCTATTCCCCTCACCATTCCATTATTATCTCCCAAAATGATAGAAACAGAGACAATGATACAGCTGGAATTCTGAGCATAATTACATCTTTTTAAAACTAGCATTATATCATTCTCAGCATAAACCAGTTTTTGGTAAAAGTAGATCACTTCAGGTTTCTAAGAAGATCTTTTAAAACTGAAAAACTGTACATGTTAACACCCATATATTCTTTCTAAATGAAAATCTTTTTTAAATGCCTTCAGCTGATTTGCAAAAAAAACCTTTGTAACCTAAAGTACACCAATTTGTTCAGTTTACTAGTATAATTAAGCCTATTTAAGTAACTAAATAACTGGCAAATGTGGGGAGTAGGATAATCTTAAAATTCTGAAAAACTAGCATAAGAAATGGCTCAATTTCTTTTGGGGTAATATATTTTATCCGTTTTTTCTATTCAGGTACAATTGACATATAATATTAGTTTCAAGCGCATAACATAATGAGTCAATATTTGTATACAGTGAATAATGATAACCACAATAAATCTAGTTAACATCCATCACCATACATAGTTACAAAGAGTATTTTTTCTTTTGATGAAAACTTTTAAGGTCTACTCACATAGCAACTTTCTAATATGCAATACAGTATTATTAAACATAGACCATTCTGTATATTACAGCCTAACTATTTATTTATTTTATATATAAATGGAAGTTGTACATTTGACTCCTTTCACCCAATCCCACACCCGCCTCTGGAAACCACCACTCTGTTCTCTGTATCTATGAGCTTGATTTGTAAATTTTATTATTTAGATTTCACATGTAAGTAGGATTATATGTTATTTGTCTTTCTCTGACTTATTTAGCATAATACCCTGGAGTCTATGTTCTTGTTGCCATCATTTTTTATGGCTCAATAATATTTCATTACAGTCATGCATCACTTAACAATGGGATATAGTCTGAAAAATGCATCATTAGGTGATTTTGTCCATGCATGAACCCCATAGATGATAATTACACAGAACTAGTAGGCTACCACTACACACCTAGATTACATAGTACATCCTATTAGGAATACTGTTACATGTGCAGTCCATTATTCATCAAAATGTCATTAAGTGACATGACTACAACTGTATACATACCACACTTTCTTTATCCATAGACAAGTTAGATATTTTCCATGTCTTGGTTATTGTAAATAATGCTACAATGAACATGGAGTACAGACAACTTTTCGATTTACTGTTTTTGTATTCTTCAGATAAACCCCCAGAAGTGGAAATGCTAGATTGTATGATGCTCTATTTTTAACAATTTGAGGAACTTCCACACTGTTTTCCTAGAGGCTGTATCAAGTTATATTCCCACCAAGAGTGCACAAGTGTTTCCTTTTCTCCACATCCTTGCCAACACTTGTTATTTCTTGTCTTTTTGGTACAAGCCATTCTAACAGGTGAGATAACAACTCATCATGGTTTTGATTTACCTTTTCCTGATGACTACTGATGTTGGGCACCTTTTTATGTATTTACTGACATTTGTGTTTCCTTTTTGAAAGAAATATGTATTCAGATCTGCTGTCTATTTTTTAATTGGATTGAGTGTTTTTTTGCTATTGAGTTGTATGTATTCTTTATATATTTTGAATATTAACCCTTTATCAGACATATGATTTGCAAATATGTTCTCCCATTCCATAGGTTATGTTGTTATGAATGTGCAGCCTTTTAGTAAATTATGTATAACTTTTTAGTAATGATGTAATCCCATTCATCTATTTTTACTTTCTTACCTTTACTTTTGGTATCAAATTCAAAAAGTCATTATCATTGTTAAAAAAAAAAGTCATTGCCAAGACCAATGTCAAAAAGCCTGCTACTTAAGTTTAGTACACTTAAAGATATTTTTATTGTGAAATATTATAAAAAGACTAAAGTGGAGAAAATATTGAATACCTGGGTTCCTACCACCCAGTTTCACCAAATCTTTCTCCTTTTACATATTTAGCCCAAAATTTTAAGTAATGAAAACACTGGTCCCCCTTTGTCCTTCCTGATGTTAACAACCCTGATGTTAGTTTATGCAACATTTTATTTTAGAAATATACTCTGAATTATTTATCTGGATATTTTTGTGATACCTGCTAGTTATTCCCTCAAAACTGAATCTTCTTAGTTTTTCTTTTTCTTTTTTTTTTAAGATTTATTTATTTATGCATATATACAGGCCAGAGATGTGGGGGGTGAGAGGATTCACCAAAGACAGAGTGGGGAACAGAACAGGCAGATTGACTGAAATATGCTGCTGAGGGGAGTAGTGGGGGAGTCAGGAGAGGTCTGCTATGCCATGTGGGTAGCTCCCTAGCCAGGGATTGAACTCATGCTGCAGTGGCTGCGAATCGCTTCATAGGTTGCGTCTTAACCCCTTGTGTCACCAGAGAGGCCCCTCTTTATTTTTTTAATGAACTGCTAGGAGCTTTTTTGTTTTTGGTAGTTCTTGTTCCAGATAACAATCCATAGTCAATTATCGTTGATGCAAATATGTTCTACTAGTCTGTGGTACGCTTTTCACATTTTTTTTTTAAAGATTTATTTATTCATGCATACGAGAACTGGGGCACAGGCCAGAGGTGTGGGGGGAGTGGTGAGAGGATTCATCAGAGACAGAAAGGGGAACAGAACAGGCGGGCTGACTGAAATATACTCACTGCTAAGGCGAACAGCAGACAAGACAGGAGAGATCTGATGTGCCATGTGGATTAGCTCCCTGGCCCCGGGATCAAACTTGTGCTTCAGTGGCTGCAGATAACTTCATAGTTCTGAGACTTAACACCTTGTGCCACCAGGGAGGCACACTTTTCACTTTTTCTATGGTGCTTTTTGTTGACTACTAGTTTCAAATTTTATTAAAATCAGATCTATACATTTTTACCTTTATAATTTAGACTTACATGACTTATATAAGAAATTCTTCCTTTTCCCAAGTTCATAAAGATATTCCAAGTTTCACTTTAAATTCAGGACATTAATTCTATGGAATTAGTTTTTTTATGTTTAGAGAAGTAGGTACCTAATCTCATTTTACTTTTCATATAATCAATTATCTCACTTCAGTATATTGAATAAACTTTAAAAATCTTTTTCCCACTGATTTTCAGTGCCAACTCGATAGTATATCAAGTTTCCATAAATGTTCTGGACTTTCTCCTTTTGTTCCTTTGTCCGTCTACCTAATGGAATAATGAGTAAAAGCAGGTATAAGTAAGGAAGTAAGTAATGGGAAATTAGATTGGAAAGATTCTAGTCAACTTAAAATACAATTAATGGTCTCCTACGTCTCCTACCAGCCCTCAAATCTAGCCAGGTAGCAGTTAACTAGAGGTTTATGCCTGTAGGCCAAGTCCTGCCAAATGCCTGTCTTTATAAATATTTATTTGAATAAAGTTACTGACGTATTGTTAGTCGTCGTTTTGCTACGATGGCAGAACTGAACAGAGATCATACAGCCCCTATAGCCTAAAAGATTTCATGTGAAAATATTTGCTGACTACTGGTCTAGAGACATGACTCTAATTGCAGCACAGATTCCATGGTACTGATGCCTCTTTATAGTCTACATAATTCTTTTGTACAGGTTTGTTTGATAATGATAGATAAAATTCCAACCCTAAACATAGTAAAAAAAAAATGGGCTACACCCCCTTTCTTTAAATTCATTTTAGAAGTTTCTTAAGGACATTGTCATGTATGATGACAGTATAATTTCACCTGTTGAACCATGACAAAACTTTAAGTTTTAACTAAATATATTAAGTACTTTGGAGTATAAAGCAGGCCCACTACATTCTGTTTCCCAAATTTCAGATTTTAAATGAGTCTTTGGCATGTCCTCAAAGAGCAATGTTTGCCCCACAATCTTACTTCCTTCTAGATAACCATGTTAGGATGTAATGCTTTTGCTTCAGCTTCCATAAAATTTTGATAAAAGAAACATTCATTTTTTTAAAAATTCTGTTCTTTAATACAATTATAGTTGTATAGTTATTGTTTATTTTGTATTCAATGTTGGTTATGATTCTCTAAAAGATAAAGTTCCAGAGAGCAGATAAGCTTTCCCTAAATCACACCACTCAACCTACTTTATAGGATATGCCAGAACTAAGAGGAATAAAGAGAATTAATGTTTACCCTTAGCTGGAAGAAAAAGGGAAGAACTGAGAAAAAACTGACAAACTGCTAGAAATATCTCTGAAGATTCTATGATAAACTAACTGAAGGTCCCAGACAAGGGGCTTCCCATATCTCCCAAGAGAAAAATCCATAGCCAAAAATCCCAGGTATCCTGGTCTCAGGGCCCAGACACCAGAAGCCAGAACACAGGAAGTATCAAGACCTCAGAATAAGACCTTAGATTAAGGCGGGATAGTTCTTTTCTAAAACCTACTAAATGCATTGTTCATGGGAGAGAAGAAGGTATCCAAATAAAAGATGGTAGGATGGTAGAGGAAGATGGAAATAATCATTTCTCACTAGGGAAAACTTGAAAATTATTTGATGGAGAGCAGAAGAAAAAGAAAAGTAATGTTACGTGCTCCCTGACACCCCTCCCCACCCCAATTCCCAGGTCTCTTGGGCTATGATCTCCTGCTATGAGATGAAAAACCTAGTTGCCTGTATACCTCTGATTAATGGAAACAGCGATTTTCAGAGTAGCTCCACACTCTATTTAATTCTCTCCCTCCCTGACTCTAGAAATGCTTGATTTGGCTGTGTAAAAGTAATTCTAATTATAGTGATTTACATGAACTACTTACCATTTATGCCTAATTACCTCACAGCACAATAACAATTATGCATATATTAAATGTGTCAGATTAACCTGGTTGTAAGTTTTATTTGATAACAAAAGTGAAGTGTTCATAAATGCTCATTTTTTTTATAGTTTGTTGCTCATATAGCATGGTCATTTGTTCTTAACTGTTACACATTTTTATTACGGAAACATTGTTATAGGGGTAGGTGAAAGAGCCTAATAGTCTAATCAATTTTTTTCTCATTAATTAATAATCCTGGCATCTTATGAAGGTATATTTTATTTTAATATTATAGCTTAGCCTTTCAGAAAATTTCCTAGGAGTACAATGAAAAAAAAAAGAAGTAGACTATAATGAATATTTAAACATCTCCATTAAAAACAAAATCAAACACTCATATAGCATAAGCGAAATAACTCAGAAAAAAGACAAATACCGTAGGTTCTCACTTATATGCAGAATTCTAAAAAAGTCCAATTTCACAATGGATTATGGTGGACGGCCGAGGGTGCCTTGGTGATGGGTGTGGTGTGGTGACATGCATCTGAGGAGGTGTGATCCTATGCTTCTGAATCACAGAGAGTGTTGTAAACCAGTGTTACCATATTGTAAACCAATGTTACAATATGTAAATAAATAAGGAAGCAAGCTGAACTCATAAAAAAAGAGAGGATGGTGGTTGTCAGGGGCTGGGGGGAAAAGGCAAGATGTTGGTCAAAGGGTACAAACTCCCAGCTATGAGATAAATAAGTTCTGGAGCTCTCATGTACAGGATGGTGACTATAATTAACAATACTGAGTTATATACTTAATGCTATCACCACAAAAAAAGAAAAATGGTAATTATGTGAGAAGCTGTAGGTGTTGACTAATCTCATTGTGGCAATCATTTTGCAATATGAGAATCAAGTCATTATATTTTACACTTTAAACTTATTTATGTTATTTATCAATAATATCTCAATGAAGCTGGGAGGTAGAAATCAAAAGCCCATAAGATCATAAATCCTATTTTCCAAAGCTAAGAACTCTGTAAGTTGTTCTATCAGTGGAAAATCTAATAGCCCAAATTTTCCTTCTCTGATAATCAGCATATCAGTATTGTTTTTAAAAAGAGGTTTCTGGTTTCTTCATAATCTTCAAAACTAAAGCTTTTATATATGCTTTACTCAAATTACATTAGATGTTTGGGTATTTTTCAATGTTAAAGATTTGGCAGGCATAAGAAACTAAAAGACAAATACTACAACAAAGAGATGTTAATCAAGCTTCTTAACACTTATTCATATATACGTTAGAATATGACAAATATAAGCTTTCATTAGACACATTTGAAACTACCTGACATGTCAGATCTCCTGCTTACATAAGATTACAATTACATAATAAAACCAGGGTTATTCACTAGGCAGACCCATCATAGGCAATTAAGAAATAAAGTGTGGGAGAATACTCCAAAGATAAGCCAAACAATAATTTTAAGAAAAGAAACCATTGTAGTCGAATTGACAGTCAGATAAGTTAATGATTAAAAGATACTTTTAATTGGATGTTAGTTCACCAACCATTATAAGATGAGCCTTAAGGAAGATACATAGTGGAGAAGTAGAAAAAAAAGGACTGTATTTCCAAAATGGAGAGGACTAGAAAGGGAACAAGATGCCAAATTCATGAAAGCAATTTAACTCTCAGATAACAAAAAATCCACTTAAGTAAAACATCTTGTTTCCTGGCTCTGACACGTAACCAGTTTATTTTATTTGGAAGACCATCTGTCCTGCAAACTATAATTAAGTACACAGTACACAAGCAGTCTCTATTTTCCAAACTTTTTATTTCTTTACTCATCCATAAATTTGGGGAACTATGGAAAAAAGAGGGACATTTGGTGATCAATAGGGATAACTCATCAGGCTTTCCTGGAACCACTGTGCTAAGAGAACAGCCATGCTCACAGGAGCCCAACTGGCACCTTATGCAGAGACCCAATCGTCTGAGGGCAAAACCTGGTGTGAAAGCTTTGCCCCTACAGGGAGGAAATGACTGGTTATCCTATTAGAGTCTTACTGAGGAATTTAACCCACCGATGACATAGGGGGAACGTTTAGAAATTGGTAAAATAAACAGAAACGGAAACAGATGTGGGGGAAAAGCAACAACATAGTAAGAGGATTACATGATTGGCAGAGCACTGGAGTGAGAATCAAGGAGAGCCTGTGCTGCCACCTGCCAAGCTGTCAAAGTTTTCAGAGCCACTGGCACTGTGGAAAGCAGGCTCAGCCTGAGGCTGGGCTGTGTAATGGAGACACACTTCACTGCTATTTGCTCATGCAGCCTTAGTCTAAAGCTCCATTTCATTCTGTAGTCTAAATAACACTATTCCCTTTAACCAAAAATTGTTAGTGCAGTCTTGTTCTTTATATAAAAATGAAACTACCTAATTATATTCTCAATTGCCTTTTAAAAAGCAAAATTACTTCCATTGGAGTTTTTAAATAAAGTACTACTAACATGTTATAAAGAACCTTTCCTCTAAAGAACTTATAAAAATAATACTTGTTGGGGGGGAGACAAAGGAGAGGTGATTTGGTCAGTCAATTAAAGGAAAACTAGTTTCTCAGATTGAACCATATTCTAAATTTTATTACTATTTATGTCTGAAGATGACACCACAATGACACTGGCTTCTACAATAAGATAAGGAACTGGAGTTTTTCTGCTGTTTCAGAATGTCAGCAAAACTCAAAAGCTAAGGACAAGGAAATACAAGTTCCCTATACTCTAAGAGGAGTCATTAATCACATCCATGCAGGAATTACTTAAAAGGGAAAAAAAAAGAAACAAAGACAATCCTAAAACCATAGAGGACTGAAGAAAGTGATCAAGGTAGAAAGTTGTTAGCTGGGTAAGGAATTCTGTGGCTATTCTCCCAGATAAACCTCACGCCAAGTGCAGTAGTTCCTAAAAGAAGCACCCAAAGACATGAGGATTGAGTGGAAGACAACGCATGCATTCCCCCCCCCCCCAGCTGGATGCTTGCTCAGCTTAGGAAGTCTATGGGGGGGTACCAAAGAAGGTTGCAAAAGAGTTCATGGAAGAACTTGATGTGTGTCCCCTGGAGCATGGGGGTGCAGAGGACAAAGACAGAGACTGGTGCCTGCCTCTTATCTGGAGAAAGCTGAAAGCAAGAGGCTAAGCAAAGTTACCCTTGCAGTAGTGGTGGGAGAAAGATGTTGTGCTACCTGGACACCATAAAAGGTGACCTGGCCAGAGCTGTCCCGAAAGGACTCCACTTGTAATGGCAAGGGCAAGGGAGCCCCAACAGAATGCAGTGGTGTGAGGTATACCCCTGAATCCTAAGAGGACAAAGAGTGGAGCAGTGGGGAGTCTTGAAGAAGCCATCAATGCACCCCTCAACCATGAGCTAGCATGTCAGCACCTATCACACAAAAGGCCCTTAAAGTACTTCAAACAGCTGTTCTACTATAATCATTCATCCTTCTCATTCTGACCTGAGATGCCAAATAAGCAGAGAAAAGAGGGAAAGAGGAAGAATAAATCACTCCCCTTTCTATACTGCTGATCTTGGACAGGTCTGAGATAGACGGAGGGGAAAACTGAATTGTGCAGTTTTCATTTAGACTGGACTGCATCAAAAATTACCTAAATAGGAAGCAACCTGAATGCCCCAGAGGGTGGAAGACAATATGAAGGTCGGGAATGGGGATGCAACAGATTATGTTTAAAAAATTTTGTAGGAATTTTCCAAGCTGTTTTATGATCAGGTCCTACTGTGTTTGATCAATTTTATAATATGTTTGTACCTTTAACTGTTCAGTCTTTAATATCACATAAAACTCACCTTTGAAAGAAGACCTTCTGCCTCTATACTATATCCTTTAAGGTCCTCATGTAATTTCTGCAAACACTGAATGACTCTTCTTTGATGTTCATCATCTTTTAGCTCATGAGTTTTGATCAGAAAGTCATAGTGGTCCAGCGGTCCATGGCAAACAGCCAAAGATTTTGAATAAGCCTCTGTAGCTGCAGTTGGGGAAACATTCTCGGGTGTCTGGACTGTATAGGCTATAAACAAAAATATATGATGCAATGTTAGCCTCTCTTAAATGAACATATTTCAAAGAGCTCTCTTTTCATGCTTTTTTTTTAAAATTCGTTTATTTATACAAGCACTGGGTACAGTCAGAAGCGCGGGAGGGTGAGAGAATTCACCAGAGCCAGAGCAGGGAACAAAACAGGCACACTGACAAAATACACTGTTGAGGGGAGCAGTGGGCATGGCAGGAGAGGTTTGCAGGCCATGTGGGACCGTTGCTGGTGGCCGGGGATCGAACCGGCACTGCAGAGGCTGTGTGCAGCTTTGCAGCCCAGCGCTCAACCGCTACACCACCAGGGAAGGCCCTTTTTAAAAAAATTTATTTATGCATACAAGAACTGGGATACAGGCCAGAGGCGTGGGGGGGGGGGGGGGTGAGAGGATTCACCAGAGACAGAGTGGGGAGCAGAACAGGCAGATCTACTGAAAAACACTGCTGAGGGGAGCAGCGGGCGAGCCAGGAGAAGTCTGCTGTGCCATGTGGGTCAGTTTCCTGGCCAGGAACAAACTGTGGCTGCAGTGGCTGGCATTAGCTTGCTAGCACTGAGACTTAACCCCTGCACCACCAGGGAGGACCCCTGATGGCAGGGATTTTTTTGTCTGTTTTGTTCAGTGCCATATTCTCCAGTAAACAGTACCTGCTACATACTCTGTATGATATTATAATAGTAATTACATGTCATTATGCACCTGTCCATTCCCATAGAATGTGCTACCACAAGAGTGAACCTTAATGTAAACTATGGACTTCGAGTGATTGTGATATGTCTACAGAGGTTCATCAATTATAATAAAGTACATCTCTTATGAGAGGTGCTGATAATGGGGGAACCTCCATGGGGGTGGCAGGGGCATATGGGAAAGTCCTATACATTCCACTCAATTTTGCTGTGAACCTAAAGCTGCTCTAGGAAAAAAAAAAAAAAAGATTCTTTTTTAAAACAAGAGAGAATCAGTCAAGCAAGACACTCAAGACTGAGAGATTGGCCAGCTTAGGCCTGAATAGCAGCTGTATAAATTGAAACACAAAAGACTTCTCAAAAGCTGCACTAAATTAAATCTGTTACTACATCAGTGTACACAAATTATGTGATGCTGCTGCCATATTATTTTGATTTATATTAATTTATCTTATTGTACTCCAAATGGACAGTAGGAAAATGCCATTCTAAAGATCCACACACTAATCTACAAATAAAAATGGAAGATTTTACAGTCCCGAAAGCCTGCACTGTTCTCTCAAATACCTTAATTTTGTATGTTATTTGACAACATTCTCCTAAAGTAAATTTTGGAAAAATCCCACTATGTTCCACATCCTACTGGCTGTGTTGTCCTAGCATCTGAATAATCTATTATAATTTCCTAGGTAGTATTTTAATAATTACTTCTATTTTTCCCCAAGAAAAAAAAATGAGCCCCTCACCCCAGACTTTGAGCATATTTGTGATTACTTAGACTTCCCCCTCCAACCCCACCATTTTTTTTTTTTTTTTTAGGTCAACACAGATAGCATTGTCTTCATAATAAAACAAAAGATGAAGCTTAGAATTAAGTCATTTGCCCTTTTCAAAATGCCTGTTATGTCTTGACCAGCATTCTCTACGTGTACAACTGGGCTCAGTACATTTGAGCCTCAGCACGATCTCCTTTGTAGTTTTAGCCCTTTTCTGGAAATTGGTGTAGTCTGTCCACCACAGGCTCTCTGCTCCCTGTCATGAGGCCACGTTCCCTGGGTATACAGAGAATTCTTGCCCTTCTTATGTTGTGGCACTTTGTAGGTGTAGTGCCTTCATACTTCTTACAGAAGGTGTAGTAGAGTTCAGGAATGTTCAACAGGTTTGCAGGAGCCCTTTCAACAGGGAAAGAGGCAATCTTCCCCAATTCTTAAGTTTTCTTCATAAGACAGAAGTTTAAAACAACAAAATTCTTCTGTAGTTTTGCTGTCTCGCAGTCTACGCTAATATGCTGCACTTAACTGACTTCACTAATAAATATAATAAAATCACAATTACGCTCTTATTAAGGGCACATGGTAGCTTGTAATACAGAAAAAAAGAGGTAACTCATACCACAATTTCAAAAGAAATTAGAAAAAAGCAAATTGTCAGTAATAGTCCTAATAAGAAGTGTTATATAAACACAGGCTTCTTGAACAAAGCCTTAACAGGAGAAGCTTGTTTTGAGTGGAGTATGGGGAAGTAGGGATATCTGGAAGCTTTCTAAAATTAAAAGGAAATTATATGTGAATATGTGGGGGGTTTTCTGAAGCAAGATCACTAAAAATACAATCTTCCTCAAATTTTCAAACAAGTTTGAGGACAAAAGCTGATTATGAACCATTTTTTAAAAAAGATTATTAAAACTAAGGAGTTTTAGAAGAAAAGTCTATTAACAGCAGTGCACATTTACTGAGTACCTATGATGTGCCAGGGACAGTAATTTCACAGAATTATTTTTATTAATCCTCACAATACTACTATCATACAAATAACTGAAACGCCATAGGTAAATTTGCTTAGTCATTCATTCATTCATGACTGCTGAAAACCAAATATATCTTGATACCAGTGATAAAACACTAGAAAAACAATTTCCTTTGCTTGTGGCAACTTCATTCCAGTGCAAAGAGTGATAGTAGGAAAAAATTAAATAAAGAAGCAAGAAAGGATCAGAAAGTACATGACGAAATTAATTGAGCATGATATTCATGGGCCTCCGGTCAACAACATGGGCATCCCAAAGAGCATAATAGAAATTATAAGGACTAGCCTTTCAGTGGATGCACTATTTATGTTGAAGGTCTCAAGGAGTCATCTCTGAGGAAGATTTGGGAGAGGAACAACCTGAGCAGAGAAAGAGATGGGGCAAAAATCCTAAAGTGAAAATGGAAATAAGTTTCACAGTTCAAGGACAAGAAAGTTAGGTTATGTGATTGATTTCAATGAAGGAGGTAGAATGTACTACAAGATGAAGTTGGAGAGGAGAGTAAGAAACAAATCACAAAGGGTCTTACAAGGTGGATTTTATAAATAGGATTAAGAACAAATAGAAGGTTTTGACCAGGAGTGTGACATGATTTATTTTTTAAAAGATTACTCTATGAAAAATAAGATGGTAGTAATGCATAGTGCAAGCAGAAATAGGTCAATTGTGTGGAAGTGAATTATATGTCAATAAAGATGTATAGTGTAAGCAGGGAGACCAGTTATAAAACTTTGACAATTCAGAAATGTCTGTGATTTGGACCAGTTGCATTGCAAGTTAAGTAAATTGACCAAGATCACCTAACTAATAACAGCAGCAACAATTGCTAAGAGTTACTGAGCACTTACTAAGTGCCAGGTACTTTTCCAAGTATGTTACATACATTGACTCATGCAATCTTTACAACCACCTTAAATGAGGTAACTACTAATATCATACCTACTTTAAAGATAAAGAAACTGAGGCACAGAGAGGCTAAATAAGGAATCTGTCCATGTTACCACTGCCAGAGTGGCAGAGTACCTATACCCACAGATACAACAGGGAAGTAGTTTGTTATAGTGGAAGCAGTATGGGCTCTGGAGACGCACCCTCTGGATTGTCTCCTGACTCCACCATTTCCACTCTCAACCAAGGTAATGTCTCTCCTCATGGGAGATTGGCATGTGATCACCATCCTGCCAATGATGCCTGAGGGAAAGTCAATTTCTCTCCAAGTGTTTCCCCTAATTGTCTTCACAAGGCATCTAGGACAAAAACTCATTCATTCCTGCCCTAGCACTTTTACCTGTGAAATGGGGATACCTGGAATGCTGCAACATCTTAACATATGAGGAAATGTTGACATATGAGCACAGGGAAAGGTATGGAGAAAAAGTTTGCAGCCCCCACACCCTCTCCAGGTATGCCATTGTCCGCCAAATCTCCACATATTCACCAACCTGGAAGCCTTCTAAAGCCTCCTCCATTTGGGGTTTTTTTTTTTTTATTTAATTTAATTTTATATATATTTTTACATCATTTTTCACTTTTGTGCAATGTATGCATTTTTATCTTGGTTATAATCCCCATATACTTCCCACCCTCCTTGTTTTGATCCTACTCCCTTCTTCCCCCACCCCAGTAGTGTGTATCTGGTTTACAGTTGCTTGTTGATTTTGATTTTTACTTTATTATAATTAGTCTTTGCAATTTGCAGCAACATGGATGGAGCTGGAAGTGATCATGCTCAGTGAAATAAGCCAGAAAGAAAAAGAAAAATACCGGATAGCCTCACTCATAGCAGGAATTTTAAAAAGTTAAATAAAGGACCAGGAAAAAGACTAATTATAATAAAATAAAAATCCATTTGGGTTTTAATGGAGGCTTCCTTACTTAGGCATTCCTTACTTATGTCCTTGCTGATCGATCACTTATTGGTCTTTGGCAACTGAATTCCACTTCTAGGTCCCTTTCCCCTCCCAGAAAACCAGGGGTCTCCATCTTCAGACGCATTCCAAAAAGTTACTTCATTAACCTAACAAGAGACAGCTTTATCATTCTTAAGGGTGCTGTGAGCAGAAACTGTGAATGAAGACTAACTATGTATGAGAAATATACTTTGGTCACCTGAATGACCAATATATGTATTTCTTATAAATCACAATATCACACTAACACTAATAAGTGCCTACTATTCATTCAACATACCAACAGCACTCTCTCTCTCTCTCTATATATATATATATATACACACAATCTTACTTTTTCAAGAAGGTCTGAGGTAGATAAATGAAGAAACTAAAATACCTTAAAAGTTAGTAAATAAGAGCCTACCTGGTGGCGCAAGGAGTTAAGAGGTAACCCAAGAAGTTGTCCACAGCCTCTGCAGCAGCCTCTACAGCACGAGTTCAATCCCTGGCCGGCCAGGAAGCAATCCACATGGCACAGCAGAACTCTCCTGACTAGCTGCTCCCCTCAGCAGTGTATTTCATTCAGTCTGCCTGTTCTGTTCCCCACTCTGTCTCTGGTGAATCCTCTCAACTACCCCCCCCCCCCGGTATCCCGCACCTCTGGCCTGTACCCCAGCTCTTGTATGCATAAATAAATAATTCTTAAAAAAAAAAAGTTAGTAAATAGAATGAAAGAACAAACTAGATTCCAAAACCACCAGGATGTCACTCGCCCTCATTAAAACTACCATAATGGGAGCAAGTGAAAGCTTGCTCCCATTTATGAATGCCAGGCAACAGAATATTAAAACGTAAACCTTTCTCAGGCCCTCTCCTTTGAAGTACTGGAGCCTCCTGGAGCTCCTCCTGTGGGTTCTTCCTCCTCAGACCCTGCTAGGGCCCTGCCCTGCCTGCCCTGTCGGGTCAACCAGCCTCTGCTAATAAGCACACTCTTCAAACTCCACCTACAGCAGTAGCTTTTTCTATGAAAAGTCCAAAGTTCAAATGTTAGACGGAGAAAATCCCTTTCCACATAAATTTAAAAGCCCTGGGGCCTCCCTGGTGATGCAGGTGGTTGAGCGCCGCACTGTGAAGCTGTCCACAGTCTCTGCAGCGTGGGTTCAATCCCAGCCAGCCGGCAAGAATTCCACATGGCGAAGCAGACCTCTCCTGTCTCGCCCACTGTTCCCCTCAGCAGTGTATTTTTTCAGTCTGCCTGTTCTGTTCCCCGCTCTGTCTCTGGTGAATCCTCTCACCCTCTCATGCATTTGGCCTGTACCCCCGTTCTTGTATAAAAATAAATAAATCTTTTAAATAAATAAATTTAAAAGCCCTTGTATCTCACATAGTTTACTTAAGAATGTCGACAAACTAGATTCATGTATATCTTTCTGAACTTTTAAAATGAAACATTAATACATTTGGCACTAAATGAAGATATAATGACCATAATGTGCTCAAATATGAAGATACAAAATTGGGAGACAATGTTGAATGATGATTCAAGATGATACTGATGTGCTACAAAAACTGGCTGATACTACCAACATTCAAAAACTTACTCATACTGAAAAGAATCAATTGAAAATCTGTCAAATAAAAGAATTCAGTCAGAAACAAATAATTCAACAGTTATAAAACCTTATAGAGTGCACAAAGCTCTGTGCTGAAAACTTTGAAAACAATCAGTAGTGAGCTCAACAGATAGTGTAACTGCACCCGAAATACTGGCAGTACCCTGGGAAAGATGCTGTCAGAGCACAGAACATTTCCCCATGTCAGGTTGGATAAACAAACAAATTAACATCAGACAGAGCAGTGGGAGACTTAATTATACATGTATGGTGAATTTACATGGCTGGAAATTCTAAAAAATGGGACAGACTAAGGGTTTATATTCTGAGGTGAGAAATGGGCTAAGGGCCTGGGGATTCTAGACAAGAAGTGATGACTTCAGAAGACAAAAACTAATTTCTAGATGTTTACCCTGCTTTAAGACAGGTTTCTCTGATTTAAAAAAAAAAAAAAAGCTATTTCTACAGATATCACAAAATCTAGGCAATCTATATTTTCTACATTGTGATGATAGTTTTTTCCAAGCCCCCAAGGGCCTCAATTGACCTTAGATCACATACCAAGGTGACACATATTGGAAAAAACCTACTCTGGACACCTTGGAGGAAAAGCCTGTCTAAACATTTGGGGGGTGAGGATGCAATCCCATAATACAAACAAGTGGTTAAAAACAGGCAAAATAAATGAATAGTATAAATCAGGATTTGATTACCTTTGTTAGTAATGCAAGAGGGTGTACAACAGGAGCCTCTAGACACCATAAATGTCTTCATTTAGGTGTACTTACACATATCTACTCTCTTCATGATTATTGAGTGGGCTTTACACTTAAATGTGTGCTTTTCTAAATGAATACGACCCTTCAACAGATAAACTTTAAAAATTGAACAGTTAATAATTGTCATTTCTATATTTTCTATTATGCACACATAGTATTTTATAATTAAAAGTGATTTATTTTTTAAAATAGAAAAAGTAACGACTCGAATACAAACTGGAGAGATCTGTCTTAACAACCCTAAAGAATATCAAAGTGAGACATGAATGCAACAGTACATAGAAAATGTAACCTATTACACTGTTCCACAGACATATCTGAAGGGCTATATTAAGATATGGGAGCCACATTTTTAGAGTGAGTAGCTAAAGGAATGTAGTTCTAAGGATCTAGAAAACATGCCATAAGACTAACAGGATAAGGGACAGTTGATATTAAGAATCATAGTAACCACCTCCCACCCAGCACCCTATATCTAGCATATAATGGCACCAAGAAAATTGGGAAATGAATAGAAAAACAAAGTCAGTTTTAATATTTTAAAGATTGTCAAGTGAAATTGGGACAAGGAGGCACCCAATAATTTGATAAATGAATCAGTAAACAAATAAACAAGATATTATGGGTCTTGATATACTTGGAGAACTGTCATATGTGCAATCAGGACTAGAATTATGTCATGTTGTTCCTGAGGAAAGAGTCAGATGAATGTGGAAAAGTTACAGCAAGGCTCAAATTCCAGCCTCCTTAAAGAATTAAAAAAAAAAAAAAAATCAGAATTGTCCAAAGAGGAATAGGATACCTAAAAAAGAAAGCTAAGGCAAAAATTATGTATTTGTACATTCGTGTTTGAATACATGACCCAGAGGTCCTCTTCAGTTCCAATATTCTGATTCTACAAAATGTTATCTTCAGGCCTTGCTGTACAGCAAATAACTTACAACTATGTAAGTTTCTTTTTGAAAACAGTATACATTTCTTACTAAATGAAGATATTTTACCATATAGTGATTTTCCTGCATAAGTCAAATTTCAACAACTTACTTTGAATGTCATGAAGGCAGTAATTCATAATTTCTAAGAGCCTCTAGGTATTCAGTGTATCCAGAAGATTAAAAACAAGATTAAAAACAAAGAATCCATGGTTATTTACGGAAGCCCTTTCCACAATCTTAGAAAACTCAAAACTGTACTTTCTAGAATTCAAAGCACTGAAACAGATAGGGCTTTTTGCCTTTGTAAATATAAGTGAATCCTCTCCAAAGTAAAAATGTTTTTATTAATTTGTATGGAATTGAGTTTATACCATTTCTGCTCACTTCTTTTCAGTATTTCAGTATTAGTATTTCATTTACTCCAAGCATATCCCATATAACAGTTTTCAAGGGACTTTCTCATGTAATAATTTACTTGAGTTTCACAAATGATTGGTGATGAAGACAGTTAGGATAATGAATATCATTCTACAGATGAGAAAATATAAATATCATTAATGGAAATTAAATGAGTGATCCAGTACTAAAGGATGACCAAAATCACAACCTAGTCTTTCCAATTGCATTTTATTGTTCCTCTGCTATCCCATATATTCATCCGTGCTAAGATAGAACTGATCAAAATTCTTCAAAGTAACAGTTATGGGATAAAAGGAGCTTCACTTCTTCACAAAGAGAAGGAAGATTGTTGCCAAAAAGAACACATGCTTAGTTAAATGAAATCAAAACTATATAAGGAATTTAGATTTCCAGTTTAAAATGTTTACCCAACTGCTGTGAGAAAAATGCACAATCAGGAAAAGCACATTTAATATTTCTAAAGGGCTGGATTAAAATTTCAGCTGTAAACTTCATTACTGTAATTAGATTTTTAATGCATATTTATTAAACATCCATTCAAATACTGTGTTCACAATTATTCATGAGTTATTTGTACATTTGTGTTGATTTTCACAAACTGTAAGCAGTGGCCACTGACCAGAAATGTTCTCTAAGAATTACAGAACCCCATGCTAAGGTCACAGGCAGCCCAGCCCATCCATGCTCTATTATGTTCTAATCACACCTAAAAGATAAATATTCAGTTGCTTTTTTAAAAACTGCAATGGTCATCAATGATCCAAAAAGTCAGATTTACCAGTGACATTAAAGACCTGTATTTGATTCAGTGATGAATAAACAAAGTGCAGAATAGAAGAAAATCAAATCTTAATTAAACTCTTTCTTTAGAAAAACAACATAAGCCATCATCAAGGAATGCATCACAAGATGATTTACTTTATTTATAAAAGGCTGATTTAGGGCCTTTAAAAGGGTGCTTTTGATTTAAATAGAAAAATTATGAAAATTAAAACTAAATGCTTGCTGGTTATCATTCTTTTCCTTTAGAAGCTAGTTAATCTTAAATGTGCCAATGTGTATAACTTTACAAAAGGAAAAAAAAAGTACTTTAAATTTCATGATAACAAATCAGTAAAATACTGCCTAAAAATCTGAATAAAGCTATTCTGAAGTAATTATAGGCATGGCCTAGCATACTGAGTAACTCCTTAATATTCACCCTGTTCATACACTATTTAATAATGAGATCTAAGAGATCCATTTTCTTTAAAAAGATAAAGAAAAAATACCATCTATTCATTGTTTATTTTACATTTCATATGTCTGAACATATATATGAGAATTTTAAAACTGAATCTATTTATATTATTTAAAATATAAATTGCATTATGAAGTGATGAAGGAACTACTCTAAAAATTACATTTTGAGGCTTTAAAAATTATTGAAAACTGCAACCTGGTCAAGAATGTAAGTAGATAATGTATTGAAAAAATAACTTCTAGAGTGAGCTTAATGGAGAGATAAAATGAAAAGAGAACACATGCTTAGTTAGAGGTCCTTAGACAAGGAAGGCAAAACACAGCAGGAAGAACAGACATATCCAAAAGGCTTTTAAGAGAGAAATTAGAAAACAGATCTTAGTCACGGATCTGAGTGACCTAGGAAAATAATTATCAGATATATCCAAGCCAAGACTTGATGATCTTTCATCAGAGAATTTATAGGGCACATTGCTGCACTGGGCCAAGGCCAGACCACCAGTTTCTAGACTCTTGGCATCTATTATTGATACTTGTGAAAAGACAAATTCAAAATGGCTATACTCCAGTTAAACAGTCATCATTCACATAAAGAAAGAGAATGGGAGCTCTTGATGTATAAAGTAGTGCTAATCTACAGTCTTTCTGTAGATTCTGAATGTTGAGGCTCCTTTCTATTAGTTCTAATCTTGTACCTCCTACCCCTCCCCCATTTTATCTGCCACTTTTTCCACCCCAGAACTACATCTAGGGCATTGGCTATGCTTATGAAATAAGTTGTGCTATGATTAAAAAAATAACAATTGAAAGAAATCATTATCACTAAGTTAACCCTTCTCAGTAGGCATGAAAAGTCTTTTCTAATATAATAATATATAAATGTTAATGGAAATCCATGAAACATAAAATTTCACACAAGGTTATTCATCTAATTTGGTTAAAAAAAAAGTCCAAAGTCCATTTTCTTAACCACTAATCTGCACTACCAATAAATTATACCAATTCATAGGCTGAGGTTAGTTGTACTCATGTTAATACCTAATCAACATCTCCTGTGTACATGTACTAATGAAGAGATTGTGGAGCTAAAGGTAAATAAATGAGTCATCATTTAATAGACAACCTAAAAATAGAACAATGAGATAGATGCAGGATACCAGAATAATACAAAATCACAAGACATGACATTCCTATTATCTTGCCTCTATGAAATGATTTCTAAAGCTAGACAGAATTTCAGATACATTTTTAGTTTTAGAAAACTTAGATACATTCTCTTTGTTGGCTTCTCTCCTAATTCTCCTATGATCTTTGCAACTGCCCTCCAGTGAGGTCACTTTCTCTTGATCATAAAAGTCAGTTTTCCTCAAGGACTCTTTTGTTTTTTCTCCTTTTAACTCTACAAATATTCCCAGACTACATTCTTTCATTTTCATGGCTCTTAACACTTCCCATTTCCTTTTTCAGTCTCAGATCCCCGTATTTCCTACAACTAATCAGAATTTACCTGGAACTGTCAAAAATACCTCAAATTTAGCAAGTCTAAAATGGAATCTCCCCTTAAAATGCCTTAAATTTTTTTTGTTTGGTTTCTCTTAAATTATCCAAAGTAGGAAACTAAATTGATCTTAACTCTTCCCTTTCCTTGTCTCTCTGAAAGCCTGTCAATTCTACCAAAGAAATGTCTCTGAATTCCCTCCCTCCATATCTGCCTGTTCTCCATCTTCACCAAAGCAGTAATTCAGGTCCTAAACCGCTATCCAAAAAAAAAAAAAAAAAAAAAAAAAACCGCTATCCCCTGAAATTCTACAGTTTCCTTCTAAACAATCACACAGCTTCTAGTATTCCCCCATCCAGGGGTTTCTGATCTCTTTTCAGGTGGCCAGAAGAATAATCATGCCAAAATGGATCTGATGAACTTGTTTTTTGGTTTTTTTAAAGATTTATTTATTTATTTATACAAGCACTGGGTACAGTCAGAAGCGCGGGAGGGTGAGAGAATTCACCAGAGCCAGAGCGGGGAACAGAACAGGCAGACTGACGAAGTACACTGCTGAGGGGAGCAGTGGGTGAGGCAGGAGAGGTCTGCACGCCATGTAGAACCCTCAGCTGGCGGCCAGGGATTGAACCGGCGCTGCAGAGGCTGTGGGCAGCTTCGCAGCCCAGCGCTCAACCGCTGTGCCACCGGGGAGGCCCCAACTTGTTTTCTTAACAAAGCTCCAACAGTGTCCCACTGAGCCTAGACATCTTCACACACTATACAAGACTCTTTTAACCACAATTCCGACCCACCTTCCAGCCTCCTCTCTAGCTAGCATCCCTCAGAAACCATGAACTAAGTAAGGGCCATGTACAGTTCACTTCTACACTTTTCCTGAAAAAGCGATCCCCTCTTCCAACAAAGTTGTTTTCTCCTCTATAGCCCTATAGCACTTCAGATGGGCCTAGCTCATGTGTTTCTGATGTTCATTGTTATGTTAAGGAGCTTGTAGAACATAGTTAAGTTTGTGGTTCAGAAGCAAATATATCTAGGTTCAAATCCCAGCTGGGTGGCCAGGCCTGTTCATTCATCTATAAAACAGACATAATAATTTTATAGGGTTTTATGAAGATGAATTATGAGACAGAAAGAAACTGCTAGCAGACTGCCTGGAACATAGAAAGGGCTCAATAAATATTAGCCATTATAATTTCATCTTCTAAGACTGAGCTATTCAACAGCAGAGACTCAATTTAATTCACTTCCCCCCTCCATCACATTTAATAGAATGCTTCAACTGACTTAGCAATTTTCCACCACACCATGGCCAATCTGATTTCTAATAAATGCCTTCCTAGAACTGTCTGTAGGTTAAGTAAATGTTACATTAAATGAAGACACACTTAGACTAAAAGAAAACAGGCAGTGAAATCAAAATTGAACATAAGCATTTCAATTAGAGAAGATACCAAATTTCACTTTCAATTGTTTAAAAATCTTATTGATAGAAATACACATATCCCAAAAATGCTGCCTCATGAAGTTGTATATCCTAAGGAGTTTAAAGTCAGGCAATTAGGTAGGTGATTTGGGTGAACAGCATTTTAAGACCCCTAAAGTTTTCAAAGTTCCAGTTTCTAAATTGTCCTGGAGCCAGAGCTAAAATTAATACTTAAATAACGCATAAAAACAAAGTTAAGAACATATTTTGCTTTCCCCTCCTTCCTTTCCTTTATCTATTTTCCTTCTTTTAACATTATGCCAATGCTACCCACACATCTTGACTTAAATTTTTCCTTTCATTTTTATTTATAGAGGGGTAGGAAGGATCTTTAGATGCAATTAAATCAATCTTTAGCCTAACTGCATTTTTCTCAAATCTCCATACCAAAACTAGCTAAATTTTGAATTTAGGAGGTAGCATGAGTACAAGATAAAATCCATACAAGAATAGCTTTTCCTTGAACCCACTAGTTCAGCCACTTAACTAACTATATAACTCCTGCAACCTTGGATTCGTTATCTCCAAAATGAAGATCATGAGAATTAAATGAGATATGTATGTAGAAAGCACTTAGCATATTGCATGACTAGAATAAACATTCAGTAAATCTTATGTTATGATAATAATGTTTCTTAAATCTTAATATTCATAAATTATGGTACACTCATAGACTGGAATTCTATTTTAACCATTTAAAATACTAGTTAGTTCTACAAATACGGATATGGAATGATCACCAAGATAAATGAAAACAAAAACAAAACAAAACATTGTTAGTATGCTATCACTTCTACATTTTTAAATGCAGATAGCTATATACATATACATTAGTACATACACAGAATGTCTCTGAAAGAATACATAAGAAACTAGTATTAGACGTTGCCTCTGGGAAGGAAACCTAAGTGGCTAAGGGATAGAAGTGGAAGAAAGTCTTACATTTTAAGGTATTACTTTTTATACACTTTAAATTTTGTTATCATTTGCTTCTATTGCCTATTTCAGAAATAAAAAAATAAAGCTTATATTATGAACTTATGCAACCAAAATATTTCATTATATATTGAGTTACACCGAAATTTTAAGAGAACCCTATGGTGATTTAAACATAATTCTAGCACTAATCAACTCTATTGCAGATCACAGTCAAAGGCTGATACAATTTTAGCTAAATAAGCCAATGAGAATTTATTAAGATATATTAAGAGGGGATGCTTGGAGAAAAAGGAAAAACCTAAGTACGTGGATGGGGGAGACAATAATGCAGTCCGGTTACTCAAAATAGAGATTCATTCTTGAATGCAAAATAAACGAAAGAAGGAAAAAAGGCCCTTGACAAAATGCACCCCCACTGAAGCCTCTAAAATAGATCTTTCAATCTAAGAAGGCTTGAGTTGAGTTCCCAGAATTCAGAGAGCCAGAGGGACCTGCGGGGGTCTGGGGCGTGGGTTTTCCTTACAGTGCCAGGACCCCAGCCCCAGGAGCTTGGGATGACGATGGGTGGGACGTTCGCCGGCACGAACCCCACACTCTCATCCCGGGAAGCCAGACACTCCCACACCTGGGCGCACCAGATCGAACACCGGGAGGGTACCAACTCTGGGTCGACCTCTGACCCTCGAAATTAAAGTCACTCTGGACCATCTGCCTCAGTGCTCAAGGCATCTTCGTGGACTGGAACTACTAGGGCAAGAACGGCTGAAACTCCTCTTGAGCGCACCCTAACTCCTAAAACCGTGAAGCCAGGAGACCAATTAGGTGAGACTGAGGAGGGAAGGTGACTGACCCGAGACCTCTCTGGTCATATGCAGACGGCTCGGCCTACTCATGGCACGGTCACTGACCTTTCCAAAGGGGGTTTCCAGGGGCGGTGGCCGGAGGGGTGAGAGCAGCGGCCCAGGCCCTGCACCCAAAACATCTCCCTCTCAGCCGGCTCTGCACTAAGCGCAGGGTAACCAAGGGCGACCAGGAGGCCGCCATCTTGAGCTCCGTACACGGGAAGAGGAAAACTTTATTGAAACCCAGAAGAGAGGAAGGGTGGCACAGACAAATCCAGTGGTGATCGCGGGAGGCTCCGCCCGAGACATAGGCGCAGCCGAGGAACGTGATCTCTAGTAGCAAGGGGCGGGCTGGACTCCCGTGCCCTTGGGTCCTTCCGGGCGCTGACAGCCAGGACTACGGCTCCCGGCAAGCAGTGCGGCAGCGGCGTGGGCGGGGCGGGCCAGTCAGGCGCTGGAGGAGGGGCAGCTACCTGGCCCGGGCTCCCTGCCATAGAGCCCCAAGTGTTTTCAAGGAATTTGAACATGGTTATGACGTCCAGTCGGGTAACCCTTGAGCCCTGGCTATTAGCTTACCTGACCGAGATTCTGAAACCTAAATAAATGTGAGTTACCCAGGGGGCCCTTCCAAGGTAACGAAATATGTTAAACATCCTCAAACCTCACAAAGCAGTAGCTCCCATTATTTCTTGGCCTCCAGTATCATGCTCATCATTGCCAAAGCACCTGAAATGTGCTACTGCTTCTTTGCTTTCTGTATTTGATTAGCATAAAATCATTTTCAATATGGCATACATTCAACTGTTTTGAAAAATTTTGTGATATGGGAAACCCACATGTCTATACTTACCTATGTATTTTCTGATTTTATGTTCCTTACCCAAATTTTTTGTAGGGGAAATAGAAAATTACCTTATATAATTTCTACATGTCCTCTCTGACATTTTTTTTAATAATAGCAACAACACCTAACCAACTCCCTAACCTCCCCCAACTCCAGGTTGTAATCTCAGAGTCTTCAATTAATTTCCTTATCACTCACATCCAATCTTTTGCCAGATATGATTGAATCTATATGGTTTTAATGTGGTGGAAATCCATCGTCGTCATCTTTGGGTCTTACTCCATTTGAGGCTAATGCAATCATCTGCTAACTGGTGCTATCTCTCCATCCTGCTCTCAGTTTGTTTCCAAAGATATGACCTACTGACCACATCCCTTCACAGATTTTAAACTTGTAAAAAATGAACAAAATGAAGTACTATTCTGTCTACAAAATGAAGTACAATTTTTTGTTATGGAGCTTAAGAAAATCGAATTTGGCTTCTACCTACCTTATCATCTCATATTAATCAAATGACTTAGGGCCAGAAAACGTTGAGTGACTTATAAAATATCTCATTTGTTTTCATGACCCTCCATATATACTATCTTGGAAAAACTGGAAAACTGATCCCATTCCCAGTACTCACCCCTCCTTTCCTAAGTTCTGATTTTTTTATTAGAAAAATTCGTATTAATCAAAATAATTACAAAAACCAGTAATTGAATTTCACTATTTCCAGGAAAACAAACTACAAGGATATTCCAGGTTTAATACTGCAGATATACTTGGTACTCATTATTATGGGGGGGGGGACTTCATTTAGATCAATATCCAGATGTAATAAGAAAAATTATTTTAGATCCTCATGGAACCAA
The DNA here is from genome assembly GCF_964194135.1 of Talpa europaea. NCBI lineage: Eukaryota > Metazoa > Chordata > Mammalia > Eulipotyphla > Talpidae > Talpa > Talpa europaea. Next base: position 43,517,803 of record NC_140068.1, read on the forward strand.
AGATCCAATTTTAACCCAGACATTTCACATATTAAGATTCAATGACCCTGGGCCTCCCTGGCGGCGCAGCGGTTGAGCGCTGGGTTGCGAAGCTCCCCGCGGCCTCTGCGGCGCCGGTTCGATCCCCGGCCACTGGAGGAGGGTCCCACATGGCACGCAGACCTCTCCTGCAGCCCGCTGCTCCCCTCAGCAGTGTACTTCGGTCCTTCTGCCTGCTCTGCTCCCCGCTCTGGCTCTGGTGAATTCTCTCACCCTCCCGTGCTTCTGACTGTACCCAGTGCATGTATAAACAAACAAACAAATAAATAAACAAACAAATAAATAAATAAAAATACATGCCTCTTTAAAAAAAAAAAAATTAAAAAAAAAAGATTCAATGACCCTGAGAAAAAAAGTGACTTACCCAAGATAACACAGATACTACTCCTTAAAATTAAATGGCGTGGGGCCTCCGTGGTGGCGCAAGGGTTAAGCATCAGCACTATGAAGCTATCTGCAACCATTGCAGCATAAATTTAATTCCTGGGCAGGGAGGTGACCCACATGGCGCAGCAGACCTCTTCTGACTAGCCCACTGCTCCCCTCAGCAGTGTATTTCAGTACATCTGCCTGTTCTGTTCCCCACTCTGTCTCTGATGAATCCTCTCACCCCCCACACCTCTGGCCTGTACCCAGCTCTTGTATGCATAAATAAATAAATCTTTTTTTAAAATTAAATGGTGTGTCTATTTAATGAGCTAGTTCTTCAAATAGTCCTTACATCAGCTCTCTCTCTATATATAAAAAACAGACCTTGCCACATATACTTTTGATTTCTATTCATTGATGGTCATAACCAATTTAGTTTTGCTATATGATTAGTTGGATTTGATATAATGCATCCAGACAATCAAATAGACTGAATGTTTTTCAGTTCTGTAGACTGCTTATTCAGAGGAATTAAAGTAGAACTATAATGTAGCCAATCTTTATTTTATTTTTTTTTTAAAGATTTATTTATTTATTTATTTATGCAAGCACTGGGTACAGTTAGAAGCGCCAGAGGGTGAGGGAATTCACCAGAGCCAGAGCGGGGAGCAGAGCAGGCAGAAGGGGCGAAGTACACTGCTGAGGGGAGCAGCGGGCGGCAGGAGAGGTCTGCGCGCCATGTGGGACCCTCCTCCGGTGGCCTGGGAGCAGCCGGGGATGGAACCGGCGCTGCAGAGGCTGCGGGCAGCTTCGCAACCCAGCGCTCAACCGCTGCGCCACCGGGAAGGCCCTGTAGCCAATCTTTAAAACTTAAAGATGCAATGATAAAACTCTATGAACTCATTTGCTCTTAAATATTAGTTATACCAGCTGACAACACTCAGAACTAGCTATGATTGGCCTACACTTCGAAGGAGTTTTGTTTTCAAATAGACATATTGGGGAGATTACTTGTATAAGTTTAAATCAAGATGTGTTTTATTTAGCCAACTTTACTGATAATAAAGGAGCTATCAGTCTAGGCTCTCAAGAGGATAAAACCTGAATACCATGTAGTCATGGGACTTACCTAATCCAAGAAGTGTTCATTCCAAAGTTGAGTGTTCTCTGCCGAAACCAAGACTGGAGAAAACTAAGGGATCAGATAAAGAAAGCATTGTGAGACCTCTAATGTCTATACACAACAGTTGTCAAGGCCCAATTTTCACAGCATATATCTCACTTAGACTGAGCAAGTCTCATCAACTTCAAAGGGAGAGATGTGTGACCACAGATCCAAGTTTCCATAACCAGGGCTTACTCAGCAGGAATGCACACTATAATTTATGGTACAGACTTCATTTCTTTAATCCAAATCAACTCAGCTGGATTTTGAAGCTTTAGTTCTTGGAACTAATCAACTGTCCCTTAAAATAACAAATCCACTCAGCTTTATATCACGTATCAATCCTGTAGATTACCTGGCATAAGCCATGGTTTAGATTTCTAGATTGCTATGTAAGAAATGTTAATATATAGCTGTATACTATTCTACTATGTAGAATATTATCAAATTACCAATATTTACTCTGGAGGAAATTTTATGCATTGCAAAAAGAGAAACAGGAGATATAATTTCCCACATTTGCTGTTCAACAATTTTTAAAATCTAACATTGTTTACATGTACTATTTTCAGCTTTAATTTGATACTTTACTATCAGGTAAATCATTCTTTAAAGTAATTACTCTTATATTATAATTATGATCTTTAAGGTCTACAAAGTAATTAGAGGGCATTTTCCAAGAAATAAATTTCTGGATTTTTATATTATGCAATTTTTTTGCTTATAGTTTGGTGTTATATTTAATTATTATTAAATACTTATAAAATGACAAGTATAGAGATAGACCTTTACAAATACCCAAGTCTTTTTGGTCCAAAATGTTTTTAATCACATTTCAAAAGTTAACACAAGTATATCCTCATTTTTTTTCAGCGTTTATTAGTTTTGACTCACTCTAGCATGTTATACACATCAGCACCTGTGCCCATTTAGCAAAGAATTTCAGTACAAATCATTCTGAATTGAATAGACATCTCTAAGAAGCATTACAATTGTTGCAATATTTTTAGAAACTGAAACAAGGAAATAAACAACTTCAGTAAAAGTGATTTAAATAACAAATAACGTATCTTTATAAACAGCTTATCTCCTTGAGAACAAAGAATAAACAAGGAGACAAGGTTTTTTTTTTCCCTTCCACTATTAAAGCAGATCACAATATGAATGGGTGAAATGTCATGAATAATTGGAGAAAATCACAGAGTAATCTTCGACAAAAACATCTGATTTATTTAAATTGTCGCTGTTTGTCTTATTAGAACCTTTATTTAACCTTGTTATCCACAATGCAGTATTCAAGCTGGCTTATCAAAAATATACTTTGGAACTAACCATATTCTGAAATATTTGACTTCTTTAAATGCAAACTATGTAAACCTATAGCATTTGTTTCTTTCCCTTGAGACCTATTTGATTGACATTGCATTAGACTGAAATGCCTATGAAAACCTATGTGTTTAATCTAAAACAGTAGTAAATAAATCAGGCTTTGAATCATTCAATTACTAGATTTAAGCAAAGATTTCTGGTCAAGAGGGCCACCAGGCTTTCCACTACTAGATTCATCTAGATACAACATTCATTGTCATATCCTCCACTCACAAACTTAGCCAAGCCCCATGATTCACTCATCATAGTATTTAAGGCCTCATTTTATGATTTTCGAACCATTTGATAGGCCCATTTCCTAATTGACTCCTACTTAAATCCAGATATTATAGCGCTTACCATTGTGTATAGACTGTTCTAAATACTTTACAGATATTAACTCTTTCAGTGTTCACAGCCATTCTCTGAAGTAGGTACTATTATTATCTCCATTTTATTTATTTATTTTTAAAGATTTATTTATTTACACATATAAGAACTGGGGTGTAGGCCAGAGGTGCGGGGGGTGGGGGTGGTGAGAGGATTTACCAGAGACAGAGTGGGGAGCAGAAGAGGCGAATCTATTGAAAAACACTGCTGAGGGGAACAGCGGGCAAGACAGAAGAAGAGGTCTGCTGCGCCATCTGGATCAGCACCACCATGTGCTGGCCAAGGATCATACTCATGCCATAGTGGCTGGCAATAGTTTGATAGTGCTGTGCCTTAACCCCTGTACCACTAGGGAGACCCTATTATCTCCATTTTATACATGAAGAAATAGAAGCACCAACAGGCAAAGTAACTTTTTTAGGGTTACACAGCTGCTATGGATTTTGCCCATATCCTCTACCAAGCCCCGGTTAAATAGAATTTATTTGCTCATAGTGTTGTCTTCAAGTCACACACACTATTAAATATAATAATGAGTTGATGGCTCATTTATAATAAAAAAACAATGTCAATATATGACCCATGCAGATATTCCACATAATGGATAAGAGAGGTTAGAGAAAGAAAGGCAGTATGGAGATCTCTGCCATCTGATATTAACCAAAACTAAGATACAGCAGAAGAGTAAAGTGTAAATGAAAAGAGAAAAAAGATGACTCTAGTCATAAGACTGGGTGATGTGAAAAATGGTAATATTTGTAGTAAACAGGATACTGGTAGTCAAGGCAAATGGGACATGACTGATTTTAGGCACTAGAGTTTGATTCGGTCAGTAAACCAAATAAACAGAAGTTGCACGCAGGGCCTGAATGTGTGGTGTGAAGGGTGACAAACATTGTAGTGTTGTGCCCATACACCAGGTTGAAGTAGTTATGGATTTGGGAGCACTGGACACCTCAGTGGAACAAGCCTTGGTCCAGGAGGCCTGCTCAAGCTCTCTATTAAACCTAATATGTGCTGGTAAATACATCTCCTATGAGAATGTATTTTCCCAGGTGAATAGTTGGACAAGTTAGCTTCCTTTGCAAATATAACTAGGAGTCAAACCTGGCATGCCTAAGGCCTTGCACTGGAATGTTGACACCAGTTCACACAGACTTGCCAGGCCCTCCACCTCCTAAGAGTCCGTGTGCTCCTTGCATCCTGACACCCTCCTCCAACTGGCATCTCACATAGTTCCAGTCTGAGCAATCCTTAGTTGCTTAGAGCAGTGCCTTCTTTGAGTCAAACCAGAGAATCAGACAAATATTTCTCAAATCCATTCACTTTACATTCCTACTGCTTTTGATTTCTGCCAGTGATACTTCTAGACTAAAAATCAAATGCTTTTCAATGTCTTTAGATAATATCCAGAACCATAAACATGGACTGTAATGCCCTTCCATGGCCTTGCCCTCTGACCCAAGTCCTTGTCACAGTTCCCATTCATTCCAGCAGTACTGAACTAGCTGTAATCCCCTAGCGGTGCCAAGTTCCTCCTTTCCTCTGGGCCTCTGCCTGCCTCATCTTTAGCAATGGAATGCATCTCCTACACACAGGCACACACCACATCACGCAAATGCCAGGCATTTGCCAGCAAATGATTCAGTTTTGGTGTTAATAGAAATTCTTTCATTACAACCCTCGGGATTGGACTATGTGGCTCTCATCACACTCTTATGTGGTTTGAACATGGTTTGTTCATGATTATGACTAAAAGATACTGGAGTCAAAAACTGTATCTTGTTTCCCACCTTCTCTTTTCTCCATGCCCTCTATTCTGGACCACCAAACGTAGCGCAGTGCTTGACAAACGTGCTCTGTACATATTTGTCACATAAATGGCCAGAAAGATTTGAAAACCCAGCTAGAGAGACCCACTTGATGCTGTTTGTTCTGGAAAGGGACCTCTCTCCATTCTACCAATTAACCAATATACCTGGCATCCTTGAGATTCTCTAGGTCTTTGCTAATCAGAATGGTCTGGGGACCGACAGCATAAGCATTACTTGGAACTTGTTAGAAATGCAAAATCACAGGCCTCCCCATAGAATTCCTGAACTAGAATCTGATTTTTACAAGGGTCTCTTGGTGATTTGTATGCATTTTAATGTTTGAAAAACAATGCTCTAGATACTAATCGTTATTTACTCAGAAATTTGGTAATACATCTTTTTGAGTGAAGGAATACAAATACCTGGTTCTTAGAAGGTGTTATTTGGGCCCTGATCCAGTTTTATACTAATCTTGCCTTGCCTTAGATGGCTGAAATCACTCATTCTGCATGATGTTGGGAGTTTTTCTATCTCAGAATGAATCCTATTTTGTTTTTATTTTTTCCAGAAGTCAGTCACCTGATTATGGACAGGGACTGTTCATTGTCATGGCTGCCTTTACCCTTGCAGACATTGGAGCCAATGTCATCTATCAGAGGAGAGTCTCCCCTCTCCCAAGAATGGGCCTGCCTTAGTATCTCTGATGTCTCAGCAGTCCTTACTCATTGACTGGGAGCACCCCATGAAAATGTGGCCACAAAAAAATGCAATAATGAATTTGAAAGCACAGCAACTGAGGCCATAGGTTAATTATGTTTCCTGTGGTTGGAGATCTAAGATGCCTACTCTCATGGATACCAGGGAGAGAAAGGAAAAGTTATAGGGAAAACGGCATCATTGGTGAAAACTTTGAAAAAAACAAGAGGGTGGTTTGAGTTTGATACAACTAGCTAGTCAGTGCCTAATTTACCAATATAGAGGAGGTGCTAAATCTAAAAAATATAACAAATGTGTCTATTTTGGAAGAGATGCTTTGTAAAGGATCTCAGGGTGGGGAGTAAGACCCTCAAAAGGCAAGCCTAAAACATATAACAGGTAGTTTTAACCTGCCTCTTGAGAGTGAGGATCAAGTTACCAGCAGGTTGCTTTTGCTGAGTAGAGCTCGCAGGCAGGGTCTGGTTAAGTCTCCAGCAACATTTACCTTCTTTGAAAAATAAAACTGAACAAATACACAAAGAACATTAGTATGCTCCTCTAAATTATTACTCTACCAGAAACTCCAAAGTCATAAGACTGTCAAGGAACAACCCAGCTGCTGACTTCTCCCTAACTGGAAGTAAATAAGTTTGCCTCTGAGAGGAGAGAAACTATTTGATATGCCACCAGGATGGATCAAGATGAGAAAGCCTTTGGGGAAAGAGAGGTTGAGGAGGCAGGGAGCTTCCTTGGAGGACCCTTGGATCCAATCCTAAAGAACCTCAAAGAACATTATCATCTTCAAAGTCTGATTCTCCAAACACTAACTGGTTGTCCACTAATTCAATTCTGACACTATCTCTTGGAGTTAGCACAGATCCCAAATGTTAACGACTCAGTTTCACAAAAAAAGCCCCTACATCAGACACACAGCTATAAATGGGATCCTTAAGCTATCCACTTCTTGCCAGTTGATTAGAGATTTAGGGGTTCTGATTACAGAGGGGGGTTCTCCTGATACCCCCCTCAAGTTTGATAATGTGAAGTCAGAAAAATGCTTCACTTGTAACTACTGGTTTATTATAACAGATACAACTCTAGAACAAATACATATAAGAGTTTAGGGCAAAGGGGAAGGGGTGTACTGACCTTTCATTCCCTCTCCTGCCTGCCACCATCCCGGACTTCAGGGGTGAGGCTAAAAGGTTTCACAACTTTTTCCATATTTGGGTTTTCTAGTAACCAGACCCCACCCTGAAGCTACTTAGGGACCTGCCCCTGTACTGAGTCACCTCATTCATTAGTATAAACCAGGCGTGGTCAAAGGAGTTTGTTAGAAATAAGGCAAGACACTTGAGTTAGAAAATTTCAAGGTTTTTAAGAGCTCTGTGCTAGGATCCAGGGACAAAGACCAATATTTTTTTTTTTATTATACTACATGTCACAGAGATATGCAGGGATGAATGAGAAATACAGTTCTCATTCAACTTCAAGTATAATACAACCATCTCAAACTAAAAAGTAGAAAATAGATTGTTTAATAAATGGAATTGGAACAAGTAGATAATCCAGTGAGGGAACAATTTAGATCTATACTTCTCTTATGCCAAAATAAATTCCAGATGGATCAAATATTTAAATAAAAGAAGAAACTATAAATATCTAGAATTTTGGAATTAACAGGAAAATGGAATTTTACACTGTAACAGAAGGAACATCTATCTAAGCATGCTTCAAAAGTCAGAAGTCATAAAAGAAGATTGATAAACTCAGCTGTATAAATTACAAAATACATAGTGAAAACCATCATTGGCAAAGTCAAAAGCTAAGTTGCAATTTATAGCACACAAAAGACTTATCCTTTAATATTTAATAAGCTCCACATGCCCAGAAAGAGAACATCAGTCAAAAGAAAAATTAGTGAAGAATTTTAACAAGTAGATCACAAAAAAAGGAAATAGAATGTGTTGTAAGCATATAAAAATGTTCAGTTGCACTCATAAGGAAAATTAAAATAAGGACACCATTTAGACTACTAAAGATCAAAAAGTTTGATAACACTCGGTGTTGGTGAAACTGTGGACAAACAGGCACTTCCACACATTGCTGAACCAGGTATAAACTGGCAAAACCTGTTCAGAAGGAATCCTTGAGATAGCTCTATTGCACAGCTCCTCTACAGAAAAGATTCCTGGAAATATAATCCCACATGTGTAATGTTAAAAGCCAAAGTTAAACTGAGTAAATTTTAAAGATCTTACTGATTTTGTTCAGTAATTCAGGTAGCATTCCATTTATTAAGTTGCTTCACAATTCAATGGGCAAAAGGGAGCAGGATCAAGGAAATTACACTAGCAAAAAACTGGATTGGTTATGGCACGGTCACTTTCCTTTAGGGGTCAGTAAGTGGCTTACAGTCAGACTACCTCAATAGTGCTGATTAGATGATACTTGAGTGACTTGTTTAAAATTCCACTTCTGGGAGAGGCCAAAACTATTATTAAGTCTTGGTTTGTTGATGCCAGTAAGTGATTCCATTTTGGGCCTATTGGCTTGTTTTTAACAGTAATGACTGGTACATTCTAGGTTATTCATTGCAACATTTTAATAGTAAAATATTTGCTCATCATATATATATGAGTAGGCGACAAGTTAAATCATGACATATGAAATGAAATGCTTAGCTGCTGTACAGATATGGAACCATTCTCAAGATCTTTTTTACTTATTAAGTAAAATAAAAGGCAAAAATGTGTGTATCCTATGATATTCTTTCTGTTAGTATGTATGTACACACATGCATATGTTTGACAGGCTAGAATATTCCTGGAAGGATACAAAGATGCACAAGCAGCTGGTAATAGTGACTGTGAAATAGGAACTGGAACTGGGGATTAGGACTGAAGGTAAATTTTTTAATGTATATTTTATTTTGACTTGTCAATCATGTAGTGCTTTATTTAAAAGTCAACAAATCAGTGTTTATAATGCCCTCAATACCAAAAATAAGAACTCACATTCTCAAAAGTTGAACATGGACCTGATTCACATTGGAAGTAGTCTTTCAGTGGGAATGAAGGAGATACTGAGCTTTGTGCTGCACAAAGTGAGGTTACCTATTGAGTGTAAGGAAGAGGATAAAATAAGGGATTGCTGAGCATGTGCTGGGATGAACTAAAGTTTGAAACTGTAAATTTGCAAAGGTATCAGTTAGTCTGAGATTTTCTTCAGAACTATTAAGCAGTCTGGGAGCAGGGGTTTAGGAGGAAAGTCAAAATATGAGACCTGGAATGCTCTGAATTGGAAACTTGGTATCAAAGAGGACAGGCTAGCCCTTAAGAAGTTTACAGGACTGCATTATTTTTGCCCCTAATCCAAAGTCTTACACTTTGGAGGTATAACTCTTGGTTTCATCATGTCCCTGAGGTGATCAGGCTTGGGGAGAGAGATATCAAACCCGTGAAACTGTGTGAAGAACTCTCCATAGGAAGTTACTATCAACTGACTGCTCATTGATTTTTGAATAAAGAGGAATAGATAATGTTAATGACCAGAACCATCAAGCTGTGATAACCTAATATACAACTCAAGAGACATGTTGAAAATATGAAAAAAACAGGTCCAAAATAGTCTTCATGCTGGACCCCATCCACTCTTAAAAGTGTGATCCTAAGTCACCTAAGTCAATCAATCTGGAGTTGCCAGACCAGCATCAATATGGAGCGAGGACGGAATTACTTGAAGTCATCTCTCTTTATTTCTTTCCTTTTTTTTTTCCTAGCTAATAATCTTGTACCATTCTTTCTCTCTATAAATTCTCTCTCTCTACCATTCTTTCTCTCAACCCTCCATTTTGGGGGCCTGCCTGGTGGCCTAGGGGTTAAGTCTCAGCGCTACCACTGAGACAGCCTGAGTTCCACCCCTGGTGAGGGAGCTAACCCACATGGCACAGCAGACTGCTCCTGTCTCGCCCACTGCTCCCCTTAACTGTGTTTTTCAATGGATCCATCTGTTCTGCTCTCCACTCTGTCTCTGGTGAATCCTCTCACACACCCACCCTGGCCTACACCCCAGTTCTTCTGCGCAAAAATAAATAAAACTTTTAAAAATAAATACCCTCCATTTTGTGAAACCCTTGCAGTATCTAGATGGGATGCTGCCTGATTCATGAATCCTTTAAAAATGCCAATAGATCTCTGAATTTATGGATTTTGTTTTTGACACACACAACTCACAAAGTGCCTAGGGTAATACAGACACACTGACTAGAAAAATTATTTTTCTAGAATCTGGCCATTAGGAAAACATAAAATTGATTGAAATTTTCTCTCTAATATCTTAGTTCATCCTTAGAATATTTTCATGCCTTTCAATACCTACCCCCCACTTCCATTGTCGTCCTTTCTTAAATTACCATTGTTAACAGCTTAGTGTGTATCTTTCCATGCAAAACATGCACTTGGTATATTCATACCCCAAGTGGGTCTTGTTTGGGCATCATAGCAGGCAGGCTTACTGTGATCCTCACCAATATATCAATGGGTATTCCTCTACTAATTCTAATAGCTAAAAACAGACATTCTAATATTACAAGAAACAAAAGCAGACCTATTTCTTTCATTCTAATTACATAATTTCCCACAGAATTAACATATAATAATTCAAGCATTTTCTTATTGATAGACCTTCAGACAAGTTCCAGGCTTTTTGTTTTTCTTTTTCCATAGACAAACTGCAGTGTGGCCAGAGGTGCGGGGAGTGAGAGGATTCAGAGATAGAGTGGGGAATAGAAAAATCAGATTGACTGAAACACACTAACTGGGTGAGACAGGAGAGGTTTGCTGTGCCATATGTGGGTTAGCTCCCTGGCAGGGATCAAACTCAGGCCATTGCGGTGATAATACTGAGACTTAACCCCTAGGTCACCAGGGAGGTCCCAAGTTCCAGTTTTGTCACTGCAAGCAAATCTGCAGTAAACATCTCTGCACTAACATACCTCGGTCTCTTGTAGCAAGTTGGATTTTGATCAATATCAAAGTGTCCTGAATTGGGCCTCCCTGGCGGCACAAGGGGTTAAGCACCGCACTATGAAGCAACGTGCAGCCTCTGCAGCACGAGTTAGAGCCGGGGAGAAACCCACATGGTAAAGCAGATCCCGCCTGTCTCGTCCTGCTGCTCCCCTCAGCAGTGTCTTTCAGTCTGGCTGCCTGTTCTGTTCCCCACTCTGTCTCTGGTGAATCTTCTTACCCACCCACCCCCCCACATCTCTGGCCTACCTATATTCTTCCTAATATATGTATGTCCTTTTTGATATTTGTCAATATATTAAATAGAAAACAGGAGTTCATGTTTGCTTTAATGTATTTTTTTTTTTTATTTAGTGAGGTTGAGCATGTTTTTAGCTTTCTGTCCAGTTGAATTTTTCCCTAAGAAGTGGCATGAAATAGTGGTTAAGTATATAAATTCTGGAGGTAGTTCTTGCCATTTTATACTGAGTGATCCTTAAGTTATTTGCCTCTGTGCCTTAGATTCCTCATTTGTGAAATGGGGACAGAAATGGTACCCATCATAAGGTTTTAAATGTTCATTATCTGAAAAGCATATAGAAAAGTATTTATTCATATTCTATGCCTATTTTTCTGTAGGATTGTGTTTTAACTTGTTAATTTATGGGAGTTTTTATATTTGGAATATTCATCTTTTACTATCCTATGTGTTTTTTATATATACTTCCCTCAATTTTTTTATTATAATGCCTTTTGCTATGTAATTTATTTTTTAAAAGTATGAACTTAAATTACTGCTTTTTCTTGTTTTGCTTGTTTCCCTTGTTGCTTGAGAAGTACTTCCTTACTAAAAGTCATACAATTTTTCTCCTAAATTTTGTATCTAAATATATGCTTTACTTCTTACATTTAAATCAATCTAAAACATTTCGTGTATGGTAGAATATAGGCTAGCTCTTTAGTCCTCCTATTCCCTAGATATCCAACTGTGCCAGTATATGGGATAGAAAAAAAATTTCCCCCTACCCCTTGGGATTCTTCCCCTACCACTCTCTTTCCACTGGGCCCCTGTAGATAGAGATCCAGTAAGCTGATGGGGTTAAATTTCCTTTTCTTTAGCTGGCTATTGTCAGGAGTTCCAGGATATCTCAGCCATGAAGTATTGCCAAACTGTAGAGACAGAGAAGAAATTTCCTTCTATCCCTCTGGATTCTTTTTAGACTGGTAGAACAATCAAATTGTCATCAGAAAGATTAGTAGAATTAAAGTAAAAATTTAATTACATACACATGGAAAAATTACATAAATGCAGACTCTAAAATAGATGGGAGAAAATGAGGGTATTTACACTGAGATAAGGAATGGGACAGGAGTCTGGGTCTTCAAGGAAAGAGGAAGGGGACTTACATGAGGAGGAGGAGGTGACTCATATGACAAAGATCTGATACTCCAAAATTACATGTTTGTCCTGACATACACATACTTCTCTTCAATAGAAAAGTTAGTTCTAATAAAAATCCTAATTTTGGATAATATCCCCAATTTTAATTCTTCTAGGTGATAAAGAGTAAAAGTTTCTTCTGAACTTGAAGGTCTTTGATCTTTGCTTGAAATAATCCACATGTCAAAGTGACAAGTCTTAGGAAGATCTATTCTGGACCCCTTGAGAAGGTCTATCTGTCACCAGCAATATTCCCCCAATGAACTGAATTCTTCCTTTGTTATAGGTAATGTTCTTTATTTCATATTGTATCAAAACCATACTTGTATTTATAGTGACTTAATAGTAAGTTTTAACATTTGGTAAAGCAAATCCCACCTAAAAAATATCTTTTTCTGTTCATCACTCATTAGGAAAATGCTTATCAAAACCACAATGAGGTACCATCTCACACCTGTGAGAATGGTCCATATAAAAAAATAACAAAAACAAGTGCTGGCAAGGATGTGGAGAAAAAGGAACACTTTTTTTGGTTGTTGTTTATTTATTTTTTACATCATTGTTCATTTTTGTACAATGTTTGATTTGTCCCCTCAGGTTTAATCCCCATAAAATTCCCACATCACCTAAGCACCATCACCATAGTCTCTTGTGCTCTTCCCTCCCCTGTTCTAATCCCTCTCCCTCCTCTTCCCCTGCTGTATGTCTTGGATTTATAGTTTGCCTGCTAGTTTTATTTATTCATTTTTTTGACCACTTGTGTGGTTTCCCTATATTCCTCCTATAAGTGAAGCCATCCAATTTTTTTCCTTAGAAAAAAGGAACACTGTTGGTGGGAATGTAGATTGGTCCATCCCATATGGAAAGAAGTGTGATTTCTCAAAAGACTAAAAATGGATCTACTATATGACCCAGAACACAAAAACACTAATTCGAAAGGAAACCTGCTCTCCTGTGTTTTAGCAGCACTATTTACAAAAGCCAAGATATGGAAACAACTTAAATGCCCCAGAGCAGATCCAGGAGATGTGATATATATACACAATGGAGCACTACTCAGCGGTCAAAAAAGATAAACTCATGCCACTTACAGGAACATAAACAGAACTGGGATTATCCTAAGTGAAGTGAGCCAGAATGAGAAAGATAAATACTGGATGCTTTTACTTATATGTGGAATATAGAGAAACTAAAAAAAGGATCTGACAAAGACAAAGTTTAAAACCAACCCTTGAAGGCAGACCATAGACTTGAGGAGGTGGGGAGGAGACACAAGGAGGCAGGGGGAAGAGTACAGTGGGTTCTGATGGACTCTGGGTGCTTTGGTGGTGGGAAAACTATGGTGACCATACATGAGGGGAGAAATCCTATATTGTGGTAAAACAGAAAAGGATGTAAAATAATTGTACCTTTTTTTAATTTTTATAATCTTCTTGGAGATTACTCCAAATATGATTTTATCATCATCTTGGAGATTACTCCAAATATGAACCTTAAAATAATATTGTCCACTACTAACCACCCACCCAAGGCTGGAGGAAGGTAAAAACCAACCACATCAGGACTCTAATTGCATTAAATTATTAATTTAGGATGAAATGACATTTTTCTGATAAAGTCCTCCTATAGGGCCTCGCTGGTGGTGCAAGGGGTTAAGACGCAACCTATGAAGCTATCCACAGTCACTGCAGCAGGAGTGGCAGAATCCCCCCTGGCTGGGGATTGAACACTGCTGCTCCCCTCAGCAGTGTATTTCAGTCATTCTGTTCCCCACTCTGTCTCTGGTGAATCCTCTCACCCCCCATACCTCTGGCCTGTACCCCAGTTCTTGTATGCACAAATAAATCTTTCAAAAAAAAGTCCTCCCATAGAGGAACATTAACTTTTATTTAGGTTTTAATTTATGTCTTTTTAATAAAGTTTCATAAATTTGTACTTACAAATCCCATGCCTGCCTTCCTAGGTTTTTTTTTTTTTAATTTTTTTTTGTTATTTCTTCCATCTCCATTTTGCCTAGAGGAGGAAAACTATAAATTAGGTTCCTTAATTTCATTCAGCCACTACATTATCTTGTTAATTCTAGTAGCTTATTCTTTTTGGATTTCCTAGGAATACAGTATCTCCTAAAAACCTAAATGTTTACTTTTTGTTTATATGGGGAAGTTCTTCTTTGGCTCAGTCAATATGCTATGTTGTTATGCTATCCTCTGTAGCTTTTTCCTGACAGCAGGCACCTGTTGCTGCTGCCCCAGAGTGCTTTAAGTGGCATCCAAGGAAAGAGACAGAAGCTTTCCTTGAGAATATTCCATGATTACTTTGTTCAGGTGTCACAGATGACAACACAATACAGTGGTTCCTGGTTACTTAGCTTTCCTAGAGAATATTCCATGATTGCTTTGTTCAGGTGTCACAGATGACAACACAATACAGTGGTTCCTGGTTACTTAGCTTTTCTATGCCACAATTTAAAAGAGTCATTTATGCTCATTTCTTGAGCTTACTTGCTGTAATCATACCAGTTAAGTTCCCACTTGGTCTCTTCCACCAGCAGATAGGCCCAGTAGAGAGTCCCATCTGGGCATACTTATTCTGATATTATCCCTACTCTTTGAAAGAAAGCCATATGCAGAGAGGATTTCTCCGCCCTCCCTCTCTTATGAACCAATCTCAGTCACTATTTTATTTGTTTAAAGCACCAATCATATTGGCAGGTATATTATTATTGATTTTTAAAAATTATTTATTATGCCTCCCCAAGATAGACTACACCGGTTAAAAAGAAACAACAGTCACAAATGGAGACACTTGTACTAAGATTCACCAAGACTTTTAAAAAAAAAGATTTATTTTTATATTTTTATGCATTACAAGAGCCGGGGTGTAGGCCAGAGATACAGGGGGAGAGAGAGGAGTCACCAGAGACTGAATGAGGAACAGAACAGGCAGATGACTGAAATACACTGCTGAGGGGAGCAGCGGGCAAGACAGGAGAGGTCTGCTGCACTATGTGGGTCAGCTCCCTGGCTGGGGAGCCAACTGTGCTGAGACTTAACCCCTTGCACCAACACAGAGGGCCTCCAAAATCCACCAAGACTTTAATACCTAGCCTACATGTGGTTTCAACTTTTCCCGAGAACACAGTCTTAACTGGTCAATGTGGAATTTTCTGGTCAGCACCAATGTGGTAATCTTTTCCATTACCCAAAGAAAGATGAGATCATCTGCCATAACATCTTTCTCCATCCTCCCCCTCCCCCAGGTAGGATGCTTAAGTCTGAAATAATTCCCTTTTCCCTTGCCTTCTTTCTGCCTATAGAAACCTTTCATTTTGTGGATTAAAGAACTAGACATAAGACCTGAAACCATAAATTGCATAGAAGGAAATATAGGCAAAACACTACATGATATGCACCTCAAAGACATCACCCAAAGCAGTAATAGTGAAGGCAAAGATAAACAGCTGGGACTACATCAAATTAAAGAGCTTCTGCATAGCAAAAGAGACAATAACAAAAACAAAGAGAAACCCCACCGACTGGGAGAACATTTTTGCTCATAACACTAATGATAAAGGACTGATCACAAAAATCTACAAAGAGCTGATGAGACTCAACAAAAACAAAGAAAAGAATCCAGTCAAAAAATGGGCAGAAGAACTAAAAAGAAGCTTCTCTGAAGAGGAAATGCAAATGGCCAACAGGCATATGAAAAAATGTTCAAAATCACTTGTAATCAGGGAAATGCATATCAAAACTACCATGAGATACCATCTTACACCAGTGAGAATGGCACATGTTAAAAAAAGTAGCAACAACAAATGTTGGCGAGGTTGTGGAGAAAAAGGAACTCTCTTGCACTGTTGGTGGAAGTGCAAACTGGTCCAACCACTATGGAGAGCTGTGCGGAGGTTCCTCACACTACTAAAAATGGAGCTTCCATATGATCCAGCAGTTCCACTTCTAGGTATTTACCCAAAGGACACAAAAACATCAATTCCAAAGAGCACCTGCACCCCTATGTTTACAGAAGCACAATTTACAATAGCTAAGCTTTGGAAACAACCCAAATGCCCAAAAATAGATGACTGGATCAAGAAGATGTGGTACATATACACCATGGACTATTACTCAGCATTCAAAAAAGATAAACACATGCAATTTGCAGCAACATGGATGGAGCTGGAAGGGATCATGCTCAGTGAAATAAGCCAGAAAGAAAAAGAAAAATACCGGGTGGTCTCACTCATAGCAGGAATCTAGAAAACTTAAATAAGGGACCAGGAAAAAGAATAACTATAAGAAAGAAAATATCAAAATCAACAAACAACTATGAACCAGAGACACTCTATGGGGGGTGGGGGGCGGAGAAAGGAGGGATTGGAGTCAAAATAAGGGTGTTGTAATTGTATGGGGAATATAAAAATAAAATTTAAAAAAAGCCTTTCATTTTGTAGTTTTTCAGAGCACTTTTCTACCTGCTAAATGGAATGTTACCCAATTCATGATTCATTTAATAAAGTCAATTAAATCTTTAAACTTAATTGTATTTTTGGTGAAAGCTGGAACAACTTGAATTTCATGTGTGTTTATTTTTTATATTAATTTTTTTTATTTTTTTACATCATTGTTCATTTTTAAACAATATTTGCTTCCTCCCACCCCCTCAGGTGTAGTCCCCAGAGTTAACTTGAAGTTTTTTAATGGCAGAAAAAACAAATGATACCACCTTTATGAAACGAAATTTGACAATAAGCAGGATTATGTGTGTTTTAATCCTTTTTTCAGCAATAGCATATCTAAGTACTATTTCCAGTATATTGATATTGTTAAAGATTATGTCACAAGTCTATTTGTTACAACTTTTATAGGTAATACCAAGAATTGAAATAACAAACTGTCCATCAGTAAAAGATTAGTTGACTAAATGTATGTTCACACCGTGGTGTACCCCATATCTGTTGAAAGGAGAATGATCTCAGGGATACTTTCTTTTAGCTTTATTGAGGCATAATTTGTATGCAAAAAGTGGTAATATACATCCATATTACCATCTCCACAATCAAGGTGAACATATACATCACCTTCAAAAGTTAAAAAAACTCTCTGGCATCAGAAAATTTCACATGACTTACACCTAGTTAATTCTTCAATAACTATTTGTTGGCTTAATGAATGTTAAATTTTCTTAAAAATAATCAACATGTATAAGTACTTCTTTATTCCAACTGTTACTAGGAATAGTAACTACTATTAACTACTATTAATAGTAATAGTAACTACTGTTACTGTAATAATAATATAATAGTAACTACTGTTATTAGTGACCTTGACAATTTTTCAACTAACATTAAAAAAGATCAGATTATCTAAAGTGAATGGGATTTCTGAAACTCAACATATTAAAAAACAAACAAACAAACAAACACAAAACCTGCAGAAACAATCGTGGAACTTTAATATCAAGGGAGAAGCCAAACAGGGTTTCTGTCGCAAATGTTCAAAATCTGCATTTGCTAGTGATGAGCTGTGATTTATTGTTTGGCCTTTAAAAATTAAAAAGGCCAAAGTTTCATTTCAAATGCTTGAGAAATATTTTTACCACTTTTATTTTCTTTAGACTTACCCGGACGTTGCTACACAGGAAGGGGGAAAGCTGTAGATCGCCCAAACACAGGGCATTTAGGCAAGTTTCAGTCTACCTACTTTGAGGGTCGACCAGTCTCCAAAAACGGTTTGACCTCAGTGGTATAATCTCACAAGGTTTTTGTTTTTTATTTCGCTTTCCTACTTTACCGCCTTCAGTTTACCAGTTGAGAAACATGTCGGTGAAACTCTCAAGCTGATGTCAAAATCACTATTTGAGTGATTACTTGTAAAGGTCACTCTAGACAGGCATTTTCAGTGCTTCACGGTTACACCATATATAAATTGGCAGTTAGCGGAGGCAGTTTTTTAAAAATATTTTTTAAAATATTTATTCAAAATATTTAAATTTTTCTTTATATTTGTTTATGCATAAAGGAACTGGGGTGCATGCCAGAGGCCTGAGGGGTGAGAGGATTCACCAGAGACAGAGTGGGGAGCAGAACAGGCAGACTGACTGAAATACACTGCTGAGGGGAGCAGCGGGTGAGACAGGCGAGGTCTGCTGCGCCACGTGGGTAGCTCCCTGGGCCAGGGATCGAACTTGCGCTGCAGAGGTTGCGGACCGCTTCACAGGTTGTGTCTTAACCCCTTGAGCCACCAGGGAGGCCCAGCGGAGGCAGTTATGTTCGACAAAACACCGACTAATTTCTCACAAATCGGTGTTTACCTGTGCCCTACGTACCCAAGCCTCGAAGACTTCCCGGAATACTTCCCGCAGCTCGGGACCCCCCCCGCAGAAAGACAGGAAGCGCGCGCCCCGGTTCCCTCGGCGGCGCGCTCGCTGGTGCATTGTGGGTGCTGTAGTCCGGCTGGAACCTGCGCGCGACTACAAGTCCCGTGACCTTGCCTCTCCTTCGCCGCCTAGCCCGTAGTCCCCCTCCGCGGCCTCGGCTGGGCCTCCCGGGCCCCGGGTGAAGCGTTCCGGCTAGTCAGCTGTTTCTCCCCTGGGCACTCGAGGCGGAAGCCCGAGGGGCGCGGGGAGGAGCTTCGCGCTCTGGGTGAACGCCCGTCTGACGCGCTCGTTGGCCTCGCGACCGCTGCGCGCGAGCCGGGTGTCCCCGCGGCGGGCGGCGGCGGTGGTACGCGGAGGGGGCGGAGGGAGCCCGCGCAGGCGGCGGCGGCTGCGGCACTGAAATGGCGGAGACTGTGGCGGACACCCGGCGGCTCATCACCAAGCCGCAGAATCTGAACGACGCCTACGGGCCGCCCAGCAACTTCCTCGAGATCGATGTGAGCAACCCGCAGACGGTGGGGGTCGGCCGGGGCCGCTTTACCACCTACGAGATCAGGGTCAAGGTGAGGCTGACTTTCCCCTCTCGAAAGACCCCTCTCGCCGGCCCAGGTCGCCCCCAACCGACCAGGAGCGGATCCTTGCCGGCTGCCGCGGCCGCCCGGGCTGGGAGCCCCCGACTGCCGCGGTGGGAAAGTCTTGTCCACGGCGGGGTCGCGGCCGGGGCCCCCCTCCGTGGAGGGTTTCCTTGGGGGCGTCTGGAGTGAGCCCGCGGCTGGCACTTGGAGAAGGTGCTGGAAGACGAGGGCGTGGGTTGGGCGCCGCTGGCCCCTCCGGCAGCCGATCTGGGAATGACATTTGAGCTGGAAAGGGGTAGATCTTTCCAGAACACATCCTTTCATCGGGAGGGGAGGTAGATGTGGCTGAGAGACGGGGTTTGCGCATAGTTGAAGCTGCCCGGTTTTCTTTTGCTGGAGACTTTCCCCGGAGATGGTCCAAACACGGGGGTTGCTCCAGGCCTTTCCCGAGCTACCAAGCCTAGGTTGTACACTCGTGTGGACAGAACCTAAAGGGAGTTCACGGAAGCCTGACGAATTGGGTAGGGCCGAGCCAGGCCAGTAGCGTGATTGGAAATGAGTGACCATAGCGCTGTGGGCTACCTTTGTGCTAAAGGGTAAGGTGTGGGGAATGTCGCCTACCTCATAATCCAAAACTACAAATGCTTTAAGAAAAGCCTAATCATGTAGGGATTTTGCACTCTTAATTTGGAGCTTTGCACTTCACTGAATGAAGGAATCAGTTGAAGTAGAAACACACTTATAATTTCATAACTAGTATTTGTTGGCAATAAGTAATTCACATGATTTGAAAGATTAGTAATTGAGAATAGTGCTTCACTTTCATTCTAGTTCAGGATTAAAGAACTTGTTCATGTATGGAAGTATGTTTTTAATTAATTGCACAAAACGAATCTAGCTGTTAAAGACAACAAATTATTAAAATTTAAGCATAAGAATTTAGCCTTAGAGTAATCAAAATTTACATAACGAGTTACTATTAATATTTAAGTGGAGTGCTCATTGACTTATGTGCTTTTTTGTGTAGTTAAAAAAACAACATAAACCTTACCATCTTAACCATTTTTAAGTATACACTTCAGTACTGTTAAGTATAGTTACATTGTTGTGAAATGTAAGCTGTTTTTGAAAAGTTATTTACTTAGGTAATGTTGAAAAATTTATTAATCAGCAGGCTTTAAGATATGAAAATGTTTAATATTACAACTCACCCTGTCTCCCTAGGGATGTGTAAAGTGTGAGCCATAAATAGTGTTGGAGCAAAACCGCAAAATCCAGGCTCCTGTATGGCTTGTGAAGTACATCAGCATGTAAATCTAGTAAAAAAGAGGCTTTCTTTCCAGCTTTAGGAATGATTTTGGGTTCCCTTAAATATAAGGCAGGTGTTTCAATCAAAAGAACTTCCTCTTTTACCTTTATTGGCCAGCATGCTTTCCTTTATTTCTTGAGCTAAAACAGAACTTGGTATTCCTGTTTCTAAACTTCCATAGCTAGTACTTCCTGTCATACAACTGAAGCAGAATCTCCTGCCTACACTTCCTCTATTTAATTACTTTGTCTGTTTATTTTGCTAAGTGCATTATATTAAATGGGGTCTGGTACAATAATTCATTGTTTTAAAAATACATCTTATACCTCAGTACCAAATAGCTACTGTGACACTTAAAAATAGTCTCTGGCATTATTTGCATTTCAGAGAACAATCCATTTTAAGAGTGATTGATGAATTACTGAATTAACAAAGTATAAGTCTGCACTGGTTTGTATTTTTATATAAACCAGTTTGTTGAGTGCTGATGACTGTTACAGTTCCAAATGCAGGTGCCCTCTAAGAAAATGTAATCAAGTTTCTAATGCTTATGAAATGCCAGTGGGGTTAATTTTTTGTATGTAATGTGTGTAACAAGAAACTCAAGACACCATATAATAAAATATTGGATAATATTTAAGTAGAATGAGTTTTGAGAGTAATTAAAGTCTTGTATTAAGATAGAATGACCAATGAAATGGCTAGGTAAATCATTTTGTAATTTTACTACTATTTTTCTAAACTGTTGGTACTCTCCTAGCATGCACTATTTTGATGTTGAATTTGCCATTTGGCAAACAATTTAATATACCAGCATTTGGACTCCCAAACTGTCTTATAGTTGCTCTCTAATTCTGGTCTTGACAAAAACGTTCAATTTTATAGGATCTGATTGAAATTACTCTAAATCACAGAGTAATTTTATCTGGATGGTGGCACTTTAGAATGCAAGTTTCCTAATCTCCATTTATCTTTTGGTTTGAGGACAGTGTTTAAGACTATTAGGATCACTTGATTGATATCTCTGAGCTTTTTGAAAATAATTGGTACAGTGTTAATGTTTTTTAAATTGTTCTAATGGGTAGGTATATCCGAAAGCACTATAGTAATGAAAGGTTTAGGAAAGCTCAGGGTCTAGAATTATTTTGGCATATTAAAGGGAAGACTAAAGGGGAAATTCATTCATCGTTTATGAATTTTGTGCTATACTGTAGCTCAATTTTCAGGAGAGTTTAAATTAAGATCTGTTATACCTAGAGACAGTGGTTTTGAATAGGAATGAAGTTAAGAATCTTTATTGAGCTCTAGGAGAGCTCTGAATTCAAATAGATTTTTTTTTTAAAGATTTATTTATTTATTTATACAAGCACTGGGTACAGTCAGAAGCGAGGGAGGGTGAGAGAATTCACCAGAGCCAGAGTGGGGAACAGAACAGGCAGAATGACGAAGTACACTGCTGAGGGGAGCAGCGGGCGGCAGGAAAGGTCTGCGTACCATGTGGGACCCTTGCCCGGTGGCCGGGGATTGAATCGGTGCTGCAGAGGCTGTGGGCAGCTTCACAGCCCAGCATTCAACCGCTGCGCCACTGGGGAGGCCCAGATTTATCATTTTTTAGCAGAGTAAGGTACAAAACCTAAGTTCTGTTTTCCTCTGTCAAATAGGTATGATAAGAAGAATACCTACCTCATAGGACTAACGGAGATAATGCTCATAAAATCTTTAGCACAGTGGCTAGTATATAATAAGCACTCACAGTTTAACCTCTTTCTAAATGCAGATATCTTCTAATTTAAAAGTTAGTGATCAACTATATTTTCTGTGTTAACACTCAGCTGATTTACTAAAATTGTAGGATTTCCTCACCAAGAAACCTACTTGGCATGAAAGTATATTTTCATTGAGGTACGTCCGGTATATAAAAGAATACTGTTTAGTATTTAACAAAATAGACTTAAAATGTTTTGAATTTTTACACATTTTGTGTAACTGGAAAATTGATTCATTGAGACCACACTAAATTTCACATTTTAAACCAAGAATTAATGGAATGCTCAATGTTTTAAGTTAGTATGTTTCCTTTGCTTGTGTTAGTATTTTCCCCAGTTTTATTGAGCTATAATTGACCTGTAATATTGTGTTAGTTGAAAGTGAAAATGATTTGATATATGTATATATGAAGACATGATACTGCAGTAAGTCAGTTAACATCCCTCACCTCATACAGTTACAAGAGTAACCATTTGAAGTGAGGCAAATTAAAACAGAACTAATTGGTAAAGTTTACTGAAAAACATTTTGATAAGGGTGGTCAGTAAAAGTAGTGTCTAAGCTGTATTGGCATTTTTTTCTGGCCAGTTTTTCTCTGGGTGAGTCCTTGTATCTTAAATTGGGAGTCATTAATATCCAAGTCAGACCGAAAGCTAAGAAATAAATTCTAAGACTTGTTTTCAGGTTTTTTTTTTTTTTTAAGATTTATTTATTGATGCATAAAAGAGCTGGGGTGCAGGCCAGATATGGCAGGGGTGGGTGGGGAGGGAGAGGATTCACGAAAGACAGAGTGGGGAGCAGAACAGGCAGATTGACTGAAATACACTGCTGAGGGGAGCAGTGGGCGAGACAGGAGAGGTCTGCTGCACCATGTGGGTTGCTCCCTGGCTGGGTATCAAACTCGTGCTACTGTGGCTGCTGATAGCTTCATAGTGCTCAGACTTAACCCCTTGCACCAACAGGGAGGCCCTGTCTTTAGGTTTTATATAAGCATATATTATTAGCCAAAAATATATTTTAAAAATCAAGGACATATGAAGAATCTTTGTATCTTTATTGATTTGCCATAAGATGTCTGATGTATAACTTTGCCTCCAGCTACAGCTGATTGGCAGGATTTCCATCAAGGAAAGGTATTTAACTGGCCTTGAAGATTCTGTTCTTACCTAACCATCCCTTAGGATGGGTGAGAGGGAAGAGGTAGCAATTTAAAGGTTGCCCTGTTATATTGGCTTATTAGGGACTCTGTTCTGTATTATGCATTTTACCAGATAAAAGAATCAAGACACAGAGGTTGTCTCTCATCCAAAGTAAATTGGTCTAATTAGTTAGATTTGAAGTATTCTGGTCCTGGTTCAGAACTGCTTTACAACTGCATTTCATTTAATTCAAAATAGCACATTAGGGCCTCCCCGGTGGCGCAGCCGTTGAGCGCTGGGTTGCAAAGCTGCCCGCAGCCTCTGCAGCACCAGTTCTATCCCCAGCTGCTCCCCGGCCACCGGAGGAGGGTCCCACATGGCGCGCAGACCTCTCCATCCGCCCGCTGCTCCCCTCAGCAGTGTACTTCGGTCCTTCTGCCTTCTCTGCTCCCCGCTCTGGCTCGATGAATTCTCTCACCCTCCCGTGCTTCTGACTGTACCCAGTGCTTGTATAAATAAATATTAAAAAAAAATAGCACATTAAACCTTTGTTATCTACAACCTAGTGTTGGGGTACCCTCAAGTGTCTAGCCCTTTGAAGGAAATTCCAGTGTTAGCATCCTTGAGAGCTGGGAGTTGACTTTTCAGTAATCCATAGTAGGTAAGATGCACCCAGGAGAAATAAAAACTAAAAAGAATTTACTGTTCTATTCTGTGATGAGATGGCCTGAAGAAAAAGTTTGGTAGATAGGCTAGTGATGCTTATTTTAAAATAGTGAGTTTTTTTCCTACCTGAAAAGTGAAGGTATATATTACTTAAGTAACAATGATGTTCAAGGCATTGTGCTATAATTTAATCTTTGAGGTAACCAAATAGTAGATAATGACCCTGTTTTGCAGATGTAGCAGCTGAGCTCACTGTTGATCCTCATCTCTTATCTCTTCCTCATTTTTACTGTATGCTCTTGTCCTACTAAATGGCCAGTATCTCCCAATTTAGTGAGTTCTTTTGTGTCCTGGCCATACTTCCTCTTATGTTAAAGAAACAATCTTTTTCTAGTAATCGCATCTGACTACCACTGCGTGTCTGCAGGACTCAGCCTTAATATCACCTTTTTAGAGATTTTGCTGATTCCTCGAATCTGAATTGGATTTCCTTCCTCTGTGCCCATTTTGCTGTATTATTATTGAGCTGTTTGCTTGTCTTTGACTTCTTTTAGTTCCTATATTTCCTACTCTTAGCTCCTCGAGGACAGGAACTGTCACAGTCATTCTTACTCAATGCTTGGCACCTGTGGACACGTAAGAATAAATGAAATTTAGAGAAGTTAAATGCAATAAATCCTCACTCAGTGTTATTGGTACCTTCTTGGAAACTGTGACTTTAAGCAAAACAGCCTATAATGAAACCAATTTACCATAACCTGATTGCTATAAAAAAGGGTAAAGTTTGTATAGCATATTTCTAGTCACAGAAACCTCACCAAATGTGTAAATAATGATCCAAATACTTCTAATATTAAACAATAATTTGTATTCCCTCATTCATTTTTCAGCACACATATTCCAATTCAGGGTTGTGAGCCTTGTGGCCAGACCTGTCCTGCAGCTCAGGGAACAAAATGGAACAAACTTTGGACAGGATACCCTTCCATAGTTGGGTGCACACACCTCCACACAAGACCAGGACCATTTAGACATTCCAGTGAATATAATGTGCATGTCTTTGGAAGGTGGGAGGAAACCAGAGGGAGTACCCAGAGAAAATCCAAGCAGACATGGGAACACCATGCTGACTCCACACAGATGGTGTCCCCAACAGGGAATTAATTTTTTTCTCGTCAATGTTACAAAAAAAAAATGTTATTTGAGGACCTACTGTAGCTTGTTGCAGCTACTAAATGGCAAGACTGTGATTTGAATGTAGATTTTCTGACCCTCAGAGCCCATACCTTTTCACCCACTCTCCCCTGAGGAGCTTTTGAAATTGCCATGATCTTTTATAATTGAGTTGGGGGTAGCATTTGGGAAGTGGTAATTTAAAAAGCACCCCAACAAGGTCACTTTACTAATATGTAGCAGAGATTATTTCTAGTTGCACCATATTCTCTGTGTCTGACAGGCAGCAGAGAAGTTTGAGAAAAATTTATGGAGCCACACTGATAGCCTTGATAGGATTTTTTAAAAGGCTGCCTGAGGAAAAAAAACAGCAGATCCTGACAGTGGAGAGGAAAATCAGTGATGTTTGCCAAAGATAGAACACTGTTTTTGGAGAGGAGGAAATTTAGATACCAGCGAAAGCTTACCAGTCTATATACAGCTTAGTTTGGGGGAAGAAGAGGCATGGGACTATATTCAGCCAAGCCAGTTTTTATGTCCTGTCTTGGAACACCCATGTCTGTGTCCCTTATAATAATTGTGGAAGTAAGCCAGAAGTTAAGAGAATATAAAATAGACACTGGGTTGTTAGAAAAGTCATGACACATTTTTGCAACAGAAAACAGAGAAAAAATACATCATGACTTTTCTGACAACCAAATATCTATTGATATATACTTGATATTTTATAAATACTACCACTCTACATCTTGAACATATAAAAGTGCTTAACTTAACTTACAATTATCTTAGTAATTTCATATAGTAGAAATTTTCCTCTCCTTACCTTTACAGTCATGCTACACCCACCCTAAAACAAAAGGGCTGTTAATTTTAGATATTTGATATTTGTACCATATTACACTGCTTCCATGTAAGCAGAGCCAGTAATTTTTTTTTAAGATTTATTTATTTATGCATACAAGAACTGCGGTATAGGCCAGAAGTGTCTGGGGGGTAAGAGGATTCACCAGAGACAGAATGAGGAACAGAACAGACAGATTGACTGAAATACACTGCTGAGGGGAGCAGCGGGCGAGTCAGGAGAGGTCTGCTGCGCTATGTGGGTTGCTCCCTGGCTGGGGTTCGAACTCATGCTGCAGTGGCTATGGATGGCTACATAGGATGCGCCATTAGGGAGGCCCACCAGTAATTTTTTTGAACATCAAATAAGAAAAATGATGTCTAAAAAAAATAATCTTAGTGTTGCTATTTACTGAGTCCTTAGTTAAATGACTTAAAACTTTCAACTAAAGTTCTACTTTAAAGAAATATATTACTTAGGACCTTAGAATTTTTATGTGATAGTAAAATATGACATTTGCTGTAGATGTTTGTGGGGCCTCCTCGGTGGCGCAGCGGTTGAGCGCTAGGTTGTGAAGCTGCCTGCAACCTCTGCAGCGCCGGTTCAATCCCCAGCCTCCGGCGAGGGTCCCACATGGCGTGCAGACCTCTCCTGCTGCCCGCTGCTCCCCTCAGTCCGCCTGTTCTGTTCTCCGCTCTGGCTCTGGTGAATTCTCTCTCCCTCCCGTGCTTCTGACTGTACCCAGTGCTTGTATAAATAAATAAATCTTTAAAAAAAAAATTTTTGTAATGCTGGAAAGGCAAAACTTTAAAACAACAACAACAAAAAAAAAATAGATGTTTGTTGTTTTGGGTTGTTTGTATTTTTTTCCCCCACATGAAGTGGTCTCAGAGGGCCCAGGACTTCTATTCTGTCATGACTCAGCTCCCAACATCACATCCATTTACTAGCTAAAGGAAAGACATTCCTACCTCATTGTCACATGCAAGGAAACTGGGAAATTTAGTCTAGCTGGCCAGCTATAGGAAAAAAAGGAAGAACACTGATCTTTGCTACAGTAGCAAGCAAGTGATAGGGGTTGACCCTTCTAGGGTGTGACTTTAACAACACTCTAGTCATCTCTTATTTCATTCCCTTTTTTGCTGATGCCTGAAATTTCAATGTTTAGAGAAAGCACTGTAAGACATAAGATTGAGTTCTGGTTACTTTTGATGATTTCAAACGTCAATATGAGTTCTGATCTCTTTCTGAGAATTAATTATGATAAGTAGAAAAATATTGTAAGAATGAAGATATGACATCTGATGGGGTTTGCTTTTGGGATTGGGGTTGGGTTAGAGGTACTGAAAATATATGACTAACATTTTTTGCTTTTGATAAATGTTGAAAACAATGTAGGCAGTTACTTAGGATCAGCATTTTAGTTGATGACATTAATGATGGAGTATATAATTTGAGATACCAAAATAAGTGAGATCCATGTCTTTCAATTTTTACAAAATTACTTTGTGTCTAACATTATTGAAATATCACTAATTCTTTGCTCTCTTAACTTTTATTTTATCACTGATATATCATCTGTGTTTGCTTGGTTTTCCTAAAATTATTTCCACATCTACCACCTACAACTAATTTGTGCTCTGTGTGTATGTTTTTCCTAATCCCAAGGATGAGTGTCTCTGCTCTGTAGTAAATTTGGGGATTCTAATCTATATAGAGGAATAAGGGGGTCTTAATATTCCCCTCCTTGTATTTAGTTTTCAGTATCTTTCCTTTTTCTTGCTTTGACATTAGTTATCTTCAGGTGGAAATAGAAGTAGATAAAAATTTTTGTTGGCTGGCCACATCCCTGTTCCACCATGCATGGTCAATCTATCACCAGGTCTTTATTTAAATTTATATCCAGGGCTTCCCTGGTGGCACAGGGGGTTAAGACACAACCTAGGAAGCTATCTGCAGCCACTGCAGCACAAGTTTGATCCCTGGCTGGGGAGCTACCCACATGGCACAGCAGACCTCTCCTGACTCGCCCGCTGCTCCCCTCAGCAGTGTAATTCAGTCGATCTGCCTGTTCTCTTCCCCACTCTGTCTCTGGTGAATCCTCTCACACACACACCCCCCACACACACACACCTCTGGCCTGTACATTATGCTCTTGTATACATAAATAATCTTTTTAAAAAAATAAATTTATATCCAAAGATTCCCCATACTATGTAATTGGGGACATTTTTAAAACACAAATGAATCTACAGCAGAGGTCACCAAGCTGTGGGTTTCCCTATTTTGTAAATGAAGTTTTATTGGAACACATTACCTGTTTGCTTTCATTATTATTTATGACCATTGTTGCACCTAAAGGGCAGCATTGGGCCTCCCCGCTGGCACAGCGGTTGAGTGCTGGGTTGCGAAGCTGCCCCCAGCCTCTGCAGCACCAGTTCGATCCCTAGCGCCAGGCAAAGGTCCCGCATGGCGCGACAGACCTCTCCTGCTGCCCACTGCTCCCCTCACAGTGTACTTCAGTCCGTCTGCTCTGCTCCCCGTTCTGGCTCTGGTGAATTTTCTCACCCTCCCGTGCTTCTGACTGTATACAATGCTTGTATAAATAAATATTTTTTTTTTAAAAAAAGGGCAGCATTGAATACTGGGGTCAACCTAAAATATTTTTCGTCTTAGCCTTTTTCTTAACAGTTTGCCGATCCCTAGTCTAAAGTTTATTATGTAGCATTGAAGGGGAAATCAAAAGCACTTGGAAAAATCTTAATTTCAATACAGAGGACTGTGAAAAAAATGTTCAATTTAGGATGCCAATAGTAAATGATTGAGGAAAATAATAGTTAAGTATAGCATTGTTAGTTTTTCTTTCCTTATGTATTCATCAAATACCATTCGGATCTTAAAACACAGCCCTTTGCTAGGTGCTGAATGAAATGTTAGATACAATTTTTTCCTTCTAGAGAGCAGTTTTTGTAAACATAAAAACTAACTTTGTGAACTACTAGATTTCATCTACTGTTCATATTATGGCCAACCACAGTGATTTTTCAGTTTATAAAGCTTATTTTCACACTCAAAAATTTTAACAAACTGCTTTGAATAATCATTTAAAGAAAGTTGGTACTGAAAAAATTAATAAGCAGCTAATTCATAGTGGTTTAGGGTCATCCCTTAAGCCAGTGGCAAAATTGAAGGTGATGTGTGACTAAACAAACTGTAGTCTAGACAGGGTAATGGCTTAGATTATTTTTAGCCCGGAATAAATTTCTTATACCATGTCAGCATTTAAGGTTTTGTGTTACATGTTTACATTTAATGTTTTGTCTTAACATGTTAATCATTTACATATTAAGGCAGGATGCTGCTACTAAATGACTTCCTGTTTAAAATTCTACTAGTTGAACTATTGACATGGGTAAGTTTAATGACTGAGTTGCAGGAGATTAAGTTAAAAATTAAGAATTTGAGGGCCTTGGCCTCCCCGGTGGCACAGCGGTTGAGCGCTGGGTTGCGAAGCTGCCCGCAGCCTCTGCAGCGCCGGTTCGATCCCCAGCTGCTCCCCAGCCACTGGAGGAGGGTCCCACATGGCGCGCAGACCTCTCCTGCCGCCCGCTGCTCCCCTCAGCAGTGTCTTCGGTCCTTCTGCCTGCTCACCTCCCCACTCTGGCTCTAGTGAATTCTCTCACCCTCCCGCGCTTCTGACTGTATCCAGTGCTTATATGTATAAATAAATAAATCTTTAAAAAAAAAAGAAAGAAATTGAGGGCCTCCCTGGTGGCGCAAGGGGTGAAGACGCAACTTATGAAGCTGTCCACAGTCTCTGCAGCACCAGTTCCATCCCCAGGCCTGCCAGGGAGCAACCCACATGGTGCAGCAGACCTCTCCTGTCTCTCCCGCTGCCCTCAGCAGTGTACTTCGGTCAGTCTGCCTGTTCTGTTCCCCACTCTGTCTCTGGTGAATCCTCTCACCCCCCCACACCTCTGGCCTGTACCCCAGCTCTTGTATGCATAAATAAATAAATCTTTTTCAAAATTAAGAAATTGATATTAGCTCTTAAAATGTCTCAGACATCTTTCACTCGTTAATCTACAGGTATTTCTCAAGAAATGGCTGTGTTCCAGCCAGTATTGTAGGTAATTTCTCCTGTATTTTTTTTGATACATTTTTAGTTATCTGTCTTTTTTTATTTCCGTTTAGAACAGATCATAGATATAGACGATTTGATTAACAAGAGTCATTTTTTTAACCTGATTATACTTTGTGATATAGCCAGCAGAGTTTACCTGCTGTTCTCCTCCCAGACTTAACCTTATGACCTTCCTTTATTCCTCTTGATAAAAATATGTGTACATAGTATATAGGTTGACCTTCATGTTAAACCAGTATTGTATGTTAGCTATGCGTAACAAACCACATCTAAACTTAATGACTTAAAACAGTGATTTATTTCCCACCATTTTGTGGGTTGGCTGGTCTACTTTTCTGCTTGTGTCCTGTGCTCATTTATCTAGCAGTTTTCCACTGGAGAATTTGCATGTCTGATGTCTGGCATTAAATGCCAGGCTATTCCTTGGGATGCCTTTACAATAGCTTCTCATTCTCCAGTAGGCTAGCTGACTTCCTCATATAACAGTCTTAGAATAGCATTCCAAAAAGATGAAGATGGAAGTTGTAGGATTTCTTGAGTTTTTGGTTCTGAAGCTTATTTGCCACTTCTACCTCATGCTGTTGGTCAAAGCGAGACATGATGCTAGTCCAGATTCAAGGAGTGGGGACTTCCACTCCATTTTTGATGGGAGGATTTTCGAAGATTTTATGGCAACATTTTTCTACCATACATTATTCATTAGTTAGGAATCTTCAAATGCCATAGCTAGTGGTTTAGCTGTGACTTGGCTGACTGTAATAAGCAGAATAGTGACTCCCCAGAAATATTGACTTCCTAATAACCAGAACCAGTGAGTTTGTTACATGGCAAAAATGATTTCACTGGTATGATTAAGTTAAGGATCTTGTGATATGAAGATTGACCTGGATTACCTGGGTGCAACAAATGTAATCACAAGACTCCTTATAAATGAAACAGGCAGGGGAGTCAGTAATAAGAGATGTGACAAAGCAGAGGTCTTAGTGATGCAGTTATAACTTTGAAAATGGGGGAAAAGACAATGAACTAAAAAATGCAGGCGATCTCTTTGAAGCTAGAAATGGCAAGGGAGTGAGTTCTCCCCTAGATACCTCAGAATGACAGAAGACTGATGACAACTTGATTTAGCCCAATAAGACCAAATTTCAGACTTAAGACCTCCAAAATTGTAAGATAGTGAATCCATGTTATTATTTTTACTATATGACTTACTACTTTTTCCCCTTTTGATTTGTTTTTTTTACCAGCACCATCCCTTAATACTCTTTTGATCATTTCTCTGTCCCCTTTACTCTTATTCTCACAAACCTAACTTTATTAGTGTCCCCTAGTTTTTTTTTTCCTTTTTTAAAATGTATATATATTTTACATCACTGTTCATTTTAAACAATGTTTGCTTCCCCTCCCCCTCTCAGGTGTAGTCCCCATAGAATTTCCTTCACCAATTCACCAAGTATAAACCAGAAACATCCTGTAGGGGAGGAGAGAGAGGGATTTGAGGGAGTTAGGGAGGAGCAATGGGGACTGTGGTGATAGTGTCCCCTAGTTTTTAATAGGTATTTTGTGTTGTCAAATTAGTTGCCTTGTGAAAGTTTAATACTTGTTTTTGTCATTCTGACTTGCTTTACTACCCATAATTCCCTTGAATTCCTTGCATTTCACTTCAGACATTCACCATTCAGTAGAATGTCTTTTTAATATTCTTGTTTTCTTTGCCTTGTAAAAGCTTTAAATTTAAGGTAATCCCAATTATTTTTGTTTTTATTTTCCTTGTCATTGGGGTTGAGTCTCCAAAAAGAGTTTTTTCATTAATGTCATGAAACATATTGCTAATGTTTCCTTTTATGTATCTTATTATTGTGGGTCTTACATCTGAGTCTTTAATACATTCATTTATTTTTTTTCAAGTTAAATGTTTATTATTGAACTGTTTCTTATTTTCCTGTCAGGCTGTTGCTTCACCTTACAGAAACAGCAAATGCAATATATTGTAAAATTAAGATAGTAGTGTTCATCTGACACTGTAAAACTTTTCTCTGCTGCTAGTTAAAGATCTTTCCAGTGAAAGATCATTAAGTACTTTGACCCAAAGCCAGGCATAAATATAAGCAAGTTGCAAAGTTATATAAGGCTTAAGATAACAGTGTTATCCTTGAATTACATAATTTTTATGACTGGTTTTTGCCAGATAACTTCAGAATTCTGAATATTATAATTGGAGCCTAGCCTAAAAATAATAGGGTGTTGTGGAAAAGATGCATATTGTGTTTATCTGTAATAATTAGAAAGTTAAGGAATATTTTCTTCCAGTCACATTGTTATATATTTCCTTTTTTCTATTAGTATTGCTACAAGTTGGGACTTTTCTTGCTTCTTAACGTGAGCCTATATTGCAGTTATCTTCCATTTTAAGATCCTTCTGGCAGTATCCCATGGATCGGTGTAGCTTGTATCATTTTCATTAGTCTTGAGGGGTTTTTTATTTCTACTTTAATTCCATTGCTATTAAGCAATATATTGTTTAGTCTTCATATAATTATGGGGTTTTTTTCCTGTGTTTTTTTTTTTTTTTAATTTGGAGTGTTATAACCTTGTGCATATGTGCACATGTTCTACTCACCCCGCACCAGTGGGTTTTGTTTTTTAAGTAGATTTCTAGCTTTATGGTATTATGATCAGAAAAACAACTCTTATGAATCCAGTCTTCCTAATTTATTGATGATTGACTTGTGTCCCAACAGATAATCTATACTTCAAAATGTTCCATATGAAAAATGTATATACAGCGGTTTTGGGGTTGAGTATTTGTTAAACCTATTTGTTCTAGCTTCTTATTTAAAGCTGTTGTTATTTTTTTCTCTGTCTCCCTTCATCAGAATCCAGCACCACTGACTTCTCACTACCCCTCTCCTTCCAGTCCACAAAGATGTTTACCAAGGGTGTAGAAAAATAATTTTCATGGAAGACATGGAGTGTTTATCTTACTTTGAGTTAATAAACTGTAAAGGATTTTTTTTTCCCAAATTAATTTTTGGGTTGTTTATCCTTGTTACTATCTAATATCTTTCCATTTTGAGAGACGGCTAACTCCTCAGGCTCGACAGGTATAAAGGTTTTTTTTTAAAGATTTATTTATTTATGCATACAAGAGCTGACGTACAGGCCAGAGATGCAGGGGCTGAGAGGATGCACCAGAGACAGAGTGGGGAACAGAACAGGCAGACTTACCGAAATACATTGTTGAGGGGAGCAGTGGGCGAGACAGGAGAGTTCAGCTTGGCCATGTAGGTTGCTCTCTGGATGGCCTGGGATGAAACTCATGCTGCAGAGGCTGCAGATTGCTTCATAGTGAGGTGCTTACCTTCATAGTGAGGTGCTCCCTTGCGCCACCAGGGAGGCCCTCGACAGCTATAAAGTTATGAGAGCTAGGTGATGAATACTTTAGAGTCTATTGGCTTGTGATTAAAATTTAGCCTACAAAGAGTTTCATACTTTATTGTCAGACCTTTGACCCCCATAATCCCCAGCAAGGGTTTGGAAGCAATAATATCATCCATTTATCACACATATTAACAATAGTTTGATTTTCACAACTTGTGATTCTGGGTGTCAAAGTCTAAAATATATTTTAAGTATTTTAATAATAGATGTGTAATGGCACAATTTCTTCTGATGTCACAAGTTTCTTTCTGTTTTGAGAAGAAATCTTCACCTTCAGGTGATCCTTTCAAATGAGCAAATGCAATCTGTTGGGTTTTTTTTAAGATTTATTTATTTTTATACAAGAGCTGGGGTACAGGCCATAGGTACGGGAGGGTGAGAGGATTCACCAGAGACAGAGCAGGGAGCAGAACAGGCAGACAACCGAAATACACTGCTGAGGGCAGCAGCTGGCGCAACAGGAGAGGTCTGCCACGCGATGTGGGAATCTCCCTGGCCAGCTGGGAATCAATCCCATCCTGTAGAGGCTGTGGACAGCTTTACAGCACTGCCCTCAACCCACTGCACCACCGGGGAGGCCCATCAAATGAGTAAATGCAGTCTTTATAAAACGCCCAAATCAGTTATGACAGGATGGATTTTTAAACCTAATTTAAAAGATTATATAAGAAATTTGTATCAGATATGTAAAGCACCCAGTGCTTCCTAATGGAAAACATTGAAGAATGTCAAAACTAAAGAAGCATTGTAGATAATACGGAATCTGATAACACATTTACAGAATTAAGAAAAACTTCATAGGTCTAAGTACTCCATGAGTTCAATGGATTATTTTAAAAAAATGTTCTTTGATCTCCCTTTCTTAGAGCTTTTGATTTGCATTTGAATAAAACTATAATACAGTAGCCATATGTTTTTAAAAGTCTCTTAAGCAATAAGAGTATATAGTACTTGTTGAAATATTCATAAAATGTTTGAAATTTTTAAATCATGACACCTGCTTTGGGTCACATACTGCAACTATAGTGTGCCTTAGGAGCAGAAACTTTGAACTTGAACTTGGGTAAGAATCTCACTCTGCCCGTATTGGACTTATGACCCTGAGCAAGTTACATAGCTCCTCTATTTGAGTTTCTTCACTCATAAAATGAACCTCAGAGGTTCAATATGATACAGTATTTGCCCTACATTAAGTATCCAATAAGTGATAATGTATACAAAATAATAATAGTTCTTGTATAATTATCTTCATTTTAAAGATAATGCTTCTAAGATTTAGAGACGGAAACTAACTTGACATGGTCATACTATAAATGATTCCAGAAGAGGTCTTGAACCCAGGTCTGCTTGAATAGTTTATCTGTTCTCTGTTTCTTCCCGCTTCAGAAATGGTGTCACAAATTTGCGATTAGCTTCTATTATGCTAAGCCTGTAATCCTACAAAGCAAACTTTGAAAAAATAGATACGATGATGATATATTTTTGTTTGCACCATCCCCTGCCCTCCAAAAGCCTCTCAGAAACTTCTACTAAAAGTAATAACAATTGTGTGAACCTTACATATGTCCCTAAGATATTACCTTAATGCCTCTAACTTTGAATATCTTAAGTGAATGGAAAAAACAGATTTTAAACCCTTAATCCACAAAATATTAAATATCTTAACTTTGAAAACTTCAGATACATAATAGTGTCCGCAGTCATAAAAGTAGACTAAGAAAATTTCTATTACCTTTAAAGTCTCTTAAACCTAAAAGATGATACACACGTCTTTATCATAATAATATACTCCCCATATTGCATATTATCTTATAGAAACTTCCCCTAAGATATCTAGCACCCTAATGTCTCTCTCCTTACCCTGACCTATCCTTGTCTGTATAAAGTCTGATAAGGCAGGTCCTGTGTCCATGTTCATTATAGTGTTAGTGTTCATGGTAGATTCTTAATTAATACCTTTTATGCTGTATACTTATTAGCATTCTAAGCAACATCAGTTTAATGATTTCTGTGTGAGACTTCATAATTAATATTTACATATGTCATGCCTTAAAATATCTTATTTACTACACTATTACAGTGTGGTCAGGGAGTTAAAGGTTAAGTATCTGGAATAATTCCTTTTCTTACAAACTTCATAACTCAGGGGAGAAGGCACGGAAGGGAAATTATGAGGAGAAAAAAGACTAGCCACAGTACTCAGAAATTAAATTGTGAGGAAAAGAACCAAAGTACCCTGCTCTCCAGCCCTGCCTCAAACATTGATTATACCTAATGTTTAAAGAAGTTATGTTGACCAGAAAAAATTTTTTAATTTTGCTGACCTAATTATTTTATTGAAACCTTTAACAGTGGAATGCATCATCTCTTGTGACCTGCGTTCTTAGGCATGACTTATTAAAAGAATTCTTAGAGAGCTACTGTTTCTAATACAAATAAATTGTGTTAACGATATATGTACTTAGAGGTTTTTAGAACAATACTCTGGTATTTTGTGAAAAGAATAAAGTATTGTAATGGCAAGTGCTATTATAAACATTTCAAATTTAAATATAAAACATTTAAAATATACATAGGCATAGGCCCTCCCTGGTGGAGCAAGGGGTTAAGCACCGTACTATGAATCAATCCTCAGCGAGTTCGATCCCCAGCCGGCCAGGGAGCAACCCTCATGGCGCAGCAGACCTCTCCTGTCTCACCCGCTGCTCCCCTCAGCAGTGCATTTCAGTAGATCTGCCTGTTCTGTTCCCCACTCTGTCTCTGCTGAATCACCCCTGCATCTCTGGCCTGTACCCCAGTTCTTGTATGCATAAATAAATAAATCTTTTAAAAATAAAATAAAATATACATGCATATATAGTATTTAATATTGTTAACTAATATTTAATAAATAGTATTTAATATTGTTTGTTACAATTATAGCTGATCACTCTGACTAGAATAGGAAGGAATCAACGTAGGTATCACTTATGACTTACGAGAAGTAAAACTCATTAAATACCTTTTTTCCTGTTACAGTTTTTCAGATAATATTTCATTCTTTGAAAAAACACCCAGCATCATTGTTTCATAATATAGATGACAAACTATTTCATGTTACCACTTAGAAGTTTATCAAGTTATTTTAGAGAAAGCAACTCATTCTTAAGTTACAAGTTTTGTTTTAGAATCTTGTCTGTTTACAGTAAAAAAAAAATCAGCTCATTTTAATCAGCTTCTTAAATTATGTAGAAATTAACTATTTTGGATTTTCTGAGAACCTCAGCTACTCAGAGCATAGTAAAGAGCTAATAAGGAAGGGCCTCTCCGGTGGCGCAACGGTTGAGTGCAGGGCTGAGAAGCTGTCTGCAACCTCTGCAGCGCCGGTTCAATCCCTGGCCACCGGCGAGGGTCCCACATGGCGCGCAGACCTCTCCTGCCGCCCACTGCTCCCCTCAGCAGTGTATTTCGTCAGTCTGTCTGTTCTGCTCCCTGCTCTAGCTCTGGTGAATTCTCTCACCCTCCTGCGCTTCTGACTGTATCCAGTGCTTGTATAAATAAATAAATAAATCTTAAGGAAAAAAAAAAAAACTACACTCATTTTATCACACTTCAGCTGTTTGGTCAGGTCTTAGAAAGAACAGCTTATCTCTATTCCACTTGATACCTGCTCGGGCAGCTTTACTGTGGCTGGAGAATTTAGTTCTAAGATGACTCATTCATATGATTGACTAGCAAATTGGTGCTGGCTACCACCTGGGGAACTCAGCTGGGAATGTTGATCAGGTCCCAGAGTTTCCTTCAGGCGGGTAGTTGGACTTCTAACAGAATAATGGTGGCTGGGTTTTAAGAGATGCTGTCTTTTGAACAGATGTTCCAAGAGGATAAGCCCCAGTGCACAAGTTATTTGCTAAGATACTGTCGATTAGAGGTGGTCATATGCCCAAGCCCACATGGGAGAGAATATAGAAAGATACTGAGAAGCATGGTTTATTGAAGGCCATCAAAGTAATTAACAACTACAGTTATGTACCTCCCCAGTCTATAGCAAAGTACTGATAATCAGATTCCACTTCAGACTAATTTGACTGAAATTCTCTAGATCATGGCTTGGGGGGTTTTGTGTGAGTGTGTGTGTTTAAAACTCCTGAGATGATTCTTAAAATTAGGCATGTTGGGAAGATACAAATAGTTTTCCACTTTTAAATTTATTCAGAACAGGTCTTAAGCTATTAGGCATTTTTCTTTACATAATTTATAGGATTATGTAAATGTTCATGAACTGTTATGAACGGATTTTTTTTATATACTAGGATTGTTACTGCAAAATTCCATTAAAAGACTGCTCACTGAAAACTTTTCATGAGCTTGCAAATAAAACTTGTTGCCAATTCACAAAGAATATGGGTAAAATAAGAAAAGTACATGGAATTACTTGGGTTTTGCATTAAACCAGGATTGAGCATTTCTTCTCTACTATTTTGGGAATTACACCATAAAGGATACTTCTTTTGAAAGAGAAATTGTATCACTGGAAGACCATGTCCTTATTTAAAAAAAAAAAAAAAAAACAGTAAAAAGAAAAACTAAACTAAATACCTTGGCTTAGTGACAATCTACATTTCAAAGGTTCTCCCAACTAAAAGCTTATTCTTCACTAAATGACTTCTCCCTAGCCATATTTAGAGTTCATCTAGGTTATAAACCATATCTCTGGTTATTCATGCAATTCCAGATTGGGTAAAACAAGTATCAAAAGTACTGAAGGGTGAGTTAATAACTTAAGCACTTCTCAGCTTATCCTTCATCTCTAGATGTAGATACTTGAAGAAATGCAACCATTTAGTGAGAACTGTAGTGGGGCATCCATTTACATCTCTTAGGATTGGTTGAGTAGAGTATGGTATATTGAGTATACTTTTGATGTCGTTGCCAGTCTCTTTTTTCAAATGTGCACGTGACACTATCTGAAGAAATAGTAGAAACACCTAGTAAACATTTTTCTAATATCTATTGTTAAGCTATATTCAGGTAACCACATTTTCAGGCTTGGTTTTCTGCTTGACTATCAGTGATAATCAAGTTACATACAGGGTATCTGTGAGCTGCTGACTTTGATAGGTCAGCCTGTGTCATTAAGTGTATAAGAACCAGCTTTTTGGAAACCAGTAATGTGGTAGTTTCCTCTGTTTAGACTTGAAGGGAGTACTTGTTTTAGAGCCCTATATCATGGTTTCGAAAATCTGTTCTTTAGTATATAATTCTTTAGTTTCAATTTCTGATATTTTACCCTATGTAATTAGTAATGCGTGTAGGCAATGGCTGGTTTCTCTTTTATATAAATAAGAGTCTCTTATCAGGCATGCAGACATCTCTTAAAGATTACATCCCTTTGGAGTTTTATTTCTGGCATATTATTAGAACAAATAACAACAAAATATTTAATAGTTCTCTGAAGAGATTTTTATTCTTTAATAGTTTTCTGAATACTCCAGGTATTGTATAGTTTCAGTTCATTGCCTTTCTGTGAACCAAGTAAAATACATTCTCCTCTTGTAAATGAGAGTTAAGAGGCATAAAAGCTTGAGAATTACTCTGAATTTTTCCTCAAACATGGCTGCATTATAACTGGATAGATCTTAAATCTTCTGTTTAATATTTTTTTTAAATTAACAAATCATGAGCATATAGTACTTATATATCTGTGTGTTCACACTGTATTTGGCAGAGAATAAGACTTTTCTGCTATAAGCTAGTGTCTCTCCTAA
The DNA here is from genome assembly GCF_964194135.1 of Talpa europaea. Classification (NCBI taxonomy): domain Eukaryota; kingdom Metazoa; phylum Chordata; class Mammalia; order Eulipotyphla; family Talpidae; genus Talpa; species Talpa europaea. The sequence continues at coordinate 43,557,274 of NC_140068.1, forward strand.
TAGTTAAAATCAGGCAAATAACTTCACCTTAAAATATGACTTTTCTGGGCCTCCCCTGGTGGTGCAGCGGTTGAGCACTGGGCTGCAAAGCTGCCTGCAGCCTCTGCAGCGCTGTTTCGATCCCCAGCCACTGGCAAGGGTCCCACATGGCGCAACAGACCTTTCCTGCCACGCCCGCTGCTCCCCTCAGCAGTGTATTTCGTCAGTCTGCCTGTTCTGTTCCCCACTCTTGTATGCATAAAAAAAATTTATTTATTTATGCATACAAGAGCTGGGGTACAGGCCAGAGATGCAGGGGGTGAGAGGATTCACCAGAGCCAGAGTGGGGAACACAACAGGCACATTGACTGAAGTACTCTGCTGAGGGGAGCAAGCAGTAGGCGAGTCAGGAGAGGTCTGCTGCACCTTGTGGGTTGCTCCCTGGCTGGCTGGGAATTGAACTCACGCTGCAGAGGCTGCGGATTGCTTCATAGTGCGGTCCTTAACCCCTTGCGCCACCAGGAAGGCCCTGTATTTCTTTTTTTTTTTAATGGAGACATTTAGTGCTATAAATTTCCCTCCAGTCATTGCTTTAGCTGCTAGCTGATCTTTAGAACCAGTCAGATGAGGTGTGAACTTTATTTTTTTTTAAGATTTATTTATTTATGCATATAAGAACTGGGGTATAGGCCAGAGGCATGGGGGGTGGGGGGTGAGAGGATTTACCAGAGACAGAGTGGAGAACAGAACAGGCAGATTGACTGAAATACACTGCTGAGGGGAGCAGCAGGCGAGTCAGGAGAGGTCTGCTGCGCCATGTGGGTTGCTTCCTGGCCAGGAATTGAACTTGTGCTGCAGTGGCTGCGGATCACTTCATAGGTTGCGTCTTAACCCCTTGTGCCACCAGGGAGGCCCCTGTGGAACTTTATTTTAAAGGACCTGTTTCCCTAGAAATTGACGCAGTTGTTCTGAGTTGGGCCTTAGAACTGTTTCTTTTTTTTTTTTGAAGACTCCCTAGATTATTTCCATTTGAAAACTTAATGGGCTATACCCTCATTGTACTCATGCACCTTTCCATAATTATGTTGTGCTCCCCATTTAAGAAATTGTCTCCAGCAACCCAGGTATTTCTGAACCATAACCAGGTCTTTGATTTCATGGTAGGATAAAATAAGGAGTAGAGAGTTTGAAGTTTCTCGCTCTGACTTTTTAACATTGCTGTGGTTTTAAAAATTCCTTTCAGTGCCACATGTGAACTACTACTATTTTGTCTTCTGCCTCTTTTCTTATAAAAAAGGTCATCTATTTTCTTTAAAAAAAATGCTATTAGACATTATGGTCAAGGATTGTGGTTGCTTTGGTAGTTGGCATGGTGTGGTAACATACCTCTGAAGAGGTGAGATCCAAATTTATATTTAATTTCTGTATTTGGAATATTACAGCAATGATATATCATTGTTTCAGTAAGTATACATTATTTTCTAATCATCCTAATAAAATTCATATTTAATTTCTGGTAAAAAAATGCTATTAGGTAGTGATAGCAAATTAGTACATAGTGATTAACAAAGGCATATTTTGAATGTGAAATAGAACTGTTTTTATAGAATTTATGCATTCCAGGCAACAAGTTCAACTTTTTTAGGGGCTTTTTGTTAGTCATAGCCTTCACCTAATGTTAAATTATTTTTATCATCTTCATCTGTGTCCTACAGTATAGTTGACTCCATGTTTTAAAAGAATGCGGGCCAAATTAATGGTCAGTTCCTTTATGCTTTTTTGACTATGCAAACAGCAGCATACTGTTCTGAAACTCTTCAGTTGTCTTTTCTTAATTTGTTTTTATTTATGCATACAAGAACTGGGGTGCAGGCCAGAGGTGCAGGGGAGTGAGTGGATTCATCAGAGACTGATTGGGGAGCAGAACAGGTGGATCTATTGAAATACACTGCTGAGGAGAGCAGGGTGAGGCTGGAAAGGTCTTTTGCGCCATATGGGTCAGCTCCCTGGCCAGGGATTGGGGATGGGAGGTGGGGGTCGAACTCATGCTGCAGTGACTGGCAATAGCTTGATAGTGCTGAGTCTTTAATCCCTGTGCCACCAAGGAGGCCCACTTTTTTTTAGGTTTTAAGTTATTCTTTCATAGAAAATTTGCACAATCACCACAAATAAAAGTCACTATAGAATCTTTAGTGGTTTTTACCATTGCCAGCATTGGCCTTTGCAATACTGCTGACTGTTCATCCTGTTTTTGCATTCCTATTGCTGTTTTCTTGAGGTCTTTTTCTTCTCATACAGGCCATCTCTTGCAAGTCTGTGTTGGATTGCGTGCATGTATGTATGTGTGCCTGTGTCCATGCCTGTGTTTCCCTTTGTAATACAAGAAATCAAAAATCATGCCAAAGTCAGTTGTCTTGCTACCACCAAAATGGATTTTGAATTCAAATGCAATAATGATATCTGGGATGGTCTTGTACATTTTAGCTAGCTTTCCATGAATTTCTGTTGCAGGCACTGTCGCCTTCCCAGAGTGAAGGATGACGACAACCATTTGTTTCCTCTTCGGTAGTAGTTGGTCGTGAGCTTCCTGGTGTCATTCATGATGATTGTAGTGCTTCAGGCAGCCAGGGAGGGGGGAAAAAGCTGTTCTGAATCTTTTTATAATTAACACACCTAAGACAGGTTTCCTGATCAGTCTAAGACAAAATTATGTTTTGTAAATACTGTGTAATTTATGTTTGTTACCACTTTATTAGGTACTTAGTTTTCTGAGCTTTTTTATTTTGAGGTTTTTCTTGCTGTTCCATAAACGGTGCTCTAAAGTAAGCTTCTGTACACTGATATCTTTTTGTATGTGTGGAAGTATTTGTGGGATTAATTCCTAGTGGAATTATTGGCTCCAAAGAGGCATAGATATCACCAAAATGCCCTCATTAAAAGTTGTACCAGTTTTCACTCCCATCAGCAGTTTTTCAGATGCCTCTCTCTTTATTCTCAATATGGCTGGGCATTACAATTTAATACCTGCCTGTCTGAAAAATGAAAATGGGATCTTCTTATTTTACTTAGCATTTCTTGGGTAAGTGAAGTTGTTGAACATTATTGGCCCCTAGTTTTTCTGTGTTCTGCCAGTTTCATCAGATTGTTCATTATCTTTTATTGGTTTCTAAGCTCTTTACATTTTAATGAAATTATACCTTTGTTTTATGTTGCAAATACTTGTCTACAATTTGCTATTGTATTTATGGTCGTTTTGCTTACAGTATATGGTATTTTTAGCTATGAATTTAACTTTTATTGTACTTGCAGCCTCCCGAATGTAAGCTTCATAAGGGCTAGACTGCATCATACTCATCATTCATGGATGCTCCCAAATTGACTAAGAGTTGAATCCTCCCAAAACTGTAGGAAAAGGGCAATTATCCTTAGATAACAAAATACAACGTTTAGACTTCTCTTTAGACAACCAAAATACAACGTTTTATAAGGATTAAGTAAATTGAAAGTGACCAATCCATGAGAGTTTGTAATCAATGGTGATAGTTCACTGGCTTTCACCAAAAAACTCAACATTTTCTGTTTGTGTATTTTGACCAAGTTGAATATCTTTGTGATGCTTAGGAAGAAGTGAGTAGACAAACTTGCTATAAATGTAAAAAGAAAATAATATTAAGAATTGGGCCTCTGTGGTGGTGCAAGGGGTTAAGTCTCAGTGCTAGCAAGCTATTGCCAGCCAGGGAGCTAACCCACATGGCCCTGCAGATCTCTCCTGTCTTGCCCGCTGCGCCCCTCAACCGTGTATTTCAGTAGATCCGTCTGTTCTCTGCTCCCCACTCTGTCTCTGGTGAATCTTCGCCCCCCTCCCCCCGCACCTCTGGCCCACACCCCAGCTCTTGTATGTATAAATAAATAAAATAAATCTTTTTTAAAAAAGAATTATTTAACATAATTTATCAACTCTAAAGTAGTCCTTATATAAAGAGAAATCAGCCATCTGAGAAACCTAAGAGAATTTTGTTAAATAACCATGATCCTTTTTTATATATGACCTATCAAACAATCTTAGAAAGAAATGGACTTCTCCCTCCCACTCCTCTTCTGTTAAAGTGAGTGAGATATAATCATGATTGTGTCAAAAGTTCAAAAGGGAAAATTGAAGGTAAAATGAGCTGAATTGGCACTCTTCCCTCAACATTGTACCTGTAAGCTTGATATGTTGTTTCAGAGATTAACTTTATAGACTTCCGTACCCAGAAGTATGAAAATTCTTAGGGAACTCTTTTCACAAGCTTGATCTTAACATATTGAATAAAGAGAGCAGCTAATCCCTTTTGTAAAGTAATTTGAGAGGAGGGAATTCAAAATGTAAAATCTCACCTGCAGAAAACACTCAATTCTGTAAAGGCCTTTCTATCTTTAGACACTTACAAAGACTTAATATTTTAATGCGGAAGGGTGAACTTGGTTAAAAAGCCAATGGGTGAAATTAGAGAGAAATAATCCAGTGCTTTCTTTCTGGGAATTATCATCCTGCTCTCCAGGGGGCCTAATTTTATTCCCCGTAGGGAATGAGAATACCCCTCTGTACTGCAAGCCAGCATCTCTAAATATAAGCTTGACTTTTAGTATAATAAGAGTCTTGTTAGGTGCAATTTTGCTCTTAGTCATTAATACAATGAACAAATGTTGTGGTTACCTGGGAAAGAAAATTCAAGTGCTTTTAAACCTCTTGTGAGATTTGGTTTCATGACTGAAACCTATACAGTGTTGTGCCCAATAGCATCTGTAGAAGATTTCAAGCTATAAGGTATACAACACAGAGAAGTTAATACACTTTGGAAAAATGGAGACTACTACAAAATGGATTTAAGATCCTGAATAAAAAGCTTTTTCTTTTACTGAATGACAATTACTTACCAGTGGCATTAAATTTAACAAATGATTGAGATTTTCTTAGGAATGAATTTTATGATGAAGCCCCTGTATACAAAGTAGAAAGCCTTTTTAACCTTTTTTCCAGCTGTAAAACAATTAGTAGTTCTGCAAATGCAAATATTGAATTAAGGAAAGAATATAAGGATAAATAGTATTAAGTGTCATTTTCAGTGTGGTATAGCTTTACTGATGACAGATAATTTCTCTTCATTGTAATCTTTGTGATATGTGCATTTTAAAGTATATTCTTGATAAAGTCATGGTAGTATATAGCTTTGTGAATAGTCCATAATCACTGGCCATTTTAAATTGGATTTGGTGTAAATTTTCTTTTTGATAGTGAACAGCAAAACATAATAGAAATCTCAGTATTTTTAAAAATTGACAGTAGTCTTCATAAACTTTTGAAGGGCACTATCTGAAAATATTCTTCCATTTTTATGTAACCTTAAGGTCCTGGGCATTACATTCATTTTTTTTTTTTTTTTTAAGGGATCGCCTGCTAATTTTAGGATTTACCAGTGCTGGAATATTTTATTTGTTTTTTTTTTTAAAGATTTATTTATTTATGCATACAAGGACTAGGGTACAGGCCAGAGGTGTGGGGGGTGAGAGGATTCACCAGAAACATAGTGGGGACCAGAACAGGCAGATTGACCGAAATACACTGCTGAGGGGAGCAGTAGGCAAGTCAGGAAGAGGTCTGCTGTGCCATGTGGGTTGCTCCCTGGCTGGCCAGGGGATCGAACTGGTGCTGCAGAGGCTGCGGACAACTTCATAGGTTGTGTCATAACCCCTTGGGCCACCAGGAAGACCCACATTCATCTCTTAAATTTGCACTTAGTCTGTGAAACTTTGGATCTGTGAATCTAATCTAATGGTATTGCTCCTAGTTTCTGGCTGGTGGAAGAGTTGTAGGCATTGTACTCTTTCTCCACTGCTTAGTTTTTAAGACAACAATGAAAAATAGTTCTTTATTCATGACTTTCATTATGTATTATGTAATCTAGTCCTAGTAAAATATTTTGCATATCATTTCAAAGTAGTTAAGGTCTTCTTCACCTGTGAACATTGTACACTAATGTACTATTTAAACTGGCTGGTAATGAGAGCTAGACTTACCTCACCCTATTCATTGACATTTTTATAACTTGTTGAAATAGGAAAAATGACCTTTATTTATGTAACTAACCTCAGACAAAATGACATTAAAAAGCATATTGCAAACATTCATTTTAAAAGTTGTAATCTAGTATAAATAACATACTTTTTAACAGCCAAGTTTTGTTTCCTTAAAGGTAAAATATCATCTTAATAACATTATGCTTTTCTTAAAGTTCCTGAGATTGCCATGTTATTAATTTGACAAACAGGTTCCCCCTCCCCCTTTTTAGAAGTCCCTGTAACATGCTTCAGCTTGGAGTGACATTTTTGTTTTGTTGTTGTTGTTTTTTTTTTTTTCCAGACAAATCTACCTATTTTCAAGCTGAAGGAATCTACTGTTAGAAGAAGATACAGTGATTTTGAATGGCTGAGAAGTGAGTTAGAAAGAGAGAGCAAGGTAAGAATTATTTGTAATGCGATTTCTTTTCTTAAGATTTATTTATTTTTATATAAGAGCTGGGGTACAGGCCAGAGGTGCGGGAGGGTGAGAGGATTCACCAGAGACAGAGCAGGGAGCAGAACAGGCAGATGACCGAAATACACTGCTGAGGGAAGCAGCTGGTGCGACAGGAGAGGTCTGCCACGCCATGTGGGAATCTCCCCAGCTGGCCAGGAATCAAACCTGGACTGCAGAGGCTACGGACAGCTTCATAACTCTGTGCTCAACCGGCTGTGCCACCAGGGAGGCTCTGTAATGTGATTTTTAAAGCAAAACATTATGAATTTTAATTTTTTCCCCAGAATAGTTCAGTTTTACCTTACTTAGTGGGAGAGTTCCCTTAGAACTCTGTTCTTTCTCTTGTCTACTTCAGTGAGCTAATTGAGACCTTTGCTGACTCACTAGGGTAATACTTCTTAGAACTTTCTTGCTAATATTCTCTTACCTTCCCTCATCTTCCACCATCCTCCCTCTAGAGCCTTTGCCAAGTGTCTCTCCCTCAGTATATCTCATGTCAGTGTATTTCCAGGTTATTTTTTTAAACAGACTTATAATAAATACATTTTTTCTTTTAAAGATTTATTTTAGGGGCCTCTCTGTGGCACAAGGGGTTAAACGTCAGCACTATGAAGCTGTCCACAGCTACTACAGCACGAGTTCTGTCCCCAGCTAGGGAGGTGACCCACATGGTGCGGCATACCTCTCCTGTTGTGCGCACTGCTCACCTCAGCAGTATATTTCAGTCAGTCCACCTGTTCTGCTCCCCACCCTGTCTCTGGTGAATCCTCTCACCCCCAGCACCTCTAGCCTGTACCCCAGTTATTGTATGCATAAACAAATCTTTAAAAAAAATTATTTATGCATACAAGAGCTGGGGTTGTAGGCCAGAGGTGTAGGGGGAGTGAGAGGATTCACCAGAGAGAGATTGGGGAGTAGAACAGGCGGACTGACTGAAATACACTGCTGAGGGGAGCAGCGGGTAAGACAGGAGATGTCTTCTGGGCCATGTGGGTCAGCTCCCTGGCTGAAGTGGCTGCTGATAGCTTCATAGTGCTGAAACTTAACCTCTTGTGCCACCAGGGAGGCCCAAATACATTTTTCATTATCATACATGCACATATGACAAGTTTCATAAGCCAGTACTTACCTTACTCTGTGTGAATGAGCTAATATAATACTCTTCAGATTAGCTTTTTAATTGATAATCTTGTTACAGCAGGTTGCTGCCTGCTCTTTGACAACACTATTATATGCCTTCATAGGAATTATCTTCTTTTAGAAGAAAATTTGGTGACTTTGATTGTAAAAAAAACTAGAGCAAGGTGCCATTCTAATGTTTCTCATTTCATGAGAAATGCTGAGAATGATGACATTATGGCTACAGTGTGCTAGGAAAGAGGTAGGAATGGTAGGCGCCCTGAAGTAGGTTAAGGCTTTCTAATGCTCATTTCTGCAGCATAAAATCTGAAAGGAAACTTCCTTAACCAGATTAATGTGTCTGTATATTAGAGGAATATACATACATCATAACATCCCATGAAAATGTAAAGGAAAAAAATTCACTCAAAAGAATATCAAAGTATAAGATGTTTATGATTAAAAACTAAAAATACAAGACCCCTGTAAAGAAAGCTTAAAGCTGCACTGAAAGACAAAAGAAAACCTTAATAAACAGAAATAATACAATATTTTCAGTTTAGAATATTCACTTTCTGTTTTGTTTTGCAGGATCACTATTTTTATTTATTTATTTTTTATGTATCTTTTACATCATTCTTCCTTTTGGTACAATGTATGCTTTCTCCTCTCAGGTGTAATCCTGTGAAATTCCACCACCAATTCACCCGTGCACCATCACCATCATCCTTTGTGCCCTTCCCTCCCCTGTTTTGATCCCACTTCCTCCCCCTCCCCTGCAGAATGTCTCTGATTTATAGTTGCCTGTTAATTTTTGTTTTTTATTAATTTTTTCCTGACACCTTATTTGGTTCCCCTAGATTCCTCCTGTAAGTGAAACTATCCGATATTTCTTTTCGTTCTGGCTTATTTCACTGAGGATAATCCCTGCCAGCTCCATCCATGTTGCTGCAAATGGCATGAATTTATCTTTTTTGATTGCTCAATAGTATTCCATTGTGTATATGTACCACATCTTCTTGATCCACTCATCTATTTTTGGACATTTGGGTTGTTTCCAAAGCTGCAGTAGACATAGGGGTGCAGGTGTCCTTTTGAATTAATGTTTTTGTGTCCTTTGCGTAGATCCCTAGTGGAATTGCTGGGTCATATGGAAGCTCCATTTTTAGTAGTGTGAGGAATCTCCACACAGCTTTCCATAATGGTTGGACCAGTTTGCACTCCCACCAGCAATGTAGGAGAGTTCCTTTTTCTCCACATCCACACCAACATTTGTTGTTCCTGTTTTTTTAATATGTGCCATTTTCACTGGTGTAAGGTGGCATCTCATCGTGGTTTTGATTTGCATTTCCCTGATTACAAGTGATGTTGAACATTTTTTCATGTACCCATTGGCCATTTGCATTTCCTCTTTGAAGAAGTGTTTTTTTAGCTTTTCTGCCCATTTTTTGACTGGATTGTTTACTTTGTTTTTGTTGAGTCGTGTCAGCTCTTGGTAGGTCTTTGTGATCAGTCTCTTATCAGTTGTATTGTGTGCAAAATTTTTCTCCCAATTAGGGTGTCTCTTTGTTTTGGTTAATGTCTCTTTTGCTGTACAGAAGCTTTTTAGTTTGATACAATCCCAGCTGTTCATCTTTTCCTTCACTTTCTTTGTTTTGGGGAATGTGTCTTTAATGATGTTACTGAGATGCATGTCATATAGTGTTTTGCCTATATTTTCCTCTCTGTAGTTTATGGTTTCAGGTCTTCAGTTCTTTTATCCGTTTCGAGTTGGTTTTTGTGCGTGGTTTGAGGTAGTAGTCTAGCTTCATTCTTTTGCATGTAGCAGTCCAGTTTCTCAGCACCATTTATTGAACAAACTGTCCTTGTTCCGTTGCATATTTTTTGCTCCTTTGTCAAGATTAGTTGTCCATACATACGTGGGTTTATATCTGGGTTTTTGATAGAATATTCACTTTTTAAAAGATTCACGTACCCTATAAATATTTGAGAGCTCATTCTGTGTGTTTCTGTGAGTTACAGATAAAACTGTGAATAAATTATGGTTTCCAATTTTATGGTGCTTACATTCTACTTGTTAAGCTAAGGTGGTGGTAAAAGGGAAGGTAGGGGGAAAAAAGGTATTATGTCAGTGATGATATGCTCTGAAAAATAAACAAACAAAAAACAAAAATTAAGGGAAATAGGGAGTGCCAGGAGAGCTACTCTAATTTAATAGTGTGGTATTCAAGGAAAGACCTCACATGGAGGTAACATTTAGCAGTAGACCTGACAGAAATAAGGCAGTAGCTCCTAACTTACATAAATTCATAAAATTCAAATATAATCTTAGTGGGATCTTTATAAAACTTATGGATTTATATATGAGCTTTAGAATCAGATAGCTCAAGAATAACCAGAAGTTTTTATCAACATATTGAGCACCTGCAGATGTTGTAACATATCTTAAGGCCATAGTGATTAAAAACAATGTGGTATTGCTTTAGGAATGTTCAAATAAATAAGTGAAATATAATAGAATTTGGAAGCTTTGTATTTATTGACCATTTAATTCACAACAAAAAAAAAAGATCAGTCAGGCAAAGGAATTACATTTAGTAAGTGGGGTTGAAACATTTGACCATTTGGGAGTAAAGATTTTTAACTCACTGTAAATGAATTATAGATGGCTTGAAGATCTAAGTAAGTTAGGAGAGTCTTAGTAATGAAGAAAATTTTTATGATCTTAGTGGAGAGTTAGTGTATATTTTTTTCTTTGCAGCTTTATTGAGATATGGTTGATAAATGTTTACACTATGCCACATGATTTTATATATAAAATGACTACTACTATAAGGCTACTTAATGTATATATTAACTCACATAATTCCCTGGGTTGTGTTGTGTTGTGTTTTGTTTAGTTTTGTTTTGTTGAGAACATTTAAGACTTTCTTATTCCAACTTTTAAGTATACAATTCAGTATTGTTAACCATAGTTAAACCATGCAGGAATTAAAGACCAGAACATATCACTATTGTAACTATAATTAAGCACAAGGGAGTGCTTAATAAACATTTCGTGAATGTATGTATCACTTTTAAAAAAAAGTAACAGAGGGCCTCCCTGGTGGCACAGGAGTTAGAGACAGCATTATCAAGCTATCCACAGCTACTGCAGCATGAGTTCGATCCCTGGCCAGGGAGCAACCCACATGGCGAGGCAGACCTCTCCTGCCTCGCCCGCAGCTCTCCTCAGCAGTGTATTTCAGTCAGTTTGCCTGTTCTGCTCCCCACTCTGTCCCTGGTGAATCCTTTCACCCCTCTTCTCACACCTCTGGCCAGCACCCCAGTTCTTGTATACATAAATAAAAAATAAATCTTAAAAAATATTTAAAATAGGGCCTCCTCGGTGGTGCAGCGGTTGAGCGCTGGGTTGCGAAGCTGCCTGCAGCCTCTGCACCACTGGTTCGATCCCTGGCTGCTCCCCGGCCACCAGAGGAGGGTCCCACATGGCGCGCAGACCTCCCCTGCCGCCCTCTGTCCCCTCAGCAGTGTACTTCGGTCCTTCTGCCTGCTCTGCTTCCCACTCTGGCTCTGGTGAATTCTCTCACCCTCCCGCGCTTCTGACTGTACCCAGTGCTTGTATAAATAAATAAATAAATCTTTAAAAAAATATATTTAAAATAACAGCTTTCTTGACATGTAATTCACATGCCATACATTTCACCCATTTAAAGTATACAGTTCAATGGTTCTTAGTACCCAAGTTGTGAAACCATCACTACAGTCAATTTTGGAATATTTCAATCACTCCATGAAAAGCAAACCATACCCGTTAGTAGTTCTAACAATTTCTTTATGGATTTGCATAATCTGAACATATCATGTAAGTAGAATCATAGGCCATGTAGTCTTTTGTGCCTAATTTCTTCACTAAGCATGTTTTCAGGTTTCATCCTACTTTAACATTAATTGGTACTTCATTTCTTTTTATTGACAAATAATATTCTGTTATATGGATGTATCATTTCATTTCTCCATTAGAGATAAATCTTTAGCTATCTCATCACTAGTCATGTGGGGAGAGTAGATCTAGGAAGGTGTTACAAAGTTTATGTTGGGCGTTTGATTTGGTAATTTTTTTTCTGCTTTTTTTTTGCTTTTTTGCTGGTCTGTATGAAGTGTTGATCTTGTCCTTTTTCCATCCTTTTAATTATTTCAGAATAAACTCCCAGTTATAGAAACTGCTTCAAGGATTTAAAGTTTTATCTCTTTTAGAATATGTATGATTTGTATTCCTGGCGTTTACTATTTCTATTTCTCCTTAAGTTGTTCACTTACATATTTTCTCAGTTTTGGTGTAAACTAGGGATCTACCTATGTGGTTAGTTATTTAACAGATATTTGAAATTCTGTTGTATGCCTAGTTTTTCTTAAAATGACCATAAGAAACCTAAGCCAGGCCCTTGTTTTGAAGACATTAATAAGATAGATTATTGGTTCTCCATGAGGACAATTTTGTCCTCCAGGAAAGATTTGCCAGTGTTTGGAGACATTTTTTATTGTCACAACTAGAGGGTGCTACTGGTGGCTTCTAGTTGGATAGAAGCCTAGATTGCTCTTAAATATTCAATAATGCACAAGAAACACATGTACAAGTAATTATTTGGTTCAAAATGTTAATGATACCTTGGTTGAAGAAGCCCTAGGGTATAGAAACAAAACAAGCCTGGGAAATAAATAAATATGTGCTATAGAATTCAAACAAATATTTGAGCTCCAGATAATAAGAGAGACAGATCAATATAAGTTGACCCTAAAAGGATAGTTAGGCTTTAAAAGGGAAAGTTTGGAAAGTTCTAAGAACACGGACAGGAAGAAATGTCATATCTTTTGGGGAGATGGGATAGGGGAGTTAAGAGAAAGTTTGCATCTTTCTTAGCCTAGAAAATGAATAGTCGCAACAAGTATCATCACCTCAGGGCCTCCCTGGTGGCGCACGGGGTTAAATACCACACTGTGAAGCAGTCCGAAGCCTCTGCAGCACTAGTTCGATCCCCAGCCAGCCAGGGAGCAACCCACATGGCGCAGCAGACCTCTCCTGTCTCGCCCGCTGCTCCCCTCAGCAGTGTATTTCAGTAGATCTGCCTGTTCTGTTCCCCACTCTGTCGCTGGTGAATGCTCTCACCCCCTGCATCTCTGGCCTATACCCCAGCTCTTGTATGCATAAATAAATAAATCTTTTTTTTTAAAAAAAAAAAAAGTATCATCACCTCAGACACATACAGGAAAGACTATATGCAGGTGGTATGAAGTTGGAGAAGCTAACCACAGAATTCTTTCGAGCCTGTGCCAGAGAAAACGTTGTTAATATTTTATTTCTTCATGTAATGGAGAGTTGATTTTGAGCTCTGCAGTTTCCTTTGAAATAAAGCATTGTCTTTCCCAAGTGGCATCAAAACTGTCTGAGAGGGCATATTTCAGTATTGCCTGAATGTTCTTTTTGTATAACTCTGCTTTGATAAGTCCAGGAAAAATGATAATTAAGCTCTCAGCCCTGCCATTGTGGAACTTTGGTCTGATGAACTGTTCTACATTGGGTTATCTTGCCTCAAAATATTGAATCTTTTTTTCAATGTGTTTTTTCACTGATTCTCTTTTATATTTAAATTAACGGGGGAGAGGGAGGGAGCTCCTTGGTGTCTCAGGGGTTAAGCTCAGCACTATTACCACCATGGCCTGAGTTCCATCCCCTGCCAGGGAGCTGACCCACATGGCACAGCAGACCTCGCCCACTGCTCCCCTTTCAGCAGTGTATTTCAGTAGATCCACCTGTTCTGCTCCTGACTCTGTCTCTGGTGAATCCTCTCACCTCCCCCCACCTCTGGCCTACACCCTAGTTCTTATATGCATAAATAAATGAAACTAAATCTTTTTTAAAGATAATTTAAAAAATAAATTAGCAGGGAGAATACTCTTACAGTGAGGATATACTTTGATTTCATGTTGCCCTCTACAGATTTTCACAACATACAAGAACTTTCTTTCCTTGTATTATTCTAGGTCGTAGTTCCCCCGCTTCCTGGGAAAGCATTTTTGCGTCAGCTTCCTTTTAGGGGAGATGATGGAATATTTGATGACAATTTTATTGAAGAAAGGAAGCAAGGACTGGAGCAGTTCATAAACAAGTAAGTGCTTTCAGTTCCTCAAGGTGTGAGAATGAACATGTTTTGAGATGACTTAGATGACTAGTAGTAATGTAGGTACAAGTTAAAAATGTGGTAGCACTTTCCTGTTTGGCCATTTCCTAACTAATTTTTTGTATCAGTTTAACAAAATAAAAGTATATAACAATTAAATATCATGTGATAAATATTAACACACTTGAGTGATTGAAAATGATTATCTTCAAGTTGACCTGAGATTCATATTTGTGTTTCTTGGTTAATTTATGCAAATTACATTTAAAATTGCACCATTTAAAAATACAGTATTACTACCGTTTTTTCTGATTTAAGGTATGTTCTAGTGTGAACAATAAAGCTTACAATATACTTGGCAATCATTTATTTGCAGATGGAGGTATTATCAGCATGTCTTGTGTAAAGGCACACTTTAAAAATTTTCATGGCAAAATGTATTCTTTCAAAAGTGTAAAGCTTGAAATTGTTAATTTTTTACTTTATAAACTCTTTAAGTGCAACCAAAAATTTCTAACTTTTAATTTTATTCCCATTTGAAATATAGCCATTTCTTAAAAGCCAAATAATAGGAAGAGTTGTACCAGGAAAGGACTTGTTATAATTGTACATTGGCCTTAAGTTTGCCCAAATAAAGTCATATCCTAGAAAATACATTTGTTTGAGTTTACTTACTGGCAACATTTTAATTTTAATACAGTGATTTAAGATCTGTGAGTCATAAACAGAAAGGAAAGTTATACAAAAGCCTTTTAGTTATCTCCTGAAGCATACAACCTTCTCCTTTTGGAGACGACAGTACTAGCTTCAATATTTTTTAATTCTGAAAAGTCTAGTTGCCCAGTCTGTTCTTGTGTGGCAAGCAAAAACCAAAAAGACTGAAAAATTATAACCACACAAAAAAGAAAAAAAGCCATGGGCATTTATGCCTATTTCTTAGTATTTGGGGTTTGAAGTTTTTGAACTTTGAAGTTTTTCTTAACTCTAATCCTATTTTTTCCTTCTTTAAAATCTATTCTTAGCATCAGTGACATTTCACTTTTGACATTAAAATTCTTTTAGGTTCCTTATGACTATACCAACTAATATATAAGGAAGTTAATTGGGTACTTATGCCAGAAGCAGTACAAAACTAGATATTACATGTCTTATAAATTATCCTTGTGAACCAAAGGAAAGAAAATATACCATTAGTTGATAGAGCATCCTTTTATGAGCAGACCTGAATCACTCTTATTACTAAATGTTATGTGCTCCTTAACCTTAAAATATGTGTTGAGTCCCTCCATAAAGTATTGAACTTAATTTGTATTTTTATTCCTAGGGTCGCTGGTCATCCTCTGGCACAGAATGAACGCTGTCTTCACATGTTTTTACAGGATGAAATTATAGATAAAAGTTATACACCATCTAAGATAAGACATGCCTGAAGTTAAGCAAGAAGGGGCAGAAAACTTTTCTGTGACTATTAATGATTCACATGCACCGGTGAAGAAGTTCTAACTAACTTTAGCATGCTGCACAGAAACTGGTATAACATGCCTTCAGTATACTAACACTCATGCTCAATTTTGTTTTGTTTTGTTTTGGCAGTTGACAAGAAGTTAATTTGCTTTAGTGAAAATCCTGCATTCCAGCCTTTCTGTATAAATAGCTCTTCCTTGCTGTCTTAATGTGGTGCACACTATAGCCTCACCAACCTGTTACTCCAGTACATTCTGCAGTGTCTTAACTAAAGTTACTGACTTGGTCTTATATGCACAGTTTTTTGTGTCATGTTTGCTTCTTGAATCTGATTAACTAGAATATTTCTCTTTTCCCCTTTTTAATACGTGATGCCACTTGACCTAAGTTATGTGTAGGAGCACTACACCACTGGTTTCCAGTTCCGCGGACGCAAGTTACACAC
This sequence comes from Talpa europaea, assembly GCF_964194135.1. NCBI lineage: Eukaryota > Metazoa > Chordata > Mammalia > Eulipotyphla > Talpidae > Talpa > Talpa europaea. The sequence goes on from NC_140068.1 coordinate 43,573,016, forward strand.
TTGTGTGCAGAAAGTATCTCCCTTCAGGCTTGTAATATCCTTTACATGGAAGATCAGTGAGGGAAGTCTTTATATTCAGTATAAAAACAAAATCAAATTTATATACTAAAATCATTTGTCTAAAAATTTGTTTTCAAATAAAAATAAAAACGCATTTCTGATATGCACCGATTGTGTTGCCTCCGGCTTTTCTTTTCTCCCTCTGTAGCTTTACTACTTAACTCACTTGTTGAGAGGGATTATTTACTAATTA